>NC_134372.1:25676815-26957440 GCF_035582795.1 Mycteria americana
GCTTTCGTTGCTACAGGGGCAAAACTGTGTATTTCTCTCTCGCAGAGCCCGGTTGCCAAATTCGAAACGTCCAGCGATTGCGCCCACAGGAAAGCTGCCAGCACGGAAAGCTGTAGCTGGTTTTCACTGCCCCTTGGAACTGCATTCGCTGATAGACAGACATTAGCTTTCTACAAAAGCTTTTGTTGGTAAAGGGGCAACACTGTGTATTTCTCTCTCGCAGAGCCCGGTTGCCAAATTCGAAACGTCCAGCGATTGCGCCCACAGGAAAGCTGCCAGCACGGAAAGCTGTAGCTGGTTTTCACTGCCCCTTGGAACTGCATTCGCTGATAGACAGACATTCGCTTTCTACAAACGCTTTCGTTGCTACAGGGGCAACACTGTGTATTTCTCTCTCGCAGAGCCCGGTTGCCAAATTCGAAACGTCCAGCGATTGCGCCCACAGGAAAGCTGCCAGCACGGAAAGCTGTAGCTGGTTTTCACTGCCCCTTGGAACTGCATTCGCTGATAGACAGACATTCGCTTTCTACAAAAGCTTTCGTTGGTAAAGGGGCAACAGTGTGTATTTCTCTCTCGCAGAGCCCGGTTGCCAAATTCGAAACGTCCAGCGATTGCGCCCACAGGAAAGCTGCCAGCACGGAAAGCTGTAGCTGGTTTTCACTGCCCCTTGGAACTGCATTCGCTGATAGACAGACATTCGCTTTCTACAAAAGCTTTTGTTGGTAAAGGGGCAACACTGTGTATTTCTCTCTCGCAGAGCCCGGTTGCCAAATTCGAAACGTCCAGCGATTGCGCCCACAGGAAAGCTGCCAGCACGGAAAGCTGTAGCTGGTTTTCACTGCCCCTTGGAACTGCATTCGCTGATAGACAGACATTCGCTTTCTACAAACGCTTTCGTTGCTACAGGGGCAACAGTGTGTATTTCTCTCTCGCAGAGCCCGGTTGCCAAATTCGAAACGTCCAGCGATTGCGCCCACAGGAAAGCTGCCAGCACGGAAAGCTGTAGCTGGTTTTCACTGCCCCTTGGAACTGCATTCGCTGATAGACAGACATTCGCTTTCTACAAAAGCTTTCGTTGGTAAAGGGGCAACACTGTGTATTTCTCTCTCGCAGAGCCCGGTTGCCAAATTCGAAACGTCCAGCGATTGCGCCCACAGGAAAGCTGCCAGCACGGAAAGCTGTAGCTGGTTTTCACTGCCCCTTGGAACTGCATTCGCTGATAGATAGACATTCGCTTTCTGTAAAACCTTGCCTTCGTAAGGGGCAACACTGTGTATTTCTCTCTCGCAGAGCCCGGTTGCCAAATCGAAACGTCCAGCGATTGCGCCCACAGGAAAGCTGCCAGCACGGAAAGCTGTAGCTGGTTTTCACTGCCCCTTGGAACTGCATTCGCAGATAGACAGATATTCGCTTTCTGTAAAACCTTGCCTTCGTAAGGGGCAACACTGTGTATTTCTCTCTCGCAGAGCCCGGTTGCCAAATTCGAAACGTCCAGCGATTGCGCCCACAGGAAAGCTGCCAGCACGGAAAGCTGTAGCTGGTTTTCACTGCCCCTTGGAACTGCATTCACTGATAGACAGACATTCGCTTTCTACAAAAGCTTTCGTTGGTAAAGGGGCAACACTGTGTATTTCTCTCTCGCAGAGCCCGGTTGCCAAATTCGAAACGTCCAGCGATTGCGCCCACAGGAAAGCTGCCAGCACGGAAAGCTGTAGCTGGTTTTCACTGCCCCTTGGAACTGCATTCGCTGATAGACAGACATTCGCTTTCTATAAAAGCTTTCATTCGTAAAGGGGCAACACTGTGTATTTTCTCTCGCAGAGCCCGGTTGCCAAATTCGAAACGTCCAGCGATTGCGCCCACAGGAAAGCTGCCAGCACGGAAAGCTGTAGCTGGTTTTCACTGCCCCTTGGAACTGCATTCGCTGATAGACAGACATTCGCTTTCTACAAAAGCTTTTGTTGGTAAAGGGGCAACACTGTGTATTTCTCTCTCGCAGAGCCCGGTTGCCAAATTCGAAACGTCCAGCGATTGCGCCCACAGGAAAGCTGCCAGCACGGAAAGCTGTAGCTGGTTTTCACTGCCCCTTGGAACTGCATTCGCTGATAGACAGACATTCGCTTTCTACAAAAGCTTTTGTTGGTAAAGGGGCAACACTGTGTATTTCTCTCTCGCAGAGCCCGGTTGCCAAATTCGAAACGTCCAGCGATTGCGCCCACAGGAAAGCTGCCAGCACGGAAAGCTGTAGCTGGTTTTCACTGCCCCTTGGAACTGCATTCGCTGATAGACAGACATTCGCTTTCTACAAAAGCTTTCGTTGGTAAAGGGGCAACACTTTGTATTTCTCTCTCGCAGAGCCCGGTTGCCAAATTCGAAACGTCCAGCGATTGCGCCCACAGGAAAGCTGCCAGCACGGAAAGCTGTAGCTGGTTTTCACTGCCCCTTGGAACTGCATTCGCTGATAGACAGACATTCGCTTTCTACAAAAGCTTTTGTTGGTAAAGGGGCAACACTGTGTATTTCTCTCTCGCAGAGCCCGGTTGCCAAATTCGAAACGTCCAGCGATTGCGCCCACAGGAAAGCTGCCAGCACGGAAAGCTGTAGCTGGTTTTCACTGCCCCTTGGAACTGCATTCGCTGATAGACAGACATTCGCTTTCTACAAAAGCTTTTGTTGGTAAAGGGGCAACACTGTGTATTTCTCTCTCGCAGAGCCCGGTTGCCAAATTCGAAACGTCCAGCGATTGCGCCCACAGGAAAGCTGCCAGCACGGAAAGCTGTAGCTGGTTTTCACTGCCCCTTGGAACTGCATTCGCTGATAGACAGACATTCGCTTTCTACAAAAGCTTTCGTTGGTAAAGGGGCAAGTCTGTGTATTTCTCTCTCGCAGAGCCCGGTTGCCAAATTCGAAAAGTCCAGCGATTGCGCCCACAGGAAAGCTGCCAGCACGGAAAGCTGTAGCTGGTTTTCACTGTCTCTTGGAACTGCATTCACTGATAGACAGACATTCGCTTTCTATAAAACCTTGCCTTCGTAAGGGGCAACACTGTGTATTTCTCTCTCGCAGAGCCCGGTTGCCAAATCGAAACGTCCAGCGATTGCGCCCACAGGAAAGCTGCCAGCACGGAAAGCTGTAGCTGGTTTTCACTGCCCCTTGGAACTGCATTCACTGATAGACAGACATTCGCTTTCTACAAAAGCTTTTGTTGGTAAAGGGGCAACACTGTGTATTTCTCTCTCGCAGAGCCCGGTTGCCAAATTCGAAACGTCCAGCGATTGCGCCCACAGGAAAGCTGCCAGCACGGAAAGCTGTAGCTGGTTTTCACTGCCCCTTGGAACTGCATTCGCTGATAGACAGACATTCGCTTTCTACTAACGCTTTCGTTGCTACAGGGGCAACACTGTGTATTTCTCTCTCGCAGAGCCCGGTTGCCAAATTCGAAACGTCCAGCGATTGCGCCCACAGGAAAGCTGCCAGCACGGAAAGCTGTAGCTGGTTTTCACTGCCCCTTGGAACTGCATTCGCTGATAGACAGACATTCGCTTTCTACAAAAGCTTGCGTTCGTAAACGGGCAACAGTGTGTATTTCTCTCTCGCAGAGCCCGGTTGCCAAATTCGAAACGTCCAGCGATTGCGCCCACATGAAAGCTGCCAGCACGGAAAGCTTTAGCTGGTTTTCACTGCCCCTTGGAACTGCATTCGCTGATAGACAGACATTCGCTTTCTGCAAAACCTTGCCTTCGTAAAGGGGCAACACTGTGTATTTCTCTCTCGCAGAGCCCAGTTGCCAAATTCGAAACGTCCAGCGATTGCGCCCACAGGAAAGCTGCCAGCACGGAAAGCTGTAGCTGGTTTTCACTGCCCCTTGGAACTGCATTCGCTGATAGATAGACATTCGTTTTCTACAAAAGCTTTCGTTCGTAAAGGGGCAACACTGTCTATTTCTCTCTCGCAGAGCCCGGTTGCCAAATTCGAAACGTCCAGCGATTGCGCCCACAGGAAAGCTGCCAGCACGGAAAGCTATAGCTGGTTTTCACTGCCCCTTGGAACTGCATTCGCTGATAGACAGACATTCGCTTTCTACAAAAGCTTTCGTTGGTAAAGGGGCAAGTCTGTGTATTTCTCTCTCGCAGAGCCCGGTTGCCAAATTCGAAACGTCAAGCGATTGCGCCCACAGGAAAGCTGCCAGCACGGAAAGCTGTAGCTGGTTTTCACTGTCTCTTGGAACTGCATTCGCTGATAGACAGACATTCGCTTTCTACAAAAGCTTTCGTTCGTAAAGGGGCAACACTGTGTATTTCTCTCTCGCAGAGCCCGGTTGCCAAATTCGAAACGTCCAGCGATTGCGCCCACAGGAAAGCTGCCAGCACGGAAAGCTGTAGCTGGTTTTCACTGCCCCTTGGAACTGCATTCGCTGATAGACAGACATTCACTTTCTACAAAAGCTTTTGTTGGTAAAGGGGCAACACTGTGTATTTTCTCTCGCAGAGCCCGGTTGCCAAATTCGAAACGTCCAGCGATTGCGCCCACAGGAAAGCTGCCAGCACGGAAAGCTGTAGCTGGTTTTCACTGCCCCTTGGAACTGCATTCGCTGATAGACAGACATTCGCTTTCTACAAAAGCTTTCGTTGGTAAAGGGGCAAGTCTGTGTATTTCTCTCTCGCAGAGCCCGGTTGCCAAATTCGAAACGTCCAGCGATTGCGCCCACAGGAAAGCTGCCAGCACGGAAAGCTGTAGCTGGTTTTCACTGCCCCTTGGAACTGCATTCGCTGATAGATAGACATTCGCTTTCTATAAAACCTTGCCTTCGTAAGGGGCAACACTGTGTATTTCTCTCTCGCAGAGCCCGGTTGCCAAATCGAAACGTCCAGCGATTGCGCCCACAGGAAAGCTGCCAGCACGGAAAGCTGTAGCTGGTTTTCACTGCCCCTTGGAACTGCATTCGCTGATAGACAGACATTCGCTTTCTACAAACGCTTTCGTTGCTACAGGGGCAACACTGTGTATTTCTCTCTCGCAGAGCCCGGTTGCCAAATTCGAAACGTCCAGCGATTGCGCCCACAGGAAAGCTGCCAGCACGGAAAGCTGTAGCTGGTTTTCACTGCCCCTTGGAACTGCATTCGCTGATAGACAGACATTCGCTTTCTACAAAAGCTTGCGTTCGTAAACGGGCAACAGTGTGTATTTCTCTCTCGCAGAGCCCGGTTGCCAAATTCGAAACGTCCAGCGATTGCGCCCACATGAAAGCTGCCAGCACGGAAAGCTTTAGGTGGTTTTCACTGCCCATTGGAACTGCATTCGCTGCTAGACAGACATTCGCTTTCTGCAAAACCTTGCCTTCGTAAAGGGGCAACACTGTGTATTTCTCTCTCGCAGAGCCCAGTTGCCAAATTCGAAACGTCCAGCGATTGCGCCCACAGGAAAGCTGCCAGCACGGAAAGCTGTAGCTGGTTTTCACTGCCCCTTGGAACTGCATTCGCTGATAGATAGACATTCGTTTTCTACAAAAGCTTTCGTTCGTAAAGGGGCAACACTGTGTATTTCTCTCTCGCAGAGCCCGGTTGCCAAATTCGAAACGTCCAGCGATTGCGCCCACAGGAAAGCTGCCAGCACGGAAAGCTATAGCTGGTTTTCACTGCCCCTTGGAACTGCATTCGCTGATAGACAGACATTCGTTTTCTACAAAAGCCTTCGTTCGTAAAGGGGCAACACTGTGTATTTCTCTCTCGCAGAGCCCGGTTGCCAAATTCGAAACGTCCAGCGATTGCGCCCACAGGAAAGCTGCCAGCACGGAAAGCTGTAGCTGGTTTTCACTGCCCCTTGGAACTGCATTCGCTGATAAACAGACATTCGCTTTCTACAAAAGCTTTCGTTGGTAAAGGGGCAACACTGTGTATTTCTCTCTCGCAGAGCCCGGTTGCCAATTTCGAAACGTCCAGCGATTGCGCCCACAGGAAAGCTGCCAGCACGGAAAGCTGTAGCTGGTTTTCACTGCCCCTTGGAACTGCATTCGCTGATAGACAGACATTCGCTTTCTACAAAAGCTTTCATTCGTAAAGGGGCAACACTGTGTATTTCTCTCTCGCAGAGCCCGGTTGCCAAATTCGAAACGTCCAGCGATTGCGCCCACAGGAAAGCTGCCAGCACGGAAAGCTGTAGCTGGTTTTCACTGCCCCTTGGAACTGCATTCGCTGATAGACAGACATTTGCTTTCTACAAAAGCTTTCGTTGGTAAAGGGGCAACACTGTGTATTTCTCTCTCGCAGAGCCCGGTTGCCAAATTCGAAACGTCCAGCGATTGCGCCCACAGGAAAGCTGCCAGCACGGAAAGCTGTAGCTGGTTTTCACTGCCCCTTGGAACTGCATTCGCTGAGAGACAGACATTCGCTTTCTACAAAAGCTTTCGTTGGTAAAGGGGCAAGTCTGTGTATTTCTCTCTCGCAGAGCCCGGTTGCCAAATTCGAAACGTCCAGCGATTGCGCCCACAGGAAAGCTGCCAGCACGGAAAGCTGTAGCTGGTTTTCACTGCCCCTTGGAACTGCATTCGCTGATAGACAGACATTCGCTTTCTACAAAAGCTTTCGTTGGTAAAGGGGCAACACTGTGTATTTCTCTCTCGCAGAGCCCGGTTGCCAAATTCGAAACGTCCAGCGATTGCGCCCACAGGAAAGCTGCCAGCACGGAAAGCTGTAGCTGGTTTTCACTGCCCCTTGGAACTGCATTCGCTGATAGACAGACATTCGCTTTCTACAAAAGCTTTCGTTGCTACAGGGGCAACACTGTGTATTTCTCTCTCGCAGAGCCCGGTTGCCAAATTCGAAACGTCCAGCGATTGCGCCCACAGGAAAGCTGCCAGCACGGAAAGCTATAGCTGGTTTTCACTGCCCCTTGGAACTGCATTCGCTGATAGACAGACATTCGCTTTCTACAAAAGCTTTCATTCGTAAAGGGGCAACACTGTGTATTTCTCTCTCGCAGAGCCCGGTTGCCAAATTCGAAACGTCCAGCGATTGCGCCCACAGGAAAGCTGCCAGCATGGAAAGCTGTAGCTGGTTTTCACTGCCCCTTGGAACTGCATTCGCTGATAGACAGACATTCGCTTTCTACAAAAGCTTTCGTTCGTAAAGGGGCAACACTGTGTATTTCTCTCTCGCAGAGCCCGGTTGCCAAATTCGAAACGTCCAGCGATTGCGCCCACAGGAAAGCTGCCAGCACGGAAAGCTGTAGCTGGTTTTCACTGCCCCTTGGAACTGCATTCGCTGATAGACAGACATTCGCTTTCTACAAAAGCTTTCGTTGGTAAAGGGGCAACACTGTGTATTTCTCTCTCGCAGAGCCCGGTTGCCAAATTCGAAACGTCCAGCGATTGCGCCCACAGGAAAGCTGCCAGCACGGAAAGCTGTAGCTGGTTTTCACTGCCCCTTGGAACTGCATTCGCTGATAGACAGACATTCGCTTTCTACAAAAGCTTTTGTTGGTAAAGGGGCAACACTGTGTATTTCTCTCTCGCAGAGCCCGGTTGCCAAATTCGAAACGTCCAGCGATTGCGGCCACAGGAAAGCTGCCAGCACGGAAAGCTGTAGCTGGTTTTCACTGCCCCTTGGAACTGCATTCGCTGATAGACAGACATTCGCTTTCTACAAACGCTTTCGTTGCTACAGGGGCAAAACTGTGTATTTCTCTCTCGCAGAGCCCGGTTGCCAAATTCGAAACGTCCAGCGATTGCGCCCACAGGAAAGCTGCCAGCACGGAAAGCTGTAGCTGGTTTTCACTGCCCCTTGGAACTGCATTCGCTGATAGACAGACATTCGCTTTCTACAAAAGCTTTCGTTGGTAAAGGGGCAACAGTGTGTATTTCTCTCTCGCAGAGCCCGGTTGCCAAATTCGAAACGTCCAGCGATTGCGCCCACAGGAAAGCTGCCAGCACGGAAAGCTGTAGCTGGTTTTCACTGCCCCTTGGAACTGCATTCGCTGATAGACAGACATTCGCTTTCTACAAAAGCTTTTGTTGGTAAAGGGGCAACACTGTGTATTTCTCTCTCGCAGAGCCCGGTTGCCAAATTCGAAACGTCCAGCGATTGCGCCCACAGGAAAGCTGCCAGCACGGAAAGCTGTAGCTGGTTTTCACTGCCCCTTGGAACTGCATTCGCTGATAGACAGACATTCGCTTTCTACAAAAGCTTTTGTTGGTAAAGGGGCAACAGTGTGTATTTCTCTCTCGCAGAGCCCGGTTGCCAAATTCGAAACGTCCAGCGATTGCGCCCACAGGAAAGCTGCCAGCACGGAAAGCTGTAGCTGGTTTTCACTGCCCCTTGGAACTGCATTCGCTGATAGACAGACATTCGCTTTCTACAAAAGCTTTCGTTGGTAAAGGGGCAACACTGTGTATTTCTCTCTCGCAGAGCCCGGTTGCCAAATTCGAAACGTCCAGCGATTGCGCCCACAGGAAAGCTGCCAGCACGGAAAGCTGTAGCTGGTTTTCACTGCCCCTTGGAACTGCATTCGCTGATAGACAGACATTCGCTTTCTACAAAAGCTTTCGTTGGTAAAGGGGCAACACTGTGTATTTCTCTCTCGCAGAGCCCGGTTGCCAAATTCGAAACGTCCAGCGATTGCGCCCACAGGAAAGCTGCCAGCACGGAAAGCTGTAGCTGGTTTTCACTGCCCCTTGGAACTGCATTCGCTGATAGACAGACATTCGCTTTCTACAAAAGCTTTCGTTGGTAAAGGGGCAACACTGTGTATTTCTCTCTCGCAGAGCCCGGTTGCCAAATTTGAAACGTCCAGCGATTGCGCCCACAGGAAAGCTGCCAGCACGGAAAGCTGTAGCTGGTTTTCACTGCCCCTTGGAACTGCATTCGCTGATAGACAGACATTCGCTTTCTACAAAAGCTTTCGTTGGTAAAGGGGCAACACTTTGTATTTCTCTCTCGCAGAGCCCGGTTGCCAAATTCGAAACGTCCAGCGATTGCGCCCACAGGAAAGCTGCCAGCACGGAAAGCTGTAGCTGGTTTTCACTGCCCCTTGGAACTGCATTCGCTGATAGACAGACATTCGCTTTCTACAAAAGCTTTCGTTCGTAAAGGGGCAAGACTGTGTATTTCTCTCTCGCAGAGCCCGGTTGCCAAATTCGAAACGTCCAGCGATTGCGCCCACAGGAAAGCTGCCAGCACGGAAAGCTGTAGCTGGTTTTCACTGCCCCTTGGAACTGCATTCGCTGATAGACAGACATTCGCTTTCTACAAAAGCTTTTGTTGGTAAAGGGGCAACACTGTGTATTTCTCTCTCGCAGAGCCCGGTTGCCAAATTCGAAACGTCCAGCGATTGCGCCCACAGGAAAGCTGCCAGCACGGAAAGCTGTAGCTGGTTTTCACTGCCCCTTGGAACTGCATTCGCTGATAGACAGACATTCGCTTTCTACAAAAGCTTTCGATGGTAAAGGGGCAACAGTGTGTATTTCTCTCTCGCAGAGCCCGGTTGCCAAATTCGAAACGTCCAGCGATTGCGCCCACAGGAAAGCTGCCAGCACGGAAAGCTGTAGCTGGTTTTCACTGCCCCTTGGAACTGCATTCGCTGATAGATAGACATTCGCTTTCTGTAAAACCTTGCCTTCGTAAGGGGCAACACTGTGTATTTCTCTCTCGCAGAGCCCGGTTGCCAAATCGAAACGTCCAGCGATTGCGCCCACAGGAAAGCTGCCAGCACGGAAAGCTGTAGCTGGTTTTCACTGCCCCTTGGAACTGCATTCGCAGATAGACAGACATTCGCTTTCTGTAAAACCTTGCCTTCGTAAGGGGCAACACTGTGTATTTCTCTCTCGCAGAGCCCGGTTGCCAAATTCGAAACGTCCAGCGATTGCGCCCACAGGAAAGCTGCCAGCACGGAAAGCTGTAGCTGGTTTTCACTGCCCCTTGGAACTGCATTCACTGATAGACAGACATTCGCTTTCTACAAAAGCTTTCGTTGGTAAAGGGGCAACACTGTGTATTTCTCTCTCGCAGAGCCCGGTTGCCAAATTCGAAACGTCCAGCGATTGCGCCCACAGGAAAGCTGCCAGCACGGAAAGCTGTAGCTGGTTTTCACTGCCCCTTGGAACTGCATTCGCTGATAGACAGACATTCGTTTTCTACAAAAGCCTTCGTTCGTAAAGGGGCAACACTGTGTATTTCTCTCTCGCAGAGCCCGGTTGCCAAATTCGAAACGTCCAGCGATTGCGCCCACAGGAAAGCTGCCAGCACGGAAACCTGTAGCTGGTTTTCACTGCCCCTTGGAACTGCATTCGCTGATAGACAGACATTCGCTTTCTACAAAAGCTTTCATTCGTAAAGGGGCAACACTGTATTTTCTCTCGCAGAGCCCGGTTGCCAAATTCGAAACGTCCAGCGATTGCGCCCACAGGAAAGCTGCCAGCACGGAAAGCTGTAGCTGGTTTTCACTGCCCCTTGGAACTGCATTCGCTGATAGACAGACATTCGCTTTCTACAAAAGCTTTTGTTGGTAAAGGGGCAACACTGTGTATTTCTCTCTCGCAGAGCCCGGTTGCCAAATTCGAAACGTCCAGCGATTGCGCCCACAGGAAAGCTGCCAGCACGGAAAGCTGTAGCTGGTTTTCACTGCCCCTTGGAACTGCATTCGCTGATAGACAGACATTCGCTTTCTACAAAAGCTTTTGTTGGTAAAGGGGCAACACTGTGTATTTCTCTCTCGCAGAGCCCGGTTGCCAAATTCGAAACGTCCAGCGATTGCGCCCACAGGAAAGCTGCCAGCACGGAAAGCTGTAGCTGGTTTTCACTGCCCCTTGGAACTGCATTCGCTGATAGACAGACATTCGCTTTCTACAAAAGCTTTCGTTGGTAAAGGGGCAACACTTTGTATTTCTCTCTCGCAGAGCCCGGTTGCCAAATTCGAAACGTCCAGCGATTGCGCCCACAGGAAAGCTGCCAGCACGGAAAGCTGTAGCTGGTTTTCACTGCCCCTTGGAACTGCATTCGCTGATAGACAGACATTCGCTTTCTACAAAAGCTTTCGTTGGTAAAGGGGCAACACTGTGTATTTCTCTCTCGCAGAGCCCGGTTGCCAAATTCGAAACGTCCAGCGATTGCGCCCACAGGAAAGCTGCCAGCACGGAAAGCTGTAGCTGGTTTTCACTGCCCCTTGGAACTGCATTCGCTGATAGACAGACATTCGCTTTCTACAAAAGCTTTCGTTGCTACAGGGGCAACACTGTGTATTTCTCTCTCGCAGAGCCCGGTTGCCAAATTCGAAACGTCCAGCGATTGCGCCCACAGGAAAGCTGCCAGCACGGAAAGCTATAGCTGGTTTTCACTGCCCCTTGGAACTGCATTCGCTGATAGACAGACATTCGCTTTCTACAAAAGCTTTCATTCGTAAAGGGGCAACACTGTGTATTTCTCTCTCGCAGAGCCCGGTTGCCAAATTCGAAACGTCCAGCGATTGCGCCCACAGGAAAGCTGCCAGCATGGAAAGCTGTAGCTGGTTTTCACTGCCCCTTGGAACTGCATTCGCTGATAGACAGACATTCGCTTTCTACAAAAGCTTTCGTTCGTAAAGGGGCAACACTGTGTATTTCTCTCTCGCAGAGCCCGGTTGCCAAATTCGAAACGTCCAGCGATTGCGCCCACAGGAAAGCTGCCAGCACGGAAAGCTGTAGCTGGTTTTCACTGCCCCTTGGAACTGCATTCGCTGATAGACAGACATTCGCTTTCTACAAAAGCTTTCGTTGGTAAAGGGGCAACACTGTGTATTTCTCTCTCGCAGAGCCCGGTTGCCAAATTCGAAACGTCCAGCGATTGCGCCCACAGGAAAGCTGCCAGCACGGAAAGCTGTAGCTGGTTTTCACTGCCCCTTGGAACTGCATTCGCTGATAGACAGACATTCGCTTTCTACAAAAGCTTTTGTTGGTAAAGGGGCAACACTGTGTATTTCTCTCTCGCAGAGCCCGGTTGCCAAATTCGAAACGTCCAGCGATTGCGGCCACAGGAAAGCTGCCAGCACGGAAAGCTGTAGCTGGTTTTCACTGCCCCTTGGAACTGCATTCGCTGATAGACAGACATTCGCTTTCTACAAACGCTTTCGTTGCTACAGGGGCAAAACTGTGTATTTCTCTCTCGCAGAGCCCGGTTGCCAAATTCGAAACGTCCAGCGATTGCGCCCACAGGAAAGCTGCCAGCACGGAAAGCTGTAGCTGGTTTTCACTGCCCCTTGGAACTGCATTCGCTGATAGACAGACATTCGCTTTCTACAAAAGCTTTCGTTGGTAAAGGGGCAACAGTGTGTATTTCTCTCTCGCAGAGCCCGGTTGCCAAATTCGAAACGTCCAGCGATTGCGCCCACAGGAAAGCTGCCAGCACGGAAAGCTGTAGCTGGTTTTCACTGCCCCTTGGAACTGCATTCGCTGATAGACAGACATTCGCTTTCTACAAAAGCTTTTGTTGGTAAAGGGGCAACACTGTGTATTTCTCTCTCGCAGAGCCCGGTTGCCAAATTCGAAACGTCCAGCGATTGCGCCCACAGGAAAGCTGCCAGCACGGAAAGCTGTAGCTGGTTTTCACTGCCCCTTGGAACTGCATTCGCTGATAGACAGACATTCGCTTTCTACAAAAGCTTTTGTTGGTAAAGGGGCAACAGTGTGTATTTCTCTCTCGCAGAGCCCGGTTGCCAAATTCGAAACGTCCAGCGATTGCGCCCACAGGAAAGCTGCCAGCACGGAAAGCTGTAGCTGGTTTTCACTGCCCCTTGGAACTGCATTCGCTGATAGACAGACATTCGCTTTCTACAAAAGCTTTCGTTGGTAAAGGGGCAACACTGTGTATTTCTCTCTCGCAGAGCCCGGTTGCCAAATTCGAAACGTCCAGCGATTGCGCCCACAGGAAAGCTGCCAGCACGGAAAGCTGTAGCTGGTTTTCACTGCCCCTTGGAACTGCATTCGCTGATAGACAGACATTCGCTTTCTACAAACGCTTTCGTTGCTACAGGGGCAACACTGTGTATTTCTCTCTCGCAGAGCCCGGTTGCCAAATTCGAAACGTCCAGCGATTGCGCCCACAGGAAAGCTGCCAGCACGGAAAGCTGTAGCTGGTTTTCACTGCCCCTTGGAACTGCATTCGCTGATAGACAGACATTCGCTTTCTACAAAAGCTTTCGTTGGTAAAGGGGCAACACTGTGTATTTCTCTCTCGCAGAGCCCGGTTGCCAAATTTGAAACGTCCAGCGATTGCGCCCACAGGAAAGCTGCCAGCACGGAAAGCTGTAGCTGGTTTTCACTGCCCCTTGGAACTGCATTCGCTGATAGACAGACATTCGCTTTCTACAAAAGCTTTCGTTGGTAAAGGGGCAACACTTTGTATTTCTCTCTCGCAGAGCCCGGTTGCCAAATTCGAAACGTCCAGCGATTGCGCCCACAGGAAAGCTGCCAGCACGGAAAGCTGTAGCTGGTTTTCACTGCCCCTTGGAACTGCATTCGCTGATAGACAGACATTCGCTTTCTACAAAAGCTTTCGTTCGTAAAGGGGCAAGACTGTGTATTTCTCTCTCGCAGAGCCCGGTTGCCAAATTCGAAACGTCCAGCGATTGCGCCCACAGGAAAGCTGCCAGCACGGAAAGCTGTAGCTGGTTTTCACTGCCCCTTGGAACTGCATTCGCTGATAGACAGACATTCGCTTTCTACAAAAGCTTTTGTTGGTAAAGGGGCAACACTGTGTATTTCTCTCTCGCAGAGCCCGGTTGCCAAATTCGAAACGTCCAGCGATTGCGCCCACAGGAAAGCTGCCAGCACGGAAAGCTGTAGCTGGTTTTCACTGCCCCTTGGAACTGCATTCGCTGATAGACAGACATTCGCTTTCTACAAAAGCTTTCGATGGTAAAGGGGCAACAGTGTGTATTTCTCTCTCGCAGAGCCCGGTTGCCAAATTCGAAACGTCCAGCGATTGCGCCCACAGGAAAGCTGCCAGCACGGAAAGCTGTAGCTGGTTTTCACTGTCTCTTGGAACTGCATTCGCTGATAGACAGACATTCGTTTTCTACAAAAGCTTTCGTTCGTAAGGGGCAAGACTGTGTATTTCTCTCTCGCAGAGCCCGGTTGCCAAATTCGAAACGTCCAGCGATTGCGCCCACAGGAAAGCTGCCAGCACGGAAAGCTGTAGCTGGTTTTCACTGCCCCTTGGAACTGCATTCGCTGATAGATAGACATTCGCTTTCTGTAAAACCTTGCCTTCGTAAGGGGCAACACTGTGTATTTCTCTCTCGCAGAGCCCGGTTGCCAAATCGAAACGTCCAGCGATTGCGCCCACAGGAAAGCTGCCAGCACGGAAAGCTGTAGCTGGTTTTCACTGCCCCTTGGAACTGCATTCGCAGATAGACAGACATTCGCTTTCTGTAAAACCTTGCCTTCGTAAGGGGCAACACTGTGTATTTCTCTCTCGCAGAGCCCGGTTGCCAAATTCGAAACGTCCAGCGATTGCGCCCACAGGAAAGCTGCCAGCACGGAAAGCTGTAGCTGGTTTTCACTGCCCCTTGGAACTGCATTCACTGATAGACAGACATTCGCTTTCTACAAAAGCTTTCGTTGGTAAAGGGGCAACACTGTGTATTTCTCTCTCGCAGAGCCCGGTTGCCAAATTCGAAACGTCCAGCGATTGCGCCCACAGGAAAGCTGCCAGCACGGAAAGCTGTAGCTGGTTTTCACTGCCCCTTGGAACTGCATTCGCTGATAGACAGACATTCGTTTTCTACAAAAGCCTTCGTTCGTAAAGGGGCAACACTGTGTATTTCTCTCTCGCAGAGCCCGGTTGCCAAATTCGAAACGTCCAGCGATTGCGCCCACAGGAAAGCTGCCAGCACGGAAACCTGTAGCTGGTTTTCACTGCCCCTTGGAACTGCATTCGCTGATAGACAGACATTCGCTTTCTACAAAAGCTTTCATTCGTAAAGGGGCAACACTGTGTATTTTCTCTCGCAGAGCCCGGTTGCCAAATTCGAAACGTCCAGCGATTGCGCCCACAGGAAAGCTGCCAGCACGGAAAGCTGTAGCTGGTTTTCACTGCCCCTTGGAACTGCATTCGCTGATAGACAGACATTCGCTTTCTACAAAAGCTTTTGTTGGTAAAGGGGCAACACTGTGTATTTCTCTCTCGCAGAGCCCGGTTGCCAAATTCGAAACGTCCAGCGATTGCGCCCACAGGAAAGCTGCCAGCACGGAAAGCTGTAGCTGGTTTTCACTGCCCCTTGGAACTGCATTCGCTGATAGACAGACATTCGCTTTCTACAAAAGCTTTTGTTGGTAAAGGGGCAACACTGTGTATTTCTCTCTCGCAGAGCCCGGTTGCCAAATTCGAAACGTCCAGCGATTGCGCCCACAGGAAAGCTGCCAGCACGGAAAGCTGTAGCTGGTTTTCACTGCCCCTTGGAACTGCATTCGCTGATAGACAGACATTCGCTTTCTACAAAAGCTTTCGTTGGTAAAGGGGCAACACTTTGTATTTCTCTCTCGCAGAGCCCGGTTGCCAAATTCGAAACGTCCAGCGATTGCGCCCACAGGAAAGCTGCCAGCACGGAAAGCTGTAGCTGGTTTTCACTGCCCCTTGGAACTGCATTCGCTGATAGACAGACATTCGCTTTCTACAAAAGCTTTCGTTGGTAAAGGGGCAACACTGTGTATTTCTCTCTCGCAGAGCCCGGTTGCCAAATTCGAAACGTCCAGCGATTGCGCCCACAGGAAAGCTGCCAGCACGGAAAGCTGTAGCTGGTTTTCACTGCCCCTTGGAACTGCATTCGCTGATAGACAGACATTCGCTTTCTACAAAAGCTTTCGTTGGTAAAGGGGCAACACTGTGTATTTCTCTCTCGCAGAGCCCGGTTGCCAAATTCGAAACGTCCAGCGATTGCGCCCACAGGAAAGCTGCCAGCACGGAAAGCTGTAGCTGGTTTTCACTGCCCCTTGGAACTGCATTCGCTGATAGACAGACATTCGCTTTCTACAAAAGCTTTCGTTGGTAAAGGGGCAACACTGTGTATTTCTCTCTCGCAGAGCCCGGTTGCCAAATTCGAAACGTCCAGCGATTGCGCCCACAGGAAAGCTGCCAGCACGGAAAGCTGTAGCTGGTTTTCACTGCCCCTTGGAACTGCATTCGCTGATAGACAGACATTCGTTTTCTACAAAAGCCTTCGTTCGTAAAGGGGCAACACTGTGTATTTCTCTCTCGCAGAGCCCGGTTGCCAAATTCGAAACGTCCAGCGATTGCGCCCACAGGAAAGCTGCCAGCACGGAAACCTGTAGCTGGTTTTCACTGCCCCTTGGAACTGCATTCGCTGATAGACAGACATTCGCTTTCTACAAAAGCTTTCATTCGTAAAGGGGCAACACTGTGTATTTTCTCTCGCAGAGCCCGGTTGCCAAATTCGAAACGTCCAGCGATTGCGCCCACAGGAAAGCTGCCAGCACGGAAAGCTGTAGCTGGTTTTCACTGCCCCTTGGAACTGCATTCGCTGATAGACAGACATTCGCTTTCTACAAAAGCTTTTGTTGGTAAAGGGGCAACACTGTGTATTTCTCTCTCGCAGAGCCCGGTTGCCAAATTCGAAACGTCCAGCGATTGCGCCCACAGGAAAGCTGCCAGCACGGAAAGCTGTAGCTGGTTTTCACTGCCCCTTGGAACTGCATTCGCTGATAGACAGACATTCGCTTTCTACAAAAGCTTTTGTTGGTAAAGGGGCAACACTGTGTATTTCTCTCTCGCAGAGCCCGGTTGCCAAATTCGAAACGTCCAGCGATTGCGCCCACAGGAAAGCTGCCAGCACGGAAAGCTGTAGCTGGTTTTCACTGCCCCTTGGAACTGCATTCGCTGATAGACAGACATTCGCTTTCTACAAAAGCTTTCGTTGGTAAAGGGGCAACACTTTGTATTTCTCTCTCGCAGAGCCCGGTTGCCAAATTCGAAACGTCCAGCGATTGCGCCCACAGGAAAGCTGCCAGCACGGAAAGCTGTAGCTGGTTTTCACTGCCCCTTGGAACTGCATTCGCTGATAGACAGACATTCGCTTTCTACAAAAGCTTTCGTTGGTAAAGGGGCAACACTGTGTATTTCTCTCTCGCAGAGCCCGGTTGCCAAATTCGAAACGTCCAGCGATTGCGCCCACAGGAAAGCTGCCAGCACGGAAAGCTGTAGCTGGTTTTCACTGCCCCTTGGAACTGCATTCGCTGATAGACAGACATTCGCTTTCTACAAAAGCTTTCGTTGGTAAAGGGGCAACACTGTGTATTTCTCTCTCGCAGAGCCCGGTTGCCAAATTCGAAACGTCCAGCGATTGCGCCCACAGGAAAGCTGCCAGCACGGAAAGCTGTAGCTGGTTTTCACTGCCCCTTGGAACTGCATTCGCTGATAGACAGACATTCGCTTTCTACAAAAGCTTTCGTTGGTAAAGGGGCAACACTGTGTATTTCTCTCTCGCAGAGCCCGGTTGCCAAATTTGAAACGTCCAGCGATTGCGCCCACAGGAAAGCTGCCAGCACGGAAAGCTGTAGCTGGTTTTCACTGCCCCTTGGAACTGCATTCGCTGATAGACAGACATTCGCTTTCTACAAAAGCTTTCGTTGGTAAAGGGGCAACACTTTGTATTTCTCTCTCGCAGAGCCCGGTTGCCAAATTCGAAACGTCCAGCGATTGCGCCCACAGGAAAGCTGCCAGCACGGAAAGCTGTAGCTGGTTTTCACTGCCCCTTGGAACTGCATTCGCTGATAGACAGACATTCGCTTTCTACAAAAGCTTTCGTTCGTAAAGGGGCAAGACTGTGTATTTCTCTCTCGCAGAGCCCGGTTGCCAAATTCGAAACGTCCAGCGATTGCGCCCACAGGAAAGCTGCCAGCACGGAAAGCTGTAGCTGGTTTTCACTGCCCCTTGGAACTGCATTCGCTGATAGACAGACATTCGCTTTCTACAAAAGCTTTTGTTGGTAAAGGGGCAACACTGTGTATTTCTCTCTCGCAGAGCCCGGTTGCCAAATTCGAAACGTCCAGCGATTGCGCCCACAGGAAAGCTGCCAGCACGGAAAGCTGTAGCTGGTTTTCACTGCCCCTTGGAACTGCATTCGCTGATAGACAGACATTCGCTTTCTACAAAAGCTTTCGATGGTAAAGGGGCAACAGTGTGTATTTCTCTCTCGCAGAGCCCGGTTGCCAAATTCGAAACGTCCAGCGATTGCGCCCACAGGAAAGCTGCCAGCACGGAAAGCTGTAGCTGGTTTTCACTGTCTCTTGGAACTGCATTCGCTGATAGACAGACATTCGTTTTCTACAAAAGCTTTCGTTCGTAAGGGGCAAGACTGTGTATTTCTCTCTCGCAGAGCCCGGTTGCCAAATTCGAAACGTCCAGCGATTGCGCCCACAGGAAAGCTGCCAGCACGGAAAGCTGTAGCTGGTTTTCACTGCCCCTTGGAACTGCATTCGCTGATAGATAGACATTCGCTTTCTGTAAAACCTTGCCTTCGTAAGGGGCAACACTGTGTATTTCTCTCTCGCAGAGCCCGGTTGCCAAATTCGAAACGTCCAGCGATTGCGCCCACAGGAAAGCTGCCAGCACGGAAAGCTGTAGCTGGTTTTCACTGCCCCTTGGAACTGCATTCGCAGATAGACAGACATTCGCTTTCTGTAAAACCTTGCCTTCGTAAGGGGCAACACTGTGTATTTCTCTCTCGCAGAGCCCGGTTGCCAAATTCGAAACGTCCAGCGATTGCGCCCACAGGAAAGCTGCCAGCACGGAAAGCTGTAGCTGGTTTTCACTGCCCCTTGGAACTGCATTCACTGATAGACAGACATTCGCTTTCTACAAAAGCTTTCATTCGTAAAGGGGCAACACTGTGTATTTTCTCTCGCAGAGCCCGGTTGCCAAATTCGAAACGTCCAGCGATTGCGCCCACAGGAAAGCTGCCAGCACGGAAAGCTGTAGCTGGTTTTCACTGCCCCTTGGAACTGCATTCGCTGATAGACAGACATTCGCTTTCTACAAAAGCTTTTGTTGGTAAAGGGGCAACACTGTGTATTTCTCTCTCGCAGAGCCCGGTTGCCAAATTCGAAACGTCCAGCGATTGCGCCCACAGGAAAGCTGCCAGCACGGAAAGCTGTAGCTGGTTTTCACTGCCCCTTGGAACTGCATTCGCTGATAGACAGACATTCGCTTTCTACAAAAGCTTTTGTTGGTAAAGGGGCAACACTGTGTATTTCTCTCTCGCAGAGCCCGGTTGCCAAATTCGAAACGTCCAGCGATTGCGCCCACAGGAAAGCTGCCAGCACGGAAAGCTGTAGCTGGTTTTCACTGCCCCTTGGAACTGCATTCGCTGATAGACAGACATTCGCTTTCTACAAAAGCTTTCGTTGGTAAAGGGGCAACACTTTGTATTTCTCTCTCGCAGAGCCCGGTTGCCAAATTCGAAACGTCCAGCGATTGCGCCCACAGGAAAGCTGCCAGCACGGAAAGCTGTAGCTGGTTTTCACTGCCCCTTGGAACTGCATTCGCTGATAGACAGACATTCGCTTTCTACAAAAGCTTTTGTTGGTAAAGGGGCAACACTGTGTATTTCTCTCTCGCAGAGCCCGGTTGCCAAATTCGAAACGTCCAGCGATTGCGCCCACAGGAAAGCTGCCAGCACGGAAAGCTGTAGCTGGTTTTCACTGCCCCTTGGAACTGCATTCGCTGATAGACAGACATTCGCTTTCTACAAAAGCTTTTGTTGGTAAAGGGGCAACACTGTGTATTTCTCTCTCGCAGAGCCCGGTTGCCAAATTCGAAACGTCCAGCGATTGCGCCCACAGGAAAGCTGCCAGCACGGAAAGCTGTAGCTGGTTTTCACTGCCCCTTGGAACTGCATTCGCTGATAGACAGACATTCGCTTTCTACAAAAGCTTTCGTTGGTAAAGGGGCAAGTCTGTGTATTTCTCTCTCGCAGAGCCCGGTTGCCAAATTCGAAAAGTCCAGCGATTGCGCCCACAGGAAAGCTGCCAGCACGGAAAGCTGTAGCTGGTTTTCACTGTCTCTTGGAACTGCATTCGCTGATAGACAGACATTCGTTTTCTACAAAAGCTTTCGTTCGTAAGGGGCAACACTGTGTATTTCTCTCTCGCAGAGCCCGGTTGCCAAATTCGAAACGTCCAGCGATTGCGCCCACAGGAAAGCTGCCAGCACGGAAAGCTGTAGCTGGTTTTCACTGCCCCTTGGAACTGCATTCGCTGATAGATAGACATTCGCTTTCTATAAAACCTTGCCTTCGTAAGGGGCAACACTGTGTATTTCTCTCTCGCAGAGCCCGGTTGCCAAATCGAAACGTCCAGCGATTGCGCCCACAGGAAAGCTGCCAGCACGGAAAGCTGTAGCTGGTTTTCACTGCCCCTTGGAACTGCATTCACTGATAGAAAGACATTCGCTTTCTACAAAAGCTTTCGTTGGTAAAGGGGCAACACTGTGTATTTCTCTCTCGCAGAGCCCGGTTGCCAAATTCGAAACGTCCAGCGATTGCGCCCACAGGAAAGCTGCCAGCACGGAAAGCTGTAGCTGGTTTTCACTGCCCCTTGGAACTGCATTCGCTGATAGACAGACATTCGCTTTCTACTAACGCTTTCGTTGCTACAGGGGCAACACTGTGTATTTCTCTCTCGCAGAGCCCGGTTGCCAAATTCGAAACGTCCAGCGATTGCGCCCACAGGAAAGCTGCCAGCACGGAAAGCTGTAGCTGGTTTTCACTGCCCCTTGGAACTGCATTCGCTGATAGACAGACATTCGCTTTCTACAAAAGCTTTCGTTGGTAAAGGGGCAACAGTGTGTATTTCTCTCTCGCAGAGCCCGGTTGCCAAATTCGAAACGTCCAGCGATTGCGCCCACAGGAAAGCTGCCAGCACGGAAAGCTTTAGCTGGTTTTCACTGCCCCTTGGAACTGCATTCGCTGATAGACAGACATTCGCTTTCTGCAAAACCTTGCCTTCGTAAAGGGGCAACACTGTGTATTTCTCTCTCGCAGAGCCCAGTTGCCAAATTCGAAACGTCCAGCGATTGCGCCCACAGGAAAGCTGCCAGCACGGAAAGCTGTAGCTGGTTTTCACTGCCCCTTGGAACTGCATTCGCTGATAGATAGACATTCGTTTTCTACAAAAGCTTTCGTTCGTAAAGGGGCAACACTGTCTATTTCTCTCTCGCAGAGCCCGGTTGCCAAATTCGAAACGTCCAGCGATTGCGCCCACAGGAAAGCTGCCAGCACGGAAAGCTATAGCTGGTTTTCACTGCCCCTTGGAACTGCATTCGCTGATAGACAGACATTCGTTTTCTACAAAAGCCTTCGTTCGTAAAGGGGCAACACTGTGTATTTCTCTCTCGCAGAGCCCGGTTGCCAAATTCGAAACGTCCAGCGATTGCGGCCACAGGAAAGCTGCCAGCACGGAAAGCTGTAGCTGGTTTTCACTGCCCCTTGGAACTGCATTCGCTGATAGACAGACATTCGCTTTCTACAAAAGCTTTCGTTCGTAAAGGGGCAACACTGTGTATTTCTCTCTCGCAGATCCCGGTTGCCAAATTCGAAACGTCCAGCGATTGCGCCCACAGGAAAGCTGCCAGCACGGAAAGCTGTAGCTGGTTTTCACTGCCCCTTGGAACTGCATTCGCAGATAGACAGACATTCGCTTTCTGTAAAACCTTGCCTTCGTAAGGGGCAACACTGTGTATTTCTCTCTCGCAGAGCCCGGTTGCCAATTTCGAAACGTCCAGCGATTGCGCCCACAGGAAAGCTGCCAGCACGGAAAGCTGTAGCTGGTTTTCACTGCCCCTTGGAACTGCATTCGCTGATAGACAGACATTCGCTTTCTACAAACGCTTTCGTTGGTAAAGGGGCAACACTGTGTATTTCTCTCTCGCAGAGCCCGGTTGCCAAATTCGAAACGTCCAGCGATTGCGCCCACAGGAAAGCTGCCAGCACGGAAAGCTGTAGCTGGTTTTCACTGCCCCTTGGAACTGCATTCGCAGATAGACAGACATTCGCTTTCTGTAAAACCTTGCCTTCGTAAGGGGCAACAGTGTGTATTTCTCTCTCGCAGAGCCCGGTTGCCAAATCGAAACGTCCAGCGATTGCGCCCACAGGAAAGCTGCCAGCACGGAAAGCTGTAGCTGGTTTTCACTGCCCCTTGGAACTGCATTCGCTGATAGACAGACATTCGCTTTCTACAAAAGCTTTCGTTCGTAAAGGGGCAACACTGTGTATTTCTCTCTCGCAGAGCCCGGTTGCCAAATTCGAAACGTCCAGCGATTGCGGCCACAGGAAAGCTGCCAGCACGGAAAGCTGTAGCTGGTTTTCACTGCCCCTTGGAACTGCATTCGCTGATAGACAGACATTCGCTTTCTACAAAAGCTTTCGTTGGTAAAGGGGCAACACTGTGTATTTCTCTCTCGCAGATCCCGGTTGCCAAATTCGAAACGTCCAGCGATTGCGCCCACAGGAAAGCTGCCAGCACGGAAAGCTGTAGCTGGTTTTCACTGCCCCTTGGAACTGCATTCGCTGAGAGACAGACATTCGCTTTCTACAAAAGCTTTCGTTGGTAAAGGGGCAAGTCTGTGTATTTCTCTCTCGCAGAGCCCGGTTGCCAAATTCGAAACGTCCAGCGATTGCGCCCACAGGAAAGCTGCCAGCACGGAAAGCTGTAGCTGGTTTTCACTGCCCCTTGGAACTGCATTCGCTGATAGACAGACATTCGCTTTCTACAAACGCTTTCGTTGGTAAAGGGGCAACACTGTGTATTTCTCTCTCGCAGAGCCCGGTTGCCAAATTCGAAACGTCCAGCGATTGCGCCCACAGGAAAGCTGCCAGCATGGAAAGCTGTAGCTGGTTTTCACTGCCCCTTGGAACTGCATTCGCTGATAGACAGACATTCGCTTTCTACAAACGCTTTCGTTGCTACAGGGGCAACACTCTGTATTTCTCTCTCGCAGAGCCCGGTTGCCAAATTCGAAACGTCCAGCGATTGCGCCCACAGGAATGCTGCCAGCACGGAAAGCTGTAGCTGGTTTTCACTGCCCCTTGGAACTGCATTCGCAGATAGACAGACATTCGCTTTCTGTAAAACCTTGCCTTCGTAAGGGGCAACACTGTGTATTTCTCTCTCGCAGAGCCCGGTTGCCAAATCGAAACGTCCAGCGATTGCGCCCACAGGAAAGCTGCCAGCACGGAAAGCTGTAGCTGGTTTTCACTGCCCCTTGGAACTGCATTCGCAGATAGACAGACATTCGCTTTCTGTAAAACCTTGCCTTCGTAAGGGGCAACACTGTGTATTTCTCTCTCGCAGAGCCCGGTTGCCAAATTCGAAACGTCCAGCGATTGCGCCCACAGGAAAGCTGCCAGCACGGAAAGCTGTAGCTGGTTTTCACTGCCCCTTGGAACTGCATTCGCTGATAGACAGACATTCGCTTTCTACAAACGCTTTCGTTGCTACAGGGGCAACACTGTGTATTTCTCTCTCGCAGAGCCCGGTTGCCAAATTCGAAACGTCCAGCGATTGCGCCCACAGGAAAGCTGCCAGCACGGAAAGCTGTAGCTGGTTTTCACTGCCCCTTGGAACTGCATTCGCTGATAGACAGACATTCGCTTTCTACAAAAGCTTTTGTTGGTAAAGGGGCAACACTGTGTATTTCTCTCTCGCAGAGCCCGGTTGCCAAATTCGAAACGTCCAGCGATTGCGCCCACAGGAAAGCTGCCAGCACGGAAAGCTGTAGCTGGTTTTCACTGCCCCTTGGAACTGCATTCGCTGATAGACAGACATTCGTTTTCTACAAAAGCTTTCGTTCGTAAACGGGCAACACTGTGTATTTCTCTCTCGCAGAGCCCGGTTGCCAAATTCGAAACGTCCAGCGATTGCGCCCACAGGAAAGCTGCCAGCACGGAAAGCTGTAGCTGGTTTTCACTGCCCCTTGGAACTTCATTCGCTGATAAACAGACATTCGCTTTCTACAAAAGCTTTTGTTGGTAAAGGGGCAACAGTGTGTATTTCTCTCTCGCAGAGCCCGGTTGCCAAATTCGAAACGTCCAGCGATTGCGCCCACAGGAAAGCTGCCAGCACGGAAAGCTGTAGCTGGTTTTCACTGCCCCTTGGAACTGCATTCGCTGATAGACAGACATTTGCTTTCTACAAAAGCTTTCGTTGGTAAAGGGGCAACACTGTGTATTTCTCTCTCGCAGAGCCCTGTTGCCAAATTCGAAACGTCCAGCGATTGCGCCCACAGGAAAGCTGCCAGCACGGAAAGCTGTAGCTGGTTTTCACTGCCCCTTGGAACTGCATTCGCTGATAGACAGACATTCGCTTTCTGTAAAACCTTGCCTTCGTAAGGGGCAACACTGTGTATTTCTCTCTCGCAGAGCCCGGTTGCCAAATCGAAACGTCCAGCGATTGCGCCCACAGGAAAGCTGCCAGCACGGAAAGCTGTAGCTGGTTTTCACTGCCCCTTGGAACTGCATTCGCTGATAGACAGACATTTGCTTTCTACAAAAGCTTTCGTTGGTAAAGGGGCAACACTGTGTATTTCTCTCTCGCAGAGCCCTGTTGCCAAATTCGAAACGTCCAGCGATTGCGCCCACAGGAAAGCTGCCAGCACGGAAAGCTGTAGCTGGTTTTCACTGCCCCTTGGAACTGCATTCGCTGATAGACAGACATTCGCTTTCTACAAAAGCTTTCGTTGGTAAAGGGGCAACACTGTGTATTTCTCTCTCGCAGAGCCCGGTTGCCAAATTCGAAACGTCCAGCGATTGCGCCCACAGGAAAGCTGCCAGCACGGAAAGCTATAGCTGGTTTTCACTGCCCCTTGGAACTGCATTCGCTGATAGACAGACATTCGTTTTCTACAAAAGCCTTCGTTCGTAAAGGGGCAACACTGTGTATTTCTCTCTCGCAGAGCCCGTTGCCAAATTCGAAACGTCCAGCGATTGCGCCCACAGGAAAGCTGCCAGCACGGAAAGCTGTAGCTGGTTTTCACTGCCCCTTGGAACTGCATTCGCTGATAGACAGACATTCGCTTTCTACAAAAGCTTTCGTTGGTAAAGGGGCAAGTCTGTGTATTTCTCTCTCGCAGAGCCCGGTTGCCAAATTCGAAACGTCCAGCGATTGCGCCCACAGGAAAGCTGCCAGCACGGAAAGCTGTAGCTGGTTTTCACTGCCCCTTGGAACTGCATTCGTTGATAGACAGACATTCGCTTTCTACAAAAGCTTTTGTTGGTAAAGGGGCAAGACTATGTATTTCTCTCTCGCAGAGCCCGGTTGCCAAATTCGAAACGTCCAGCGATTGCGCCCACAGGAAAGCTGCCAGCACGGAAAGCTGTAGCTGGTTTTCACTGCCCCTTGGAACTGCATTCGCTGATAGACAGACATTCGCTTTCTACAAAAGCTTTCGTTGCTACAGGGGCAACACTGTGTATTTCTCTCTCGCAGAGCCCGGTTGCCAATTTCGAAACGTCCAGCGATTGCGCCCACAGGAAAGCTGCCAGCACGGAAAGCTGTAGCTGGTTTTCACTGCCCCTTGGAACTGCATTCGCTGATAGACAGACATTCGCTTTCTACAAACGCTTTCGTTGCTACAGGGGCAACAGTGTGTATTTCTCTCTCGCAGAGCCCGGTTGCCAAATTCGAAACGTCCAGCGATTGCGCCCACAGGAAAGCTGCCAGCACGGAAAGCTGTAGCTGGTTTTCACTGCCCCTTGGAACTGCATTCGCTGATAGACAGACATTCGCTTTCTACAAAAGCTTTCATTCGTAAAGGGGCAACACTGTGTATTTCTCTCTCGCAGAGCCCGGTTGCCAAATTCGAAACGTCCAGCGATTGCGCCCACAGGAAATCTGCCAGCACGGAAAGCTGTAGCTGGTTTTCACTGCCCCTTGGAACTGCATTCGCTGATAGACAGACATTCGCTTTCTACAAAAGCTTTCGTTCGTAAAGGGGCAACACTGTGTATTTCTCTCTCGCAGAGCCCGGTTGCCAAATTCGAAACGTCCAGCGATTGCGCCCACAGGAAAGCTGCCAGCACGGAAAGCTGTAGCTGGTTTTCACTGCCCCTTGGAACTGCATTCGCTGATAGACAGACATTCGCTTTCTACAAAAGCTTTCGTTGGTAAAGGGGCAACACTGTGTATTTCTCTCTCGCAGAGCCCGGTTGCCAAATTCGAAACGTCCAGCGATTGCGCCCACAGGAAAGCTGCCAGCACGGAAAGCTGTAGCTGGTTTTCACTGCCCCTTGGAACTGCATTCGCTGATAGACAGACATTCGCTTTCTACAAACGCTTTCGTTGCTACAGGGGCAACACTGTGTATTTCTCTCTCGCAGAGCCCGGTTGCCAAATTCGAAACGTCCAGCGATTGCGCCCACAGGAAAGCTGCCAGCACGGAAAGCTATAGCTGGTTTTCACTGCCCCTTGGAACTGCATTCGCTGATAGACAGACATTCGCTTTCTGCAAAACCTTGCCTTCGTAAAGGGGCAACACTGTGTATTTCTCTCTCGCAGAGCCCAGTTGCCAAATTCGAAACGTCCAGCGATTGCGCCCACAGGAAAGCTGCCAGCACGGAAAGCTGTAGCTGGTTTTCACTGCCCCTTGGAACTGCATTCGCTGATAGACAGACATTCGCTTTCTACAAAAGCTTTCGTTGGTAAAGGGGCAACACTGTGTATTTCTCTCTCGCAGAGCCCGGTTGCCAAATTCGAAACGTCCAGCGATTGCGCCCACAGGAAAGCTGCCAGCACGGAAAGCTGTAGCTGGTTTTCACTGCCCCTTGGAACTGCATTCGCTGATAGACAGACATTCGCTTTCTACAAAAGCTTTCGTTGGTAAAGGGGCAACACTGTGTATTTCTCTCTCGCAGAGCCCGGTTGCCAAATTCGAAACGTCCAGCGATTGCGCCCACAGGAAAGCTGCCAGCACGGAAAGCTGTAGCTGGTTTTCACTGCCCCTTGGAACTGCATTCGCTGATAGACAGACATTTGCTTTCTAGAAACGCTTTCGTTGCTACAGGGGCAACACTGTGTATTTCTCTCTCGCAGAGCCCGGTTGCCAAATTCGAAACGTCCAGCGATTGCGCCCACAGGAAAGCTGCCAGCACGGAAAGCTGTAGCTGGTTTTCACTGTCTCTTGGAACTGCATTCGCTGATAGACAGACATTCGTTTTCTACAAAAGCTTTCGTTCGTAAAGGGGCAACACTGTGTATTTCTCTCTCGCAGAGCCCGGTTGCCAATTTCGAAACGTCCAGCGATTGCGCCCACAGGAAAGCTGCCAGCACGGAAAGCTGTAGCTGGTTTTCACTGCCCCTTGGAACTGCATTCGCTGATAGACAGACATTCGCTTTCTACAAACGCTTTCATTGGTAAAGGGGCAACACTGTGTATTTCTCTCTCGCAGAGCCCGGTTGCCAAATTCGAAACGTCCAGCGATTGCGCCCACAGGAAAGCTGCCAGCACGGAAAGCTGTAGCTGGTTTTCACTGCCCCTTGGAACTGCATTCGCTGATAGACAGACATTCGCTTTCTACAAACGCTTTCGTTGCTACAGGGGCAACACTGTGTATTTCTCTCTCGCAGAGCCCGGTTGCCAAATTCGAAACGTCCAGCGATTGCGCCCACAGGAAAGCTGCCAGCACGGAAAGCTGTAGCTGGTTTTCACTGCCCCTTGGAACTGCATTCGCTGATAGACAGACATTCGCTTTCTACAAAAGCTTTCGTTGGTAAAGGGGCAACACTGTGTATTTCTCTCTCGCAGAGCCCGGTTGCCAAATTCGAAACGTCCAGCGATTGCGCCCACAGGAAAGCTGCCAGCACGGAAAGCTGTAGCTGGTTTTCACTGCCCCTTGGAACTGCATTCGCTGATAGACAGACATTCGCTTTCTACAAACGCTTTCGTTGCTACAGGGGCAACACTGTGTATTTCTCTCTCGCAGAGCCCGGTTGCCAAATTCGAAACGTCCAGCGATTGCGCCCACAGGAAAGCTGCCAGCACGGAAAGCTATAGCTGGTTTTCACTGCCCCTTGGAACTGCATTCGCTGATAGACAGACATTCGTTTTCTACAAAAGCTTTTGTTGGTAAAGGGGCAACAGTGTGTATTTCTCTCTCGCAGAGCCCGGTTGCCAAATTCGAAACGTCCAGCGATTGCGCCCACAGGAAAGCTGCCAGCACGGAAAGCTGTAGCTGGTTTTCACTGCCCCTTGGAACTGCATTCGCTGATAGATAGACATTCGCTTTCTATAAAACCTTGCCTTCGTAAGGGGCAACACTGTGTATTTCTCTCTCGCAGAGCCCGGTTTCCAAATCGAAACGTCCAGCGATTGCGCCCACAGGAAAGCTGCCAGCACGGAAAGCTGTAGCTGGTTTTCACTGCCCCTTGGAACTGCATTCGCTGATAGACAGACATTCGCTTTCTACAAACGCTTTCGTTGCTACAGGGGCAACACTGTGTATTTCTCTCTCGCAGAGCCCGGTTGCCAAATTCGAAACGTCCAGCGATTGCGCCCACAGGAAAGCTGCCAGCATGGAAAGCTGTAGCTGGTTTTCACTGCCCCTTGGAACTGCATTCGCTGATAGACAGACATTCGCTTTCTACAAACGCTTTCGTTGGTAAAGGGGCAACAGTGTGTATTTCTCTCTCGCAGAGCCCGGTTGCCAAATTCGAAACGTCCAGCGATTGCGCCCACAGGAAAGCTGCCAGCACGGAAAGCTGTAGCTGGTTTTCACTGCCCCTTGGAACTGCATTCGCTGATAGACAGACATTCGCTTTCTACAAAAGCTTGCGTTCATAAACGGGCAACAGTGTGTATTTCTCTCTCGCAGAGCCCGGTTGCCAAATTCGAAACGTCCAGCGATTGCGCCCACAGGAATGCTGCCAGCACAGAAAGCTTTAGCTGGTTTTCACTGCCCATTGGAACTGCATTTGCTGCTATACAGACATTCGCTTTCTGCAAAACCTTGCCTTCGTAAAGGGGCAACACTGTGTATTTCTCTCTCGCAGAGCCCGGTTGCCAAATTCGAAACGTCCAGCGATTGCGCCCACAGGAAAGCTGCCAGCACGGAAAGCTATAGCTGGTTTTCACTGCCCCTTGGAACTGCATTCGCTGATAGACAGACATTCGTTTTCTACAAAAGCCTTCGTTCGTAAAGGGGCAACACTGTGTATTTCTCTCTCGCAGAGCCCGTTGCCAAATTCGAAACGTCCAGCGATTGCGCCCACAGGAAAGCTGCCAGCACGGAAAGCTGTAGCTGGTTTTCACTGCCCCTTGGAACTGCATTCGCTGATAGACAGACATTCGCTTTCTACAAAAGCTTTCGTTGGTAAAGGGGCAAGTCTGTGTATTTCTCTCTCGCAGAGCCCGGTTGCCAAATTCGAAACGTCCAGCGATTGCGCCCACAGGAAAGCTGCCAGCACGGAAAGCTGTAGCTGGTTTTCACTGCCCCTTGGAACTGCATTCGCTGATAGACAGACATTCGCTTTCTACAAAAGCTTTTGTTGGTAAAGGGGCAAGACTATGTATTTCTCTCTCGCAGAGCCCGGTTGCCAAATTCGAAACGTCCAGCGATTGCGCCCACAGGAAAGCTGCCAGCACGGAAAGCTGTAGCTGGTTTTCACTGCCCCTTGGAACTGCATTCGCTGATAGACAGACATTCGCTTTCTACAAAAGCTTTCGTTGCTACAGGGGCAACACTGTGTATTTCTCTCTCGCAGAGCCCGGTTGCCAATTTCGAAACGTCCAGCGATTGCGCCCACAGGAAAGCTGCCAGCACGGAAAGCTGTAGCTGGTTTTCACTGCCCCTTGGAACTGCATTCGCTGATAGACAGACATTCGCTTTCTACAAAAGCTTTCATTCGTAAAGGGGCAACACTGTGTATTTCTCTCTCGCAGAGCCCGGTTGCCAAATTCGAAACGTCCAGCGATTGCGCCCACAGGAAAGCTGCCAGCACGGAAAGCTGTAGCTGGTTTTCACTGCCCCTTGGAACTGCATTCACTGATAGACAGACATTCGCTTTCTACAAAAGCTTTTGTTGGTAAAGGGGCAACAGTGTGTATTTCTCTCTCGCAGATCCCGGTTGCCAAATTCGAAACGTCCAGCGATTGCGCCCACAGGAAAGCTGCCAGCACGGAAAGCTGTAGCTGGTTTTCACTGCCCCTTGGAACTGCATTCGCTGATAGACAGACATTCGCTTTCTACAAACGCTTTCGTTGCTACAGGGGCAACAGTGTGTATTTCTCTCTCGCAGAGCCCGGTTGCCAAATTCGAAACGTCCAGCGATTGCGCCCACAGGAAAGCTGCCAGCACGGAAAGCTGTAGCTGGTTTTCACTGCCCCTTGGAACTGCATTCGCTGATAGACAGACATTCGCTTTCTACAAAAGCTTTTGTTGGTAAAGGGGCAACACTGTGTATTTCTCTCTCGCAGAGCCCGGTTGCCAAATTCGAAACGTCCAGCGATTGCGCCCACAGGAAAGCTGCCAGCACGGAAAGCTGTAGCTGGTTTTCACTGCCCCTTGGAACTGCATTCGCTGATAGACAGACATTCGCTTTCTACAAAAGCTTTCGTTCGTAAAGGGGCAACACTGTGTATTTCTCTCTCGCAGAGCCCGGTTGCCAAATTCGAAACGTCCAGCGATTGCGCCCACAGGAAAGCTGCCAGCACGGAAAGCTGTAGCTGGTTTTCACTGCCCCTTGGAACTGCATTCGCTGATAGACAGACATTCGCTTTCTACAAAAGCTTTCGTTGGTAAAGGGGCAACACTGTGTATTTCTCTCTCGCAGAGCCCGGTTGCCAAATTCGAAACGTCCAGCGATTGCGCCCACAGGAAAGCTGCCAGCACGGAAAGCTGTAGCTGGTTTTCACTGCCCCTTGGAACTGCATTCGCTGATAGACAGACATTCGCTTTCTACAAACGCTTTCGTTGCTACAGGGGCAACACTGTGTATTTCTCTCTCGCAGAGCCCGGTTGCCAAATTCGAAACGTCCAGCGATTGCGCCCACAGGAAAGCTGCCAGCACGGAAAGCTATAGCTGGTTTTCACTGCCCCTTGGAACTGCATTCGCTGATAGACAGACATTCGCTTTCTGCAAAACCTTGCCTTCGTAAAGGGGCAACACTGTGTATTTCTCTCTCGCAGAGCCCAGTTGCCAAATTCGAAACGTCCAGCGATTGCGCCCACAGGAAAGCTGCCAGCACGGAAAGCTGTAGCTGGTTTTCACTGCCCCTTGGAACTGCATTCGCTGATAGACAGACATTCGCTTTCTACAAAAGCTTTCGTTGGTAAAGGGGCAACACTGTGTATTTCTCTCTCGCAGAGCCCGGTTGCCAAATTCGAAACGTCCAGCGATTGCGCCCACAGGAAAGCTGCCAGCACGGAAAGCTGTAGCTGGTTTTCACTGCCCCTTGGAACTGCATTCGCTGATAGACAGACATTCGCTTTCTACAAAAGCTTTCGTTGGTAAAGGGGCAACACTGTGTATTTCTCTCTCGCAGAGCCCGGTTGCCAAATTCGAAACGTCCAGCGATTGCGCCCACAGGAAAGCTGCCAGCACGGAAAGCTGTAGCTGGTTTTCACTGCCCCTTGGAACTGCATTCGCTGATAGACAGACATTCGCTTTCTAGAAACGCTTTCGTTGCTACAGGGGCAACACTGTGTATTTCTCTCTCGCAGAGCCCGGTTGCCAAATTCGAAACGTCCAGCGATTGCGCCCACAGGAAAGCTGCCAGCACGGAAAGCTGTAGCTGGTTTTCACTGTCTCTTGGAACTGCATTCGCTGATAGACAGACATTCGTTTTCTACAAAAGCTTTCGTTCGTAAAGGGGCAACACTGTGTATTTCTCTCTCGCAGAGCCCGGTTGCCAAATTCGAAACGTCCAGCGATTGCGCCCACAGGAAAGCTGCCAGCACGGAAAGCTGTAGCTGGTTTTCACTGCCCCTTGGAACTGCATTCGCTGATAGACAGACATTCGCTTTCTACAAAAGCTTTTGTTGGTATAGGTGCAACACTGTGTATTTCTCTCTCGCAGAGCCCGGTTGCCAAATTCGAAACGTCCAGCGATTGCGCCCACAGGAAAGCTGCCAGCACGGAAAGCTGTAGCTGGTTTTCACTGCCCCTTGGAACTGCATTCGCTGATAGATAGACATTCGCTTTCTGTAAAACCTTGCCTTCGTAAGGGGCAACACTGTGTATTTCTCTCTCGCAGAGCCCGGTTGCCAAATTCGAAACGTCCAGCGATTGCGCCCACAGGAAAGCTGCCAGCACGGAAAGCTGTAGCTGGTTTTCACTGCCCCTTGGAACTGCATTCGCAGATAGACAGACATTCGCTTTCTGTAAAACCTTGCCTTCGTAAGGGGCAACACTGTGTATTTCTCTCTCGCAGAGCCCGGTTGCCAAATCGAAACGTCCAGCGATTGCGCCCACAGGAAAGCTGCCAGCACGGAAAGCTGTAGCTGGTTTTCACTGCCCCTTGGAACTGCATTCGCAGATAGACAGACATTCGCTTTCTGTAAAACCTTGCCTTCGTAAGGGGCAACACTGTGTATTTCTCTCTCGCAGAGCCCGGTTGCCAAATTCGAAACGTCCAGCGATTGCGCCCACAGGAAAGCTGCCAGCACGGAAAGCTGTAGCTGGTTTTCACTGCCCCTTGGAACTGCATTCGCTGATAGACAGACATTCGCTTTCTACAAACGCTTTCATTGGTAAAGGGGCAACACTGTGTATTTCTCTCTCGCAGAGCCCGGTTGCCAAATTCGAAACGTCCAGCGATTGCGCCCACAGGAAAGCTGCCAGCACGGAAAGCTGTAGCTGGTTTTCACTGCCCCTTGGAACTGCATTCGCTGATAGACAGACATTCGCTTTCTACAAACGCTTTCGTTGCTACAGGGGCAACACTGTGTATTTCTCTCTCGCAGAGCCCGGTTGCCAAATTCGAAACGTCCAGCGATTGCGCCCACAGGAAAGCTGCCAGCACGGAAAGCTGTAGCTGGTTTTCACTGCCCCTTGGAACTGCATTCGCTGATAGACAGACATTCGCTTTCTACAAAAGCTTTCGTTGGTAAAGGGGCAACACTGTGTATTTCTCTCTCGCAGAGCCCGGTTGCCAAATTCGAAACGTCCAGCGATTGCGCCCACAGGAAAGCTGCCAGCACGGAAAGCTGTAGCTGGTTTTCACTGCCCCTTGGAACTGCATTCGCTGATAGACAGACATTCGCTTTCTACAAACGCTTTCGTTGCTACAGGGGCAACACTGTGTATTTCTCTCTCGCAGAGCCCGGTTGCCAAATTCGAAACGTCCAGCGATTGCGCCCACAGGAAAGCTGCCAGCACGGAAAGCTATAGCTGGTTTTCACTGCCCCTTGGAACTGCATTCGCTGATAGACAGACATTCGTTTTCTACAAAAGCTTTCGTTCGTAAACGGGCAACACTGTGTATTTCTCTCTCGCAGAGCCCGGTTGCCAAATTCGAAACGTCCAGCGATTGCGCCCACAGGAAAGCTGCCAGCACGGAAAGCTGTAGCTGGTTTTCACTGCCCCTTGGAACTGCATTCGCTGATAGATAGACATTCGCTTTCTATAAAACCTTGCCTTCGTAAGGGGCAACACTGTGTATTTCTCTCTCGCAGAGCCCGGTTTCCAAATCGAAACGTCCAGCGATTGCGCCCACAGGAAAGCTGCCAGCACGGAAAGCTGTAGCTGGTTTTCACTGCCCCTTGGAACTGCATTCGCTGATAGACAGACATTCGCTTTCTACAAACGCTTTCGTTGGTAAAGGGGCAACACTGTGTATTTCTCTCTCGCAGAGCCCGGTTGCCAAATTCGAAACGTCCAGCGATTGCGCCCACAGGAAATCTGCCAGCATGGAAAGCTGTAGCTGGTTTTCACTGCCCCTTGGAACTGCATTCGCTGATAGACAGACATTCGCTTTCTACAAACGCTTTCGTTGGTAAAGGGGCAACAGTGTGTATTTCTCTCTCGCAGAGCCCGGTTGCCAAATTCGAAACGTCCAGCGATTGCGCCCACAGGAAAGCTGCCAGCACGGAAAGCTGTAGCTGGTTTTCACTGCCCCTTGGAACTGCATTCGCTGATAGACAGACATTCGCTTTCTACAAAAGCTTGCGTTCATAAACGGGCAACAGTGTGTATTTCTCTCTCGCAGAGCCCGGTTGCCAAATTCGAAACGTCCAGCGATTGCGCCCACAGGAATGCTGCCAGCACGGGAAGCTTTAGCTGTTTTTCACTGCCCATTGGAACTGCATTTGCTGCTATACAGACATTCGCTTTCTGCAAAACCTTGCCTTCGTAAAGGGGCAACACTGTGTATTTCTCTCTCGCAGAGCCCGGTTGCCAAATTCGAAACGTCCAGCGATTGCGCCCACAGGAAAGCTGCCAGCACGGAAAGCTATAGCTGGTTTTCACTGCCCCTTGGAACTGCATTCGCTGATAGACAGACATTCGTTTTCTACAAAAGCCTTCGTTCGTAAAGGGGCAACACTGTGTATTTCTCTCTCGCAGAGCCCGTTGCCAAATTCGAAACGTCCAGCGATTGCGCCCACAGGAAAGCTGCCAGCACGGAAAGCTGTAGCTGGTTTTCACTGCCCCTTGGAACTGCATTCGCTGATAGACAGACATTCGCTTTCTACAAAAGCTTTCGTTGGTAAAGGGGCAACACTGTGTATTTCTCTCTCGCAGAGCCCGGTTGCCAAATTCGAAACGTCCAGCGATTGCGCCCACAGGAAAGCTGCCAGCACGGAAAGCTGTAGCTGGTTTTCACTGCCCCTTGGAACTGCATTCGCTGATAGACAGACATTCGCTTTCTACAAAAGCTTTTGTTGGTAAAGGGGCAAGACTATGTATTTCTCTCTCGCAGAGCCCGGTTGCCAAATTCGAAACGTCCAGCGATTGCGCCCACAGGAAAGCTGCCAGCACGGAAAGCTGTAGCTGGTTTTCACTGCCCCTTGGAACTGCATTCGCTGATAGACAGACATTCGCTTTCTACAAAAGCTTTCGTTGCTACAGGGGCAACACTGTGTATTTCTCTCTCGCAGAGCCCGGTTGCCAATTTCGAAACGTCCAGCGATTGCGCCCACAGGAAAGCTGCCAGCACGGAAAGCTGTAGCTGGTTTTCACTGCCCCTTGGAACTGCATTCGCTGATAGACAGACATTCGCTTTCTACAAAAGCTTTCATTCGTAAAGGGGCAACACTGTGTATTTCTCTCTCGCAGAGCCCGGTTGCCAAATTCGAAACGTCCAGCGATTGCGCCCACAGGAAAGCTGCCAGCACGGAAAGCTGTAGCTGGTTTTCACTGCCCCTTGGAACTGCATTCACTGATAGACAGACATTCGCTTTCTACAAAAGCTTTTGTTGGTAAAGGGGCAACAGTGTGTATTTCTCTCTCGCAGATCCCGGTTGCCAAATTCGAAACGTCCAGCGATTGCGCCCACAGGAAAGCTGCCAGCACGGAAAGCTGTAGCTGGTTTTCACTGCCCCTTGGAACTGCATTCGCTGATAGACAGACATTCGCTTTCTACAAACGCTTTCGTTGCTACAGGGGCAACAGTGTGTATTTCTCTCTCGCAGAGCCCGGTTGCCAAATTCGAAACGTCCAGCGATTGCGCCCACAGGAAAGCTGCCAGCACGGAAAGCTGTAGCTGGTTTTCACTGCCCCTTGGAACTGCATTCGCTGATAGACAGACATTCGCTTTCTACAAAAGCTTTCATTCGTAAAGGGGCAACACTGTGTATTTCTCTCTCGCAGAGCCCGGTTGCCAAATTCGAAACGTCCAGCGATTGCGCCCACAGGAAAGCTGCCAGCACGGAAAGCTGTAGCTGGTTTTCACTGCCCCTTGGAACTGCATTCGCTGATAGACAGACATTCGCTTTCTACAAAAGCTTTCGTTCGTAAAGGGGCAACACTGTGTATTTCTCTCTCGCAGAGCCCGGTTGCCAAATTCGAAACGTCCAGCGATTGCGCCCACAGGAAAGCTGCCAGCACGGAAAGCTGTAGCTGGTTTTCACTGCCCCTTGGAACTGCATTCGCTGATAGACAGACATTCGCTTTCTACAAAAGCTTTCGTTGGTAAAGGGGCAACACTGTGTATTTCTCTCTCGCAGAGCCCGGTTGCCAAATTCGAAACGTCCAGCGATTGCGCCCACAGGAAAGCTGCCAGCACGGAAAGCTGTAGCTGGTTTTCACTGCCCCTTGGAACTGCATTCGCTGATAGACAGACATTCGCTTTCTACAAACGCTTTCGTTGCTACAGGGGCAACACTGTGTATTCTCTCTCGCAGAGCCCGGTTGCCAAATTCGAAACGTCCAGCGATTGCGCCCACAGGAAAGCTGCCAGCACGGAAAGCTATAGCTGGTTTTCACTGCCCCTTGGAACTGCATTCGCTGATAGACAGACATTCGCTTTCTGCAAAACCTTGCCTTCGTAAAGGGGCAACACTGTGTATTTCTCTCTCGCAGAGCCCAGTTGCCAAATTCGAAACGTCCAGCGATTGCGCCCACAGGAAAGCTGCCAGCACGGAAAGCTGTAGCTGGTTTTCACTGCCCCTTGGAACTGCATTCGCTGATAGACAGACATTCGCTTTCTACAAAAGCTTTCGTTGGTAAAGGGGCAACACTGTGTATTTCTCTCTCGCAGAGCCCGGTTGCCAAATTCGAAACGTCCAGCGATTGCGCCCACAGGAAAGCTGCCAGCACGGAAAGCTGTAGCTGGTTTTCACTGCCCCTTGGAACTGCATTCGCTGATAGACAGACATTCGCTTTCTACAAAAGCTTTCGTTGGTAAAGGGGCAACACTGTGTATTTCTCTCTCGCAGAGCCCGGTTGCCAAATTCGAAACGTCCAGCGATTGCGCCCACAGGAAAGCTGCCAGCACGGAAAGCTGTAGCTGGTTTTCACTGCCCCTTGGAACTGCATTCGCTGATAGACAGACATTCGCTTTCTAGAAACGCTTTCGTTGCTACAGGGGCAACACTGTGTATTTCTCTCTCGCAGAGCCCGGTTGCCAAATTCGAAACGTCCAGCGATTGCGCCCACAGGAAAGCTGCCAGCACGGAAAGCTGTAGCTGGTTTTCACTGTCTCTTGGAACTGCATTCGCTGATAGACAGACATTCGTTTTCTACAAAAGCTTTCGTTCGTAAAGGGGCAACACTGTGTATTTCTCTCTCGCAGAGCCCGGTTGCCAATTTCGAAACGTCCAGCGATTGCGCCCACAGGAAAGCTGCCAGCACGGAAAGCTGTAGCTGGTTTTCACTGCCCCTTGGAACTGCATTCGCTGATAGACAGACATTCGCTTTCTACAAACGCTTTCATTGGTAAAGGGGCAACACTGTGTATTTCTCTCTCGCAGAGCCCGGTTGCCAAATTCGAAACGTCCAGCGATTGCGCCCACAGGAAAGCTGCCAGCACGGAAAGCTGTAGCTGGTTTTCACTGCCCCTTGGAACTGCATTCGCTGATAGACAGACATTCGCTTTCTACAAACGCTTTCGTTGCTACAGGGGCAACACTGTGTATTTCTCTCTCGCAGAGCCCGGTTGCCAAATTCGAAACGTCCAGCGATTGCGCCCACAGGAAAGCTGCCAGCACGGAAAGCTGTAGCTGGTTTTCACTGCCCCTTGGAACTGCATTCGCTGATAGACAGACATTCGCTTTCTACAAAAGCTTTCGTTGGTAAAGGGGCAACACTGTGTATTTCTCTCTCGCAGAGCCCGGTTGCCAAATTCGAAACGTCCAGCGATTGCGCCCACAGGAAAGCTGCCAGCACGGAAAGCTGTAGCTGGTTTTCACTGCCCCTTGGAACTGCATTCGCTGATAGACAGACATTCGCTTTCTACAAACGCTTTCGTTGCTACAGGGGCAACACTGTGTATTTCTCTCTCGCAGAGCCCGGTTGCCAAATTCGAAACGTCCAGCGATTGCGCCCACAGGAAAGCTGCCAGCACGGAAAGCTATAGCTGGTTTTCACTGCCCCTTGGAACTGCATTCGCTGATAGACAGACATTCGTTTTCTACAAAAGCTTTTGTTGGTAAAGGGGCAACAGTGTGTATTTCTCTCTCGCAGAGCCCGGTTGCCAAATTCGAAACGTCCAGCGATTGCGCCCACAGGAAAGCTGCCAGCACGGAAAGCTGTAGCTGGTTTTCACTGCCCCTTGGAACTGCATTCGCTGATAGATAGACATTCGCTTTCTATAAAACCTTGCCTTCGTAAGGGGCAACACTGTGTATTTCTCTCTCGCAGAGCCCGGTTTCCAAATCGAAACGTCCAGCGATTGCGCCCACAGGAAAGCTGCCAGCACGGAAAGCTGTAGCTGGTTTTCACTGCCCCTTGGAACTGCATTCGCTGATAGACAGACATTCGCTTTCTACAAACGCTTTCGTTGCTACAGGGGCAACACTGTGTATTTCTCTCTCGCAGAGCCCGGTTGCCAAATTCGAAACGTCCAGCGATTGCGCCCACAGGAAAGCTGCCAGCATGGAAAGCTGTAGCTGGTTTTCACTGCCCCTTGGAACTGCATTCGCTGATAGACAGACATTCGCTTTCTACAAACGCTTTCGTTGGTAAAGGGGCAACAGTGTGTATTTCTCTCTCGCAGAGCCCGGTTGCCAAATTCGAAACGTCCAGCGATTGCGCCCACAGGAAAGCTGCCAGCACGGAAAGCTGTAGCTGGTTTTCACTGCCCCTTGGAACTGCATTCGCTGATAGACAGACATTCGCTTTCTACAAAAGCTTGCGTTCATAAACGGGCAACAGTGTGTATTTCTCTCTCGCAGAGCCCGGTTGCCAAATTCGAAAAGTCCAGCGATTGCGCCCACAGGAATGCTGCCAGCACGGAAAGTTTTAGCTGGTTTTCACTGCCCATTGGAACTGCATTTGCTGCTATACAGACATTCGCTTTCTGCAAAACCTTGCCTTCGTAAAGGGGCAACACTGTGTATTTCTCTCTCGCAGAGCCCGGTTGCCAAATTCGAAACGTCCAGCGATTGCGCCCACAGGAAAGCTGCCAGCACGGAAAGCTATAGCTGGTTTTCACTGCCCCTTGGAACTGCATTCGCTGATAGACAGACATTCGTTTTCTACAAAAGCCTTCGTTCGTAAAGGGGCAACACTGTGTATTTCTCTCTCGCAGAGCCCGTTGCCAAATTCGAAACGTCCAGCGATTGCGCCCACAGGAAAGCTGCCAGCACGGAAAGCTGTAGCTGGTTTTCACTGCCCCTTGGAACTGCATTCGCTGATAGACAGACATTCGCTTTCTACAAAAGCTTTCGTTGGTAAAGGGGCAAGTCTGTGTATTTCTCTCTCGCAGAGCCCGGTTGCCAAATTCGAAACGTCCAGCGATTGCGCCCACAGGAAAGCTGCCAGCACGGAAAGCTGTAGCTGGTTTTCACTGCCCCTTGGAACTGCATTCGCTGATAGACAGACATTCGCTTTCTACAAAAGCTTTTGTTGGTAAAGGGGCAAGACTATGTATTTCTCTCTCGCAGAGCCCGGTTGCCAAATTCGAAACGTCCAGCGATTGCGCCCACAGGAAAGCTGCCAGCACGGAAAGCTGTAGCTGGTTTTCACTGCCCCTTGGAACTGCATTCGCTGATAGACAGACATTCGCTTTCTACAAAAGCTTTCGTTGCTACAGGGGCAACACTGTGTATTTCTCTCTCGCAGAGCCCGGTTGCCAATTTCGAAACGTCCAGCGATTGCGCCCACAGGAAAGCTGCCAGCACGGAAAGCTGTAGCTGGTTTTCACTGCCCCTTGGAACTGCATTCGCTGATAGACAGACATTCGCTTTCTACAAAAGCTTTCATTCGTAAAGGGGCAACACTGTGTATTTCTCTCTCGCAGAGCCCGGTTGCCAAATTCGAAACGTCCAGCGATTGCGCCCACAGGAAAGCTGCCAGCACGGAAAGCTGTAGCTGGTTTTCACTGCCCCTTGGAACTGCATTCACTGATAGACAGACATTCGCTTTCTACAAAAGCTTTTGTTGGTAAAGGGGCAACAGTGTGTATTTCTCTCTCGCAGATCCCGGTTGCCAAATTCGAAACGTCCAGCGATTGCGCCCACAGGAAAGCTGCCAGCACGGAAAGCTGTAGCTGGTTTTCACTGCCCCTTGGAACTGCATTCGCTGATAGACAGACATTCGCTTTCTACAAACGCTTTCGTTGCTACAGGGGCAACAGTGTGTATTTCTCTCTCGCAGAGCCCGGTTGCCAAATTCGAAACGTCCAGCAATTGCGCCCACAGGAAAGCTGCCAGCACGGAAAGCTGTAGCTGGTTTTCACTGCCCCTTGGAACTGCATTCGCTGATAGACAGACATTCGCTTTCTACAAAAGCTTTTGTTGGTAAAGGGGCAACACTGTGTATTTCTCTCTCGCAGAGCCCGGTTGCCAAATTCGAAACGTCCAGCGATTGCGCCCACAGGAAAGCTGCCAGCACGGAAAGCTGTAGCTGGTTTTCACTGCCCCTTGGAACTGCATTCGCTGATAGACAGACATTCGCTTTCTACAAAAGCTTTCGTTCGTAAAGGGGCAACACTGTGTATTTCTCTCTCGCAGAGCCCGGTTGCCAAATTCGAAACGTCCAGCGATTGCGCCCACAGGAAAGCTGCCAGCACGGAAAGCTGTAGCTGGTTTTCACTGCCCCTTGGAACTGCATTCGCTGATAGACAGACATTCGCTTTCTACAAAAGCTTTCGTTGGTAAAGGGGCAACACTGTGTATTTCTCTCTCGCAGAGCCCGGTTGCCAAATTCGAAACGTCCAGCGATTGCGCCCACAGGAAAGCTGCCAGCACGGAAAGCTATAGCTGGTTTTCACTGCCCCTTGGAACTGCATTCGCTGATAGACAGACATTCGCTTTCTGCAAAACCTTGCCTTCGTAAAGGGGCAACACTGTGTATTTCTCTCTCGCAGAGCCCAGTTGCCAAATTCGAAACGTCCAGCGATTGCGCCCACAGGAAAGCTGCCAGCACGGAAAGCTGTAGCTGGTTTTCACTGCCCCTTGGAACTGCATTCGCTGATAGACAGACATTCGCTTTCTACAAAAGCTTTCGTTGGTAAAGGGGCAACACTGTGTATTTCTCTCTCGCAGAGCCCGGTTGCCAAATTCGAAACGTCCAGCGATTGCGCCCACAGGAAAGCTGCCAGCACGGAAAGCTGTAGCTGGTTTTCACTGCCCCTTGGAACTGCATTCGCTGATAGACAGACATTCGCTTTCTAGAAACGCTTTCGTTGCTACAGGGGCAACACTGTGTATTTCTCTCTCGCAGAGCCCGGTTGCCAAATTCGAAACGTCCAGCGATTGCGCCCACAGGAAAGCTGCCAGCACGGAAAGCTGTAGCTGGTTTTCACTGTCTCTTGGAACTGCATTCGCTGATAGACAGACATTCGTTTTCTACAAAAGCTTTCGTTCGTAAAGGGGCAACACTGTGTATTTCTCTCTCGCAGAGCCCGGTTGCCAAATTCGAAACGTCCAGCGATTGCGCCCACAGGAAAGCTGCCAGCACGGAAAGCTGTAGCTGGTTTTCACTGCCCCTTGGAACTGCATTCGCTGATAGACAGACATTCGCTTTCTACAAAAGCTTTTGTTGGTATAGGTGCAACACTGTGTATTTCTCTCTCGCAGAGCCCGGTTGCCAAATTCGAAACGTCCAGCGATTGCGCCCACAGGAAAGCTGCCAGCACGGAAAGCTGTAGCTGGTTTTCACTGCCCCTTGGAACTGCATTCGCTGATAGATAGACATTCGCTTTCTGTAAAACCTTGCCTTCGTAAGGGGCAACACTGTGTATTTCTCTCTCGCAGAGCCCGGTTGCCAAATTCGAAACGTCCAGCGATTGCGCCCACAGGAAAGCTGCCAGCACGGAAAGCTGTAGCTGGTTTTCACTGCCCCTTGGAACTGCATTCGCAGATAGACAGACATTCGCTTTCTGTAAAACCTTGCCTTCGTAAGGGGCAACACTGTGTATTTCTCTCTCGCAGAGCCCGGTTGCCAAATTCGAAACGTCCAGCGATTGCGCCCACAGGAAAGCTGCCAGCACGGAAAGCTGTAGCTGGTTTTCACTGCCCCTTGGAACTGCATTCGCAGATAGACAGACATTCGCTTTCTGTAAAACCTTGCCTTCGTAAGGGGCAACACTGTGTATTTCTCTCTCGCAGAGCCCGGTTGCCAAATCGAAACGTCCAGCGATTGCGCCCACAGGAAAGCTGCCAGCACGGAAAGCTGTAGCTGGTTTTCACTGCCCCTTGGAACTGCATTCGCAGATAGACAGACATTCGCTTTCTGTAAAACCTTGCCTTCGTAAGGGGCAACACTGTGTATTTCTCTCTCGCAGAGCCCGGTTGCCAAATTCGAAACGTCCAGCGATTGCGCCCACAGGAAAGCTGCCAGCACGGAAAGCTGTAGCTGGTTTTCACTGCCCCTTGGAACTGCATTCGCTGATAGACAGACATTCGCTTTCTACAAACGCTTTCATTGGTAAAGGGGCAACACTGTGTATTTCTCTCTCGCAGAGCCCGGTTGCCAAATTCGAAACGTCCAGCGATTGCGCCCACAGGAAAGCTGCCAGCACGGAAAGCTGTAGCTGGTTTTCACTGCCCCTTGGAACTGCATTCGCTGATAGACAGACATTCGCTTTCTACAAACGCTTTCGTTGCTACAGGGGCAACACTGTGTATTTCTCTCTCGCAGAGCCCGGTTGCCAAATTCGAAACGTCCAGCGATTGCGCCCACAGGAAAGCTGCCAGCACGGAAAGCTGTAGCTGGTTTTCACTGCCCCTTGGAACTGCATTCGCTGATAGACAGACATTCGCTTTCTACAAAAGCTTTCGTTGGTAAAGGGGCAACACTGTGTATTTCTCTCTCGCAGAGCCCGGTTGCCAAATTCGAAACGTCCAGCGATTGCGCCCACAGGAAAGCTGCCAGCACGGAAAGCTGTAGCTGGTTTTCACTGCCCCTTGGAACTGCATTCGCTGATAGACAGACATTCGCTTTCTACAAACGCTTTCGTTGCTACAGGGGCAACACTGTGTATTTCTCTCTCGCAGAGCCCGGTTGCCAAATTCGAAACGTCCAGCGATTGCGCCCACAGGAAAGCTGCCAGCACGGAAAGCTATAGCTGGTTTTCACTGCCCCTTGGAACTGCATTCGCTGATAGACAGACATTCGTTTTCTACAAAAGCTTTCGTTCGTAAACGGGCAACACTGTGTATTTCTCTCTCGCAGAGCCCGGTTGCCAAATTCGAAACGTCCAGCGATTGCGCCCACAGGAAAGCTGCCAGCACGGAAAGCTGTAGCTGGTTTTCACTGCCCCTTGGAACTTCATTCGCTGATAAACAGACATTCGCTTTCTACAAAAGCTTTTGTTGGTAAAGGGGCAACAGTGTGTATTTCTCTCTCGCAGAGCCCGGTTGCCAAATTCGAAACGTCCAGCGATTGCGCCCACAGGAAAGCTGCCAGCACGGAAAGCTGTAGCTGGTTTTCACAGCCCCTTGGAACTGCATTCGCTGATAGACAGACATTCGCTTTCTGTAAAACCTTGCCTTCGTAAGGGGCAACACTGTGTATTTCTCTCTCGCAGAGCCCGGTTGCCAAATCGAAACGTCCAGCGATTGCGCCCACAGGAAAGCTGCCAGCACGGAAAGCTGTAGCTGGTTTTCACTGCCCCTTGGAACTGCATTCGCAGATAGACAGACATTCGCTTTCTGTAAAACCTTGCCTTCGTAAAGGGCAACACTGTGTATTTCTCTCTCGCAGAGCCCGGTTGCCAAATTCGAAACGTCCAGCGATTGCGCCCACAGGAAAGCTGCCAGCACGGAAAGCTGTAGCTGGTTTTCACTGCCCCTTGGAACTGCATTCACTGATAGACAGACATTCGCTTTCTACAAAAGCTTTCGTTGGTAAAGGGGCAACACTGTGTATTTCTCTCTCGCAGAGCCCGGTTGCCAAATTCGAAACGTCCAGCGATTGCGCCCACAGGAAAGCTGCCAGCACGGAAAGCTGTAGCTGGTTTTCACTGCCCCTTGGAACTGCATTCGCTGATAGACAGACATTCGCTTTCTACAAAAGCTTTCGTTGGTAAAGGGGCAACACTGTGTATTTCTCTCTCGCAGAGCCCGGTTGCCAAATTCGAAACGTCCAGCGATTGCGCCCACAGGAAAGCTGCCAGCACGGAAAGCTGTAGCTGGTTTTCACTGCCCCTTGGAACTGCATTCGCTGATAGACAGACATTCGCTTTCTACAAAAGCTTTTATTGGTAAAGGGGCAACACTGTGTATTTCTCTCTCGCAGAGCCCGGTTGCCAAATTCGAAACGTCCAGCGATTGCGCCCACAGGAAAGCTGCCAGCACGGAAAGCTGTAGCTGGTTTTCACTGCCCCTTGGAACTGCATTCGCTGATAGACAGACATTCGCTTTCTACAAAAGCTTTTGTTGGTAAAGGGGCAAGACTGTGTATTTTCTCTCGCAGAGCCCGGTTGCCAAATTCGAAACGTCCAGCGATTGCGCCCACAGGAAAGCTGCCAGCACGGAAAGCTGTAGCTGGTTTTCACTGCCCCTTGGAACTGCATTCGCTGATAGACAGACATTCGCTTTCTACAAAAGCTTTTGTTGGTAAAGGGGCAACACTGTGTATTTCTCTCTCGCAGAGCCCGGTTGCCAAATTCGAAACGTCCAGCGATTGCGCCCACAGGAAAGCTGCCAGCACGGAAAGCTGTAGCTGGTTTTCACTGCCCCTTGGAACTGCATTCGCTGATAGACAGACATTCGCTTTCTACAAAAGCTTTTGTTGGTAAAGGGGCAACACTGTGTATTTCTCTCTCGCAGAGCCCGGTTGCCAAATTCGAAACGTCCAGCGATTGCGCCCACAGGAAAGCTGCCAGCACGGAAAGCTGTAGCTGGTTTTCACTGCCCCTTGGAACTGCATTCGCTGATAGACAGACATTCGCTTTCTACAAACGCTTTCGTTGCTACAGGGGCAACACTGTGTATTTCTCTCTCGCAGAGCCCGGTTGCCAAATTCGAAACGTCCAGCGATTGCGCCCACAGGAAAGCTGCCAGCACGGAAAGCTATAGCTGGTTTTCACTGCCCCTTGGAACTGCATTCGCTGATAGACAGACATTCGCTTTCTGCAAAACCTTGCCTTCGTAAAGGGGCAACACTGTGTATTTCTCTCTCGCAGAGCCCGGCTGCCAAATTCGAAACGTCCAGCGATTGCGCCCACAGGAAAGCTGCCAGCACGGAAAGCTGTAGCTGGTTTTCACTGCCCCTTGGAACTGCATTCGCTGATAGACAGACATTCGCTTTCTACAAAAGCTTTCGTTGGTAAAGGGGCAACACTGTGTATTTCTCTCTCGCAGAGCCCGGTTGCCAAATTCGAAACGTCCAGCGATTGCGCCCACAGGAAAGCTGCCAGCACGGAAAGCTGTAGCTGGTTTTCACTGCCCCTTGGAACTGCATTCGCTGATAGACAGACATTCGCTTTCTACAAAAGCTTTTGTTGGTAAAGGGGCAACACTGTGTATTTCTCTCTCGCAGAGCCCGGTTGCCAAATTCGAAACGTCCAGCGATTGCGCCCACAGGAAAGCTGCCAGCACGGAAAGCTGTAGCTGGTTTTCACTGCCCCTTGGAACTGCATTCGCTGATAGACAGACATTCGCTTTCTAGAAACGCTTTCGTTGCTACAGGGGCAACACTGTGTATTTCTCTCTCGCAGAGCCCGGTTGCCAAATTCGAAACGTCCAGCGATTGCGCCCACAGGAAAGCTGCCAGCACGGAAAGCTGTAGCTGGTTTTCACTGCCCCTTGGAACTGCATTCACTGATAGACAGACATTCGCTTTCTACAAAAGCTTTCATTCGTAAAGGGGCAACACTGTGTATTTCTCTCTCGCAGAGCCCGGTTGCCAAATTCGAAACGTCCAGCGATTGCGCCCACAGGAAAGCTGCCAGCACGGAAAGCTGTAGCTGGTTTTCACTGCCCCTTGGAACTGCATTCGCTGATAGACAGACATTCGCTTTCTACAAAAGCTTTCGTTCGTAAAGGGGCAACACTGTGTATTTCTCTCTCGCAGAGCCCGGTTGCCAAATTCGAAACGTCCAGCGATTGCGCCCACAGGAAAGCTGCCAGCACGGAAAGCTGTAGCTGGTTTTCACTTCCCCTTGGAACTGCATTCACTGATAGACAGACATTCGCTTTCTACAAAAGCTTTTGTTGGTAAAGGGGCAACAGTGTGTATTTCTCTCTCGCAGATCCCGGTTGCCAAATTCGAAACGTCCAGCGATTGCGCCCACAGGAAAGCTGCCAGCACGGAAAGCTGTAGCTGGTTTTCACTGCCCCTTGGAACTGCATTCGCTGATAGACAGACATTCGCTTTCTACAAACGCTTTCGTTGCTACAGGGGCAACAGTGTGTATTTCTCTCTCGCAGAGCCCGGTTGCCAAATCCGAAACGTCCAGCGATTGCGCCCACAGGAAAGCTGCCAGCACGGAAAGCTGTAGCTGGTTTTCACTGCCCCTTGGAACTGCATTCGCTGATAGACAGACATTCGCTTTCTACAAAAGCTTTCGTTGTTAAAGGGGCAACACTGTGTATTTCTCTCTCGCAGAGCCCGGTTGCCAAATTCGAAACGTCCAGCGATTGCGCCCACAGGAAAGCTGCCAGCACGGAAAGCTGTAGCTGGTTTTCACTGCCCCTTGGAACTGCATTCGCTGATAGACAGACATTCGCTTTCTACAAAAGCTTTCGTTCGTAAAGGGGCAACACTGTGTATTTCTCTCTCGCAGAGCCCGGTTGCCAAATTCGAAACGTCCAGCGATTGCGCCCACAGGAAAGCTGCCAGCACGGAAAGCTGTAGCTGGTTTTCACTGCCCCTTGGAACTGCATTCGCTGATAGACAGACATTCGCTTTCTACAAAAGCTTTCGTTGGTAAAGGGGCAACACTGTGTATTTCTCTCTCGCAGAGCCCGGTTGCCAAATTCGAAACGTCCAGCGATTGCGCCCACAGGAAAGCTGCCAGCACGGAAAGCTGTAGCTGGTTTTCACTGCCCCTTGGAACTGCATTCGCTGATAGACAGACATTCGCTTTCTACAAACGCTTTCGTTGCTACAGGGGCAACACTGTGTATTTCTCTCTCGCAGAGCCCGGTTGCCAAATTCGAAACGTCCAGCGATTGCGCCCACAGGAAAGCTGCCAGCACGGAAAGCTATAGCTGGTTTTCACTGCCCCTTGGAACTGCATTCGCTGATAGACAGACATTCGCTTTCTGCAAAACCTTGCCTTCGTAAAGGGGCAACACTGTGTATTTCTCTCTCGCAGAGCCCAGTTGCCAAATTCGAAACGTCCAGCGATTGCGCCCACAGGAAAGCTGCCAGCACGGAAAGCTGTAGCTGGTTTTCACTGCCCCTTGGAACTGCATTCGCTGATAGACAGACATTCGCTTTCTACAAAAGCTTTCGTTGGTAAAGGGGCAACACTGTGTATTTCTCTCTCGCAGAGCCCGGTTGCCAAATTCGAAACGTCCAGCGATTGCGCCCACAGGAAAGCTGCCAGCACGGAAAGCTGTAGCTGGTTTTCACTGCCCCTTGGAACTGCATTCGCTGATAGACAGACATTCGCTTTCTACAAAAGCTTTCGTTGGTAAAGGGGCAACACTGTGTATTTCTCTCTCGCAGAGCCCGGTTGCCAAATTCGAAACGTCCAGCGATTGCGCCCACAGGAAAGCTGCCAGCACGGAAAGCTGTAGCTGGTTTTCACTGCCCCTTGGAACTGCATTCGCTGATAGACAGACATTCGCTTTCTAGAAACGCTTTCGTTGCTACAGGGGCAACACTGTGTATTTCTCTCTCGCAGAGCCCGGTTGCCAAATTCGAAACGTCCAGCGATTGCGCCCACAGGAAAGCTGCCAGCACGGAAAGCTGTAGCTGGTTTTCACTGTCTCTTGGAACTGCATTCGCTGATAGACAGACATTCGTTTTCTACAAAAGCTTTCGTTCGTAAAGGGGCAACACTGTGTATTTCTCTCTCGCAGAGCCCGGTTGCCAAATTCGAAACGTCCAGCGATTGCGCCCACAGGAAAGCTGCCAGCACGGAAAGCTGTAGCTGGTTTTCACTGCCCCTTGGAACTGCATTCGCTGATAGACAGACATTCGCTTTCTACAAAAGCTTTTGTTGGTAAAGGGGTAAGACTGTGTATTTCTCTCTCGCAGAGCCCGGTTGCCAAATTCGAAACGTCCAGCGATTGCGCCCACAGGAAAGCTGCCAGCACGGAAAGCTGTAGCTGGTTTTCACTGCCCCTTGGAACTGCATTCGCTGATAGATAGACATTCGCTTTCTGTAAAACCTTGCCTTCGTAAGGGGCAACACTGTGTATTTCTCTCTCGCAGAGCCCGGTTGCCAAATTCGAAACGTCCAGCGATTGCGCCCACAGGAAAGCTGCCAGCACGGAAAGCTGTAGCTGGTTTTCACTGCCCCTTGGAACTGCATTCGCAGATAGACAGACATTCGCTTTCTGTAAAACCTTGCCTTCGTAAGGGGCAACACTGTGTATTTCTCTCTCGCAGAGCCCGGTTGCCAAATCGAAACGTCCAGCGATTGCGCCCACAGGAAAGCTGCCAGCACGGAAAGCTGTAGCTGGTTTTCACTGCCCCTTGGAACTGCATTCGCAGATAGACAGACATTCGCTTTCTGTAAAACCTTGCCTTCGTAAGGGGCAACACTGTGTATTTCTCTCTCGCAGAGCCCGGTTGCCAAATTCGAAACGTCCAGCGATTGCGCCCACAGGAAAGCTGCCAGCACGGAAAGCTGTAGCTGGTTTTCACTGCCCCTTGGAACTGCATTCGCTGATAGACAGACATTCGCTTTCTACAAACGCTTTCATTGGTAAAGGGGCAACACTGTGTATTTCTCTCTCGCAGAGCCCGGTTGCCAAATTCGAAACGTCCAGCGATTGCGCCCACAGGAAAGCTGCCAGCACGGAAAGCTGTAGCTGGTTTTCACTGCCCCTTGGAACTGCATTCGCTGATAGACAGACATTCGCTTTCTACAAACGCTTTCGTTGCTACAGGGGCAACACTGTGTATTTCTCTCTCGCAGAGCCCGGTTGCCAAATTCGAAACGTCCAGCGATTGCGCCCACAGGAAAGCTGCCAGCACGGAAAGCTGTAGCTGGTTTTCACTGCCCCTTGGAACTGCATTCGCTGATAGACAGACATTCGCTTTCTACAAAAGCTTTCGTTGGTAAAGGGGCAACACTGTGTATTTCTCTCTCGCAGAGCCCGGTTGCCAAATTCGAAACGTCCAGCGATTGCGCCCACAGGAAAGCTGCCAGCACGGAAAGCTGTAGCTGGTTTTCACTGCCCCTTGGAACTGCATTCGCTGATAGACAGACATTCGCTTTCTACAAACGCTTTCGTTGCTACAGGGGCAACACTGTGTATTTCTCTCTCGCAGAGCCCGGTTGCCAAATTCGAAACGTCCAGCGATTGCGCCCACAGGAAAGCTGCCAGCACGGAAAGCTATAGCTGGTTTTCACTGCCCCTTGGAACTGCATTCGCTGATAGACAGACATTCGTTTTCTACAAAAGCTTTCGTTCGTAAACGGGCAACACTGTGTATTTCTCTCTCGCAGAGCCCGGTTGCCAAATTCGAAACGTCCAGCGATTGCGCCCACAGGAAAGCTGCCAGCACGGAAAGCTGTAGCTGGTTTTCACTGCCCCTTGGAACTTCATTCGCTGATAAACAGACATTCGCTTTCTACAAAAGCTTTTGTTGGTAAAGGGGCAACAGTGTGTATTTCTCTCTCGCAGAGCCCGGTTGCCAAATTCGAAACGTCCAGCGATTGCGCCCACAGGAAAGCTGCCAGCACGGAAAGCTGTAGCTGGTTTTCACTGCCCCTTGGAACTGCATTCGCTGATAGACAGACATTCGCTTTCTGTAAAACCTTGCCTTCGTAAGGGGTAACACTGTGTATTTCTCTCTCGCAGAGCCCGGTTGCCAAATCGAAACGTCCAGCGATTGCGCCCACAGGAAAGCTGCCAGCACGGAAAGCTGTAGCTGGTTTTCACTGCCCCTTGGAACTGCATTCGCAGATAGACAGACATTCGCTTTCTGTAAAACCTTGCCTTCGTAAAGGGCAACACTGTGTATTTCTCTCTCGCAGAGCCCGGTTGCCAAATTCGAAACGTCCAGCGATTGCGCCCACAGGAAAGCTGCCAGCACGGAAAGCTGTAGCTGGTTTTCACTGCCCCTTGGAACTGCATTCACTGATAGACAGACATTCGCTTTCTACAAAAGCTTTCGTTGGTAAAGGGGCAACACTGTGTATTTCTCTCTCGCAGAGCCCGGTTGCCAAATTCGAAACGTCCAGCGATTGCGCCCACAGGAAAGCTGCCAGCACGGAAAGCTGTAGCTGGTTTTCACTGCCCCTTGGAACTGCATTCGCTGATAGACAGACATTCGCTTTCTACAAAAGCTTTCGTTGGTAAAGGGGCAACACTGTGTATTTCTCTCTCGCAGAGCCCGGTTGCCAAATTCGAAACGTCCAGCGATTGCGCCCACAGGAAAGCTGCCAGCACGGAAAGCTGTAGCTGGTTTTCACTGCCCCTTGGAACTGCATTCGCTGATAGACAGACATTCGCTTTCTACAAAAGCTTTTGTTGGTAAAGGGGCAACACTGTGTATTTCTCTCTCGCAGAGCCCGGTTGCCAAATTCGAAACGTCCAGCGATTGCGCCCACAGGAAAGCTGCCAGCACGGAAAGCTGTAGCTGGTTTTCACTGCCCCTTGGAACTGCATTCGCTGATAGACAGACATTCGCTTTCTACAAAAGCTTTTGTTGGTAAAGGGGCAAGACTGTGTATTTTCTCTCGCAGAGCCCGGTTGCCAAATTCGAAACGTCCAGCGATTGCGCCCACAGGAAAGCTGCCAGCACGGAAAGCTGTAGCTGGTTTTCACTGCCCCTTGGAACTGCATTCGCTGATAGACAGACATTCGCTTTCTACAAAAGCTTTTGTTGGTAAAGGGGCAACACTGTGTATTTCTCTCTCGCAGAGCCCGGTTGCCAAATTCGAAACGTCCAGCGATTGCGCCCACAGGAAAGCTGCCAGCACGGAAAGCTGTAGCTGGTTTTCACTGCCCCTTGGAACTGCATTCGCTGATAGACAGACATTCGCTTTCTACAAAAGCTTTCGTTGGTAAAGGGGCAACACTGTGTATTTCTCTCTCGCAGAGCCCGGTTGCCAAATTCGAAACGTCCAGCGATTGCGCCCACAGGAAAGCTGCCAGCACGGAAAGCTGTAGCTGGTTTTCACTGCCCCTTGGAACTGCATTCGCAGATAGACAGACATTCGCTTTCTGTAAAACCTTGCCTTCGTAAGGGGCAACACTGTGTATTTCTCTCTCGCAGAGCCCGGTTGCCAAATCGAAACGTCCAGCGATTGCGCCCACAGGAAAGCTGCCAGCACGGAAAGCTGTAGCTGGTTTTCACTGCCCCTTGGAACTGCATTCGCAGATAGACAGACATTCGCTTTCTGTAAAACCTTGCCTTCGTAAGGGGCAACACTGTGTATTTCTCTCTCGCAGAGCCCGGTTGCCAAATTCGAAACGTCCAGCGATTGCGCCCACAGGAAATCTGCCAGCACGGAAAGCTGTAGCTGGTTTTCACTGCCCCTTGGAACTGCATTCGCTGATAGACAGACATTCGCTTTCTACAAACGCTTTCATTGGTAAAGGGGCAACACTGTGTATTTCTCTCTCGCAGAGCCCGGTTGCCAAATTCGAAACGTCCAGCGATTGCGCCCACAGGAAAGCTGCCAGCACGGAAAGCTGTAGCTGGTTTTCACTGCCCCTTGGAACTGCATTCGCTGATAGACAGACATTCGCTTTCTACAAACGCTTTCGTTGCTACAGGGGCAACACTGTGTATTTCTCTCTCGCAGAGCCCGGTTGCCAAATTCGAAACGTCCAGCGATTGCGCCCACAGGAAAGCTGCCAGCACGGAAAGCTGTAGCTGGTTTTCACTGCCCCTTGGAACTGCATTCGCTGATAGACAGACATTCGCTTTCTACAAAAGCTTTCGTTGGTAAAGGGGCAACACTGTGTATTTCTCTCTCGCAGAGCCCGGTTGCCAAATTCGAAACGTCCAGCGATTGCGCCCACAGGAAAGCTGCCAGCACGGAAAGCTGTAGCTGGTTTTCACTGCCCCTTGGAACTGCATTCGCTGATAGACAGACATTCGCTTTCTACAAACGCTTTCGTTGCTACAGGGGCAACACTGTGTATTTCTCTCTCGCAGAGCCCGGTTGCCAAATTCGAAACGTCCAGCGATTGCGCCCACAGGAAAGCTGCCAGCACGGAAAGCTATAGCTGGTTTTCACTGCCCCTTGGAACTGCATTCGCTGATAGACAGACATTCGTTTTCTACAAAAGCTTTCGTTCGTAAACGGGCAACACTGTGTATTTCTCTCTCGCAGAGCCCGGTTGCCAAATTCGAAACGTCCAGCGATTGCGCCCACAGGAAAGCTGCCAGCACGGAAAGCTGTAGCTGGTTTTCACTGCCCCTTGGAACTTCATTCGCTGATAAACAGACATTCGCTTTCTACAAAAGCTTTTGTTGGTAAAGGGGCAACAGTGTGTATTTCTCTCTCGCAGAGCCCGGTTGCCAAATTCGAAACGTCCAGCGATTGCGCCCACAGGAAAGCTGCCAGCACGGAAAGCTGTAGCTGGTTTTCACTGCCCCTTGGAACTGCATTCGCTGATAGACAGACATTCGCTTTCTGTAAAACCTTGCCTTCGTAAGGGGCAACACTGTGTATTTCTCTCTCGCAGAGCCCGGTTGCCAAATTCGAAACGTCCAGCGATTGCGCCCACAGGAAAGCTGCCAGCACGGAAAGCTGTAGCTGGTTTTCACTGCCCCTTGGAACTGCATTCGCAGATAGACAGACATTCGCTTTCTGTAAAACCTTGCCTTCGTAAAGGGCAACACTGTGTATTTCTCTCTCGCAGAGCCCGGTTGCCAAATTCGAAACGTCCAGCGATTGCGCCCACAGGAAAGCTGCCAGCACGGAAAGCTGTAGCTGGTTTTCACTGCCCCTTGGAACTGCATTCACTGATAGACAGACATTCGCTTTCTACAAAAGCTTTCGTTGGTAAAGGGGCAACACTGTGTATTTCTCTCTCGCAGAGCCCGGTTGCCAAATTCGAAACGTCCAGCGATTGCGCCCACAGGAAAGCTGCCAGCACGGAAAGCTGTAGCTGGTTTTCACTGCCCCTTGGAACTGCATTCGCTGATAGACAGACATTCGCTTTCTACAAAAGCTTTCGTTGGTAAAGGGGCAACACTGTGTATTTCTCTCTCGCAGAGCCCGGTTGCCAAATTCGAAACGTCCAGCGATTGCGCCCACAGGAAAGCTGCCAGCACGGAAAGCTGTAGCTGGTTTTCACTGCCCCTTGGAACTGCATTCGCTGATAGACAGACATTCGCTTTCTACAAAAGCTTTTGTTGGTAAAGGGGCAACACTGTGTATTTCTCTCTCGCAGAGCCCGGTTGCCAAATTCGAAACGTCCAGCGATTGCGCCCACAGGAAAGCTGCCAGCACGGAAAGCTGTAGCTGGTTTTCACTGCCCCTTGGAACTGCATTCGCTGATAGACAGACATTCGCTTTCTACAAAAGCTTTTGTTGGTAAAGGGGCAAGACTGTGTATTTTCTCTCGCAGAGCCCGGTTGCCAAATTCGAAACGTCCAGCGATTGCGCCCACAGGAAAGCTGCCAGCACGGAAAGCTGTAGCTGGTTTTCACTGCCCCTTGGAACTGCATTCGCTGATAGACAGACATTCGCTTTCTACAAAAGCTTTTGTTGGTAAAGGGGCAACACTGTGTATTTCTCTCTCGCAGAGCCCGGTTGCCAAATTCGAAACGTCCAGCGATTGCGCCCACAGGAAAGCTGCCAGCACGGAAAGCTGTAGCTGGTTTTCACTGCCCCTTGGAACTGCATTCGCTGATAGACAGACATTCGCTTTCTACAAAAGCTTTCGTTGGTAAAGGGGCAACACTGTGTATTTCTCTCTCGCAGAGCCCGGTTGCCAAATTCGAAACGTCCAGCGATTGCGCCCACAGGAAAGCTGCCAGCACGGAAAGCTGTAGCTGGTTTTCACTGCCCCTTGGAACTGCATTCGCTGATAGACAGACATTCGCTTTCTAGAAACGCTTTCGTTGCTACAGGGGCAACACTGTGTATTTCTCTCTCGCAGAGCCCGGTTGCCAAATTCGAAACGTCCAGCGATTGCGCCCACAGGAAAGCTGCCAGCACGGAAAGCTGTAGCTGGTTTTCACTGTCTCTTGGAACTGCATTCGCTGATAGACAGACATTCGTTTTCTACAAAAGCTTTCGTTCGTAAAGGGGCAACACTGTGTATTTCTCTCTCGCAGAGCCCGGTTGCCAAATTCGAAACGTCCAGCGATTGCGCCCACAGGAAAGCTGCCAGCACGGAAAGCTGTAGCTGGTTTTCACTGCCCCTTGGAACTGCATTCGCTGATAGACAGACATTCGCTTTCTACAAAAGCTTTTGTTGGTAAAGGGGTAAGACTGTGTATTTCTCTCTCGCAGAGCCCGGTTGCCAAATTCGAAACGTCCAGCGATTGCGCCCACAGGAAAGCTGCCAGCACGGAAAGCTGTAGCTGGTTTTCACTGCCCCTTGGAACTGCAGTCGCAGATAGACAGACATTCGCTTTCTGTAAAACCTTGCCTTCGTAAGGGGCAACACTGTGTATTTCTCTCTCGCAGAGCCCGGTTGCCAAATCGAAACGTCCAGCGATTGCGCCCACAGGAAAGCTGCCAGCACGGAAAGCTGTAGCTGGTTTTCACTGCCCCTTGGAACTGCATTCGCAGATAGACAGACATTCGCTTTCTGTAAAACCTTGCCTTCGTAAGGGGCAACACTGTGTATTTCTCTCTCGCAGAGCCCGGTTGCCAAATTCGAAACGTCCAGCGATTGCGCCCACAGGAAAGCTGCCAGCACGGAAAGCTGTAGCTGGTTTTCACTGCCCCTTGGAACTGCATTCGCTGATAGACAGACATTCGCTTTCTACAAACGCTTTCATTGGTAAAGGGGCAACACTGTGTATTTCTCTCTCGCAGAGCCCGGTTGCCAAATTCGAAACGTCCAGCGATTGCGCCCACAGGAAAGCTGCCAGCACGGAAAGCTGTAGCTGGTTTTCACTGCCCCTTGGAACTGCATTCGCTGATAGACAGACATTCGCTTTCTACAAACGCTTTCGTTGCTACAGGGGCAACACTGTGTATTTCTCTCTCGCAGAGCCCGGTTGCCAAATTCGAAACGTCCAGCGATTGCGCCCACAGGAAAGCTGCCAGCACGGAAAGCTGTAGCTGGTTTTCACTGCCCCTTGGAACTGCATTCGCTGATAAACAGACATTCGCTTTCTACAAAAGCTTTTGTTGGTAAAGGGGCAACAGTGTGTATTTCTCTCTCGCAGAGCCCGGTTGCCAAATTCGAAACGTCCAGCGATTGCGCCCACAGGAAAGCTGCCAGCACGGAAAGCTGTAGCTGGTTTTCACTGCCCCTTGGAACTGCATTCGCTGATAGACAGACATTCGCTTTCTGTAAAACCTTGCCTTCGTAAGGGGCAACACTGTGTATTTCTCTCTCGCAGAGCCCGGTTGCCAAATCGAAACGTCCAGCGATTGCGCCCACAGGAAAGCTGCCAGCACGGAAAGCTGTAGCTGGTTTTCACTGCCCCTTGGAACTGCATTCGCAGATAGACAGACATTCGCTTTCTGTAAAACCTTGCCTTCGTAAAGGGCAACACTGTGTATTTCTCTCTCGCAGAGCCCGGTTGCCAAATTCGAAACGTCCAGCGATTGCGCCCACAGGAAAGCTGCCAGCACGGAAAGCTGTAGCTGGTTTTCACTGCCCCTTGGAACTGCATTCACTGATAGACAGACATTCGCTTTCTACAAAAGCTTTCGTTGGTAAAGGGGCAACACTTTGTATTTCTCTCTCGCAGAGCCCGGTTGCCAAATTCGAAACGTCCAGCGATTGCGCCCACAGGAAAGCTGCCAGCACGGAAAGCTGTAGCTGGTTTTCACTGCCCCTTGGAACTGCATTCGCTGATAGACAGACATTCGCTTTCTACAAAAGCTTTCGTTGGTAAAGGGGCAACACTGTGTATTTCTCTCTCGCAGAGCCCGGTTGCCAAATTCGAAACGTCCAGCGATTGCGCCCACAGGAAAGCTGCCAGTACGGAAAGCTGTAGCTGGTTTTCACTGCCCCTTGGAACTGCATTCGCTGATAGACAGACATTCGCTTTCTACAAAAGCTTTTGTTGGTAAAGGGGCAACACTGTGTATTTCTCTCTCGCAGAGCCCGGTTGCCAAATTCGAAACGTCCAGCGATTGCGCCCACAGGAAAGCTGCCAGCACGGAAAGCTGTAGCTGGTTTTCACTGCCCCTTGGAACTGCATTCGCTGATAGACAGACATTCGCTTTCTACAAAAGCTTTTGTTGGTAAAGGGGCAAGACTGTGTATTTTCTCTCGCAGAGCCCGGTTGCCAAATTCGAAACGTCCAGCGATTGCGCCCACAGGAAAGCTGCCAGCACGGAAAGCTGTAGCTGGTTTTCACTGCCCCTTGGAACTGCATTCGCTGATAGACAGACATTCGCTTTCTACAAAAGCTTTCGTTGGTAAAGGGGCAACACTTTGTATTTCTCTCTCGCAGAGCCCGGTTGCCAAATTCGAAACGTCCAGCGATTGCGCCCACAGGAAAGCTGCCAGCACGGAAAGCTGTAGCTGGTTTTCACTGCCCCTTGGAACTGCATTCGCTGATAGACAGACATTCGCTTTCTACAAAAGCTTTTGTTGGTAAAGGGGCAAGACTATGTATTTCTCTCTCGCAGAGCCCGGTTGCCAAATTCGAAACGTCCAGCGATTGCGCCCACAGGAAAGCTGCCAGCACGGAAAGCTGTAGCTGGTTTTCACTGCCCCTTGGAACTGCATTCGCTGATAGACAGACATTCGCTTTCTACAAAAGCTTTTGTTGGTAAAGGGGCAACACTGTGTATTTCTCTCTCGCAGAGCCCGGTTGCCAAATTCGAAACGTCCAGCGATTGCGCCCACAGGAAAGCTGCCAGCACGGAAAGCTGTAGCTGGTTTTCACTGCCCCTTGGAACTGCATTCGCTGATAGACAGACATTTGCTTTCTACAAACGCTTTCGTTGCTACAGGGGCAACACTCTGTATTTCCCTCTCGCAGAGCCCGGTTGCCAAATTCGAAACGTCCAGCGATTGCGCCCACAGGAAAGCTGCCAGCACGGAAAGCTGTAGCTGGTTTTCACTGCCCCTTGGAACTGCATTCGCAGATAGACAGACATTCGCTTTCTGTAAAACCTTGCCTTCGTAAGGGGCAACACTGTGTATTTCTCTCTCGCAGAGCCCGGTTGCCAAATCGAAACGTCCAGCGATTGCGCCCACAGGAAAGCTGCCAGCACGGAAAGCTGTAGCTGGTTTTCACTGCCCCTTGGAACTGCATTCGCAGATAGACAGACATTCGCTTTCTGTAAAACCTTGCCTTCGTAAGGGGCAACACTGTGTATTTCTCTCTCGCAGAGCCCGGTTGCCAAATTCGAAACGTCCAGCGATTGCGCCCACAGGAAAGCTGCCAGCACGGAAAGCTGTAGCTGGTTTTCACTGCCCCTTGGAACTGCATTCGCTGATAGACAGACATTCGCTTTCTACAAACGCTTTCATTGGTAAAGGGGCAACACTGTGTATTTCTCTCTCGCAGAGCCCGGTTGCCAAATTCGAAACGTCCAGCGATTGCGCCCACAGGAAAGCTGCCAGCACGGAAAGCTGTAGCTGGTTTTCACTGCCCCTTGGAACTGCATTCGCTGATAGACAGACATTCGCTTTCTACAAACGCTTTCGTTGCTACAGGGGCAACACTGTGTATTTCTCTCTCGCAGAGCCCGGTTGCCAAATTCGAAACGTCCAGCGATTGCGCCCACAGGAAAGCTGCCAGCACGGAAAGCTGTAGCTGGTTTTCACTGCCCCTTGGAACTGCATTCGCTGATAGACAGACATTCGCTTTCTACAAAAGCTTTCGTTGGTAAAGGGGCAACACTGTGTATTTCTCTCTCGCAGAGCCCGGTTGCCAAATTCGAAACGTCCAGCGATTGCGCCCACAGGAAAGCTGCCAGCACGGAAAGCTGTAGCTGGTTTTCACTGCCCCTTGGAACTGCATTCGCTGATAGACAGACATTCGCTTTCTACAAACGCTTTCGTTGCTACAGGGGCAACACTGTGTATTTCTCTCTCGCAGAGCCCGGTTGCCAAATTCGAAACGTCCAGCGATTGCGCCCACAGGAAAGCTGCCAGCACGGAAAGCTATAGCTGGTTTTCACTGCCCCTTGGAACTGCATTCGCTGATAGACAGACATTCGTTTTCTACAAAAGCTTTCGTTCGTAAACGGGCAACACTGTGTATTTGTCTCTCGCAGAGCCCGGTTGCCAAATTCGAAACGTCCAGCGATTGCGCCCACAGGAAAGCTGCCAGCACGGAAAGCTGTAGCTGGTTTTCACTGCCCCTTGGAACTTCATTCGCTGATAAACAGACATTCGCTTTCTACAAAAGCTTTTGTTGGTAAAGGGGCAACAGTGTGTATTTCTCTCTCGCAGAGCCCGGTTGCCAAATTCGAAACGTCCAGCGATTGCGCCCACAGGAAAGCTGCCAGCACGGAAAGCTGTAGCTGGTTTTCACTGCCCCTTGGAACTGCATTCGCTGATAGACAGACATTCGCTTTCTGTAAAACCTTGCCTTCGTAAAGGGGCAACACTGTGTATTTCTCTCTCGCAGAGCCCGGTTGCCAAATCGAAACGTCCAGCGATTGCGCCCACAGGAAAGCTGCCAGCACGGAAAGCTGTAGCTGGTTTTCACTGCCCCTTGGAACTGCATTCGCAGATAGACAGACATTCGCTTTCTGTAAAACCTTGCCTTCGTAAAGGGCAACACTGTGTATTTCTCTCTCGCAGAGCCCGGTTGCCAAATTCGAAACGTCCAGCGATTGCGCCCACAGGAAAGCTGCCAGCACGGAAAGCTGTAGCTGGTTTTCACTGCCCCTTGGAACTGCATTCGCTGATAGACAGACATTCGCTTTCTACAAAAGCTTTCGTTGTTAAAGGGGCAACACTGTGTATTTCTCTCTCGCAGAGCCCGGTTGCCAAATTCGAAACGTCCAGCGATTGCGCCCACAGGAAAGCTGCCAGCACGGAAAGCTGTAGCTGGTTTTCACTGCCCCTTGGAACTGCATTCGCTGATAGACAGACATTCGCTTTCTACAAAAGCTTTCGTTCGTAAAGGGGCAACACTGTGTATTTCTCTCTCGCAGAGCCCGGTTGCCAAATTCGAAACGTCCAGCGATTGCGCCCACAGGAAAGCTGCCAGCACGGAAAGCTGTAGCTGGTTTTCACTTCCCCTTGGAACTGCATTCACTGATAGACAGACATTCGCTTTCTACAAAAGCTTTTGTTGGTAAAGGGGCAACACTGTGTATTTCTCTCTCGCAGAGCCCGGTTGCCAAATTCGAAACGTCCAGCGATTGCGCCCACAGGAAAGCTGCCAGCACGGAAAGCTGTAGCTGGTTTTCACTGCCCCTTGGAACTGCATTCGCTGATAGACAGACATTCGCTTTCTACAAACGCTTTCGTTGCTACAGGGGCAACAGTGTGTATTTCTCTCTCGCAGAGCCCGGTTGCCAAATCCGAAACGTCCAGCGATTGCGCCCACAGGAAAGCTGCCAGCACGGAAAGCTGTAGCTGGTTTTCACTGCCCCTTGGAACTGCATTCGCTGATAGACAGACATTCGCTTTCTACAAAAGCTTTCGTTGGTAAAGGGGCAACACTGTGTATTTCTCTCTCGCAGAGCCCGGTTGCCAAATTCGAAACGTCCAGCGATTGCGCCCACAGGAAAGCTGCCAGCACGGAAAGCTGTAGCTGGTTTTCACTGCCCCTTGGAACTGCATTCGCTGATAGACAGACATTCGCTTTCTACAAAAGCTTTCGTTCGTAAAGGGGCAACACTGTGTATTTCTCTCTCGCAGAGCCCGGTTGCCAAATTCGAAACGTCCAGCGATTGCGCCCACAGGAAAGCTGCCAGCACGGAAAGCTGTAGCTGGTTTTCACTGCCCCTTGGAACTGCATTCGCTGATAGACAGACATTCGCTTTCTACAAAAGCTTTCGTTGGTAAAGGGGCAACACTGTGTATTTCTCTCTCGCAGAGCCCGGTTGCCAAATTCGAAACGTCCAGCGATTGCGCCCACAGGAAAGCTGCCAGCACGGAAAGCTGTAGCTGGTTTTCACTGCCCCTTGGAACTGCATTCGCTGATAGACAGACATTCGCTTTCTACAAACGCTTTCGTTGCTACAGGGGCAACACTGTGTATTTCTCTCTCGCAGAGCCCGGTTGCCAAATTCGAAACGTCCAGCGATTGCGCCCACAGGAAAGCTGCCAGCACGGAAAGCTATAGCTGGTTTTCACTGCCCCTTGGAACTGCATTCGCTGATAGACAGACATTCGCTTTCTGCAAAACCTTGCCTTCGTAAAGGGGCAACACTGTGTATTTCTCTCTCGCAGAGCCCAGTTGCCAAATTCGAAACGTCCAGCGATTGCGCCCACAGGAAAGCTGCCAGCACGGAAAGCTGTAGCTGGTTTTCACTGCCCCTTGGAACTGCATTCGCTGATAGACAGACATTCGCTTTCTACAAAAGCTTTCGTTGGTAAAGGGGCAACACTGTGTATTTCTCTCTCGCAGAGCCCGGTTGCCAAATTCGAAACGTCCAGCGATTGCGCCCACAGGAAAGCTGCCAGCACGGAAAGCTGTAGCTGGTTTTCACTGCCCCTTGGAACTGCATTCGCTGATAGACAGACATTCGCTTTCTACAAAAGCTTTCGTTGGTAAAGGGGCAACACTGTGTATTTCTCTCTCGCAGAGCCCGGTTGCCAAATTCGAAACGTCCAGCGATTGCGCCCACAGGAAAGCTGCCAGCACGGAAAGCTGTAGCTGGTTTTCACTGCCCCTTGGAACTGCATTCGCTGATAGACAGACATTCGCTTTCTAGAAACGCTTTCGTTGCTACAGGGGCAACACTGTGTATTTCTCTCTCGCAGAGCCCGGTTGCCAAATTCGAAACGTCCAGCGATTGCGCCCACAGGAAAGCTGCCAGCACGGAAAGCTGTAGCTGGTTTTCACTGTCTCTTGGAACTGCATTCGCTGATAGACAGACATTCGTTTTCTACAAAAGCTTTCGTTCGTAAAGGGGCAACACTGTGTATTTCTCTCTCGCAGAGCCCGGTTGCCAAATTCGAAACGTCCAGCGATTGCGCCCACAGGAAAGCTGCCAGCACGGAAAGCTGTAGCTGGTTTTCACTGCCCCTTGGAACTGCATTCGCTGATAGACAGACATTCGATTTCTACAAAAGCTTTTGTTGGTAAAGGGGTAAGACTGTGTATTTCTCTCTCGCAGAGCCCGGTTGCCAAATTCGAAACGTCCAGCGATTGCGCCCACAGGAAAGCTGCCAGCACGGAAAGCTGTAGCTGGTTTTCACTGCCCCTTGGAACTGCATTCGCTGATAGATAGACATTCGCTTTCTGTAAAACCTTGCCTTCGTAAGGGGCAACACTGTGTATTTCTCTCTCGCAGAGCCCGGTTGCCAAATTCGAAACGTCCAGCGATTGCGCCCACAGGAAAGCTGCCAGCACGGAAAGCTGTAGCTGGTTTTCACTGCCCCTTGGAACTGCATTCGCAGATAGACAGACATTCGCTTTCTGTAAAACCTTGCCTTCGTAAGGGGCAACACTGTGTATTTCTCTCTCGCAGAGCCCGGTTGCCAAATCGAAACGTCCAGCGATTGCGCCCACAGGAAAGCTGCCAGCACGGAAAGCTGTAGCTGGTTTTCACTGCCCCTTGGAACTGCATTCGCAGATAGACAGACATTCGCTTTCTGTAAAACCTTGCCTTCGTAAGGGGCAACACTGTGTATTTCTCTCTCGCAGAGCCCGGTTGCCAAATTCGAAACGTCCAGCGATTGCGCCCACAGGAAAGCTGCCAGCACGGAAAGCTGTAGCTGGTTTTCACTGCCCCTTGGAACTGCATTCGCTGATAGACAGACATTCGCTTTCTACAAACGCTTTCATTGGTAAAGGGGCAACACTGTGTATTTCTCTCTCGCAGAGCCCGGTTGCCAAATTCGAAACGTCCAGCGATTGCGCCCACAGGAAAGCTGCCAGCACGGAAAGCTGTAGCTGGTTTTCACTGCCCCTTGGAACTGCATTCGCTGATAGACAGACATTCGCTTTCTACAAAAGCTTTCGTTGGTAAAGGGGCAACACTGTGTATTTCTCTCTCGCAGAGCCCGGTTGCCAAATTCGAAACGTCCAGCGATTGCGCCCACAGGAAAGCTGCCAGCACGGAAAGCTGTAGCTGGTTTTCACTGCCCCTTGGAACTGCATTCGCTGATAGACAGACATTCGCTTTCTACAAACGCTTTCGTTGCTACAGGGGCAACACTGTGTATTTCTCTCTCGCAGAGCCCGGTTGCCAAATTCGAAACGTCCAGCGATTGCGCCCACAGGAAAGCTGCCAGCACGGAAAGCTATAGCTGGTTTTCACTGCCCCTTGGAACTGCATTCGCTGATAGACAGACATTCGTTTTCTACAAAAGCTTTCGTTCGTAAACGGGCAACACTGTGTATTTCTCTCTCGCAGAGCCCGGTTGCCAAATTCGAAACGTCCAGCGATTGCGCCCACAGGAAAGCTGCCAGCACGGAAAGCTGTAGCTGGTTTTCACTGCCCCTTGGAACTTCATTCGCTGATAAACAGACATTCGCTTTCTACAAAAGCTTTTGTTGGTAAAGGGGCAACAGTGTGTATTTCTCTCTCGCAGAGCCCGGTTGCCAAATTCGAAACGTCCAGCGATTGCGCCCACAGGAAAGCTGCCAGCACGGAAAGCTGTAGCTGGTTTTCACTGCCCCTTGGAACTGCATTCGCTGATAGACAGACATTCGCTTTCTGTAAAACCTTGCCTTCGTAAGGGGTAACACTGTGTATTTCTCTCTCGCAGAGCCCGGTTGCCAAATCGAAACGTCCAGCGATTGCGCCCACAGGAAAGCTGCCAGCACGGAAAGCTGTAGCTGGTTTTCACTGCCCCTTGGAACTGCATTCGCAGATAGACAGACATTCGCTTTCTGTAAAACCTTGCCTTCGTAAAGGGCAACACTGTGTATTTCTCTCTCGCAGAGCCCGGTTGCCAAATTCGAAACGTCCAGCGATTGCGCCCACAGGAAAGCTGCCAGCACGGAAAGCTGTAGCTGGTTTTCACTGCCCCTTGGAACTGCATTCACTGATAGACAGACATTCGCTTTCTACAAAAGCTTTCGTTGGTAAAGGGGCAACACTGTGTATTTCTCTCTCGCAGAGCCCGGTTGCCAAATTCGAAACGTCCAGCGATTGCGCCCACAGGAAAGCTGCCAGCACGGAAAGCTGTAGCTGGTTTTCACTGCCCCTTGGAACTGCATTCGCTGATAGACAGACATTCGCTTTCTACAAAAGCTTTCGTTGGTAAAGGGGCAACACTGTGTATTTCTCTCTCGCAGAGCCCGGTTGCCAAATTCGAAACGTCCAGCGATTGCGCCCACAGGAAAGCTGCCAGCACGGAAAGCTGTAGCTGGTTTTCACTGCCCCTTGGAACTGCATTCGCTGATAGACAGACATTCGCTTTCTACAAAAGCTTTTGTTGGTAAAGGGGCAACACTGTGTATTTCTCTCTCGCAGAGCCCGGTTGCCAAATTCGAAACGTCCAGCGATTGCGCCCACAGGAAAGCTGCCAGCACGGAAAGCTGTAGCTGGTTTTCACTGCCCCTTGGAACTGCATTCGCTGATAGACAGACATTCGCTTTCTACAAAAGCTTTTGTTGGTAAAGGGGCAAGACTGTGTATTTTCTCTCGCAGAGCCCGGTTGCCAAATTCGAAACGTCCAGCGATTGCGCCCACAGGAAAGCTGCCAGCACGGAAAGCTGTAGCTGGTTTTCACTGCCCCTTGGAACTGCATTCGCTGATAGACAGACATTCGCTTTCTACAAAAGCTTTTGTTGGTAAAGGGGCAACACTGTGTATTTCTCTCTCGCAGAGCCCGGTTGCCAAATTCGAAACGTCCAGCGATTGCGCCCACAGGAAAGCTGCCAGCACGGAAAGCTGTAGCTGGTTTTCACTGCCCCTTGGAACTGCATTCGCTGATAGACAGACATTCGCTTTCTACAAAAGCTTTCGTTGGTAAAGGGGCAACACTGTGTATTTCTCTCTCGCAGAGCCCGGTTGCCAAATTCGAAACGTCCAGCGATTGCGCCCACAGGAAAGCTGCCAGCACGGAAAGCTGTAGCTGGTTTTCACTGCCCCTTGGAACTGCATTCGCAGATAGACAGACATTCGCTTTCTGTAAAACCTTGCCTTCGTAAGGGGCAACACTGTGTATTTCTCTCTCGCAGAGCCCGGTTGCCAAATCGAAACGTCCAGCGATTGCGCCCACAGGAAAGCTGCCAGCACGGAAAGCTGTAGCTGGTTTTCACTGCCCCTTGGAACTGCATTCGCAGATAGACAGACATTCGCTTTCTGTAAAACCTTGCCTTCGTAAGGGGCAACACTGTGTATTTCTCTCTCGCAGAGCCCGGTTGCCAAATTCGAAACGTCCAGCGATTGCGCCCACAGGAAAGCTGCCAGCACGGAAAGCTGTAGCTGGTTTTCACTGCCCCTTGGAACTGCATTCGCTGATAGACAGACATTCGCTTTCTACAAACGCTTTCATTGGTAAAGGGGCAACACTGTGTATTTCTCTCTCGCAGAGCCCGGTTGCCAAATTCGAAACGTCCAGCGATTGCGCCCACAGGAAAGCTGCCAGCACGGAAAGCTGTAGCTGGTTTTCACTGCCCCTTGGAACTGCATTCGCTGATAGACAGACATTCGCTTTCTACAAACGCTTTCGTTGCTACAGGGGCAACACTGTGTATTTCTCTCTCGCAGAGCCCGGTTGCCAAATTCGAAACGTCCAGCGATTGCGCCCACAGGAAAGCTGCCAGCACGGAAAGCTGTAGCTGGTTTTCACTGCCCCTTGGAACTGCATTCGCTGATAGACAGACATTCGCTTTCTACAAAAGCTTTCGTTGGTAAAGGGGCAACACTGTGTATTTCTCTCTCGCAGAGCCCGGTTGCCAAATTCGAAACGTCCAGCGATTGCGCCCACAGGAAAGCTGCCAGCACGGAAAGCTGTAGCTGGTTTTCACTGCCCCTTGGAACTGCATTCGCTGATAGACAGACATTCGCTTTCTACAAACGCTTTCGTTGCTACAGGGGCAACACTGTGTATTTCTCTCTCGCAGAGCCCGGTTGCCAAATTCGAAACGTCCAGCGATTGCGCCCACAGGAAAGCTGCCAGCACGGAAAGCTATAGCTGGTTTTCACTGCCCCTTGGAACTGCATTCGCTGATAGACAGACATTCGTTTTCTACAAAAGCTTTCGTTCGTAAACGGGCAACACTGTGTATTTCTCTCTCGCAGAGCCCGGTTGCCAAATTCGAAACGTCCAGCGATTGCGCCCACAGGAAAGCTGCCAGCACGGAAAGCTGTAGCTGGTTTTCACTGCCCCTTGGAACTTCATTCGCTGATAAACAGACATTCGCTTTCTACAAAAGCTTTTGTTGGTAAAGGGGCAACAGTGTGTATTTCTCTCTCGCAGAGCCCGGTTGCCAAATTCGAAACGTCCAGCGATTGCGCCCACAGGAAAGCTGCCAGCACGGAAAGCTGTAGCTGGTTTTCACTGCCCCTTGGAACTGCATTCGCTGATAGACAGACATTCGCTTTCTGTAAAACCTTGCCTTCGTAAGGGGCAACACTGTGTATTTCTCTCTCGCAGAGCCCGGTTGCCAAATTCGAAACGTCCAGCGATTGCGCCCACAGGAAAGCTGCCAGCACGGAAAGCTGTAGCTGGTTTTCACTGCCCCTTGGAACTGCATTCGCAGATAGACAGACATTCGCTTTCTGTAAAACCTTGCCTTCGTAAAGGGCAACACTGTGTATTTCTCTCTCGCAGAGCCCGGTTGCCAAATTCGAAACGTCCAGCGATTGCGCCCACAGGAAAGCTGCCAGCACGGAAAGCTGTAGCTGGTTTTCACTGCCCCTTGGAACTGCATTCACTGATAGACAGACATTCGCTTTCTACAAAAGCTTTCGTTGGTAAAGGGGCAACACTGTGTATTTCTCTCTCGCAGAGCCCGGTTGCCAAATTCGAAACGTCCAGCGATTGCGCCCACAGGAAAGCTGCCAGCACGGAAAGCTGTAGCTGGTTTTCACTGCCCCTTGGAACTGCATTCGCTGATAGACAGACATTCGCTTTCTACAAAAGCTTTCGTTGGTAAAGGGGCAACACTGTGTATTTCTCTCTCGCAGAGCCCGGTTGCCAAATTCGAAACGTCCAGCGATTGCGCCCACAGGAAAGCTGCCAGCACGGAAAGCTGTAGCTGGTTTTCACTGCCCCTTGGAACTGCATTCGCTGATAGACAGACATTCGCTTTCTACAAAAGCTTTTGTTGGTAAAGGGGCAACACTGTGTATTTCTCTCTCGCAGAGCCCGGTTGCCAAATTCGAAACGTCCAGCGATTGCGCCCACAGGAAAGCTGCCAGCACGGAAAGCTGTAGCTGGTTTTCACTGCCCCTTGGAACTGCATTCGCTGATAGACAGACATTCGCTTTCTACAAAAGCTTTTGTTGGTAAAGGGGCAAGACTGTGTATTTTCTCTCGCAGAGCCCGGTTGCCAAATTCGAAACGTCCAGCGATTGCGCCCACAGGAAAGCTGCCAGCACGGAAAGCTGTAGCTGGTTTTCACTGCCCCTTGGAACTGCATTCGCTGATAGACAGACATTCGCTTTCTACAAAAGCTTTTGTTGGTAAAGGGGCAACACTGTGTATTTCTCTCTCGCAGAGCCCGGTTGCCAAATTCGAAACGTCCAGCGATTGCGCCCACAGGAAAGCTGCCAGCACGGAAAGCTGTAGCTGGTTTTCACTGCCCCTTGGAACTGCATTCGCTGATAGACAGACATTCGCTTTCTACAAAAGCTTTCGTTGGTAAAGGGGCAACACTGTGTATTTCTCTCTCGCAGAGCCCGGTTGCCAAATTCGAAACGTCCAGCGATTGCGCCCACAGGAAAGCTGCCAGCACGGAAAGCTGTAGCTGGTTTTCACTGTCTCTTGGAACTGCATTCGCTGATAGACAGACATTCGTTTTCTACAAAAGCTTTCGTTCGTAAAGGGGCAACACTGTGTATTTCTCTCTCGCAGAGCCCGGTTGCCAAATTCGAAACGTCCAGCGATTGCGCCCACAGGAAAGCTGCCAGCACGGAAAGCTGTAGCTGGTTTTCACTGCCCCTTGGAACTGCATTCGCTGATAGACAGACATTCGCTTTCTACAAAAGCTTTTGTTGGTAAAGGGGTAAGACTGTGTATTTCTCTCTCGCAGAGCCCGGTTGCCAAATTCGAAACGTCCAGCGATTGCGCCCACAGGAAAGCTGCCAGCACGGAAAGCTGTAGCTGGTTTTCACTGCCCCTTGGAACTGCAGTCGCAGATAGACAGACATTCGCTTTCTGTAAAACCTTGCCTTCGTAAGGGGCAACACTGTGTATTTCTCTCTCGCAGAGCCCGGTTGCCAAATCGAAACGTCCAGCGATTGCGCCCACAGGAAAGCTGCCAGCACGGAAAGCTGTAGCTGGTTTTCACTGCCCCTTGGAACTGCATTCGCAGATAGACAGACATTCGCTTTCTGTAAAACCTTGCCTTCGTAAGGGGCAACACTGTGTATTTCTCTCTCGCAGAGCCCGGTTGCCAAATTCGAAACGTCCAGCGATTGCGCCCACAGGAAAGCTGCCAGCACGGAAAGCTGTAGCTGGTTTTCACTGCCCCTTGGAACTGCATTCGCTGATAGACAGACATTCGCTTTCTACAAACGCTTTCATTGGTAAAGGGGCAACACTGTGTATTTCTCTCTCGCAGAGCCCGGTTGCCAAATTCGAAACGTCCAGCGATTGCGCCCACAGGAAAGCTGCCAGCACGGAAAGCTGTAGCTGGTTTTCACTGCCCCTTGGAACTGCATTCGCTGATAGACAGACATTCGCTTTCTACAAACGCTTTCGTTGCTACAGGGGCAACACTGTGTATTTCTCTCTCGCAGAGCCCGGTTGCCAAATTCGAAACGTCCAGCGATTGCGCCCACAGGAAAGCTGCCAGCACGGAAAGCTGTAGCTGGTTTTCACTGCCCCTTGGAACTGCATTCGCTGATAAACAGACATTCGCTTTCTACAAAAGCTTTTGTTGGTAAAGGGGCAACAGTGTGTATTTCTCTCTCGCAGAGCCCGGTTGCCAAATTCGAAACGTCCAGCGATTGCGCCCACAGGAAAGCTGCCAGCACGGAAAGCTGTAGCTGGTTTTCACTGCCCCTTGGAACTGCATTCGCTGATAGACAGACATTCGCTTTCTGTAAAACCTTGCCTTCGTAAGGGGCAACACTGTGTATTTCTCTCTCGCAGAGCCCGGTTGCCAAATCGAAACGTCCAGCGATTGCGCCCACAGGAAAGCTGCCAGCACGGAAAGCTGTAGCTGGTTTTCACTGCCCCTTGGAACTGCATTCGCAGATAGACAGACATTCGCTTTCTGTAAAACCTTGCCTTCGTAAAGGGCAACACTGTGTATTTCTCTCTCGCAGAGCCCGGTTGCCAAATTCGAAACGTCCAGCGATTGCGCCCACAGGAAAGCTGCCAGCACGGAAAGCTGTAGCTGGTTTTCACTGCCCCTTGGAACTGCATTCACTGATAGACAGACATTCGCTTTCTACAAAAGCTTTCGTTGGTAAAGGGGCAACACTTTGTATTTCTCTCTCGCAGAGCCCGGTTGCCAAATTCGAAACGTCCAGCGATTGCGCCCACAGGAAAGCTGCCAGCACGGAAAGCTGTAGCTGGTTTTCACTGCCCCTTGGAACTGCATTCGCTGATAGACAGACATTCGCTTTCTACAAAAGCTTTCGTTGGTAAAGGGGCAACACTGTGTATTTCTCTCTCGCAGAGCCCGGTTGCCAAATTCGAAACGTCCAGCGATTGCGCCCACAGGAAAGCTGCCAGTACGGAAAGCTGTAGCTGGTTTTCACTGCCCCTTGGAACTGCATTCGCTGATAGACAGACATTCGCTTTCTACAAAAGCTTTTGTTGGTAAAGGGGCAACACTGTGTATTTCTCTCTCGCAGAGCCCGGTTGCCAAATTCGAAACGTCCAGCGATTGCGCCCACAGGAAAGCTGCCAGCACGGAAAGCTGTAGCTGGTTTTCACTGCCCCTTGGAACTGCATTCGCTGATAGACAGACATTCGCTTTCTACAAAAGCTTTTGTTGGTAAAGGGGCAAGACTGTGTATTTTCTCTCGCAGAGCCCGGTTGCCAAATTCGAAACGTCCAGCGATTGCGCCCACAGGAAAGCTGCCAGCACGGAAAGCTGTAGCTGGTTTTCACTGCCCCTTGGAACTGCATTCGCTGATAGACAGACATTCGCTTTCTACAAAAGCTTTCGTTGGTAAAGGGGCAACACTTTGTATTTCTCTCTCGCAGAGCCCGGTTGCCAAATTCGAAACGTCCAGCGATTGCGCCCACAGGAAAGCTGCCAGCACGGAAAGCTGTAGCTGGTTTTCACTGCCCCTTGGAACTGCATTCGCTGATAGACAGACATTCGCTTTCTACAAAAGCTTTTGTTGGTAAAGGGGCAAGACTATGTATTTCTCTCTCGCAGAGCCCGGTTGCCAAATTCGAAACGTCCAGCGATTGCGCCCACAGGAAAGCTGCCAGCACGGAAAGCTGTAGCTGGTTTTCACTGCCCCTTGGAACTGCATTCGCTGATAGACAGACATTCGCTTTCTACAAAAGCTTTTGTTGGTAAAGGGGCAACACTGTGTATTTCTCTCTCGCAGAGCCCGGTTGCCAAATTCGAAACGTCCAGCGATTGCGCCCACAGGAAAGCTGCCAGCACGGAAAGCTGTAGCTGGTTTTCACTGCCCCTTGGAACTGCATTCGCTGATAGACAGACATTTGCTTTCTACAAACGCTTTCGTTGCTACAGGGGCAACACTCTGTATTTCCCTCTCGCAGAGCCCGGTTGCCAAATTCGAAACGTCCAGCGATTGCGCCCACAGGAAAGCTGCCAGCACGGAAAGCTGTAGCTGGTTTTCACTGCCCCTTGGAACTGCATTCGCTGATAGACAGACATTCGCTTTCTGTAAAACCTTGCCTTCGTAAGGGGCAACACTGTGTATTTCTCTCTCGCAGAGCCCGGTTGCCAAATCGAAACGTCCAGCGATTGCGCCCACAGGAAAGCTGCCAGCACGGAAAGCTGTAGCTGGTTTTCACTGCCCCTTGGAACTGCATTCGCAGATAGACAGACATTCGCTTTCTGTAAAACCTTGCCTTCGTAAGGGGCAACACTGTGTATTTCTCTCTCGCAGAGCCCGGTTGCCAAATTCGAAACGTCCAGCGATTGCGCCCACAGGAAAGCTGCCAGCACGGAAAGCTGTAGCTGGTTTTCACTGCCCCTTGGAACTGCATTCGCTGATAGACAGACATTCGCTTTCTACAAACGCTTTCATTGGTAAAGGGGCAACACTGTGTATTTCTCTCTCGCAGAGCCCGGTTGCCAAATTCGAAACGTCCAGCGATTGCGCCCACAGGAAAGCTGCCAGCACGGAAAGCTGTAGCTGGTTTTCACTGCCCCTTGGAACTGCATTCGCTGATAGACAGACATTCGCTTTCTACAAACGCTTTCGTTGCTACAGGGGCAACACTGTGTATTTCTCTCTCGCAGAGCCCGGTTGCCAAATTCGAAACGTCCAGCGATTGCGCCCACAGGAAAGCTGCCAGCACGGAAAGCTGTAGCTGGTTTTCACTGCCCCTTGGAACTGCATTCGCTGATAGACAGACATTCGCTTTCTACAAAAGCTTTCGTTGGTAAAGGGGCAACACTGTGTATTTCTCTCTCGCAGAGCCCGGTTGCCAAATTCGAAACGTCCAGCGATTGCGCCCACAGGAAAGCTGCCAGCACGGAAAGCTGTAGCTGGTTTTCACTGCCCCTTGGAACTGCATTCGCTGATAGACAGACATTCGCTTTCTACAAACGCTTTCGTTGCTACAGGGGCAACACTGTGTATTTCTCTCTCGCAGAGCCCGGTTGCCAAATTCGAAACGTCCAGCGATTGCGCCCACAGGAAAGCTGCCAGCACGGAAAGCTATAGCTGGTTTTCACTGCCCCTTGGAACTGCATTCGCTGATAGACAGACATTCGTTTTCTACAAAAGCTTTCGTTCGTAAACGGGCAACACTGTGTATTTGTCTCTCGCAGAGCCCGGTTGCCAAATTCGAAACGTCCAGCGATTGCGCCCACAGGAAAGCTGCCAGCACGGAAAGCTGTAGCTGGTTTTCACTGCCCCTTGGAACTTCATTCGCTGATAAACAGACATTCGCTTTCTACAAAAGCTTTTGTTGGTAAAGGGGCAACAGTGTGTATTTCTCTCTCGCAGAGCCCGGTTGCCAAATTCGAAACGTCCAGCGATTGCGCCCACAGGAAAGCTGCCAGCACGGAAAGCTGTAGCTGGTTTTCACTGCCCCTTGGAACTGCATTCGCTGATAGACAGACATTCGCTTTCTGTAAAACCTTGCCTTCGTAAAGGGGCAACACTGTGTATTTCTCTCTCGCAGAGCCCGGTTGCCAAATCGAAACGTCCAGCGATTGCGCCCACAGGAAAGCTGCCAGCACGGAAAGCTGTAGCTGGTTTTCACTGCCCCTTGGAACTGCATTCGCAGATAGACAGACATTCGCTTTCTGTAAAACCTTGCCTTCGTAAAGGGCAACACTGTGTATTTCTCTCTCGCAGAGCCCGGTTGCCAAATTCGAAACGTCCAGCGATTGCGCCCACAGGAAAGCTGCCAGCACGGAAAGCTGTAGCTGGTTTTCACTGCCCCTTGGAACTGCATTCACTGATAGACAGACATTCGCTTTCTACAAAAGCTTTCGTTGGTAAAGGGGCAACACTGTGTATTTCTCTCTCGCAGAGCCCGGTTGCCAAATTCGAAACGTCCAGCGATTGCGCCCACAGGAAAGCTGCCAGCACGGAAAGCTGTAGCTGGTTTTCACTGCCCCTTGGAACTGCATTCGCTGATAGACAGACATTCGCTTTCTACAAAAGCTTTCGTTGGTAAAGGGGCAACACTGTGTATTTCTCTCTCGCAGAGCCCGGTTGCCAAATTCGAAACGTCCAGCGATTGCGCCCACAGGAAAGCTGCCAGCACGGAAAGCTGTAGCTGGTTTTCACTGCCCCTTGGAACTGCATTCGCTGATAGACAGACATTCGCTTTCTACAAAAGCTTTTGTTGGTAAAGGGGCAACACTGTGTATTTCTCTCTCGCAGAGCCCGGTTGCCAAATTCGAAACGTCCAGCGATTGCGCCCACAGGAAAGCTGCCAGCACGGAAAGCTGTAGCTGGTTTTCACTGCCCCTTGGAACTGCATTCGCTGATAGACAGACATTCGCTTTCTACAAAAGCTTTTGTTGGTAAAGGGGCAAGACTGTGTATTTTCTCTCGCAGAGCCCGGTTGCCAAATTCGAAACGTCCAGCGATTGCGCCCACAGGAAAGCTGCCAGCACGGAAAGCTGTAGCTGGTTTTCACTGCCCCTTGGAACTGCATTCGCTGATAGACAGACATTCGCTTTCTACAAAAGCTTTTGTTGGTAAAGGGGCAACACTGTGTATTTCTCTCTCGCAGAGCCCGGTTGCCAAATTCGAAACGTCCAGCGATTGCGCCCACAGGAAAGCTGCCAGCACGGAAAGCTGTAGCTGGTTTTCACTGCCCCTTGGAACTGCATTCGCTGATAGACAGACATTCGCTTTCTACAAAAGCTTTTGTTGGTAAAGGGGCAACACTGTGTATTTCTCTCTCGCAGAGCCCGGTTGCCAAATTCGAAACGTCCAGCGATTGCGCCCACAGGAAAGCTGCCAGCACGGAAAGCTGTAGCTGGTTTTCACTGCCCCTTGGAACTGCATTCGCTGATAGACAGACATTCGCTTTCTACAAAAGCTTTCGTTGGTAAAGGGGCAAGTCTGTGTATTTCTCTCTCGGAGAGCCCGGTTGCCAAATTCGAAAAGTCCAGCGATTGCGCCCACAGGAAAGCTGCCAGCACGGAAAGCTGTAGCTGGTTTTCACTGTCTCTTGGAACTGCATTCGCTGATAGACAGACATTCGTTTTCTACAAAAGCTTTCGTTCGTAAGGGGCAACACTGTGTATTTCTCTCTCGCAGAGCCCGGTTGCCAAATTCGAAACGTCCAGCGATTGCGCCCACAGGAAAGCTGCCAGCACGGAAAGCTGTAGCTGGTTTTCACTGCCCCTTGGAACTGCATTCGCTGATAGATAGACATTCGCTTTCTATAAAACCTTGCCTTCGTAAGGGGCAACACTGTGTATTTCTCTCTCGCAGAGCCCGGTTGCCAAATTCGAAACATCCAGCGATTGCGCCCACAGGAAAGCTGCCAGCACGGAAAGCTGTAGCTGGTTTTCACTGCCCCTTGGAACTGCATTCACTGATAGACAGACATTCGCTTTCTACAAAAGCTTTCGTTGGTAAAGGGGCAACACTGTGTATTTCTCTCTCGCAGAGCCCGGTTGCCAAATTCGAAACGTCCAGCGATTGCGCCCACAGGAAAGCTGCCAGCACGGAAAGCTGTAGCTGGTTTTCACTGCCCCTTGGAACTGCATTCGCTGATAGACAGACATTCGCTTTCTACAAAAGCTTTCGTTGGTAAAGGGGCAAGTCTGTGTATTTCTCTCTCGCAGAGCCCGGTTGCCAAATTCGAAACGTCCAGCGATTGCGCCCACAGGAAAGCTGCCAGCACGGAAAGCTGTAGCTGGTTTTCACTGCCCCTTGGAACTGCATTCGCTGATAGACAGACATTCGCTTTCTTCAAAAGCTTTCGTTGGTAAAGGGGCAACACTGTGTATTTCTCTCTCGCAGAGCCCGGTTGCCAAATTCGAAACGTCCAGCGATTGCGCCCACAGGAAAGCTGCCAGCACGGAAAGCTGTAGCTGGTTTTCACTGCCCCTTGGAACTGCATTCGCTGATAGACAGACATTCGCTTTCTACAAAAGCTTTTGTTGGTAAAGGGGCAAGACTGTGTATTTTCTCTCGCAGAGCCCGGTTGCCAAATTCGAAACGTCCAGCGATTGCGCCCACAGGAAAGCTGCCAGCACGGAAAGCTGTAGCTGGTTTTCACTGCCCCTTGGAACTGCATTCGCTGATAGACAGACATTCGCTTTCTACAAAAGCTTTTGTTGGTAAAGGGGCAACACTGTGTATTTCTCTCTCGCAGAGCCCGGTTGCCAAATTCGAAACGTCCAGCGATTGCGCCCACAGGAAAGCTGCCAGCACGGAAAGCTGTAGCTGGTTTTCACTGCCCCTTGGAACTGCATTCGCTGATAGACAGACATTCGCTTTCTACAAAAGCTTTTGTTGGTAAAGGGGCAACACTGTGTATTTCTCTCTCGCAGAGCCCGGTTGCCAAATTCGAAACGTCCAGCGATTGCGCCCACAGGAAAGCTGCCAGCACGGAAAGCTGTAGCTGGTTTTCACTGCCCCTTGGAACTGCATTCGCTGATAGACAGACATTCGCTTTCTACAAAAGCTTTCGTTGGTAAAGGGGCAACACTTTGTATTTCTCTCTCGCAGAGCCCGGTTGCCAAATTCGAAACGTCCAGCGATTGCGCCCACAGGAAAGCTGCCAGCACGGAAAGCTGTAGCTGGTTTTCACTGCCCCTTGGAACTGCATTCGCTGATAGACAGACATTCGCTTTCTACAAAAGCTTTTGTTGGTAAAGGGGCAACACTGTGTATTTCTCTCTCGCAGAGCCCGGTTGCCAAATTCGAAACGTCCAGCGATTGCGCCCACAGGAAAGCTGCCAGCACGGAAAGCTGTAGCTGGTTTTCACTGCCCCTTGGAACTGCATTCGCTGATAGACAGACATTCGCTTTCTACAAAAGCTTTTGTTGGTAAAGGGGCAACACTGTGTATTTCTCTCTCGCAGAGCCCGGTTGCCAAATTCGAAACGTCCAGCGATTGCGCCCACAGGAAAGCTGCCAGCACGGAAAGCTGTAGCTGGTTTTCACTGCCCCTTGGAACTGCATTCGCTGATAGACAGACATTCGCTTTCTACAAAAGCTTTCGTTGGTAAAGGGGCAAGTCTGTGTATTTCTCTCTCGCAGAGCCCGGTTGCCAAATTCGAAAAGTCCAGCGATTGCGCCCACAGGAAAGCTGCCAGCACGGAAAGCTGTAGCTGGTTTTCACTGTCTCTTGGAACTGCATTCGCTGATAGACAGACATTCGTTTTCTACAAAAGCTTTCGTTCGTAAGGGGCAACACTGTGTATTTCTCTCTCGCAGAGCCCGGTTGCCAAATTCGAAACGTCCAGCGATTGCGCCCACAGGAAAGCTGCCAGCACGGAAAGCTGTAGCTGGTTTTCACTGCCCCTTGGAACTGCATTCGCTGATAGATAGACATTCGCTTTCTATAAAACCTTGCCTTCGTAAGGGGCAACACTGTGTATTTCTCTCTCGCAGAGCCCGGTTGCCAAATCGAAACGTCCAGCGATTGCGCCCACAGGAAAGCTGCCAGCACGGAAAGCTGTAGCTGGTTTTCACTGCCCCTTGGAACTGCATTCACTGATAGACAGACATTCGCTTTCTACAAAAGCTTTCGTTGGTAAAGGGGCAACACTGTGTATTTCTGTCTCGCAGAGCCCGGTTGCCAAATTCGAAACGTCCAGCGATTGCGCCCACAGGAAAGCTGCCAGCACGGAAAGCTGTAGCTGGTTTTCACTGCCCCTTGGAACTGCATTCGCTGATAGACAGACATTCGCTTTCTACAAAAGCTTTTGTTGGTAAAGGGGCAACACTGTGTATTTCTCTCTCGCAGAGCCCGGTTGCCAAATTCGAAACGTCCAGCGATTGCGCCCACAGGAAAGCTGCCAGCACGGAAAGCTGTAGCTGGTTTTCACTGCCCCTTGGAACTGCATTCGCTGATAGACAGACATTCGCTTTCTACAAAAGCTTTTGTTGGTAAAGGGGCAACACTGTGTATTTCTCTCTCGCAGAGCCCGGTTGCCAAATTCGAAACGTCCAGCGATTGCGCCCACAGGAAAGCTGCCAGCACGGAAAGCTGTAGCTGGTTTTCACTGCCCCTTGGAACTGCATTCGCTGATAGACAGACATTCGCTTTCTACAAAAGCTTTCGTTGGTAAAGGGGCAACACTTTGTATTTCTCTCTCGCAGAGCCCGGTTGCCAAATTCGAAACGTCCAGCGATTGCGCCCACAGGAAAGCTGCCAGCACGGAAAGCTGTAGCTGGTTTTCACTGCCCCTTGGAACTGCATTCGCTGATAGACAGACATTCGCTTTCTTCAAAAGCTTTTGTTGGTAAAGGGGCAACACTGTGTATTTCTCTCTCGCAGAGCCCGGTTGCCAAATTCAAAACGTCCAGCGATTGCGCCCACAGGAAAGCTGCCAGCACGGAAAGCTGTAGCTGGTTTTCACTGCCCCTTGGAACTGCATTCGCTGATAGACAGACATTCGCTTTCTACAAAAGCTTTTGTTGGTAAAGGGGCAAGACTGTGTATTTCTCTCTCGCAGAGCCCGGTTGCCAAATTCGAAACGTCCAGCGATTGCGCCCACAGGAAAGCTGCCAGCACGGAAAGCTGTAGCTGGTTTTCACTGCCCCTTGGAACTGCATTCGCTGATAGACAGACATTCGCTTTCTACAAAAGCTTTTGTTGGTAAAGGGGCAAGACTGTGTATTTTCTCTCGCAGAGCCCGGTTGCCAAATTCGAAACGTCCAGCGATTGCGCCCACAGGAAAGCTGCCAGCACGGAAAGCTGTAGCTGGTTTTCACTGCCCCTTGGAACTGCATTCGCTGATAGACAGACATTCGCTTTCTACAAAAGCTTTTGTTGGTAAAGGGGCAACACTGTGTATTTCTCTCTCGCAGAGCCCGGTTGCCAAATTCGAAACGTCCAGCGATTGCGCCCACAGGAAAGCTGCCAGCACGGAAAGCTGTAGCTGGTTTTCACTGCCCCTTGGAACTGCATTCGCTGATAGACAGACATTCGCTTTCTACAAAAGCTTTCGTTGGTAAAGGGGCAACAGTGTGTATTTCTCTCTCGCAGAGCCCGGTTGCCAAATTCGAAACGTCCAGCGATTGCGCCCACAGGAAAGCTGCCAGCACGGAAAGCTGTAGCTGGTTTTCACTGCCCCTTGGAACTGCATTCGCTGATAGACAGACATTCGCTTTCTACAAAAGCTTTCATTCGTAAAGGGGCAACACTGTGTATTTCTCTCTCGCAGAGCCCGGTTGCCAAATTCGAAACGTCCAGCGATTGCGCCCACAGGAAAGCTGCCAGCACGGAAAGCTGTAGCTGGTTTTCACTGCCCCTTGGAACTGCATTCGCTGATAGACAGACATTCGCTTTCTACAAAAGCTTTCGTTCGTAAAGGGGCAACACTGTGTATTTCTCTCTCGCAGAGCCCGGTTGCCAAATTCGAAACGTCCAGCGATTGCGCCCACAGGAAAGCTGCCAGCACGGAAAGCTGTAGCTGGTTTTCACTGCCCCTTGGAACTGCATTCGCTGATAGACAGACATTCGCTTTCTACAAAAGCTTTCGTTGGTAAAGGGGCAACACTGTGTATTTCTCTCTCGCAGAGCCCGGTTGCCAAATTCGAAACGTCCAGCGATTGCGCCCACAGGAAAGCTGCCAGCACGGAAAGCTGTAGCTGGTTTTCACTGCCCCTTGGAACTGCATTCGCTGATAGACAGACATTCGCTTTCTACAAACGCTTTCGTTGCTACAGGGGCAACACTGTGTATTTCTCTCTCGCAGAGCCCGGTTGCCAAATTCGAAACGTCCAGCGATTGCGCCCACAGGAAAGCTGCCAGCACGGAAAGCTATAGCTGGTTTTCACTGCCCCTTGGAACTGCATTCGCTGATAGACAGACATTCGCTTTCTGCAAAACCTTGCCTTCGTAAAGGGGCAACACTGTGTATTTCTCTCTCGCAGAGCCCAGTTGCCAAATTCGAAACGTCCAGCGATTGCGCCCACAGGAAAGCTGCCAGCACGGAAAGCTGTAGCTGGTTTTCACTGCCCCTTGGAACTGCATTCGCTGATAGACAGACATTCGCTTTCTACAAAAGCTTTCGTTGGTAAAGGGGCAACACTGTGTATTTCTCTCTCGCAGAGCCCGGTTGCCAAATTCGAAACGTCCAGCGATTGCGCCCACAGGAAAGCTGCCAGCACGGAAAGCTGTAGCTGGTTTTCACTGCCCCTTGGAACTGCATTCGCTGATAGACAGACATTCGCTTTCTACAAAAGCTTTCGTTGGTAAAGGGGCAACACTGTGTATTTCTCTCTCGCAGAGCCCGGTTGCCAAATTCGAAACGTCCAGCGATTGCGCCCACAGGAAAGCTGCCAGCACGGAAAGCTGTAGCTGGTTTTCACTGCCCCTTGGAACTGCATTCGCTGATAGACAGACATTCGCTTTCTAGAAACGCTTTCGTTGCTACAGGGGCAACACTGTGTATTTCTCTCTCGCAGAGCCCGGTTGCCAAATTCGAAACGTCCAGCGATTGCGCCCAGAGGAAAGCTGCCAGCACGGAAAGCTGTAGCTGGTTTTCACTGTCTCTTGGAACTGCATTCGCTGATAGACAGACATTCGTTTTCTACAAAAGCTTTCGTTCGTAAAGGGGCAACACTGTGTATTTCTCTCTCGCAGAGCCCGGTTGCCAATTTCGAAACGTCCAGCGATTGCGCCCACAGGAAAGCTGCCAGCACGGAAAGCTGTAGCTGGTTTTCACTGCCCCTTGGAACTGCATTCGCTGATAGACAGACATTCGCTTTCTACAAACGCTTTCATTGGTAAAGGGGCAACACTGTGTATTTCTCTCTCGCAGAGCCCGGTTGCCAAATTCGAAACGTCCAGCGATTGCGCCCACAGGAAAGCTGCCAGCACGGAAAGCTGTAGCTGGTTTTCACTGCCCCTTGGAACTGCATTCGCTGATAGACAGACATTCGCTTTCTACAAACGCTTTCGTTGCTACAGGGGCAACACTGTGTATTTCTCTCTCGCAGAGCCCGGTTGCCAAATTCGAAACGTCCAGCGATTGCGCCCACAGGAAAGCTGCCAGCACGGAAAGCTGTAGCTGGTTTTCACTGCCCCTTGGAACTGCATTCGCTGATAGACAGACATTCGCTTTCTACAAAAGCTTTCGTTGGTAAAGGGGCAACACTGTGTATTTCTCTCTCGCAGAGCCCGGTTGCCAAATTCGAAACGTCCAGCGATTGCGCCCACAGGAAAGCTGCCAGCACGGAAAGCTGTAGCTGGTTTTCACTGCCCCTTGGAACTGCATTCGCTGATAGACAGACATTCGCTTTCTACAAACGCTTTCGTTGCTACAGGGGCAACACTGTGTATTTCTCTCTCGCAGAGCCCGGTTGCCAAATTCGAAACGTCCAGCGATTGCGCCCACAGGAAAGCTGCCAGCACGGAAAGCTATAGCTGGTTTTCACTGCCCCTTGGAACTGCATTCGCTGATAGACAGACATTCGTTTTCTACAAAAGCTTTTGTTGGTAAAGGGGCAACAGTGTGTATTTCTCTCTCGCAGAGCCCGGTTGCCAAATTCGAAACGTCCAGCGATTGCGCCCACAGGAAAGCTGCCAGCACGGAAAGCTGTAGCTGGTTTTCACTGCCCCTTGGAACTGCATTCGCTGATAGATAGACATTCGCTTTCTATAAAACCTTGCCTTCGTAAGGGGCAACACTGTGTATTTCTCTCTCGCAGAGCCCGGTTTCCAAATCGAAACGTCCAGCGATTGCGCCCACAGGAAAGCTGCCAGCACGGAAAGCTGTAGCTGGTTTTCACTGCCCCTTGGAACTGCATTCGCTGATAGACAGACATTCGCTTTCTACAAACGCTTTCGTTGCTACAGGGGCAACACTGTGTATTTCTCTCTCGCAGAGCCCGGTTGCCAAATTCGAAACGTCCAGCGATTGCGCCCACAGGAAAGCTGCCAGCATGGAAAGCTGTAGCTGGTTTTCACTGCCCCTTGGAACTGCATTCGCTGATAGACAGACATTCGCTTTCTACAAACGCTTTCGTTGGTAAAGGGGCAACAGTGTGTATTTCTCTCTCGCAGAGCCCGGTTGCCAAATTCGAAACGTCCAGCGATTGCGCCCACAGGAAAGCTGCCAGCACGGAAAGCTGTAGCTGGTTTTCACTGCCCCTTGGAACTGCATTCGCTGATAGACAGACATTCGCTTTCTACAAAAGCTTGCGTTCATAAACGGGCAACAGTGTGTATTTCTCTCTCGCAGAGCCCGGTTGCCAAATTCGAAACGTCCAGCGATTGCGCCCACAGGAATGCTGCCAGCACGGAAAGCTTTAGCTGGTTTTCACTGCCCATTGGAACTGCATTTGCTGCTATACAGACATTCGCTTTCTGCAAAACCTTGCCTTCGTAAAGGGGCAACACTGTGTATTTCTCTCTCGCAGAGCCCGGTTGCCAAATTCGAAACGTCCAGCGATTGCGCCCACAGGAAAGCTGCCAGCACGGAAAGCTATAGCTGGTTTTCACTGCCCCTTGGAACTGCATTCGCTGATAGACAGACATTCGTTTTCTACAAAAGCCTTCGTTCGTAAAGGGGCAACACTGTGTATTTCTCTCTCGCAGAGCCCGTTGCCAAATTCGAAACGTCCAGCGATTGCGCCCACAGGAAAGCTGCCAGCACGGAAAGCTGTAGCTGGTTTTCACTGCCCCTTGGAACTGCATTCGCTGATAGACAGACATTCGCTTTCTACAAAAGCTTTCGTTGGTAAAGGGGCAAGTCTGTGTATTTCTCTCTCGCAGAGCCCGGTTGCCAAATTCGAAACGTCCAGCGATTGCGCCCACAGGAAAGCTGCCAGCACGGAAAGCTGTAGCTGGTTTTCACTGCCCCTTGGAACTGCATTCGCTGATAGACAGACATTCGCTTTCTACAAAAGCTTTTGTTGGTAAAGGGGCAAGACTATGTATTTCTCTCTCGCAGAGCCCGGTTGCCAAATTCGAAACGTCCAGCGATTGCGCCCACAGGAAAGCTGCCAGCACGGAAAGCTGTAGCTGGTTTTCACTGCCCCTTGGAACTGCATTCGCTGATAGACAGACATTCGCTTTCTACAAAAGCTTTCATTCGTAAAGGGGCAACACTGTGTATTTCTCTCTCGCAGAGCCCGGTTGCCAAATTCGAAACGTCCAGCGATTGCGCCCACAGGAAAGCTGCCAGCACGGAAAGCTGTAGCTGGTTTTCACTGCCCCTTGGAACTGCATTCACTGATAGACAGACATTCGCTTTCTACAAAAGCTTTTGTTGGTAAAGGGGCAACAGTGTGTATTTCTCTCTCGCAGATCCCGGTTGCCAAATTCGAAACGTCCAGCGATTGCGCCCACAGGAAAGCTGCCAGCACGGAAAGCTGTAGCTGGTTTTCACTGCCCCTTGGAACTGCATTCGCTGATAGACAGACATTCGCTTTCTACAAACGCTTTCGTTGCTACAGGGGCAACAGTGTGTATTTCTCTCTCGCAGAGCCCGGTTGCCAAATTCGAAACGTCCAGCGATTGCGCCCACAGGAAAGCTGCCAGCACGGAAAGCTGTAGCTGGTTTTCACTGCCCCTTGGAACTGCATTCGCTGATAGACAGACATTCGCTTTCTACAAAAGCTTTTGTTGGTAAAGGGGCAACACTGTGTATTTCTCTCTCGCAGAGCCCGGTTGCCAAATTCGAAACGTCCAGCGATTGCGCCCACAGGAAAGCTGCCAGCACGGAAAGCTGTAGCTGGTTTTCACTGCCCCTTGGAACTGCATTCGCTGATAGACAGACATTCGCTTTCTACAAAAGCTTTCGTTCGTAAAGGGGCAACACTGTGTATTTCTCTCTCGCAGAGCCCGGTTGCCAAATTCGAAACGTCCAGCGATTGCGCCCACAGGAAAGCTGCCAGCACGGAAAGCTGTAGCTGGTTTTCACTGCCCCTTGGAACTGCATTCGCTGATAGACAGACATTCGCTTTCTACAAAAGCTTTCGTTGGTAAAGGGGCAACACTGTGTATTTCTCTCTCGCAGAGCCCGGTTGCCAAATTCGAAACGTCCAGCGATTGCGCCCACAGGAAAGCTGCCAGCACGGAAAGCTATAGCTGGTTTTCACTGCCCCTTGGAACTGCATTCGCTGATAGACAGACATTCGCTTTCTGCAAAACCTTGCCTTCGTAAAGGGGCAACACTGTGTATTTCTCTCTCGCAGAGCCCAGTTGCCAAATTCGAAACGTCCAGCGATTGCGCCCACAGGAAAGCTGCCAGCACGGAAAGCTGTAGCTGGTTTTCACTGCCCCTTGGAACTGCATTCGCTGATAGACAGACATTCGCTTTCTACAAAAGCTTTCGTTGGTAAAGGGGCAACACTGTGTATTTCTCTCTCGCAGAGCCCGGTTGCCAAATTCGAAACGTCCAGCGATTGCGCCCACAGGAAAGCTGCCAGCACGGAAAGCTGTAGCTGGTTTTCACTGCCCCTTGGAACTGCATTCGCTGATAGACAGACATTCGCTTTCTAGAAACGCTTTCGTTGCTACAGGGGCAACACTGTGTATTTCTCTCTCGCAGAGCCCGGTTGCCAAATTCGAAACGTCCAGCGATTGCGCCCACAGGAAAGCTGCCAGCACGGAAAGCTGTAGCTGGTTTTCACTGTCTCTTGGAACTGCATTCGCTGATAGACAGACATTCGTTTTCTACAAAAGCTTTCGTTCGTAAAGGGGCAACACTGTGTATTTCTCTCTCGCAGAGCCCGGTTGCCAAATTCGAAACGTCCAGCGATTGCGCCCACAGGAAAGCTGCCAGCACGGAAAGCTGTAGCTGGTTTTCACTGCCCCTTGGAACTGCATTCGCTGATAGACAGACATTCGCTTTCTACAAAAGCTTTTGTTGGTATAGGTGCAACACTGTGTATTTCTCTCTCGCAGAGCCCGGTTGCCAAATTCGAAACGTCCAGCGATTGCGCCCACAGGAAAGCTGCCAGCACGGAAAGCTGTAGCTGGTTTTCACTGCCCCTTGGAACTGCATTCGCTGATAGATAGACATTCGCTTTCTGTAAAACCTTGCCTTCGTAAGGGGCAACACTGTGTATTTCTCTCTCGCAGAGCCCGGTTGCCAAATTCGAAACGTCCAGCGATTGCGCCCACAGGAAAGCTGCCAGCACGGAAAGCTGTAGCTGGTTTTCACTGCCCCTTGGAACTGCATTCGCAGATAGACAGACATTCGCTTTCTGTAAAACCTTGCCTTCGTAAGGGGCAACACTGTGTATTTCTCTCTCGCAGAGCCCGGTTGCCAAATTCGAAACGTCCAGCGATTGCGCCCACAGGAAAGCTGCCAGCACGGAAAGCTGTAGCTGGTTTTCACTGCCCCTTGGAACTGCATTCGCAGATAGACAGACATTCGCTTTCTGTAAAACCTTGCCTTCGTAAGGGGCAACACTGTGTATTTCTCTCTCGCAGAGCCCGGTTGCCAAATCGAAACGTCCAGCGATTGCGCCCACAGGAAAGCTGCCAGCACGGAAAGCTGTAGCTGGTTTTCACTGCCCCTTGGAACTGCATTCGCAGATAGACAGACATTCGCTTTCTGTAAAACCTTGCCTTCGTAAGGGGCAACACTGTGTATTTCTCTCTCGCAGAGCCCGGTTGCCAAATTCGAAACGTCCAGCGATTGCGCCCACAGGAAAGCTGCCAGCACGGAAAGCTGTAGCTGGTTTTCACTGCCCCTTGGAACTGCATTCGCTGATAGACAGACATTCGCTTTCTACAAACGCTTTCATTGGTAAAGGGGCAACACTGTGTATTTCTCTCTCGCAGAGCCCGGTTGCCAAATTCGAAACGTCCAGCGATTGCGCCCACAGGAAAGCTGCCAGCACGGAAAGCTGTAGCTGGTTTTCACTGCCCCTTGGAACTGCATTCGCTGATAGACAGACATTCGCTTTCTACAAACGCTTTCGTTGCTACAGGGGCAACACTGTGTATTTCTCTCTCGCAGAGCCCGGTTGCCAAATTCGAAACGTCCAGCGATTGCGCCCACAGGAAAGCTGCCAGCACGGAAAGCTGTAGCTGGTTTTCACTGCCCCTTGGAACTGCATTCGCTGATAGACAGACATTCGCTTTCTACAAAAGCTTTCGTTGGTAAAGGGGCAACACTGTGTATTTCTCTCTCGCAGAGCCCGGTTGCCAAATTCGAAACGTCCAGCGATTGCGCCCACAGGAAAGCTGCCAGCACGGAAAGCTGTAGCTGGTTTTCACTGCCCCTTGGAACTGCATTCGCTGATAGACAGACATTCGCTTTCTACAAACGCTTTCGTTGCTACAGGGGCAACACTGTGTATTTCTCTCTCGCAGAGCCCGGTTGCCAAATTCGAAACGTCCAGCGATTGCGCCCACAGGAAAGCTGCCAGCACGGAAAGCTATAGCTGGTTTTCACTGCCCCTTGGAACTGCATTCGCTGATAGACAGACATTCGTTTTCTACAAAAGCTTTCGTTGGTAAAGGGGCAACACTGTGTATTTCTCTCTCGCAGAGCCCGGTTGCCAAATTCGAAACGTCCAGCGATTGCGCCCACAGGAAAGCTGCCAGCACGGAAAGCTGTAGCTGGTTTTCACTGCCCCTTGGAACTTCATTCGCTGATAAACAGACATTCGCTTTCTACAAAAGCTTTTGTTGGTAAAGGGGCAACAGTGTGTATTTCTCTCTCGCAGAGCCCGGTTGCCAAATTCGAAACGTCCAGCGATTGCGCCCACAGGAAAGCTGCCAGCACGGAAAGCTGTAGCTGGTTTTCACTGCCCCTTGGAACTGCATTCGCTGATAGACAGACATTCGCTTTCTGTAAAACCTTGCCTTCGTAAGGGGCAACACTGTGTATTTCTCTCTCGCAGAGCCCGGTTGCCAAATCGAAACGTCCAGCGATTGCGCCCACAGGAAAGCTGCCAGCACGGAAAGCTGTAGCTGGTTTTCACTGCCCCTTGGAACTGCATTCGCAGATAGACAGACATTCGCTTTCTGTAAAACCTTGCCTTCGTAAAGGGCAACACTGTGTATTTCTCTCTCGCAGAGCCCGGTTGCCAAATTCGAAACGTCCAGCGATTGCGCCCACAGGAAAGCTGCCAGCACGGAAAGCTGTAGCTGGTTTTCACTGCCCCTTGGAACTGCATTCACTGATAGACAGACATTCGCTTTCTACAAAAGCTTTCGTTGGTAAAGGGGCAACACTGTGTATTTCTCTCTCGCAGAGCCCGGTTGCCAAATTCGAAACGTCCAGCGATTGCGCCCACAGGAAAGCTGCCAGCACGGAAAGCTGTAGCTGGTTTTCACTGCCCCTTGGAACTGCATTCGCTGATAGACAGACATTCGCTTTCTACAAAAGCTTTCGTTGGTAAAGGGGCAACACTGTGTATTTCTCTCTCGCAGAGCCCGGTTGCCAAATTCGAAACGTCCAGCGATTGCGCCCACAGGAAAGCTGCCAGCACGGAAAGCTGTAGCTGGTTTTCACTGCCCCTTGGAACTGCATTCGCTGATAGACAGACATTCGCTTTCTACAAAAGCTTTTGTTGGTAAAGGGGCAACACTGTGTATTTCTCTCTCGCAGAGCCCGGTTGCCAAATTCGAAACGTCCAGCGATTGCGCCCACAGGAAAGCTGCCAGCACGGAAAGCTGTAGCTGGTTTTCACTGCCCCTTGGAACTGCATTCGCTGATAGACAGACATTCGCTTTCTACAAAAGCTTTTGTTGGTAAAGGGGCAAGACTGTGTATTTTCTCTCGCAGAGCCCGGTTGCCAAATTCGAAACGTCCAGCGATTGCGCCCACAGGAAAGCTGCCAGCACGGAAAGCTGTAGCTGGTTTTCACTGCCCCTTGGAACTGCATTCGCTGATAGACAGACATTCGCTTTCTACAAAAGCTTTTGTTGGTAAAGGGGCAACACTGTGTATTTCTCTCTCGCAGAGCCCGGTTGCCAAATTCGAAACGTCCAGCGATTGCGCCCACAGGAAAGCTGCCAGCACGGAAAGCTGTAGCTGGTTTTCACTGCCCCTTGGAACTGCATTCGCTGATAGACAGACATTCGCTTTCTACAAAAGCTTTTGTTGGTAAAGGGGCAACACTGTGTATTTCTCTCTCGCAGAGCCCGGTTGCCAAATTCGAAACGTCCAGCGATTGCGCCCACAGGAAAGCTGCCAGCACGGAAAGCTGTAGCTGGTTTTCACTGCCCCTTGGAACTGCATTCGCTGATAGACAGACATTCGCTTTCTACAAACGCTTTCGTTGCTACAGGGGCAACACTGTGTATTTCTCTCTCGCAGAGCCCGGTTGCCAAATTCGAAACGTCCAGCGATTGCGCCCACAGGAAAGCTGCCAGCACGGAAAGCTATAGCTGGTTTTCACTGCCCCTTGGAACTGCATTCGCTGATAGACAGACATTCGCTTTCTGCAAAACCTTGCCTTCGTAAAGGGGCAACACTGTGTATTTCTCTCTCGCAGAGCCCAGTTGCCAAATTCGAAACGTCCAGCGATTGCGCCCACAGGAAAGCTGCCAGCACGGAAAGCTGTAGCTGGTTTTCACTGCCCCTTGGAACTGCATTCGCTGATAGACAGACATTCGCTTTCTACAAAAGCTTTCGTTGGTAAAGGGGCAACACTGTGTATTTCTCTCTCGCAGAGCCCGGTTGCCAAATTCGAAACGTCCAGCGATTGCGCCCACAGGAAAGCTGCCAGCACGGAAAGCTGTAGCTGGTTTTCACTGCCCCTTGGAACTGCATTCGCTGATAGACAGACATTCGCTTTCTACAAAAGCTTTTGTTGGTAAAGGGGCAACACTGTGTATTTCTCTCTCGCAGAGCCCGGTTGCCAAATTCGAAACGTCCAGCGATTGCGCCCACAGGAAAGCTGCCAGCACGGAAAGCTGTAGCTGGTTTTCACTGCCCCTTGGAACTGCATTCGCTGATAGACAGACATTCGCTTTCTAGAAACGCTTTCGTTGCTACAGGGGCAACACTGTGTATTTCTCTCTCGCAGAGCCCGGTTGCCAAATTCGAAACGTCCAGCGATTGCGCCCACAGGAAAGCTGCCAGCACGGAAAGCTGTAGCTGGTTTTCACTGCCCCTTGGAACTGCATTCACTGATAGACAGACATTCGCTTTCTACAAAAGCTTTCATTCGTAAAGGGGCAACACTGTGTATTTCTCTCTCGCAGAGCCCGGTTGCCAAATTCGAAACGTCCAGCGATTGCGCCCACAGGAAAGCTGCCAGCACGGAAAGCTGTAGCTGGTTTTCACTGCCCCTTGGAACTGCATTCGCTGATAGACAGACATTCGCTTTCTACAAAAGCTTTCGTTCGTAAAGGGGCAACACTGTGTATTTCTCTCTCGCAGAGCCCGGTTGCCAAATTCGAAACGTCCAGCGATTGCGCCCACAGGAAAGCTGCCAGCACGGAAAGCTGTAGCTGGTTTTCACTTCCCCTTGGAACTGCATTCACTGATAGACAGACATTCGCTTTCTACAAAAGCTTTTGTTGGTAAAGGGGCAACAGTGTGTATTTCTCTCTCGCAGATCCCGGTTGCCAAATTCGAAACGTCCAGCGATTGCGCCCACAGGAAAGCTGCCAGCACGGAAAGCTGTAGCTGGTTTTCACTGCCCCTTGGAACTGCATTCGCTGATAGACAGACATTCGCTTTCTACAAACGCTTTCGTTGCTACAGGGGCAACAGTGTGTATTTCTCTCTCGCAGAGCCCGGTTGCCAAATCCGAAACGTCCAGCGATTGCGCCCACAGGAAAGCTGCCAGCACGGAAAGCTGTAGCTGGTTTTCACTGCCCCTTGGAACTGCATTCGCTGATAGACAGACATTCGCTTTCTACAAAAGCTTTCGTTGGTAAAGGGGCAACACTGTGTATTTCTCTCTCGCAGAGCCCGGTTGCCAAATTCGAAACGTCCAGCGATTGCGCCCACAGGAAAGCTGCCAGCACGGAAAGCTGTAGCTGGTTTTCACTGCCCCTTGGAACTGCATTCGCTGATAGACAGACATTCGCTTTCTACAAAAGCTTTCGTTCGTAAAGGGGCAACACTGTGTATTTCTCTCTCGCAGAGCCCGGTTGCCAAATTCGAAACGTCCAGCGATTGCGCCCACAGGAAAGCTGCCAGCACGGAAAGCTGTAGCTGGTTTTCACTGCCCCTTGGAACTGCATTCGCTGATAGACAGACATTCGCTTTCTACAAAAGCTTTCGTTGGTAAAGGGGCAACACTGTGTATTTCTCTCTCGCAGAGCCCGGTTGCCAAATTCGAAACGTCCAGCGATTGCGCCCACAGGAAAGCTGCCAGCACGGAAAGCTGTAGCTGGTTTTCACTGCCCCTTGGAACTGCATTCGCTGATAGACAGACATTCGCTTTCTACAAACGCTTTCGTTGCTACAGGGGCAACACTGTGTATTTCTCTCTCGCAGAGCCCGGTTGCCAAATTCGAAACGTCCAGCGATTGCGCCCACAGGAAAGCTGCCAGCACGGAAAGCTATAGCTGGTTTTCACTGCCCCTTGGAACTGCATTCGCTGATAGACAGACATTCGCTTTCTGCAAAACCTTGCCTTCGTAAAGGGGCAACACTGTGTATTTCTCTCTCGCAGAGCCCAGTTGCCAAATTCGAAACGTCCAGCGATTGCGCCCACAGGAAAGCTGCCAGCACGGAAAGCTGTAGCTGGTTTTCACTGCCCCTTGGAACTGCATTCGCTGATAGACAGACATTCGCTTTCTACAAAAGCTTTCGTTGGTAAAGGGGCAACACTGTGTATTTCTCTCTCGCAGAGCCCGGTTGCCAAATTCGAAACGTCCAGCGATTGCGCCCACAGGAAAGCTGCCAGCACGGAAAGCTGTAGCTGGTTTTCACTGCCCCTTGGAACTGCATTCGCTGATAGACAGACATTCGCTTTCTACAAAAGCTTTCGTTGGTAAAGGGGCAACACTGTGTATTTCTCTCTCGCAGAGCCCGGTTGCCAAATTCGAAACGTCCAGCGATTGCGCCCACAGGAAAGCTGCCAGCACGGAAAGCTGTAGCTGGTTTTCACTGCCCCTTGGAACTGCATTCGCTGATAGACAGACATTCGCTTTCTACAAACGCTTTCGTTGCTACAGGGGCAACACTGTGTATTTCTCTCTCGCAGAGCCCGGTTGCCAAATTCGAAACGTCCAGCGATTGCGCCCACAGGAAAGCTGCCAGCACGGAAAGCTGTAGCTGGTTTTCACTGTCTCTTGGAACTGCATTCGCTGATAGACAGACATTCGTTTTCTACAAAAGCTTTCGTTCGTAAAGGGGCAACACTGTGTATTTCTCTCTCGCAGAGCCCGGTTGCCAAATTCGAAACGTCCAGCGATTGCGCCCACAGGAAAGCTGCCAGCACGGAAAGCTGTAGCTGGTTTTCACTGCCCCTTGGAACTGCATTCGCTGATAGACAGACATTCGCTTTCTACAAAAGCTTTTGTTGGTAAAGGGGTAAGACTGTGTATTTCTCTCTCGCAGAGCCCGGTTGCCAAATTCGAAACGTCCAGCGATTGCGCCCACAGGAAAGCTGCCAGCACGGAAAGCTGTAGCTGGTTTTCACTGCCCCTTGGAACTGCATTCGCTGATAGATAGACATTCGCTTTCTGTAAAACCTTGCCTTCGTAAGGGGCAACACTGTGTATTTCTCTCTCGCAGAGCCCGGTTGCCAAATTCGAAACGTCCAGCGATTGCGCCCACAGGAAAGCTGCCAGCACGGAAAGCTGTAGCTGGTTTTCACTGCCCCTTGGAACTGCATTCGCAGATAGACAGACATTCGCTTTCTGTAAAACCTTGCCTTCGTAAGGGGCAACACTGTGTATTTCTCTCTCGCAGAGCCCGGTTGCCAAATCGAAACGTCCAGCGATTGCGCCCACAGGAAAGCTGCCAGCACGGAAAGCTGTAGCTGGTTTTCACTGCCCCTTGGAACTGCATTCGCAGATAGACAGACATTCGCTTTCTGTAAAACCTTGCCTTCGTAAGGGGCAACACTGTGTATTTCTCTCTCGCAGAGCCCGGTTGCCAAATTCGAAACGTCCAGCGATTGCGCCCACAGGAAAGCTGCCAGCACGGAAAGCTGTAGCTGGTTTTCACTGCCCCTTGGAACTGCATTCGCTGATAGACAGACATTCGCTTTCTACAAACGCTTTCATTGGTAAAGGGGCAACACTGTGTATTTCTCTCTCGCAGAGCCCGGTTGCCAAATTCGAAACGTCCAGCGATTGCGCCCACAGGAAAGCTGCCAGCACGGAAAGCTGTAGCTGGTTTTCACTGCCCCTTGGAACTGCATTCGCTGATAGACAGACATTCGCTTTCTACAAACGCTTTCGTTGCTACAGGGGCAACACTGTGTATTTCTCTCTCGCAGAGCCCGGTTGCCAAATTCGAAACGTCCAGCGATTGCGCCCACAGGAAAGCTGCCAGCACGGAAAGCTGTAGCTGGTTTTCACTGCCCCTTGGAACTGCATTCGCTGATAGACAGACATTCGCTTTCTACAAAAGCTTTTGTTGGTAAAGGGGCAACACTGTGTATTTCTCTCTCGCAGAGCCCGGTTGCCAAATTCGAAACGTCCAGCGATTGCGCCCACAGGAAAGCTGCCAGCACGGAAAGCTGTAGCTGGTTTTCACTGCCCCTTGGAACTGCATTCGCTGATAGACAGACATTCGCTTTCTACAAACGCTTTCGTTGCTACAGGGGCAACACTGTGTATTTCTCTCTCGCAGAGCCCGGTTGCCAAATTCGAAACGTCCAGCGATTGCGCCCACAGGAAAGCTGCCAGCACGGAAAGCTATAGCTGGTTTTCACTGCCCCTTGGAACTGCATTCGCTGATAGACAGACATTCGTTTTCTACAAAAGCTTTCGTTCGTAAACGGGCAACACTGTGTATTTCTCTCTCGCAGAGCCCGGTTGCGAAATTCGAAACGTCCAGCGATTGCGCCCACAGGAAAGCTGCCAGCACGGAAAGCTGTAGCTGGTTTTCACTGCCCCTTGGAACTTCATTCGCTGATAAACAGACATTCGCTTTCTACAAAAGCTTTTGTTGGTAAAGGGGCAACAGTGTGTATTTCTCTCTCGCAGAGCCCGGTTGCCAAATTCGAAACGTCCAGCGATTGCGCCCACAGGAAAGCTGCCAGCACGGAAAGCTGTAGCTGGTTTTCACTGCCCCTTGGAACTGCATTCGCTGATAGACAGACATTCGCTTTCTGTAAAACCTTGCCTTCGTAAGGGGTAACACTGTGTATTTCTCTCTCGCAGAGCCCGGTTGCCAAATCGAAACGTCCAGCGATTGCGCCCACAGGAAAGCTGCCAGCACGGAAAGCTGTAGCTGGTTTTCACTGCCCCTTGGAACTGCATTCGCAGATAGACAGACATTCGCTTTCTGTAAAACCTTGCCTTCGTAAAGGGCAACACTGTGTATTTCTCTCTCGCAGAGCCCGGTTGCCAAATTCGAAACGTCCAGCGATTGCGCCCACAGGAAAGCTGCCAGCACGGAAAGCTGTAGCTGGTTTTCACTGCCCCTTGGAACTGCATTCACTGATAGACAGACATTCGCTTTCTACAAAAGCTTTCGTTGGTAAAGGGGCAACACTGTGTATTTCTCTCTCGCAGAGCCCGGTTGCCAAATTCGAAACGTCCAGCGATTGCGCCCACAGGAAAGCTGCCAGCACGGAAAGCTGTAGCTGGTTTTCACTGCCCCTTGGAACTGCATTCGCTGATAGACAGACATTCGCTTTCTACAAAAGCTTTCGTTGGTAAAGGGGCAACACTGTGTATTTCTCTCTCGCAGAGCCCGGTTGCCAAATTCGAAACGTCCAGCGATTGCGCCCACAGGAAAGCTGCCAGCACGGAAAGCTGTAGCTGGTTTTCACTGCCCCTTGGAACTGCATTCGCTGATAGACAGACATTCGCTTTCTACAAAAGCTTTTGTTGGTAAAGGGGCAACACTGTGTATTTCTCTCTCGCAGAGCCCGGTTGCCAAATTCGAAACGTCCAGCGATTGCGCCCACAGGAAAGCTGCCAGCACGGAAAGCTGTAGCTGGTTTTCACTGCCCCTTGGAACTGCATTCGCTGATAGACAGACATTCGCTTTCTACAAAAGCTTTTGTTGGTAAAGGGGCAAGACTGTGTATTTTCTCTCGCAGAGCCCGGTTGCCAAATTCGAAACGTCCAGCGATTGCGCCCACAGGAAAGCTGCCAGCACGGAAAGCTGTAGCTGGTTTTCACTGCCCCTTGGAACTGCATTCGCTGATAGACAGACATTCGCTTTCTACAAAAGCTTTTGTTGGTAAAGGGGCAACACTGTGTATTTCTCTCTCGCAGAGCCCGGTTGCCAAATTCGAAACGTCCAGCGATTGCGCCCACAGGAAAGCTGCCAGCACGGAAAGCTGTAGCTGGTTTTCACTGCCCCTTGGAACTGCATTCGCTGATAGACAGACATTCGCTTTCTACAAAAGCTTTCGTTGGTAAAGGGGCAACACTGTGTATTTCTCTCTCGCAGAGCCCGGTTGCCAAATTCGAAACGTCCAGCGATTGCGCCCACAGGAAAGCTGCCAGCACGGAAAGCTGTAGCTGGTTTTCACTGCCCCTTGGAACTGCATTCGCAGATAGACAGACATTCGCTTTCTGTAAAACCTTGCCTTCGTAAGGGGCAACACTGTGTATTTCTCTCTCGCAGAGCCCGGTTGCCAAATCGAAACGTCCAGCGATTGCGCCCACAGGAAAGCTGCCAGCACGGAAAGCTGTAGCTGGTTTTCACTGCCCCTTGGAACTGCATTCGCAGATAGACAGACATTCGCTTTCTGTAAAACCTTGCCTTCGTAAGGGGCAACACTGTGTATTTCTCTCTCGCAGAGCCCGGTTGCCAAATTCGAAACGTCCAGCGATTGCGCCCACAGGAAAGCTGCCAGCACGGAAAGCTGTAGCTGGTTTTCACTGCCCCTTGGAACTGCATTCGCTGATAGACAGACATTCGCTTTCTACAAACGCTTTCATTGGTAAAGGGGCAACACTGTGTATTTCTCTCTCGCAGAGCCCGGTTGCCAAATTCGAAACGTCCAGCGATTGCGCCCACAGGAAAGCTGCCAGCACGGAAAGCTGTAGCTGGTTTTCACTGCCCCTTGGAACTGCATTCGCTGATAGACAGACATTCGCTTTCTACAAACGCTTTCGTTGCTACAGGGGCAACACTGTGTATTTCTCTCTCGCAGAGCCCGGTTGCCAAATTCGAAACGTCCAGCGATTGCGCCCACAGGAAAGCTGCCAGCACGGAAAGCTGTAGCTGGTTTTCACTGCCCCTTGGAACTGCATTCGCTGATAGACAGACATTCGCTTTCTACAAAAGCTTTCGTTGGTAAAGGGGCAACACTGTGTATTTCTCTCTCGCAGAGCCCGGTTGCCAAATTCGAAACGTCCAGCGATTGCGCCCACAGGAAAGCTGCCAGCACGGAAAGCTGTAGCTGGTTTTCACTGCCCCTTGGAACTGCATTCGCTGATAGACAGACATTCGCTTTCTACAAACGCTTTCGTTGCTACAGGGGCAACACTGTGTATTTCTCTCTCGCAGAGCCCGGTTGCCAAATTCGAAACGTCCAGCGATTGCGCCCACAGGAAAGCTGCCAGCACGGAAAGCTATAGCTGGTTTTCACTGCCCCTTGGAACTGCATTCGCTGATAGACAGACATTCGTTTTCTACAAAAGCTTTCGTTCGTAAACGGGCAACACTGTGTATTTCTCTCTCGCAGAGCCCGGTTGCCAAATTCGAAACGTCCAGCGATTGCGCCCACAGGAAAGCTGCCAGCACGGAAAGCTGTAGCTGGTTTTCACTGCCCCTTGGAACTTCATTCGCTGATAAACAGACATTCGCTTTCTACAAAAGCTTTTGTTGGTAAAGGGGCAACAGTGTGTATTTCTCTCTCGCAGAGCCCGGTTGCCAAATTCGAAACGTCCAGCGATTGCGCCCACAGGAAAGCTGCCAGCACGGAAAGCTGTAGCTGGTTTTCACTGCCCCTTGGAACTGCATTCGCTGATAGACAGACATTCGCTTTCTGTAAAACCTTGCCTTCGTAAGGGGCAACACTGTGTATTTCTCTCTCGCAGAGCCCGGTTGCCAAATTCGAAACGTCCAGCGATTGCGCCCACAGGAAAGCTGCCAGCACGGAAAGCTGTAGCTGGTTTTCACTGCCCCTTGGAACTGCATTCGCAGATAGACAGACATTCGCTTTCTGTAAAACCTTGCCTTCGTAAAGGGCAACACTGTGTATTTCTCTCTCGCAGAGCCCGGTTGCCAAATTCGAAACGTCCAGCGATTGCGCCCACAGGAAAGCTGCCAGCACGGAAAGCTGTAGCTGGTTTTCACTGCCCCTTGGAACTGCATTCACTGATAGACAGACATTCGCTTTCTACAAAAGCTTTCGTTGGTAAAGGGGCAACACTGTGTATTTCTCTCTCGCAGAGCCCGGTTGCCAAATTCGAAACGTCCAGCGATTGCGCCCACAGGAAAGCTGCCAGCACGGAAAGCTGTAGCTGGTTTTCACTGCCCCTTGGAACTGCATTCGCTGATAGACAGACATTCGCTTTCTACAAAAGCTTTCGTTGGTAAAGGGGCAACACTGTGTATTTCTCTCTCGCAGAGCCCGGTTGCCAAATTCGAAACGTCCAGCGATTGCGCCCACAGGAAAGCTGCCAGCACGGAAAGCTGTAGCTGGTTTTCACTGCCCCTTGGAACTGCATTCGCTGATAGACAGACATTCGCTTTCTACAAAAGCTTTTGTTGGTAAAGGGGCAACACTGTGTATTTCTCTCTCGCAGAGCCCGGTTGCCAAATTCGAAACGTCCAGCGATTGCGCCCACAGGAAAGCTGCCAGCACGGAAAGCTGTAGCTGGTTTTCACTGCCCCTTGGAACTGCATTCGCTGATAGACAGACATTCGCTTTCTACAAAAGCTTTTGTTGGTAAAGGGGCAAGACTGTGTATTTTCTCTCGCAGAGCCCGGTTGCCAAATTCGAAACGTCCAGCGATTGCGCCCACAGGAAAGCTGCCAGCACGGAAAGCTGTAGCTGGTTTTCACTGCCCCTTGGAACTGCATTCGCTGATAGACAGACATTCGCTTTCTACAAAAGCTTTCGTTGGTAAAGGGGCAACACTGTGTATTTCTCTCTCGCAGAGCCCGGTTGCCAAATTCGAAACGTCCAGCGATTGCGCCCACAGGAAAGCTGCCAGCACGGAAAGCTGTAGCTGGTTTTCACTGCCCCTTGGAACTGCATTCGCTGATAGACAGACATTCGCTTTCTAGAAACGCTTTCGTTGCTACAGGGGCAACACTGTGTATTTCTCTCTCGCAGAGCCCGGTTGCCAAATTCGAAACGTCCAGCGATTGCGCCCACAGGAAAGCTGCCAGCACGGAAAGCTGTAGCTGGTTTTCACTGTCTCTTGGAACTGCATTCGCTGATAGACAGACATTCGTTTTCTACAAAAGCTTTCGTTCGTAAAGGGGCAACACTGTGTATTTCTCTCTCGCAGAGCCCGGTTGCCAAATTCGAAACGTCCAGCGATTGCGCCCACAGGAAAGCTGCCAGCACGGAAAGCTGTAGCTGGTTTTCACTGCCCCTTGGAACTGCATTCGCTGATAGACAGACATTCGCTTTCTACAAAAGCTTTTGTTGGTAAAGGGGTAAGACTGTGTATTTCTCTCTCGCAGAGCCCGGTTGCCAAATTCGAAACGTCCAGCGATTGCGCCCACAGGAAAGCTGCCAGCACGGAAAGCTGTAGCTGGTTTTCACTGCCCCTTGGAACTGCAGTCGCAGATAGACAGACATTCGCTTTCTGTAAAACCTTGCCTTCGTAAGGGGCAACACTGTGTATTTCTCTCTCGCAGAGCCCGGTTGCCAAATCGAAACGTCCAGCGATTGCGCCCACAGGAAAGCTGCCAGCACGGAAAGCTGTAGCTGGTTTTCACTGCCCCTTGGAACTGCATTCGCAGATAGACAGACATTCGCTTTCTGTAAAACCTTGCCTTCGTAAGGGGCAACACTGTGTATTTCTCTCTCGCAGAGCCCGGTTGCCAAATTCGAAACGTCCAGCGATTGCGCCCACAGGAAAGCTGCCAGCACGGAAAGCTGTAGCTGGTTTTCACTGCCCCTTGGAACTGCATTCGCTGATAGACAGACATTCGCTTTCTACAAACGCTTTCATTGGTAAAGGGGCAACACTGTGTATTTCTCTCTCGCAGAGCCCGGTTGCCAAATTCGAAACGTCCAGCGATTGCGCCCACAGGAAAGCTGCCAGCACGGAAAGCTGTAGCTGGTTTTCACTGCCCCTTGGAACTGCATTCGCTGATAGACAGACATTCGCTTTCTACAAACGCTTTCGTTGCTACAGGGGCAACACTGTGTATTTCTCTCTCGCAGAGCCCGGTTGCCAAATTCGAAACGTCCAGCGATTGCGCCCACAGGAAAGCTGCCAGCACGGAAAGCTGTAGCTGGTTTTCACTGCCCCTTGGAACTTCATTCGCTGATAAACAGACATTCGCTTTCTACAAAAGCTTTTGTTGGTAAAGGGGCAACAGTGTGTATTTCTCTCTCGCAGAGCCCGGTTGCCAAATTCGAAACGTCCAGCGATTGCGCCCACAGGAAAGCTGCCAGCACGGAAAGCTGTAGCTGGTTTTCACTGCCCCTTGGAACTGCATTCGCTGATAGACAGACATTCGCTTTCTGTAAAACCTTGCCTTCGTAAGGGGCAACACTGTGTATTTCTCTCTCGCAGAGCCCGGTTGCCAAATCGAAACGTCCAGCGATTGCGCCCACAGGAAAGCTGCCAGCACGGAAAGCTGTAGCTGGTTTTCACTGCCCCTTGGAACTGCATTCGCAGATAGACAGACATTCGCTTTCTGTAAAACCTTGCCTTCGTAAAGGGCAACACTGTGTATTTCTCTCTCGCAGAGCCCGGTTGCCAAATTCGAAACGTCCAGCGATTGCGCCCACAGGAAAGCTGCCAGCACGGAAAGCTGTAGCTGGTTTTCACTGCCCCTTGGAACTGCATTCACTGATAGACAGACATTCGCTTTCTACAAAAGCTTTCGTTGGTAAAGGGGCAACACTTTGTATTTCTCTCTCGCAGAGCCCGGTTGCCAAATTCGAAACGTCCAGCGATTGCGCCCACAGGAAAGCTGCCAGCACGGAAAGCTGTAGCTGGTTTTCACTGCCCCTTGGAACTGCATTCGCTGATAGACAGACATTCGCTTTCTACAAAAGCTTTCGTTGGTAAAGGGGCAACACTGTGTATTTCTCTCTCGCAGAGCCCGGTTGCCAAATTCGAAACGTCCAGCGATTGCGCCCACAGGAAAGCTGCCAGTACGGAAAGCTGTAGCTGGTTTTCACTGCCCCTTGGAACTGCATTCGCTGATAGACAGACATTCGCTTTCTACAAAAGCTTTTGTTGGTAAAGGGGCAACACTGTGTATTTCTCTCTCGCAGAGCCCGGTTGCCAAATTCGAAACGTCCAGCGATTGCGCCCACAGGAAAGCTGCCAGCACGGAAAGCTGTAGCTGGTTTTCACTGCCCCTTGGAACTGCATTCGCTGATAGACAGACATTCGCTTTCTACAAAAGCTTTTGTTGGTAAAGGGGCAAGACTGTGTATTTTCTCTCGCAGAGCCCGGTTGCCAAATTCGAAACGTCCAGCGATTGCGCCCACAGGAAAGCTGCCAGCACGGAAAGCTGTAGCTGGTTTTCACTGCCCCTTGGAACTGCATTCGCTGATAGACAGACATTCGCTTTCTACAAAAACTTTCGTTGGTAAAGGGGCAACACTTTGTATTTCTCTCTCGCAGAGCCCGGTTGCCAAATTCGAAACGTCCAGCGATTGCGCCCACAGGAAAGCTGCCAGCACGGAAAGCTGTAGCTGGTTTTCACTGCCCCTTGGAACTGCATTCGCTGATAGACAGACATTCGCTTTCTACAAAAGCTTTTGTTGGTAAAGGGGCAAGACTATGTATTTCTCTCTCGCAGAGCCCGGTTGCCAAATTCGAAACGTCCAGCGATTGCGCCCACAGGAAAGCTGCCAGCACGGAAAGCTGTAGCTGGTTTTCACTGCCCCTTGGAACTGCATTCGCTGATAGACAGACATTCGCTTTCTACAAAAGCTTTTGTTGGTAAAGGGGCAACACTGTGTATTTCTCTCTCGCAGAGCCCGGTTGCCAAATTCGAAACGTCCAGCGATTGCGCCCACAGGAAAGCTGCCAGCACGGAAAGCTGTAGCTGGTTTTCACTGCCCCTTGGAACTGCATTCGCTGATAGACAGACATTTGCTTTCTACAAACGCTTTCGTTGCTACAGGGGCAACACTCTGTATTTCCCTCTCGCAGAGCCCGGTTGCCAAATTCGAAACGTCCAGCGATTGCGCCCACAGGAAAGCTGCCAGCACGGAAAGCTGTAGCTGGTTTTCACTGCCCCTTGGAACTGCATTCGCTGATAGACAGACATTCGCTTTCTGTAAAACCTTGCCTTCGTAAGGGGCAACACTGTGTATTTCTCTCTCGCAGAGCCCGGTTGCCAAATCGAAACGTCCAGCGATTGCGCCCACAGGAAAGCTGCCAGCACGGAAAGCTGTAGCTGGTTTTCACTGCCCCTTGGAACTGCATTCGCAGATAGACAGACATTCGCTTTCTGTAAAACCTTGCCTTCGTAAGGGGCAACACTGTGTATTTCTCTCTCGCAGAGCCCGGTTGCCAAATTCGAAACGTCCAGCGATTGCGCCCACAGGAAAGCTGCCAGCACGGAAAGCTGTAGCTGGTTTTCACTGCCCCTTGGAACTGCATTCGCTGATAGACAGACATTCGCTTTCTACAAACGCTTTCATTGGTAAAGGGGCAACACTGTGTATTTCTCTCTCGCAGAGCCCGGTTGCCAAATTCGAAACGTCCAGCGATTGCGCCCACAGGAAAGCTGCCAGCACGGAAAGCTGTAGCTGGTTTTCACTGCCCCTTGGAACTGCATTCGCTGATAGACAGACATTCGCTTTCTACAAACGCTTTCGTTGCTACAGGGGCAACACTGTGTATTTCTCTCTCGCAGAGCCCGGTTGCCAAATTCGAAACGTCCAGCGATTGCGCCCACAGGAAAGCTGCCAGCACGGAAAGCTGTAGCTGGTTTTCACTGCCCCTTGGAACTGCATTCGCTGATAGACAGACATTCGCTTTCTACAAAAGCTTTCGTTGGTAAAGGGGCAACACTGTGTATTTCTCTCTCGCAGAGCCCGGTTGCCAAATTCGAAACGTCCAGCGATTGCGCCCACAGGAAAGCTGCCAGCACGGAAAGCTGTAGCTGGTTTTCACTGCCCCTTGGAACTGCATTCGCTGATAGACAGACATTCGCTTTCTACAAACGCTTTCGTTGCTACAGGGGCAACACTGTGTATTTCTCTCTCGCAGAGCCCGGTTGCCAAATTCGAAACGTCCAGCGATTGCGCCCACAGGAAAGCTGCCAGCACGGAAAGCTATAGCTGGTTTTCACTGCCCCTTGGAACTGCATTCGCTGATAGACAGACATTCGTTTTCTACAAAAGCTTTCGTTCGTAAACGGGCAACACTGTGTATTTGTCTCTCGCAGAGCCCGGTTGCCAAATTCGAAACGTCCAGCGATTGCGCCCACAGGAAAGCTGCCAGCACGGAAAGCTGTAGCTGGTTTTCACTGCCCCTTGGAACTTCATTCGCTGATAAACAGACATTCGCTTTCTACAAAAGCTTTTGTTGGTAAAGGGGCAACAGTGTGTATTTCTCTCTCGCAGAGCCCGGTTGCCAAATTCGAAACGTCCAGCGATTGCGCCCACAGGAAAGCTGCCAGCACGGAAAGCTGTAGCTGGTTTTCACTGCCCCTTGGAACTGCATTCGCTGATAGACAGACATTCGCTTTCTGTAAAACCTTGCCTTCGTAAGGGGCAACACTGTGTATTTCTCTCTCGCAGAGCCCGGTTGCCAAATCGAAACGTCCAGCGATTGCGCCCACAGGAAAGCTGCCAGCACGGAAAGCTGTAGCTGGTTTTCACTGCCCCTTGGAACTGCATTCGCAGATAGACAGACATTCGCTTTCTGTAAAACCTTGCCTTCGTAAAGGGCAACACTGTGTATTTCTCTCTCGCAGAGCCCGGTTGCCAAATTCGAAACGTCCAGCGATTGCGCCCACAGGAAAGCTGCCAGCACGGAAAGCTGTAGCTGGTTTTCACTGCCCCTTGGAACTGCATTCACTGATAGACAGACATTCGCTTTCTACAAAAGCTTTCGATGGTAAAGGGGCAACACTGTGTATTTCTCTCTCGCAGAGCCCGGTTGCCAAATTCGAAACGTCCAGCGATTGCGCCCACAGGAAAGCTGCCAGCACGGAAAGCTGTAGCTGGTTTTCACTGCCCCTTGGAACTGCATTCGCTGATAGACAGACATTCGCTTTCTACAAAAGCTTTCGTTGGTAAAGGGGCAACACTGTGTATTTCTCTCTCGCAGAGCCCGGTTGCCAAATTCGAAACGTCCAGCGATTGCGCCCACAGGAAAGCTGCCAGCACGGAAAGCTGTAGCTGGTTTTCACTGCCCCTTGGAACTGCATTCGCTGATAGACAGACATTCGCTTTCTACAAAAGCTTTTGTTGGTAAAGGGGCAACACTGTGTATTTCTCTCTCGCAGAGCCCGGTTGCCAAATTCGAAACGTCCAGCGATTGCGCCCACAGGAAAGCTGCCAGCACGGAAAGCTGTAGCTGGTTTTCACTGCCCCTTGGAACTGCATTCGCTGATAGACAGACATTCGCTTTCTACAAAAGCTTTTGTTGGTAAAGGGGCAAGACTGTGTATTTTCTCTCGCAGAGCCCGGTTGCCAAATTCGAAACGTCCAGCGATTGCGCCCACAGGAAAGCTGCCAGCACGGAAAGCTGTAGCTGGTTTTCACTGCCCCTTGGAACTGCATTCGCTGATAGACAGACATTCGCTTTCTACAAAAGCTTTTGTTGGTAAAGGGGCAACACTGTGTATTTCTCTCTCGCAGAGCCCGGTTGCCAAATTCGAAACGTCCAGCGATTGCGCCCACAGGAAAGCTGCCAGCACGGAAAGCTGTAGCTGGTTTTCACTGCCCCTTGGAACTGCATTCGCTGATAGACAGACATTCGCTTTCTACAAAAGCTTTTGTTGGTAAAGGGGCAACACTGTGTATTTCTCTCTCGCAGAGCCCGGTTGCCAAATTCGAAACGTCCAGCGATTGCGCCCACAGGAAAGCTGCCAGCACGGAAAGCTGTAGCTGGTTTTCACTGCCCCTTGGAACTGCATTCGCTGATAGACAGACATTCGCTTTCTACAAAAGCTTTCGTTGGTAAAGGGGCAAGTCTGTGTATTTCTCTCTCGGAGAGCCAGGTTGCCAAATTCGAAAAGTCCAGCGATTGCGCCCACAGGAAAGCTGCCAGCACGGAAAGCTGTAGCTGGTTTTCACTGTCTCTTGGAACTGCATTCGCTGATAGACAGACATTCGTTTTCTACAAAAGCTTTCGTTCGTAAGGGGCAACACTGTGTATTTCTCTCTCGCAGAGCCCGGTTGCCAAATTCGAAACGTCCAGCGATTGCGCCCACAGGAAAGCTGCCAGCACGGAAAGCTGTAGCTGGTTTTCACTGCCCCTTGGAACTGCATTCGCTGATAGATAGACATTCGCTTTCTATAAAACCTTGCCTTCGTAAGGGGCAACACTGTGTATTTCTCTCTCGCAGAGCCCGGTTGCCAAATTCGAAACATCCAGCGATTGCGCCCACAGGAAAGCTGCCAGCACGGAAAGCTGTAGCTGGTTTTCACTGCCCCTTGGAACTGCATTCACTGATAGACAGACATTCGCTTTCTACAAAAGCTTTCGTTGGTAAAGGGGCAACACTGTGTATTTCTCTCTCGCAGAGCCCGGTTGCCAAATTCGAAACGTCCAGCGATTGCGCCCACAGGAAAGCTGCCAGCACGGAAAGCTGTAGCTGGTTTTCACTGCCCCTTGGAACTGCATTCGCTGATAGACAGACATTCGCTTTCTACAAAAGCTTTCGTTGGTAAAGGGGCAAGTCTGTGTATTTCTCTCTCGCAGAGCCCGGTTGCCAAATTCGAAACGTCCAGCGATTGCGCCCACAGGAAAGCTGCCAGCACGGAAAGCTGTAGCTGGTTTTCACTGCCCCTTGGAACTGCATTCGCTGATAGACAGACATTCGCTTTCTTCAAAAGCTTTCGTTGGTAAAGGGGCAACACTGTGTATTTCTCTCTCGCAGAGCCCGGTTGCCAAATTCGAAACGTCCAGCGATTGCGCCCACAGGAAAGCTGCCAGCACGGAAAGCTGTAGCTGGTTTTCACTGCCCCTTGGAACTGCATTCGCTGATAGACAGACATTCGCTTTCTACAAAAGCTTTTGTTGGTAAAGGGGCAAGACTGTGTATTTTCTCTCGCAGAGCCCGGTTGCCAAATTCGAAACGTCCAGCGATTGCGCCCACAGGAAAGCTGCCAGCACGGAAAGCTGTAGCTGGTTTTCACTGCCCCTTGGAACTGCATTCGCTGATAGACAGACATTCGCTTTCTACAAAAGCTTTTGTTGGTAAAGGGGCAACACTGTGTATTTCTCTCTCGCAGAGCCCGGTTGCCAAATTCGAAACGTCCAGCGATTGCGCCCACAGGAAAGCTGCCAGCACGGAAAGCTGTAGCTGGTTTTCACTGCCCCTTGGAACTGCATTCGCTGATAGACAGACATTCGCTTTCTACAAAAGCTTTTGTTGGTAAAGGGGCAACACTGTGTATTTCTCTCTCGCAGAGCCCGGTTGCCAAATTCGAAACGTCCAGCGATTGCGCCCACAGGAAAGCTGCCAGCACGGAAAGCTGTAGCTGGTTTTCACTGCCCCTTGGAACTGCATTCGCTGATAGACAGACATTCGCTTTCTACAAAAGCTTTCGTTGGTAAAGGGGCAACACTTTGTATTTCTCTCTCGCAGAGCCCGGTTGCCAAATTCGAAACGTCCAGCGATTGCGCCCACAGGAAAGCTGCCAGCACGGAAAGCTGTAGCTGGTTTTCACTGCCCCTTGGAACTGCATTCGCTGATAGACAGACATTCGCTTTCTACAAAAGCTTTTGTTGGTAAAGGGGCAACACTGTGTATTTCTCTCTCGCAGAGCCCGGTTGCCAAATTCGAAACGTCCAGCGATTGCGCCCACAGGAAAGCTGCCAGCACGGAAAGCTGTAGCTGGTTTTCACTGCCCCTTGGAACTGCATTCGCTGATAGACAGACATTCGCTTTCTACAAAAGCTTTTGTTGGTAAAGGGGCAACACTGTGTATTTCTCTCTCGCAGAGCCCGGTTGCCAAATTCGAAACGTCCAGCGATTGCGCCCACAGGAAAGCTGCCAGCACGGAAAGCTGTAGCTGGTTTTCACTGCCCCTTGGAACTGCATTCGCTGATAGACAGACATTCGCTTTCTACAAAAGCTTTCGTTGGTAAAGGGGCAAGTCTGTGTATTTCTCTCTCGCAGAGCCCGGTTGCCAAATTCGAAAAGTCCAGCGATTGCGCCCACAGGAAAGCTGCCAGCACGGAAAGCTGTAGCTGGTTTTCACTGTCTCTTGGAACTGCATTCGCTGATAGACAGACATTCGTTTTCTACAAAAGCTTTCGTTCGTAAGGGGCAACACTGTGTATTTCTCTCTCGCAGAGCCCGGTTGCCAAATTCGAAACGTCCAGCGATTGCGCCCACAGGAAAGCTGCCAGCACGGAAAGCTGTAGCTGGTTTTCACTGCCCCTTGGAACTGCATTCGCTGATAGATAGACATTCGCTTTCTATAAAACCTTGCCTTCGTAAGGGGCAACACTGTGTATTTCTCTCTCGCAGAGCCCGGTTGCCAAATCGAAACGTCCAGCGATTGCGCCCACAGGAAAGCTGCCAGCACGGAAAGCTGTAGCTGGTTTTCACTGCCCCTTGGAACTGCATTCGCTGATAGACAGACATTCGCTTTCTACAAAAGCTTTTGTTGGTAAAGGGGCAACACTGTGTATTTCTCTCTCGCAGAGCCCGGTTGCCAAATTCGAAACGTCCAGCGATTGCGCCCACAGGAAAGCTGCCAGCACGGAAAGCTGTAGCTGGTTTTCACTGCCCCTTGGAACTGCATTCGCTGATAGACAGACATTCGCTTTCTACAAAAGCTTTTGTTGGTAAAGGGGCAACACTGTGTATTTCTCTCTCGCAGAGCCCGGTTGCCAAATTCGAAACGTCCAGCGATTGCGCCCACAGGAAAGCTGCCAGCACGGAAAGCTGTAGCTGGTTTTCACTGCCCCTTGGAACTGCATTCGCTGATAGACAGACATTCGCTTTCTACAAAAGCTTTCGTTGGTAAAGGGGCAACACTTTGTATTTCTCTCTCGCAGAGCCCGGTTGCCAAATTCGAAACGTCCAGCGATTGCGCCCACAGGAAAGCTGCCAGCACGGAAAGCTGTAGCTGGTTTTCACTGCCCCTTGGAACTGCATTCGCTGATAGACAGACATTCGCTTTCTTCAAAAGCTTTTGTTGGTAAAGGGGCAACACTGTGTATTTCTCTCTCGCAGAGCCCGGTTGCCAAATTCGAAACGTCCAGCGATTGCGCCCACAGGAAAGCTGCCAGCACGGAAAGCTGTAGCTGGTTTTCACTGCCCCTTGGAACTGCATTCGCTGATAGACAGACATTCGCTTTCTACAAAAGCTTTTGTTGGTAAAGGGGCAAGACTGTGTATTTCTCTCTCGCAGAGCCCGGTTGCCAAATTCGAAACGTCCAGCGATTGCGCCCACAGGAAAGCTGCCAGCACGGAAAGCTGTAGCTGGTTTTCACTGCCCCTTGGAACTGCATTCGCTGATAGACAGACATTCGCTTTCTACAAAAGCTTTTGTTGGTAAAGGGGCAAGACTGTGTATTTTCTCTCGCAGAGCCCGGTTGCCAAATTCGAAACGTCCAGCGATTGCGCCCACAGGAAAGCTGCCAGCACGGAAAGCTGTAGCTGGTTTTCACTGCCCCTTGGAACTGCATTCGCTGATAGACAGACATTCGCTTTCTACAAAAGCTTTTGTTGGTAAAGGGGCAACACTGTGTATTTCTCTCTCGCAGAGCCCGGTTGCCAAATTCGAAACGTCCAGCGATTGCGCCCACAGGAAAGCTGCCAGCACGGAAAGCTGTAGCTGGTTTTCACTGCCCCTTGGAACTGCATTCGCTGATAGACAGACATTCGCTTTCTACAAAAGCTTTTGTTGGTAAAGGGGCAACACTGTGTATTTCTCTCTCGCAGAGCCCGGTTGCCAAATTCGAAACGTCCAGCGATTGCGCCCACAGGAAAGCTGCCAGCACGGAAAGCTGTAGCTGGTTTTCACTGCCCCTTGGAACTGCATTCGCTGATAGACAGACATTCGCTTTCTACAAAAGCTTTCGTTGGTAAAGGGGCAACACTTTGTATTTCTCTCTCGCAGAGCCCGGTTGCCAAATTCGAAACGTCCAGCGATTGCGCCCACAGGAAAGCTGCCAGCACGGAAAGCTGTAGCTGGTTTTCACTGCCCCTTGGAACTGCATTCGCTGATAGACAGACATTCGCTTTCTACAAAAGCTTTTGTTGGTAAAGGGGCAACACTGTGTATTTCTCTCTCGCAGAGCCCGGTTGCCAAATTCGAAACGTCCAGCGATTGCGCCCACAGGAAAGCTGCCAGCACGGAAAGCTGTAGCTGGTTTTCACTGTCTCTTGGAACTGCATTCGCTGATAGACAGACATTCGTTTTCTACAAAAGCTTTCGTTCGTAAGGGGCAACACTGTGTATTTCTCTCTCGCAGAGCCCGGTTGCCAAATTCGAAACGTCCAGCGATTGCGCCCACAGGAAAGCTGCCAGCACGGAAAGCTGTAGCTGGTTTTCACTGCCCCTTGGAACTGCATTCGCTGATAGATAGACATTCGCTTTCTGTAAAACCTTGCCTTCGTAAGGGGCAACACTGTGTATTTCTCTCTCGCAGAGCCCGGTTGCCAAATCGAAACGTCCAGCGATTGCGCCCACAGGAAAGCTGCCAGCACGGAAAGCTGTAGCTGGTTTTCACTGCCCCTTGGAACTGCACTCGCAGATAGACAGACATTCGCTTTCTGTAAAACCTTGTCTTCGTAAGGGGCAACACTGTGTATTTCTCTCTCGCAGAGCCCGGTTGCCAAATTCGAAACGTCCAGCGATTGCGCCCACAGGAAAGCTGCCAGCACGGAAAGCTGTAGCTGGTTTTCACTGCCCCTTGGAACTGCATTCGCTGATAGACAGACATTCGCTTTCTACAAAAGCTTTCGTTGCTACAGGGGCAACACTGTGTATTTCTCTCTCGCAGAGCCCGGTTGCCAAATTCGAAACGTCCAGCGATTGCGCCCACAGGAAAGCTGCCAGCACGGAAAGCTGTAGCTGGTTTTCACTGCCCCTTGGAACTGCATTCGCTGACAGACAGACATTCGCTTTCTACAAAAGCTTTTGTTGGTAAAGGGGCAAGACTGTGTATTTTCTCTCGCAGAGCCCGGTTGCCAAATTCGAAACGTCCAGCGATTGCGCCCACAGGAAAGCTGCCAGCACGGAAAGCTGTAGCTGGTTTTCACTGCCCCTTGGAACTGCATTCGCTGATAGACAGACATTCGCTTTCTACAAAAGCTTTTGTTGGTATAGGTGCAACACTGTGTATTTCTCTCTCGCAGAGCCCGGTTGCCAAATTCGAAACGTCCAGCGATTGCGCCCACAGGAAAGCTGCCAGCACGGAAAGCTGTAGCTGGTTTTCACTGCCCCTTGGAACTGCATTCGCTGATAGACAGACATTCGCTTTCTACAAAAGCTTTTGTTGGTAAAGGGGCAACACTGTGTATTTCTCTCTCGCAGAGCCCGGTTGCCAAATTCGAAACGTCCAGCGATTGCGCCCACAGGAAAGCTGCCAGCACGGAAAGCTGTAGCTGGTTTTCACTGCCCCTTGGAACTGCATTCGCTGATAGACAGACATTCGCTTTCTACAAAAGCTTTCGTTGGTAAAGGGGCAACACTTTGTATTTCTCTCTCGCAGAGCCCGGTTGCCAAATTCGAAACGTCCAGCGATTGCGCCCACAGGAAAGCTGCCAGCACGGAAAGCTGTAGCTGGTTTTCACTGCCCCTTGGAACTGCATTCGCTGATAGACAGACATTCGCTTTCTACAAAAGCTTTCGTTCGTAAAGGGGCAAGACTGTGTATTTCTCTCTCGCAGAGCCCGGTTGCCAAATTCGAAACGTCCAGCGATTGCGCCCACAGGAAAGCTGCCAGCACGGAAAGCTGTAGCTGGTTTTCACTGCCCCTTGGAACTGCATTCGCTGATAGACAGACATTCGCTTTCTACAAAAGCTTTTGTTGGTAAAGGGGCAAGACTGTGTATTTCTCTCTCGCAGAGCCCGGTTGCCAAATTCGAAACGTCCAGCGATTGCGCCCACAGGAAAGCTGCCAGCACGGAAAGCTGTAGCTGGTTTTCACTGCCCCTTGGAACTGCATTCGCTGATAGACAGACATTCGCTTTCTACAAACGCTTTCGTTGCTACAGGGGCAACACTGTGTATTTCTCTCTCGCAGAGCCCGGTTGCCAAATTCGAAACGTCCAGCGATTGCGCCCACAGGAAAGCTGCCAGCACGGAAAGCTGTAGCTGGTTTTCACTGCCCCTTGGAACTGCATTCGCTGATAGACAGACATTCGCTTTCTACAAAAGCTTTCGTTGGTAAAGGGGCAAGTCTGTGTATTTCTCTCTCGCAGAGCCCGGTTGCCAAATTCGAAACGTCCAGCGATTGCGCCCACAGGAAAGCTGCCAGCACGGAAAGCTGTAGCTGGTTTTCACTGCCCCTTGGAACTGCATTCGCTGATAGACAGACATTCGCTTTCTACAAAAGCTTTTGTTGGTAAAGGGGTAAGACTGTGTATTTCTCTCTCGCAGAGCCCGGTTGCCAAATTCGAAACGTCCAGCGATTGCGCCCACAGGAAAGCTGCCAGCACGGAAAGCTGTAGCTGGTTTTCACTGCCCCTTGGAACTGCATTCGCTGATAGACAGACATTCGCTTTCTACAAAAGCTTTTGTTGGTAAAGGGGCAACACTGTGTATTTTCTCTTGCAGAGCCCGGTTGCCAAATTCGAAACGTCCAGCGAATGCGCTCACAGGAAAGCTGCCAGCACGGAAAGCTGTAGCTGGTTTTCACTGCGCCTTGGAACTGCATTCGCTGATAGACAGACATTCGCTTTCTACAAAAGCTTTTGTTGGTAAAGGGGCAACACTGTGTATTTCTCTCTCGCAGAGCCCGGTTGCCAAATTCGAAACGTCCAGCGATTGCGCCCACAGGAAAGCTGCCAGCACGGAAAGCTGTAGCTGGTTTTCACTGCCCCTTGGAACTGCATTCGCTGATAGACAGACATTCGCTTTCTACAAAAGCTTTCGTTGGTAAAGGGGCAACACTGTGTATTTCTCTCTCGCAGAGCCCGGTTGCCAAATTCGAAACGTCCAGCGATTGCGCCCACAGGAAAGCTGCCAGCACGGAAAGCTGTAGCTGGTTTTCACTGCCCCTTGGAACTGCATTCGCTGATAGACAGACATTCGCTTTCTACAAAAGCTTTCGTTCGTAAAGGGGCAACACTGTGTATTTCTCTCTCGCAGAGCCCGGTTGCCAAATTCGAAACGTCCAGCGATTGCGCCCACAGGAAAGCTGCCAGCACGGAAAGCTGTAGCTGGTTTTCACTGCCCCTTGGAACTGCATTCGCTGATAGACAGACATTCGCTTTCTACAAAAGCTTTCGATGGTAAAGGGGCAACAGTGTGTATTTCTCTCTCGCAGAGCCCGGTTGCCAAATTCGAAACGTCCAGCGATTGCGCCCACAGGAAAGCTGCCAGCACGGAAAGCTGTAGGTGGTTTTCACTGTCTATTGGAACTGCATTCGCTGATAGACAGACATTCGTTTTCTACAAAAGCTTTCGTTCGTAAGGGGCAACACTGTGTATTTCTCTCTCGCAGAGCCCGGTTGCCAAATTCGAAACGTCCAGCGATTGCGCCCACAGGAAAGCTGCCAGCACGGAAAGCTGTAGCTGGTTTTCACTGCCCCTTGGAACTGCATTCGCTGATAGATAGACATTCGCTTTCTGTAAAACCTTGCCTTCGTAAGGGGCAACACTGTGTATTTCTCTCTCGCAGAGCCCGGTTGCCAAATCGAAACGTCCAGCGATTGCGCCCACAGGAAAGCTGCCAGCACGGAAAGCTGTAGCTGGTTTTCACTGCCCCTTGGAACTGCATTCGCTGATAGACAGACATTCGCTTTCTACAAAAGCTTTCGATGGTAAAGGGGCAACACTGTGTATTTCTCTCTCGCAGAGCCCGGTTGCCAAATTCGAAACGTCCAGCGATTGCGCCCACAGGAAAGCTGCCAGCACGGAAAGCTGTAGCTGGTTTTCACTGCCCCTTGGAACTGCATTCGCTGATAGACAGACATTCGCTTTCTACAAAAGCTTTCGTTGGTAAAGGGACAACAGTGTGTATTTCTCTCTCGCAGAGCCCGGTTGCCAAATTCGAAACGTCCAGCGATTGCGCCCACAGGAAAGCTGCCAGCACGGAAAGCTGTAGCTGGTTTTCACTGCCCCTTGGAACTGCATTCGCTGATAGACAGACATTCGCTTTCTACAAACGCTTTCGTTGCTACAGGGGCAACACTGTGTATTTCTCTCTCGCAGAGCCCGGTTGCCAAATTCGAAACGTCCAGCGATTGCGCCCACAGGAAAGCTGCCAGCACGGAAAGCTGTAGCTGGTTTTCACTGCCCCTTGGAACTGCATTCGCTGATAGACAGACATTCGCTTTCTACAAACGCTTTCGTTGCTACAGGGGCAACACTGTGTATTTCTCTCTCGCAGAGCCCGGTTGCCAAATTCGAAACGTCCAGCGATTGCGCCCACAGGAAAGCTGCCAGCACGGAAAGCTGTAGCTGGTTTTCACTGCCCCTTGGAACTGCATTCGCTGATAGACAGACATTCGCTTTCTACAAAAGCTTTCGTTCGTAAAGGGGCAACACTGTGTATTTCTCTCTCGCAGAGCCCGGTTGCCAAATTCGAAACGTCCAGCGATTGCGCCCACAGGAAAGCTGCCAGCACGGAAAGCTGTAGCTGGTTTTCACTGCCCCTTGGAACTGCATTCGCTGATAGACAGACATTCGCTTTCTACAAAAGCTTTCGTTGGTAAAGGGGCAACACTGTGTATTTCTCTCTCGCAGAGCCCGGTTGCCAAATTCGAAACGTCCAGCGATTGCGCCCACAGGAAAGCTGCCAGCACGGAAAGCTGTAGCTGGTTTTCACTGCCCCTTGGAACTGCATTCGCTGATAGACAGACATTCGCTTTCTACAAAAGCTTTCGTTGCTACAGGGGCAACACTGTGTATTTCTCTCTCGCAGAGCCCGGTTGCCAAATTCGAAACGTCCAGCGATTGCGCCCACAGGAAAGCTGCCAGCACGGAAAGCTGTAGCTGGTTTTCACTGCCCCTTGGAACTGCATTCGCTGATAGACAGACATTCGCTTTCTACAAAAGCTTTCGTTCGTAAAGGGGCAACACTGTGTATTTCTCTCTCGCAGAGCCCGGTTGCCAAATTCGAAACGTCCAGCGATTGCGCCCACAGGAAAGCTGCCAGCACGGAAAGCTGTAGCTGGTTTTCACTGCCCCTTGGAACTGCATTCGCTGATAGATAGACATTCGCTTTCTGTAAAACCTTGCCTTCGTAAGGGGCAACACTGTGTATTTCTCTCTCGCAGAGCCCGGTTGCCAAATCGAAACGTCCAGCGATTGCGCCCACAGGAAAGCTGCCAGCACGGAAAGCTGTAGCTGGTTTTCACTGCCCCTTGGAACTGCATTCGCAGATAGACAGACATTCGCTTTCTGTAAAACCTTGCCTTCGTAAGGGGCAACACTGTGTATTTCTCTCTCGCAGAGCCCGGTTGCCAAATTCGAAACGTCCAGCGATTGCGCCCACAGGAAAGCTGCCAGCACGGAAAGCTGTAGCTGGTTTTCACTGCCCCTTGGAACTGCATTCCCTGATAGACAGACATTCGCTTTCTACAAAAGCTTTCGTAGGTAAAGGGCAACACTGTGTATTTCTCTCTCGCAGAGCCCGGTTGCCAAATTCGAAACGTCCAGCGATTGCGCCCACAGGAAAGCTGCCAGCACGGAAAGCTGTAGCTGGTTTTCACTGCCCCTTGGAACTGCATTCGCTGATAGACAGACATTCGCTTTCTACAAACGCTTTCGTTGCTACAGGGGCAACACTGTGTATTTCTCTCTCGCAGAGCCCGGTTGCCAAATTCGAAACGTCCAGCGATTGCGCCCACAGGAAAGCTGCCAGCACGGAAAGCTGTAGCTGGTTTTCACTGCCCCTTGGAACTGCATTCGCTGATAGACAGACATTCGCTTTCTACAAAAGCTTTCGTTGGTAAAGGGGCAACAGTGTGTATTTCTCTCTCGCAGAGCCCGGTTGCCAAATTCGAAACGTCCAGCGATTGCGCCCACAGGAAAGCTGCCAGCACGGAAAGCTGTAGCTGGTTTTCACTGCCCCTTGGAACTGCATTCGCTGATAGACAGACATTCGCTTTCTACAAACGCTTTCGTTGCTACAGGGGCAACACTGTGTATTTCTCTCTCGCAGAGCCCGGTTGCCAAATTCGAAACGTCCAGCGATTGCGCCCACAGGAAAGCTGCCAGCACGGAAAGCTGTAGCTGGTTTTCACTGCCCATTGGAACTGCATTCGCTGCTAGACAGACATTCGCTTTCTGCAAAACCTTGCCTTCGTAAAGGGGCAACACTGTGTATTTCTCTCTCGCAGAGCCCAGTTGCCAAATTCGAAACGTCCAGCGATTGCGCCCACAGGAAAGCTGCCAGCACGGAAAGCTGTAGCTGGTTTTCACTGCCCCTTGGAACTGCATTCACTGATAGACAGACATTCGCTTTCTACAAAAGCTTTTGTTGGTAAAGGGGCAAGACTGTGTATTTCTGTCTCGCAGAGCCCGGTTGCCAAATTCGAAACGTCCAGCGATTGCGCCCACAGGAAAGCTGCCAGCACGGAAAGCTGTAGCTGGTTTTCACTGCCCCTTGGAACTGCATTCGCTGATAGACAGACATTCGCTTTCTACAAAAGCTTTCGTTGGTAAAGGGGCAAGTCTGTGTATTTCTCTCTCGCAGAGCCCGGTTGCCAAATTCGAAACGTCCAGCGATTGCGCCCACAGGAAAGCTGCCAGCACGGAAAGCTGTAGCTGGTTTTCACTGCCCCTTGGAACTGCATTCGCTGATAGACAGACATTCGCTTTCTACAAACGCTTTCGTTGCTACAGGGGCAACACTGTGTATTTCTCTCTCGCAGAGCCCGGTTGCCAAATTCGAAACGTCCAGCGATTGCGCCCACAGGAAAGCTGCCAGCACGGAAAGCTGTAGCTGGTTTTCACTGCCCCTTGGAACTGCATTCGCTGATAGACAGACATTCGCTTTCTACAAAAGCTTTCGTTGGTAAAGGGGCAACACTGTGTATTTCTCTCTCGCAGAGCCCGGTTGCCAAATTCGAAACGTCCAGCGATTGCGCCCACAGGAAAGCTGCCAGCACGGAAAGCTGTAGCTGGTTTTCACTGCCCCTTGGAACTGCATTCGCTGATAGACAGACATTCGCTTTCTACAAAAGCTTTCGTTGGTAAAGGGGCAAGTCTGTGTATTTCTCTCTCGCAGAGCCCGGTTGCCAAATTCGAAACGTCCAGCGATTGCGCCCACAGGAAAGCTGCCAGCACGGAAAGCTGTAGCTGGTTTTCACTGCCCCTTGGAACTGCATTCGCAGATAGACAGACATTCGCTTTCTGTAAAACCTTGCCTTCGTAAGGGGCAACACTGTGTATTTCTCTCTCGCAGAGCCCGGTTGCCAAATTCGAAACGTCCAGCGATTGCGCCCACAGGAAAGCTGCCAGCACGGAAAGCTGTAGCTGGTTTTCACTGCCCCTTGGAACTGCATTCGCTGATAGACAGACATTCGCTTTCTACAAACGCTTTCATTGGTAAAGGGGCAAGTCTGTGTATTTCTCTCTCGCAGAGCCCGGTTGCCAAATTCGAAACGTCCAGCGATTGCGCCCACAGGAAAGCTGCCAGCACGGAAAGCTGTAGCTGGTTTTCACTGCCCCTTGGAACTGCATTCGCTGATAGACAGACATTCGCTTTCTACAAACGCTTTCGTTGCTACAGGGGCAACACTGTGTATTTCTCTCTCGCAGAGCCCGGTTGCCAAATTCGAAACGTCCAGCGATTGCGCCCACAGGAAAGCTGCCAGCACGGAAAGCTGTAGCTGGTTTTCACTGCCCCTTGGAACTGCATTCGCTGATAGACAGACATTCGCTTTCTACAAAAGCTTTCGTTGGTAAAGGGGCAACACTGTGTATTTCTCTCTCGCAGAGCCCGGTTGCCAAATTCGAAACGTCCAGCGATTGCGCCCACAGGAAAGCTGCCAGCACGGAAAGCTGTAGCTGGTTTTCACTGCCCCTTGGAACTGCATTCGCTGATAGACAGACATTCGCTTTCTACAAAAGCTTTCGTTGGTAAAGGGGCAAGTCTGTGTATTTCTCTCTCGCAGAGCCCGGTTGCCAAATTCGAAACGTCCAGCGATTGCGCTCACAGGAAAGCTGCCAGCACGGAAAGCTGTAGCTGGTTTTCACTGCCCCTTGGAACTGCATTCGCTGATAGACAGACATTCGCTTTCTACGAAAGCTTTCGTTGGTAAAGGGGCAACACTGTGTATTTCTCTCTCGCAGAGCCCGGTTGCCAAATTCGAAACGTCCAGCGATTGCGCCCACAGGAAAGCTGCCAGCACGGAAAGCTGTAGCTGGTTTTCACTGCCCCTTGGAACTGCATTCGCAGATAGACAGACATTCGCTTTCTGTAAAACCTTGCCTTCGTAAGGGGCAACACTGTGTATTTCTCTCTCGCAGAGCCCGGTTGCCAAATTCGAAACGTCCAGCGATTGCGCCCACAGGAAAGCTGCCAGCACGGAAAGCTGTAGCTGGTTTTCACTGCCCCTTGGAACTGCATTCGCAGATAGACAGACATTCGCTTTCTGTAAAACCTTGCCTTCGTAAGGGGCAACACTGTGTATTTCTCTCTCGCAGAGCCCGGTTGCCAAATTCGAAACGTCCAGCGATTGCGCCCACAGGAAAGCTGCCAGCACGGAAAGCTGTAGCTGGTTTTCACTGCCCCTTGGAACTGCATTCGCTGATAGACAGACATTCGCTTTCTACAAACGCTTTCATTGGTAAAGGGGCAAGTCTGTGTATTTCTCTCTCGCAGAGCCCGGTTGCCAAATTCGAAACGTCCAGCGATTGCGCCCACAGGAAAGCTGCCAGCACGGAAAGCTGTAGCTGGTTTTCACTGCCCCTTGGAACTGCATTCGCTGATAGACAGACATTCGCTTTCTACAAACGCTTTCGTTGCTACAGGGGCAACACTGTGTATTTCTCTCTCGCAGAGCCCGGTTGCCAAATTCGAAACGTCCAGCGATTGCGCCCACAGGAAAGCTGCCAGCACGGAAAGCTGTAGCTGGTTTTCACTGCCCCTTGGAACTGCATTCGCTGATAGACAGACATTCGCTTTCTACAAAAGCTTTCGTTGGTAAAGGGGCAACAGTGTGTATTTCTCTCTCGCAGAGCCCGGTTGCCAAATTCGAAACGTCCAGCGATTGCGCCCACAGGAAAGCTGCCAGCACGGAAAGCTGTAGCTGGTTTTCACTGCCCCTTGGAACTGCATTCGCTGATAGACAGACATTCGCTTTCTACAAACGCTTTCGTTGCTACAGGGGCAACACTGTGTATTTCTCTCTCGCAGAGCCCGGTTGCCAAATTCGAAACGTCCAGCGATTGCGCCCACAGGAAAGCTGCCAGCACGGAAAGCTGTAGCTGGTTTTCACTGCCCATTGGAACTGCATTCGCTGCTAGACAGACATTCGCTTTCTGCAAAACCTTGCCTTCGTAAAGGGGCAACACTGTCTATTTCTCTCTCGCAGAGCCCAGTTGCCAAATTCGAAACGTCCAGCGATTGCGCCCACAGGAAAGCTGCCAGCACGGAAAGCTGTAGCTGGTTTTCACTGCCCCTTGGAACTGCATTCGCTGATAGACAGACATTCGCTTTCTACAAAAGCTTTCGTTGGTAAAGGGGCAAGTCTGTGTATTTCTCTCTCGCAGAGCCCGGTTGCCAAATTCGAAACGTCCAGCGATTGCGCCCACAGGAAAGCTGCCAGCACGGAAAGCTGTAGCTGGTTTTCACTGCCCCTTGGAACTGCATTCGCTGATAGACAGACAGTCGCTTTCTACAAAAGCTTTCGTTGGTACAGGGGCAACACTGTGTATTTCTCTCTCGCAGAGCCCGGTTGCCAAATTCGAAACGTCCAGCGATTGCGCCCACAGGAAAGCTGCCAGCACGGAAAGCTGTAGCTGGTTTTCACTGCCCCTTGGAACTGCATTCGCTGATAGACAGACATTCGCTTTCTGTAAAACCTTGCCTTCGTAAGGGGCAACACTGTGTATTTCTCTCTCGCAGAGCCCGGTTGCCAAATCGAAACGTCCAGCGATTGCGCCCACAGGAAAGCTGCCAGCACGGAAAGCTGTAGCTGGTTTTCACTGCCCCTTGGAACTGCATTCGCAGATAGACAGACATTCGCTTTCTGTAAAACCTTGCCTTCGTAAGGGGCAACACTGTGTATTTCTCTCTCGCAGAGCCCGGTTGCCAAATTCGAAACGTCCAGCGATTGCGCCCACAGGAAAGCTGCCAGCACGGAAAGCTGTAGCTGGTTTTCACTGCCCCTTGGAACTGCATTCGCTGATAGACAGACATTCGCTTTCTACAAACGCTTTCATTGGTAAAGGGGCAAGTCTGTGTATTTCTCTCTCGCAGAGTCCGGTTGCCAAATTCGAAACGTCCAGCGATTGCGCCCACAGGAAAGCTGCCAGCACGGAAAGCTGTAGCTGGTTTTCACTGCCCCTTGGAACTGCATTCGCTGATAGACAGACATTCGCTTTCTACAAACGCTTTCGTTGCTACAGGGGCAACACTGTGTATTTCTCTCTCGCAGAGCCCGGTTGCCAAATTCGAAACGTCCAGCGATTGCGCCCACAGGAAAGCTGCCAGCACGGAAAGCTGTAGCTGGTTTTCACTGCCCCTTGGAACTGCATTCGCTGATAGACAGACATTCGCTTTCTACAAAAGCTTTCGTTGGTAAAGGGGCAACACTGTGTATTTCTCTCTCGCAGAGCCCGGTTGCCAAATTCGAAACGTCCAGCGATTGCGCCCACAGGAAAGCTGCCAGCACGGAAAGCTGTAGCTGGTTTTCACTGCCCCTTGGAACTGCATTCGCTGATAGACAGACATTCGCTTTCTACAAAAGCTTTCGTTGGTAAAGGGGCAAGTCTGTGTATTTCTCTCTCGCAGAGCCCGGTTGCCAAATTCGAAACGTCCAGCGATTGCGCTCACAGGAAAGCTGCCAGCACGGAAAGCTGTAGCTGGTTTTCACTGCCCCTTGGAACTGCATTCGCTGATAGACAGACATTCGCTTTCTACGAAAGCTTTCGTTGGTAAAGGGGCAACACTGTGTATTTCTCTCTCGCAGAGCCCGGTTGCCAAATTCGAAACGTCCAGCGATTGCGCCCACAGGAAAGCTGCCAGCACGGAAAGCTGTAGCTGGTTTTCACTGCCCCTTGGAACTGCATTCGCAGATAGACAGACATTCGCTTTCTGTAAAACCTTGCCTTCGTAAGGGGCAACACTGTGTATTTCTCTCTCGCAGAGCCCGGTTGCCAAATTCGAAACGTCCAGCGATTGCGCCCACAGGAAAGCTGCCAGCACGGAAAGCTGTAGCTGGTTTTCACTGCCCCTTGGAACTGCATTCGCAGATAGACAGACATTCGCTTTCTGTAAAACCTTGCCTTCGTAAGGGGCAACACTGTGTATTTCTCTCTCGCAGAGCCCGGTTGCCAAATTCGAAACGTCCAGCGATTGCGCCCACAGGAAAGCTGCCAGCACGGAAAGCTGTAGCTGGTTTTCACTGCCCCTTGGAACTGCATTCGCTGATAGACAGACATTCGCTTTCTACAAACGCTTTCATTGGTAAAGGGGCAAGTCTGTGTATTTCTCTCTCGCAGAGCCCGGTTGCCAAATTCGAAACGTCCAGCGATTGCGCCCACAGGAAAGCTGCCAGCACGGAAAGCTGTAGCTGGTTTTCACTGCCCCTTGGAACTGCATTCGCTGATAGACAGACATTCGCTTTCTACAAACGCTTTCGTTGCTACAGGGGCAACACTGTGTATTTCTCTCTCGCAGAGCCCGGTTGCCAAATTCGAAACGTCCAGCGATTGCGCCCACAGGAAAGCTGCCAGCACGGAAAGCTGTAGCTGGTTTTCACTGCCCCTTGGAACTGCATTCGCTGATAGACAGACATTCGCTTTCTACAAAAGCTTTCGTTGGTAAAGGGGCAACAGTGTGTATTTCTCTCTCGCAGAGCCCGGTTGCCAAATTCGAAACGTCCAGCGATTGCGCCCACAGGAAAGCTGCCAGCACGGAAAGCTGTAGCTGGTTTTCACTGCCCCTTGGAACTGCATTCGCTGATAGACAGACATTCGCTTTCTACAAACGCTTTCGTTGCTACAGGGGCAACACTGTGTATTTCTCTCTCGCAGAGCCCGGTTGCCAAATTCGAAACGTCCAGCGATTGCGCCCACAGGAAAGCTGCCAGCACGGAAAGCTGTAGCTGGTTTTCACTGCCCATTGGAACTGCATTCGCTGCTAGACAGACATTCGCTTTCTGCAAAACCTTGCCTTCGTAAAGGGGCAACACTGTCTATTTCTCTCTCGCAGAGCCCAGTTGCCAAATTCGAAACGTCCAGCGATTGCGCCCACAGGAAAGCTGCCAGCACGGAAAGCTGTAGCTGGTTTTCACTGCCCCTTGGAACTGCATTCGCTGATAGACAGACATTCGCTTTCTACAAAAGCTTTCGTTGGTAAAGGGGCAAGTCTGTGTATTTCTCTCTCGCAGAGCCCGGTTGCCAAATTCGAAACGTCCAGCGATTGCGCCCACAGGAAAGCTGCCAGCACGGAAAGCTGTAGCTGGTTTTCACTGCCCCTTGGAACTGCATTCGCTGATAGACAGACATTCGCTTTCTACAAAAGCTTTCGTTGGTACAGGGGCAACACTGTGTATTTCTCTCTCGCAGAGCCCGGTTGCCAAATTCGAAACGTCCAGCGATTGCGCCCACAGGAAAGCTGCCAGCACGGAAAGCTGTAGCTGGTTTTCACTGCCCCTTGGAACTGCATTCGCTGATAGACAGACATTCGCTTTCTGTAAAACCTTGCCTTCGTAAGGGGCAACACTGTGTATTTCTCTCTCGCAGAGCCCGGTTGCCAAATCGAAACGTCCAGCGATTGCGCCCACAGGAAAGCTGCCAGCACGGAAAGCTGTAGCTGGTTTTCACTGCCCCTTGGAACTGCATTCGCAGATAGACAGACATTCGCTTTCTGTAAAACCTTGCCTTCGTAAGGGGCAACACTGTGTATTTCTCTCTCGCAGAGCCCGGTTGCCAAATTCGAAACGTCCAGCGATTGCGCCCACAGGAAAGCTGCCAGCACGGAAAGCTGTAGCTGGTTTTCACTGCCCCTTGGAACTGCATTCGCTGATAGACAGACATTCGCTTTCTACAAACGCTTTCATTGGTAAAGGGGCAAGTCTGTGTATTTCTCTCTCGCAGAGCCCGGTTGCCAAATTCGAAACGTCCAGCGATTGCGCCCACAGGAAAGCTGCCAGCACGGAAAGCTGTAGCTGGTTTTCACTGCCCCTTGGAACTGCATTCGCTGATAGACAGACATTCGCTTTCTACAAAAGCTTTCGTTGGTAAAGGGGCAACAGTGTGTATTTCTCTCTCGCAGAGCCCGGTTGCCAAATTCGAAACGTCCAGCGATTGCGCCCACAGGAAAGCTGCCAGCACGGAAAGCTGTAGCTGGTTTTCACTGCCCCTTGGAACTGCATTCGCTGATAGACAGACATTCGCTTTCTACAAAAGCTTTCGTTGGTAAAGGGGCAACACTGTGTATTTCTCTCTCGCAGAGCCCGGTTGCCAATTTCGAAACGTCCAGCGATTGCGCCCACAGGAAAGCTGCCAGCACGGAAAGCTGTAGCTGGTTTTCACTGCCCCTTGGAACTGCATTCGCTGATAGACAGACATTCGTTTTCTACAAAAGCTTTCGTTGGTAAAGGGGCAAGTCTGTGTATTTCTCTCTCGCAGAGCCCGGTTGCCAAATTCGAAACGTCCAGCGATTGCGCTCACAGGAAAGCTGCCAGCACGGAAAGCTGTAGCTGGTTTTCACTGCCCCTTGGAACTGCATTCGCTGATAGACAGACATTCGCTTTCTACAAAAGCTTTCGTTGGTAAAGGGGCAACACTGTGTATTTCTCTCTCGCAGAGCCCGGTTGCCAAATTCGAAACGTCCAGCGATTGCGCCCACAGGAAAGCTGCCAGCACGGAAAGCTGTAGCTGGTTTTCACTGCCCCTTGGAACTGCATTCGCAGATAGACAGACATTCGCTTTCTGTAAAACCTTGCCTTCGTAAGGGGCAACACTGTGTATTTCTCTCTCGCAGAGCCCGGTTGCCAAATTCGAAACGTCCAGCGATTGCGCCCACAGGAAAGCTGCCAGCACGGAAAGCTGTAGCTGGTTTTCACTGCCCCTTGGAACTGCATTCGCAGATAGACAGACATTCGCTTTCTGTAAAACCTTGCCTTCGTAAGGGGCAACACTGTGTATTTCTCTCTCGCAGAGCCCGGTTGCCAAATTCGAAACGTCCAGCGATTGCGCCCACAGGAAAGCTGCCAGCACGGAAAGCTGTAGCTGGTTTTCACTGCCCCTTGGAACTGCATTCGCTGATAGACAGACATTCGCTTTCTACAAAAGCTTTCGTTGGTAAAGGGGCAACACTGTGTATTTCTCTCTCGCAGAGCCCGGTTGCCAAATTCGAAACGTCCAGCGATTGCGCCCACAGGAAAGCTGCCAGCACGGAAAGCTGTAGCTGGTTTTCACTGCCCCTTGGAACTGCATTCGCTGATAGACAGACATTCGCTTTCTACAAAAGCTTTTGTTGGTAAAGGGGCAACACTGTGTATTTCTCTCTCGCAGAGCCCGGTTGCCAAATTCGAAACGTCCAGCGATTGCGCCCACAGGAAAGCTGCCAGCATGGAAAGCTGTAGCTGGTTTTCACTGCCCCTTGGAACTGCATTCGCTGATAGACAGACATTCGCTTTCTACAAAAGCTTTCGATGGTAAAGGGGCAACAGTGTGTATTTCTCTCTCGCAGAGCCCGGTTGCCAAATTCGAAAAGTCCAGCGATTGCGCCCACAGGAAAGCTGCCAGCACGGAAAGCTGTAGCTGGTTTTCACTGTCTCTTGGAACTGCATTCGCTGATAGACAGACATTCGTTTTCTACAAAAGCTTTCGTTCGTAAGGGGCAACACTGTGTATTTCTCTCTCGCAGAGCCCGGTTGCCAAATTCGAAACGTCCAGCGATTGCGCCCACAGGAAAGCTGCCAGCACGGAAAGCTGTAGCTGGTTTTCACTGCCCCTTGGAACTGCATTCGCTGATAGATAGACATTCGCTTTCTATAAAACCTTGCCTTCGTAAGGGGCAACACTGTGTATTTCTCTCTCGCAGAGCCCGGTTGCCAAATCGAAACGTCCAGCGATTGCGCCCACAGGAAAGCTGCCAGCACGGAAAGCTGTAGCTGGTTTTCACTGCCCCTTGGAACTGCATTCGCTGCTAGACAGACATTCGCTTTCTGCAAAACCTTGCCTTCGTAAAGGGGCAACACTGTGTATTTCTCTCTCGCAGAGCCCGGTTGCCAAATTCGAAACGTCCAGCGATTGCGCCCACAGGAAAGCTGCCAGCATGGAAAGCTGTAGCTGGTTTTCACTGCCCCTTGGAACTGCATTCACTGATAGACAGACATTCGCTTTCTACAAAAGCTTTCGTTGGTAAAGGGGCAACACTGTGTATTTCTCTCTCGCAGAGCCCGGTTGCCAAATTCGAAACGTCCAGCGATTGCGCCCACAGGAAAGCTGCCAGCACGGAAAGCTGTAGCTGGTTTTCACTGCCCCTTGGAACTGCATTCGCTGATAGACAGACATTCGCTTTCTACAAAAGCTTGCGTTCGTAAACGGGCAACAGTGTGTATTTCTCTCTCGCAGAGCCCGGTTGCCAAATTCGAAACGTCCAGCGATTGCGCCCACAGGAATGCTGCCAGCACGGAAAGCTTTAGCTGGTTTTCACTGCCCATTGGAACTGCATTCGCTGCTAGACAGACATTCGCTTTCTGCAAAACCTTGCCTTCGTAAAGGGGCAACACTGTGTATTTCTCTCTCGCAGAGCCCGGTTGCCAAATTCGAAACGTCCAGCGATTGCGCCCACAGGAAAGCTGCCAGCACGGAAAGCTATAGCTGGTTTTCACTGCCCCTTGGAACTGCATTCGCTGATAGACAGACATTCGTTTTCTACAAAAGCCTTCGTTCGTAAAGGGGCAACACTGTGTATTTCTCTCTCGCAGAGCCCGTTGCCAAATTCGAAACGTCCAGCGATTGCGCCCACAGGAAAGCTGCCAGCACGGAAAGCTGTAGCTGGTTTTCACTGCCCCTTGGAACTGCATTCGCTGATAGACAGACATTCGCTTTCTACAAAAGCTTTCGTTGGTAAAGGGGCAAGTCTGTGTATTTCTCTCTCGCAGAGCCCGGTTGCCAAATTCGAAACGTCCAGCGATTGCGCCCACAGGAAAGCTGCCAGCACGGAAAGCTGTAGCTGGTTTTCACTGCCCCTTGGAACTGCATTCGCTGATAGACAGACATTCGCTTTCTACAAACGCTTTCGTTGGTACAGGGGCAACAGTGTGTATTTCTCTCTCGCAGACCCCGGTTGCCAAATTCGAAACGTCCAGCGATTGCGCCCACAGGAAAGCTGCCAGCACGGAAAGCTGTAGCTGGTTTTCACTGCCCATTGGAACTGCATTCGCTGCTAGACAGACATTCGCTTTCTGCAAAACCTTGCCTTCGTAAAGGGGCAACACTGTCTATTTCTCTCTCGCAGAGCCCAGTTGCCAAATTCGAAACGTCCAGCGATTGCGCCCACAGGAAAGCTGCCAGCACGGAAAGCTGTAGCTGGTTTTCACTGCCCCTTGGAACTGCATTCGCTGATAGATAGACATTCGTTTTCTACAAAAGCTTTCGTTCGTAAAGGGGCAACACTGTGTATTTCTCTCTCGCAGAGCCCGGTTGCCAAATTCGAAACGTCCAGCGATTGCGCCCACAGGAAAGCTGCCAGCACGGAAAGCTGTAGCTGGTTTTCACTGCCCCTTGGAACTGCATTCGCTGATAGACAGACATTCGCTTTCTACAAAAGCTTTCGTTGGTAAAGGGGCAAGTCTGTGTATTTCTCTCTCGCAGAGCCCGGTTGCCAAATTCGAAACGTCCAGCGATTGCGCCCACAGGAAAGCTGCCAGCACGGAAAGCTGTAGCTGGTTTTCACTGCCCCTTGGAACTGCATTCGCTGATAGACAGACATTCGCTTTCTACAAAAGCTTTCGTTGGTAAAGGGGCAACAGTGTGTATTTCTCTCTCGCAGAGCCCGGTTGCCAAATTCGAAACGTCCAGCGATTGCGCCCACAGGAAAGCTGCCAGCACGGAAAGCTGTAGCTGGTTTTCACTGCCCCTTGGAACTGCATTCGCTGATAGACAGACATTCGCTTTCTACAAAAGCTTTTGTTGGTAAAGGGGTAAGACTGTGTATTTCTCTCTCGCAGAGCCCGGTTGCCAAATTCGAAACGTCCAGCGATTGCGCCCACAGGAAAGCTGCCAGCACGGAAAGCTGTAGCTGGTTTTCACTGCCCCTTGGAACTGCATTCGCTGATAGATAGACATTCGCTTTCTGTAAAACCTTGCCTTCGTAAGGGGCAACACTGTGTATTTCTCTCTCGCAGAGCCCGGTTGCCAAATTCGAAACGTCCAGCGATTGCGCCCACAGGAAAGCTGCCAGCACGGAAAGCTGTAGCTGGTTTTCACTGCCCCTTGGAACTGCATTCGCAGATAGACAGACATTCGCTTTCTGTAAAACCTTGCCTTCGTAAGGGGCAACACTGTGTATTTCTCTCTCGCAGAGCCCGGTTGCCAATTTCGAAACGTCCAGCGATTGCGCCCACAGGAAAGCTGCCAGCACGGAAAGCTGTAGCTGGTTTTCACTGCCCCTTGGAACTGCATTCGCTGATAGACAGACATTCGCTTTCTACAAACGCTTTCGTTGCTACAGGGGCAACACTGTGTATTTCTCTCTCGCAGAGCCCGGTTGCCAAATTCGAAACGTCCAGCGATTGCGCCCACAGGAAAGCTGCCAGCATGGAAAGCTGTAGCTGGTTTTCACTGCCCCTTGGAACTGCATTCGCTGATAGACAGACATTTGCTTTCTACAAACGCTTTCGTTGCTACAGGGGCAACACTCTGTATTTCCCTCTCGCAGAGCCCGGTTGCCAAATTCGAAACGTCCAGCGATTGCGCCCACAGGAAAGCTGCCAGCACGGAAAGCTGTAGCTGGTTTTCACTGCCCCTTGGAACTGCATTCGCAGATAGACAGACATTCGCTTTCTGTAAAACCTTGCCTTCGTAAGGGGCAACACTGTGTATTTCTCTCTCGCAGAGCCCGGTTGCCAAATCGAAACGTCCAGCGATTGCGCCCACAGGAAAGCTGCCAGCACGGAAAGCTGTAGCTGGTTTTCACTGCCCCTTGGAACTGCATTCGCAGATAGACAGACATTCGCTTTCTGTAAAACCTTGCCTTCGTAAGGGGCAACACTGTGTATTTCTCTCTCGCAGAGCCCGGTTGCCAAATTCGAAACGTCCAGCGATTGCGCCCACAGGAAAGCTGCCAGCACGGAAAGCTGTAGCTGGTTTTCACTGCCCCTTGGAACTGCATTCGCTGATAGACAGACATTCGCTTTCTACAAACGCTTTCATTGGTAAAGGGGCAACACTGTGTATTTCTCTCTCGCAGAGCCCGGTTGCCAAATTCGAAACGTCCAGCGATTGCGCCCACAGGAAAGCTGCCAGCACGGAAAGCTGTAGCTGGTTTTCACTGCCCCTTGGAACTGCATTCGCTGATAGACAGACATTCGCTTTCTGTAAAACCTTGCCTTCGTAAGGGGCAACACTGTGTATTTCTCTCTCGCAGAGCCCGGTTGCCAAATCGAAACGTCCAGCGATTGCGCCCACAGGAAAGCTGCCAGCACGGAAAGCTGTAGCTGGTTTTCACTGCCCCTTGGAACTGCATTCGCAGATAGACAGACATTCGCTTTCTGTAAAACCTTGCCTTCGTAAGGGGCAACACTGTGTATTTCTCTCTCGCAGAGCCCGGTTGCCAAATTCGAAACGTCCAGCGATTGCGCCCACAGGAAAGCTGCCAGCACGGAAAGCTGTAGCTGGTTTTCACTGCCCCTTGGAACTGCATTCGCTGATAGACAGACATTCGCTTTCTACAAACGCTTTCATTGGTAAAGGGGCAAGTCTGTGTATTTCTCTCTCGCAGAGCCCGGTTGCCAAATTCGAAACGTCCAGCGATTGCGCCCACAGGAAAGCTGCCAGCACGGAAAGCTGTAGCTGGTTTTCACTGCCCCTTGGAACTGCATTCGCTGATAGACAGACATTCGCTTTCTACGAAAGCTTTCGTTGGTAAAGGGGCAACACTGTGTATTTCTCTCTCGCAGAGCCCGGTTGCCAAATTCGAAACGTCCAGCGATTGCGCCCACAGGAAAGCTGCCAGCACGGAAAGCTGTAGCTGGTTTTCACTGCCCCTTGGAACTGCATTCGCTGATAGACAGACATTCGCTTTCTACAAAAGCTTTCGTTGGTAAAGGGGCAAGTCTGTGTATTTCTCTCTCGCAGAGCCCGGTTGCCAAATTCGAAACATCCAGCGATTGCGCCCACAGGAAAGCTGCCAGCACGGAAAGCTGTAGCTGGTTTTCACTGCCCCTTGGAACTGCATTCGCTGATAGACAGACATTCGCTTTCTACAAAAGCTTTTGTTGGTAAAGGGGCAACACTGTGTATTTCTCTCTCGCAGAGCCCGGTTGCCAAATTCGAAACGTCCAGCGATTGCGCCCACAGGAAAGCTGCCAGCACGGAAAGCTGTAGCTGGTTTTCACTGCCCCTTGGAACTGCATTCGCTGATAGACAGACATTCGCTTTCTACAAAAGCTTTTGTTGGTAAAGGGGCAACACTGTGTATTTCTCTCTCGCAGAGCCCGGTTGCCAAATTCGAAACGTCCAGCGATTGCGCCCACAGGAAAGCTGCCAGCATGGAAAGCTGTAGCTGGTTTTCACTGCCCCTTGGAACTGCATTCGCTGATAGACAGACATTCGCTTTCTACAAAAGCTTTCGATGGTAAAGGGGCAACAGTGTGTATTTCTCTCTCGCAGAGCCCGGTTGCCAAATTCGAAAAGTCCAGCGATTGCGCCCACAGGAAAGCTGCCAGCACGGAAAGCTGTAGCTGGTTTTCACTGTCTCTTGGAACTGCATTCGCTGATAGACAGACATTCGTTTTCTACAAAAGCTTTCGTTCGTAAGGGGCAACACTGTGTATTTCTCTCTCGCAGAGCCCGGTTGCCAAATTCGAAACGTCCAGCGATTGCGCCCACAGGAAAGCTGCCAGCACGGAAAGCTGTAGCTGGTTTTCACTGCCCCTTGGAACTGCATTCGCTGATAGATAGACATTCGCTTTCTATAAAACCTTGCCTTCGTAAGGGGCAACACTGTGTATTTCTCTCTCGCAGAGCCCGGTTGCCAAATCGAAACGTCCAGCGATTGCGCCCACAGGAAAGCTGCCAGCACGGAAAGCTGTAGCTGGTTTTCACTGCCCCTTGGAACTGCATTCGCTGCTAGACAGACATTCGCTTTCTGCAAAACCTTGCCTTCGTAAAGGGGCAACACTGTGTATTTCTCTCTCGCAGAGCCCGGTTGCCAAATTCGAAACGTCCAGCGATTGCGCCCACAGGAAAGCTGCCAGCATGGAAAGCTGTAGCTGGTTTTCACTGCCCCTTGGAACTGCATTCACTGATAGACAGACATTCGCTTTCTACAAAAGCTTTCGTTGGTAAAGGGGCAACACTGTGTATTTCTCTCTCGCAGAGCCCGGTTGCCAAATTCGAAACGTCCAGCGATTGCGCCCACAGGAAAGCTGCCAGCACGGAAAGCTGTAGCTGGTTTTCACTGCCCCTTGGAACTGCATTCGCTGATAGACAGACATTCGCTTTCTACAAAAGCTTGCGTTCGTAAACGGGCAACAGTGTGTATTTCTCTCTCGCAGAGCCCGGTTGCCAAATTCGAAACGTCCAGCGATTGCGCCCACAGGAATGCTGCCAGCACGGAAAGCTTTAGCTGGTTTTCACTGCCCATTGGAACTGCATTCGCTGCTAGACAGACATTCGCTTTCTGCAAAACCTTGCCTTCGTAAAGGGGCAACACTGTGTATTTCTCTCTCGCAGAGCCCGGTTGCCAAATTCGAAACGTCCAGCGATTGCGCCCACAGGAAAGCTGCCAGCACGGAAAGCTATAGCTGGTTTTCACTGCCCCTTGGAACTGCATTCGCTGATAGACAGACATTCGTTTTCTACAAAAGCCTTCGTTCGTAAAGGGGCAACACTGTGTATTTCTCTCTCGCAGAGCCCGTTGCCAAATTCGAAACGTCCAGCGATTGCGCCCACAGGAAAGCTGCCAGCACGGAAAGCTGTAGCTGGTTTTCACTGCCCCTTGGAACTGCATTCGCTGATAGACAGACATTCGCTTTCTACAAAAGCTTTCGTTGGTAAAGGGGCAAGTCTGTGTATTTCTCTCTCGCAGAGCCCGGTTGCCAAATTCGAAACGTCCAGCGATTGCGGCCACAGGAAAGCTGCCAGCACGGAAAGCTGTAGCTGGTTTTCACTGCCCCTTGGAACTGCATTCGCTGATAGACAGACATTCGCTTTCTACAAACGCTTTCGTTGGTACAGGGGCAACAGTGTGTATTTCTCTCTCGCAGACCCCGGTTGCCAAATTCGAAACGTCCAGCGATTGCGCCCACAGGAAAGCTGCCAGCACGGAAAGCTGTAGCTGGTTTTCACTGCCCATTGGAACTGCATTCGCTGCTAGACAGACATTCGCTTTCTGCAAAACCTTGCCTTCGTAAAGGGGCAACACTGTGTATTTCTCTCTCGCAGAGCCCAGTTGCGAAATTCGAAACGTCCAGCGATTGCGCCCACAGGAAAGCTGCCAGCACGGAAAGCTGTAGCTGGTTTTCACTGCCCCTTGGAACTGCATTCGCTGATAGATAGACATTCGTTTTCTACAAAAGCTTTCGATGGTAAAGGGGCAACACTGTGTATTTCTCTCTCGCAGAGCCCGGTTGCCAAATTCGAAACGTCCAGCGATTGCGCCCACAGGAAAGCTGCCAGCACGGAAAGCTGTAGCTGGTTTTCACTGCCCCTTGGAACTGCATTCGCTGATAGACAGACATTCGCTTTCTACAAAAGCTTTCGTTGGTAAAGGGGCAAGTCTGTGTATTTCTCTCTCGCAGAGCCCGGTTGCCAAATTCGAAACGTCCAGCGATTGCGCCCACAGGAAAGCTGCCAGCACGGAAAGCTGTAGCTGGTTTTCACTGCCCCTTGGAACTGCATTCGCTGATAGACAGACATTCGCTTTCTACAAAAGCTTTCGTTGGTAAAGGGGCAACAGTGTGTATTTCTCTCTCGCAGAGCCCGGTTGCCAAATTCGAAACGTCCAGCGATTGCGCCCACAGGAAAGCTGCCAGCACGGAAAGCTGTAGCTGGTTTTCACTGCCCCTTGGAACTGCATTCGCTGATAGACAGACATTCGCTTTCTACAAAAGCTTTTGTTGGTAAAGGGGTAAGACTGTGTATTTCTCTCTCGCAGAGCCCGGTTGCCAAATTCGAAACGTCCAGCGATTGCGCCCACAGGAAAGCTGCCAGCACGGAAAGCTGTAGCTGGTTTTCACTGCCCCTTGGAACTGCATTCGCTGATAGATAGACATTCGCTTTCTGTAAAACCTTGCCTTCGTAAGGGGCAACACTGTGTATTTCTCTCTCGCAGAGCCCGGTTGCCAAATTCGAAACGTCCAGCGATTGCGCCCACAGGAAAGCTGCCAGCACGGAAAGCTGTAGCTGGTTTTCACTGCCCCTTGGAACTGCATTCGCAGATAGACAGACATTCGCTTTCTGTAAAACCTTGCCTTCGTAAGGGGCAACACTGTGTATTTCTCTCTCGCAGAGCCCGGTTGCCAATTTCGAAACGTCCAGCGATTGCGCCCACAGGAAAGCTGCCAGCACGGAAAGCTGTAGCTGGTTTTCACTGCCCCTTGGAACTGCATTCGCTGATAGACAGACATTCGCTTTCTACAAACGCTTTCGTTGCTACAGGGGCAACACTGTGTATTTCTCTCTCGCAGAGCCCGGTTGCCAAATTCGAAACGTCCAGCGATTGCGCCCACAGGAAAGCTGCCAGCATGGAAAGCTGTAGCTGGTTTTCACTGCCCCTTGGAACTGCATTCGCTGATAGACAGACATTTGCTTTCTACAAACGCTTTCGTTGCTACAGGGGCAACACTCTGTATTTCCCTCTCGCAGAGCCCGGTTGCCAAATTCGAAACGTCCAGCGATTGCGCCCACAGGAAAGCTGCCAGCACGGAAAGCTGTAGCTGGTTTTCACTGCCCCTTGGAACTGCATTCGCAGATAGACAGACATTCGCTTTCTGTAAAACCTTGCCTTCGTAAGGGGCAACACTGTGTATTTCTCTCTCGCAGAGCCCGGTTGCCAAATTCGAAACGTCCAGCGATTGCGCCCACAGGAAAGCTGCCAGCACGGAAAGCTGTAGCTGGTTTTCACTGCCCCTTGGAACTGCATTCGCTGATAGACAGACATTCGCTTTCTGTAAAACCTTGCCTTCGTAAGGGGCAACACTGTGTATTTCTCTCTCGCAGAGCCCGGTTGCCAAATTCGAAACGTCCAGCGATTGCGCCCACAGGAAAGCTGCCAGCACGGAAAGCTGTAGCTGGTTTTCACTGCCCCTTGGAACTGCATTCGCTGATAGACAGACATTCGCTTTCTACAAACGCTTTCATTGGTAAAGGGGCAACACTGTGTATTTCTCTCTCGCAGAGCCCGGTTGCCAAATTCGAAACGTCCAGCGATTGCGCCCACAGGAAAGCTGCCAGCACGGAAAGCTGTAGCTGGTTTTCACTGCCCCTTGGAACTGCATTCGCTGATAGACAGACATTCGCTTTCTGTAAAACCTTGCCTTCGTAAGGGGCAACACTGTGTATTTCTCTCTCGCAGAGCCCGGTTGCCAAATCGAAACGTCCAGCGATTGCGCCCACAGGAAAGCTGCCAGCACGGAAAGCTGTAGCTGGTTTTCACTGCCCCTTGGAACTGCATTCGCAGATAGACAGACATTCGCTTTCTGTAAAACCTTGCCTTCGTAAGGGGCAACACTGTGTATTTCTCTCTCGCAGAGCCCGGTTGCCAAATTCGAAACGTCCAGCGATTGCGCCCACAGGAAAGCTGCCAGCACGGAAAGCTGTAGCTGGTTTTCACTGCCCCTTGGAACTGCATTCGCTGATAGACAGACATTCGCTTTCTACAAACGCTTTCATTGGTAAAGGGGCAAGTCTGTGTATTTCTCTCTCGCAGAGCCCGGTTGCCAAATTCGAAACGTCCAGCGATTGCGCCCACAGGAAAGCTGCCAGCACGGAAAGCTGTAGCTGGTTTTCACTGCCCCTTGGAACTGCATTCGCTGATAGACAGACATTCGCTTTCTACAAACGCTTTCGTTGCTACAGGGGCAACACTGTGTATTTCTCTCTCGCAGAGCCCGGTTGCCAAATTCGAAACGTCCAGCGATTGCGCCCACAGGAAAGCTGCCAGCACGGAAAGCTGTAGCTGGTTTTCACTGCCCCTTGGAACTGCATTCGCTGATAGACAGACATTCGCTTTCTACAAAAGCTTTCGTTGGTAAAGGGGCAACACTGTGTATTTCTCTCTCGCAGAGCCCGGTTGCCAAATTCGAAACGTCCAGCGATTGCGCCCACAGGAAAGCTGCCAGCACGGAAAGCTGTAGCTGGTTTTCACTGCCCCTTGGAACTGCATTCGCTGATAGACAGACATTCGTTTTCTACAAAAGCTTTCGTTGGTAAAGGGGCAAGTCTGTGTATTTCTCTCTCGCAGAGCCCGGTTGCCAAATTCGAAACGTCCAGCGATTGCGCTCACAGGAAAGCTGCCAGCACGGAAAGCTGTAGCTGGTTTTCACTGCCCCTTGGAACTGCATTCGCTGATAGACAGACATTCGCTTTCTACAAAAGCTTTCGTTGGTAAAGGGGCAACACTGTGTATTTCTCTCTCGCAGAGCCCGGTTGCCAAATTCGAAACGTCCAGCGATTGCGCCCACAGGAAAGCTGCCAGCACGGAAAGCTGTAGCTGGTTTTCACTGCCCCTTGGAACTGCATTCGCAGATAGACAGACATTCGCTTTCTGTAAAACCTTGCCTTCGTAAGGGGCAACACTGTGTATTTCTCTCTCGCAGAGCCCGGTTGCCAAATTCGAAACGTCCAGCGATTGCGCCCACAGGAAAGCTGCCAGCACGGAAAGCTGTAGCTGGTTTTCACTGCCCCTTGGAACTGCATTCGCAGATAGACAGACATTCGCTTTCTGTAAAACCTTGCCTTCGTAAGGGGCAACACTGTGTATTTCTCTCTCGCAGAGCCCGGTTGCCAAATTCGAAACGTCCAGCGATTGCGCCCACAGGAAAGCTGCCAGCACGGAAAGCTGTAGCTGGTTTTCACTGCCCCTTGGAACTGCATTCGCTGATAGACAGACATTCGCTTTCTACAAACGCTTTCGTTGGTACAGGGGCAACACTGTGTATTTCTCTCTCGCAGAGCCCGGTTGCCAAATTCGAAACGTCCAGCGATTGCGCCCACAGGAAAGCTGCCAGCACGGAAAGCTGTAGCTGGTTTTCACTGCCCCTTGGAACTGCATTCGCTGATAGACAGACATTCGCTTTCTACAAAAGCTTTCGTTGGTAAAGGGGCAACACTGTGTATTTCTCTCTCGCAGAGCCCGGTTGCCAAATTCGAAACGTCCAGCGATTGCGCCCACAGGAAAGCTGCCAGCACGGAAAGCTGTAGCTGGTTTTCACTGCCCCTTGGAACTGCATTCGCTGATAGACAGACATTCGCTTTCTACAAAAGCTTTTGTTGGTAAAGGGGCAAGTCTGTGTATTTCTCTCTCGCAGAGCCCGGTTGCCAAATTCGAAACGTCCAGCGATTGCGCCCACAGGAAAGCTGCCAGCACGGAAAGCTGTAGCTGGTTTTCACTGCCCCTTGGAACTGCATTCGCTGATAGACAGACATTCGCTTTCTACAAAAGCTTTTGTTGGTAAAGGGGCAACACTGTGTATTTCTCTCTCGCAGAGCCCGGTTGCCAAATTCGAAACGTCCAGCGATTGCGCCCACAGGAAAGCTGCCAGCACGGAAAGCTGTAGCTGGTTTTCACTGCCCCTTGGAACTGCATTCGCTGATAGACAGACATTCGCTTTCTACAAAAGCTTTTGTTGGTAAAGGGGCAACACTGTGTATTTCTCTCTCGCAGAGCCCGGTTGCCAAATTCGAAACGTCCAGCGATTGCGCCCACAGGAAAGCTGCCAGCATGGAAAGCTGTAGCTGGTTTTCACTGCCCCTTGGAACTGCATTCGCTGATAGACAGACATTCGCTTTCTACAAAAGCTTTCGATGGTAAAGGGGCAACAGTGTGTATTTCTCTCTCGCAGAGCCCGGTTGCCAAATTCGAAAAGTCCAGCGATTGCGCCCACAGGAAAGCTGCCAGCACGGAAAGCTGTAGCTGGTTTTCACTGTCTCTTGGAACTGCATTCGCTGATAGACAGACATTCGTTTTCTACAAAAGCTTTCGTTCGTAAGGGGCAACACTGTGTATTTCTCTCTCGCAGAGCCCGGTTGCCAAATTCGAAACGTCCAGCGATTGCGCCCACAGGAAAGCTGCCAGCACGGAAAGCTGTAGCTGGTTTTCACTGCCCCTTGGAACTGCATTCGCTGATAGATAGACATTCGCTTTCTATAAAACCTTGCCTTCGTAAGGGGCAACACTGTGTATTTCTCTCTCGCAGAGCCCGGTTGCCAAATCGAAACGTCCAGCGATTGCGCCCACAGGAAAGCTGCCAGCACGGAAAGCTGTAGCTGGTTTTCACTGCCCCTTGGAACTGCATTCGCTGCTAGACAGACATTCGCTTTCTGCAAAACCTTGCCTTCGTAAAGGGGCAACACTGTGTATTTCTCTCTCGCAGAGCCCGGTTGCCAAATTCGAAACGTCCAGCGATTGCGCCCACAGGAAAGCTGCCAGCATGGAAAGCTGTAGCTGGTTTTCACTGCCCCTTGGAACTGCATTCACTGATAGACAGACATTCGCTTTCTACAAAAGCTTTCGTTGGTAAAGGGGCAACACTGTGTATTTCTCTCTCGCAGAGCCCGGTTGCCAAATTCGAAACGTCCAGCGATTGCGCCCACAGGAAAGCTGCCAGCACGGAAAGCTGTAGCTGGTTTTCACTGCCCCTTGGAACTGCATTCGCTGATAGACAGACATTCGCTTTCTACAAAAGCTTGCGTTCGTAAACGGGCAACAGTGTGTATTTCTCTCTCGCAGAGCCCGGTTGCCAAATTCGAAACGTCCAGCGATTGCGCCCACAGGAATGCTGCCAGCACGGAAAGCTTTAGCTGGTTTTCACTGCCCATTGGAACTGCATTCGCTGCTAGACAGACATTCGCTTTCTGCAAAACCTTGCCTTCGTAAAGGGGCAACACTGTGTATTTCTCTCTCGCAGAGCCCGGTTGCCAAATTCGAAACGTCCAGCGATTGCGCCCACAGGAAAGCTGCCAGCACGGAAAGCTATAGCTGGTTTTCACTGCCCCTTGGAACTGCATTCGCTGATAGACAGACATTCGTTTTCTACAAAAGCCTTCGTTCGTAAAGGGGCAACACTGTGTATTTCTCTCTCGCAGAGCCCGTTGCCAAATTCGAAACGTCCAGCGATTGCGCCCACAGGAAAGCTGCCAGCACGGAAAGCTGTAGCTGGTTTTCACTGCCCCTTGGAACTGCATTCGCTGATAGACAGACATTCGCTTTCTACAAAAGCTTTCGTTGGTAAAGGGGCAAGTCTGTGTATTTCTCTCTCGCAGAGCCCGGTTGCCAAATTCGAAACGTCCAGCGATTGCGCCCACAGGAAAGCTGCCAGCACGGAAAGCTGTAGCTGGTTTTCACTGCCCCTTGGAACTGCATTCGCTGATAGACAGACATTCGCTTTCTACAAACGCTTTCGTTGGTACAGGGGCAACAGTGTGTATTTCTCTCTCGCAGAGCCCGGTTGCCAAATTCGAAACGTCCAGCGATTGCGCCCACAGGAAAGCTGCCAGCACGGAAAGCTGTAGCTGGTTTTCACTGCCCCTTGGAACTGCATTCGCTGATAGACAGACATTCGCTTTCTACAAACGCTTTCGTTGGTAAAGGGGCAACAGTGTGTATTTCTCTCTCGCAGACCCCGGTTGCCAAATTCGAAACGTCCAGCGATTGCGCCCACAGGAAAGCTGCCAGCACGGAAAGCTGTAGCTGGTTTTCACTGCCCATTGGAACTGCATTCGCTGCTAGACAGACATTCGCTTTCTGCAAAACCTTGCCTTCGTAAAGGGGCAACACTGTGTATTTCTCTCTCGCAGAGCCCAGTTGCGAAATTCGAAACGTCCAGCGATTGCGCCCACAGGAAAGCTGCCAGCACGGAAAGCTGTAGCTGGTTTTCACTGCCCCTTGGAACTGCATTCGCTGATAGATAGACATTCGTTTTCTACAAAAGCTTTCGTTCGTAAAGGGGCAACACTGTGTATTTCTCTCTCGCAGAGCCCGGTTGCCAAATTCGAAACGTCCAGCGATTGCGCCCACAGGAAAGCTGCCAGCACGGAAAGCTGTAGCTGGTTTTCACTGCCCCTTGGAACTGCATTCGCTGATAGACAGACATTCGCTTTCTACAAAAGCTTTCGTTGGTAAAGGGGCAAGTCTGTGTATTTCTCTCTCGCAGAGCCCGGTTGCCAAATTCGAAACGTCCAGCGATTGCGCCCACAGGAAAGCTGCCAGCACGGAAAGCTGTAGCTGGTTTTCACTGCCCCTTGGAACTGCATTCGCTGATAGACAGACATTCGCTTTCTACAAAAGCTTTCGTTGGTAAAGGGGCAACAGTGTGTATTTCTCTCTCGCAGAGCCCGGTTGCCAAATTCGAAACGTCCAGCGATTGCGCCCACAGGAAAGCTGCCAGCACGGAAAGCTGTAGCTGGTTTTCACTGCCCCTTGGAACTGCATTCGCTGATAGACAGACATTCGCTTTCTACAAAAGCTTTTGTTGGTAAAGGGGTAAGACTGTGTATTTCTCTCTCGCAGAGCCCGGTTGCCAAATTCGAAACGTCCAGCGATTGCGCCCACAGGAAAGCTGCCAGCACGGAAAGCTGTAGCTGGTTTTCACTGCCCCTTGGAACTGCATTCGCTGATAGATAGACATTCGCTTTCTGTAAAACCTTGCCTTCGTAAGGGGCAACACTGTGTATTTCTCTCTCGCAGAGCCCGGTTGCCAAATTCGAAACGTCCAGCGATTGCGCCCACAGGAAAGCTGCCAGCACGGAAAGCTGTAGCTGGTTTTCACTGCCCCTTGGAACTGCATTCGCTGATAGACAGACATTCGCTTTCTGTAAAACCTTGCCTTCGTAAGGGGCAACACTGTGTATTTCTCTCTCGCAGAGCCCGGTTGCCAATTTCGAAACGTCCAGCGATTGCGCCCACAGGAAAGCTGCCAGCACGGAAAGCTGTAGCTGGTTTTCACTGCCCCTTGGAACTGCATTCGCTGATAGACAGACATTCGCTTTCTACAAACGCTTTCGTTGCTACAGGGGCAACACTGTGTATTTCTCTCTCGCAGAGCCCGGTTGCCAAATTTGAAACGTCCAGCGATTGCGCCCACAGGAAAGCTGCCAGCATGGAAAGCTGTAGCTGGTTTTCACTGCCCCTGGGAACTGCATTCGCTGATAGACAGACATTTGCTTTCTACAAACGCTTTCGTTGCTACAGGGGCAACACTCTGTATTTCCCTCTCGCAGAGCCCGGTTGCCAAATTCGAAACGTCCAGCGATTGCGCCCACAGGAAAGCTGCCAGCACGGAAAGCTGTAGCTGGTTTTCACTGCCCCTTGGAACTGCATTCGCAGATAGACAGACATTCGCTTTCTGTAAAACCTTGCCTTCGTAAGGGGCAACACTGTGTATTTCTCTCTCGCAGAGCCCGGTTGCCAAATCGAAACGTCCAGCGATTGCGCCCACAGGAAAGCTGCCAGCACGGAAAGCTGTAGCTGGTTTTCACTGCCCCTTGGAACTGCATTCGCAGATAGACAGACATTCGCTTTCTGTAAAACCTTGCCTTCGTAAGGGGCAACACTGTGTATTTCTCTCTCGCAGAGCCCGGTTGCCAAATTCGAAACGTCCAGCGATTGCGCCCACAGGAAAGCTGCCAGCACGGAAAGCTGTAGCTGGTTTTCACTGCCCCTTGGAACTGCATTCGCTGATAGACAGACATTCGCTTTCTACAAACGCTTTCATTGGTAAAGGGGCAACACTGTGTATTTCTCTCTCGCAGAGCCCGGTTGCCAAATTCGAAACGTCCAGCGATTGCGCCCACAGGAAAGCTGCCAGCACGGAAAGCTGTAGCTGGTTTTCACTGCCCCTTGGAACTGCATTCGCTGATAGACAGACATTCGCTTTCTACAAACGCTTTCGTTGCTACAGGGGCAACACTGTGTATTTCTCTCTCGCAGAGCCCGGTTGCCAAATTCGAAACGTCCAGCGATTGCGCCCACAGGAAAGCTGCCAGCACGGAAAGCTGTAGCTGGTTTTCACTGCCCCTTGGAACTGCATTCGCTGATAGACAGACATTCGCTTTCTACAAAAGCTTTCGTTGGTAAAGGGGCAACACTGTGTATTTCTCTCTCGCAGAGCCCGGTTGCCAAATTCGAAACGTCCAGCGATTGCGCCCACAGGAAAGCTGCCAGCACGGAAAGCTGTAGCTGGTTTTCACTGCCCCTTGGAACTGCATTCGCTGATAGACAGACATTCGCTTTCTACAAACGCTTTCGTTGCTACAGGGGCAACACTGTGTATTTCTCTCTCGCAGAGCCCGGTTGCCAAATTCGAAACGTCCAGCGATTGCGCCCACAGGAAAGCTGCCAGCACGGAAAGCTGTAGCTGGTTTTCACTGCCCCTTGGAACTGCATTCGCTGATAGATAGACATTCGCTTTCTGTAAAACCTTGCCTTCGTAAGGGGCAACACTGTGTATTTCTCTCTCGCAGAGCCCGGTTGCCAAATTCGAAACGTCCAGCGATTGCGCCCACAGGAAAGCTGCCAGCACGGAAAGCTGTAGCTGGTTTTCACTGCCCCTTGGAACTGCATTCGCTGATAGACAGACATTCGCTTTCTACAAAAGCTTTCGTTGGTAAAGGGGCAAGTCTGTGTATTTCTCTCTCGCAGAGCCCGGTTGCCAAATTCGAAACGTCCAGCGATTGCGCCCACAGGAAAGCTGCCAGCACGGAAAGCTGTAGCTGGTTTTCACTGCCCCTTGGAACTGCATTCGCTGATAGACAGACATTCGCTTTCTACAAAAGCTTTTGTTGGTAAAGGGGCAACACTGTGTATTTCTCTCTCGCAGAGCCCGGTTGCCAAATTCGAAACGTCCAGCGATTGCGCTCACAGGAAAGCTGCCAGCACGGAAAGCTGTAGCTGGTTTTCACTGCCCCTTGGAACTGCATTCGCTGATAGACAGACATTCGCTTTCTACAAAAGCTTTCGATGGTAAAGGGGCAACAGTGTGTATTTCTCTCTCGCAGAGCCCGGTTGCCAAATTCGAAAAGTCCAGCGATTGCGCCCACAGGAAAGCTGCCAGCACGGAAAGCTGTAGCTGGTTTTCACTGTCTCTTGGAACTGCATTCGCTGATAGACAGACATTCGTTTTCTACAAAAGCTTTCGTTCGTAAGGGGCAACACTGTGTATTTCTCTCTCGCAGAGCCCGGTTGCCAAATTCGAAACGTCCAGCGATTGCGCCCACAGGAAAGCTGCCAGCACGGAAAGCTGTAGCTGGTTTTCACTGCCCCTTGGAACTGCATTCGCTGATAGATAGACATTCGCTTTCTATAAAACCTTGCCTTCGTAAGGGGCAACACTGTGTATTTCTCTCTCGCAGAGCCCGGTTGCCAAATCGAAACGTCCAGCGATTGCGCCCACAGGAAAGCTGCCAGCACGGAAAGCTGTAGCTGGTTTTCACTGCCCCTTGGAACTGCATTCGCTGATAGACAGACATTCGCTTTCTACAAACGCTTTCATTGGTAAAGGGGCAACACTGTGTATTTCTCTCTCGCAGAGCCCGGTTGCCAAATTCGAAACGTCCAGCGATTGCGCCCACAGGAAAGCTGCCAGCATGGAAAGCTGTAGCTGGTTTTCACTGCCCCTTGGAACTGCATTCACTGATAGACAGACATTCGCTTTCTACAAAAGCTTTCGTTGGTAAAGGGGCAACACTGTGTATTTCTCTCTCGCAGAGCCCGGTTGCCAAATTCGAAACGTCCAGCGATTGCGCCCACAGGAAAGCTGCCAGCACGGAAAGCTGTAGCTGGTTTTCACTGCCCCTTGGAACTGCATTCGCTGATAGACAGACATTCGCTTTCTACAAACGCTTTCGTTGGTAAAGGGGCAACACTGTGTATTTCTCTCTCGCAGAGCCCGGTTGCCAAATTCGAAACGTCCAGCGATTGCGCCCACAGGAAAGCTGCCAGCACGGAAAGCTGTAGCTGGTTTTCACTGCCCCTTGGAACTGCATTCGCTGATAGACAGACATTCGCTTTCTACAAAAGCTTGCGTTCGTAAACGGGCAACAGTGTGTATTTCTCTCTCGCAGAGCCCGGTTGCCAAATTCGAAACGTCCAGCGATTGCGCCCACAGGAATGCTGCCAGCACGGAAAGCTTTAGCTGGTTTTCACTGCCCATTGGAACTGCATTCGCTGCTAGACAGACATTCGCTTTCTGCAAAACCTTGCCTTCGTAAAGGGGCAACACTGTGTATTTCTCTCTCGCAGAGCCCGGTTGCCAAATTCGAAACGTCCAGCGATTGCGCCCACAGGAAAGCTGCCAGCACGGAAAGCTGTAGCTGGTTTTCACTGCCCCTTGGAACTGCATTCGCTGATAGACAGACATTCGCTTTCTACAAAAGCTTTCGTTGGTAAAGGGGCAAGTCTGTGTATTTCTCTCTCGCAGAGCCCGGTTGCCAAATTCGAAACGTCCAGCGATTGCGCCCACAGGAAAGCTGCCAGCACGGAAAGCTGTAGCTGGTTTTCACTGCCCCTTGGAACTGCATTCGCTGATAGACAGACATTCGCTTTCTACAAAAGCTTTCGTTGCTACAGGGGCAACACTGTGTATTTCTCTCTCGCAGAGCCCGGTTGCCAATTTCGAAACGTCCAGCGATTGCGCCCACAGGAAAGCTGCCAGCACGGAAAGCTGTAGCTGGTTTTCACTGCCCCTTGGAACTGCATTCGCTGATAGACAGACATTCGCTTTCTACAAAAGCTTTCGATGGTAAAGGGGCAACAGTGTGTATTTCTCTCTCGCAGAGCCCGGTTGCCAAATTCGAAAAGTCCAGCGATTGCGCCCACAGGAAAGCTGCCAGCATGGAAAGCTGTAGCTGGTTTTCACTGCCCCTTGGAACTGCATTCGCTGATAGACAGACATTCGCTTTCTACAAACGCTTTCGTTGGTAAAGGGGCAACAGTGTGTATTTCTCTCTCGCAGAGCCCGGTTGCCAAATTCGAAACGTCCAGCGATTGCGCCCACAGGAAAGCTGCCAGCACGGAAAGCTTAGCTGGTTTTCACTGCCCCTTGGAACTGCATTCACTGATAGACAGACATTCGCTTTCTACAAAAGCTTTCGTTGGTAAAGGGGCAACACTGTGTATTTCTCTCTCGCAGAGCCCGGTTGCCAAATTCGAAACGTCCAGCGATTGCGCCCACAGGAAAGCTGCCAGCACGGAAAGCTGTAGCTGGTTTTCACTGCCCCTTGGAACTGCATTCGCTGATAGACAGACATTCGCTTTCTACAAACGCTTTCGTTGGTACAGGGGCAACAGTGTGTATTTCTCTCTCGTAGAGCCCGGTTGCCAATTTCGAAACGTCCAGCGATTGCGCCCACAGGAAAGCTGCCAGCACGGAAAGCTGTAGCTGGTTTTCACTGCCCCTTGGAACTGCATTCGCTGATAGACAGACATTCGCTTTCTACAAACGCTTTCGTTGGTAAAGGGGCAACAGTGTGTATTTCTCTCTCGCAGACCCCGGTTGCCAAATTCGAAACGTCCAGCGATTGCGCCCACAGGAAAGCTGCCAGCACGGAAAGCTGTAGCTGGTTTTCACTGCCCATTGGAACTGCATTCGCAGCTAGACAGACATTCGCTTTCTGCAAAACCTTGCCTTCGTAAAGGGGCAACACTGTGTATTTCTCTCTCGCAGAGCCCAGTTGCGAAATTCGAAACGTCCAGCGATTGCGCCCACAGGAAAGCTGCCAGCACGGAAAGCTGTAGCTGGTTTTCACTGCCCCTTGGAACTGCATTCGCTGATAGATAGACATTCGTTTTCTACAAAAGCTTTCGTTCGTAAAGGGGCAACACTGTGTATTTCTCTCTCGCAGAGCCCGGTTGCCAAATTCGAAACGTCCAGCGATTGCGCCCACAGGAAAGCTGCCAGCACGGAAAGCTGTAGCTGGTTTTCACTGCCCCTTGGAACTGCATTCGCTGATAGACAGACATTCGCTTTCTACAAAAGCTTTCGTTGGTAAAGGGGCAAGTCTGTGTATTTCTCTCTCGCAGAGCCCGGTTGCCAAATTCGAAACGTCCAGCGATTGCGCCCACAGGAAAGCTGCCAGCACGGAAAGCTGTAGCTGGTTTTCACTGCCCCTTGGAACTGCATTCGCTGATAGACAGACATTCGCTTTCTACAAAAGCTTTCGTTGGTAAAGGGGCAACAGTGTGTATTTCTCTCTCGCAGAGCCCGGTTGCCAAATTCGAAACGTCCAGCGATTGCGCCCACAGGAAAGCTGCCAGCACGGAAAGCTGTAGCTGGTTTTCACTGCCCCTTGGAACTGCATTCGCTGATAGACAGACATTCGCTTTCTACAAAAGCTTTTGTTGGTAAAGGGGTAAGACTGTGTATTTCTCTCTCGCAGAGCCCGGTTGCCAAATTCGAAACGTCCAGCGATTGCGCCCACAGGAAAGCTGCCAGCACGGAAAGCTGTAGCTGGTTTTCACTGCCCCTTGGAACTGCATTCGCTGATAGATAGACATTCGCTTTCTGTAAAACCTTGCCTTCGTAAGGGGCAACACTGTGTATTTCTCTCTCGCAGAGCCCGGTTGCCAAATTCGAAACGTCCAGCGATTGCGCCCACAGGAAAGCTGCCAGCACGGAAAGCTGTAGCTGGTTTTCACTGCCCCTTGGAACTGCATTCGCAGATAGACAGACATTCGCTTTCTGTAAAACCTTGCCTTCGTAAGGGGCAACACTGTGTATTTCTCTCTCGTAGAGCCCGGTTGCCAATTTCGAAACGTCCAGCGATTGCGCCCACAGGAAAGCTGCCAGCACGGAAAGCTGTAGCTGGTTTTCACTGCCCCTTGGAACTGCATTCGCTGATAGACAGACATTCGCTTTCTACAAACGCTTTCGTTGCTACAGGGGCAACACTGTGTATTTCTCTCTCGCAGAGCCCGGTTGCCAAATTCGAAACGTCCAGCGATTGCGCCCACAGGAAAGCTGCCAGCACGGAAAGCTGTAGCTGGTTTTCGCTGCCCCTTGGAACTGCATTCGCAGATAGACAGACATTCGCTTTCTGTAAAACCTTGCCTTCGTAAGGGGCAACACTGTGTATTTCTCTCTCGCAGAGCCCGGTTGCCAAATCGAAACGTCCAGCGATTGCGCCCACAGGAAAGCTGCCAGCACGGAAAGATGTAGCTGGTTTTCACTGCCCCTTGGAACTGCATTCGCAGATAGACAGACATTCGCTTTCTGTAAAACCTTGCCTTCGTAAGGGGCAACACTGTGTATTTCTCTCTCGCAGAGCCCGGTTGCCAAATTCGAAACGTCCAGCGATTGCGCCCACAGGAAAGCTGCCAGCACGGAAAGCTGTAGCTGGTTTTCACTGCCCCTTGGAACTGCATTCGCTGATAGACAGACATTCGCTTTCTACAAACGCTTTCATTGGTAAAGGGGCAACACTGTGTATTTCTCTCTCGCAGAGCCCGGTTGCCAAATTCGAAACGTCCAGCGATTGCGCCCACAGGAAAGCTGCCAGCACGGAAAGCTGTAGCTGGTTTTCACTGCCCCTTGGAACTGCATTCGCTGATAGACAGACATTCGCTTTCTACAAACGCTTTCGTTGCTACAGGGGCAACACTGTGTATTTCTCTCTCGCAGAGCCCGGTTGCCAAATTCGAAACGTCCAGCGATTGCGCCCACAGGAAAGCTGCCAGCACGGAAAGCTGTAGCTGGTTTTCACTGCCCCTTGGAACTGCATTCGCTGATAGACAGACATTCGCTTTCTACAAAAGCTTTCGTTGGTAAAGGGGCAACAGTGTGTATTTCTCTCTCGCAGAGCCCGGTTGCCAAATTCGAAACGTCCAGCGATTGCGCCCACAGGAAAGCTGCCAGCACGGAAAGCTGTAGCTGGTTTTCACTGCCCCTTGGAACTGCATTCGCTGATAGACAGACATTCGCTTTCTACAAACGCTTTCGTTGCTACAGGGGCAACACTGTGTATTTCTCTCTCGCAGAGCCCGGTTGCCAAATTCGAAACGTCCAGCGATTGCACCCACAGGAAAGCTGCCAGCACGGAAAGCTGTAGCTGGTTTTCACTGCCCCTTGGAACTGCATTCGCAGATAGACAGACATTCGCTTTCTGTAAAACCTTGCCTTCGTAAGGGGCAACACTGTGTATTTCTCTCTCGCAGAGCCCGGTTGCCAAATCGAAACGTCCAGCGATTGCGCCCACAGGAAAGCTGCCAGCACGGAAAGCTGTAGCTGGTTTTCACTGCCCCTTGGAACTGCATTCGCAGATAGACAGACATTCGCTTTCTGTAAAACCTTGCCTTCGTAAGGGGCAACACTGTGTATTTCTCTCTCGCAGAGCCCGGTTGCCAAATTCGAAACGTCCAGCGATTGCGCCCACAGGAAAGCTGCCAGCACGGAAAGCTGTAGCTGGTTTTCACTGCCCCTTGGAACTGCATTCGCTGATAGACAGACATTCGCTTTCTACAAACGCTTTCATTGGTAAAGGGGCAACACTGTGTATTTCTCTCTCGCAGAGCCCGGTTGCCAAATTCGAAACGTCCAGCGATTGCGCCCACAGGAAAGCTGCCAGCACGGAAAGCTGTAGCTGGTTTTCACTGCCCCTTGGAACTGCATTCGCTGATAGACAGACATTCGCTTTCTACAAAAGCTTTCGTTGCTACAGGGGCAACACTGTGTATTTCTCTCTCGCAGAGCCCGGTTGCCAAATTCGAAACGTCCAGCGATTGCGCCCACAGGAAAGCTGCCAGCACGGAAAGCTGTAGCTGGTTTTCACTGCCCCTTGGAACTGCATTCGCTGATAGACAGACATTCGCTTTCTACAAACGCTTTCGTTGCTACAGGGGCAACACTGTGTATTTCTCTCTCGCAGAGCCCGGTTGCCAAATTCGAAACGTCCAGCGATTGCGCCCACAGGAAAGCTGCCAGCATGGAAAGCTGTAGCTGGTTTTCTCTGCCCCTTGGAACTGCATTCGCTGATAGACAGACATTTGCTTTCTATAAACGCTTTCGTTGCTACAGGGGCAACACTCTGTATTTCCCTCTCGCAGAGCCCGGTTGCCAAATTCGAAACGTCCAGCGATTGCGCCCACAGGAAAGCTGCCAGCACGGAAAGCTGTAGCTGGTTTTCACTGCCCCTTGGAACTGCATTCGCAGATAGACAGACATTCGCTTTCTGTAAAACCTTGCCTTCGTAAGGGGCAACACTGTGTATTTCTCTCTCGCAGAGCCCGGTTGCCAAATCGAAACGTCCAGCGATTGCGCCCACAGGAAAGCTGCCAGCACGGAAAGCTGTAGCTGGTTTTCACTGCCCCTTGGAACTGCATTCGCAGATAGACAGACATTCGCTTTCTGTAAAACCTTGCCTTCGTAAGGGGCAACACTGTGTATTTCTCTCTCGCAGAGCCCGGTTGCCAAATTCGAAACGTCCAGCGATTGCGCCCACAGGAAAGCTGCCAGCACGGAAAGCTGTAGCTGGTTTTCACTGCCCCTTGGAACTGCATTCGCTGATAGACAGACATTCGCTTTCTACAAACGCTTTCGTTGCTACAGGGGCAACACTGTGTATTTCTCTCTCGCAGAGCCCGGTTGCCAAATTCGAAACGTCCAGCGATTGCGCCCACAGGAAAGCTGCCAGCACGGAAAGCTGTAGCTGGTTTTCACTGCCCCTTGGAACTGCATTCGCTGATAGACAGACATTCGCTTTCTACAAAAGCTTTCGTTGGTAAAGGGGCAACACTGTGTATTTCTCTCTCGCAGAGCCCGGTTGCCAAATTCGAAACGTCCAGCGATTGCGCCCACAGGAAAGCTGCCAGCACGGAAAGCTGTAGCTGGTTTTCACTGCCCCTTGGAACTGCATTCGCTGATAGACAGACATTCGCTTTCTACAAACGCTTTCGTTGCTACAGGGGCAACACTGTGTATTTCTCTCTCGCAGAGCCCGGTTGCCAAATTCGAAACGTCCAGCGATTGCGCCCACAGGAAAGCTGCCAGCACGGAAAGCTGTAGCTGGTTTTCACTGCCCCTTGGAACTGCATTCGCTGATAGACAGACATTCGTTTTCTACAAAAGCTTTCGTTCGTAAACGGGCAACACTGTGTATTTCTCTCTCGCAGAGCCCGGTTGCCAAATTCGAAACGTCCAGCGATTGCGCCCACAGGAAAGCTGCCAGCACGGAAAGCTGTAGCTGGTTTTCACTGCCCCTTGGAGCTTCATTCGCTGATAAACAGACATTCGCTTTCTACAAAAGCTTTTGTTGGTAAAGGGGCAACAGTGTGTATTTCTCTCTCGCAGAGCCCGGTTGCCAAATTCGAAACGTCCAGCGATTGCGCCCACAGGAAAGCTGCCAGCACGGAAAGCTGTAGCTGGTTTTCACTGCCCCTTGGAACTGCATTCGCTGATAGATAGACATTCGCTTTCTATAAAACCTTGCCTTCGTAAGGGGCAACACTGTGTATTTCTCTCTCGCAGAGCCCGGTTGCCAAATCGAAACGTCCAGCGATTGCGCCCACAGGAAAGCTGCCAGCACGGAAAGCTGTAGCTGGTTTTCACTGCCCCTTGGAACTGCATTCGCTGATAGACAGACATTCGCTTTCTACAAAAGCTTTCGTTGGTAAAGGGGCAAGTCTGTGTATTTCTCTCTCGCAGAGCCCGGTTGCCAAATTCGAAACGTCCAGCGATTGCGCCCACAGGAAAGCTGCCAGCACGGAAAGCTGTAGCTGGTTTTCACTGCCCCTTGGAACTGCATTCGCTGATAGACAGACATTCGCTTTCTACAAAAGCTTTTGTTGGTAAAGGGGTAAGACTGTGTATTTCTCTATCGCAGAGCCCGGTTGCCAAATTCGAAACGTCCAGCGATTGCGCCCACAGGAAAGCTGCCAGCACGGAAAGCTGTAGCTGGTTTTCACTGCCCCTTGGAACTGCATTCGCTGATAGACAGACATTCGCTTTCTACAAACGCTTTCGTTGCTACAGGGGCAACACTGTGTATTTCTCTCTCGCAGAGCCCGGTTGCCAAATTCGAAACGTCCAGCGATTGCGCCCACAGGAAAGCTGCCAGCACGGAAAGCTGTAGCTGGTTTTCACTGCCCCTTGGAACTGCATTCGCTGATAGACAGACATTCGCTTTCTACAAAAGCTTTCGTTGGTAAAGGGGCAACACTGTGTATTTCTCTCTCGCAGAGCCCGGTTGCCAAATTCGAAACGTCCAGCGATTGCGCCCACAGGAAAGCTGCCAGCACGGAAAGCTGTAGCTGGTTTTCACTGCCCCTTGGAACTGCATTCGCTGATAGACAGACATTCGCTTTCTACAAAAGCTTTCGTTCGTAAAGGGGCAACACTGTGTATTTCTCTCTCGCAGAGCCCGGTTGCCAAATTCGAAACGTCCAGCGATTGCGCCCACAGGAAAGCTGCCAGCACGGAAAGCTGTAGCTGGTTTTCACTTCCCCTTGGAACTGCATTCGCTGATAGACAGACATTCGCTTTCTACAAAAGCTTTCGATGGTAAAGGGGCAACAGTGTGTATTTCTCTCTCGCAGAGCCCGGTTGCCAAATTCGAAACGTCCAGCGATTGCGCCCACAGGAAAGCTGCCAGCACGGAAAGCTGTAGCTGGTTTTCACTGTCTCTTGGAACTGCATTCGCTGATAGACAGACATTCGTTTTCTACAAAAGCTTTCGTTCGTAAGGGGCAACACTGTGTATTTCTCTCTCGCAGAGCCCGGTTGCCAAATTCGAAACGTCCAGCGATTGCGCCCACAGGAAAGCTGCCAGCACGGAAAGCTGTAGCTGGTTTTCACTGCCCCTTGGAACTGCATTCGCTGATAGATAGACATTCGCTTTCTGTAAAACCTTGCCTTCGTAAGGGGCAACACTGTGTATTTCTCTCTCGCAGAGCCCGGTTGCCAAATCGAAACGTCCAGCGATTGCGCCCACAGGAAAGCTGCCAGCACGGAAAGCTGTAGCTGGTTTTCACTGCCCCTTGGAACTGCATTCGCTGATAGACAGACATTCGCTTTCTGTAAAACCTTGCCTTCGTAAGGGGCAACACTGTGTATTTCTCTCTCGCAGAGCCCGGTTGCCAAATTCGAAACGTCCAGCGATTGCGCCCACAGGAAAGCTGCCAGCACGGAAAGCTGTAGCTGGTTTTCACTGCCCCTTGGAACTGCATTCACTGATAGACAGACATTCGCTTTCTACAAAAGCTTTCGTTGGTAAAGGGCAACACTGTGTATTTCTCTCTCGCAGAGCCCGGTTGCCAAATTCGAAACGTCCAGCGATTGCGCCCACAGGAAAGCTGCCAGCACGGAAAGCTGTAGCTGGTTTTCACTGCCCCTTGGAACTGCATTCGCTGATAGACAGACATTCGCTTTCTACAAACGCTTTCGTTGCTACAGGGGCAACACTGTGTATTTCTCTCTCGCAGAGCCCGGTTGCCAAATTCGAAACGTCCAGCGATTGCGCCCACAGGAAAGCTGCCAGCACGGAAAGCTGTAGCTGGTTTTCACTGCCCCTTGGAACTGCATTCGCTGATAGACAGACATTCGCTTTCTACAAAAGCTTTCGTTGGTAAAGGGGCAACAGTGTGTATTTCTCTCTCGCAGAGCCCGGTTGCCAAATTCGAAACGTCCAGCGATTGCGCCCACAGGAAAGCTGCCAGCACGGAAAGCTGTAGCTGGTTTTCACTGCCCCTTGGAACTGCATTCGCTGATAGACAGACATTCGCTTTCTACAAACGCTTTCGTTGCTACAGGGGCAACACTGTGTATTTCTCTCTCGCAGAGCCCGGTTGCCAAATTCGAAACGTCCAGCGATTGCGCCCACAGGAAAGCTGCCAGCACGGAAAGCTGTAGCTGGTTTTCACTGCCCCTTGGAACTGCATTCGCTGCTAGACAGACATTCGCTTTCTGCAAAACCTTGCCTTCGTAAAGGGGCAACACTGTGTATTTCTCTCTCGCAGAGCCCAGTTGCCAAATTCGAAACGTCCAGCGATTGCGCCCACAGGAAAGCTGCCAGCACGGAAAGCTGTAGCTGGTTTTCACTGCCCCTTGGAACTGCATTCACTGATAGACAGACATTCGCTTTCTACAAAAGCTTTTGTTGGTAAAGGGGCAAGACTGTGTATTTCTCTCTCGCAGAGCCCGGTTGCCAAATTCGAAACGTCCAGCGATTGCGCCCACAGGAAAGCTGCCAGCACGGAAAGCTGTAGCTGGTTTTCACTGCCCCTTGGAACTGCATTCGCTGATAGACAGACATTCGCTTTCTACAAAAGCTTTCGTTGGTAAAGGGGCAAGTCTGTGTATTTCTCTCTCGCAGAGCCCGGTTGCCAAATTCGAAACGTCCAGCGATTGCGCCCACAGGAAAGCTGCCAGCACGGAAAGCTGTAGCTGGTTTTCACTGCCCCTTGGAACTGCATTCGCTGATAGACAGACATTCGCTTTCTACAAACGCTTTCGTTGCTACAGGGGCAACACTGTGTATTTCTCTCTCGCAGAGCCCGGTTGCCAAATTCGAAACGTCCAGCGATTGCGCCCACAGGAAAGCTGCCAGCACGGAAAGCTGTAGCTGGTTTTCACTGCCCCTTGGAACTGCATTCGCTGATAGACAGACATTCGCTTTCTACAAAAGCTTTCGTTGGTAAAGGGGCAACAGTGTGTATTTCTCTCTCGCAGAGCCCGGTTGCCAAATTCGAAACGTCCAGCGATTGCGCCCACAGGAAAGCTGCCAGCACGGAAAGCTGTAGCTGGTTTTCACTGCCCCTTGGAACTGCATTCGCTGATAGACAGACATTCGCTTTCTACAAACGCTTTCGTTGCTACAGGGGCAACACTGTGTATTTCTCTCTCGCAGAGCCCGGTTGCCAAATTCGAAACGTCCAGCGATTGCGCCCACAGGAAAGCTGCCAGCACGGAAAGCTGTAGCTGGTTTTCACTGCCCATTGGAACTGCATTCGCTGCTAGACAGACATTCGCTTTCTGCAAAACCTTGCCTTCGTAAAGGGGCAACACTGTCTATTTCTCTCTCGCAGAGCCCAGTTGCCAAATTCGAAACGTCCAGCGATTGCGCCCACAGGAAAGCTGCCAGCACGGAAAGCTGTAGCTGGTTTTCACTGCCCCTTGGAACTGCATTCACTGATAGACAGACATTCGCTTTCTACAAAAGCTTTCGTTGGTAAAGGGGCAACACTGTGTATTTCTCTCTCGCAGAGCCCGGTTGCCAAATTCGAAACGTCCAGCGATTGCGCCCACAGGAAAGCTGCCAGCACGGAAAGCTGTAGCTGGTTTTCACTGCCCCTTGGAACTGCATTCGCTGATAGACAGACATTCGCTTTCTACAAAAGCTTTCGTTGGTAAAGGGGCAAGTCTGTGTATTTCTCTCTCGCAGAGCCCGGTTGCCAAATTCGAAACGTCCAGCGATTGCGCCCACAGGAAAGCTGCTAGCACGGAAAGCTGTAGCTGGTTTTCACTGCCCCTTGGAACTGCATTCGCTGATAGACAGACATTCGCTTTCTGTAAAACCTTGCCTTCGTAAGGGGCAACACTGTGTATTTCTCTCTCGCAGAGCCCGGTTGCCAAATCGAAACGTCCAGCGATTGCGCCCACAGGAAAGCTGCCAGCACGGAAAGCTGTAGCTGGTTTTCACTGCCCCTTGGAACTGCATTCGCAGATAGACAGACATTCGCTTTCTGTAAAACCTTGCCTTCGTAAGGGGCAACACTGTGTATTTCTCTCTCGCAGAGCCCGGTTGCCAAATTCGAAACGTCCAGCGATTGCGCCCACAGGAAAGCTGCCAGCACGGAAAGCTGTAGCTGGTTTTCACTGCCCCTTGGAACTGCATTCGCTGATAGACAGACATTCGCTTTCTACAAACGCTTTCATTGGTAAAGGGGCAAGTCTGTGTATTTCTCTCTCGCAGAGCCCGGTTGCCAAATTCGAAACGTCCAGCGATTGCGCCCACAGGAAAGCTGCCAGCACGGAAAGCTGTAGCTGGTTTTCACTGCCCCTTGGAACTGCATTCGCTGATAGACAGACATTCGCTTTCTACAAACGCTTTCGTTGCTACAGGGGCAACACTGTGTATTTCTCTCTCGCAGAGCCCGGTTGCCAAATTCGAAACGTCCAGCGATTGCGCCCACAGGAAAGCTGCCAGCACGGAAAGCTGTAGCTGGTTTTCACTGCCCCTTGGAACTGCATTCGCTGATAGACAGACATTCGCTTTCTACAAAAGCTTTCGTTGGTAAAGGGGCAACACTGTGTATTTCTCTCTCGCAGAGCCCGGTTGCCAAATTCGAAACGTCCAGCGATTGCGCCCACAGGAAAGCTGCCAGCACGGAAAGCTGTAGCTGGTTTTCACTGCCCCTTGGAACTGCATTCGCTGATAGACAGACATTCGCTTTCTACAAAAGCTTTCGTTGGTAAAGGGGCAAGTCTGTGTATTTCTCTCTCGCAGAGCCCGGTTGCCAAATTCGAAACGTCCAGCGATTGCGCTCACAGGAAAGCTGCCAGCACGGAAAGCTGTAGCTGGTTTTCACTGCCCCTTGGAACTGCATTCGCTGATAGACAGACATTCGCTTTCTACAAAAGCTTTCGTTGGTAAAGGGGCAACACTGTGTATTTCTCTCTCGCAGAGCCCGGTTGCCAAATTCGAAACGTCCAGCGATTGCGCCCACAGGAAAGCTGCCAGCACGGAAAGCTGTAGCTGGTTTTCACTGCCCCTTGGAACTGCATTCGCAGATAGACAGACATTCGCTTTCTGTAAAACCTTGCCTTCGTAAGGGGCAACACTGTGTATTTCTCTCTCGCAGAGCCCGGTTGCCAAATTCGAAACGTCCAGCGATTGCGCCCACAGGAAAGCTGCCAGCACGGAAAGCTGTAGCTGGTTTTCACTGCCCCTTGGAACTGCATTCGCAGATAGACAGACATTCGCTTTCTGTAAAACCTTGCCTTCGTAAGGGGCAACACTGTGTATTTCTCTCTCGCAGAGCCCGGTTGCCAAATTCGAAACGTCCAGCGATTGCGCCCACAGGAAAGCTGCCAGCACGGAAAGCTGTAGCTGGTTTTCACTGCCCCTTGGAACTGCATTCGCTGATAGACAGACATTCGCTTTCTACAAACGCTTTCATTGGTAAAGGGGCAACACTGTGTATTTCTCTCTCGCAGAGCCCGGTTGCCAAATTCGAAACGTCCAGCGATTGCGCCCACAGGAAAGCTGCCAGCACGGAAAGCTGTAGCTGGTTTTCACTGCCCCTTGGAACTGCATTCGCTGATAGACAGACATTCGCTTTCTACAAACGCTTTCGTTGCTACAGGGGCAACACTGTGTATTTCTCTCTCGCAGAGCCCGGTTGCCAAATTCGAAACGTCCAGCGATTGCGCCCACAGGAAAGCTGCCAGCACGGAAAGCTGTAGCTGGTTTTCACTGCCCCTTGGAACTGCATTCGCTGATAGACAGACATTCGCTTTCTACAAAAGCTTTCGTTGGTAAAGGGGCAACACTGTGTATTTCTCTCTCGCAGAGCCCGGTTGCCAAATTCGAAACGTCCAGCGATTGCGCCCACAGGAAAGCTGCCAGCACGGAAAGCTGTAGCTGGTTTTCACTGCCCCTTGGAACTGCATTCGCTGATAGACAGACATTCGCTTTCTACAAAAGCTTTCGTTGGTAAAGGGGCAAGTCTGTGTATTTCTCTCTCGCAGAGCCCGGTTGCCAAATTCGAAACGTCCAGCGATTGCGCCCACAGGAAAGCTGCCAGCACGGAAAGCTGTAGCTGGTTTTCACTGCCCCTTGGAACTGCATTCGCTGATAGACAGACATTCGCTTTCTACAAAAGCTTTTGTTGGTAAAGGGGCAACACTGTGTATTTCTCTCTCGCAGAGCCCGGTTGCCAAATTCGAAACGTCCAGCGATTGCGCCCACAGGAAAGCTGCCAGCACGGAAAGCTGTAGCTGGTTTTCACTGCCCCTTGGAACTGCATTCGCTGATAGACAGACATTCGCTTTCTACAAAAGCTTTTGTTGGTAAAGGGGCAACACTGTGTATTTCTCTCTCGCAGAGCCCGGTTGCCAAATTCGAAACGTCCAGCGATTGCGCCCACAGGAAAGCTGCCAGCACGGAAAGCTGTAGCTGGTTTTCACTGCCCCTTGGAACTGCATTCGCAGATAGACAGACATTCGCTTTCTGTAAAACCTTGCCTTCGTAAGGGGCAACACTGTGTATTTCTCTCTCGCAGAGCCCGGTTGCCAAATCGAAACGTCCAGCGATTGCGCCCACAGGAAAGCTGCCAGCACGGAAAGCTGTAGCTGGTTTTCACTGCCCCTTGGAACTGCATTCGCTGATAGACAGACATTCGCTTTCTGTAAAACCTTGCCTTCGTAAGGGGCAACACTGTGTATTTCTCTCTCGCAGAGCCCGGTTGCCAAATTCGAAACGTCCAGCGATTGCGCCCACAGGAAAGCTGCCAGCACGGAAAGCTGTAGCTGGTTTTCACTGCCCCTTGGAACTGCATTCGCTGATAGACAGACATTCGCTTTCTACAAACGCTTTCGTTGCTACAGGGGCAACACTGTGTATTTCTCTCTCGCAGAGCCCGGTTGCCAAATTCGAAACGTCCAGCGATTGCGCCCACAGGAAAGCTGCCAGCACGGAAAGCTGTAGCTGGTTTTCACTGCCCCTTGGAACTGCATTCGCTGATAGACAGACATTCGCTTTCTACAAAAGCTTTCGTTCGTAAAGGGGCAACACTGTGTATTTCTCTCTCGCAGAGCCCGGTTGCCAAATTCGAAACGTCCAGCGATTGCGCCCACAGGAAAGCTGCCAGCACGGAAAGCTGTAGCTGGTTTTCACTGCCCCTTGGAACTGCATTCGCTGATAGACAGACATTCGCTTTCTACAAACGCTTTCGTTGCTACAGGGGCAACACTGTGTATTTCTCTCTCGCAGAGCCCGGTTGCCAAATTCGAAACGTCCAGCGATTGCGCCCACAGGAAAGCTGCCAGCACGGAAAGCTGTAGCTGGTTTTCACTGCCCCTTGGAACTGCATTCGCTGATAGACAGACATTCGTTTTCTACAAAAGCTTTCGTTCGTAAACGGGCAACACTCTGTATTTCTCTCTCGCAGAGCCCGGTTGCCAAATTCGAAACGTCCAGCGATTGCGCCCACAGGAAAGCTGCCAGCACGGAAAGCTGTAGCTGGTTTTCACTGCCCCTTGGAACTTCATTCGCTGATAAACAGACATTCGCTTTCTACAAAAGCTTTTGTTGGTAAAGGGGCAACAGTGTGTATTTCTCTCTCGCAGAGCCCGGTTGCCAAATTCGAAACGTCCAGCGATTGCGCCCACAGGAAAGCTGCCAGCACGGAAAGCTGTAGCTGGTTTTCACTGCCCCTTGGAACTGCATTCGCTGATAGATAGACATTCGCTTTCTATAAAACCTTGCCTTCGTAAGGGGCAACACTGTGTATTTCTCTCTCGCAGAGCCCGGTTGCCAAATCGAAACGTCCAGCGATTGCGCCCACAGGAAAGCTGCCAGCACGGAAAGCTGTAGCTGGTTTTCACTGCCCCTTGGAACTGCATTCGCTGATAGACAGACATTCGCTTTCTACAAAAGCTTTCGTTGGTAAAGGGGCAAGTCTGTGTATTTCTCTCTCGCAGAGCCCGGTTGCCAAATTCGAAACGTCCAGCGATTGCGCCCACAGGAAAGCTGCCAGCACGGAAAGCTGTAGCTGGTTTTCACTGCCCCTTGGAACTGCATTCGCTGATAGACAGACATTCGCTTTCTACAAAAGCTTTTGTTGGTAAAGGGGTAAGACTGTGTATTTCTCTATCGCAGAGCCCGGTTGCCAAATTCGAAACGTCCAGCGATTGCGCCCACAGGAAAGCTGCCAGCACGGAAAGCTGTAGCTGGTTTTCACTGCCCCTTGGAACTGCATTCGCTGATAGACAGACATTCGCTTTCTACAAACGCTTTCGTTGCTACAGGGGCAACACTGTGTATTTCTCTCTCGCAGAGCCCGGTTGCCAAATTCGAAACGTCCAGCGATTGCGCCCACAGGAAAGCTGCCAGCACGGAAAGCTGTAGCTGGTTTTCACTGCCCCTTGGAACTGCATTCGCTGATAGACAGACATTCGCTTTCTACAAAAGCTTTCGTTGGTAAAGGGGCAACACTGTGTATTTCTCTCTCGCAGAGCCCGGTTGCCAAATTCGAAACGTCCAGCGATTGCGCCCACAGGAAAGCTGCCAGCACGGAAAGCTGTAGCTGGTTTTCACTGCCCCTTGGAACTGCATTCGCTGATAGACAGACATTCGCTTTCTACAAAAGCTTTCGTTCGTAAAGGGGCAACACTGTGTATTTCTCTCTCGCAGAGCCCGGTTGCCAAATTCGAAACGTCCAGCGATTGCGCCCACAGGAAAGCTGCCAGCACGGAAAGCTGTAGCTGGTTTTCACTGCCCCTTGGAACTGCATTCGCTGATAGACAGACATTCGCTTTCTACAAAAGCTTTCGATGGTAAAGGGGCAACAGTGTGTATTTCTCTCTCGCAGAGCCCGGTTGCCAAATTCGAAATGTCCAGCGATTGCGCCCACAGGAAAGCTGCCAGCACGGAAAGCTGTAGCTGGTTTTCACTGTCTCTTGGAACTGCATTCGCTGATAGACAGACATTCGTTTTCTACAAAAGCTTTCGTTCGTAAGGGGCAACACTGTGTATTTCTCTCTCGCAGAGCCCGGTTGCCAAATTCGAAACGTCCAGCGATTGCGCCCACAGGAAAGCTGCCAGCACGGAAAGCTGTAGCTGGTTTTCACTGCCCCTTGGAACTGCATTCGCTGATAGATAGACATTCGCTTTCTGTAAAACCTTGCCTTCGTAAGGGGCAACACTGTGTATTTCTCTCTCGCAGAGCCCGGTTGCCAAATCGAAACGTCCAGCGATTGCGCCCACAGGAAAGCTGCCAGCACGGAAAGCTGTAGCTGGTTTTCACTGCCCCTTGGAACTGCATTCGCAGATAGACAGACATTCGCTTTCTGTAAAACCTTGCCTTCGTAAGGGGCAACACTGTGTATTTCTCTCTCGCAGAGCCCGGTTGCCAAATTCGAAACGTCCAGCGATTGCGCCCACAGGAAAGCTGCCAGCACGGAAAGCTGTAGCTGGTTTTCACTGCCCCTTGGAACTGCATTCACTGATAGACAGACATTCGCTTTCTACAAAAGCTTTCGTTGGTAAAGGGCAACACTGTGTATTTCTCTCTCGCAGAGCCCGGTTGCCAAATTCGAAACGTCCAGCGATTGCGCCCACAGGAAAGCTGCCAGCACGGAAAGCTGTAGCTGGTTTTCACTGCCCCTTGGAACTGCATTCGCTGATAGACAGACATTCGCTTTCTACAAAAGCTTTCGTTGGTAAAGGGGCAACAGTGTGTATTTCTCTCTCGCAGAGCCCGGTTGCCAAATTCGAAACGTCCAGCGATTGCGCCCACAGGAAAGCTGCCAGCACGGAAAGCTGTAGCTGGTTTTCACTGCCCCTTGGAACTGCATTCGCTGATAGACAGACATTCGCTTTCTACAAACGCTTTCGTTGCTACAGGGGCAACACTGTGTATTTCTCTCTCGCAGAGCCCGGTTGCCAAATTCGAAACGTCCAGCGATTGCGCCCACAGGAAAGCTGCCAGCACGGAAAGCTGTAGCTGGTTTTCACTGCCCATTGGAACTGCATTCGCTGCTAGACAGACATTCGCTTTCTGCAAAACCTTGCCTTCGTAAAGGGGCAACACTGTGTATTTCTCTCTCGCAGAGCCCAGTTGCCAAATTCGAAACGTCCAGCGATTGCGCCCACAGGAAAGCTGCCAGCACGGAAAGCTGTAGCTGGTTTTCACTGCCCCTTGGAACTGCATTCACTGATAGACAGACATTCGCTTTCTACAAAAGCTTTTGTTGGTAAAGGGGCAAGACTGTGTATTTCTCTCTCGCAGAGCCCGGTTGCCAAATTCGAAACGTCCAGCGATTGCGCCCACAGGAAAGCTGCCAGCACGGAAAGCTGTAGCTGGTTTTCACTGCCCCTTGGAACTGCATTCACTGATAGACAGACATTCGCTTTCTACAAAAGCTTTTGTTGGTAAAGGGGCAAGACTGTGTATTTCTCTCTCGCAGAGCCCGGTTGCCAAATTCGAAACGTCCAGCGATTGCGCCCACAGGAAAGCTGCCAGCACGGAAAGCTGTAGCTGGTTTTCACTGCCCCTTGGAACTGCATTCGCTGATAGACAGACATTCGCTTTCTACAAACGCTTTCGTTGGTAAAGGGGCAACAGTGTGTATTTCTCTCTCGCAGAGCCCGGTTGCCAAATTCGAAACGTCCAGCGATTGCGCCCACAGGAAAGCTGCCAGCACGGAAAGCTTAGCTGGTTTTCACTGCCCCTTGGAACTGCATTCACTGATAGACAGACATTCGCTTTCTACAAAAGCTTTCGTTGGTAAAGGGGCAACACTGTGTATTTCTCTCTCGCAGAGCCCGGTTGCCAAATTCGAAACGTCCAGCGATTGCGCCCACAGGAAAGCTGCCAGCACGGAAAGCTGTAGCTGGTTTTCACTGCCCCTTGGAACTGCATTCGCTGATAGACAGACATTCGCTTTCTACAAACGCTTTCGTTGGTACAGGGGCAACAGTGTGTATTTCTCTCTCGCAGAGCCCGGTTGCCAAATTCGAAACGTCCAGCGATTGCGCCCACAGGAAAGCTGCCAGCACGGAAAGCTGTAGCTGGTTTTCACTGCCCCTTGGAACTGCATTCGCTGATAGACAGACATTCGCTTTCTACAAACGCTTTCGTTGGTAAAGGGGCAACAGTGTGTATTTCTCTCTCGCAGACGCCGGTTGCCAAATTCGAAACGTCCAGCGATTGCGCCCACAGGAAAGCTGCCAGCACGGAAAGCTGTAGCTGGTTTTCACTGCCCATTGGAACTGCATTCGCTGCTAGACAGACATTCGCTTTCTGCAAAACCTTGCCTTCGTAAAGGGGCAACACTGTGTATTTCTCTCTCGCAGAGCCCAGTTGCGAAATTCGAAACGTCCAGCGATTGCGCCCACAGGAAAGCTGCCAGCACGGAAAGCTGTAGCTGGTTTTCACTGCCCCTTGGAACTGCATTCGCTGATAGATAGACATTCGTTTTCTACAAAAGCTTTCGTTCGTAAAGGGGCAACACTGTGTATTTCTCTCTCGCAGAGCCCGGTTGCCAAATTCGAAACGTCCAGCGATTGCGCCCACAGGAAAGCTGCCAGCACGGAAAGCTGTAGCTGGTTTTCACTGCCCCTTGGAACTGCATTCGCTGATAGACAGACATTCGCTTTCTACAAAAGCTTTCGTTGGTAAAGGGGCAAGTCTGTGTATTTCTCTCTCGCAGAGCCCGGTTGCCAAATTCGAAACGTCCAGCGATTGCGCCCACAGGAAAGCTGCCAGCACGGAAAGCTGTAGCTGGTTTTCACTGCCCCTTGGAACTGCATTCGCTGATAGACAGACATTCGCTTTCTACAAAAGCTTTCGTTGGTAAAGGGGCAACAGTGTGTATTTCTCTCTCGCAGAGCCCGGTTGCCAAATTCGAAACGTCCAGCGATTGCGCCCACAGGAAAGCTGCCAGCACGGAAAGCTGTAGCTGGTTTTCACTGCCCCTTGGAACTGCATTCGCTGATAGACAGACATTCGCTTTCTACAAAAGCTTTCGTTGGTAAAGGGGCAACACTGTGTATTTCTCTCTCGCAGAGCCCGGTTGCCAAATTCGAAACGTCCAGCGATTGCGCCCACAGGAAAGCTGCCAGCACGGAAAGCTGTAGCTGGTTTTCACTGCCCCTTGGAACTGCATTCGCTGATAGACAGACATTCGCTTTCTACAAAAGCTTTCGTTGGTAAAGGGGCAAGTCTGTGTATTTCTCTCTCGCAGAGCCCGGTTGCCAAATTCGAAACGTCCAGCGATTGCGCTCACAGGAAAGCTGCCAGCACGGAAAGCTGTAGCTGGTTTTCACTGCCCCTTGGAACTGCATTCGCTGATAGACAGACATTCGCTTTCTACAAAAGCTTTCGTTGGTAAAGGGGCAACACTGTGTATTTCTCTCTCGCAGAGCCCGGTTGCCAAATTCGAAACGTCCAGCGATTGCGCCCACAGGAAAGCTGCCAGCACGGAAAGCTGTAGCTGGTTTTCACTGCCCCTTGGAACTGCATTCGCAGATAGACAGACATTCGCTTTCTGTAAAACCTTGCCTTCGTAAGGGGCAACACTGTGTATTTCTCTCTCGCAGAGCCCGGTTGCCAAATTCGAAACGTCCAGCGATTGCGCCCACAGGAAAGCTGCCAGCACGGAAAGCTGTAGCTGGTTTTCACTGCCCCTTGGAACTGCATTCGCAGATAGACAGACATTCGCTTTCTGTAAAACCTTGCCTTCGTAAGGGGCAACACTGTGTATTTCTCTCTCGCAGAGCCCGGTTGCCAAATTCGAAACGTCCAGCGATTGCGCCCACAGGAAAGCTGCCAGCACGGAAACCTGTAGCTGGTTTTCACTGCCCCTTGGAACTGCATTCGCTGATAGACAGACATTCGCTTTCTACAAACGCTTTCATTGGTAAAGGGGCAACACTGTGTATTTCTCTCTCGCAGAGCCCGGTTGCCAAATTCGAAACGTCCAGCGATTGCGCCCACAGGAAAGCTGCCAGCACGGAAAGCTGTAGCTGGTTTTCACTGCCCCTTGGAACTGCATTCGCTGATAGACAGACATTCGCTTTCTACAAACGCTTTCGTTGCTACAGGGGCAACACTGTGTATTTCTCTCTCGCAGAGCCCGGTTGCCAAATTCGAAACGTCCAGCGATTGCGCCCACAGGAAAGCTGCCAGCACGGAAAGCTGTAGCTGGTTTTCACTGCCCCTTGGAACTGCATTCGCTGATAGACAGACATTCGCTTTCTACAAAAGCTTTCGTTGGTAAAGGGGCAACACTGTGTATTTCTCTCTCGCAGAGCCCGGTTGCCAAATTCGAAACGTCCAGCGATTGCGCCCACAGGAAAGCTGCCAGCACGGAAAGCTGTAGCTGGTTTTCACTGCCCCTTGGAACTGCATTCGCTGATAGACAGACATTCGCTTTCTACAAAAGCTTTCGTTGGTAAAGGGGCAAGTCTGTGTATTTCTCTCTCGCAGAGCCCGGTTGCCAAATTCGAAACGTCCAGCGATTGCGCCCACAGGAAAGCTGCCAGCACGGAAAGCTGTAGCTGGTTTTCACTGCCCCTTGGAACTGCATTCGCTGATAGACAGACATTCGCTTTCTACAAAAGCTTTTGTTGGTAAAGGGGCAACACTGTGTATTTCTCTCTCGCAGAGCCCGGTTGCCAAATTCGAAACGTCCAGCGATTGCGCCCACAGGAAAGCTGCCAGCACGGAAAGCTGTAGCTGGTTTTCACTGCCCCTTGGAACTGCATTCGCTGATAGACAGACATTCGCTTTCTACAAAAGCTTTTGTTGGTAAAGGGGCAACACTGTGTATTTCTCTCTCGCAGAGCCCGGTTGCCAAATTCGAAACGTCCAGCGATTGCGCCCACAGGAAAGCTGCCAGCACGGAAAGCTGTAGCTGGTTTTCACTGCCCCTTGGAACTGCATTCGCTGATAGACAGACATTCGCTTTCTACAAAAGCTTTCGATGGTAAAGGGGCAACAGTGTGTATTTCTCTCTCGCAGAGCCCGGTTGCCAAATTCGAAAAGTCCAGCGATTGCGCCCACAGGAAAGCTGCCAGCACGGAAAGCTGTAGCTGGTTTTCACTGTCTCTTGGAACTGCATTCGCTGATAGACAGACATTCGTTTTCTACAAAAGCTTTCGTTCGTAAGGGGCAACACTGTGTATTTCTCTCTCGCAGAGCCCGGTTGCCAAATTCGAAACGTCCAGCGATTGCGCCCACAGGAAAGCTGCCAGCACGGAAAGCTGTAGCTGGTTTTCACTGCCCCTTGGAACTGCATTCGCTGATAGATAGACATTCGCTTTCTATAAAACCTTGCCTTCGTAAGGGGCAACACTGTGTATTTCTCTCTCGCAGAGCCCGGTTGCCAAATCGAAACGTCCAGCGATTGCGCCCACAGGAAAGCTGCCAGCACGGAAAGCTGTAGCTGGTTTTCACTGCCCCTTGGAACTGCATTCGCTGATAGACAGACATTCGCTTTCTACAAACGCTTTCATTGGTAAAGGGGCAACACTGTGTATTTCTCTCTCGCAGAGCCCGGTTGCCAAATTCGAAACGTCCAGCGATTGCGCCCACAGGAAAGCTGCCAGCATAGAAAGCTGTAGCTGGTTTTCACTGCCCCTTGGAACTGCATTCGCAGATAGACAGACATTCGCTTTCTGTAAAACCTTGCCTTCGTAAGGGGCAACACTGTGTATTTCTCTCTCGCAGAGCCCGGTTGCCAAATCGAAACGTCCAGCGATTGCGCCCACAGGAAAGCTGCCAGCACGGAAAGCTGTAGCTGGTTTTCACTGCCCCTTGGAACTGCATTCGCTGATAGACAGACATTCGCTTTCTGTAAAACCTTGCCTTCGTAAGGGGCAACACTGTGTATTTCTCTCTCGCAGAGCCCGGTTGCCAAATTCGAAACGTCCAGCGATTGCGCCCACAGGAAAGCTGCCAGCACGGAAAGCTGTAGCTGGTTTTCACTGCCCCTTGGAACTGCATTCGCTGATAGACAGACATTCGCTTTCTACAAACGCTTTCATTGGTAAAGGGGCAACACTGTGTATTTCTCTCTCGCAGAGCCCGGTTGCCAAATTCGAAACGTCCAGCGATTGCACCCACAGGAAAGCTGCCAGCACGGAAAGCTGTAGCTGGTTTTCACTGCCCCTTGGAACTGCATTCGCTGATAGACAGACATTCGCTTTCTACAAACGCTTTCGTTGCTACAGGGGCAACACTGTGTATTTCTCTCTCGCAGAGCCCGGTTGCCAAATTCGAAACGTCCAGCGATTGCGCCCACAGGAAAGCTGCCAGCACGGAAAGCTGTAGCTGGTTTTCACTGCCCCTTGGAACTGCATTCGCTGATAGACAGACATTCGCTTTCTACAAAAGCTTTCGTTGGTAAAGGGGCAACACTGTGTATTTCTCTCTCGCAGAGCCCGGTTGCCAAATTCGAAACGTCCAGCGATTGCGCCCACAGGAAAGCTGCCAGCACGGAAAGCTGTAGCTGGTTTTCACTGCCCCTTGGAACTGCATTCGCTGATAGACAGACATTCGCTTTCTACAAACGCTTTCGTTGCTACAGGGGCAACACTGTGTATTTCTCTCTCGCAGAGCCCGGTTGCCAAATTCGAAACGTCCAGCGATTGCGCCCACAGGAAAGCTGCCAGCACGGAAAGCTGTAGCTGGTTTTCACTGCCCCTTGGAACTGCATTCGCTGATAGACAGACATTCGTTTTCTACAAAAGCTTTCGTTCGTAAACGGGCAACACTCTGTATTTCTCTCTCGCAGAGCCCGGTTGCCAAATTCGAAACGTCCAGCGATTGCGCCCACAGGAAAGCTGCCAGCACGGAAAGCTGTAGCTGGTTTTCACTGCCCCTTGGAACTTCATTCGCTGATAAACAGACATTCGCTTTCTACAAAAGCTTTTGTTGGTAAAGGGGCAACAGTGTGTATTTCTCTCTCGCAGAGCCCGGTTGCCAAATTCGAAACGTCCAGCGATTGCGCCCACAGGAAAGCTGCCAGCACGGAAAGCTGTAGCTGGTTTTCACTGCCCCTTGGAACTGCATTCGCTGATAGATAGACATTCGCTTTCTATAAAACCTTGCCTTCGTAAGGGGCAACACTGTGTATTTCTCTCTCGCAGAGCCCGGTTGCCAAATCGAAACGTCCAGCGATTGCGCCCACAGGAAAGCTGCCAGCACGGAAAGCTGTAGCTGGTTTTCACTGCCCCTTGGAACTGCATTCGCTGATAGACAGACATTCGCTTTCTACAAAAGCTTTCGTTGGTAAAGGGGCAAGTCTGTGTATTTCTCTCTCGCAGAGCCCGGTTGCCAAATTCGAAACGTCCAGCGATTGCGCCCACAGGAAAGCTGCCAGCACGGAAAGCTGTAGCTGGTTTTCACTGCCCCTTGGAACTGCATTCGCTGATAGACAGACATTCGCTTTCTACAAAAGCTTTTGTTGGTAAAGGGGTAAGACTGTGTATTTCTCTATCGCAGAGCCCGGTTGCCAAATTCGAAACGTCCAGCGATTGCGCCCACAGGAAAGCTGCCAGCACGGAAAGCTGTAGCTGGTTTTCACTGCCCCTTGGAACTGCATTCGCTGATAGACAGACATTCGCTTTCTACAAACGCTTTCGTTGCTACAGGGGCAACACTGTGTATTTCTCTCTCGCAGAGCCCGGTTGCCAAATTCGAAACGTCCAGCGATTGCGCCCACAGGAAAGCTGCCAGCACGGAAAGCTGTAGCTGGTTTTCACTGCCCCTTGGAACTGCATTCGCTGATAGACAGACATTCGCTTTCTACAAAAGCTTTCGTTGGTAAAGGGGCAACACTGTGTATTTCTCTCTCGCAGAGCCCGGTTGCCAAATTCGAAACGTCCAGCGATTGCGCCCACAGGAAAGCTGCCAGCACGGAAAGCTGTAGCTGGTTTTCACTGCCCCTTGGAACTGCATTCGCTGATAGACAGACATTCGCTTTCTACAAAAGCTTTCGTTCGTAAAGGGGCAACACTGTGTATTTCTCTCTCGCAGAGCCCGGTTGCCAAATTCGAAACGTCCAGCGATTGCGCCCACAGGAAAGCTGCCAGCACGGAAAGCTGTAGCTGGTTTTCACTGCCCCTTGGAACTGCATTCGCTGATAGACAGACATTCGCTTTCTACAAAAGCTTTCGATGGTAAAGGGGCAACAGTGTGTATTTCTCTCTCGCAGAGCCCGGTTGCCAAATTCGAAACGTCCAGCGATTGCGCCCACAGGAAAGCTGCCAGCACGGAAAGCTGTAGCTGGTTTTCACTGTCTCTTGGAACTGCATTCGCTGATAGACAGACATTCGTTTTCTACAAAAGCTTTCGTTCGTAAGGGGCAACACTGTGTATTTCTCTCTCGCAGAGCCCGGTTGCCAAATTCGAAACGTCCAGCGATTGCGCCCACAGGAAAGCTGCCAGCACGGAAAGCTGTAGCTGGTTTTCACTGCCCCTTGGAACTGCATTCGCTGATAGATAGACATTCGCTTTCTGTAAAACCTTGCCTTCGTAAGGGGCAACACTGTGTATTTCTCTCTCGCAGAGCCCGGTTGCCAAATCGAAACGTCCAGCGATTGCGCCCACAGGAAAGCTGCCAGCACGGAAAGCTGTAGCTGGTTTTCACTGCCCCTTGGAACTGCATTCGCAGATAGACAGACATTCGCTTTCTGTAAAACCTTGCCTTCGTAAGGGGCAACACTGTGTATTTCTCTCTCGCAGAGCCCGGTTGCCAAATTCGAAACGTCCAGCGATTGCGCCCACAGGAAAGCTGCCAGCACGGAAAGCTGTAGCTGGTTTTCACTGCCCCTTGGAACTGCATTCACTGATAGACAGACATTCGCTTTCTACAAAAGCTTTCGTTGGTAAAGGGCAACACTGTGTATTTCTCTCTCGCAGAGCCCGGTTGCCAAATTCGAAACGTCCAGCGATTGCGCCCACAGGAAAGCTGCCAGCACGGAAAGCTGTAGCTGGTTTTCACTGCCCCTTGGAACTGCATTCGCTGATAGACAGACATTCGCTTTCTACAAAAGCTTTCGTTGGTAAAGGGGCAACAGTGTGTATTTCTCTCTCGCAGAGCCCGGTTGCCAAATTCGAAACGTCCAGCGATTGCGCCCACAGGAAAGCTGCCAGCACGGAAAGCTGTAGCTGGTTTTCACTGCCCCTTGGAACTGCATTCGCTGATAGACAGACATTCGCTTTCTACAAACGCTTTCGTTGCTACAGGGGCAACACTGTGTATTTCTCTCTCGCAGAGCCCGGTTGCCAAATTCGAAACGTCCAGCGATTGCGCCCACAGGAAAGCTGCCAGCACGGAAAGCTGTAGCTGGTTTTCACTGCCCATTGGAACTGCATTCGCTGCTAGACAGACATTCGCTTTCTGCAAAACCTTGCCTTCGTAAAGGGGCAACACTGTGTATTTCTCTCTCGCAGAGCCCAGTTGCCAAATTCGAAACGTCCAGCGATTGCGCCCACAGGAAAGCTGCCAGCACGGAAAGCTGTAGCTGGTTTTCACTGCCCCTTGGAACTGCATTCACTGATAGACAGACATTCGCTTTCTACAAAAGCTTTTGTTGGTAAAGGGGCAAGACTGTGTATTTCTCTCTCGCAGAGCCCGGTTGCCAAATTCGAAACGTCCAGCGATTGCGCCCACAGGAAAGCTGCCAGCACGGAAAGCTGTAGCTGGTTTTCACTGCCCCTTGGAACTGCATTCACTGATAGACAGACATTCGCTTTCTACAAAAGCTTTTGTTGGTAAAGGGGCAAGACTGTGTATTTCTCTCTCGCAGAGCCCGGTTGCCAAATTCGAAACGTCCAGCGATTGCGCCCACAGGAAAGCTGCCAGCACGGAAAGCTGTAGCTGGTTTTCACTGCCCCTTGGAACTGCATTCGCTGATAGACAGACATTCGCTTTCTACAAACGCTTTCGTTGGTAAAGGGGCAACAGTGTGTATTTCTCTCTCGCAGAGCCCGGTTGCCAAATTCGAAACGTCCAGCGATTGCGCCCACAGGAAAGCTGCCAGCACGGAAAGCTTAGCTGGTTTTCACTGCCCCTTGGAACTGCATTCACTGATAGACAGACATTCGCTTTCTACAAAAGCTTTCGTTGGTAAAGGGGCAACACTGTGTATTTCTCTCTCGCAGAGCCCGGTTGCCAAATTCGAAACGTCCAGCGATTGCGCCCACAGGAAAGCTGCCAGCACGGAAAGCTGTAGCTGGTTTTCACTGCCCCTTGGAACTGCATTCGCTGATAGACAGACATTCGCTTTCTACAAACGCTTTCGTTGGTACAGGGGCAACAGTGTGTATTTCTCTCTCGCAGAGCCCGGTTGCCAAATTCGAAACGTCCAGCGATTGCGCCCACAGGAAAGCTGCCAGCACGGAAAGCTGTAGCTGGTTTTCACTGCCCCTTGGAACTGCATTCGCTGATAGACAGACATTCGCTTTCTACAAAAGCTTTCGTTGGTAAAGGGGCAAGTCTGTGTATTTCTCTCTCGCAGAGCCCGGTTGCCAAATTCGAAACGTCCAGCGATTGCGCCCACAGGAAAGCTGCCAGCACGGAAAGCTGTAGCTGGTTTTCACTGCCCATTGGAACTGCATTCGCTGCTAGACAGACATTCGCTTTCTGCAAAACCTTGCCTTCGTAAAGGGGCAACACTGTGTATTTCTCTCTCGCAGAGCCCAGTTGCGAAATTCGAAACGTCCAGCGATTGCGCCCACAGGAAAGCTGCCAGCACGGAAAGCTGTAGCTGGTTTTCACTGCCCCTTGGAACTGCATTCGCTGATAGATAGACATTCGTTTTCTACAAAAGCTTTCGTTCGTAAAGGGGCAACACTGTGTATTTCTCTCTCGCAGAGCCCGGTTGCCAAATTCGAAACGTCCAGCGATTGCGCCCACAGGAAAGCTGCCAGCACGGAAAGCTGTAGCTGGTTTTCACTGCCCCTTGGAACTGCATTCGCTGATAGACAGACATTCGCTTTCTACAAAAGCTTTCGTTGGTAAAGGGGCAAGTCTGTGTATTTCTCTCTCGCAGAGCCCGGTTGCCAAATTCGAAACGTCCAGCGATTGCGCCCACAGGAAAGCTGCCAGCACGGAAAGCTGTAGCTGGTTTTCACTGCCCCTTGGAACTGCATTCGCTGATAGACAGACATTCGCTTTCTACAAAAGCTTTCGTTGGTAAAGGGGCAACAGTGTGTATTTCTCTCTCGCAGAGCCCGGTTGCCAAATTCGAAACGTCCAGCGATTGCGCCCACAGGAAAGCTGCCAGCACGGAAAGCTGTAGCTGGTTTTCACTGCCCCTTGGAACTGCATTCGCTGATAGACAGACATTCGCTTTCTACAAAAGCTTTTGTTGGTAAAGGGGTAAGACTGTGTATTTCTCTCTCGCAGAGCCCGGTTGCCAAATTCGAAACGTCCAGCGATTGCGCCCACAGGAAAGCTGCCAGCACGGAAAGCTGTAGCTGGTTTTCACTGCCCCTTGGAACTGCATTCGCTGATAGATAGACATTCGCTTTCTGTAAAACCTTGCCTTCGTAAGGGGCAACACTGTGTATTTCTCTCTCGCAGAGCCCGGTTGCCAAATTCGAAACGTCCAGCGATTGCGCCCACAGGAAAGCTGCCAGCACGGAAAGCTGTAGCTGGTTTTCACTGCCCCTTGGAACTGCATTCGCAGATAGACAGACATTCGCTTTCTGTAAAACCTTGCCTTCGTAAGGGGCAACACTGTGTATTTCTCTCTCGCAGAGCCCGGTTGCCAATTTCGAAACGTCCAGCGATTGCGCCCACAGGAAAGCTGCCAGCACGGAAAGCTGTAGCTGGTTTTCACTGCCCCTTGGAACTGCATTCGCTGATAGACAGACATTCGCTTTCTACAAACGCTTTCGTTGGTAAAGGGGCAACACTGTGTATTTCTCTCTCGCAGAGCCCGGTTGCCAAATTCGAAACGTCCAGCGATTGCGCCCACAGGAAAGCTGCCAGCATGGAAAGCTGTAGCTGGTTTTCACTGCCCCTTGGAACTGCATTCGCTGATAGACAGACATTTGCTTTCTATAAACGCTTTCGTTGCTACAGGGGCAACACTCTGTATTTCCCTCTCGCAGAGCCCGGTTGCCAAATTCGAAACGTCCAGCGATTGCGCCCACAGGAAAGCTGCCAGCACGGAAAGCTGTAGCTGGTTTTCACTGCCCCTTGGAACTGCATTCGCAGATAGACAGACATTCGCTTTCTGTAAAACCTTGCCTTCGTAAGGGGCAACACTGTGTATTTCTCTCTCGCAGAGCCCGGTTGCCAAATCGAAACGTCCAGCGATTGCGCCCACAGGAAAGCTGCCAGCACGGAAAGCTGTAGCTGGTTTTCACTGCCCCTTGGAACTGCATTCGCTGATAGACAGACATTCGCTTTCTGTAAAACCTTGCCTTCGTAAGGGGCAACACTGTGTATTTCTCTCTCGCAGAGCCCGGTTGCCAAATTCGAAACGTCCAGCGATTGCGCCCACAGGAAAGCTGCCAGCACGGAAAGCTGTAGCTGGTTTTCACTGCCCCTTGGAACTGCATTCGCTGATAGACAGACATTCGCTTTCTACAAACGCTTTCATTGGTAAAGGGGCAAGACTGTGTATTTCTCTCTCGCAGAGCCCGGTTGCCAAATTCGAAACGTCCAGCGATTGCGCCCACAGGAAAGCTGCCAGCACGGAAAGCTGTAGCTGGTTTTCACTGCCCCTTGGAACTGCATTCGCTGATAGATAGACATTCGCTTTCTATAAAACCTTGCCTTCGTAAGGGGCAACACTGTGTATTTCTCTCTCGCAGAGCCCGGTTGCCAATTTCGAAACGTCCAGCGATTGCGCCCACAGGAAAGCTGCCAGCACGGAAAGCTGTAGCTGGTTTTCACTGCCCCTTGGAACTGCATTCGCTGATAGACAGACATTCGCTTTCTACAAACGCTTTCGTTGGTAAAGGGGCAACACTGTGTATTTCTCTCTCGCAGAGCCCGGTTGCCAAATTCGAAACGTCCAGCGATTGCGCCCACAGGAAAGCTGCCAGCATGGAAAGCTGTAGCTGGTTTTCACTGCCCCTTGGAACTGCATTCGCTGATAGACAGACATTTGCTTTCTATAAACGCTTTCGTTGCTACAGGGGCAACACTCTGTATTTCCCTCTCGCAGAGCCCGGTTGCCAAATTCGAAACGTCCAGCGATTGCGCCCACAGGAAAGCTGCCAGCACGGAAAGCTGTAGCTGGTTTTCACTGCCCCTTGGAACTGCATTCGCAGATAGACAGACATTCGCTTTCTGTAAAACCTTGCCTTCGTAAGGGGCAACACTGTGTATTTCTCTCTCGCAGAGCCCGGTTGCCAAATCGAAACGTCCAGCGATTGCGCCCACAGGAAAGCTGCCAGCACGGAAAGCTGTAGCTGGTTTTCACTGCCCCTTGGAACTGCATTCGCAGATAGACAGACATTCGCTTTCTGTAAAACCTTGCCTTCGTAAGGGGCAACACTGTGTATTTCTCTCTCGCAGAGCCCGGTTGCCAAATTCGAAACGTCCAGCGATTGCGCCCACAGGAAAGCTGCCAGCACGGAAAGCTGTAGCTGGTTTTCACTGCCCCTTGGAACTGCATTCGCTGATAGACAGACATTCGCTTTCTACAAACGCTTTCGTTGCTACAGGGGCAACACTGTGTATTTCTCTCTCGCAGAGCCCGGTTGCCAAATTCGAAACGTCCAGCGATTGCGCCCACAGGAAAGCTGCCAGCACGGAAAGCTGTAGCTGGTTTTCACTGCCCCTTGGAACTGCATTCGCTGATAGACAGACATTCGCTTTCTACAAACGCTTTCGTTGCTACAGGGGCAACACTGTGTATTTCTCTCTCGCAGAGCCCGGTTGCCAAATTCGAAACGTCCAGCGATTGCGCCCACAGGAAAGCTGCCAGCACGGAAAGCTGTAGCTGGTTTTCACTGCCCCTTGGAACTGCATTCGCTGATAGACAGACATTCGCTTTCTACAAAAGCTTTCGTTGGTAAAGGGGCAACACTGTGTATTTCTCTCTCGCAGAGCCCGGTTGCCAAATTCGAAACGTCCAGCGATTGCGCCCACAGGAAAGCTGCCAGCACGGAAAGCTGTAGCTGGTTTTCACTGCCCCTTGGAACTGCATTCGCTGATAGACAGACATTCGCTTTCTACAAACGCTTTCATTGGTAAAGGGGCAACACTGTGTATTTCTCTCTCGCAGAGCCCGGTTGCCAAATTCGAAACGTCCAGCGATTGCGCCCACAGGAAAGCTGCCAGCACGGAAAGCTGTAGCTGGTTTTCACTGCCCCTTGGAACTGCATTCGCTGATAGACAGACATTCGCTTTCTACAAACGCTTTCGTTGCTACAGGGGCAACACTGTGTATTTCTCTCTCGCAGAGCCCGGTTGCCAAATTCGAAACGTCCAGCGATTGCGCCCACAGGAAAGCTGCCAGCACGGAAAGCTGTAGCTGGTTTTCACTGCCCCTTGGAACTGCATTCGCTGATAGACAGACATTCGCTTTCTACAAAAGCTTTCGTTGGTAAAGGGGCAACACTGTGTATTTCTCTCTCGCAGAGCCCGGTTGCCAAATTCGAAACGTCCAGCGATTGCGCCCACAGGAAAGCTGCCAGCACGGAAAGCTGTAGCTGGTTTTCACTGCCCCTTGGAACTGCATTCGCTGATAGACAGACATTCGCTTTCTACAAACGCTTTCGTTGCTACAGGGGCAACACTGTGTATTTCTCTCTCGCAGAGCCCGGTTGCCAAATTCGACACGTCCAGCGATTGCGCCCACAGGAAAGCTGCCAGCATGGAAAGCTGTAGCTGGTTTTCACTGCCCCTTGGAACTGCATTCGCTGATAGACAGACATTTGCTTTCTATAAACGCTTTCGTTGCTACAGGGGCAACACTCTGTATTTCCCTCTCGCAGAGCCCGGTTGCCAAATTCGAAACGTCCAGCGATTGCGCCCACAGGAAAGCTGCCAGCACGGAAAGCTGTAGCTGGTTTTCACTGCCCCTTGGAACTGCATTCGCAGATAGACAGACATTCGCTTTCTGTAAAACCTTGCCTTCGTAAGGGGCAACACTGTGTATTTCTCTCTCGCAGAGCCCGGTTGCCAAATCGAAACGTCCAGCGATTGCGCCCACAGGAAAGCTGCCAGCACGGAAAGCTGTAGCTGGTTTTCACTGCCCCTTGGAACTGCATTCGCAGATAGACAGACATTCGCTTTCTGTAAAACCTTGCCTTCGTAAGGGGCAACACTGTGTATTTCTCTCTCGCAGAGCCCGGTTGCCAAATTCGAAACGTCCAGCGATTGCGCCCACAGGAAAGCTGCCAGCACGGAAAGCTGTAGCTGGTTTTCACTGCCCCTTGGAACTGCATTCGCTGATAGACAGACATTCGCTTTCTACAAAAGCTTTCATTGGTAAAGGGGCAACACTGTGTATTTCTCTCTCGCAGAGCCCGGTTGCCAAATTCGAAACGTCCAGCGATTGCACCCACAGGAAAGCTGCCAGCACGGAAAGCTGTAGCTGGTTTTCACTGCCCCTTGGAACTGCATTCGCTGATAGACAGACATTCGCTTTCTACAAAAGCTTTCGTTGGTAAAGGGGCAACACTGTGTATTTCTCTCTCGCAGAGCCCGGTTGCCAAATTCGAAACGTCCAGCGATTGCGCCCACAGGAAAGCTGCCAGCACGGAAAGCTGTAGCTGGTTTTCACTGCCCCTTGGAACTGCATTCGCTGATAGACAGACATTCGCTTTCTACAAACGCTTTCGTTGCTACAGGGGCAACACTGTGTATTTCTCTCTCGCAGAGCCCGGTTGCCAAATTCGAAACGTCCAGCGATTGCGCCCACAGGAAAGCTGCCAGCACGGAAAGCTGTAGCTGGTTTTCACTGCCCCTTGGAACTGCATTCGCTGATAGACAGACATTCGTTTTCTACAAAAGCTTTCGTTCGTAAACGGGCAACACTGTGTATTTCTCTCTCGCAGAGCCCGGTTGCCAAATTCGAAACGTCCAGCGATTGCGCCCACAGGAAAGCTGCCAGCACGGAAAGCTGTAGCTGGTTTTCACTGCCCCTTGGAACTGCATTCGCTGATAGACAGACATTCGCTTTCTACAAAAGCTTTCGATGGTAAAGGGGCAACAGTGTGTATTTCTCTCTCGCAGAGCCCGGTTGCCAAATTCGAAACGTCCAGCGATTGCGCCCACAGGAAAGCTGCCAGCACGGAAAGCTGTAGCTGGTTTTCACTGTCTCTTGGAACTGCATTCGCTGATAGACAGACATTCGTTTTCTACAAAAGCTTTCGTTCGTAAGGGGCAACACTGTGTATTTCTCTCTCGCAGAGCCCGGTTGCCAAATTCGAAACGTCCAGCGATTGCGCCCACAGGAAAGCTGCCAGCACGGAAAGCTGTAGCTGGTTTTCACTGCCCCTTGGAACTGCATTCGCTGATAGATAGACATTCGCTTTCTGTAAAACCTTGCCTTCGTAAGGGGCAACACTGTGTATTTCTCTCTCGCAGAGCCCGGTTGCCAAATCGAAACGTCCAGCGATTGCGCCCACAGGAAAGCTGCCAGCACGGAAAGCTGTAGCTGGTTTTCACTGCCCCTTGGAACTGCATTCGCAGATAGACAGACATTCGCTTTCTGTAAAACCTTGCCTTCGTAAGGGGCAACACTGTGTATTTCTCTCTCGCAGAGCCCGGTTGCCAAATTCGAAACGTCCAGCGATTGCGCCCACAGGAAAGCTGCCAGCACGGAAAGCTGTAGCTGGTTTTCACTGCCCCTTGGAACTGCATTCACTGATAGACAGACATTCGCTTTCTACAAAAGCTTTCGTTGGTAAAGGGCAACACTGTGTATTTCTCTCTCGCAGAGCCCGGTTGCCAAATTCGAAACGTCCAGCGATTGCGCCCACAGGAAAGCTGCCAGCACGGAAAGCTGTAGCTGGTTTTCACTGCCCCTTGGAACTGCATTCGCTGATAGACAGACATTCGCTTTCTACAAACGCTTTCGTTGCTACAGGGGCAACACTGTGTATTTCTCTCTCGCAGAGCCCGGTTGCCAAATTCGAAACGTCCAGCGATTGCGCCCACAGGAAAGCTGCCAGCATGGAAAGCTGTAGCTGGTTTTCACTGCCCCTTGGAACTGCATTCGCTGATAGACAGACATTCGCTTTCTACAAAAGCTTTCGTTGGTAAAGGGGCAACAGTGTGTATTTCTCTCTCGCAGAGCCCGGTTGCCAAATTCGAAACGTCCAGCGATTGCGCCCACAGGAAAGCTGCCAGCACGGAAAGCTGTAGCTGGTTTTCACTGCCCCTTGGAACTGCATTCGCTGATAGACAGACATTCGCTTTCTACAAACGCTTTCGTTGCTACAGGGGCAACACTGTGTATTTCTCTCTCGCAGAGCCCGGTTGCCAAATTCGAAACGTCCAGCGATTGCGCCCACAGGAAAGCTGCCAGCACGGAAAGCTGTAGCTGGTTTTCACTGCCCATTGGAACTGCATTCGCTGCTAGACAGACATTCGCTTTCTGCAAAACCTTGCCTTCGTAAAGGGGCAACACTGTGTATTTCTCTCTCGCAGAGCCCAGTTGCCAAATTCGAAACGTCCAGCGATTGCGCCCACAGGAAAGCTGCCAGCACGGAAAGCTGTAGCTGGTTTTCACTGCCCCTTGGAACTGCATTCACTGATAGACAGACATTCGCTTTCTACAAAAGCTTTTGTTGGTAAAGGGGCAAGACTGTGTATTTCTCTCTCGCAGAGCCCGGTTGCCAAATTCGAAACGTCCAGCGATTGCGCCCACAGGAAAGCTGCCAGCACGGAAAGCTGTAGCTGGTTTTCACTGCCCCTTGGAACTGCATTCGCTGATAGACAGACATTCGCTTTCTACAAAAGCTTTCGTTGGTAAAGGGGCAAGTCTGTGTATTTCTCTCTCGCAGAGCCCGGTTGCCAAATTCGAAACGTCCAGCGATTGCGCCCACAGGAAAGCTGCCAGCACGGAAAGCTGTAGCTGGTTTTCACTGCCCCTTGGAACTGCATTCGCTGATAGACAGACATTCGCTTTCTACAAACGCTTTCGTTGCTACAGGGGCAACACTGTGTATTTCTCTCTCGCAGAGCCCGGTTGCCAAATTCGAAACGTCCAGCGATTGCGCCCACAGGAAAGCTGCCAGCACGGAAAGCTGTAGCTGGTTTTCACTGCCCCTTGGAACTGCATTCGCTGATAGACAGACATTCGCTTTCTACAAAAGCTTTCGTTGGTAAAGGGGCAACAGTGTGTATTTCTCTCTCGCAGAGCCCGGTTGCCAAATTCGAAACGTCCAGCGATTGCGCCCACAGGAAAGCTGCCAGCACGGAAAGCTGTAGCTGGTTTTCACTGCCCCTTGGAACTGCATTCGCTGATAGACAGACATTCGCTTTCTACAAACGCTTTCGTTGCTACAGGGGCAACACTGTGTATTTCTCTCTCGCAGAGCCCGGTTGCCAAATTCGAAACGTCCAGCGATTGCGCCCACAGGAAAGCTGCCAGCACGGAAAGCTGTAGCTGGTTTTCACTGCCCATTGGAACTGCATTCGCTGCTAGACAGACATTCGCTTTCTGCAAAACCTTGCCTTCGTAAAGGGGCAACACTGTCTATTTCTCTCTCGCAGAGCCCAGTTGCCAAATTCGAAACGTCCAGCGATTGCGCCCACAGGAAAGCTGCCAGCACGGAAAGCTGTAGCTGGTTTTCACTGCCCCTTGGAACTGCATTCGCTGATAGACAGACATTCGCTTTCTACAAAAGCTTTCGTTGGTAAAGGGGCAAGTCTGTGTATTTCTCTCTCGCAGAGCCCGGTTGCCAAATTCGAAACGTCCAGCGATTGCGCCCACAGGAAAGCTGCCAGCACGGAAAGCTGTAGCTGGTTTTCACTGCCCCTTGGAACTGCATTCGCTGATAGACAGACATTCGCTTTCTGTAAAACCTTGCCTTCGTAAGGGGCAACACTGTGTATTTCTCTCTCGCAGAGCCCGGTTGCCAAATCGAAACGTCCAGCGATTGCGCCCACAGGAAAGCTGCCAGCACGGAAAGCTGTAGCTGGTTTTCACTGCCCCTTGGAACTGCATTCGCAGATAGACAGACATTCGCTTTCTGTAAAACCTTGCCTTCGTAAGGGGCAACACTGTGTATTTCTCTCTCGCAGAGCCCGGTTGCCAAATTCGAAATGTCCAGCGATTGCGCCCACAGGAAAGCTGCCAGCACGGAAAGCTGTAGCTGGTTTTCACTGCCCCTTGGAACTGCATTCGCTGATAGACAGACATTCGCTTTCTACAAACGCTTTCATTGGTAAAGGGGCAAGTCTGTGTATTTCTCTCTCGCAGAGCCCGGTTGCCAAATTCGAAACGTCCAGCGATTGCGCCCACAGGAAAGCTGCCAGCACGGAAAGCTGTAGCTGGTTTTCACTGCCCCTTGGAACTGCATTCGTTGATAGACAGACATTCGCTTTCTACAAACGCTTTCGTTGCTACAGGGGCAACACTGTGTATTTCTCTCTCGCAGAGCCCGGTTGCCAAATTCGAAACGTCCAGCGATTGCGCCCACAGGAAAGCTGCCAGCACGGAAAGCTGTAGCTGGTTTTCACTGCCCCTTGGAACTGCATTCGCTGATAGACAGACATTCGCTTTCTACAAAAGCTTTCGTTGGTAAAGGGGCAACACTGTGTATTTCTCTCTCGCAGAGCCCGGTTGCCAAATTCGAAACGTCCAGCGATTGCGCCCACAGGAAAGCTGCCAGCACGGAAAGCTGTAGCTGGTTTTCACTGCCCCTTGGAACTGCATTCGCTGATAGACAGACATTCGCTTTCTACAAAAGCTTTCGTTGGTAAAGGGGCAAGTCTGTGTATTTCTCTCTCGCAGAGCCCGGTTGCCAAATTCGAAACGTCCAGCGATTGCGCTCACAGGAAAGCTGCCAGCACGGAAAGCTGTAGCTGGTTTTCACTGCCCCTTGGAACTGCATTCGCTGATAGACAGACATTCGCTTTCTACAAAAGCTTTCGTTGGTAAAGGGGCAACACTGTGTATTTCTCTCTCGCAGAGCCCGGTTGCCAAATTCGAAACGTCCAGCGATTGCGCCCACAGGAAAGCTGCCAGCACGGAAAGCTGTAGCTGGTTTTCACTGCCCCTTGGAACTGCATTCGCAGATAGACAGACATTCGCTTTCTGTAAAACCTTGCCTTCGTAAGGGGCAACACTGTGTATTTCTCTCTCGCAGAGCCCGGTTGCCAAATTCGAAACGTCCAGCGATTGCGCCCACAGGAAAGCTGCCAGCACGGAAAGCTGTAGCTGGTTTTCACTGCCCCTTGGAACTGCATTCGCAGATAGACAGACATTCGCTTTCTGTAAAACCTTGCCTTCGTAAGGGGCAACACTGTGTATTTCTCTCTCGCAGAGCCCGGTTGCCAAATTCGAAACGTCCAGCGATTGCGCCCACAGGAAAGCTGCCAGCACGGAAAGCTGTAGCTGGTTTTCACTGCCCCTTGGAACTGCATTCGCTGATAGACAGACATTCGCTTTCTACAAACGCTTTCATTGGTAAAGGGGCAACACTGTGTATTTCTCTCTCGCAGAGCCCGGTTGCCAAATTCGAAACGTCCAGCGATTGCGCCCACAGGAAAGCTGCCAGCACGGAAAGCTGTAGCTGGTTTTCACTGCCCCTTGGAACTGCATTCGCTGATAGACAGACATTCGCTTTCTACAAACGCTTTCGTTGCTACAGGGGCAACACTGTGTATTTCTCTCTCGCAGAGCCCGGTTGCCAAATTCGAAACGTCCAGCGATTGCGCCCACAGGAAAGCTGCCAGCACGGAAAGCTGTAGCTGGTTTTCACTGCCCCTTGGAACTGCATTCGCTGATAGACAGACATTCGCTTTCTACAAAAGCTTTCGTTGGTAAAGGGGCAAGTCTGTGTATTTCTCTCTCGCAGAGCCCGGTTGCCAAATTCGAAACGTCCAGCGATTGCGCCCACAGGAAAGCTGCCAGCACGGAAAGCTGTAGCTGGTTTTCACTGCCCCTTGGAACTGCATTCGCTGATAGACAGACATTCGCTTTCTACAAAAGCTTTTGTTGGTAAAGGGGCAACACTGTGTATTTCTCTCTCGCAGAGCCCGGTTGCCAAATTCGAAACGTCCAGCGATTGCGCCCACAGGAAAGCTGCCAGCACGGAAAGCTGTAGCTGGTTTTCACTGCCCCTTGGAACTGCATTCGCTGATAGACAGACATTCGCTTTCTACAAAAGCTTTTGTTGGTAAAGGGGCAACACTGTGTATTTCTCTCTCGCAGAGCCCGGTTGCCAAATTCGAAACGTCCAGCGATTGCGCCCACAGGAAAGCTGCCAGCACGGAAAGCTGTAGCTGGTTTTCACTGCCCCTTGGAACTGCATTCGCTGATAGACAGACATTCGCTTTCTACAAAAGCTTTCGTTGGTAAAGGGGCAACACTGTGTATTTCTCTCTCGCAGAGCCCGGTTGCCAAATTCGAAACGTCCAGCGATTGCGCCCACAGGAAAGCTGCCAGCACGGAAAGCTGTAGCTGGTTTTCACTGTCTCTTGGAACTGCATTCGCTGATAGACAGACATTCGTTTTCTACAAAAGCTTTCGTTCGTAAGGGGCAACACTGTGTATTTCTCTCTCGCAGAGCCCGGTTGCCAAATTCGAAACGTCCAGCGATTGCGCCCACAGGAAAGCTGCCAGCACGGAAAGCTGTAGCTGGTTTTCACTGCCCCTTGGAACTGCATTCGCTGATAGATAGACATTCGCTTTCTATAAAACCTTGCCTTCGTAAGGGGCAACACTGTGTATTTCTCTCTCGCAGAGCCCGGTTGCCAAATCGAAACGTCCAGCGATTGCGCCCACAGGAAAGCTGCCAGCACGGAAAGCTGTAGCTGGTTTTCACTGCCCCTTGGAACTGCATTCGCTGATAGACAGACATTCGCTTTCTACAAACGCTTTCATTGGTAAAGGGGCAACACTGTGTATTTCTCTCTCGCAGAGCCCGGTTGCCAAATTCGAAACGTCCAGCGATTGCGCCCACAGGAAAGCTGCCAGCATGGAAAGCTGTAGCTGGTTTTCACTGCCCCTTGGAACTGCATTCACTGATAGACAGACATTCGCTTTCTACAAAAGCTTTCGTTGGTAAAGGGGCAACACTGTGTATTTCTCTCTCGCAGAGCCCGGTTGCCAAATTCGAAACGTCCAGCGATTGCGCCCACAGGAAAGCTGCCAGCACGGAAAGCTGTAGCTGGTTTTCACTGCCCCTTGGAACTGCATTCGCTGATAGACAGACATTCGCTTTCTACAAACGCTTTCGTTGGTAAAGGGGCAACAGTGTGTATTTCTCTCTCGCAGAGCCCGGTTGCCAAATTCGAAACGTCCAGCGATTGCGCCCACAGGAAAGCTGCCAGCACGGAAAGCTGTAGCTGGTTTTCACTGCCCCTTGGAACTGCATTCGCTGATAGACAGACATTCGCTTTCTACAAAAGCTTGCGTTCGTAAACGGGCAACAGTGTGTATTTCTCTCTCGCAGAGCCCGGTTGCCAAATTCGAAACGTCCAGCGATTGCGCCCACAGGAATGCTGCCAGCACGGAAAGCTTTAGCTGGTTTTCACTGCCCATTGGAACTGCATTCGCTGCTAGACAGACATTCGCTTTCTGCAAAACCTTGCCTTCGTAAAGGGGCAACACTGTGTATTTCTCTCTCGCAGAGCCCGGTTGCCAAATTCGAAACGTCCAGCGATTGCGCCCACAGGAAAGCTGCCAGCACGGAAAGCTATAGCTGGTTTTCACTGCCCCTTGGAACTGCATTCGCTGATAGACAGACATTCGTTTTCTACAAAAGCCTTCGTTCGTAAAGGGGCAACACTGTGTATTTCTCTCTCGCAGAGCCCGTTGCCAAATTCGAAACGTCCAGCGATTGCGCCCACAGGAAAGCTGCCAGCACGGAAAGCTGTAGCTGGTTTTCACTGCCCCTTGGAACTGCATTCGCTGATAGACAGACATTCGCTTTCTACAAAAGCTTTCGTTGGTAAAGGGGCAAGTCTGTGTATTTCTCTCTCGCAGAGCCCGGTTGCCAAATTCGAAACGTCCAGCGATTGCGCCCACAGGAAAGCTGCCAGCACGGAAAGCTGTAGCTGGTTTTCACTGCCCCTTGGAACTGCATTCGCTGATAGACAGACATTCGCTTTCTACAAAAGCTTTTGTTGGTAAAGGGGCAAGACTATGTATTTCTCTCTCGCAGAGCCCGGTTGCCAAATTCGAAACGTCCAGCGATTGCGCCCACAGGAAAGCTGCCAGCACGGAAAGCTGTAGCTGGTTTTCACTGCCCCTTGGAACTGCATTCGCTGATAGACAGACATTCGCTTTCTACAAAAGCTTTCGTTGCTACAGGGGCAACACTGTGTATTTCTCTCTCGCAGAGCCCGGTTGCCAATTTCGAAACGTCCAGCGATTGCGCCCACAGGAAAGCTGCCAGCACGGAAAGCTGTAGCTGGTTTTCACTGCCCCTTGGAACTGCATTCGCTGATAGACAGACATTCGCTTTCTACAAAAGCTTTCGATGGTAAAGGGGCAACAGTGTGTATTTCTCTCTCGCAGAGCCCGGTTGCCAAATTCGAAAAGTCCAGCGATTGCGCCCACAGGAAAGCTGCCAGCACGGAAAGCTGTAGCTGGTTTTCACTGCCCCTTGGAACTGCATTCGCTGATAGACAGACATTCGCTTTCTACAAACGCTTTCGTTGGTAAAGGGGCAACAGTGTGTATTTCTCTCTCGCAGAGCCCGGTTGCCAAATTCGAAACGTCCAGCGATTGCGCCCACAGGAAAGCTGCCAGCACGGAAAGCTTAGCTGGTTTTCACTGCCCCTTGGAACTGCATTCACTGATAGACAGACATTCGCTTTCTACAAAAGCTTTCGTTGGTAAAGGGGCAACACTGTGTATTTCTCTCTCGCAGAGCCCGGTTGCCAAATTCGAAACGTCCAGCGATTGCGCCCACAGGAAAGCTGCCAGCACGGAAAGCTGTAGCTGGTTTTCACTGCCCCTTGGAACTGCATTCGCTGATAGACAGACATTCGCTTTCTACAAACGCTTTCGTTGCTACAGGGGCAACACTGTGTATTTCTCTCTCGCAGAGCCCGGTTGCCAAATTCGAAACGTCCAGCGATTGCGCCCACAGGAAAGCTGCCAGCACGGAAAGCTGTAGCTGGTTTTCACTGCCCCTTGGAACTGCATTCGCTGATAGACAGACATTCGCTTTCTACAAACGCTTTCGTTGGTAAAGGGGCAACAGTGTGTATTTCTCTCTCGCAGACCCCGGTTGCCAAATTCGAAACGTCCAGCGATTGCGCCCACAGGAAAGCTGCCAGCACGGAAAGCTGTAGCTGGTTTTCACTGCCCATTGGAACTGCATTCGCTGCTAGACAGACATTCGCTTTCTGCAAAACCTTGCCTTCGTAAAGGGGCAACACTGTGTATTTCTCTCTCGCAGAGCCCAGTTGCGAAATTCGAAACGTCCAGCGATTGCGCCCACAGGAAAGCTGCCAGCACGGAAAGCTGTAGCTGGTTTTCACTGCCCCTTGGAACTGCATTCGCTGATAGATAGACATTCGTTTTCTACAAAAGCTTTCGTTCGTAAAGGGGCAACACTGTGTATTTCTCTCTCGCAGAGCCCGGTTGCCAAATTCGAAACGTCCAGCGATTGCGCCCACAGGAAAGCTGCCAGCACGGAAAGCTGTAGCTGGTTTTCACTGCCCCTTGGAACTGCATTCGCTGATAGACAGACATTCGCTTTCTACAAAAGCTTTCGTTGGTAAAGGGGCAAGTCTGTGTATTTCTCTCTCGCAGAGCCCGGTTGCCAAATTCGAAACGTCCAGCGATTGCGCCCACAGGAAAGCTGCCAGCACGGAAAGCTGTAGCTGGTTTTCACTGCCCCTTGGAACTGCATTCGCTGATAGACAGACATTCGCTTTCTACAAAAGCTTTCGTTGGTAAAGGGGCAACAGTGTGTATTTCTCTCTCGCAGAGCCCGGTTGCCAAATTCGAAACGTCCAGCGATTGCGCCCACAGGAAAGCTGCCAGCACGGAAAGCTGTAGCTGGTTTTCACTGCCCCTTGGAACTGCATTCGCTGATAGACAGACATTCGCTTTCTACAAAAGCTTTTGTTGGTAAAGGGGTAAGACTGTGTATTTCTCTCTCGCAGAGCCCGGTTGCCAAATTCGAAACGTCCAGCGATTGCGCCCACAGGAAAGCTGCCAGCACGGAAAGCTGTAGCTGGTTTTCACTGCCCCTTGGAACTGCATTCGCTGATAGATAGACATTCGCTTTCTGTAAAACCTTGCCTTCGTAAGGGGCAACACTGTGTATTTCTCTCTCGCAGAGCCCGGTTGCCAAATTCGAAACGTCCAGCGATTGCGCCCACAGGAAAGCTGCCAGCACGGAAAGCTGTAGCTGGTTTTCACTGCCCCTTGGAACTGCATTCGCTGATAGATAGACATTCGCTTTCTGTAAAACCTTGCCTTCGTAAGGGGCAACACTGTGTATTTCTCTCTCGCAGAGCCCGGTTGCCAATTTCGAAACGTCCAGCGATTGCGCCCACAGGAAAGCTGCCAGCACGGAAAGCTGTAGCTGGTTTTCACTGCCCCTTGGAACTGCATTCGCTGATAGACAGACATTCGCTTTCTACAAACGCTTTCGTTGGTAAAGGGGCAACACTGTGTATTTCTCTCTCGCAGAGCCCGGTTGCCAAATTCGAAACGTCCAGCGATTGCGCCCACAGGAAAGCTGCCAGCATGGAAAGCTGTAGCTGGTTTTCACTGCCCCTTGGAACTGCATTCGCTGATAGACAGACATTTGCTTTCTATAAACGCTTTCGTTGCTACAGGGGCAACACTCTGTATTTCCCTCTCGCAGAGCCCGGTTGCCAAATTCGAAACGTCCAGCGATTGCGCCCACAGGAAAGCTGCCAGCACGGAAAGCTGTAGCTGGTTTTCACTGCCCCTTGGAACTGCATTCGCAGATAGACAGACATTCGCTTTCTGTAAAACCTTGCCTTCGTAAGGGGCAACACTGTGTATTTCTCTCTCGCAGAGCCCGGTTGCCAAATCGAAACGTCCAGCGATTGCGCCCACAGGAAAGCTGCCAGCACGGAAAGCTGTAGCTGGTTTTCACTGCCCCTTGGAACTGCATTCGCAGATAGACAGACATTCGCTTTCTGTAAAACCTTGCCTTCGTAAGGGGCAACACTGTGTATTTCTCTCTCGCAGAGCCCGGTTGCCAAATTCGAAACGTCCAGCGATTGCGCCCACAGGAAAGCTGCCAGCACGGAAAGCTGTAGCTGGTTTTCACTGCCCCTTGGAACTGCATTCGCTGATAGACAGACATTCGCTTTCTACAAACGCTTTCGTTGCTACAGGGGCAACACTGTGTATTTCTCTCTCGCAGAGCCCGGTTGCCAAATTCGAAACGTCCAGCGATTGCGCCCACAGGAAAGCTGCCAGCACGGAAAGCTGTAGCTGGTTTTCACTGCCCCTTGGAACTGCATTCGCTGATAGACAGACATTCGCTTTCTACAAAAGCTTTCGTTGGTAAAGGGGCAACACTGTGTATTTCTCTCTCGCAGAGCCCGGTTGCCAAATTCGAAACGTCCAGCGATTGCGCCCACAGGAAAGCTGCCAGCACGGAAAGCTGTAGCTGGTTTTCACTGCCCCTTGGAACTGCATTCGCTGATAGATAGACATTCGCTTTCTGTAAAACCTTGCCTTCGTAAGGGGCAACACTGTGTATTTCTCTCTCGCAGAGCCCGGTTGCCAAATTCGAAACGTCCAGCGATTGCGCCCACAGGAAAGCTGCCAGCACGGAAAGCTGTAGCTGGTTTTCACTGCCCCTTGGAACTGCATTCGCAGATAGACAGACATTCGCTTTCTGTAAAACCTTGCCTTCGTAAGGGGCAACACTGTGTATTTCTCTCTCGCAGAGCCCGGTTGCCAATTTCGAAACGTCCAGCGATTGCGCCCACAGGAAAGCTGCCAGCACGGAAAGCTGTAGCTGGTTTTCACTGCCCCTTGGAACTGCATTCGCTGATAGACAGACATTCGCTTTCTACAAACGCTTTCGTTGGTAAAGGGGCAACACTGTGTATTTCTCTCTCGCAGAGCCCGGTTGCCAAATTCGAAACGTCCAGCGATTGCGCCCACAGGAAAGCTGCCAGCATGGAAAGCTGTAGCTGGTTTTCACTGCCCCTTGGAACTGCATTCGCTGATAGACAGACATTTGCTTTCTATAAACGCTTTCGTTGCTACAGGGGCAACACTCTGTATTTCCCTCTCGCAGAGCCCGGTTGCCAAATTCGAAACGTCCAGCGATTGCGCCCACAGGAAAGCTGCCAGCACGGAAAGCTGTAGCTGGTTTTCACTGCCCCTTGGAACTGCATTCGCAGATAGACAGACATTCGCTTTCTGTAAAACCTTGCCTTCGTAAGGGGCAACACTGTGTATTTCTCTCTCGCAGAGCCCGGTTGCCAAATCGAAACGTCCAGCGATTGCGCCCACAGGAAAGCTGCCAGCACGGAAAGCTGTAGCTGGTTTTCACTGCCCCTTGGAACTGCATTCGCAGATAGACAGACATTCGCTTTCTGTAAAACCTTGCCTTCGTAAGGGGCAACACTGTGTATTTCTCTCTCGCAGAGCCCGGTTGCCAAATTCGAAACGTCCAGCGATTGCGCCCACAGGAAAGCTGCCAGCACGGAAAGCTGTAGCTGGTTTTCACTGCCCCTTGGAACTGCATTCGCTGATAGACAGACATTCGCTTTCTACAAACGCTTTCATTGGTAAAGGGGCAACACTGTGTATTTCTCTCTCGCAGAGCCCGGTTGCCAAATTCGAAACGTCCAGCGATTGCGCCCACAGGAAAGCTGCCAGCACGGAAAGCTGTAGCTGGTTTTCACTGCCCCTTGGAACTGCATTCGCTGATAGACAGACATTCGCTTTCTACAAACGCTTTCGTTGCTACAGGGGCAACACTGTGTATTTCTCTCTCGCAGAGCCCGGTTGCCAAATTCGAAACGTCCAGCGATTGCGCCCACAGGAAAGCTGCCAGCACGGAAAGCTGTAGCTGGTTTTCACTGCCCCTTGGAACTGCATTCGCTGATAGACAGACATTCGCTTTCTACAAAAGCTTTCGTTGGTAAAGGGGCAACACTGTGTATTTCTCTCTCGCAGAGCCCGGTTGCCAAATTCGAAACGTCCAGCGATTGCGCCCACAGGAAAGCTGCCAGCACGGAAAGCTGTAGCTGGTTTTCACTGCCCCTTGGAACTGCATTCGCTGATAGACAGACATTCGCTTTCTACAAACGCTTTCGTTGCTACAGGGGCAACACTGTGTATTTCTCTCTCGCAGAGCCCGGTTGCCAAATTCGAAACGTCCAGCGATTGCGCCCACAGGAAAGCTGCCAGCACGGAAAGCTGTAGCTGGTTTTCACTGCCCCTTGGAACTGCATTCGCTGATAGACAGACATTCGCTTTCTACAAAAGCTTTCGTTGGTAAAGGGGCAACACTGTGTATTTCTCTCTCGCAGAGCCCGGTTGCCAAATTCGAAACGTCCAGCGATTGCGCCCACAGGAAAGCTGCCAGCACGGAAAGCTGTAGCTGGTTTTCACTGCCCCTTGGAACTGCATTCGCTGATAGACAGACATTCGCTTTCTACAAACGCTTTCGTTGCTACAGGGGCAACACTGTGTATTTCTCTCTCGCAGAGCCCGGTTGCCAAATTCGAAACGTCCAGCGATTGCGCCCACAGGAAAGCTGCCAGCACGGAAAGCTGTAGCTGGTTTTCACTGCCCCTTGGAACTGCATTCGCTGATAGACAGACATTCGCTTTCTACAAAAGCTTTCGTTCGTAAACGGGCAACACTGTGTATTTCTCTCTCGCAGAGCCCGGTTGCCAAATTCGAAACGTCCAGCGATTGCGCCCACAGGAAAGCTGCCAGCACGGAAAGCTGTAGCTGGTTTTCACTGCCCCTTGGAACTTCATTCGCTGATAAACAGACATTCGCTTTCTACAAAAGCTTTTGTTGGTAAAGGGGCAACAGTGTGTATTTCTCTCTTGCAGAGCCCGGTTGCCAAATTCGAAACGTCCAGCGATTGCGCCCACAGGAAAGCTGCCAGCACGGAAAGCTGTAGCTGGTTTTCACTGCCCCTTGGAACTGCATTCGCTGATAGATAGACATTCGCTTTCTATAAAACCTTGCCTTCGTAAGGGGCAACACTGTGTATTTCTCTCTCGCAGAGCCCGGTTGCCAAATCGAAACGTCCAGCGATTGCGCCCACAGGAAAGCTGCCAGCACGGAAAGCTGTAGCTGGTTTTCACTGCCCCTTGGAACTGCATTCGCTGATAGACAGACATTCGCTTTCTACAAACGCTTTCGTTGGTAAAGGGGCAACAGTGTGTATTTCTCTCTCGCAGAGCCCGGTTGCCAAATTCGAAACGTCCAGCGATTGCGCCCACAGGAAAGCTGCCAGCATGGAAAGCTGTAGCTGGTTTTCACTGCCCCTTGGAACTGCATTCACTGATAGACAGACATTCGCTTTCTACAAAAGCTTTCGTTGGTAAAGGGGCAACACTGTGTATTTCTCTCTCGCAGAGCCCGGTTGCCAAATTCGAAACGTCCAGCGATTGCGCCCACAGGAAAGCTGCCAGCACGGAAAGCTGTAGCTGGTTTTCACTGCCCCTTGGAACTGCATTCGCTGATAGACAGACATTCGCTTTCTACAAACGCTTTCGTTGGTAAAGGGGCAACACTGTGTATTTCTCTCTCGCAGAGCCCGGTTGCCAAATTCGAAACGTCCAGCGATTGCGCCCACAGGAAAGCTGCCAGCATGGAAAGCTGTAGCTGGTTTTCACTGCCCCTTGGAACTGCATTCGCTGATAGACAGACATTTGCTTTCTATAAACGCTTTCGTTGCTACAGGGGCAACACTCTGTATTTCCCTCTCGCAGAGCCCGGTTGCCAAATTCGAAACGTCCAGCGATTGCGCCCACAGGAAAGCTGCCAGCACGGAAAGCTGTAGCTGGTTTTCACTGCCCCTTGGAACTGCATTCGCAGATAGACAGACATTCGCTTTCTGTAAAACCTTGCCTTCGTAAGGGGCAACACTGTGTATTTCTCTCTCGCAGAGCCCGGTTGCCAAATCGAAACGTCCAGCGATTGCGCCCACAGGAAAGCTGCCAGCACGGAAAGCTGTAGCTGGTTTTCACTGCCCCTTGGAACTGCATTCGCAGATAGACAGACATTCGCTTTCTGTAAAACCTTGCCTTCGTAAGGGGCAACACTGTGTATTTCTCTCTCGCAGAGCCCGGTTGCCAAATTCGAAACGTCCAGCGATTGCGCCCACAGGAAAGCTGCCAGCACGGAAAGCTGTAGCTGGTTTTCACTGCCCCTTGGAACTGCATTCGCTGATAGACAGACATTCGCTTTCTACAAACGCTTTCATTGGTAAAGGGGCAACACTGTGTATTTCTCTCTCGCAGAGCCCGGTTGCCAAATTCGAAACGTCCAGCGATTGCGCCCACAGGAAAGCTGCCAGCACGGAAAGCTGTAGCTGGTTTTCACTGCCCCTTGGAACTGCATTCGCTGATAGACAGACATTCGCTTTCTACAAACGCTTTCGTTGCTACAGGGGCAACACTGTGTATTTCTCTCTCGCAGAGCCCGGTTGCCAAATTCGAAACGTCCAGCGATTGCGCCCACAGGAAAGCTGCCAGCACGGAAAGCTGTAGCTGGTTTTCACTGCCCCTTGGAACTGCATTCGCTGATAGACAGACATTCGCTTTCTACAAAAGCTTTCGTTGGTAAAGGGGCAACACTGTGTATTTCTCTCTCGCAGAGCCCGGTTGCCAAATTCGAAACGTCCAGCGATTGCGCCCACAGGAAAGCTGCCAGCACGGAAAGCTGTAGCTGGTTTTCACTGCCCCTTGGAACTGCATTCGCTGATAGACAGACATTCGCTTTCTACAAACGCTTTCGTTGCTACAGGGGCAACACTGTGTATTTCTCTCTCGCAGAGCCCGGTTGCCAAATTCGAAACGTCCAGCGATTGCGCCCACAGGAAAGCTGCCAGCACGGAAAGCTGTAGCTGGTTTTCACTGCCCCTTGGAACTGCATTCGCTGATAGACAGACATTCGCTTTCTACAAAAGCTTTCGTTCGTAAACGGGCAACACTGTGTATTTCTCTCTCGCAGAGCCCGGTTGCCAAATTCGAAACGTCCAGCGATTGCGCCCACAGGAAAGCTGCCAGCACGGAAAGCTGTAGCTGGTTTTCACTGCCCCTTGGAACTTCATTCGCTGATAAACAGACATTCGCTTTCTACAAAAGCTTTTGTTGGTAAAGGGGCAACAGTGTGTATTTCTCTCTCGCAGAGCCCGGTTGCCAAATTCGAAACGTCCAGCGATTGCGCCCACAGGAAAGCTGCCAGCACGGAAAGCTGTAGCTGGTTTTCACTGCCCCTTGGAACTGCATTCGCTGATAGATAGACATTCGCTTTCTATAAAACCTTGCCTTCGTAAGGGGCAACACTGTGTATTTCTCTCTCGCAGAGCCCGGTTGCCAAATCGAAACGTCCAGCGATTGCGCCCACAGGAAAGCTGCCAGCACGGAAAGCTGTAGCTGGTTTTCACTGCCCCTTGGAACTGCATTCGCTGATAGACAGACATTCGCTTTCTACAAACGCTTTCGTTGGTAAAGGGGCAACAGTGTGTATTTCTCTCTCGCAGAGCCCGGTTGCCAAATTCGAAACGTCCAGCGATTGCGCCCACAGGAAAGCTGCCAGCATGGAAAGCTGTAGCTGGTTTTCACTGCCCCTTGGAACTGCATTCACTGATAGACAGACATTCGCTTTCTACAAAAGCTTTCGTTGGTAAAGGGGCAACACTGTGTATTTCTCTCTCGCAGAGCCCGGTTGCCAAATTCGAAACGTCCAGCGATTGCGCCCACAGGAAAGCTGCCAGCACGGAAAGCTGTAGCTGGTTTTCACTGCCCCTTGGAACTGCATTCGCTGATAGACAGACATTCGCTTTCTACAAACGCTTTCGTTGGTAAAGGGGCAACAGTGTGTATTTCTCTCTCGCAGAGCCCGGTTGCCAAATTCGAAACGTCCAGCGATTGCGCCCACAGGAATGCTGCCAGCACGGAAAGCTTTAGCTGGTTTTCACTGCCCATTGGAACTGCATTCGCTGCTATACAGACATTCGCTTTCTGCAAAACCTTGCCTTCGTAAAGGGGCAACACTTTGTATTTCTCTCTCGCAGAGCCCGGTTGCCAAATTCGAAACGTCCAGCGATTGCGCCCACAGGAAAGCTGCCAGCACGGAAAGCTATAGCTGGTTTTCACTGCCCCTTGGAACTGCATTCGCTGATAGACAGACATTCGTTTTCTACAAAAGCCTTCGTTCGTAAAGGGGCAACACTGTGTATTTCTCTCTCGCAGAGCCCGTTGCCAAATTCGAAACGTCCAGCGATTGCGCCCACAGGAAAGCTGCCAGCACGGAAAGCTGTAGCTGGTTTTCACTGCCCCTTGGAACTGCATTCGCTGATAGACAGACATTCGCTTTCTACAAAAGCTTTCGTTGGTAAAGGGGCAAGTCTGTGTATTTCTCTCTCGCAGAGCCCGGTTGCCAAATTCGAAACGTCCAGCGATTGCGCCCACAGGAAAGCTGCCAGCACGGAAAGCTGTAGCTGGTTTTCACTGCCCCTTGGAACTGCATTCGCTGATAGACAGACATTCGCTTTCTACAAAAGCTTTTGTTGGTAAAGGGGCAAGACTATGTATTTCTCTCTCGCAGAGCCCGGTTGCCAAATTCGAAACGTCCAGCGATTGCGCCCACAGGAAAGCTGCCAGCACGGAAAGCTGTAGCTGGTTTTCACTGCCCCTTGGAACTGCATTCGCTGATAGACAGACATTCGCTTTCTACAAAAGCTTTCGTTGCTACAGGGGCAACACTGTGTATTTCTCTCTCGCAGAGCCCGGTTGCCAATTTCGAAACGTCCAGCGATTGCGCCCACAGGAAAGCTGCCAGCACGGAAAGCTGTAGCTGGTTTTCACTGCCCCTTGGAACTGCATTCGCTGATAGACAGACATTCGCTTTCTACAAAAGCTTTCGATGGTAAAGGGGCAACAGTGTGTATTTCTCTCTCGCAGAGCCCGGTTGCCAAATTCGAAAAGTCCAGCGATTGCGCCCACAGGAAAGCTGCCAGCACGGAAAGCTGTAGCTGGTTTTCACTGCCCCTTGGAACTGCATTCGCTGATAGACAGACATTCGCTTTCTACAAACGCTTTCGTTGGTACAGGGGCAACAGTGTGTATTTCTCTCTCGCAGAGCCCGGTTGCCAAATTCGAAACGTCCAGCGATTGCGCCCACAGGAAAGCTGCCAGCACGGAAAGCTGTAGCTGGTTTTCACTGCCCCTTGGAACTGCATTCGCTGATAGACAGACATTCGCTTTCTACAAACGCTTTCGTTGGTAAAGGGGCAACAGTGTGTATTTCTCTCTCGCAGACCCCGGTTGCCAAATTCGAAACGTCCAGCGATTGCGCCCACGGGAAAGCTGCCAGCACGGAAAGCTGTAGCTGGTTTTCACTGCCCATTGGAACTGCATTCGCTGCTAGACAGACATTCGCTTTCTGCAAAACCTTGCCTTCGTAAAGTGGCAACACTGTGTATTTCTCTCTCGCAGAGCCCAGTTGCGAAATTCGAAACGTCCAGCGATTGCGCCCACAGGAAAGCTGCCAGCACGGAAAGCTGTAGCTGGTTTTCACTGCCCCTTGGAACTGCATTCGCTGATAGATAGACATTCGTTTTCTACAAAAGCTTTCGTTCGTAAAGGGGCAACACTGTGTATTTCTCTCTCGCAGAGCCCGGTTGCCAAATTCGAAAAGTCCAGCGATTGCGCCCACAGGAAAGCTGCCAGCACGGAAAGCTGTAGCTGGTTTTCACTGCCCCTTGGAACTGCATTCGCTGATAGACAGACATTCGCTTTCTACAAACGCTTTCGTTGGTAAAGGGGCAACACTGTGTATTTCTCTCTCGCAGAGCCCGGTTGCCAAATTCGAAACGTCCAGCGATTGCGCCCACAGGAAAGCTGCCAGCACGGAAAGCTTAGCTGGTTTTCACTGCCCCTTGGAACTGCATTCACTGATAGACAGACATTCGCTTTCTACAAACGCTTTCGTTGGTAAAGGGGCAACAGTGTGTATTTCTCTCTCGCAGAGCCCGGTTGCCAAATTCGAAACGTCCAGCGATTGCGCCCACAGGAAAGCTGCCAGCACGGAAAGCTGTAGCTGGTTTTCACTGCCCATTGGAACTGCATTCGCTGCTAGACAGACATTCGCTTTCTGCAAAACCTTGCCTTCGTAAAGGGGCAACACTGTGTATTTCTCTCTCGCAGAGCCCAGTTGCGAAATTCGAAACGTCCAGCGATTGCGCCCACAGGAAAGCTGCCAGCACGGAAAGCTGTAGCTGGTTTTCACTGCCCCTTGGAACTGCATTCGCTGATAGATAGACATTCGTTTTCTACAAAAGCTTTCGTTCGTAAAGGGGCAACACTGTGTATTTCTCTCTCGCAGAGCCCGGTTGCCAAATTCGAAACGTCCAGCGATTGCGCCCACAGGAAAGCTGCCAGCACGGAAAGCTGTAGCTGGTTTTCACTGCCCCTTGGAACTGCATTCGCTGATAGACAGACATTCGCTTTCTACAAACGCTTTCGTTGGTACAGGGGCAACACTGTGTATTTCTCTCTCGCAGACCCCGGTTGCCAAATTCGAAACGTCCAGCGATTGCGCCCACAGGAAAGCTGCCAGCACGGAAAGCTGTAGCTGGTTTTCACTGCCCATTGGAACTGCATTCGCTGCTAGACAGACATTCGCTTTCTGCAAAACCTTGCCTTCGTAAAGTGGCAACACTGTGTATTTCTCTCTCGCAGAGCCCAGTTGCGAAATTCGAAACGTCCAGCGATTGCGCCCACAGGAAAGCTGCCAGCACGGAAAGCTGTAGCTGGTTTTCACTGCCCCTTGGAACTGCATTCGCTGATAGATAGACATTCGTTTTCTACAAAAGCTTTCGTTCGTAAAGGGGCAACACTGTGTATTTCTCTCTCGCAGAGCCCGGTTGCCAAATTCGAAACGTCCAGCGATTGCGCCCACAGGAAAGCTGCCAGCACGGAAAGCTGTAGCTGGTTTTCACTGCCCCTTGGAACTGCATTCGCTGATAGACAGACATTCGCTTTCTACAAACGCTTTCGTTGGTAAAGGGGCAACAGTGTGTATTTCTCTCTCGCAGAGCCCGGTTGCCAAATTCGAAACGTCCAGCGATTGCGCCCACAGGAAAGCTGCCAGCACGGAAAGCTTAGCTGGTTTTCACTGCCCCTTGGAACTGCATTCACTGATAGACAGACATTCGCTTTCTACAAACGCTTTCGTTGGTAAAGGGGCAACAGTGTGTATTTCTCTCTCGCAGAGCCCGGTTGCCAAATTCGAAACGTCCAGCGATTGCGCCCACAGGAAAGCTGCCAGCACGGAAAGCTGTAGCTGGTTTTCACTGCCCATTGGAACTGCATTCGCTGCTAGACAGACATTCGCTTTCTGCAAAACCTTGCCTTCGTAAAGGGGCAACACTGTGTATTTCTCTCTCGCAGAGCCCAGTTGCGAAATTCGAAACGTCCAGCGATTGCGCCCACAGGAAAGCTGCCAGCACGGAAAGCTGTAGCTGGTTTTCACTGCCCCTTGGAACTGCATTCGCTGATAGATAGACATTCGTTTTCTACAAAAGCTTTCGTTCGTAAAGGGGCAACACTGTGTATTTCTCTCTCGCAGAGCCCGGTTGCCAAATTCGAAACGTCCAGCGATTGCGCCCACAGGAAAGCTGCCAGCACGGAAAGCTGTAGCTGGTTTTCACTGCCCCTTGGAACTGCATTCGCTGATAGACAGACATTCGCTTTCTACAAACGCTTTCGTTGGTACAGGGGCAACACTGTGTATTTCTCTCTCGCAGACCCCGGTTGCCAAATTCGAAACGTCCAGCGATTGCGCCCACAGGAAAGCTGCCAGCACGGAAAGCTGTAGCTGGTTTTCACTGCCCCTTGGAACTGCATTCGCTGATAGACAGACATTCGCTTTCTACAAAAGCTTTCGTTGGTAAAGGGGCAAGTCTGTGTATTTCTCTCTCGCAGAGCCCGGTTGCCAAATTCGAAACGTCCAGCGATTGCGCCCACAGGAAAGCTGCCAGCACGGAAAGCTGTAGCTGGTTTTCACTGCCCCTTGGAACTGCATTCGCTGATAGACAGACATTCGCTTTCTACAAAAGCTTTTGTTGGTAAAGGGGCAAGACTATGTATTTCTCTCTCGCAGAGCCCGGTTGCCAAATTCGAAACGTCCAGCGATTGCGCCCACAGGAAAGCTGCCAGCACGGAAAGCTGTAGCTGGTTTTCACTGCCCCTTGGAACTGCATTCGCTGATAGACAGACATTCGCTTTCTACAAAAGCTTTCGTTGCTACAGGGGCAACACTGTGTATTTCTCTCTCGCAGAGCCCGGTTGCCAATTTCGAAACGTCCAGCGATTGCGCCCACAGGAAAGCTGCCAGCACGGAAAGCTGTAGCTGGTTTTCACTGCCCCTTGGAACTGCATTCGCTGATAGACAGACATTCGCTTTCTACAAAAGCTTTCGATGGTAAAGGGGCAACAGTGTGTATTTCTCTCTCGCAGAGCCCGGTTGCCAAATTCGAAAAGTCCAGCGATTGCGCCCACAGGAAAGCTGCCAGCACGGAAAGCTGTAGCTGGTTTTCACTGCCCCTTGGAACTGCATTCGCTGATAGACAGACATTCGCTTTCTACAAACGCTTTCGTTGGTAAAGGGGCAACAGTGTGTATTTCTCTCTCGCAGAGCCCGGTTGCCAAATTCGAAACGTCCAGCGATTGCGCCCACAGGAAAGCTGCCAGCACGGAAAGCTTAGCTGGTTTTCACTGCCCATTGGAACTGCATTCGCTGCTAGACAGACATTCGCTTTCTGCAAAACCTTGCCTTCGTAAAGGGGCAACACTGTGTATTTCTCTCTCGCAGAGCCCAGTTGCGAAATTCGAAACGTCCAGCGATTGCGCCCACAGGAAAGCTGCCAGCACGGAAAGCTGTAGCTGGTTTTCACTGCCCCTTGGAACTGCATTCGCTGATAGATAGACATTCGTTTTCTACAAAAGCTTTCGTTCGTAAAGGGGCAACACTGTGTATTTCTCTCTCGCAGAGCCCGGTTGCCAAATTCGAAACGTCCAGCGATTGCGCCCACAGGAAAGCTGCCAGCACGGAAAGCTGTAGCTGGTTTTCACTGCCCCTTGGAACTGCATTCGCTGATAGACAGACATTCGCTTTCTACAAAAGCTTTCGTTGGTAAAGGGGCAAGTCTGTGTATTTCTCTCTCGCAGAGCCCGGTTGCCAAATTCGAAACGTCCAGCGATTGCGCCCACAGGAAAGCTGCCAGCACGGAAAGCTGTAGCTGGTTTTCACTGCCCCTTGGAACTGCATTCGCTGATAGACAGACATTCGCTTTCTACAAAAGCTTTCGTTGGTAAAGGGGCAAGTCTGTGTATTTCTCTCTCGCAGAGCCCGGTTGCCAAATTCGAAACGTCCAGCGATTGCGCCCACAGGAAAGCTGCCAGCACGGAAAGCTGTAGCTGGTTTTCACTGCCCCTTGGAACTGCATTCGCTGATAGATAGACATTCGCTTTCTGTAAAACCTTGCCTTCGTAAGGGGCAACACTGTGTATTTCTCTCTCGCAGAGCCCGGTTGCCAAATTCGAAACGTCCAGCGATTGCGCCCACAGGAAAGCTGCCAGCACGGAAAGCTGTAGCTGGTTTTCACTGCCCCTTGGAACTGCATTCGCAGATAGACAGACATTCGCTTTCTGTAAAACCTTGCCTTCGTAAGGGGCAACACTGTGTATTTCTCTCTCGCAGAGCCCGGTTGCCAATTTCGAAACGTCCAGCGATTGCGCCCACAGGAAAGCTGCCAGCACGGAAAGCTGTAGCTGGTTTTCACTGCCCCTTGGAACTGCATTCGCTGATAGACAGACATTCGCTTTCTACAAAAGCTTTCGTTGGTAAAGGGGCAACACTGTGTATTTCCCTCTCGCAGAGCCCGGTTGCCAAATTCGAAACGTCCAGCGACTGCGCCCACAGGAAAGCTGCCAGCACGGAAAGCTGTAGCTGGTTTTCACTGCCCCTTGGAACTGCATTCGCTGATAGACAGACATTCGCTTTCTACAAACGCTTTCGTTGCTACAGGGGCAACACTGTGTATTTCTCTCTCGCAGAGCCCGGTTGCCAAATTCGAAACGTCCAGCGATTGCGCCCACAGGAAAGCTGCCAGCACGGAAAGCTATAGCTGGTTTTCACTGCCCCTTGGAACTGCATTCGCTGATAGACAGACATTCGTTTTCTACAAAAGCTTTCGTTCGTAAACGGGCAACACTGTGTATTTCTCTCTCGCAGAGCCCGGTTGCCAAATTCGAAACGTCCAGCGATTGCGCCCACAGGAAAGCTGCCAGCACGGAAAGCTGTAGCTGGTTTTCACTGCCCCTTGGAACTTCATTCGCTGATAAACAGACATTCGCTTTCTACAAAAGCTTTTGTTGGTAAAGGGGCAACAGTGTGTATTTCTCTCTCGCAGAGCCCGGTTGCCAAATTCGAAACGTCCAGCGATTGCGCCCACAGGAAAGCTGCCAGCACGGAAAGCTGTAGCTGGTTTTCACTGCCCCTTGGAACTGCATTCGCTGATAGATAGACATTCGCTTTCTATAAAACCTTGCCTTCGTAAGGGGCAACACTGTGTATTTCTCTCTCGCAGAGCCCGGTTGCCAAATCGAAACGTCCAGCGATTGCGCCCACAGGAAAGCTGCCAGCACGGAAAGCTGTAGCTGGTTTTCACTGCCCCTTGGAACTGCATTCGCTGATAGACAGACATTCGCTTTCTACAAACGCTTTCGTTGGTAAAGGGGCAACAGTGTGTATTTCTCTCTCGCAGAGCCCGGTTGCCAAATTCGAAACGTCCAGCGATTGCGCCCACAGGAAAGCTGCCAGCATGGAAAGCTGTAGCTGGTTTTCACTGCCCCTTGGAACTGCATTCACTGATAGACAGACATTCGCTTTCTACAAAAGCTTTCGTTGGTAAAGGGGCAACACTGTGTATTTCTCTCTCGCAGAGCCCGGTTGCCAAATTCGAAACGTCCAGCGATTGCGCCCACAGGAAAGCTGCCAGCACGGAAAGCTGTAGCTGGTTTTCACTGCCCCTTGGAACTGCATTCGCTGATAGACAGACATTCGCTTTCTACAAACGCTTTCGTTGGTAAAGGGGCAACAGTGTGTATTTCTCTCTCGCAGAGCCCGGTTGCCAAATTCGAAACGTCCAGCGATTGCGCCCACAGGAAAGCTGCCAGCACGGAAAGCTGTAGCTGGTTTTCACTGCCCCTTGGAACTGCATTCGCTGATAGACAGACATTCGCTTTCTACAAAAGCTTGCGTTCATAAACGGGCAACAGTGTGTATTTCTCTCTCGCAGAGCCCGGTTGCCAAATTCGAAACGTCCAGCGATTGCGCCCACAGGAATGCTGCCAGCACGGAAAGCTTTAGCTGGTTTTCACTGCCCATTGGAACTGCATTTGCTGCTATACAGACATTCGCTTTCTGCAAAACCTTGCCTTCGTAAAGGGGCAACACTGTGTATTTCTCTCTCGCAGAGCCCGGTTGCCAAATTCGAAACGTCCAGCGATTGCGCCCACAGGAAAGCTGCCAGCACGGAAAGCTATAGCTGGTTTTCACTGCCCCTTGGAACTGCATTCGCTGATAGACAGACATTCGTTTTCTACAAAAGCCTTCGTTCGTAAAGGGGCAACACTGTGTATTTCTCTCTCGCAGAGCCCGTTGCCAAATTCGAAACGTCCAGCGATTGCGCCCACAGGAAAGCTGCCAGCACGGAAAGCTGTAGCTGGTTTTCACTGCCCCTTGGAACTGCATTCGCTGATAGACAGACATTCGCTTTCTACAAAAGCTTTTGTTGGTAAAGGGGCAAGTCTGTGTATTTCTCTCTCGCAGAGCCCGGTTGCCAAATTCGAAACGTCCAGCGATTGCGCCCACAGGAAAGCTGCCAGCACGGAAAGCTGTAGCTGGTTTTCACTGCCCCTTGGAACTGCATTCGCAGATAGACAGACATTCGCTTTCTACAAAAGCTTTCGTTGCTACAGGGGCAACACTGTGTATTTCTCTCTCGCAGAGCCCGGTTGCCAATTTCGAAACGTCCAGCGATTGCGCCCACAGGAAAGCTGCCAGCACGGAAAGCTGTAGCTGGTTTTCACTGCCCCTTGGAACTGCATTCGCTGATAGACAGACATTCGCTTTCTACAAAAGCTTTCGATGGTAAAGGGGCAACAGTGTGTATTTCTCTCTCGCAGAGCCCGGTTGCCAAATTCGAAAAGTCCAGCGATTGCGCCCACAGGAAAGCTGCCAGCACGGAAAGCTGTAGCTGGTTTTCACTGCCCCTTGGAACTGCATTCACTGATAGACAGACATTCGCTTTCTACAAAAGCTTTCATTCGTAAAGGGGCAACACTGTGTATTTCTCTCTCGCAGAGCCCGGTTGCCAAATTCGAAACGTCCAGCGATTGCGCCCACAGGAAAGCTGCCAGCACGGAAAGCTGTAGCTGGTTTTCACTGCCCCTTGGAACTGCATTCGCTGATAGACAGACATTCGCTTTCTACAAAAGCTTTCGTTCGTAAAGGGGCAACACTGTGTATTTCTCTCTCGCAGAGCCCGGTTGCCAAATTCGAAACGTCCAGCGATTGCGCCCACAGGAAAGCTGCCAGCACGGAAAGCTGTAGCTGGTTTTCACTGCCCCTTGGAACTGCATTCACTGATAGACAGACATTCGCTTTCTACAAAAGCTTTTGTTGGTAAAGGGGCAACAGTGTGTATTTCTCTCTCGCAGATCCCGGTTGCCAAATTCGAAACGTCCAGCGATTGCGCCCACAGGAAAGCTGCCAGCACGGAAAGCTGTAGCTGGTTTTCACTGCCCCTTGGAACTGCATTCGCTGATAGACAGACATTCGCTTTCTACAAACGCTTTCGTTGCTACAGGGGCAACACTGTGTATTTCTCTCTCGCAGAGCCCGGTTGCCAAATTCGAAACGTCCAGCGATTGCGCCCACAGGAAAGCTGCCAGCACGGAAAGCTGTAGCTGGTTTTCACTGCCCCTTGGAACTGCATTCGCTGATAGACAGACATTCGCTTTCTACAAAAGCTTTCATTCGTAAAGGGGCAACACTGTGTATTTCTCTCTCGCAGAGCCCGGTTGCCAAATTCGAAACGTCCAGCGATTGCGCCCACAGGAAAGCTGCCAGCACGGAAAGCTGTAGCTGGTTTTCACTGCCCCTTGGAACTGCATTCGCTGATAGACAGACATTCGCTTTCTACAAAAGCTTTCGTTCGTAAAGGGGCAACACTGTGTATTTCTCTCTCGCAGAGCCCGGTTGCCAAATTCGAAACGTCCAGCGATTGCGCCCACAGGAAAGCTGCCAGCACGGAAAGCTGTAGCTGGTTTTCACTGCCCCTTGGAACTGCATTCGCTGATAGACAGACATTCGCTTTCTACAAAAGCTTTCGTTGGTAAAGGGGCAACACTGTGTATTTCTCTCTCGCAGAGCCCGGTTGCCAAATTCGAAACGTCCAGCGATTGCGCCCACAGGAAAGCTGCCAGCACGGAAAGCTGTAGCTGGTTTTCACTGCCCCTTGGAACTGCATTCGCTGATAGACAGACATTCGCTTTCTACAAACGCTTTCGTTGCTACAGGGGCAACACTGTATTTCTCTCTCGCAGAGCCCGGTTGCCAAATTCGAAACGTCCAGCGATTGCGCCCACAGGAAAGCTGCCAGCACGGAAAGCTATAGCTGGTTTTCACTGCCCCTTGGAACTGCATTCACTGATAGACAGACATTCGCTTTCTACAAAAGCTTTCATTCGTAAAGGGGCAACACTGTGTATTTCTCTCTCGCAGAGCCCGGTTGCCAAATTCGAAACGTCCAGCGATTGCGCCCACAGGAAAGCTGCCAGCACGGAAAGCTGTAGCTGGTTTTCACTGCCCCTTGGAACTGCATTCGCTGATAGACAGACATTCGCTTTCTACAAAAGCTTTCGTTCGTAAAGGGGCAACACTGTGTATTTCTCTCTCGCAGAGCCCGGTTGCCAAATTCGAAACGTCCAGCGATTGCGCCCACAGGAAAGCTGCCAGCACGGAAAGCTGTAGCTGGTTTTCACTGCCCCTTGGAACTGCATTCACTGATAGACAGACATTCGCTTTCTACAAAAGCTTTTGTTGGTAAAGGGGCAACAGTGTGTATTTCTCTCTCGCAGATCCCGGTTGCCAAATTCGAAACGTCCAGCGATTGCGCCCACAGGAAAGCTGCCAGCACGGAAAGCTGTAGCTGGTTTTCACTGCCCCTTGGAACTGCATTCGCTGATAGACAGACATTCGCTTTCTACAAACGCTTTCGTTGCTACAGGGGCAACACTGTGTATTTCTCTCTCGCAGAGCCCGGTTGCCAAATTCGAAACGTCCAGCGATTGCGCCCACAGGAAAGCTGCCAGCACGGAAAGCTGTAGCTGGTTTTCACTGCCCCTTGGAACTGCATTCGCTGATAGACAGACATTCGCTTTCTACAAAAGCTTTCATTCGTAAAGGGGCAACACTGTGTATTTCTCTCTCGCAGAGCCCGGTTGCCAAATTCGAAACGTCCAGCGATTGCGCCCACAGGAAAGCTGCCAGCACGGAAAGCTGTAGCTGGTTTTCACTGCCCCTTGGAACTGCATTCGCTGATAGACAGACATTCGCTTTCTACAAAAGCTTTCGTTCGTAAAGGGGCAACACTGTGTATTTCTCTCTCGCAGAGCCCGGTTGCCAAATTCGAAACGTCCAGCGATTGCGCCCACAGGAAAGCTGCCAGCACGGAAAGCTGTAGCTGGTTTTCACTGCCCCTTGGAACTGCATTCGCTGATAGACAGACATTCGCTTTCTACAAAAGCTTTCGTTGGTAAAGGGGCAACACTGTGTATTTCTCTCTCGCAGAGCCCGGTTGCCAAATTCGAAACGTCCAGCGATTGCGCCCACAGGAAAGCTGCCAGCACGGAAAGCTGTAGCTGGTTTTCACTGCCCCTTGGAACTGCATTCGCTGATAGACAGACATTCGCTTTCTACAAACGCTTTCGTTGCTACAGGGGCAACACTGTGTATTTCTCTCTCGCAGAGCCCGGTTGCCAAATTCGAAACGTCCAGCGATTGCGCCCACAGGAAAGCTGCCAGCACGGAAAGCTATAGCTGGTTTTCACTGCCCCTTGGAACTGCATTCGCTGATAGACAGACATTCGCTTTCTGCAAAACCTTGCCTTCGTAAAGGGGCAACACTGTGTATTTCTCTCTCGCAGAGCCCAGTTGCCAAATTCGAAACGTCCAGCGATTGCGCCCACAGGAAAGCTGCCAGCACGGAAAGCTGTAGCTGGTTTTCACTGCCCCTTGGAACTGCATTCGCTGATAGACAGACATTCGCTTTCTACAAAAGCTTTCGTTGGTAAAGGGGCAACACTGTGTATTTCTCTCTCGCAGAGCCCGGTTGCCAAATTCGAAACGTCCAGCGATTGCGCCCACAGGAAAGCTGCCAGCACGGAAAGCTGTAGCTGGTTTTCACTGCCCCTTGGAACTGCATTCGCTGATAGACAGACATTCGCTTTCTACAAAAGCTTTCGTTGGTAAAGGGGCAACACTGTGTATTTCTCTCTCGCAGAGCCCGGTTGCCAAATTCGAAACGTCCAGCGATTGCGCCCACAGGAAAGCTGCCAGCACGGAAAGCTGTAGCTGGTTTTCACTGCCCCTTGGAACTGCATTCGCTGATAGACAGACATTCGCTTTCTAGAAACGCTTTCGTTGCTACAGGGGCAACACTGTGTATTTCTCTCTCGCAGAGCCCGGTTGCCAAATTCGAAACGTCCAGCGATTGCGCCCACAGGAAAGCTGCCAGCACGGAAAGCTGTAGCTGGTTTTCACTGTCTCTTGGAACTGCATTCGCTGATAGACAGACATTCGTTTTCTACAAAAGCTTTCGTTCGTAAAGGGGCAACACTGTGTATTTCTCTCTCGCAGAGCCCGGTTGCCAAATTCGAAACGTCCAGCGATTGCGCCCACAGGAAAGCTGCCAGCACGGAAAGCTGTAGCTGGTTTTCACTGCCCCTTGGAACTGCATTCGCTGATAGACAGACATTCGCTTTCTACAAAAGCTTTTGTTGGTAAAGGGGTAAGACTGTGTATTTCTCTCTCGCAGAGCCCGGTTGCCAAATTCGAAACGTCCAGCGATTGCGCCCACAGGAAAGCTGCCAGCACGGAAAGCTGTAGCTGGTTTTCACTGCCCCTTGGAACTGCATTCGCTGATAGATAGACATTCGCTTTCTGTAAAACCTTGCCTTCGTAAGGGGCAACACTGTGTATTTCTCTCTCGCAGAGCCCGGTTGCCAAATTCGAAACGTCCAGCGATTGCGCCCACAGGAAAGCTGCCAGCACGGAAAGCTGTAGCTGGTTTTCACTGCCCCTTGGAACTGCATTCGCAGATAGACAGACATTCGCTTTCTGTAAAACCTTGCCTTCGTAAGGGGCAACACTGTGTATTTCTCTCTCGCAGAGCCTGGTTGCCAATTTCGAAACGTCCAGCGATTGCGCCCACAGGAAAGCTGCCAGCACGGAAAGCTGTAGCTGGTTTTCACTGCCCCTTGGAACTGCATTCGCTGATAGACAGACATTTGCTTTCTACAAACGCTTTCGTTGCTACAGGGGCAACACTCTGTATTTCCCTCTCGCAGAGCCCGGTTGCCAAATTCGAAACGTCCAGCGATTGCGCCCACAGGAAAGCTGCCAGCACGGAAAGCTGTAGCTGGTTTTCACTGCCCCTTGGAACTGCATTCGCAGATAGACAGACATTCGCTTTCTGTAAAACCTTGCCTTCGTAAGGGGCAACACTGTGTATTTCTCTCTCGCAGAGCCCGGTTGCCAAATCGAAACGTCCAGCGATTGCGCCCACAGGAAAGCTGCCAGCACGGAAAGCTGTAGCTGGTTTTCACTGCCCCTTGGAACTGCATTCGCAGATAGACAGACATTCGCTTTCTGTAAAACCTTGCCTTCGTAAGGGGCAACACTGTGTATTTCTCTCTCGCAGAGCCCGGTTGCCAAATTCGAAACGTCCAGCGATTGCGCCCACAGGAAAGCTGCCAGCACGGAAAGCTGTAGCTGGTTTTCACTGCCCCTTGGAACTGCATTCGCTGATAGACAGACATTCGCTTTCTACAAACGCTTTCATTGGTAAAGGGGCAACACTGTGTATTTCTCTCTCGCAGAGCCCGGTTGCCAAATTCGAAACGTCCAGCGATTGCGCCCACAGGAAAGCTGCCAGCACGGAAAGCTGTAGCTGGTTTTCACTGCCCCTTGGAACTGCATTCGCTGATAGACAGACATTCGCTTTCTACAAACGCTTTCGTTGCTACAGGGGCAACACTGTGTATTTCTCTCTCGCAGAGCCCGGTTGCCAAATTCGAAACGTCCAGCGATTGCGCCCACAGGAAAGCTGCCAGCACGGAAAGCTGTAGCTGGTTTTCACTGCCCCTTGGAACTGCATTCGCTGATAGACAGACATTCGCTTTCTACAAAAGCTTTCGTTGGTAAAGGGGCAACACTGTGTATTTCTCTCTCGCAGAGCCCGGTTGCCAAATTCGAAACGTCCAGCGATTGCGCCCACAGGAAAGCTGCCAGCACGGAAAGCTGTAGCTGGTTTTCACTGCCCCTTGGATCTGCATTCGCTGATAGACAGACATTCGCTTTCTACAAACGCTTTCGTTGCTACAGGGGCAACACTGTGTATTTCTCTCTCGCAGAGCCCGGTTGCCAAATTCGAAACGTCCAGCGATTGCGCCCACAGGAAAGCTGCCAGCACGGAAAGCTATAGCTGGTTTTCACTGCCCCTTGGAACTGCATTCGCTGATAGACAGACATTCGTTTTCTACAAAAGCTTTCGTTCGTAAACGGGCAACACTGTGTATTTCTCTCTCGCAGAGCCCGGTTGCCAAATTCGAAACGTCCAGCGATTGCGCCCACAGGAAAGCTGCCAGCACGGAAAGCTGTAGCTGGTTTTCACTGCCCCTTGGAACTTCATTCGCTGATAAACAGACATTCGCTTTCTACAAAAGCTTTTGTTGGTAAAGGGGCAACAGTGTGTATTTCTCTCTCGCAGAGCCCGGTTGCCAAATTCGAAACGTCCAGCGATTGCGCCCACAGGAAAGCTGCCAGCACGGAAAGCTGTAGCTGGTTTTCACTGCCCCTTGGAACTGCATTCGCTGATAGACAGACATTCGCTTTCTGTAAAACCTTGCCTTCGTAAGGGGCAACACTGTGTATTTCTCTCTCGCAGAGCCCGGTTGCCAAATCGAAACGTCCAGCGATTGCGCCCACAGGAAAGCTGCCAGCACGGAAAGCTGTAGCTGGTTTTCACTGCCCCTTGGAACTGCATTCGCAGATAGACAGACATTCGCTTTCTGTAAAACCTTGCCTTCGTAAAGGGCAACACTGTGTATTTCTCTCTCGCAGAGCCCGGTTGCCAAATTCGAAACGTCCAGCGATTGCGCCCACAGGAAAGCTGCCAGCACGGAAAGCTGTAGCTGGTTTTCACTGCCCCTTGGAACTGCATTCACTGATAGACAGACATTCGCTTTCTACAAAAGCTTTCGTTGGTAAAGGGGCAACACTGTGTATTTCTCTCTCGCAGATCCCGGTTGCCAAATTCGAAACGTCCAGCGATTGCGCCCACAGGAAAGCTGCCAGCACGGAAAGCTGTAGCTGGTTTTCACTGCCCCTTGGAACTGCATTCGCTGATAGACAGACATTCGCTTTCTACAAACGCTTTCGTTGCTACAGGGGCAACACTGTGTATTTCTCTCTCGCAGAGCCCGGTTGCCAAATTCGAAACGTCCAGCGATTGCGCCCACAGGAAAGCTGCCAGCACGGAAAGCTGTAGCTGGTTTTCACTGCCCCTTGGAACTGCATTCGCTGATAGACAGACATTCGCTTTCTACAAAAGCTTTTGTTGGTAAAGGGGCAACACTGTGTATTTCTCTCTCGCAGAGCCCGGTTGCCAAATTCGAAACGTCCAGCGATTGCGCCCACAGGAAAGCTGCCAGCACGGAAAGCTGTAGCTGGTTTTCACTGCCCCTTGGAACTGCATTCGCTGATAGACAGACATTCGCTTTCTACAAAAGCTTTTGTTGGTAAAGGGGCAAGACTGTGTATTTTCTCTCGCAGAGCCCGGTTGCCAAATTCGAAACGTCCAGCGATTGCGCCCACAGGAAAGCTGCCAGCACGGAAAGCTGTAGCTGGTTTTCACTGCCCCTTGGAACTGCATTCGCTGATAGACAGACATTCGCTTTCTACAAAAGCTTTTGTTGGTAAAGGGGCAACACTGTGTATTTCTCTCTCGCAGAGCCCGGTTGCCAAATTCGAAACGTCCAGCGATTGCGCCCACAGGAAAGCTGCCAGCACGGAAAGCTGTAGCTGGTTTTCACTGCCCCTTGGAACTGCATTCGCTGATAGACAGACATTCGCTTTCTACAAAAGCTTTCGTTGGTAAAGGGGCAACACTGTGTATTTCTCTCTCGCAGAGCCCGGTTGCCAAATTCGAAACGTCCAGCGATTGCGCCCACAGGAAAGCTGCCAGCACGGAAAGCTGTAGCTGGTTTTCACTGCCCCTTGGAACTGCATTCGCTGATAGACAGACATTCGCTTTCTACAAACGCTTTCGTTGCTACAGGGGCAACACTGTGTATTTCTCTCTCGCAGAGCCCGGTTGCCAAATTCGAAACGTCCAGCGATTGCGCCCACAGGAAAGCTGCCAGCACGGAAAGCTATAGCTGGTTTTCACTGCCCCTTGGAACTGCATTCGCTGATAGACAGACATTCGCTTTCTGCAAAACCTTGCCTTCGTAAAGGGGCAACACTGTGTATTTCTCTCTCGCAGAGCCCAGTTGCCAAATTCGAAACGTCCAGCGATTGCGCCCACAGGAAAGCTGCCAGCACGGAAAGCTGTAGCTGGTTTTCACTGCCCCTTGGAACTGCATTCGCTGATAGACAGACATTCGCTTTCTACAAAAGCTTTCGTTGGTAAAGGGGCAACACTGTGTATTTCTCTCTCGCAGAGCCCGGTTGCCAATTTCGAAACGTCCAGCGATTGCGCCCACAGGAAAGCTGCCAGCACGGAAAGCTGTAGCTGGTTTTCACTGCCCCTTGGAACTGCATTCGCTGATAGACAGACATTCGCTTTCTACAAAAGCTTTTGTTGGTAAAGGGGCAACACTGTGTATTTCTCTCTCGCAGAGCCCGGTTGCCAAATTCGAAACGTCCAGCGATTGCGCCCACAGGAAAGCTGCCAGCACGGAAAGCTGTAGCTGGTTTTCACTGCCCCTTGGAACTGCATTCGCTGATAGACAGACATTCGCTTTCTAGAAACGCTTTCGTTGCTACAGGGGCAACACTGTGTATTTCTCTCTCGCAGAGCCCGGTTGCCAAATTCGAAACGTCCAGCGATTGCGCCCACAGGAAAGCTGCCAGCACGGAAAGCTGTAGCTGGTTTTCACTGTCTCTTGGAACTGCATTCGCTGATAGACAGACATTCGTTTTCTACAAAAGCTTTCGTTCGTAAAGGGGCAACACTGTGTATTTCTCTCTCGCAGAGCCCGGTTGCCAAATTCGAAACGTCCAGCGATTGCGCCCACAGGAAAGCTGCCAGCACGGAAAGCTGTAGCTGGTTTTCACTGCCCCTTGGAACTGCATTCGCTGATAGACAGACATTCGCTTTCTACAAAAGCTTTTGTTGGTAAAGGGGTAAGACTGTGTATTTCTCTCTCGCAGAGCCCGGTTGCCAAATTCGAAACGTCCAGCGATTGCGCCCACAGGAAAGCTGCCAGCACGGAAAGCTGTAGCTGGTTTTCACTGCCCCTTGGAACTGCATTCGCTGATAGATAGACATTCGCTTTCTGTAAAACCTTGCCTTCGTAAGGGGCAACACTGTGTATTTCTCTCTCGCAGAGCCCGGTTGCCAAATTCGAAACGTCCAGCGATTGCGCCCACAGGAAAGCTGCCAGCACGGAAAGCTGTAGCTGGTTTTCACTGCCCCTTGGAACTGCATTCGCAGATAGACAGACATTCGGTTTCTGTAAAACCTTGCCTTCGTAAGGGGCAACACTGTGTATTTCTCTCTCGCAGAGCCCGGTTGCCAATTTCGAAACGTCCAGCGATTGCGCCCACAGGAAAGCTGCCAGCACGGAAAGCTGTAGCTGGTTTTCACTGCCCCTTGGAACTGCATTCGCTGATAGACAGACATTTGCTTTCTACAAACGCTTTCGTTGCTACAGGGGCAACACTCTGTATTTCCCTCTCGCAGAGCCCGGTTGCCAAATTCGAAACGTCCAGCGATTGCGCCCACAGGAAAGCTGCCAGCACGGAAAGCTGTAGCTGGTTTTCACTGCCCCTTGGAACTGCATTCGCAGATAGACAGACATTCGCTTTCTGTAAAACCTTGCCTTCGTAAGGGGCAACACTGTGTATTTCTCTCTCGCAGAGCCCGGTTGCCAAATCGAAACGTCCAGCGATTGCGCCCACAGGAAAGCTGCCAGCACGGAAAGCTGTAGCTGGTTTTCACTGCCCCTTGGAACTGCATTCGCAGATAGACAGACATTCGCTTTCTGTAAAACCTTGCCTTCGTAAGGGGCAACACTGTGTATTTCTCTCTCGCAGAGCCCGGTTGCCAAATTCGAAACGTCCAGCGATTGCGCCCACAGGAAAGCTGCCAGCACGGAAAGCTGTAGCTGGTTTTCACTGCCCCTTGGAACTGCATTCGCTGATAGACAGACATTCGCTTTCTACAAACGCTTTCATTGGTAAAGGGGCAACACTGTGTATTTCTCTCTCGCAGAGCCCGGTTGCCAAATTCGAAACGTCCAGCGATTGCGCCCACAGGAAAGCTGCCAGCACGGAAAGCTGTAGCTGGTTTTCACTGCCCCTTGGAACTGCATTCGCTGATAGACAGACATTCGCTTTCTACAAACGCTTTCGTTGCTACAGGGGCAACACTGTGTATTTCTCTCTCGCAGAGCCCGGTTGCCAAATTCGAAACGTCCAGCGATTGCGCCCACAGGAAAGCTGCCAGCACGGAAAGCTGTAGCTGGTTTTCACTGCCCCTTGGAACTGCATTCGCTGATATACAGACATTCGCTTTCTACAAAAGCTTTCGTTGGTAAAGGGGCAACACTGTGTATTTCTCTCTCGCAGAGCCCGGTTGCCAAATTCGAAACGTCCAGCGATTGCGCCCACAGGAAAGCTGCCAGCACGGAAAGCTGTAGCTGGTTTTCACTGCCCCTTGGAACTGCATTCGCTGATAGACAGACATTCGCTTTCTACAAACGCTTTCGTTGCTACAGGGGCAACACTGTGTATTTCACTCTCGCAGAGCCCGGTTGCCAAATTCGAAACGTCCAGCGATTGCGCCCACAGGAAAGCTGCCAGCACGGAAAGCTATAGCTGGTTTTCACTGCCCCTTGGAACTGCATTCGCTGATAGACAGACATTCGTTTTCTACAAAAGCTTTCGTTCGTAAACGGGCAACACTGTGTATTTCTCTCTCGCAGAGCCCGGTTGCCAAATTCGAAACGTCCAGCGATTGCGCCCACAGGAAAGCTGCCAGCACGGAAAGCTGTAGCTGGTTTTCACTGCCCCTTGGAACTTCATTCGCTGATAAACAGACATTCGCTTTCTACAAAAGCTTTTGTTGGTAAAGGGGCAACAGTGTGTATTTCTCTCTCGCAGAGCCCGGTTGCCAAATTCGAAACGTCCAGCGATTGCGCCCACAGGAAAGCTGCCAGCACGGAAAGCTGTAGCTGGTTTTCACTGCCCCTTGGAACTGCATTCGCTGATAGACAGACATTCGCTTTCTGTAAAACCTTGCCTTCGTAAGGGGCAACACTGTGTATTTCTCTCTCGCAGAGCCCGGTTGCCAAATCGAAACGTCCAGCGATTGCGCCCACAGGAAAGCTGCCAGCACGGAAAGCTGTAGCTGGTTTTCACTGCCCCTTGGAACTGCATTCGCAGATAGACAGACATTCGCTTTCTGTAAAACCTTGCCTTCGTAAAGGGCAACACTGTGTATTTCTCTCTCGCAGAGCCCGGTTGCCAAATTCGAAACGTCCAGCGATTGCGCCCACAGGAAAGCTGCCAGCACGGAAAGCTGTAGCTGGTTTTCACTGCCCCTTGGAACTGCATTCACTGATAGACAGACATTCGCTTTCTACAAAAGCTTTCGTTGGTAAAGGGGCAACACTTTGTATTTCTCTCTCGCAGAGCCCGGTTGCCAAATTCGAAACGTCCAGCGATTGCGCCCACAGGAAAGCTGCCAGCACGGAAAGCTGTAGCTGGTTTTCACTGCCCCTTGGAACTGCATTCGCTGATAGACAGACATTCGCTTTCTACAAAAGCTTTCGTTGGTAAAGGGGCAACACTGTGTATTTCTCTCTCGCAGAGCCCGGTTGCCAAATTCGAAACGTCCAGCGATTGCGCCCACAGGAAAGCTGCCAGCACGGAAAGCTGTAGCTGGTTTTCACTGCCCCTTGGAACTGCATTCGCTGATAGACAGACATTCGCTTTCTACAAAAGCTTTTGTTGGTAAAGGGGCAAGACTGTGTATTTTCTCTCGCAGAGCCCGGTTGCCAAATTCGAAACGTCCAGCGATTGCGCCCACAGGAAAGCTGCCAGCACGGAAAGCTGTAGCTGGTTTTCACTGCCCCTTGGAACTGCATTCGCTGATAGACAGACATTCGCTTTCTACAAAAGCTTTTGTTGGTAAAGGGGCAACACTGTGTATTTCTCTCTCGCAGAGCCCGGTTGCCAAATTCGAAACGTCCAGCGATTGCGCCCACAGGAAAGCTGCCAGCACGGAAAGCTGTAGCTGGTTTTCACTGCCCCTTGGAACTGCATTCGCTGATAGACAGACATTCGCTTTCTACAAAAGCTTTTGTTGGTAAAGGGGCAACACTGTGTATTTCTCTCTCGCAGAGCCCGGTTGCCAAATTCGAAACGTCCAGCGATTGCGCCCACAGGAAAGCTGCCAGCACGGAAAGCTGTAGCTGGTTTTCACTGCCCCTTGGAACTGCATTCGCTGATAGACAGACATTCGCTTTCTACAAAAGCTTTTGTTGGTAAAGGGGCAAGACTATGTATTTCTCTCTCGCAGAGCCCGGTTGCCAAATTCGAAACGTCCAGCGATTGCGCCCACAGGAAAGCTGCCAGCACGGAAAGCTGTAGCTGGTTTTCACTGCCCCTTGGAACTGCATTCGCTGATAGACAGACATTCGCTTTCTACAAAAGCTTTTGTTGGTAAAGGGGCAACACTGTGTATTTCTCTCTCGCAGAGCCCGGTTGCCAAATTCGAAACGTCCAGCGATTGCGCCCACAGGAAAGCTGCCAGCACGGAAAGCTGTAGCTGGTTTTCACTGCCCCTTGGAACTGCATTCGCTGATAGACAGACATTTGCTTTCTACAAACGCTTTCGTTGCTACAGGGGCAACACTCTGTATTTCCCTCTCGCAGAGCCCGGTTGCCAAATTCGAAACGTCCAGCGATTGCGCCCACAGGAAAGCTGCCAGCACGGAAAGCTGTAGCTGGTTTTCACTGCCCCTTGGAACTGCATTCGCAGATAGACAGACATTCGCTTTCTGTAAAACCTTGCCTTCGTAAGGGGCAACACTGTGTATTTCTCTCTCGCAGAGCCCGGTTGCCAAATCGAAACGTCCAGCGATTGCGCCCACAGGAAAGCTGCCAGCACGGAAAGCTGTAGCTGGTTTTCACTGCCCCTTGGAACTGCATTCGCAGATAGACAGACATTCGCTTTCTGTAAAACCTTGCCTTCGTAAGGGGCAACACTGTGTATTTCTCTCTCGCAGAGCCCGGTTGCCAATTTCGAAACGTCCAGCGATTGCGCCCACAGGAAAGCTGCCAGCACGGAAAGCTGTAGCTGGTTTTCACTGCCCCTTGGAACTGCATTCGCTGATAGACAGACATTCGCTTTCTACAAACGCTTTCATTGGTAAAGGGGCAACACTGTGTATTTCTCTCTCGCAGAGCCCGGTTGCCAAATTCGAAACGTCCAGCGATTGCGCCCACAGGAAAGCTGCCAGCACGGAAAGCTGTAGCTGGTTTTCACTGCCCCTTGGAACTGCATTCGCTGATAGACAGACATTCGCTTTCTACAAAAGCTTTCGTTGGTAAAGGGGCAACACTGTGTATTTCTCTCTCGCAGAGCCCGGTTGCCAAATTCGAAACGTCCAGCGATTGCGCCCACAGGAAAGCTGCCAGCACGGAAAGCTGTAGCTGGTTTTCACTGCCCCTTGGAACTGCATTCGCTGATAGACAGACATTCGCTTTCTACAAACGCTTTCGTTGCTACAGGGGCAACACTGTGTATTTCTCTCTCGCAGAGCCCGGTTGCCAAATTCGAAACGTCCAGCGATTGCGCCCACAGGAAAGCTGCCAGCAAGGAAAGCTATAGCTGGTTTTCACTGCCCCTTGGAACTGCATTCGCTGATAGACAGACATTCGTTTTCTACAAAAGCTTTCGTTCGTAAACGGGCAACACTGTGTATTTCTCTCTCGCAGAGCCCGGTTGCCAAATTCGAAACGTCCAGCGATTGCGCCCACAGGAAAGCTGCCAGCACGGAAAGCTGTAGCTGGTTTTCACTGCCCCTTGGAACTTCATTCGCTGATAAACAGACATTCGCTTTCTACAAAAGCTTTTGTTGGTAAAGGGGCAACAGTGTGTATTTCTCTCTCGCAGAGCCCGGTTGCCAAATTCGAAACGTCCAGCGATTGCGCCCACAGGAAAGCTGCCAGCACGGAAAGCTGTAGCTGGTTTTCACTGCCCCTTGGAACTGCATTCGCTGATAGACAGACATTCGCTTTCTGTAAAACCTTGCCTTCGTAAGGGGCAACACTGTGTATTTCTCTCTCGCAGAGCCCGGTTGCCAAATTCGAAACGTCCAGCGATTGCGCCCACAGGAAAGCTGCCAGCACGGAAAGCTGTAGCTGGTTTTCACTGCCCCTTGGAACTGCATTCGCAGATAGACAGACATTCGCTTTCTGTAAAACCTTGCCTTCGTAAAGGGCAACACTGTGTATTTCTCTCTCGCAGAGCCCGGTTGCCAAATTCGAAACGTCCAGCGATTGCGCCCACAGGAAAGCTGCCAGCACGGAAAGCTGTAGCTGGTTTTCACTGCCCCTTGGAACTGCATTCACTGATAGACAGACATTCGCTTTCTACAAAAGCTTTCGTTGGTAAAGGGGCAACACTGTGTATTTCTCTCTCGCAGAGCCCAGTTGCCAAATTCGAAACGTCCAGCGATTGCGCCCACAGGAAAGCTGCCAGCACGGAAAGCTGTAGCTGGTTTTCACTGCCCCTTGGAACTGCATTCGCTGATAGACAGACATTCGCTTTCTACAAAAGCTTTCGTTGGTACAGGGGCAACACTGTGTATTTCTCTCTCGCAGAGCCCGGTTGCCAAATTCGAAACGTCCAGCGATTGCGCCCACAGGAAAGCTGCCAGCACGGAAAGCTGTAGCTGGTTTTCACTGCCCCTTGGAACTGCATTCGCTGATAGACAGACATTCGCTTTCTACAAAAGCTTTTGTTGGTAAAGGGGTAAGACTGTGTATTTCTCTCTCGCAGAGCCCGGTTGCCAAATTCGAAACGTCCAGCGATTGCGCCCACAGGAAAGCTGCCAGCACGGAAAGCTGTAGCTGGTTTTCACTGCCCCTTGGAACTGCATTCGCTGATAGACAGACATTCGCTTTCTGTAAAACCTTGCCTTCGTAAGGGGCAACACTGTGTATTTCTCTCTCGCAGAGCCCGGTTGCCAAATCGAAACGTCCAGCGATTGCGCCCACAGGAAAGCTGCCAGCACGGAAAGCTGTAGCTGGTTTTCACTGCCCCTTGGAACTGCATTCACTGATAGACAGACATTCGCTTTCTACAAAAGCTTTCGTTGGTAAAGGGGCAACACTGTGTATTTCTCTCTCGCAGAGCCCGGTTGCCAAATTCGAAACGTCCAGCGATTGCGCCCACAGGAAAGCTGCCAGCACGGAAAGCTGTAGCTGGTTTTCACTGCCCCTTGGAACTGCATTCGCTGATAGACAGACATTCGCTTTCTACAAAAGCTTTCGTTGGTAAAGGGGCAACACTGTGTATTTCTCTCTCGCAGAGCCCGGTTGCCAAATTCGAAACGTCCAGCGATTGCGCCCACAGGAAAGCTGCCAGCACGGAAAGCTGTAGCTGGTTTTCACTGCCCCTTGGAACTGCATTCGCTGATAGACAGACATTCGCTTTCTACAAAAGCTTTTGTTGGTAAAGGGGCAACACTGTGTATTTCTCTCTCGCAGAGCCCGGTTGCCAAATTCGAAACGTCCAGCGATTGCGCCCACAGGAAAGCTGCCAGCACGGAAAGCTGTAGCTGGTTTTCACTGCCCCTTGGAACTGCATTCGCTGATAGACAGACATTCGCTTTCTGTAAAACCTTGCCTTCGTAAGGGGCAACACTGTGTATTTCTCTCTCGCAGAGCCCGGTTGCCAAATCGAAACGTCCAGCGATTGCGCCCACAGGAAAGCTGCCAGCACGGAAAGCTGTAGCTGGTTTTCACTGCCCCTTGGAACTGCATTCGCAGATAGACAGACATTCGCTTTCTGTAAAACCTTGCCTTCGTAAAGGGCAACACTGTGTATTTCTCTCTCGCAGAGCCCGGTTGCCAAATTCGAAACGTCCAGCGATTGCGCCCACAGGAAAGCTGCCAGCACGGAAAGCTGTAGCTGGTTTTCACTGCCCCTTGGAACTGCATTCACTGATAGACAGACATTCGCTTTCTACAAAAGCTTTCGTTGGTAAAGGGGCAACACTGTGTATTTCTCTCTCGCAGAGCCCAGTTGCCAAATTCGAAACGTCCAGCGATTGCGCCCACAGGAAAGCTGCCAGCACGGAAAGCTGTAGCTGGTTTTCACTGCCCCTTGGAACTGCATTCGCTGATAGACAGACATTCGCTTTCTACAAAAGCTTTCGTTGGTACAGGGGCAACACTGTGTATTTCTCTCTCGCAGAGCCCGGTTGCCAAATTCGAAACGTCCAGCGATTGCGCCCACAGGAAAGCTGCCAGCACGGAAAGCTGTAGCTGGTTTTCACTGCCCCTTGGAACTGCATTCGCTGATAGACAGACATTCGCTTTCTACAAAAGCTTTTGTTGGTAAAGGGGTAAGACTGTGTATTTCTCTCTCGCAGAGCCCGGTTGCCAAATTCGAAACGTCCAGCGATTGCGCCCACAGGAAAGCTGCCAGCACGGAAAGCTGTAGCTGGTTTTCACTGCCCCTTGGAACTGCATTCGCTGATAGACAGACATTCGCTTTCTGTAAAACCTTGCCTTCGTAAGGGGCAACACTGTGTATTTCTCTCTCGCAGAGCCCGGTTGCCAAATCGAAACGTCCAGCGATTGCGCCCACAGGAAAGCTGCCAGCACGGAAAGCTGTAGCTGGTTTTCACTGCCCCTTGGAACTGCATTCACTGATAGACAGACATTCGCTTTCTACAAAAGCTTTCGTTGGTAAAGGGGCAACACTGTGTATTTCTCTCTCGCAGAGCCCGGTTGCCAAATTCGAAACGTCCAGCGATTGCGCCCACAGGAAAGCTGCCAGCACGGAAAGCTGTAGCTGGTTTTCACTGCCCCTTGGAACTGCATTCGCTGATAGACAGACATTCGCTTTCTACAAAAGCTTTTGTTGGTAAAGGGGCAACACTGTGTATTTCTCTCTCGCAGAGCCCGGTTGCCAAATTCGAAACGTCCAGCGATTGCGCCCACAGGAAAGCTGCCAGCACGGAAAGCTGTAGCTGGTTTTCACTGCCCCTTGGAACTGCATTCGCTGATAGACAGACATTCGCTTTCTAGAAACGCTTTCGTTGCTACAGGGGCAACACTGTGTATTTCTCTCTCGCAGAGCCCGGTTGCCAAATTCGAAACGTCCAGCGATTGCGCCCACAGGAAAGCTGCCAGCACGGAAAGCTGTAGCTGGTTTTCACTGTCTCTTGGAACTGCATTCGCTGATAGACAGACATTCGTTTTCTACAAAAGCTTTCGTTCGTAAAGGGGCAACACTGTGTATTTCTCTCTCGCAGAGCCCGGTTGCCAAATTCGAAACGTCCAGCGATTGCGCCCACAGGAAAGCTGCCAGCACGGAAAGCTGTAGCTGGTTTTCACTGCCCCTTGGAACTGCATTCGCTGATAGACAGACATTCGCTTTCTACAAAAGCTTTTGTTGGTAAAGGGGTAAGACTGTGTATTTCTCTCTCGCAGAGCCCGGTTGCCAAATTCGAAACGTCCAGCGATTGCGCCCACAGGAAAGCTGCCAGCACGGAAAGCTGTAGCTGGTTTTCACTGCCCCTTGGAACTGCATTCGCTGATAGATAGACATTCGCTTTCTGTAAAACCTTGCCTTCGTAAGGGGCAACACTGTGTATTTCTCTCTCGCAGAGCCCGGTTGCCAAATTCGAAACGTCCAGCGATTGCGCCCACAGGAAAGCTGCCAGCACGGAAAGCTGTAGCTGGTTTTCACTGCCCCTTGGAACTGCATTCGCAGATAGACAGACATTCGGTTTCTGTAAAACCTTGCCTTCGTAAGGGGCAACACTGTGTATTTCTCTCTCTCAGAGCCCGGTTGCCAATTTCGAAACGTCCAGCGATTGCGCCCACAGGAAAGCTGCCAGCACGGAAAGCTGTAGCTGGTTTTCACTGCCCCTTGGAACTGCATTCGCTGATAGACAGACATTTGCTTTCTACAAACGCTTTCGTTGCTACAGGGGCAACACTCTGTATTTCCCTCTCGCAGAGCCCGGTTGCCAAATTCGAAACGTCCAGCGATTGCGCCCACAGGAAAGCTGCCAGCACGGAAAGCTGTAGCTGGTTTTCACTGCCCCTTGGAACTGCATTCGCAGATAGACAGACATTCGCTTTCTGTAAAACCTTGCCTTCGTAAGGGGCAACACTGTGTATTTCTCTCTCGCAGAGCCCGGTTGCCAAATCGAAACGTCCAGCGATTGCGCCCACAGGAAAGCTGCCAGCACGGAAAGCTGTAGCTGGTTTTCACTGCCCCTTGGAACTGCATTCGCAGATAGACAGACATTCGCTTTCTGTAAAACCTTGCCTTCGTAAGGGGCAACACTGTGTATTTCTCTCTCGCAGAGCCCGGTTGCCAAATTCGAAACGTCCAGCGATTGCGCCCACAGGAAAGCTGCCAGCACGGAAAGCTGTAGCTGGTTTTCACTGCCCCTTGGAACTGCATTCGCTGATAGACAGACATTCGCTTTCTACAAACGCTTTCATTGGTAAAGGGGCAACACTGTGTATTTCTCTCTCGCAGAGCCCGGTTGCCAAATTCGAAACGTCCAGCGATTGCGCCCACAGGAAAGCTGCCAGCACGGAAAGCTGTAGCTGGTTTTCACTGCCCCTTGGAACTGCATTCGCTGATAGACAGACATTCGCTTTCTACAAACGCTTTCGTTGCTACAGGGGCAACACTGTGTATTTCTCTCTCGCAGAGCCCGGTTGCCAAATTCGAAACGTCCAGCGATTGCGCCCACAGGAAAGCTGCCAGCACGGAAAGCTGTAGCTGGTTTTCACTGCCCCTTGGAACTGCATTCGCTGATATACAGACATTCGCTTTCTACAAAAGCTTTCGTTGGTAAAGGGGCAACACTGTGTATTTCTCTCTCGCAGAGCCCGGTTGCCAAATTCGAAACGTCCAGCGATTGCGCCCACAGGAAAGCTGCCAGCACGGAAAGCTGTAGCTGGTTTTCACTGCCCCTTGGAACTGCATTCGCTGATAGACAGACATTCGCTTTCTACAAACGCTTTCGTTGCTACAGGGGCAACACTGTGTATTTCACTCTCGCAGAGCCCGGTTGCCAAATTCGAAACGTCCAGCGATTGCGCCCACAGGAAAGCTGCCAGCACGGAAAGCTATAGCTGGTTTTCACTGCCCCTTGGAACTGCATTCGCTGATAGACAGACATTCGTTTTCTACAAAAGCTTTCGTTCGTAAACGGGCAACACTGTGTATTTCTCTCTCGCAGAGCCCGGTTGCCAAATTCGAAACGTCCAGCGATTGCGCCCACAGGAAAGCTGCCAGCACGGAAAGCTGTAGCTGGTTTTCACTGCCCCTTGGAACTTCATTCGCTGATAAACAGACATTCGCTTTCTACAAAAGCTTTTGTTGGTAAAGGGGCAACAGTGTGTATTTCTCTCTCGCAGAGCCCGGTTGCCAAATTCGAAACGTCCAGCGATTGCGCCCACAGGAAAGCTGCCAGCACGGAAAGCTGTAGCTGGTTTTCACTGCCCCTTGGAACTGCATTCGCTGATAGACAGACATTCGCTTTCTGTAAAACCTTGCCTTCGTAAGGGGCAACACTGTGTATTTCTCTCTCGCAGAGCCCGGTTGCCAAATCGAAACGTCCAGCGATTGCGCCCACAGGAAAGCTGCCAGCACGGAAAGCTGTAGCTGGTTTTCACTGCCCCTTGGAACTGCATTCGCAGATAGACAGACATTCGCTTTCTGTAAAACCTTGCCTTCGTAAAGGGCAACACTGTGTATTTCTCTCTCGCAGAGCCCGGTTGCCAAATTCGAAACGTCCAGCGATTGCGCCCACAGGAAAGCTGCCAGCACGGAAAGCTGTAGCTGGTTTTCACTGCCCCTTGGAACTGCATTCACTGATAGACAGACATTCGCTTTCTACAAAAGCTTTCGTTGGTAAAGGGGCAACACTTTGTATTTCTCTCTCGCAGAGCCCGGTTGCCAAATTCGAAACGTCCAGCGATTGCGCCCACAGGAAAGCTGCCAGCACGGAAAGCTGTAGCTGGTTTTCACTGCCCCTTGGAACTGCATTCGCTGATAGACAGACATTCGCTTTCTACAAAAGCTTTCGTTGGTAAAGGGGCAACACTGTGTATTTCTCTCTCGCAGAGCCCGGTTGCCAAATTCGAAACGTCCAGCGATTGCGCCCACAGGAAAGCTGCCAGCACGGAAAGCTGTAGCTGGTTTTCACTGCCCCTTGGAACTGCATTCGCTGATAGACAGACATTCGCTTTCTACAAAAGCTTTTGTTGGTAAAGGGGCAAGACTGTGTATTTTCTCTCGCAGAGCCCGGTTGCCAAATTCGAAACGTCCAGCGATTGCGCCCACAGGAAAGCTGCCAGCACGGAAAGCTGTAGCTGGTTTTCACTGCCCCTTGGAACTGCATTCGCTGATAGACAGACATTCGCTTTCTACAAAAGCTTTTGTTGGTAAAGGGGCAACACTGTGTATTTCTCTCTCGCAGAGCCCGGTTGCCAAATTCGAAACGTCCAGCGATTGCGCCCACAGGAAAGCTGCCAGCACGGAAAGCTGTAGCTGGTTTTCACTGCCCCTTGGAACTGCATTCGCTGATAGACAGACATTCGCTTTCTACAAAAGCTTTTGTTGGTAAAGGGGCAACACTGTGTATTTCTCTCTCGCAGAGCCCGGTTGCCAAATTCGAAACGTCCAGCGATTGCGCCCACAGGAAAGCTGCCAGCACGGAAAGCTGTAGCTGGTTTTCACTGCCCCTTGGAACTGCATTCGCTGATAGACAGACATTCGCTTTCTACAAAAGCTTTTGTTGGTAAAGGGGCAAGACTATGTATTTCTCTCTCGCAGAGCCCGGTTGCCAAATTCGAAACGTCCAGCGATTGCGCCCACAGGAAAGCTGCCAGCACGGAAAGCTGTAGCTGGTTTTCACTGCCCCTTGGAACTGCATTCGCTGATAGACAGACATTCGCTTTCTACAAAAGCTTTTGTTGGTAAAGGGGCAACACTGTGTATTTCTCTCTCGCAGAGCCCGGTTGCCAAATTCGAAACGTCCAGCGATTGCGCCCACAGGAAAGCTGCCAGCACGGAAAGCTGTAGCTGGTTTTCACTGCCCCTTGGAACTGCATTCGCTGATAGACAGACATTTGCTTTCTACAAACGCTTTCGTTGCTACAGGGGCAACACTCTGTATTTCCCTCTCGCAGAGCCCGGTTGCCAAATTCGAAACGTCCAGCGATTGCGCCCACAGGAAAGCTGCCAGCACGGAAAGCTGTAGCTGGTTTTCACTGCCCCTTGGAACTGCATTCGCAGATAGACAGACATTCGCTTTCTGTAAAACCTTGCCTTCGTAAGGGGCAACACTGTGTATTTCTCTCTCGCAGAGCCCGGTTGCCAAATCGAAACGTCCAGCGATTGCGCCCACAGGAAAGCTGCCAGCACGGAAAGCTGTAGCTGGTTTTCACTGCCCCTTGGAACTGCATTCGCAGATAGACAGACATTCGCTTTCTGTAAAACCTTGCCTTCGTAAGGGGCAACACTGTGTATTTCTCTCTCGCAGAGCCCGGTTGCCAATTTCGAAACGTCCAGCGATTGCGCCCACAGGAAAGCTGCCAGCACGGAAAGCTGTAGCTGGTTTTCACTGCCCCTTGGAACTGCATTCGCTGATAGACAGACATTCGCTTTCTACAAACGCTTTCATTGGTAAAGGGGCAACACTGTGTATTTCTCTCTCGCAGAGCCCGGTTGCCAAATTCGAAACGTCCAGCGATTGCGCCCACAGGAAAGCTGCCAGCACGGAAAGCTGTAGCTGGTTTTCACTGCCCCTTGGAACTGCATTCGCTGATAGACAGACATTCGCTTTCTACAAAAGCTTTCGTTGGTAAAGGGGCAACACTGTGTATTTCTCTCTCGCAGAGCCCGGTTGCCAAATTCGAAACGTCCAGCGATTGCGCCCACAGGAAAGCTGCCAGCACGGAAAGCTGTAGCTGGTTTTCACTGCCCCTTGGAACTGCATTCGCTGATAGACAGACATTCGCTTTCTACAAACGCTTTCGTTGCTACAGGGGCAACACTGTGTATTTCTCTCTCGCAGAGCCCGGTTGCCAAATTCGAAACGTCCAGCGATTGCGCCCACAGGAAAGCTGCCAGCAAGGAAAGCTATAGCTGGTTTTCACTGCCCCTTGGAACTGCATTCGCTGATAGACAGACATTCGTTTTCTACAAAAGCTTTCGTTCGTAAACGGGCAACACTGTGTATTTCTCTCTCGCAGAGCCCGGTTGCCAAATTCGAAACGTCCAGCGATTGCGCCCACAGGAAAGCTGCCAGCACGGAAAGCTGTAGCTGGTTTTCACTGCCCCTTGGAACTTCATTCGCTGATAAACAGACATTCGCTTTCTACAAAAGCTTTTGTTGGTAAAGGGGCAACAGTGTGTATTTCTCTCTCGCAGAGCCCGGTTGCCAAATTCGAAACGTCCAGCGATTGCGCCCACAGGAAAGCTGCCAGCACGGAAAGCTGTAGCTGGTTTTCACTGCCCCTTGGAACTGCATTCGCTGATAGACAGACATTCGCTTTCTGTAAAACCTTGCCTTCGTAAGGGGCAACACTGTGTATTTCTCTCTCGCAGAGCCCGGTTGCCAAATTCGAAACGTCCAGCGATTGCGCCCACAGGAAAGCTGCCAGCACGGAAAGCTGTAGCTGGTTTTCACTGCCCCTTGGAACTGCATTCGCAGATAGACAGACATTCGCTTTCTGTAAAACCTTGCCTTCGTAAAGGGCAACACTGTGTATTTCTCTCTCGCAGAGCCCGGTTGCCAAATTCGAAACGTCCAGCGATTGCGCCCACAGGAAAGCTGCCAGCACGGAAAGCTGTAGCTGGTTTTCACTGCCCCTTGGAACTGCATTCACTGATAGACAGACATTCGCTTTCTACAAAAGCTTTCGTTGGTAAAGGGGCAACACTGTGTATTTCTCTCTCGCAGAGCCCAGTTGCCAAATTCGAAACGTCCAGCGATTGCGCCCACAGGAAAGCTGCCAGCACGGAAAGCTGTAGCTGGTTTTCACTGCCCCTTGGAACTGCATTCGCTGATAGACAGACATTCGCTTTCTACAAAAGCTTTCGTTGGTACAGGGGCAACACTGTGTATTTCTCTCTCGCAGAGCCCGGTTGCCAAATTCGAAACGTCCAGCGATTGCGCCCACAGGAAAGCTGCCAGCACGGAAAGCTGTAGCTGGTTTTCACTGCCCCTTGGAACTGCATTCGCTGATAGACAGACATTCGCTTTCTACAAAAGCTTTTGTTGGTAAAGGGGTAAGACTGTGTATTTCTCTCTCGCAGAGCCCGGTTGCCAAATTCGAAACGTCCAGCGATTGCGCCCACAGGAAAGCTGCCAGCACGGAAAGCTGTAGCTGGTTTTCACTGCCCCTTGGAACTGCATTCGCTGATAGACAGACATTCGCTTTCTGTAAAACCTTGCCTTCGTAAGGGGCAACACTGTGTATTTCTCTCTCGCAGAGCCCGGTTGCCAAATCGAAACGTCCAGCGATTGCGCCCACAGGAAAGCTGCCAGCACGGAAAGCTGTAGCTGGTTTTCACTGCCCCTTGGAACTGCATTCACTGATAGACAGACATTCGCTTTCTACAAAAGCTTTCGTTGGTAAAGGGGCAACACTGTGTATTTCTCTCTCGCAGAGCCCGGTTGCCAAATTCGAAACGTCCAGCGATTGCGCCCACAGGAAAGCTGCCAGCACGGAAAGCTGTAGCTGGTTTTCACTGCCCCTTGGAACTGCATTCGCTGATAGACAGACATTCGCTTTCTACAAAAGCTTTCGTTGGTAAAGGGGCAACACTGTGTATTTCTCTCTCGCAGAGCCCGGTTGCCAAATTCGAAACGTCCAGCGATTGCGCCCACAGGAAAGCTGCCAGCACGGAAAGCTGTAGCTGGTTTTCACTGCCCCTTGGAACTGCATTCGCTGATAGACAGACATTCGCTTTCTACAAAAGCTTTTGTTGGTAAAGGGGCAACACTGTGTATTTCTCTCTCGCAGAGCCCGGTTGCCAAATTCGAAACGTCCAGCGATTGCGCCCACAGGAAAGCTGCCAGCACGGAAAGCTGTAGCTGGTTTTCACTGCCCCTTGGAACTGCATTCGCTGATAGACAGACATTCGCTTTCTGTAAAACCTTGCCTTCGTAAGGGGCAACACTGTGTATTTCTCTCTCGCAGAGCCCGGTTGCCAAATCGAAACGTCCAGCGATTGCGCCCACAGGAAAGCTGCCAGCACGGAAAGCTGTAGCTGGTTTTCACTGCCCCTTGGAACTGCATTCGCAGATAGACAGACATTCGCTTTCTGTAAAACCTTGCCTTCGTAAAGGGCAACACTGTGTATTTCTCTCTCGCAGAGCCCGGTTGCCAAATTCGAAACGTCCAGCGATTGCGCCCACAGGAAAGCTGCCAGCACGGAAAGCTGTAGCTGGTTTTCACTGCCCCTTGGAACTGCATTCACTGATAGACAGACATTCGCTTTCTACAAAAGCTTTCGTTGGTAAAGGGGCAACACTGTGTATTTCTCTCTCGCAGAGCCCAGTTGCCAAATTCGAAACGTCCAGCGATTGCGCCCACAGGAAAGCTGCCAGCACGGAAAGCTGTAGCTGGTTTTCACTGCCCCTTGGAACTGCATTCGCTGATAGACAGACATTCGCTTTCTACAAAAGCTTTCGTTGGTACAGGGGCAACACTGTGTATTTCTCTCTCGCAGAGCCCGGTTGCCAAATTCGAAACGTCCAGCGATTGCGCCCACAGGAAAGCTGCCAGCACGGAAAGCTGTAGCTGGTTTTCACTGCCCCTTGGAACTGCATTCGCTGATAGACAGACATTCGCTTTCTACAAAAGCTTTTGTTGGTAAAGGGGTAAGACTGTGTATTTCTCTCTCGCAGAGCCCGGTTGCCAAATTCGAAACGTCCAGCGATTGCGCCCACAGGAAAGCTGCCAGCACGGAAAGCTGTAGCTGGTTTTCACTGCCCCTTGGAACTGCATTCGCTGATAGACAGACATTCGCTTTCTGTAAAACCTTGCCTTCGTAAGGGGCAACACTGTGTATTTCTCTCTCGCAGAGCCCGGTTGCCAAATCGAAACGTCCAGCGATTGCGCCCACAGGAAAGCTGCCAGCACGGAAAGCTGTAGCTGGTTTTCACTGCCCCTTGGAACTGCATTCACTGATAGACAGACATTCGCTTTCTACAAAAGCTTTCGTTGGTAAAGGGGCAACACTGTGTATTTCTCTCTCGCAGAGCCCGGTTGCCAAATTCGAAACGTCCAGCGATTGCGCCCACAGGAAAGCTGCCAGCACGGAAAGCTGTAGCTGGTTTTCACTGCCCCTTGGAACTGCATTCGCTGATAGACAGACATTCGCTTTCTACAAAAGCTTTCGTTGGTAAAGGGGCAACACTGTGTATTTCTCTCTCGCAGAGCCCGGTTGCCAAATTCGAAACGTCCAGCGATTGCGCCCACAGGAAAGCTGCCAGCACGGAAAGCTGTAGCTGGTTTTCACTGCCCCTTGGAACTGCATTCGCTGATAGACAGACATTCGCTTTCTACAAAAGCTTTTGTTGGTAAAGGGGCAACACTGTGTATTTCTCTCTCGCAGAGCCCGGTTGCCAAATTCGAAACGTCCAGCGATTGCGCCCACAGGAAAGCTGCCAGCACGGAAAGCTGTAGCTGGTTTTCACTGCCCCTTGGAACTGCATTCGCTGATAGACAGACATTCGCTTTCTACAAAAGCTTTTGTTGGTAAAGGGGCAACAGTGTGTATTTCTCTCTCGCAGAGCCCGGTTGCCAAATTCGAAACGTCCAGCGATTGCGCCCACAGGAAAGCTGCCAGCACGGAAAGCTGTAGCTGGTTTTCACTGCCCCTTGGAACTGCATTCGCTGATAGACAGACATTCGCTTTCTGTAAAACCTTGCCTTCGTAAGGGGCAACACTGTGTATTTCTCTCTTGCAGAGCCCGGTTGCCAAATCGAAACGTCCAGCGATTGCGCCCACAGGAAAGCTGCCAGCACGGAAAGCTGTAGCTGGTTTTCACTGCCCCTTGGAACTGCATTCGCAGATAGACAGACATTCGCTTTCTGTAAAACCTTGCCTTCGTAAAGGGCAACACTGTGTATTTCTCTCTCGCAGAGCCCGGTTGCCAAATTCGAAACGTCCAGCGATTGCGCCCACAGGAAAGCTGCCAGCACGGAAAGCTGTAGCTGGTTTTCACTGCCCCTTGGAACTGCATTCACTGATAGACAGACATTCGCTTTGTACAAAAGCTTTCGTTGGTAAAGGGGCAACACTGTGTATTTCTCTCTCGCAGAGCCCGGTTGCCAAATTCGAAACGTCCAGCGATTGCGCCCACAGGAAAGCTGCCAGCACGGAAAGCTGTAGCTGGTTTTCACTGCCCCTTGGAACTGCATTCGCTGATAGACAGACATTCGCTTTCTACAAAAGCTTTCGTTGGTAAAGGGGCAACACTGTGTATTTCTCTCTCGCAGAGCCCGGTTGCCAAATTCGAAACGTCCAGCGATTGCGCCCACAGGAAAGCTGCCAGCACGGAAAGCTGTAGCTGGTTTTCACTGCCCCTTGGAACTGCATTCGCTGATAGACAGACATTCGCTTTCTACAAAAGCTTTTGTTGGTAAAGGGGCAACACTGTGTATTTCTCTCTCGCAGAGCCCGGTTGCCAAATTCGAAACGTCCAGCGATTGCGCCCACAGGAAAGCTGCCAGCACGGAAAGCTGTAGCTGGTTTTCACTGCCCCTTGGAACTGCATTCGCTGATAGACAGACATTCGCTTTCTACAAAAGCTTTTGTTGGTAAAGGGGCAAGACTGTGTATTTTCTCTCGCAGAGCCCGGTTGCCAAATTCGAAACGTCCAGCGATTGCGCCCACAGGAAAGCTGCCAGCACGGAAAGCTGTAGCTGGTTTTCACTGCCCCTTGGAACTGCATTCGCTGATAGACAGACATTCGCTTTCTACAAAAGCTTTTGTTGGTAAAGGGGCAACACTGTGTATTTCTCTCTCGCAGAGCCCGGTTGCCAAATTCGAAACGTCCAGCGATTGCGCCCACAGGAAAGCTGCCAGCACGGAAAGCTGTAGCTGGTTTTCACTGCCCCTTGGAACTGCATTCGCTGATAGACAGACATTCGCTTTCTACAAAAGCTTTTGTTGGTAAAGGGGCAAGACTGTGTATTTCTCTCTCGCAGAGCCCGGTTGCCAAATTCGAAACGTCCAGCGATTGCGCCCACAGGAAAGCTGCCAGCACGGAAAGCTGTAGCTGGTTTTCACTGCCCCTTGGAACTGCATTCGCTGATAGACAGACATTCGCTTTCTACAAAAGCTTTTGTTGGTAAAGGGGCAAGACTGTGTATTTTCTCTCGCAGAGCCCGGTTGCCAAATTCGAAACGTCCAGCGATTGCGCCCACAGGAAAGCTGCCAGCACGGAAAGCTGTAGCTGGTTTTCACTGCCCCTTGGAACTGCATTCGCTGATAGACAGACATTCGCTTTCTACAAAAGCTTTCGTTGGTAAAGGGGCAACACTTTGTATTTCTCTCTCGCAGAGCCCGGTTGCCAAATTCGAAACGTCCAGCGATTGCGCCCACAGGAAAGCTGCCAGCACGGAAAGCTGTAGCTGGTTTTCACTGTCTCTTGGAACTGCATTCGCTGATAGACAGACATTCGTTTTCTACAAAAGCTTTCGTTCGTAAGGGGCAACACTGTGTATTTCTCTCTCGCAGAGCCCGGTTGCCAAATTCGAAACGTCCAGCGATTGCGCCCACAGGAAAGCTGCCAGCACGGAAAGCTGTAGCTGGTTTTCACTGCCCCTTGGAACTGCATTCGCTGATAGATAGACATTCGCTTTCTATAAAACCTTGCCTTCGTAAGGGGCAACACTGTGTATTTCTCTCTCGCAGAGCCCGGTTGCCAAATCGAAACGTCCAGCGATTGCGCCCACAGGAAAGCTGCCAGCACGGAAAGCTGTAGCTGGTTTTCACTGCCCCTTGGAACTGCATTCGCTGATAGACAGACATTCGCTTTCTACAAAAGCTTTCGTTGGTAAAGGGGCAACACTGTGTATTTCTGTCTCGCAGAGCCCGGTTGCCAAATTCGAAACGTCCAGCGATTGCGCCCACAGGAAAGCTGCCAGCACGGAAAGCTGTAGCTGGTTTTCACTGCCCCTTGGAACTGCATTCGCTGATAGACAGACATTCGCTTTCTACAAAAGCTTTTGTTGGTAAAGGGGCAACACTGTGTATTTCTCTCTCGCAGAGCCCGGTTGCCAAATTCGAAACGTCCAGCGATTGCGCCCACAGGAAAGCTGCCAGCACGGAAAGCTGTAGCTGGTTTTCACTGCCCCTTGGAACTGCATTCGCTGATAGACAGACATTCGCTTTCTACAAAAGCTTTTGTTGGTAAAGGGGCAACACTGTGTATTTCTCTCTCGCAGAGCCCGGTTGCCAAATTCGAAACGTCCAGCGATTGCGCCCACAGGAAAGCTGCCAGCACGGAAAGCTGTAGCTGGTTTTCACTGCCCCTTGGAACTGCATTCGCTGATAGACAGACATTCGCTTTCTACAAAAGCTTTCGTTGGTAAAGGGGCAACACTTTGTATTTCTCTCTCGCAGAGCCCGGTTGCCAAATTCGAAACGTCCAGCGATTGCGCCCACAGGAAAGCTGCCAGCACGGAAAGCTGTAGCTGGTTTTCACTGCCCCTTGGAACTGCATTCGCTGATAGACAGACATTCGCTTTCTTCAAAAGCTTTTGTTGGTAAAGGGGCAACACTGTGTATTTCTCTCTCGCAGAGCCCGGTTGCCAAATTCGAAACGTCCAGCGATTGCGCCCACAGGAAAGCTGCCAGCACGGAAAGCTGTAGCTGGTTTTCACTGCCCCTTGGAACTGCATTCGCTGATAGACAGACATTCGCTTTCTACAAAAGCTTTCGTTGGTAAAGGGGCAAGACTGTGTATTTTCTCTCGCAGAGCCCGGTTGCCAAATTCGAAACGTCCAGCGATTGCGCCCACAGGAAAGCTGCCAGCACGGAAAGCTGTAGCTGGTTTTCACTGCCCCTTGGAACTGCATTCGCTGATAGACAGACATTCGCTTTCTACAAAAGCTTTTGTTGGTAAAGGGGCAACACTGTGTATTTCTCTCTCGCAGAGCCCGGTTGCCAAATTCGAAACGTCCAGCGATTGCGCCCACAGGAAAGCTGCCAGCACGGAAAGCTGTAGCTGGTTTTCACTGCCCCTTGGAACTGCATTCGCTGATAGACAGACATTCGCTTTCTACAAAAGCTTTTGTTGGTAAAGGGGCAACACTGTGTATTTCTCTCTCGCAGAGCCCGGTTGCCAAATTCGAAACGTCCAGCGATTGCGCCCACAGGAAAGCTGCCAGCACGGAAAGCTGTAGCTGGTTTTCACTGCCCCTTGGAACTGCATTCGCTGATAGACAGACATTCGCTTTCTACAAAAGCTTTCGTTGGTAAAGGGGCAACACTTTGTATTTCTCTCTCGCAGAGCCCGGTTGCCAAATTCGAAACGTCCAGCGATTGCGCCCACAGGAAAGCTGCCAGCACGGAAAGCTGTAGCTGGTTTTCACTGCCCCTTGGAACTGCATTCGCTGATAGACAGACATTCGCTTTCTACAAAAGCTTTTGTTGGTAAAGGGGCAAGACTGTGTATTTCTCTCTCGCAGAGCCCGGTTGCCAAATTCGAAACGTCCAGCGATTGCGCCCACAGGAAAGCTGCCAGCACGGAAAGCTGTAGCTGGTTTTCACTGCCCCTTGGAACTGCATTCGCTGATAGACAGACATTCGCTTTCTACAAAAGCTTTTGTTGGTAAAGGGGCAACACTGTGTATTTCTCTCTCGCAGAGCCCGGTTGCCAAATTCGAAACGTCCAGCGATTGCGGCCACAGGAAAGCTGCCAGCACGGAAAGCTGTAGCTGGTTTTCACTGCCCCTTGGAACTGCATTCGCTGATAGACAGACATTCGCTTTCTACAAAAGCTTTCGTTGGTAAAGGGGCAAGTCTGTGTATTTCTCTCTCGCAGAGCCCGGTTGCCAAATTCGAAAAGTCCAGCGATTGCGCCCACAGGAAAGCTGCCAGCACGGAAAGCTGTAGCTGGTTTTCACTGTCTCTTGGAACTGCATTCGCTGATAGACAGACATTCGTTTTCTACAAAAGCTTTCGTTCGTAAGGGGCAACACTGTGTATTTCTCTCTCGCAGAGCCCGGTTGCCAAATTCGAAACGTCCAGCGATTGCGCCCACAGGAAAGCTGCCAGCACGGAAAGCTGTAGCTGGTTTTCACTGCCCCTTGGAACTGCATTCGCTGATAGATAGACATTCGCTTTCTATAAAACCTTGCCTTCGTAAGGGGCAACACTGTGTATTTCTCTCTCGCAGAGCCCGGTTGCCAAATCGAAACGTCCAGCGATTGCGCCCACAGGAAAGCTGCCAGCACGGAAAGCTGTAGCTGGTTTTCACTGCCCCTTGGAACTGCATTCGCTGATAGACAGACATTCGCTTTCTACAAAAGCTTTCGTTGGTAAAGGGGCAACAGTGTGTATTTCTCTCTCGCAGAGCCCGGTTGCCAAATTCGAAACGTCCAGCGATTGCGCCCACAGGAAAGCTGCCAGCACGGAAAGCTGTAGCTGGTTTTCACTGCCCCTTGGAACTGCATTCGCTGATAGACAGACATTCGCTTTCTACAAAAGCTTTTGTTGGTAAAGGGGCAAGACTATGTATTTCTCTCTCGCAGAGCCCGGTTGCCAAATTCGAAACGTCCAGCGATTGCGCCCACAGGAAAGCTGCCAGCACGGAAAGCTGTAGCTGGTTTTCACTGCCCCTTGGAACTGCATTCGCTGATAGACAGACATTCGCTTTCTACAAAAGCTTTTGTTGGTAAAGGGGCAACACTGTGTATTTCTCTCTCGCAGAGCCCGGTTGCCAAATTCGAAACGTCCAGCGATTGCGCCCACAGGAAAGCTGCCAGCACGGAAAGCTGTAGCTGGTTTTCACTGCCCCTTGGAACTGCATTCGCTGATAGACAGACATTCGCTTTCTACAAAAGCTTTCGTTGGTAAAGGGGCAAGTCTGTGTATTTCTCTCTCGGAGAGCCCGGTTGCCAAATTCGAAACGTCCAGCGATTGCGCCCACAGGAAAGCTGCCAGCACGGAAAGCTGTAGCTGGTTTTCACTGCCCCTTGGAACTGCATTCGCTGATAGACAGACATTCGCTTTCTACAAAAGCTTTTGTTGGTAAAGGGGCAACACTGTGTATTTCTCTCTCGCAGAGCCCGGTTGCCAAATTCGAAACGTCCAGCGATTGCGCCCACAGGAAAGCTGCCAGCACGGAAAGCTGTAGCTGGTTTTCACTGCCCCTTGGAACTGCATTCGCTGATAGACAGACATTCGCTTTCTACAAAAGCTTTCGTTGGTAAAGGGGCAACACTGTGTATTTCTGTCTCGCAGAGCCCGGTTGCCAAAATCGAAACGTCCAGCGATTGCGCCCACAGGAAAGCTGCCAGCACGGAAAGCTGTAGCTGGTTTTCACTGCCCCTTGGAACTGCATTCGCTGATAGACAGACATTCGCTTTCTACTAACGCTTTCGTTGCTACAGGGGCAACACTGTGTATTTCTCTCTCGCAGAGCCCGGTTGCCAAATTCGAAACGTCCAGCGATTGCGCCCACAGGAAAGCTGCCAGCACGGAAAGCTGTAGCTGGTTTTCACTGCCCCTTGGAACTGCATTCGCTGATAGACAGACATTCGCTTTCTACAAAAGCTTGCGTTCGTAAACGGGCAACAGTGTGTATTTCTCTCTCGCAGAGCCCGGTTGCCAAATTCGAAACGTCCAGCGATTGCGCCCACATGAAAGCTGCCAGCACGGAAAGCTTTAGCTGGTTTTCACTGCCCCTTGGAACTGCATTCGCTGATAGACAGACATTCGCTTTCTGCAAAACCTTGCCTTCGTAAAGGGGCAACACTGTGTATTTCTCTCTCGCAGAGCCCAGTTGCCAAATTCGAAACGTCCAGCGATTGCGCCCACAGGAAAGCTGCCAGCACGGAAAGCTGTAGCTGGTTTTCACTGCCCCTTGGAACTGCATTCGCTGATAGATAGACATTCGTTTTCTACAAAAGCTTTCGTTCGTAAAGGGGCAACACTGTCTATTTCTCTCTCGCAGAGCCCGGTTGCCAAATTCGAAACGTCCAGCGATTGCGCCCACAGGAAAGCTGCCAGCACGGAAAGCTATAGCTGGTTTTCACTGCCCCTTGGAACTGCATTCGCTGATAGACAGACATTCGTTTTCTACAAAAGCCTTCGTTCGTAAAGGGGCAACACTGTGTATTTCTCTCTCGCAGAGCCCGGTTGCCAAATTCGAAACGTCCAGCGATTGCGCCCACAGGAAAGCTGCCAGCACGGAAAGCTGTAGCTGGTTTTCACTGCCCCTTGGAACTGCATTCGCTGATAGACAGACATTCGCTTTCTACAAACGCTTTCATTGGTAAAGGGGCAACACTGTGTATTTCTCTCTCGCAGAGCCCGGTTGCCAAATTCGAAACGTCCAGCGATTGCGCCCACAGGAAAGCTGCCAGCACGGAAAGCTGTAGCTGGTTTTCACTGCCCCTTGGAACTGCATTCGCTGATAGACAGACATTCGCTTTCTACAAAAGCTTTCGTTGGTAAAGGGGCAACACTGTGTATTTCTCTCTCGCAGAGCCCGGTTGCCAAATTCGAAACGTCCAGCGATTGCGCCCACAGGAAAGCTGCCAGCACGGAAAGCTGTAGATGGTTTTCACTGCCCCTTGGAACTGCATTCGCTGATAGACAGACATTCGCTTTCTACAAAAGCTTTCGTTGGTAAAGGGGCAACACTGTGTATTTCTCTCTCGCAGAGCCCGGTTGCCAAATTCGAAACGTCCAGCGATTGCGCCCACAGGAAAGCTGCCAGCACGGAAAGCTGTAGCTGGTTTTCACTGCCCCTTGGAACTGCATTCGCTGATAGACAGACATTCGCTTTCTACAAAAGCTTTCGTTGGTAAAGGGGCAAGTCTGTGTATTTCTCTCTCGCAGAGCCCGGTTGCCAAATTCGAAACGTCCAGCGATTGCGCCCACAGGAAAGCTGCCAGCACGGAAAGCTGTAGCTGGTTTTCACTGCCCCTTGGAACTGCATTCGCTGATAGACAGACATTCGCTTTCTACAAAAGCTTTTGTTGGTAAAGGGGCAACACTGTGTATTTCTCTCTCGCAGAGCCCGGTTGCCAAATTCGAAACGTCCAGCGATTGCGCCCACAGGAAAGCTGCCAGCACGGAAAGCTGTAGCTGGTTTTCACTGCCCCTTGGAACTGCATTCGCTGATAGACAGACATTCGCTTTCTACAAAAGCTTTCGTTGGTAAAGGGGCAACACTGTGTATTTCTCTCTCGCAGAGCCCGGTTGCCAAATTCGAAACGTCCAGCGATTGCGCCCACAGGAAAGCTGCCAGCACGGAAAGCTGTAGCTGGTTTTCACTGCCCCTTGGAACTGCATTCGCTGATAGACAGACATTCGCTTTCTACAAAAGCTTTCATTCGTAAAGGGGCAACACTGTGTATTTCTCTCTCGCAGAGCCCGGTTGCCAAATTCGAAACGTCCAGCGATTGCGCCCACAGGAAAGCTGCCAGCACGGAAAGCTGTAGCTGGTTTTCACTGCCCCTTGGAACTGCATTCGCTGATAGACAGACATTCGCTTTCTACAAAAGCTTTCGTTCGTAAAGGGGCAACACTGTGTATTTCTCTCTCGCAGAGCCCGGTTGCCAAATTCGAAACGTCCAGCGATTGCGCCCACAGGAAAGCTGCCAGCACGGAAAGCTGTAGCTGGTTTTCACTGCCCCTTGGAACTGCATTCGCTGATAGACAGACATTCGCTTTCTACAAAAGCTTTCGTTCGTAAAGGGGCAACACTGTGTATTTCTCTCTCGCAGAGCCCGGTTGCCAAATTCGAAACGTCCAGCGATTGCGCCCACAGGAAAGCTGCCAGCACGGAAAGCTGTAGCTGGTTTTCACTGCCCCTTGGAACTGCATTCGCTGATAGACAGACATTCGCTTTCTACAAAAGCTTTCGTTGGTAAAGGGGCAAGTCTGTGTATTTCTCTCTCGCAGAGCCCGGTTGCCAAATTCGAAACGTCAAGCGATTGCGCCCACAGGAAAGCTGCCAGCACGGAAAGCTGTAGCTGGTTTTCACTGTCTCTTGGAACTGCATTCGCTGATAGACAGACATTCGCTTTCTACAAAAGCTTTCGTTCGTAAAGGGGCAACACTGTGTATTTCTCTCTCGCAGAGCCCGGTTGCCAATTTCGAAACGTCCAGCGATTGCGCCCACAGGAAAGCTGCCAGCACGGAAAGCTGTAGCTGGTTTTCACTGCCCCTTGGAACTGCATTCGCTGATAGACAGACATTCGCTTTCTACAAAAGCTTTCGTTCGTAAAGGGGCAACACTGTGTATTTTCTCTCGCAGAGCCCGGTTGCCAAATTCGAAACGTCCAGCGATTGCGCCCACAGGAAAGCTGCCAGCACGGAAAGCTGTAGCTGGTTTTCACTGCCCCTTGGAACTGCATTCGCTGATAGACAGACATTCGCTTTCTACAAAAGCTTTCGTTGGTAAAGGGGCAAGTCTGTGTATTTCTCTCTCGCAGAGCCCGGTTGCCAAATTCGAAACGTCCAGCGATTGCGCCCACAGGAAAGCTGCCAGCACGGAAAGCTGTAGCTGGTTTTCACTGCCCCTTGGAACTGCATTCGCTGATAGACAGACATTCGTTTTCTACAAAAGCTTTCGTTCGTAAGGGGCAACACTGTGTATTTCTCTCTCACAGAGCCCGGTTGCCAAATTCGAAACGTCCAGCGATTGCGCCCACAGGAAAGCTGCCAGCACGGAAAGCTGTAGCTGGTTTTCACTGCCCCTTGGAACTGCATTCGCTGATAGACAGACATTCGCTTTCTACAAAAGCTTTCGTTGGTAAAGGGGCAACACTGTGTATTTCTCTCTCGCAGAGCCCGGTTGCCAAAATCGAAACGTCCAGCGATTGCGCCCACAGGAAAGCTGCCAGCACGGAAAGCTGTAGCTGGTTTTCACTGCCCCTTGGAACTGCATTCGCTGATAGACAGACATTCGCTTTCTACAAACGCTTTCGTTGCTACAGGGGCAACACTGTGTATTTCTCTCTCGCAGAGCCCGGTTGCCAAATTCGAAACGTCCAGCGATTGCGCCCACAGGAAAGCTGCCAGCACGGAAAGCTGTAGCTGGTTTTCACTGCCCCTTGGAACTGCATTCGCTGATAGACAGACATTCGCTTTCTACAAAAGCTTGCGTTCGTAAACGGGCAACAGTGTGTATTTCTCTCTCGCAGAGCCCGGTTGCCAAATTCGAAACGTCCAGCGATTGCGCCCACATGAAAGCTGCCAGCACGGAAAGCTTTAGCTGGTTTTCACTGCCCATTGGAACTGCATTCGCTGCTAGACAGACATTCGCTTTCTGCAAAACCTTGCCTTCGTAAAGGGGCAACACTGTGTATTTCTCTCTCGCAGAGCCCAGTTGCCAAATTCGAAACGTCCAGCGATTGCGCCCACAGGAAAGCTGCCAGCACGGAAAGCTGTAGCTGGTTTTCACTGCCCCTTGGAACTGCATTCGCTGATAGATAGACATTCGTTTTCTACAAAAGCTTTCGTTCGTAAAGGGGCAACACTGTGTATTTCTCTCTCGCAGAGCCCGGTTGCCAAATTCGAAACGTCCAGCGATTGCGCCCACAGGAAAGCTGCCAGCACGGAAAGCTATAGCTGGTTTTCACTGCCCCTTGGAACTGCATTCGCTGATAGACAGACATTCGTTTTCTACAAAAGCCTTCGTTCGTAAAGGGGCAACACTGTGTATTTCTCTCTCGCAGAGCCCGGTTGCCAAATTCGAAACGTCCAGCGATTGCGCCCACAGGAAAGCTGCCAGCACGGAAAGCTGTAGCTGGTTTTCACTGCCCCTTGGAACTGCATTCGCTGATAAACAGACATTCGCTTTCTACAAAAGCTTTCGTTGGTAAAGGGGCAACACTGTGTATTTCTCTCTCGCAGAGCCCGGTTGCCAATTTCGAAACGTCCAGCGATTGCGCCCACAGGAAAGCTGCCAGCACGGAAAGCTGTAGCTGGTTTTCACTGCCCCTTGGAACTGCATTCGCTGATAGACAGACATTCGCTTTCTACAAAAGCTTTCATTCGTAAAGGGGCAACACTGTGTATTTCTCTCTCGCAGAGCCCGGTTGCCAAATTCGAAACGTCCAGCGATTGCGCCCACAGGAAAGCTGCCAGCACGGAAAGCTGTAGCTGGTTTTCACTGCCCCTTGGAACTGCATTCGCTGATAGACAGACATTTGCTTTCTACAAAAGCTTTCGTTGGTAAAGGGGCAACACTGTGTATTTCTCTCTCGCAGAGCCCGGTTGCCAAATTCGAAACGTCCAGCGATTGCGGCCACAGGAAAGCTGCCAGCACGGAAAGCTGTAGCTGGTTTTCACTGCCCCTTGGAACTGCATTCGCTGATAGACAGACATTCGCTTTCTACTAACGCTTTCGTTGCTACAGGGGCAAAACTGTGTATTTCTCTCTCGCAGAGCCCGGTTGCCAAATTCGAAACGTCCAGCGATTGCGCCCACAGGAAAGCTGCCAGCACGGAAAGCTGTAGCTGGTTTTCACTGCCCCTTGGAACTGCATTCGCTGATAGACAGACATTAGCTTTCTACAAAAGCTTTTGTTGGTAAAGGGGCAACACTGTGTATTTCTCTCTCGCAGAGCCCGGTTGCCAAATTCGAAACGTCCAGCGATTGCGGCCACAGGAAAGCTGCCAGCACGGAAAGCTGTAGCTGGTTTTCACTGCCCCTTGGAACTGCATTCGCTGATAGACAGACATTCGCTTTCTACAAACGCTTTCGTTGCTACAGGGGCAACACTGTGTATTTCTCTCTCGCAGAGCCCGGTTGCCAAATTCGAAACGTCCAGCGATTGCGCCCACAGGAAAGCTGCCAGCACGGAAAGCTGTAGCTGGTTTTCACTGCCCCTTGGAACTGCATTCGCTGATAGACAGACATTCGCTTTCTACAAAAGCTTTCGTTGGTAAAGGGGCAACAGTGTGTATTTCTCTCTCGCAGAGCCCGGTTGCCAAATTCGAAACGTCCAGCGATTGCGCCCACAGGAAAGCTGCCAGCACGGAAAGCTGTAGCTGGTTTTCACTGCCCCTTGGAACTGCATTCGCTGATAGACAGACATTCGCTTTCTACAAAAGCTTTTGTTGGTAAAGGGGCAACACTGTGTATTTCTCTCTCGCAGAGCCCGGTTGCCAAATTCGAAACGTCCAGCGATTGCGCCCACAGGAAAGCTGCCAGCACGGAAAGCTGTAGCTGGTTTTCACTGCCCCTTGGAACTGCATTCGCTGATAGACAGACATTCGCTTTCTACAAACGCTTTCGTTGCTACAGGGGCAACAGTGTGTATTTCTCTCTCGCAGAGCCCGGTTGCCAAATTCGAAACGTCCAGCGATTGCGCCCACAGGAAAGCTGCCAGCACGGAAAGCTGTAGCTGGTTTTCACTGCCCCTTGGAACTGCATTCGCTGATAGACAGACATTCGCTTTCTACAAAAGCTTTCGTTGGTAAAGGGGCAACACTGTGTATTTCTCTCTCGCAGAGCCCGGTTGCCAAATTCGAAACGTCCAGCGATTGCGCCCACAGGAAAGCTGCCAGCACGGAAAGCTGTAGCTGGTTTTCACTGCCCCTTGGAACTGCATTCGCTGATAGATAGACATTCGCTTTCTGTAAAACCTTGCCTTCGTAAGGGGCAACACTGTGTATTTCTCTCTCGCAGAGCCCGGTTGCCAAATCGAAACGTCCAGCGATTGCGCCCACAGGAAAGCTGCCAGCACGGAAAGCTGTAGCTGGTTTTCACTGCCCCTTGGAACTGCATTCGCAGATAGACAGATATTCGCTTTCTGTAAAACCTTGCCTTCGTAAGGGGCAACACTGTGTATTTCTCTCTCGCAGAGCCCGGTTGCCAAATTCGAAACGTCCAGCGATTGCGCCCACAGGAAAGCTGCCAGCACGGAAAGCTGTAGCTGGTTTTCACTGCCCCTTGGAACTGCATTCACTGATAGACAGACATTCGCTTTCTACAAAAGCTTTCGTTGGTAAAGGGGCAACACTGTGTATTTCTCTCTCGCAGAGCCCGGTTGCCAAATTCGAAACGTCCAGCGATTGCGCCCACAGGAAAGCTGCCAGCACGGAAAGCTGTAGCTGGTTTTCACTGCCCCTTGGAACTGCATTCGCTGATAGACAGACATTCGCTTTCTATAAAAGCTTTCATTCGTAAAGGGGCAACACTGTGTATTTTCTCTCGCAGAGCCCGGTTGCCAAATTCGAAACGTCCAGCGATTGCGCCCACAGGAAAGCTGCCAGCACGGAAAGCTGTAGCTGGTTTTCACTGCCCCTTGGAACTGCATTCGCTGATAGACAGACATTCGCTTTCTACAAAAGCTTTTGTTGGTAAAGGGGCAACACTGTGTATTTCTCTCTCGCAGAGCCCGGTTGCCAAATTCGAAACGTCCAGCGATTGCGCCCACAGGAAAGCTGCCAGCACGGAAAGCTGTAGCTGGTTTTCACTGCCCCTTGGAACTGCATTCGCTGATAGACAGACATTCGCTTTCTACAAAAGCTTTTGTTGGTAAAGGGGCAACACTGTGTATTTCTCTCTCGCAGAGCCCGGTTGCCAAATTCGAAACGTCCAGCGATTGCGCCCACAGGAAAGCTGCCAGCACGGAAAGCTGTAGCTGGTTTTCACTGCCCCTTGGAACTGCATTCGCTGATAGACAGACATTCGCTTTCTACAAAAGCTTTCGTTGGTAAAGGGGCAACACTTTGTATTTCTCTCTCGCAGAGCCCGGTTGCCAAATTCGAAACGTCCAGCGATTGCGCCCACAGGAAAGCTGCCAGCACGGAAAGCTGTAGCTGGTTTTCACTGCCCCTTGGAACTGCATTCGCTGATAGACAGACATTCGCTTTCTACAAAAGCTTTTGTTGGTAAAGGGGCAACACTGTGTATTTCTCTCTCGCAGAGCCCGGTTGCCAAATTCGAAACGTCCAGCGATTGCGCCCACAGGAAAGCTGCCAGCACGGAAAGCTGTAGCTGGTTTTCACTGCCCCTTGGAACTGCATTCGCTGATAGACAGACATTCGCTTTCTACAAAAGCTTTTGTTGGTAAAGGGGCAACACTGTGTATTTCTCTCTCGCAGAGCCCGGTTGCCAAATTCGAAACGTCCAGCGATTGCGCCCACAGGAAAGCTGCCAGCACGGAAAGCTGTAGCTGGTTTTCACTGCCCCTTGGAACTGCATTCGCTGATAGACAGACATTCGCTTTCTACAAAAGCTTTCGTTGGTAAAGGGGCAAGTCTGTGTATTTCTCTCTCGCAGAGCCCGGTTGCCAAATTCGAAAAGTCCAGCGATTGCGCCCACAGGAAAGCTGCCAGCACGGAAAGCTGTAGCTGGTTTTCACTGTCTCTTGGAACTGCATTCACTGATAGACAGACATTCGCTTTCTATAAAACCTTGCCTTCGTAAGGGGCAACACTGTGTATTTCTCTCTCGCAGAGCCCGGTTGCCAAATCGAAACGTCCAGCGATTGCGCCCACAGGAAAGCTGCCAGCACGGAAAGCTGTAGCTGGTTTTCACTGCCCCTTGGAACTGCATTCACTGATAGACAGACATTCGCTTTCTACAAAAGCTTTTGTTGGTAAAGGGGCAACACTGTGTATTTCTCTCTCGCAGAGCCCGGTTGCCAAATTCGAAACGTCCAGCGATTGCGCCCACAGGAAAGCTGCCAGCACGGAAAGCTGTAGCTGGTTTTCACTGCCCCTTGGAACTGCATTCGCTGATAGACAGACATTCGCTTTCTACTAACGCTTTCGTTGCTACAGGGGCAACACTGTGTATTTCTCTCTCGCAGAGCCCGGTTGCCAAATTCGAAACGTCCAGCGATTGCGCCCACAGGAAAGCTGCCAGCACGGAAAGCTGTAGCTGGTTTTCACTGCCCCTTGGAACTGCATTCGCTGATAGACAGACATTCGCTTTCTACAAAAGCTTGCGTTCGTAAACGGGCAACAGTGTGTATTTCTCTCTCGCAGAGCCCGGTTGCCAAATTCGAAACGTCCAGCGATTGCGCCCACATGAAAGCTGCCAGCACGGAAAGCTTTAGCTGGTTTTCACTGCCCCTTGGAACTGCATTCGCTGATAGACAGACATTCGCTTTCTGCAAAACCTTGCCTTCGTAAAGGGGCAACACTGTGTATTTCTCTCTCGCAGAGCCCAGTTGCCAAATTCGAAACGTCCAGCGATTGCGCCCACAGGAAAGCTGCCAGCACGGAAAGCTGTAGCTGGTTTTCACTGCCCCTTGGAACTGCATTCGCTGATAGATAGACATTCGTTTTCTACAAAAGCTTTCGTTCGTAAAGGGGCAACACTGTCTATTTCTCTCTCGCAGAGCCCGGTTGCCAAATTCGAAACGTCCAGCGATTGCGCCCACAGGAAAGCTGCCAGCACGGAAAGCTATAGCTGGTTTTCACTGCCCCTTGGAACTGCATTCGCTGATAGACAGACATTCGCTTTCTACAAAAGCTTTCGTTGGTAAAGGGGCAAGTCTGTGTATTTCTCTCTCGCAGAGCCCGGTTGCCAAATTCGAAACGTCAAGCGATTGCGCCCACAGGAAAGCTGCCAGCACGGAAAGCTGTAGCTGGTTTTCACTGTCTCTTGGAACTGCATTCGCTGATAGACAGACATTCGCTTTCTACAAAAGCTTTCGTTGGTAAAGGGGCAACACTGTGTATTTCTCTCTCGCAGAGCCCGGTTGCCAAATTCGAAACGTCCAGCGATTGCGCCCACAGGAAAGCTGCCAGCACGGAAAGCTGTAGCTGGTTTTCACTGCCCCTTGGAACTGCATTCGCTGATAGACAGACATTCACTTTCTACAAAAGCTTTTGTTGGTAAAGGGGCAACACTGTGTATTTTCTCTCGCAGAGCCCGGTTGCCAAATTCGAAACGTCCAGCGATTGCGCCCACAGGAAAGCTGCCAGCACGGAAAGCTGTAGCTGGTTTTCACTGCCCCTTGGAACTGCATTCGCTGATAGACAGACATTCGCTTTCTACAAAAGCTTTCGTTGGTAAAGGGGCAAGTCTGTGTATTTCTCTCTCGCAGAGCCCGGTTGCCAAATTCGAAACGTCCAGCGATTGCGCCCACAGGAAAGCTGCCAGCACGGAAAGCTGTAGCTGGTTTTCACTGCCCCTTGGAACTGCATTCGCTGATAGACAGACATTCGTTTTCTACAAAAGCTTTCGTTCGTAAGGGGCAACACTGTGTATTTCTCTCTCGCAGAGCCCGGTTGCCAAATTCGAAACGTCCAGCGATTGCGCCCACAGGAAAGCTGCCAGCACGGAAAGCTGTAGCTGGTTTTCACTGCCCCTTGGAACTGCATTCGCTGATAGATAGACATTCGCTTTCTATAAAACCTTGCCTTCGTAAGGGGCAACACTGTGTATTTCTCTCTCGCAGAGCCCGGTTGCCAAATCGAAACGTCCAGCGATTGCGCCCACAGGAAAGCTGCCAGCACGGAAAGCTGTAGCTGGTTTTCACTGCCCCTTGGAACTGCATTCGCTGATAGACAGACATTCGCTTTCTACAAACGCTTTCGTTGCTACAGGGGCAACACTGTGTATTTCTCTCTCGCAGAGCCCGGTTGCCAAATTCGAAACGTCCAGCGATTGCGCCCACAGGAAAGCTGCCAGCACGGAAAGCTGTAGCTGGTTTTCACTGCCCCTTGGAACTGCATTCGCTGATAGACAGACATTCGCTTTCTACAAAAGCTTGCGTTCGTAAACGGGCAACAGTGTGTATTTCTCTCTCGCAGAGCCCGGTTGCCAAATTCGAAACGTCCAGCGATTGCGCCCACATGAAAGCTGCCAGCACGGAAAGCTTTAGGTGGTTTTCACTCCCCATTGGAACTGCATTCGCTGCTAGACAGACATTCGCTTTCTGCAAAACCTTGCCTTCGTAAAGGGGCAACACTGTGTATTTCTCTCTCGCAGAGCCCAGTTGCCAAATTCGAAACGTCCAGCGATTGCGCCCACAGGAAAGCTGCCAGCACGGAAAGCTGTAGCTGGTTTTCACTGCCCCTTGGAACTGCATTCGCTGATAGATAGACATTCGTTTTCTACAAAAGCTTTCGTTCGTAAAGGGGCAACACTGTGTATTTCTCTCTCGCAGAGCCCGGTTGCCAAATTCGAAACGTCCAGCGATTGCGCCCACAGGAAAGCTGCCAGCACGGAAAGCTATAGCTGGTTTTCACTGCCCCTTGGAACTGCATTCGCTGATAGACAGACATTCGTTTTCTACAAAAGCCTTCGTTCGTAAAGGGGCAACACTGTGTATTTCTCTCTCGCAGAGCCCGGTTGCCAAATTCGAAACGTCCAGCGATTGCGCCCACAGGAAAGCTGCCAGCACGGAAAGCTGTAGCTGGTTTTCACTGCCCCTTGGAACTGCATTCGCTGATAAACAGACATTCGCTTTCTACAAAAGCTTTCGTTGGTAAAGGGGCAACACTGTGTATTTCTCTCTCGCAGAGCCCGGTTGCCAATTTCGAAACGTCCAGCGATTGCGCCCACAGGAAAGCTGCCAGCACGGAAAGCTGTAGCTGGTTTTCACTGCCCCTTGGAACTGCATTCGCTGATAGACAGACATTCGCTTTCTACAAAAGCTTTCATTCGTAAAGGGGCAACACTGTGTATTTCTCTCTCGCAGAGCCCGGTTGCCAAATTCGAAACGTCCAGCGATTGCGCCCACAGGAAAGCTGCCAGCACGGAAAGCTGTAGCTGGTTTTCACTGCCCCTTGGAACTGCATTCGCTGATAGACAGACATTTGCTTTCTACAAAAGCTTTCGTTGGTAAAGGGGCAACACTGTGTATTTCTCTCTCGCAGAGCCCGGTTGCCAAATTCGAAACGTCCAGCGATTGCGCCCACAGGAAAGCTGCCAGCACGGAAAGCTGTAGCTGGTTTTCACTGCCCCTTGGAACTGCATTCGCTGAGAGACAGACATTCGCTTTCTACAAAAGCTTTCGTTGGTAAAGGGGCAAGTCTGTGTATTTCTCTCTCGCAGAGCCCGGTTGCCAAATTCGAAACGTCCAGCGATTGCGCCCACAGGAAAGCTGCCAGCACGGAAAGCTGTAGCTGGTTTTCACTGCCCCTTGGAACTGCATTCGCTGATAGACAGACATTCGCTTTCTACAAAAGCTTTCGTTGGTAAAGGGGCAACACTGTGTATTTCTCTCTCGCAGAGCCCGGTTGCCAAATTCGAAACGTCCAGCGATTGCGCCCACAGGAAAGCTGCCAGCACGGAAAGCTGTAGCTGGTTTTCACTGCCCCTTGGAACTGCATTCGCTGATAGACAGACATTCGCTTTCTACAAAAGCTTTCGTTGCTACAGGGGCAACACTGTGTATTTCTCTCTCGCAGAGCCCGGTTGCCAAATTCGAAACGTCCAGCGATTGCGCCCACAGGAAAGCTGCCAGCACGGAAAGCTATAGCTGGTTTTCACTGCCCCTTGGAACTGCATTCGCTGATAGACAGACATTCGCTTTCTACAAAAGCTTTCATTCGTAAAGGGGCAACACTGTGTATTTCTCTCTCGCAGAGCCCGGTTGCCAAATTCGAAACGTCCAGCGATTGCGCCCACAGGAAAGCTGCCAGCATGGAAAGCTGTAGCTGGTTTTCACTGCCCCTTGGAACTGCATTCGCTGATAGACAGACATTCGCTTTCTACAAAAGCTTTCGTTCGTAAAGGGGCAACACTGTGTATTTCTCTCTCGCAGAGCCCGGTTGCCAAATTCGAAACGTCCAGCGATTGCGCCCACAGGAAAGCTGCCAGCACGGAAAGCTGTAGCTGGTTTTCACTGCCCCTTGGAACTGCATTCGCTGATAGACAGACATTCGCTTTCTACAAAAGCTTTCGTTGGTAAAGGGGCAACACTGTGTATTTCTCTCTCGCAGAGCCCGGTTGCCAAATTCGAAACGTCCAGCGATTGCGCCCACAGGAAAGCTGCCAGCACGGAAAGCTGTAGCTGGTTTTCACTGCCCCTTGGAACTGCATTCGCTGATAGACAGACATTCGCTTTCTACAAAAGCTTTTGTTGGTAAAGGGGCAACACTGTGTATTTCTCTCTCGCAGAGCCCGGTTGCCAAATTCGAAACGTCCAGCGATTGCGGCCACAGGAAAGCTGCCAGCACGGAAAGCTGTAGCTGGTTTTCACTGCCCCTTGGAACTGCATTCGCTGATAGACAGACATTCGCTTTCTACAAACGCTTTCGTTGCTACAGGGGCAAAACTGTGTATTTCTCTCTCGCAGAGCCCGGTTGCCAAATTCGAAACGTCCAGCGATTGCGCCCACAGGAAAGCTGCCAGCACGGAAAGCTGTAGCTGGTTTTCACTGCCCCTTGGAACTGCATTCGCTGATAGACAGACATTCGCTTTCTACAAAAGCTTTCGTTGGTAAAGGGGCAACAGTGTGTATTTCTCTCTCGCAGAGCCCGGTTGCCAAATTCGAAACGTCCAGCGATTGCGCCCACAGGAAAGCTGCCAGCACGGAAAGCTGTAGCTGGTTTTCACTGCCCCTTGGAACTGCATTCGCTGATAGACAGACATTCGCTTTCTACAAAAGCTTTTGTTGGTAAAGGGGCAACACTGTGTATTTCTCTCTCGCAGAGCCCGGTTGCCAAATTCGAAACGTCCAGCGATTGCGCCCACAGGAAAGCTGCCAGCACGGAAAGCTGTAGCTGGTTTTCACTGCCCCTTGGAACTGCATTCGCTGATAGACAGACATTCGCTTTCTACAAAAGCTTTTGTTGGTAAAGGGGCAACAGTGTGTATTTCTCTCTCGCAGAGCCCGGTTGCCAAATTCGAAACGTCCAGCGATTGCGCCCACAGGAAAGCTGCCAGCACGGAAAGCTGTAGCTGGTTTTCACTGCCCCTTGGAACTGCATTCGCTGATAGACAGACATTCGCTTTCTACAAAAGCTTTCGTTGGTAAAGGGGCAACACTGTGTATTTCTCTCTCGCAGAGCCCGGTTGCCAAATTCGAAACGTCCAGCGATTGCGCCCACAGGAAAGCTGCCAGCACGGAAAGCTGTAGCTGGTTTTCACTGCCCCTTGGAACTGCATTCGCTGATAGACAGACATTCGCTTTCTACAAAAGCTTTCGTTGGTAAAGGGGCAACACTGTGTATTTCTCTCTCGCAGAGCCCGGTTGCCAAATTCGAAACGTCCAGCGATTGCGCCCACAGGAAAGCTGCCAGCACGGAAAGCTGTAGCTGGTTTTCACTGCCCCTTGGAACTGCATTCGCTGATAGACAGACATTCGCTTTCTACAAAAGCTTTCGTTGGTAAAGGGGCAACACTGTGTATTTCTCTCTCGCAGAGCCCGGTTGCCAAATTTGAAACGTCCAGCGATTGCGCCCACAGGAAAGCTGCCAGCACGGAAAGCTGTAGCTGGTTTTCACTGCCCCTTGGAACTGCATTCGCTGATAGACAGACATTCGCTTTCTACAAAAGCTTTCGTTGGTAAAGGGGCAACACTTTGTATTTCTCTCTCGCAGAGCCCGGTTGCCAAATTCGAAACGTCCAGCGATTGCGCCCACAGGAAAGCTGCCAGCACGGAAAGCTGTAGCTGGTTTTCACTGCCCCTTGGAACTGCATTCGCTGATAGACAGACATTCGCTTTCTACAAAAGCTTTCGTTCGTAAAGGGGCAAGACTGTGTATTTCTCTCTCGCAGAGCCCGGTTGCCAAATTCGAAACGTCCAGCGATTGCGCCCACAGGAAAGCTGCCAGCACGGAAAGCTGTAGCTGGTTTTCACTGCCCCTTGGAACTGCATTCGCTGATAGACAGACATTCGCTTTCTACAAAAGCTTTTGTTGGTAAAGGGGCAACACTGTGTATTTCTCTCTCGCAGAGCCCGGTTGCCAAATTCGAAACGTCCAGCGATTGCGCCCACAGGAAAGCTGCCAGCACGGAAAGCTGTAGCTGGTTTTCACTGCCCCTTGGAACTGCATTCGCTGATAGACAGACATTCGCTTTCTACAAAAGCTTTCGATGGTAAAGGGGCAACAGTGTGTATTTCTCTCTCGCAGAGCCCGGTTGCCAAATTCGAAACGTCCAGCGATTGCGCCCACAGGAAAGCTGCCAGCACGGAAAGCTGTAGCTGGTTTTCACTGTCTCTTGGAACTGCATTCGCTGATAGACAGACATTCGTTTTCTACAAAAGCTTTCGTTCGTAAGGGGCAAGACTGTGTATTTCTCTCTCGCAGAGCCCGGTTGCCAAATTCGAAACGTCCAGCGATTGCGCCCACAGGAAAGCTGCCAGCACGGAAAGCTGTAGCTGGTTTTCACTGCCCCTTGGAACTGCATTCGCTGATAGATAGACATTCGCTTTCTGTAAAACCTTGCCTTCGTAAGGGGCAACACTGTGTATTTCTCTCTCGCAGAGCCCGGTTGCCAAATCGAAACGTCCAGCGATTGCGCCCACAGGAAAGCTGCCAGCACGGAAAGCTGTAGCTGGTTTTCACTGCCCCTTGGAACTGCATTCACTGATAGACAGACATTCGCTTTCTACAAAAGCTTTCGTTGGTAAAGGGGCAACACTGTGTATTTCTCTCTCGCAGAGCCCGGTTGCCAAATTCGAAACGTCCAGCGATTGCGCCCACAGGAAAGCTGCCAGCACGGAAAGCTGTAGCTGGTTTTCACTGCCCCTTGGAACTGCATTCGCTGATAGACAGACATTCGTTTTCTACAAAAGCCTTCGTTCGTAAAGGGGCAACACTGTGTATTTCTCTCTCGCAGAGCCCGGTTGCCAAATTCGAAACGTCCAGCGATTGCGCCCACAGGAAAGCTGCCAGCACGGAAACCTGTAGCTGGTTTTCACTGCCCCTTGGAACTGCATTCGCTGATAGACAGACATTCGCTTTCTACAAAAGCTTTCATTCGTAAAGGGGCAACACTGTGTATTTTCTCTCGCAGAGCCCGGTTGCCAAATTCGAAACGTCCAGCGATTGCGCCCACAGGAAAGCTGCCAGCACGGAAAGCTGTAGCTGGTTTTCACTGCCCCTTGGAACTGCATTCGCTGATAGACAGACATTCGCTTTCTACAAAAGCTTTTGTTGGTAAAGGGGCAACACTGTGTATTTCTCTCTCGCAGAGCCCGGTTGCCAAATTCGAAACGTCCAGCGATTGCGCCCACAGGAAAGCTGCCAGCACGGAAAGCTGTAGCTGGTTTTCACTGCCCCTTGGAACTGCATTCGCTGATAGACAGACATTCGCTTTCTACAAAAGCTTTTGTTGGTAAAGGGGCAACACTGTGTATTTCTCTCTCGCAGAGCCCGGTTGCCAAATTCGAAACGTCCAGCGATTGCGCCCACAGGAAAGCTGCCAGCACGGAAAGCTGTAGCTGGTTTTCACTGCCCCTTGGAACTGCATTCGCTGATAGACAGACATTCGCTTTCTACAAAAGCTTTCGTTGGTAAAGGGGCAACACTTTGTATTTCTCTCTCGCAGAGCCCGGTTGCCAAATTCGAAACGTCCAGCGATTGCGCCCACAGGAAAGCTGCCAGCACGGAAAGCTGTAGCTGGTTTTCACTGCCCCTTGGAACTGCATTCGCTGATAGACAGACATTCGCTTTCTACAAAAGCTTTCGTTGGTAAAGGGGCAACACTGTGTATTTCTCTCTCGCAGAGCCCGGTTGCCAAATTCGAAACGTCCAGCGATTGCGCCCACAGGAAAGCTGCCAGCACGGAAAGCTGTAGCTGGTTTTCACTGCCCCTTGGAACTGCATTCGCTGATAGACAGACATTCGCTTTCTACAAAAGCTTTCGTTGCTACAGGGGCAACACTGTGTATTTCTCTCTCGCAGAGCCCGGTTGCCAAATTCGAAACGTCCAGCGATTGCGCCCACAGGAAAGCTGCCAGCACGGAAAGCTATAGCTGGTTTTCACTGCCCCTTGGAACTGCATTCGCTGATAGACAGACATTCGCTTTCTACAAAAGCTTTCATTCGTAAAGGGGCAACACTGTGTATTTCTCTCTCGCAGAGCCCGGTTGCCAAATTCGAAACGTCCAGCGATTGCGCCCACAGGAAAGCTGCCAGCATGGAAAGCTGTAGCTGGTTTTCACTGCCCCTTGGAACTGCATTCGCTGATAGACAGACATTCGCTTTCTACAAAAGCTTTCGTTCGTAAAGGGGCAACACTGTGTATTTCTCTCTCGCAGAGCCCGGTTGCCAAATTCGAAACGTCCAGCGATTGCGCCCACAGGAAAGCTGCCAGCACGGAAAGCTGTAGCTGGTTTTCACTGCCCCTTGGAACTGCATTCGCTGATAGACAGACATTCGCTTTCTACAAAAGCTTTCGTTGGTAAAGGGGCAACACTGTGTATTTCTCTCTCGCAGAGCCCGGTTGCCAAATTCGAAACGTCCAGCGATTGCGCCCACAGGAAAGCTGCCAGCACGGAAAGCTGTAGCTGGTTTTCACTGCCCCTTGGAACTGCATTCGCTGATAGACAGACATTCGCTTTCTACAAAAGCTTTTGTTGGTAAAGGGGCAACACTGTGTATTTCTCTCTCGCAGAGCCCGGTTGCCAAATTCGAAACGTCCAGCGATTGCGGCCACAGGAAAGCTGCCAGCACGGAAAGCTGTAGCTGGTTTTCACTGCCCCTTGGAACTGCATTCGCTGATAGACAGACATTCGCTTTCTACAAACGCTTTCGTTGCTACAGGGGCAAAACTGTGTATTTCTCTCTCGCAGAGCCCGGTTGCCAAATTCGAAACGTCCAGCGATTGCGCCCACAGGAAAGCTGCCAGCACGGAAAGCTGTAGCTGGTTTTCACTGCCCCTTGGAACTGCATTCGCTGATAGACAGACATTCGCTTTCTACAAAAGCTTTCGTTGGTAAAGGGGCAACAGTGTGTATTTCTCTCTCGCAGAGCCCGGTTGCCAAATTCGAAACGTCCAGCGATTGCGCCCACAGGAAAGCTGCCAGCACGGAAAGCTGTAGCTGGTTTTCACTGCCCCTTGGAACTGCATTCGCTGATAGACAGACATTCGCTTTCTACAAAAGCTTTTGTTGGTAAAGGGGCAACACTGTGTATTTCTCTCTCGCAGAGCCCGGTTGCCAAATTCGAAACGTCCAGCGATTGCGCCCACAGGAAAGCTGCCAGCACGGAAAGCTGTAGCTGGTTTTCACTGCCCCTTGGAACTGCATTCGCTGATAGACAGACATTCGCTTTCTACAAAAGCTTTTGTTGGTAAAGGGGCAACAGTGTGTATTTCTCTCTCGCAGAGCCCGGTTGCCAAATTCGAAACGTCCAGCGATTGCGCCCACAGGAAAGCTGCCAGCACGGAAAGCTGTAGCTGGTTTTCACTGCCCCTTGGAACTGCATTCGCTGATAGACAGACATTCGCTTTCTACAAAAGCTTTCGTTGGTAAAGGGGCAACACTGTGTATTTCTCTCTCGCAGAGCCCGGTTGCCAAATTCGAAACGTCCAGCGATTGCGCCCACAGGAAAGCTGCCAGCACGGAAAGCTGTAGCTGGTTTTCACTGCCCCTTGGAACTGCATTCGCTGATAGACAGACATTCGCTTTCTACAAAAGCTTTCGTTGGTAAAGGGGCAACACTGTGTATTTCTCTCTCGCAGAGCCCGGTTGCCAAATTCGAAACGTCCAGCGATTGCGCCCACAGGAAAGCTGCCAGCACGGAAAGCTGTAGCTGGTTTTCACTGCCCCTTGGAACTGCATTCGCTGATAGACAGACATTCGCTTTCTACAAAAGCTTTCGTTGGTAAAGGGGCAACACTGTGTATTTCTCTCTCGCAGAGCCCGGTTGCCAAATTTGAAACGTCCAGCGATTGCGCCCACAGGAAAGCTGCCAGCACGGAAAGCTGTAGCTGGTTTTCACTGCCCCTTGGAACTGCATTCGCTGATAGACAGACATTCGCTTTCTACAAAAGCTTTCGTTGGTAAAGGGGCAACACTTTGTATTTCTCTCTCGCAGAGCCCGGTTGCCAAATTCGAAACGTCCAGCGATTGCGCCCACAGGAAAGCTGCCAGCACGGAAAGCTGTAGCTGGTTTTCACTGCCCCTTGGAACTGCATTCGCTGATAGACAGACATTCGCTTTCTACAAAAGCTTTCGTTCGTAAAGGGGCAAGACTGTGTATTTCTCTCTCGCAGAGCCCGGTTGCCAAATTCGAAACGTCCAGCGATTGCGCCCACAGGAAAGCTGCCAGCACGGAAAGCTGTAGCTGGTTTTCACTGCCCCTTGGAACTGCATTCGCTGATAGACAGACATTCGCTTTCTACAAAAGCTTTTGTTGGTAAAGGGGCAACACTGTGTATTTCTCTCTCGCAGAGCCCGGTTGCCAAATTCGAAACGTCCAGCGATTGCGCCCACAGGAAAGCTGCCAGCACGGAAAGCTGTAGCTGGTTTTCACTGCCCCTTGGAACTGCATTCGCTGATAGACAGACATTCGCTTTCTACAAAAGCTTTCGATGGTAAAGGGGCAACAGTGTGTATTTCTCTCTCGCAGAGCCCGGTTGCCAAATTCGAAACGTCCAGCGATTGCGCCCACAGGAAAGCTGCCAGCACGGAAAGCTGTAGCTGGTTTTCACTGTCTCTTGGAACTGCATTCGCTGATAGACAGACATTCGTTTTCTACAAAAGCTTTCGTTCGTAAGGGGCAAGACTGTGTATTTCTCTCTCGCAGAGCCCGGTTGCCAAATTCGAAACGTCCAGCGATTGCGCCCACAGGAAAGCTGCCAGCACGGAAAGCTGTAGCTGGTTTTCACTGCCCCTTGGAACTGCATTCGCTGATAGATAGACATTCGCTTTCTGTAAAACCTTGCCTTCGTAAGGGGCAACACTGTGTATTTCTCTCTCGCAGAGCCCGGTTGCCAAATCGAAACGTCCAGCGATTGCGCCCACAGGAAAGCTGCCAGCACGGAAAGCTGTAGCTGGTTTTCACTGCCCCTTGGAACTGCATTCGCAGATAGACAGACATTCGCTTTCTGTAAAACCTTGCCTTCGTAAGGGGCAACACTGTGTATTTCTCTCTCGCAGAGCCCGGTTGCCAAATTCGAAACGTCCAGCGATTGCGCCCACAGGAAAGCTGCCAGCACGGAAAGCTGTAGCTGGTTTTCACTGCCCCTTGGAACTGCATTCACTGATAGACAGACATTCGCTTTCTACAAAAGCTTTCGTTGGTAAAGGGGCAACACTGTGTATTTCTCTCTCGCAGAGCCCGGTTGCCAAATTCGAAACGTCCAGCGATTGCGCCCACAGGAAAGCTGCCAGCACGGAAAGCTGTAGCTGGTTTTCACTGCCCCTTGGAACTGCATTCGCTGATAGACAGACATTCGTTTTCTACAAAAGCCTTCGTTCGTAAAGGGGCAACACTGTGTATTTCTCTCTCGCAGAGCCCGGTTGCCAAATTCGAAACGTCCAGCGATTGCGCCCACAGGAAAGCTGCCAGCACGGAAACCTGTAGCTGGTTTTCACTGCCCCTTGGAACTGCATTCGCTGATAGACAGACATTCGCTTTCTACAAAAGCTTTCATTCGTAAAGGGGCAACACTGTGTATTTTCTCTCGCAGAGCCCGGTTGCCAAATTCGAAACGTCCAGCGATTGCGCCCACAGGAAAGCTGCCAGCACGGAAAGCTGTAGCTGGTTTTCACTGCCCCTTGGAACTGCATTCGCTGATAGACAGACATTCGCTTTCTACAAAAGCTTTTGTTGGTAAAGGGGCAACACTGTGTATTTCTCTCTCGCAGAGCCCGGTTGCCAAATTCGAAACGTCCAGCGATTGCGCCCACAGGAAAGCTGCCAGCACGGAAAGCTGTAGCTGGTTTTCACTGCCCCTTGGAACTGCATTCGCTGATAGACAGACATTCGCTTTCTACAAAAGCTTTTGTTGGTAAAGGGGCAACACTGTGTATTTCTCTCTCGCAGAGCCCGGTTGCCAAATTCGAAACGTCCAGCGATTGCGCCCACAGGAAAGCTGCCAGCACGGAAAGCTGTAGCTGGTTTTCACTGCCCCTTGGAACTGCATTCGCTGATAGACAGACATTCGCTTTCTACAAAAGCTTTCGTTGGTAAAGGGGCAACACTGTGTATTTCTCTCTCGCAGAGCCCGGTTGCCAAATTCGAAACGTCCAGCGATTGCGCCCACAGGAAAGCTGCCAGCACGGAAAGCTGTAGCTGGTTTTCACTGCCCCTTGGAACTGCATTCGCTGATAGACAGACATTCGCTTTCTACAAAAGCTTTCGTTGGTAAAGGGGCAACACTGTGTATTTCTCTCTCGCAGAGCCCGGTTGCCAAATTTGAAACGTCCAGCGATTGCGCCCACAGGAAAGCTGCCAGCACGGAAAGCTGTAGCTGGTTTTCACTGCCCCTTGGAACTGCATTCGCTGATAGACAGACATTCGCTTTCTACAAAAGCTTTCGTTGGTAAAGGGGCAACACTTTGTATTTCTCTCTCGCAGAGCCCGGTTGCCAAATTCGAAACGTCCAGCGATTGCGCCCACAGGAAAGCTGCCAGCACGGAAAGCTGTAGCTGGTTTTCACTGCCCCTTGGAACTGCATTCGCTGATAGACAGACATTCGCTTTCTACAAAAGCTTTCGTTCGTAAAGGGGCAAGACTGTGTATTTCTCTCTCGCAGAGCCCGGTTGCCAAATTCGAAACGTCCAGCGATTGCGCCCACAGGAAAGCTGCCAGCACGGAAAGCTGTAGCTGGTTTTCACTGCCCCTTGGAACTGCATTCGCTGATAGACAGACATTCGCTTTCTACAAAAGCTTTTGTTGGTAAAGGGGCAACACTGTGTATTTCTCTCTCGCAGAGCCCGGTTGCCAAATTCGAAACGTCCAGCGATTGCGCCCACAGGAAAGCTGCCAGCACGGAAAGCTGTAGCTGGTTTTCACTGCCCCTTGGAACTGCATTCGCTGATAGACAGACATTCGCTTTCTACAAAAGCTTTCGATGGTAAAGGGGCAACAGTGTGTATTTCTCTCTCGCAGAGCCCGGTTGCCAAATTCGAAACGTCCAGCGATTGCGCCCACAGGAAAGCTGCCAGCACGGAAAGCTGTAGCTGGTTTTCACTGCCCCTTGGAACTGCATTCGCTGATAGACAGACATTCGTTTTCTACAAAAGCTTTCGTTCGTAAGGGGCAAGACTGTGTATTTCTCTCTCGCAGAGCCCGGTTGCCAAATTCGAAACGTCCAGCGATTGCGCCCACAGGAAAGCTGCCAGCACGGAAAGCTGTAGCTGGTTTTCACTGCCCCTTGGAACTGCATTCGCTGATAGATAGACATTCGCTTTCTGTAAAACCTTGCCTTCGTAAGGGGCAACACTGTGTATTTCTCTCTCGCAGAGCCCGGTTGCCAAATTCGAAACGTCCAGCGATTGCGCCCACAGGAAAGCTGCCAGCACGGAAAGCTGTAGCTGGTTTTCACTGCCCCTTGGAACTGCATTCGCAGATAGACAGACATTCGCTTTCTGTAAAACCTTGCCTTCGTAAGGGGCAACACTGTGTATTTCTCTCTCGCAGAGCCCGGTTGCCAAATTCGAAACGTCCAGCGATTGCGCCCACAGGAAAGCTGCCAGCACGGAAAGCTGTAGCTGGTTTTCACTGCCCCTTGGAACTGCATTCACTGATAGACAGACATTCGCTTTCTACAAAAGCTTTCATTCGTAAAGGGGCAACACTGTGTATTTTCTCTCGCAGAGCCCGGTTGCCAAATTCGAAACGTCCAGCGATTGCGCCCACAGGAAAGCTGCCAGCACGGAAAGCTGTAGCTGGTTTTCACTGCCCCTTGGAACTGCATTCGCTGATAGACAGACATTCGCTTTCTACAAAAGCTTTTGTTGGTAAAGGGGCAACACTGTGTATTTCTCTCTCGCAGAGCCCGGTTGCCAAATTCGAAACGTCCAGCGATTGCGCCCACAGGAAAGCTGCCAGCACGGAAAGCTGTAGCTGGTTTTCACTGCCCCTTGGAACTGCATTCGCTGATAGACAGACATTCGCTTTCTACAAAAGCTTTTGTTGGTAAAGGGGCAACACTGTGTATTTCTCTCTCGCAGAGCCCGGTTGCCAAATTCGAAACGTCCAGCGATTGCGCCCACAGGAAAGCTGCCAGCACGGAAAGCTGTAGCTGGTTTTCACTGCCCCTTGGAACTGCATTCGCTGATAGACAGACATTCGCTTTCTACAAAAGCTTTCGTTGGTAAAGGGGCAACACTTTGTATTTCTCTCTCGCAGAGCCCGGTTGCCAAATTCGAAACGTCCAGCGATTGCGCCCACAGGAAAGCTGCCAGCACGGAAAGCTGTAGCTGGTTTTCACTGCCCCTTGGAACTGCATTCGCTGATAGACAGACATTCGCTTTCTACAAAAGCTTTTGTTGGTAAAGGGGCAACACTGTGTATTTCTCTCTCGCAGAGCCCGGTTGCCAAATTCGAAACGTCCAGCGATTGCGCCCACAGGAAAGCTGCCAGCACGGAAAGCTGTAGCTGGTTTTCACTGCCCCTTGGAACTGCATTCGCTGATAGACAGACATTCGCTTTCTACAAAAGCTTTTGTTGGTAAAGGGGCAACACTGTGTATTTCTCTCTCGCAGAGCCCGGTTGCCAAATTCGAAACGTCCAGCGATTGCGCCCACAGGAAAGCTGCCAGCACGGAAAGCTGTAGCTGGTTTTCACTGCCCCTTGGAACTGCATTCGCTGATAGACAGACATTCGCTTTCTACAAAAGCTTTCGTTGGTAAAGGGGCAAGTCTGTGTATTTCTCTCTCGCAGAGCCCGGTTGCCAAATTCGAAAAGTCCAGCGATTGCGCCCACAGGAAAGCTGCCAGCACGGAAAGCTGTAGCTGGTTTTCACTGTCTCTTGGAACTGCATTCGCTGATAGACAGACATTCGTTTTCTACAAAAGCTTTCGTTCGTAAGGGGCAACACTGTGTATTTCTCTCTCGCAGAGCCCGGTTGCCAAATTCGAAACGTCCAGCGATTGCGCCCACAGGAAAGCTGCCAGCACGGAAAGCTGTAGCTGGTTTTCACTGCCCCTTGGAACTGCATTCGCAGATAGACAGACATTCGCTTTCTGTAAAACCTTGCCTTCGTAAGGGGCAACACTGTGTATTTCTCTCTCGCAGAGCCCGGTTGCCAATTTCGAAACGTCCAGCGATTGCGCCCACAGGAAAGCTGCCAGCACGGAAAGCTGTAGCTGGTTTTCACTGCCCCTTGGAACTGCATTCGCTGATAGACAGACATTCGCTTTCTAGAAACGCTTTCGTTGCTACAGGGGCAACACTGTGTATTTCTCTCTCGCAGAGCCCGGTTGCCAAATTCGAAACGTCCAGCGATTGCGCCCACAGGAAAGCTGCCAGCATGGAAAGCTGTAGCTGGTTTTCACTGCCCCTTGGAACTGCATTCGCTGATAGACAGACATTTGCTTTCTATAAACGCTTTCGTTGCTACAGGGGCAACACTCTGTATTTCCCTCTCGCAGAGCCCGGTTGCCAAATTCGAAACGTCCAGCGATTGCGCCCACAGGAAAGCTGCCAGCACGGAAAGCTGTAGCTGGTTTTCACTGCCCCTTGGAACTGCATTCGCAGATAGACAGACATTCGCTTTCTGTAAAACCTTGCCTTCGTAAGGGGCAACACTGTGTATTTCTCTCTCGCAGAGCCCGGTTGCCAAATCGAAACGTCCAGCGATTGCGCCCACAGGAAAGCTGCCAGCACGGAAAGCTGTAGCTGGTTTTCACTGCCCCTTGGAACTGCATTCGCAGATAGACAGACATTCGCTTTCTGTAAAACCTTGCCTTCGTAAGGGGCAACACTGTGTATTTCTCTCTCGCAGAGCCCGGTTGCCAAATTCGAAACGTCCAGCGATTGCGCCCACAGGAAAGCTGCCAGCACGGAAAGCTGTAGCTGGTTTTCACTGCCCCTTGGAACTGCATTCGCTGATAGACAGACATTCGCTTTCTACAAACGCTTTCATTGGTAAAGGGGCAACACTGTGTATTTCTCTCTCGCAGAGCCCGGTTGCCAAATTCGAAACGTCCAGCGATTGCGCCCACAGGAAAGCTGCCAGCACGGAAAGCTGTAGCTGGTTTTCACTGCCCCTTGGAACTGCATTCGCTGATAGACAGACATTCGCTTTCTACAAACGCTTTCGTTGCTACAGGGGCAACACTGTGTATTTCTCTCTCGCAGAGCCCGGTTGCCAAATTCGAAACGTCCAGCGATTGCGCCCACAGGAAAGCTGCCAGCACGGAAAGCTGTAGCTGGTTTTCACTGCCCCTTGGAACTGCATTCGCTGATAGACAGACATTCGCTTTCTACAAAAGCTTTCGTTGGTAAAGGGGCAACACTGTGTATTTCTCTCTCGCAGAGCCCGGTTGCCAAATTCGAAACGTCCAGCGATTGCGCCCACAGGAAAGCTGCCAGCACGGAAAGCTGTAGCTGGTTTTCACTGCCCCTTGGAACTGCATTCGCTGATAGACAGACATTCGCTTTCTACAAACGCTTTCGTTGCTACAGGGGCAACACTGTGTATTTCTCTCTCGCAGAGCCCGGTTGCCAAATTCGAAACGTCCAGCGATTGCGCCCACAGGAAAGCTGCCAGCACGGAAAGCTGTAGCTGGTTTTCACTGCCCCTTGGAACTGCATTCGCTGATAGACAGACATTCGCTTTCTACAAAAGCTTTCGTTGGTAAAGGGGCAACACTGTGTATTTCTCTCTCGCAGAGCCCGGTTGCCAAATTCGAAACGTCCAGCGATTGCGCCCACAGGAAAGCTGCCAGCACGGAAAGCTGTAGCTGGTTTTCACTGCCCCTTGGAACTGCATTCGCTGATAGACAGACATTCGCTTTCTACAAACGCTTTCGTTGCTACAGGGGCAACACTGTGTATTTCTCTCTCGCAGAGCCCGGTTGCCAAATTCGAAACGTCCAGCGATTGCGCCCACAGGAAAGCTGCCAGCACGGAAAGCTGTAGCTGGTTTTCACTGCCCCTTGGAACTGCATTCGCTGATAGACAGACATTCGCTTTCTACAAAAGCTTTCGTTCGTAAACGGGCAACACTGTGTATTTCTCTCTCGCAGAGCCCGGTTGCCAAATTCGAAACGTCCAGCGATTGCGCCCACAGGAAAGCTGCCAGCACGGAAAGCTGTAGCTGGTTTTCACTGCCCCTTGGAACTTCATTCGCTGATAAACAGACATTCGCTTTCTACAAAAGCTTTTGTTGGTAAAGGGGCAACAGTGTGTATTTCTCTCTCGCAGAGCCCGGTTGCCAAATTCGAAACGTCCAGCGATTGCGCCCACAGGAAAGCTGCCAGCACGGAAAGCTGTAGCTGGTTTTCACTGCCCCTTGGAACTGCATTCGCTGATAGATAGACATTCGCTTTCTATAAAACCTTGCCTTCGTAAGGGGCAACACTGTGTATTTCTCTCTCGCAGAGCCCGGTTGCCAAATCGAAACGTCCAGCGATTGCGCCCACAGGAAAGCTGCCAGCACGGAAAGCTGTAGCTGGTTTTCACTGCCCCTTGGAACTGCATTCGCTGATAGACAGACATTCGCTTTCTACAAACGCTTTCGTTGGTAAAGGGGCAACAGTGTGTATTTCTCTCTCGCAGAGCCCGGTTGCCAAATTCGAAACGTCCAGCGATTGCGCCCACAGGAAAGCTGCCAGCATGGAAAGCTGTAGCTGGTTTTCACTGCCCCTTGGAACTGCATTCACTGATAGACAGACATTCGCTTTCTACAAAAGCTTTCGTTGGTAAAGGGGCAACACTGTGTATTTCTCTCTCGCAGAGCCCGGTTGCCAAATTCGAAACGTCCAGCGATTGCGCCCACAGGAAAGCTGCCAGCACGGAAAGCTGTAGCTGGTTTTCACTGCCCCTTGGAACTGCATTCGCTGATAGACAGACATTCGCTTTCTACAAACGCTTTCGTTGGTAAAGGGGCAACACTGTGTATTTCTCTCTCGCAGAGCCCGGTTGCCAAATTCGAAACGTCCAGCGATTGCGCCCACAGGAAAGCTGCCAGCATGGAAAGCTGTAGCTGGTTTTCACTGCCCCTTGGAACTGCATTCGCTGATAGACAGACATTTGCTTTCTATAAACGCTTTCGTTGCTACAGGGGCAACACTCTGTATTTCCCTCTCGCAGAGCCCGGTTGCCAAATTCGAAACGTCCAGCGATTGCGCCCACAGGAAAGCTGCCAGCACGGAAAGCTGTAGCTGGTTTTCACTGCCCCTTGGAACTGCATTCGCAGATAGACAGACATTCGCTTTCTGTAAAACCTTGCCTTCGTAAGGGGCAACACTGTGTATTTCTCTCTCGCAGAGCCCGGTTGCCAAATCGAAACGTCCAGCGATTGCGCCCACAGGAAAGCTGCCAGCACGGAAAGCTGTAGCTGGTTTTCACTGCCCCTTGGAACTGCATTCGCAGATAGACAGACATTCGCTTTCTGTAAAACCTTGCCTTCGTAAGGGGCAACACTGTGTATTTCTCTCTCGCAGAGCCCGGTTGCCAAATTCGAAACGTCCAGCGATTGCGCCCACAGGAAAGCTGCCAGCACGGAAAGCTGTAGCTGGTTTTCACTGCCCCTTGGAACTGCATTCGCTGATAGACAGACATTCGCTTTCTACAAACGCTTTCATTGGTAAAGGGGCAACACTGTGTATTTCTCTCTCGCAGAGCCCGGTTGCCAAATTCGAAACGTCCAGCGATTGCGCCCACAGGAAAGCTGCCAGCACGGAAAGCTGTAGCTGGTTTTCACTGCCCCTTGGAACTGCATTCGCTGATAGACAGACATTCGCTTTCTACAAACGCTTTCGTTGCTACAGGGGCAACACTGTGTATTTCTCTCTCGCAGAGCCCGGTTGCCAAATTCGAAACGTCCAGCGATTGCGCCCACAGGAAAGCTGCCAGCACGGAAAGCTGTAGCTGGTTTTCACTGCCCCTTGGAACTGCATTCGCTGATAGACAGACATTCGCTTTCTACAAACGCTTTCGTTGCTACAGGGGCAACACTGTGTATTTCTCTCTCGCAGAGCCCGGTTGCCAAATTCGAAACGTCCAGCGATTGCGCCCACAGGAAAGCTGCCAGCACGGAAAGCTGTAGCTGGTTTTCACTGCCCCTTGGAACTGCATTCGCTGATAGACAGACATTCGCTTTCTACAAAAGCTTTCGTTGGTAAAGGGGCAACACTGTGTATTTCTCTCTCGCAGAGCCCGGTTGCCAAATTCGAAACGTCCAGCGATTGCGCCCACAGGAAAGCTGCCAGCACGGAAAGCTGTAGCTGGTTTTCACTGCCCCTTGGAACTGCATTCGCTGATAGACAGACATTCGCTTTCTACAAAAGCTTTCGTTGGTAAAGGGGCAACACTGTGTATTTCTCTCTCGCAGAGCCCGGTTGCCAAATTCGAAACGTCCAGCGATTGCGCCCACAGGAAAGCTGCCAGCACGGAAAGCTGTAGCTGGTTTTCACTGCCCCTTGGAACTGCATTCGCTGATAGACAGACATTCGCTTTCTACAAAAGCTTTCGTTCGTAAACGGGCAACACTGTGTATTTCTCTCTCGCAGAGCCCGGTTGCCAAATTCGAAACGTCCAGCGATTGCGCCCACAGGAAAGCTGCCAGCACGGAAAGCTGTAGCTGGTTTTCACTGCCCCTTGGAACTTCATTCGCTGATAAACAGACATTCGCTTTCTACAAAAGCTTTTGTTGGTAAAGGGGCAACAGTGTGTATTTCTCTCTCGCAGAGCCCGGTTGCCAAATTCGAAACGTCCAGCGATTGCGCCCACAGGAAAGCTGCCAGCACGGAAAGCTGTAGCTGGTTTTCACTGCCCCTTGGAACTGCATTCGCTGATAGATAGACATTCGCTTTCTATAAAACCTTGCCTTCGTAAGGGGCAACACTGTGTATTTCTCTCTCGCAGAGCCCGGTTGCCAAATCGAAACGTCCAGCGATTGCGCCCACAGGAAAGCTGCCAGCACGGAAAGCTGTAGCTGGTTTTCACTGCCCCTTGGAACTGCATTCGCTGATAGACAGACATTCGCTTTCTACAAACGCTTTCGTTGGTAAAGGGGCAACAGTGTGTATTTCTCTCTCGCAGAGCCCGGTTGCCAAATTCGAAACGTCCAGCGATTGCGCCCACAGGAAAGCTGCCAGCATGGAAAGCTGTAGCTGGTTTTCACTGCCCCTTGGAACTGCATTCACTGATAGACAGACATTCGCTTTCTACAAAAGCTTTCGTTGGTAAAGGGGCAACACTGTGTATTTCTCTCTCGCAGAGCCCGGTTGCCAAATTCGAAACGTCCAGCGATTGCGCCCACAGGAAAGCTGCCAGCACGGAAAGCTGTAGCTGGTTTTCACTGCCCCTTGGAACTGCATTCGCTGATAGACAGACATTCGCTTTCTACAAACGCTTTCGTTGGTAAAGGGGCAACAGTGTGTATTTCTCTCTCGCAGAGCCCGGTTGCCAAATTCGAAACGTCCAGCGATTGCGCCCACAGGAATGCTGCCAGCACGGAAAGCTTTAGCTGGTTTTCACTGCCCATTGGAACTGCATTCGCTGCTATACAGACATTCGCTTTCTGCAAAACCTTGCCTTCGTAAAGGGGCAACACTTTGTATTTCTCTCTCGCAGAGCCCGGTTGCCAAATTCGAAACGTCCAGCGATTGCGCCCACAGGAAAGCTGCCAGCACGGAAAGCTATAGCTGGTTTTCACTGCCCCTTGGAACTGCATTCGCTGATAGACAGACATTCGTTTTCTACAAAAGCCTTCGTTCGTAAAGGGGCAACACTGTGTATTTCTCTCTCGCAGAGCCCGTTGCCAAATTCGAAACGTCCAGCGATTGCGCCCACAGGAAAGCTGCCAGCACGGAAAGCTGTAGCTGGTTTTCACTGCCCCTTGGAACTGCATTCGCTGATAGACAGACATTCGCTTTCTACAAAAGCTTTCGTTGGTAAAGGGGCAAGTCTGTGTATTTCTCTCTCGCAGAGCCCGGTTGCCAAATTCGAAACGTCCAGCGATTGCGCCCACAGGAAAGCTGCCAGCACGGAAAGCTGTAGCTGGTTTTCACTGCCCCTTGGAACTGCATTCGCTGATAGACAGACATTCGCTTTCTACAAAAGCTTTTGTTGGTAAAGGGGCAAGACTATGTATTTCTCTCTCGCAGAGCCCGGTTGCCAAATTCGAAACGTCCAGCGATTGCGCCCACAGGAAAGCTGCCAGCACGGAAAGCTGTAGCTGGTTTTCACTGCCCCTTGGAACTGCATTCGCTGATAGACAGACATTCGCTTTCTACAAAAGCTTTCGATGGTAAAGGGGCAACAGTGTGTATTTCTCTCTCGCAGAGCCCGGTTGCCAAATTCGAAAAGTCCAGCGATTGCGCCCACAGGAAAGCTGCCAGCACGGAAAGCTGTAGCTGGTTTTCACTGCCCCTTGGAACTGCATTCGCTGATAGACAGACATTCGCTTTCTACAAACGCTTTCGTTGGTACAGGGGCAACAGTGTGTATTTCTCTCTCGCAGAGCCCGGTTGCCAAATTCGAAACGTCCAGCGATTGCGCCCACAGGAAAGCTGCCAGCACGGAAAGCTGTAGCTGGTTTTCACTGCCCCTTGGAACTGCATTCGCTGATAGACAGACATTCGCTTTCTACAAACGCTTTCGTTGGTAAAGGGGCAACAGTGTGTATTTCTCTCTCGCAGACCCCGGTTGCCAAATTCGAAACGTCCAGCGATTGCGCCCACGGGAAAGCTGCCAGCACGGAAAGCTGTAGCTGGTTTTCACTGCCCATTGGAACTGCATTCGCTGCTAGACAGACATTCGCTTTCTGCAAAACCTTGCCTTCGTAAAGTGGCAACACTGTGTATTTCTCTCTCGCAGAGCCCAGTTGCGAAATTCGAAACGTCCAGCGATTGCGCCCACAGGAAAGCTGCCAGCACGGAAAGCTGTAGCTGGTTTTCACTGCCCCTTGGAACTGCATTCGCTGATAGATAGACATTCGTTTTCTACAAAAGCTTTCGTTCGTAAAGGGGCAACACTGTGTATTTCTCTCTCGCAGAGCCCGGTTGCCAAATTCGAAACGTCCAGCGATTGCGCCCACAGGAAAGCTGCCAGCACGGAAAGCTGTAGCTGGTTTTCACTGCCCCTTGGAACTGCATTCGCTGATAGACAGACATTCGCTTTCTACAAAAGCTTTTGTTGGTAAAGGGGCAACACTGTGTATTTCTCTCTCGCAGAGCCCGGTTGCCAAATTCGAAACGTCCAGCGATTGCGCCCACAGGAAAGCTGCCAGCACGGAAAGCTGTAGCTGGTTTTCACTGCCCCTTGGAACTGCATTCGCTGATAGACAGACATTCGCTTTCTACAAAAGCTTTCGATGGTAAAGGGGCAACAGTGTGTATTTCTCTCTCGCAGAGCCCGGTTGCCAAATTCGAAAAGTCCAGCGATTGCGCCCACAGGAAAGCTGCCAGCACGGAAAGCTGTAGCTGGTTTTCACTGCCCCTTGGAACTGCATTCGCTGATAGACAGACATTCGCTTTCTACAAACGCTTTCGTTGGTAAAGGGGCAACAGTGTGTATTTCTCTCTCGCAGAGCCCGGTTGCCAAATTCGAAACGTCCAGCGATTGCGCCCACAGGAAAGCTGCCAGCACGGAAAGCTTAGCTGGTTTTCACTGCCCCTTGGAACTGCATTCACTGATAGACAGACATTCGCTTTCTACAAACGCTTTCGTTGGTAAAGGGGCAACAGTGTGTATTTCTCTCTCGCAGAGCCCGGTTGCCAAATTCGAAACGTCCAGCGATTGCGCCCACAGGAAAGCTGCCAGCACGGAAAGCTGTAGCTGGTTTTCACTGCCCATTGGAACTGCATTCGCTGCTAGACAGACATTCGCTTTCTGCAAAACCTTGCCTTCGTAAAGGGGCAACACTGTGTATTTCTCTCTCGCAGAGCCCAGTTGCGAAATTCGAAACGTCCAGCGATTGCGCCCACAGGAAAGCTGCCAGCACGGAAAGCTGTAGCTGGTTTTCACTGCCCCTTGGAACTGCATTCGCTGATAGATAGACATTCGTTTTCTACAAAAGCTTTCGTTCGTAAAGGGGCAACACTGTGTATTTCTCTCTCGCAGAGCCCGGTTGCCAAATTCGAAACGTCCAGCGATTGCGCCCACAGGAAAGCTGCCAGCACGGAAAGCTGTAGCTGGTTTTCACTGCCCCTTGGAACTGCATTCGCTGATAGACAGACATTCGCTTTCTACAAACGCTTTCGTTGGTACAGGGGCAACACTGTGTATTTCTCTCTCGCAGACCCCGGTTGCCAAATTCGAAACGTCCAGCGATTGCGCCCACAGGAAAGCTGCCAGCACGGAAAGCTGTAGCTGGTTTTCACTGCCCATTGGAACTGCATTCGCTGCTAGACAGACATTCGCTTTCTGCAAAACCTTGCCTTCGTAAAGTGGCAACACTGTGTATTTCTCTCTCGCAGAGCCCAGTTGCGAAATTCGAAACGTCCAGCGATTGCGCCCACAGGAAAGCTGCCAGCACGGAAAGCTGTAGCTGGTTTTCACTGCCCCTTGGAACTGCATTCGCTGATAGATAGACATTCGTTTTCTACAAAAGCTTTCGTTCGTAAAGGGGCAACACTGTGTATTTCTCTCTCGCAGAGCCCGGTTGCCAAATTCGAAACGTCCAGCGATTGCGCCCACAGGAAAGCTGCCAGCACGGAAAGCTGTAGCTGGTTTTCACTGCCCCTTGGAACTGCATTCGCTGATAGACAGACATTCGCTTTCTACAAACGCTTTCGTTGGTAAAGGGGCAACAGTGTGTATTTCTCTCTCGCAGAGCCCGGTTGCCAAATTCGAAACGTCCAGCGATTGCGCCCACAGGAAAGCTGCCAGCACGGAAAGCTTAGCTGGTTTTCACTGCCCCTTGGAACTGCATTCACTGATAGACAGACATTCGCTTTCTACAAACGCTTTCGTTGGTAAAGGGGCAACAGTGTGTATTTCTCTCTCGCAGAGCCCGGTTGCCAAATTCGAAACGTCCAGCGATTGCGCCCACAGGAAAGCTGCCAGCACGGAAAGCTGTAGCTGGTTTTCACTGCCCATTGGAACTGCATTCGCTGCTAGACAGACATTCGCTTTCTGCAAAACCTTGCCTTCGTAAAGGGGCAACACTGTGTATTTCTCTCTCGCAGAGCCCAGTTGCGAAATTCGAAACGTCCAGCGATTGCGCCCACAGGAAAGCTGCCAGCACGGAAAGCTGTAGCTGGTTTTCACTGCCCCTTGGAACTGCATTCGCTGATAGATAGACATTCGTTTTCTACAAAAGCTTTCGTTCGTAAAGGGGCAACACTGTGTATTTCTCTCTCGCAGAGCCCGGTTGCCAAATTCGAAACGTCCAGCGATTGCGCCCACAGGAAAGCTGCCAGCACGGAAAGCTGTAGCTGGTTTTCACTGCCCCTTGGAACTGCATTCGCTGATAGACAGACATTCGCTTTCTACAAACGCTTTCGTTGGTACAGGGGCAACACTGTGTATTTCTCTCTCGCAGACCCCGGTTGCCAAATTCGAAACGTCCAGCGATTGCGCCCACAGGAAAGCTGCCAGCACGGAAAGCTGTAGCTGGTTTTCACTGCCCCTTGGAACTGCATTCGCTGATAGACAGACATTCGCTTTCTACAAAAGCTTTCGTTGGTAAAGGGGCAAGTCTGTGTATTTCTCTCTCGCAGAGCCCGGTTGCCAAATTCGAAACGTCCAGCGATTGCGCCCACAGGAAAGCTGCCAGCACGGAAAGCTGTAGCTGGTTTTCACTGCCCCTTGGAACTGCATTCGCAGATAGACAGACATTCGCTTTCTGTAAAACCTTGCCTTCGTAAGGGGCAACACTGTGTATTTCTCTCTCGCAGAGCCCGGTTGCCAAATCGAAACGTCCAGCGATTGCGCCCACAGGAAAGCTGCCAGCACGGAAAGCTGTAGCTGGTTTTCACTGCCCCTTGGAACTGCATTCGCAGATAGACAGACATTCGCTTTCTACAAACGCTTTCATTGGTAAAGGGGCAACACTGTGTATTTCTCTCTCGCAGAGCCCGGTTGCCAAATTCGAAACGTCCAGCGATTGCGCCCACAGGAAAGCTGCCAGCACGGAAAGCTGTAGCTGGTTTTCACTGCCCCTTGGAACTGCATTCGCTGATAGACAGACATTCGCTTTCTACAAACGCTTTCGTTGCTACAGGGGCAACACTGTGTATTTCTCTCTCGCAGAGCCCGGTTGCCAAATTCGAAACGTCCAGCGATTGCGCCCACAGGAAAGCTGCCAGCACGGAAAGCTGTAGCTGGTTTTCACTGCCCCTTGGAACTGCATTCGCTGATAGACAGACATTCGCTTTCTACAAAAGCTTTCGTTGGTAAAGGGGCAACACTGTGTATTTCTCTCTCGCAGAGCCCGGTTGCCAAATTCGAAACGTCCAGCGATTGCGCCCACAGGAAAGCTGCCAGCACGGAAAGCTGTAGCTGGTTTTCACTGCCCCTTGGAACTGCATTCGCAGATAGACAGACATTCGCTTTCTGTAAAACCTTGCCTTCGTAAGGGGCAACACTGTGTATTTCTCTCTCGCAGAGCCCGGTTGCCAAATCGAAACGTCCAGCGATTGCGCCCACAGGAAAGCTGCCAGCACGGAAAGCTGTAGCTGGTTTTCACTGCCCCTTGGAACTGCATTCGCAGATAGACAGACATTCGCTTTCTGTAAAACCTTGCCTTCGTAAGGGGCAACACTGTGTATTTCTCTCTCGCAGAGCCCGGTTGCCAAATTCGAAACGTCCAGCGATTGCGCCCACAGGAAAGCTGCCAGCACGGAAAGCTGTAGCTGGTTTTCACTGCCCCTTGGAACTGCATTCGCTGATAGACAGACATTCGCTTTCTACAAAAGCTTTCGTTGTTAAAGGGGCAAGTCTGTGTATTTCTCTCTCGCAGAGCCCGGTTGCCAAATTCGAAACGTCCAGCGATTGCGCCCACAGGAAAGCTGCCAGCACGGAAAGCTGTAGCTGGTTTTCACTGCCCCTTGGAACTGCATTCGCTGATAGACAGACATTCGCTTTCTACAAAAGCTTTTGTTGGTAAAGGGGCAACACTGTGTATTTCTCTCTCGCAGAGCCCGGTTGCCAAATTCGAAACGTCCAGCGATTGCGCCCACAGGAAAGCTGCCAGCACGGAAAGCTGTAGCTGGTTTTCACTGTCTCTTGGAACTGCATTCGCTGATAGACAGACATTCGCTTTCTACAAAAGCTTTCGTTCGTAAGGGGCAACACTGTGTATTTCTCTTTCGCAGAGCCCGGTTGCCAAATTCGAAACGTCCAGCGATTGCGCCCACAGGAAAGCTGCCAGCACGGAAAGCTGTAGCTGGTTTTCACTGCCCCTTGGAACTGCATTCGCTGATAGATAGACATTCGCTTTCTATAAAACCTTGCCTTCGTAAGGGGCAACACTGTGTATTTCTCTCTCGCAGAGCCCGGTTGCCAAATCGAAACGTCCAGCGCTTGCGCCCACAGGAAAGCTGCCAGCACGGAAAGCTGTAGCTGGTTTTCACTGCCCCTTGGAACTGCATTCGCTGATAGACAGACATTCGCTTTCTACAAACGCTTTCATTGGTAAAGGGGCAACACTGTGTATTTCTCTCTCGCAGAGCCCGGTTGCCAAATTCGAAACGTCCAGCGATTGCGCCCACAGGAAAGCTGCCAGCATGGAAAGCTGTAGCTGGTTTTCACTGCCCCTTGGAACTGCATTCACTGATAGACAGACATTCGCTTTCTACAAAAGCTTTCGTTGGTAAAGGGGCAACACTGTGTATTTCTCTCTCGCAGAGCCCGGTTGCCAAATTCGAAACGTCCAGCGATTGCGCCCACAGGAAAGCTGCCAGCACGGAAAGCTGTAGCTGGTTTTCACTGCCCCTTGGAACTGCATTCGCTGATAGACAGACATTCGCTTTCTACAAACGCTTTCGTTGCTACAGGGGCAACACTGTGTATTTCTCTCTCGCAGAGCCCGGTTGCCAAATTCGAAACGTCCAGCGATTGCGCCCACAGGAAAGCTGCCAGCACGGAAAGCTGTAGCTGGTTTTCACTGCCCCTTGGAACTGCATTCGCTGATAGACAGACATTCGTTTTCTACAAAAGCCTTCGTTCGTAAAGGGGCAACACTGTGTATTTCTCTCTCGCAGAGCCCGTTGCCAAATTCGAAACGTCCAGCGATTGCGCCCACAGGAAAGCTGCCAGCACGGAAAGCTGTAGCTGGTTTTCACTGCCCCTTGGAACTGCATTCGCTGATAGACAGACATTCGCTTTCTACAAAAGCTTTCGTTGGTAAAGGGGCAAGTCTGTGTATTTCTCTCTCGCAGAGCCCGGTTGCCAAATTCGAAACGTCCAGCGATTGCGCCCACAGGAAAGCTGCCAGCACGGAAAGCTGTAGCTGGTTTTCACTGCCCCTTGGAACTGCATTCGCTGATAGACAGACATTCGCTTTCTACAAAAGCTTTTGTTGGTAAAGGGGCAAGACTATGTATTTCTCTCTCGCAGAGCCCGGTTGCCAAATTCGAAACGTCCAGCGATTGCGCCCACAGGAAAGCTGCCAGCACGGAAAGCTGTAGCTGGTTTTCACTGCCCCTTGGAACTGCATTCGCTGATAGACAGACATTCGCTTTCTACAAAAGCTTTCGTTGCTACAGGGGCAACACTGTGTATTTCTCTCTCGCAGAGCCCGGTTGCCAATTTCGAAACGTCCAGCGATTGCGCCCACAGGAAAGCTGCCAGCACGGAAAGCTGTAGCTGGTTTTCACTGCCCCTTGGAACTGCATTCGCTGATAGACAGACATTCGCTTTCTACAAAAGCTTTCGATGGTAAAGGGGCAACAGTGTGTATTTCTCTCTCGCAGAGCCCGGTTGCCAAATTCGAAAAGTCCAGCGATTGCGCCCACAGGAAAGCTGCCAGCACGGAAAGCTGTAGCTGGTTTTCACTGCCCCTTGGAACTGCATTCGCTGATAGACAGACATTCGCTTTCTACAAACGCTTTCGTTGGTAAAGGGGCAACAGTGTGTATTTCTCTCTCGCAGAGCCCGGTTGCCAAATTCGAAACGTCCAGCGATTGCGCCCACAGGAAAGCTGCCAGCACGGAAAGCTTAGCTGGTTTTCACTGCCCATTGGAACTGCATTCGCTGCTAGACAGACATTCGCTTTCTGCAAAACCTTGCCTTCGTAAAGGGGCAACACTGTGTATTTCTCTCTCGCAGAGCCCAGTTGCGAAATTCGAAACGTCCAGCGATTGCGCCCACAGGAAAGCTGCCAGCACGGAAAGCTGTAGCTGGTTTTCACTGCCCCTTGGAACTGCATTCGCTGATAGATAGACATTCGTTTTCTACAAAAGCTTTCGTTCGTAAAGGGGCAACACTGTGTATTTCTCTCTCGCAGAGCCCGGTTGCCAAATTCGAAACGTCCAGCGATTGCGCCCACAGGAAAGCTGCCAGCACGGAAAGCTGTAGCTGGTTTTCACTGCCCCTTGGAACTGCATTCGCTGATAGACAGACATTCGCTTTCTACAAAAGCTTTCGTTGGTAAAGGGGCAAGTCTGTGTATTTCTCTCTCGCAGAGCCCGGTTGCCAAATTCGAAACGTCCAGCGATTGCGCCCACAGGAAAGCTGCCAGCACGGAAAGCTGTAGCTGGTTTTCACTGCCCCTTGGAACTGCATTCGCTGATAGACAGACATTCGCTTTCTACAAAAGCTTTCGTTGGTAAAGGGGCAAGTCTGTGTATTTCTCTCTCGCAGAGCCCGGTTGCCAAATTCGAAACGTCCAGCGATTGCGCCCACAGGAAAGCTGCCAGCACGGAAAGCTGTAGCTGGTTTTCACTGCCCCTTGGAACTGCATTCGCTGATAGATAGACATTCGCTTTCTGTAAAACCTTGCCTTCGTAAGGGGCAACACTGTGTATTTCTCTCTCGCAGAGCCCGGTTGCCAAATTCGAAACGTCCAGCGATTGCGCCCACAGGAAAGCTGCCAGCACGGAAAGCTGTAGCTGGTTTTCACTGCCCCTTGGAACTGCATTCGCAGATAGACAGACATTCGCTTTCTGTAAAACCTTGCCTTCGTAAGGGGCAACACTGTGTATTTCTCTCTCGCAGAGCCCGGTTGCCAATTTCGAAACGTCCAGCGATTGCGCCCACAGGAAAGCTGCCAGCACGGAAAGCTGTAGCTGGTTTTCACTGCCCCTTGGAACTGCATTCGCTGATAGACAGACATTCGCTTTCTACAAAAGCTTTCGTTGGTAAAGGGGCAACACTGTGTATTTCCCTCTCGCAGAGCCCGGTTGCCAAATTCGAAACGTCCAGCGACTGCGCCCACAGGAAAGCTGCCAGCACGGAAAGCTGTAGCTGGTTTTCACTGCCCCTTGGAACTGCATTCGCTGATAGACAGACATTCGCTTTCTACAAACGCTTTCGTTGCTACAGGGGCAACACTGTGTATTTCTCTCTCGCAGAGCCCGGTTGCCAAATTCGAAACGTCCAGCGATTGCGCCCACAGGAAAGCTGCCAGCACGGAAAGCTATAGCTGGTTTTCACTGCCCCTTGGAACTGCATTCGCTGATAGACAGACATTCGTTTTCTACAAAAGCTTTCGTTCGTAAACGGGCAACACTGTGTATTTCTCTCTCGCAGAGCCCGGTTGCCAAATTCGAAACGTCCAGCGATTGCGCCCACAGGAAAGCTGCCAGCACGGAAAGCTGTAGCTGGTTTTCACTGCCCCTTGGAACTTCATTCGCTGATAAACAGACATTCGCTTTCTACAAAAGCTTTTGTTGGTAAAGGGGCAACAGTGTGTATTTCTCTCTCGCAGAGCCCGGTTGCCAAATTCGAAACGTCCAGCGATTGCGCCCACAGGAAAGCTGCCAGCACGGAAAGCTGTAGCTGGTTTTCACTGCCCCTTGGAACTGCATTCGCTGATAGATAGACATTCGCTTTCTATAAAACCTTGCCTTCGTAAGGGGCAACACTGTGTATTTCTCTCTCGCAGAGCCCGGTTGCCAAATCGAAACGTCCAGCGATTGCGCCCACAGGAAAGCTGCCAGCACGGAAAGCTGTAGCTGGTTTTCACTGCCCCTTGGAACTGCATTCGCTGATAGACAGACATTCGCTTTCTACAAACGCTTTCGTTGGTAAAGGGGCAACAGTGTGTATTTCTCTCTCGCAGAGCCCGGTTGCCAAATTCGAAACGTCCAGCGATTGCGCCCACAGGAAAGCTGCCAGCATGGAAAGCTGTAGCTGGTTTTCACTGCCCCTTGGAACTGCATTCACTGATAGACAGACATTCGCTTTCTACAAAAGCTTTCGTTGGTAAAGGGGCAACACTGTGTATTTCTCTCTCGCAGAGCCCGGTTGCCAAATTCGAAACGTCCAGCGATTGCGCCCACAGGAAAGCTGCCAGCACGGAAAGCTGTAGCTGGTTTTCACTGCCCCTTGGAACTGCATTCGCTGATAGACAGACATTCGCTTTCTACAAACGCTTTCGTTGGTAAAGGGGCAACAGTGTGTATTTCTCTCTCGCAGAGCCCGGTTGCCAAATTCGAAACGTCCAGCGATTGCGCCCACAGGAAAGCTGCCAGCACGGAAAGCTGTAGCTGGTTTTCACTGCCCCTTGGAACTGCATTCGCTGATAGACAGACATTCGCTTTCTACAAAAGCTTGCGTTCATAAACGGGCAACAGTGTGTATTTCTCTCTCGCAGAGCCCGGTTGCCAAATTCGAAACGTCCAGCGATTGCGCCCACAGGAATGCTGCCAGCACGGAAAGCTTTAGCTGGTTTTCACTGCCCATTGGAACTGCATTTGCTGCTATACAGACATTCGCTTTCTGCAAAACCTTGCCTTCGTAAAGGGGCAACACTGTGTATTTCTCTCTCGCAGAGCCCGGTTGCCAAATTCGAAACGTCCAGCGATTGCGCCCACAGGAAAGCTGCCAGCACGGAAAGCTATAGCTGGTTTTCACTGCCCCTTGGAACTGCATTCGCTGATAGACAGACATTCGTTTTCTACAAAAGCCTTCGTTCGTAAAGGGGCAACACTGTGTATTTCTCTCTCGCAGAGCCCGTTGCCAAATTCGAAACGTCCAGCGATTGCGCCCACAGGAAAGCTGCCAGCACGGAAAGCTGTAGCTGGTTTTCACTGCCCCTTGGAACTGCATTCGCTGATAGACAGACATTCGCTTTCTACAAAAGCTTTTGTTGGTAAAGGGGCAAGTCTGTGTATTTCTCTCTCGCAGAGCCCGGTTGCCAAATTCGAAACGTCCAGCGATTGCGCCCACAGGAAAGCTGCCAGCACGGAAAGCTGTAGCTGGTTTTCACTGCCCCTTGGAACTGCATTCGCAGATAGACAGACATTCGCTTTCTACAAAAGCTTTCGTTGCTACAGGGGCAACACTGTGTATTTCTCTCTCGCAGAGCCCGGTTGCCAATTTCGAAACGTCCAGCGATTGCGCCCACAGGAAAGCTGCCAGCACGGAAAGCTGTAGCTGGTTTTCACTGCCCCTTGGAACTGCATTCGCTGATAGACAGACATTCGCTTTCTACAAAAGCTTTCGATGGTAAAGGGGCAACAGTGTGTATTTCTCTCTCGCAGAGCCCGGTTGCCAAATTCGAAAAGTCCAGCGATTGCGCCCACAGGAAAGCTGCCAGCACGGAAAGCTGTAGCTGGTTTTCACTGCCCCTTGGAACTGCATTCACTGATAGACAGACATTCGCTTTCTACAAAAGCTTTCATTCGTAAAGGGGCAACACTGTGTATTTCTCTCTCGCAGAGCCCGGTTGCCAAATTCGAAACGTCCAGCGATTGCGCCCACAGGAAAGCTGCCAGCACGGAAAGCTGTAGCTGGTTTTCACTGCCCCTTGGAACTGCATTCGCTGATAGACAGACATTCGCTTTCTACAAAAGCTTTCGTTCGTAAAGGGGCAACACTGTGTATTTCTCTCTCGCAGAGCCCGGTTGCCAAATTCGAAACGTCCAGCGATTGCGCCCACAGGAAAGCTGCCAGCACGGAAAGCTGTAGCTGGTTTTCACTGCCCCTTGGAACTGCATTCACTGATAGACAGACATTCGCTTTCTACAAAAGCTTTTGTTGGTAAAGGGGCAACAGTGTGTATTTCTCTCTCGCAGATCCCGGTTGCCAAATTCGAAACGTCCAGCGATTGCGCCCACAGGAAAGCTGCCAGCACGGAAAGCTGTAGCTGGTTTTCACTGCCCCTTGGAACTGCATTCGCTGATAGACAGACATTCGCTTTCTACAAACGCTTTCGTTGCTACAGGGGCAACACTGTGTATTTCTCTCTCGCAGAGCCCGGTTGCCAAATTCGAAACGTCCAGCGATTGCGCCCACAGGAAAGCTGCCAGCACGGAAAGCTGTAGCTGGTTTTCACTGCCCCTTGGAACTGCATTCGCTGATAGACAGACATTCGCTTTCTACAAAAGCTTTCATTCGTAAAGGGGCAACACTGTGTATTTCTCTCTCGCAGAGCCCGGTTGCCAAATTCGAAACGTCCAGCGATTGCGCCCACAGGAAAGCTGCCAGCACGGAAAGCTGTAGCTGGTTTTCACTGCCCCTTGGAACTTCATTCGCTGATAAACAGACATTCGCTTTCTACAAAAGCTTTTGTTGGTAAAGGGGCAACAGTGTGTATTTCTCTCTCGCAGAGCCCGGTTGCCAAATTCGAAACGTCCAGCGATTGCGCCCACAGGAAAGCTGCCAGCACGGAAAGCTGTAGCTGGTTTTCACTGCCCCTTGGAACTGCATTCGCTGATAGATAGACATTCGCTTTCTATAAAACCTTGCCTTCGTAAGGGGCAACACTGTGTATTTCTCTCTCGCAGAGCCCGGTTGCCAAATCGAAACGTCCAGCGATTGCGCCCACAGGAAAGCTGCCAGCACGGAAAGCTGTAGCTGGTTTTCACTGCCCCTTGGAACTGCATTCGCTGATAGACAGACATTCGCTTTCTACAAACGCTTTCGTTGGTAAAGGGGCAACAGTGTGTATTTCTCTCTCGCAGAGCCCGGTTGCCAAATTCGAAACGTCCAGCGATTGCGCCCACAGGAAAGCTGCCAGCATGGAAAGCTGTAGCTGGTTTTCACTGCCCCTTGGAACTGCATTCACTGATAGACAGACATTCGCTTTCTACAAAAGCTTTCGTTGGTAAAGGGGCAACACTGTGTATTTCTCTCTCGCAGAGCCCGGTTGCCAAATTCGAAACGTCCAGCGATTGCGCCCACAGGAAAGCTGCCAGCACGGAAAGCTGTAGCTGGTTTTCACTGCCCCTTGGAACTGCATTCGCTGATAGACAGACATTCGCTTTCTACAAACGCTTTCGTTGGTAAAGGGGCAACAGTGTGTATTTCTCTCTCGCAGAGCCCGGTTGCCAAATTCGAAACGTCCAGCGATTGCGCCCACAGGAAAGCTGCCAGCACGGAAAGCTGTAGCTGGTTTTCACTGCCCCTTGGAACTGCATTCGCTGATAGACAGACATTCGCTTTCTACAAAAGCTTGCGTTCATAAACGGGCAACAGTGTGTATTTCTCTCTCGCAGAGCCCGGTTGCCAAATTCGAAACGTCCAGCGATTGCGCCCACAGGAATGCTGCCAGCACGGAAAGCTTTAGCTGGTTTTCACTGCCCATTGGAACTGCATTTGCTGCTATACAGACATTCGCTTTCTGCAAAACCTTGCCTTCGTAAAGGGGCAACACTGTGTATTTCTCTCTCGCAGAGCCCGGTTGCCAAATTCGAAACGTCCAGCGATTGCGCCCACAGGAAAGCTGCCAGCACGGAAAGCTATAGCTGGTTTTCACTGCCCCTTGGAACTGCATTCGCTGATAGACAGACATTCGTTTTCTACAAAAGCCTTCGTTCGTAAAGGGGCAACACTGTGTATTTCTCTCTCGCAGAGCCCGTTGCCAAATTCGAAACGTCCAGCGATTGCGCCCACAGGAAAGCTGCCAGCACGGAAAGCTGTAGCTGGTTTTCACTGCCCCTTGGAACTGCATTCGCTGATAGACAGACATTCGCTTTCTACAAAAGCTTTTGTTGGTAAAGGGGCAAGTCTGTGTATTTCTCTCTCGCAGAGCCCGGTTGCCAAATTCGAAACGTCCAGCGATTGCGCCCACAGGAAAGCTGCCAGCACGGAAAGCTGTAGCTGGTTTTCACTGCCCCTTGGAACTGCATTCGCAGATAGACAGACATTCGCTTTCTACAAAAGCTTTCGTTGCTACAGGGGCAACACTGTGTATTTCTCTCTCGCAGAGCCCGGTTGCCAATTTCGAAACGTCCAGCGATTGCGCCCACAGGAAAGCTGCCAGCACGGAAAGCTGTAGCTGGTTTTCACTGCCCCTTGGAACTGCATTCGCTGATAGACAGACATTCGCTTTCTACAAAAGCTTTCGATGGTAAAGGGGCAACAGTGTGTATTTCTCTCTCGCAGAGCCCGGTTGCCAAATTCGAAAAGTCCAGCGATTGCGCCCACAGGAAAGCTGCCAGCACGGAAAGCTGTAGCTGGTTTTCACTGCCCCTTGGAACTGCATTCACTGATAGACAGACATTCGCTTTCTACAAAAGCTTTCATTCGTAAAGGGGCAACACTGTGTATTTCTCTCTCGCAGAGCCCGGTTGCCAAATTCGAAACGTCCAGCGATTGCGCCCACAGGAAAGCTGCCAGCACGGAAAGCTGTAGCTGGTTTTCACTGCCCCTTGGAACTGCATTCGCTGATAGACAGACATTCGCTTTCTACAAAAGCTTTCGTTCGTAAAGGGGCAACACTGTGTATTTCTCTCTCGCAGAGCCCGGTTGCCAAATTCGAAACGTCCAGCGATTGCGCCCACAGGAAAGCTGCCAGCACGGAAAGCTGTAGCTGGTTTTCACTGCCCCTTGGAACTGCATTCACTGATAGACAGACATTCGCTTTCTACAAAAGCTTTTGTTGGTAAAGGGGCAACAGTGTGTATTTCTCTCTCGCAGATCCCGGTTGCCAAATTCGAAACGTCCAGCGATTGCGCCCACAGGAAAGCTGCCAGCACGGAAAGCTGTAGCTGGTTTTCACTGCCCCTTGGAACTGCATTCGCTGATAGACAGACATTCGCTTTCTACAAACGCTTTCGTTGCTACAGGGGCAACACTGTGTATTTCTCTCTCGCAGAGCCCGGTTGCCAAATTCGAAACGTCCAGCGATTGCGCCCACAGGAAAGCTGCCAGCACGGAAAGCTGTAGCTGGTTTTCACTGCCCCTTGGAACTGCATTCGCTGATAGACAGACATTCGCTTTCTACAAAAGCTTTCATTCGTAAAGGGGCAACACTGTGTATTTCTCTCTCGCAGAGCCCGGTTGCCAAATTCGAAACGTCCAGCGATTGCGCCCACAGGAAAGCTGCCAGCACGGAAAGCTGTAGCTGGTTTTCACTGCCCCTTGGAACTGCATTCGCTGATAGACAGACATTCGCTTTCTACAAAAGCTTTCGTTCGTAAAGGGGCAACACTGTGTATTTCTCTCTCGCAGAGCCCGGTTGCCAAATTCGAAACGTCCAGCGATTGCGCCCACAGGAAAGCTGCCAGCACGGAAAGCTGTAGCTGGTTTTCACTGCCCCTTGGAACTGCATTCGCTGATAGACAGACATTCGCTTTCTACAAAAGCTTTCGTTGGTAAAGGGGCAACACTGTGTATTTCTCTCTCGCAGAGCCCGGTTGCCAAATTCGAAACGTCCAGCGATTGCGCCCACAGGAAAGCTGCCAGCACGGAAAGCTGTAGCTGGTTTTCACTGCCCCTTGGAACTGCATTCGCTGATAGACAGACATTCGCTTTCTACAAACGCTTTCGTTGCTACAGGGGCAACACTGTATTTCTCTCTCGCAGAGCCCGGTTGCCAAATTCGAAACGTCCAGCGATTGCGCCCACAGGAAAGCTGCCAGCACGGAAAGCTATAGCTGGTTTTCACTGCCCCTTGGAACTGCATTCACTGATAGACAGACATTCGCTTTCTACAAAAGCTTTCATTCGTAAAGGGGCAACACTGTGTATTTCTCTCTCGCAGAGCCCGGTTGCCAAATTCGAAACGTCCAGCGATTGCGCCCACAGGAAAGCTGCCAGCACGGAAAGCTGTAGCTGGTTTTCACTGCCCCTTGGAACTGCATTCGCTGATAGACAGACATTCGCTTTCTACAAAAGCTTTCGTTCGTAAAGGGGCAACACTGTGTATTTCTCTCTCGCAGAGCCCGGTTGCCAAATTCGAAACGTCCAGCGATTGCGCCCACAGGAAAGCTGCCAGCACGGAAAGCTGTAGCTGGTTTTCACTGCCCCTTGGAACTGCATTCACTGATAGACAGACATTCGCTTTCTACAAAAGCTTTTGTTGGTAAAGGGGCAACAGTGTGTATTTCTCTCTCGCAGATCCCGGTTGCCAAATTCGAAACGTCCAGCGATTGCGCCCACAGGAAAGCTGCCAGCACGGAAAGCTGTAGCTGGTTTTCACTGCCCCTTGGAACTGCATTCGCTGATAGACAGACATTCGCTTTCTACAAACGCTTTCGTTGCTACAGGGGCAACACTGTGTATTTCTCTCTCGCAGAGCCCGGTTGCCAAATTCGAAACGTCCAGCGATTGCGCCCACAGGAAAGCTGCCAGCACGGAAAGCTGTAGCTGGTTTTCACTGCCCCTTGGAACTGCATTCGCTGATAGACAGACATTCGCTTTCTACAAAAGCTTTCATTCGTAAAGGGGCAACACTGTGTATTTCTCTCTCGCAGAGCCCGGTTGCCAAATTCGAAACGTCCAGCGATTGCGCCCACAGGAAAGCTGCCAGCACGGAAAGCTGTAGCTGGTTTTCACTGCCCCTTGGAACTGCATTCGCTGATAGACAGACATTCGCTTTCTACAAAAGCTTTCGTTCGTAAAGGGGCAACACTGTGTATTTCTCTCTCGCAGAGCCCGGTTGCCAAATTCGAAACGTCCAGCGATTGCGCCCACAGGAAAGCTGCCAGCACGGAAAGCTGTAGCTGGTTTTCACTGCCCCTTGGAACTGCATTCGCTGATAGACAGACATTCGCTTTCTACAAAAGCTTTCGTTGGTAAAGGGGCAACACTGTGTATTTCTCTCTCGCAGAGCCCGGTTGCCAAATTCGAAACGTCCAGCGATTGCGCCCACAGGAAAGCTGCCAGCACGGAAAGCTGTAGCTGGTTTTCACTGCCCCTTGGAACTGCATTCGCTGATAGACAGACATTCGCTTTCTACAAACGCTTTCGTTGCTACAGGGGCAACACTGTGTATTTCTCTCTCGCAGAGCCCGGTTGCCAAATTCGAAACGTCCAGCGATTGCGCCCACAGGAAAGCTGCCAGCACGGAAAGCTATAGCTGGTTTTCACTGCCCCTTGGAACTGCATTCGCTGATAGACAGACATTCGCTTTCTGCAAAACCTTGCCTTCGTAAAGGGGCAACACTGTGTATTTCTCTCTCGCAGAGCCCAGTTGCCAAATTCGAAACGTCCAGCGATTGCGCCCACAGGAAAGCTGCCAGCACGGAAAGCTGTAGCTGGTTTTCACTGCCCCTTGGAACTGCATTCGCTGATAGACAGACATTCGCTTTCTACAAAAGCTTTCGTTGGTAAAGGGGCAACACTGTGTATTTCTCTCTCGCAGAGCCCGGTTGCCAAATTCGAAACGTCCAGCGATTGCGCCCACAGGAAAGCTGCCAGCACGGAAAGCTGTAGCTGGTTTTCACTGCCCCTTGGAACTGCATTCGCTGATAGACAGACATTCGCTTTCTACAAAAGCTTTCGTTGGTAAAGGGGCAACACTGTGTATTTCTCTCTCGCAGAGCCCGGTTGCCAAATTCGAAACGTCCAGCGATTGCGCCCACAGGAAAGCTGCCAGCACGGAAAGCTGTAGCTGGTTTTCACTGCCCCTTGGAACTGCATTCGCTGATAGACAGACATTCGCTTTCTAGAAACGCTTTCGTTGCTACAGGGGCAACACTGTGTATTTCTCTCTCGCAGAGCCCGGTTGCCAAATTCGAAACGTCCAGCGATTGCGCCCACAGGAAAGCTGCCAGCACGGAAAGCTGTAGCTGGTTTTCACTGTCTCTTGGAACTGCATTCGCTGATAGACAGACATTCGTTTTCTACAAAAGCTTTCGTTCGTAAAGGGGCAACACTGTGTATTTCTCTCTCGCAGAGCCCGGTTGCCAAATTCGAAACGTCCAGCGATTGCGCCCACAGGAAAGCTGCCAGCACGGAAAGCTGTAGCTGGTTTTCACTGCCCCTTGGAACTGCATTCGCTGATAGACAGACATTCGCTTTCTACAAAAGCTTTTGTTGGTAAAGGGGTAAGACTGTGTATTTCTCTCTCGCAGAGCCCGGTTGCCAAATTCGAAACGTCCAGCGATTGCGCCCACAGGAAAGCTGCCAGCACGGAAAGCTGTAGCTGGTTTTCACTGCCCCTTGGAACTGCATTCGCTGATAGATAGACATTCGCTTTCTGTAAAACCTTGCCTTCGTAAGGGGCAACACTGTGTATTTCTCTCTCGCAGAGCCCGGTTGCCAAATTCGAAACGTCCAGCGATTGCGCCCACAGGAAAGCTGCCAGCACGGAAAGCTGTAGCTGGTTTTCACTGCCCCTTGGAACTGCATTCGCAGATAGACAGACATTCGCTTTCTGTAAAACCTTGCCTTCGTAAGGGGCAACACTGTGTATTTCTCTCTCGCAGAGCCTGGTTGCCAATTTCGAAACGTCCAGCGATTGCGCCCACAGGAAAGCTGCCAGCACGGAAAGCTGTAGCTGGTTTTCACTGCCCCTTGGAACTGCATTCGCTGATAGACAGACATTTGCTTTCTACAAACGCTTTCGTTGCTACAGGGGCAACACTCTGTATTTCCCTCTCGCAGAGCCCGGTTGCCAAATTCGAAACGTCCAGCGATTGCGCCCACAGGAAAGCTGCCAGCACGGAAAGCTGTAGCTGGTTTTCACTGCCCCTTGGAACTGCATTCGCAGATAGACAGACATTCGCTTTCTGTAAAACCTTGCCTTCGTAAGGGGCAACACTGTGTATTTCTCTCTCGCAGAGCCCGGTTGCCAAATCGAAACGTCCAGCGATTGCGCCCACAGGAAAGCTGCCAGCACGGAAAGCTGTAGCTGGTTTTCACTGCCCCTTGGAACTGCATTCGCAGATAGACAGACATTCGCTTTCTGTAAAACCTTGCCTTCGTAAGGGGCAACACTGTGTATTTCTCTCTCGCAGAGCCCGGTTGCCAAATTCGAAACGTCCAGCGATTGCGCCCACAGGAAAGCTGCCAGCACGGAAAGCTGTAGCTGGTTTTCACTGCCCCTTGGAACTGCATTCGCTGATAGACAGACATTCGCTTTCTACAAACGCTTTCATTGGTAAAGGGGCAACACTGTGTATTTCTCTCTCGCAGAGCCCGGTTGCCAAATTCGAAACGTCCAGCGATTGCGCCCACAGGAAAGCTGCCAGCACGGAAAGCTGTAGCTGGTTTTCACTGCCCCTTGGAACTGCATTCGCTGATAGACAGACATTCGCTTTCTACAAACGCTTTCGTTGCTACAGGGGCAACACTGTGTATTTCTCTCTCGCAGAGCCCGGTTGCCAAATTCGAAACGTCCAGCGATTGCGCCCACAGGAAAGCTGCCAGCACGGAAAGCTGTAGCTGGTTTTCACTGCCCCTTGGAACTGCATTCGCTGATAGACAGACATTCGCTTTCTACAAAAGCTTTCGTTGGTAAAGGGGCAACACTGTGTATTTCTCTCTCGCAGAGCCCGGTTGCCAAATTCGAAACGTCCAGCGATTGCGCCCACAGGAAAGCTGCCAGCACGGAAAGCTGTAGCTGGTTTTCACTGCCCCTTGGATCTGCATTCGCTGATAGACAGACATTCGCTTTCTACAAACGCTTTCGTTGCTACAGGGGCAACACTGTGTATTTCTCTCTCGCAGAGCCCGGTTGCCAAATTCGAAACGTCCAGCGATTGCGCCCACAGGAAAGCTGCCAGCACGGAAAGCTATAGCTGGTTTTCACTGCCCCTTGGAACTGCATTCGCTGATAGACAGACATTCGTTTTCTACAAAAGCTTTCGTTCGTAAACGGGCAACACTGTGTATTTCTCTCTCGCAGAGCCCGGTTGCCAAATTCGAAACGTCCAGCGATTGCGCCCACAGGAAAGCTGCCAGCACGGAAAGCTGTAGCTGGTTTTCACTGCCCCTTGGAACTTCATTCGCTGATAAACAGACATTCGCTTTCTACAAAAGCTTTTGTTGGTAAAGGGGCAACAGTGTGTATTTCTCTCTCGCAGAGCCCGGTTGCCAAATTCGAAACGTCCAGCGATTGCGCCCACAGGAAAGCTGCCAGCACGGAAAGCTGTAGCTGGTTTTCACTGCCCCTTGGAACTGCATTCGCTGATAGACAGACATTCGCTTTCTGTAAAACCTTGCCTTCGTAAGGGGCAACACTGTGTATTTCTCTCTCGCAGAGCCCGGTTGCCAAATCGAAACGTCCAGCGATTGCGCCCACAGGAAAGCTGCCAGCACGGAAAGCTGTAGCTGGTTTTCACTGCCCCTTGGAACTGCATTCGCAGATAGACAGACATTCGCTTTCTGTAAAACCTTGCCTTCGTAAAGGGCAACACTGTGTATTTCTCTCTCGCAGAGCCCGGTTGCCAAATTCGAAACGTCCAGCGATTGCGCCCACAGGAAAGCTGCCAGCACGGAAAGCTGTAGCTGGTTTTCACTGCCCCTTGGAACTGCATTCACTGATAGACAGACATTCGCTTTCTACAAAAGCTTTCGTTGGTAAAGGGGCAACACTGTGTATTTCTCTCTCGCAGATCCCGGTTGCCAAATTCGAAACGTCCAGCGATTGCGCCCACAGGAAAGCTGCCAGCACGGAAAGCTGTAGCTGGTTTTCACTGCCCCTTGGAACTGCATTCGCTGATAGACAGACATTCGCTTTCTACAAAAGCTTTCGTTGGTAAAGGGGCAACACTGTGTATTTCTCTCTCGCAGAGCCCGGTTGCCAAATTCGAAACGTCCAGCGATTGCGCCCACAGGAAAGCTGCCAGCACGGAAAGCTGTAGCTGGTTTTCACTGCCCCTTGGAACTGCATTCGCTGATAGACAGACATTCGCTTTCTACAAAAGCTTTTGTTGGTAAAGGGGCAACACTGTGTATTTCTCTCTCGCAGAGCCCGGTTGCCAAATTCGAAACGTCCAGCGATTGCGCCCACAGGAAAGCTGCCAGCACGGAAAGCTGTAGCTGGTTTTCACTGCCCCTTGGAACTGCATTCGCTGATAGACAGACATTCGCTTTCTACAAAAGCTTTTGTTGGTAAAGGGGCAAGACTGTGTATTTTCTCTCGCAGAGCCCGGTTGCCAAATTCGAAACGTCCAGCGATTGCGCCCACAGGAAAGCTGCCAGCACGGAAAGCTGTAGCTGGTTTTCACTGCCCCTTGGAACTGCATTCGCTGATAGACAGACATTCGCTTTCTACAAAAGCTTTTGTTGGTAAAGGGGCAACACTGTGTATTTCTCTCTCGCAGAGCCCGGTTGCCAAATTCGAAACGTCCAGCGATTGCGCCCACAGGAAAGCTGCCAGCACGGAAAGCTGTAGCTGGTTTTCACTGCCCCTTGGAACTGCATTCGCTGATAGACAGACATTCGCTTTCTACAAAAGCTTTCGTTGGTAAAGGGGCAACACTGTGTATTTCTCTCTCGCAGAGCCCGGTTGCCAAATTCGAAACGTCCAGCGATTGCGCCCACAGGAAAGCTGCCAGCACGGAAAGCTGTAGCTGGTTTTCACTGCCCCTTGGAACTGCATTCGCTGATAGACAGACATTCGCTTTCTACAAACGCTTTCGTTGCTACAGGGGCAACACTGTGTATTTCTCTCTCGCAGAGCCCGGTTGCCAAATTCGAAACGTCCAGCGATTGCGCCCACAGGAAAGCTGCCAGCACGGAAAGCTATAGCTGGTTTTCACTGCCCCTTGGAACTGCATTCGCTGATAGACAGACATTCGCTTTCTGCAAAACCTTGCCTTCGTAAAGGGGCAACACTGTGTATTTCTCTCTCGCAGAGCCCAGTTGCCAAATTCGAAACGTCCAGCGATTGCGCCCACAGGAAAGCTGCCAGCACGGAAAGCTGTAGCTGGTTTTCACTGCCCCTTGGAACTGCATTCGCTGATAGACAGACATTCGCTTTCTACAAAAGCTTTCGTTGGTAAAGGGGCAACACTGTGTATTTCTCTCTCGCAGAGCCCGGTTGCCAATTTCGAAACGTCCAGCGATTGCGCCCACAGGAAAGCTGCCAGCACGGAAAGCTGTAGCTGGTTTTCACTGCCCCTTGGAACTGCATTCGCTGATAGACAGACATTCGCTTTCTACAAAAGCTTTTGTTGGTAAAGGGGCAACACTGTGTATTTCTCTCTCGCAGAGCCCGGTTGCCAAATTCGAAACGTCCAGCGATTGCGCCCACAGGAAAGCTGCCAGCACGGAAAGCTGTAGCTGGTTTTCACTGCCCCTTGGAACTGCATTCGCTGATAGACAGACATTCGCTTTCTAGAAACGCTTTCGTTGCTACAGGGGCAACACTGTGTATTTCTCTCTCGCAGAGCCCGGTTGCCAAATTCGAAACGTCCAGCGATTGCGCCCACAGGAAAGCTGCCAGCACGGAAAGCTGTAGCTGGTTTTCACTGTCTCTTGGAACTGCATTCGCTGATAGACAGACATTCGTTTTCTACAAAAGCTTTCGTTCGTAAAGGGGCAACACTGTGTATTTCTCTCTCGCAGAGCCCGGTTGCCAAATTCGAAACGTCCAGCGATTGCGCCCACAGGAAAGCTGCCAGCACGGAAAGCTGTAGCTGGTTTTCACTGCCCCTTGGAACTGCATTCGCTGATAGACAGACATTCGCTTTCTACAAAAGCTTTTGTTGGTAAAGGGGTAAGACTGTGTATTTCTCTCTCGCAGAGCCCGGTTGCCAAATTCGAAACGTCCAGCGATTGCGCCCACAGGAAAGCTGCCAGCACGGAAAGCTGTAGCTGGTTTTCACTGCCCCTTGGAACTGCATTCGCTGATAGATAGACATTCGCTTTCTGTAAAACCTTGCCTTCGTAAGGGGCAACACTGTGTATTTCTCTCTCGCAGAGCCCGGTTGCCAAATTCGAAACGTCCAGCGATTGCGCCCACAGGAAAGCTGCCAGCACGGAAAGCTGTAGCTGGTTTTCACTGCCCCTTGGAACTGCATTCGCAGATAGACAGACATTCGGTTTCTGTAAAACCTTGCCTTCGTAAGGGGCAACACTGTGTATTTCTCTCTCGCAGAGCCCGGTTGCCAATTTCGAAACGTCCAGCGATTGCGCCCACAGGAAAGCTGCCAGCACGGAAAGCTGTAGCTGGTTTTCACTGCCCCTTGGAACTGCATTCGCTGATAGACAGACATTTGCTTTCTACAAACGCTTTCGTTGCTACAGGGGCAACACTCTGTATTTCCCTCTCGCAGAGCCCGGTTGCCAAATTCGAAACGTCCAGCGATTGCGCCCACAGGAAAGCTGCCAGCACGGAAAGCTGTAGCTGGTTTTCACTGCCCCTTGGAACTGCATTCGCAGATAGACAGACATTCGCTTTCTGTAAAACCTTGCCTTCGTAAGGGGCAACACTGTGTATTTCTCTCTCGCAGAGCCCGGTTGCCAAATCGAAACGTCCAGCGATTGCGCCCACAGGAAAGCTGCCAGCACGGAAAGCTGTAGCTGGTTTTCACTGCCCCTTGGAACTGCATTCGCAGATAGACAGACATTCGCTTTCTGTAAAACCTTGCCTTCGTAAGGGGCAACACTGTGTATTTCTCTCTCGCAGAGCCCGGTTGCCAAATTCGAAACGTCCAGCGATTGCGCCCACAGGAAAGCTGCCAGCACGGAAAGCTGTAGCTGGTTTTCACTGCCCCTTGGAACTGCATTCGCTGATAGACAGACATTCGCTTTCTACAAACGCTTTCATTGGTAAAGGGGCAACACTGTGTATTTCTCTCTCGCAGAGCCCGGTTGCCAAATTCGAAACGTCCAGCGATTGCGCCCACAGGAAAGCTGCCAGCACGGAAAGCTGTAGCTGGTTTTCACTGCCCCTTGGAACTGCATTCGCTGATAGACAGACATTCGCTTTCTACAAACGCTTTCGTTGCTACAGGGGCAACACTGTGTATTTCTCTCTCGCAGAGCCCGGTTGCCAAATTCGAAACGTCCAGCGATTGCGCCCACAGGAAAGCTGCCAGCACGGAAAGCTGTAGCTGGTTTTCACTGCCCCTTGGAACTGCATTCGCTGATATACAGACATTCGCTTTCTACAAAAGCTTTCGTTGGTAAAGGGGCAACACTGTGTATTTCTCTCTCGCAGAGCCCGGTTGCCAAATTCGAAACGTCCAGCGATTGCGCCCACAGGAAAGCTGCCAGCACGGAAAGCTGTAGCTGGTTTTCACTGCCCCTTGGAACTGCATTCGCTGATAGACAGACATTCGCTTTCTACAAACGCTTTCGTTGCTACAGGGGCAACACTGTGTATTTCACTCTCGCAGAGCCCGGTTGCCAAATTCGAAACGTCCAGCGATTGCGCCCACAGGAAAGCTGCCAGCACGGAAAGCTATAGCTGGTTTTCACTGCCCCTTGGAACTGCATTCGCTGATAGACAGACATTCGTTTTCTACAAAAGCTTTCGTTCGTAAACGGGCAACACTGTGTATTTCTCTCTCGCAGAGCCCGGTTGCCAAATTCGAAACGTCCAGCGATTGCGCCCACAGGAAAGCTGCCAGCACGGAAAGCTGTAGCTGGTTTTCACTGCCCCTTGGAACTTCATTCGCTGATAAACAGACATTCGCTTTCTACAAAAGCTTTTGTTGGTAAAGGGGCAACAGTGTGTATTTCTCTCTCGCAGAGCCCGGTTGCCAAATTCGAAACGTCCAGCGATTGCGCCCACAGGAAAGCTGCCAGCACGGAAAGCTGTAGCTGGTTTTCACTGCCCCTTGGAACTGCATTCGCTGATAGACAGACATTCGCTTTCTGTAAAACCTTGCCTTCGTAAGGGGCAACACTGTGTATTTCTCTCTCGCAGAGCCCGGTTGCCAAATCGAAACGTCCAGCGATTGCGCCCACAGGAAAGCTGCCAGCACGGAAAGCTGTAGCTGGTTTTCACTGCCCCTTGGAACTGCATTCGCAGATAGACAGACATTCGCTTTCTGTAAAACCTTGCCTTCGTAAAGGGCAACACTGTGTATTTCTCTCTCGCAGAGCCCGGTTGCCAAATTCGAAACGTCCAGCGATTGCGCCCACAGGAAAGCTGCCAGCACGGAAAGCTGTAGCTGGTTTTCACTGCCCCTTGGAACTGCATTCACTGATAGACAGACATTCGCTTTCTACAAAAGCTTTCGTTGGTAAAGGGGCAACACTTTGTATTTCTCTCTCGCAGAGCCCGGTTGCCAAATTCGAAACGTCCAGCGATTGCGCCCACAGGAAAGCTGCCAGCACGGAAAGCTGTAGCTGGTTTTCACTGCCCCTTGGAACTGCATTCGCTGATAGACAGACATTCGCTTTCTACAAAAGCTTTCGTTGGTAAAGGGGCAACACTGTGTATTTCTCTCTCGCAGAGCCCGGTTGCCAAATTCGAAACGTCCAGCGATTGCGCCCACAGGAAAGCTGCCAGCACGGAAAGCTGTAGCTGGTTTTCACTGCCCCTTGGAACTGCATTCGCTGATAGACAGACATTCGCTTTCTACAAAAGCTTTTGTTGGTAAAGGGGCAAGACTGTGTATTTTCTCTCGCAGAGCCCGGTTGCCAAATTCGAAACGTCCAGCGATTGCGCCCACAGGAAAGCTGCCAGCACGGAAAGCTGTAGCTGGTTTTCACTGCCCCTTGGAACTGCATTCGCTGATAGACAGACATTCGCTTTCTACAAAAGCTTTTGTTGGTAAAGGGGCAACACTGTGTATTTCTCTCTCGCAGAGCCCGGTTGCCAAATTCGAAACGTCCAGCGATTGCGCCCACAGGAAAGCTGCCAGCACGGAAAGCTGTAGCTGGTTTTCACTGCCCCTTGGAACTGCATTCGCTGATAGACAGACATTCGCTTTCTACAAAAGCTTTTGTTGGTAAAGGGGCAACACTGTGTATTTCTCTCTCGCAGAGCCCGGTTGCCAAATTCGAAACGTCCAGCGATTGCGCCCACAGGAAAGCTGCCAGCACGGAAAGCTGTAGCTGGTTTTCACTGCCCCTTGGAACTGCATTCGCTGATAGACAGACATTCGCTTTCTACAAAAGCTTTTGTTGGTAAAGGGGCAAGACTATGTATTTCTCTCTCGCAGAGCCCGGTTGCCAAATTCGAAACGTCCAGCGATTGCGCCCACAGGAAAGCTGCCAGCACGGAAAGCTGTAGCTGGTTTTCACTGCCCCTTGGAACTGCATTCGCTGATAGACAGACATTCGCTTTCTACAAAAGCTTTTGTTGGTAAAGGGGCAACACTGTGTATTTCTCTCTCGCAGAGCCCGGTTGCCAAATTCGAAACGTCCAGCGATTGCGCCCACAGGAAAGCTGCCAGCACGGAAAGCTGTAGCTGGTTTTCACTGCCCCTTGGAACTGCATTCGCTGATAGACAGACATTTGCTTTCTACAAACGCTTTCGTTGCTACAGGGGCAACACTCTGTATTTCCCTCTCGCAGAGCCCGGTTGCCAAATTCGAAACGTCCAGCGATTGCGCCCACAGGAAAGCTGCCAGCACGGAAAGCTGTAGCTGGTTTTCACTGCCCCTTGGAACTGCATTCGCAGATAGACAGACATTCGCTTTCTGTAAAACCTTGCCTTCGTAAGGGGCAACACTGTGTATTTCTCTCTCGCAGAGCCCGGTTGCCAAATCGAAACGTCCAGCGATTGCGCCCACAGGAAAGCTGCCAGCACGGAAAGCTGTAGCTGGTTTTCACTGCCCCTTGGAACTGCATTCGCAGATAGACAGACATTCGCTTTCTGTAAAACCTTGCCTTCGTAAGGGGCAACACTGTGTATTTCTCTCTCGCAGAGCCCGGTTGCCAATTTCGAAACGTCCAGCGATTGCGCCCACAGGAAAGCTGCCAGCACGGAAAGCTGTAGCTGGTTTTCACTGCCCCTTGGAACTGCATTCGCTGATAGACAGACATTCGCTTTCTACAAACGCTTTCATTGGTAAAGGGGCAACACTGTGTATTTCTCTCTCGCAGAGCCCGGTTGCCAAATTCGAAACGTCCAGCGATTGCGCCCACAGGAAAGCTGCCAGCACGGAAAGCTGTAGCTGGTTTTCACTGCCCCTTGGAACTGCATTCGCTGATAGACAGACATTCGCTTTCTACAAAAGCTTTCGTTGGTAAAGGGGCAACACTGTGTATTTCTCTCTCGCAGAGCCCGGTTGCCAAATTCGAAACGTCCAGCGATTGCGCCCACAGGAAAGCTGCCAGCACGGAAAGCTGTAGCTGGTTTTCACTGCCCCTTGGAACTGCATTCGCTGATAGACAGACATTCGCTTTCTACAAACGCTTTCGTTGCTACAGGGGCAACACTGTGTATTTCTCTCTCGCAGAGCCCGGTTGCCAAATTCGAAACGTCCAGCGATTGCGCCCACAGGAAAGCTGCCAGCAAGGAAAGCTATAGCTGGTTTTCACTGCCCCTTGGAACTGCATTCGCTGATAGACAGACATTCGTTTTCTACAAAAGCTTTCGTTCGTAAACGGGCAACACTGTGTATTTCTCTCTCGCAGAGCCCGGTTGCCAAATTCGAAACGTCCAGCGATTGCGCCCACAGGAAAGCTGCCAGCACGGAAAGCTGTAGCTGGTTTTCACTGCCCCTTGGAACTTCATTCGCTGATAAACAGACATTCGCTTTCTACAAAAGCTTTTGTTGGTAAAGGGGCAACAGTGTGTATTTCTCTCTCGCAGAGCCCGGTTGCCAAATTCGAAACGTCCAGCGATTGCGCCCACAGGAAAGCTGCCAGCACGGAAAGCTGTAGCTGGTTTTCACTGCCCCTTGGAACTGCATTCGCTGATAGACAGACATTCGCTTTCTGTAAAACCTTGCCTTCGTAAGGGGCAACACTGTGTATTTCTCTCTCGCAGAGCCCGGTTGCCAAATTCGAAACGTCCAGCGATTGCGCCCACAGGAAAGCTGCCAGCACGGAAAGCTGTAGCTGGTTTTCACTGCCCCTTGGAACTGCATTCGCAGATAGACAGACATTCGCTTTCTGTAAAACCTTGCCTTCGTAAAGGGCAACACTGTGTATTTCTCTCTCGCAGAGCCCGGTTGCCAAATTCGAAACGTCCAGCGATTGCGCCCACAGGAAAGCTGCCAGCACGGAAAGCTGTAGCTGGTTTTCACTGCCCCTTGGAACTGCATTCACTGATAGACAGACATTCGCTTTCTACAAAAGCTTTCGTTGGTAAAGGGGCAACACTGTGTATTTCTCTCTCGCAGAGCCCAGTTGCCAAATTCGAAACGTCCAGCGATTGCGCCCACAGGAAAGCTGCCAGCACGGAAAGCTGTAGCTGGTTTTCACTGCCCCTTGGAACTGCATTCGCTGATAGACAGACATTCGCTTTCTACAAAAGCTTTCGTTGGTACAGGGGCAACACTGTGTATTTCTCTCTCGCAGAGCCCGGTTGCCAAATTCGAAACGTCCAGCGATTGCGCCCACAGGAAAGCTGCCAGCACGGAAAGCTGTAGCTGGTTTTCACTGCCCCTTGGAACTGCATTCGCTGATAGACAGACATTCGCTTTCTACAAAAGCTTTTGTTGGTAAAGGGGTAAGACTGTGTATTTCTCTCTCGCAGAGCCCGGTTGCCAAATTCGAAACGTCCAGCGATTGCGCCCACAGGAAAGCTGCCAGCACGGAAAGCTGTAGCTGGTTTTCACTGCCCCTTGGAACTGCATTCGCTGATAGACAGACATTCGCTTTCTGTAAAACCTTGCCTTCGTAAGGGGCAACACTGTGTATTTCTCTCTCGCAGAGCCCGGTTGCCAAATCGAAACGTCCAGCGATTGCGCCCACAGGAAAGCTGCCAGCACGGAAAGCTGTAGCTGGTTTTCACTGCCCCTTGGAACTGCATTCGCAGATAGACAGACATTCGCTTTCTGTAAAACCTTGCCTTCGTAAAGGGCAACACTGTGTATTTCTCTCTCGCAGAGCCCGGTTGCCAAATTCGAAACGTCCAGCGATTGCGCCCACAGGAAAGCTGCCAGCACGGAAAGCTGTAGCTGGTTTTCACTGCCCCTTGGAACTGCATTCACTGATAGACAGACATTCGCTTTCTACAAAAGCTTTCGTTGGTAAAGGGGCAACACTGTGTATTTCTCTCTCGCAGAGCCCGGTTGCCAAATTCGAAACGTCCAGCGATTGCGCCCACAGGAAAGCTGCCAGCACGGAAAGCTGTAGCTGGTTTTCACTGCCCCTTGGAACTGCATTCGCTGATAGACAGACATTCGCTTTCTACAAAAGCTTTCGTTGGTAAAGGGGCAACACTGTGTATTTCTCTCTCGCAGAGCCCGGTTGCCAAATTCGAAACGTCCAGCGATTGCGCCCACAGGAAAGCTGCCAGCACGGAAAGCTGTAGCTGGTTTTCACTGCCCCTTGGAACTGCATTCGCTGATAGACAGACATTCGCTTTCTACAAAAGCTTTTGTTGGTAAAGGGGCAACACTGTGTATTTCTCTCTCGCAGAGCCCGGTTGCCAAATTCGAAACGTCCAGCGATTGCGCCCACAGGAAAGCTGCCAGCACGGAAAGCTGTAGCTGGTTTTCACTGCCCCTTGGAACTGCATTCGCTGATAGACAGACATTCGCTTTCTGTAAAACCTTGCCTTCGTAAGGGGCAACACTGTGTATTTCTCTCTCGCAGAGCCCGGTTGCCAAATCGAAACGTCCAGCGATTGCGCCCACAGGAAAGCTGCCAGCACGGAAAGCTGTAGCTGGTTTTCACTGCCCCTTGGAACTGCATTCGCAGATAGACAGACATTCGCTTTCTGTAAAACCTTGCCTTCGTAAAGGGCAACACTGTGTATTTCTCTCTCGCAGAGCCCGGTTGCCAAATTCGAAACGTCCAGCGATTGCGCCCACAGGAAAGCTGCCAGCACGGAAAGCTGTAGCTGGTTTTCACTGCCCCTTGGAACTGCATTCACTGATAGACAGACATTCGCTTTCTACAAAAGCTTTCGTTGGTAAAGGGGCAACACTGTGTATTTCTCTCTCGCAGAGCCCAGTTGCCAAATTCGAAACGTCCAGCGATTGCGCCCACAGGAAAGCTGCCAGCACGGAAAGCTGTAGCTGGTTTTCACTGCCCCTTGGAACTGCATTCGCTGATAGACAGACATTCGCTTTCTACAAAAGCTTTCGTTGGTACAGGGGCAACACTGTGTATTTCTCTCTCGCAGAGCCCGGTTGCCAAATTCGAAACGTCCAGCGATTGCGCCCACAGGAAAGCTGCCAGCACGGAAAGCTGTAGCTGGTTTTCACTGCCCCTTGGAACTGCATTCGCTGATAGACAGACATTCGCTTTCTACAAAAGCTTTTGTTGGTAAAGGGGTAAGACTGTGTATTTCTCTCTCGCAGAGCCCGGTTGCCAAATTCGAAACGTCCAGCGATTGCGCCCACAGGAAAGCTGCCAGCACGGAAAGCTGTAGCTGGTTTTCACTGCCCCTTGGAACTGCATTCGCTGATAGACAGACATTCGCTTTCTGTAAAACCTTGCCTTCGTAAGGGGCAACACTGTGTATTTCTCTCTCGCAGAGCCCGGTTGCCAAATCGAAACGTCCAGCGATTGCGCCCACAGGAAAGCTGCCAGCACGGAAAGCTGTAGCTGGTTTTCACTGCCCCTTGGAACTGCATTCACTGATAGACAGACATTCGCTTTCTACAAAAGCTTTCGTTGGTAAAGGGGCAACACTGTGTATTTCTCTCTCGCAGAGCCCGGTTGCCAAATTCGAAACGTCCAGCGATTGCGCCCACAGGAAAGCTGCCAGCACGGAAAGCTGTAGCTGGTTTTCACTGCCCCTTGGAACTGCATTCGCTGATAGACAGACATTCGCTTTCTACAAAAGCTTTCGTTGGTAAAGGGGCAACACTGTGTATTTCTCTCTCGCAGAGCCCGGTTGCCAAATTCGAAACGTCCAGCGATTGCGCCCACAGGAAAGCTGCCAGCACGGAAAGCTGTAGCTGGTTTTCACTGCCCCTTGGAACTGCATTCGCTGATAGACAGACATTCGCTTTCTACAAAAGCTTTTGTTGGTAAAGGGGCAACACTGTGTATTTCTCTCTCGCAGAGCCCGGTTGCCAAATTCGAAACGTCCAGCGATTGCGCCCACAGGAAAGCTGCCAGCACGGAAAGCTGTAGCTGGTTTTCACTGCCCCTTGGAACTGCATTCGCTGATAGACAGACATTCGCTTTCTACAAAAGCTTTTGTTGGTAAAGGGGCAACAGTGTGTATTTCTCTCTCGCAGAGCCCGGTTGCCAAATTCGAAACGTCCAGCGATTGCGCCCACAGGAAAGCTGCCAGCACGGAAAGCTGTAGCTGGTTTTCACTGCCCCTTGGAACTGCATTCGCTGATAGACAGACATTCGCTTTCTGTAAAACCTTGCCTTCGTAAGGGGCAACACTGTGTATTTCTCTCTTGCAGAGCCCGGTTGCCAAATCGAAACGTCCAGCGATTGCGCCCACAGGAAAGCTGCCAGCACGGAAAGCTGTAGCTGGTTTTCACTGCCCCTTGGAACTGCATTCGCAGATAGACAGACATTCGCTTTCTGTAAAACCTTGCCTTCGTAAAGGGCAACACTGTGTATTTCTCTCTCGCAGAGCCCGGTTGCCAAATTCGAAACGTCCAGCGATTGCGCCCACAGGAAAGCTGCCAGCACGGAAAGCTGTAGCTGGTTTTCACTGCCCCTTGGAACTGCATTCACTGATAGACAGACATTCGCTTTGTACAAAAGCTTTCGTTGGTAAAGGGGCAACACTGTGTATTTCTCTCTCGCAGAGCCCGGTTGCCAAATTCGAAACGTCCAGCGATTGCGCCCACAGGAAAGCTGCCAGCACGGAAAGCTGTAGCTGGTTTTCACTGCCCCTTGGAACTGCATTCGCTGATAGACAGACATTCGCTTTCTACAAAAGCTTTCGTTGGTAAAGGGGCAACACTGTGTATTTCTCTCTCGCAGAGCCCGGTTGCCAAATTCGAAACGTCCAGCGATTGCGCCCACAGGAAAGCTGCCAGCACGGAAAGCTGTAGCTGGTTTTCACTGCCCCTTGGAACTGCATTCGCTGATAGACAGACATTCGCTTTCTACAAAAGCTTTTGTTGGTAAAGGGGCAACACTGTGTATTTCTCTCTCGCAGAGCCCGGTTGCCAAATTCGAAACGTCCAGCGATTGCGCCCACAGGAAAGCTGCCAGCACGGAAAGCTGTAGCTGGTTTTCACTGCCCCTTGGAACTGCATTCGCTGATAGACAGACATTCGCTTTCTACAAAAGCTTTTGTTGGTAAAGGGGCAAGACTGTGTATTTTCTCTCGCAGAGCCCGGTTGCCAAATTCGAAACGTCCAGCGATTGCGCCCACAGGAAAGCTGCCAGCACGGAAAGCTGTAGCTGGTTTTCACTGCCCCTTGGAACTGCATTCGCTGATAGACAGACATTCGCTTTCTACAAAAGCTTTTGTTGGTAAAGGGGCAACACTGTGTATTTCTCTCTCGCAGAGCCCGGTTGCCAAATTCGAAACGTCCAGCGATTGCGCCCACAGGAAAGCTGCCAGCACGGAAAGCTGTAGCTGGTTTTCACTGCCCCTTGGAACTGCATTCGCTGATAGACAGACATTCGCTTTCTACAAAAGCTTTTGTTGGTAAAGGGGCAAGACTGTGTATTTCTCTCTCGCAGAGCCCGGTTGCCAAATTCGAAACGTCCAGCGATTGCGCCCACAGGAAAGCTGCCAGCACGGAAAGCTGTAGCTGGTTTTCACTGCCCCTTGGAACTGCATTCGCTGATAGACAGACATTCGCTTTCTACAAAAGCTTTTGTTGGTAAAGGGGCAAGACTGTGTATTTTCTCTCGCAGAGCCCGGTTGCCAAATTCGAAACGTCCAGCGATTGCGCCCACAGGAAAGCTGCCAGCACGGAAAGCTGTAGCTGGTTTTCACTGCCCCTTGGAACTGCATTCGCTGATAGACAGACATTCGCTTTCTACAAAAGCTTTCGTTGGTAAAGGGGCAACACTTTGTATTTCTCTCTCGCAGAGCCCGGTTGCCAAATTCGAAACGTCCAGCGATTGCGCCCACAGGAAAGCTGCCAGCACGGAAAGCTGTAGCTGGTTTTCACTGTCTCTTGGAACTGCATTCGCTGATAGACAGACATTCGTTTTCTACAAAAGCTTTCGTTCGTAAGGGGCAACACTGTGTATTTCTCTCTCGCAGAGCCCGGTTGCCAAATTCGAAACGTCCAGCGATTGCGCCCACAGGAAAGCTGCCAGCACGGAAAGCTGTAGCTGGTTTTCACTGCCCCTTGGAACTGCATTCGCTGATAGATAGACATTCGCTTTCTATAAAACCTTGCCTTCGTAAGGGGCAACACTGTGTATTTCTCTCTCGCAGAGCCCGGTTGCCAAATCGAAACGTCCAGCGATTGCGCCCACAGGAAAGCTGCCAGCACGGAAAGCTGTAGCTGGTTTTCACTGCCCCTTGGAACTGCATTCGCTGATAGACAGACATTCGCTTTCTACAAAAGCTTTCGTTGGTAAAGGGGCAACACTGTGTATTTCTGTCTCGCAGAGCCCGGTTGCCAAATTCGAAACGTCCAGCGATTGCGCCCACAGGAAAGCTGCCAGCACGGAAAGCTGTAGCTGGTTTTCACTGCCCCTTGGAACTGCATTCGCTGATAGACAGACATTCGCTTTCTACAAAAGCTTTTGTTGGTAAAGGGGCAACACTGTGTATTTCTCTCTCGCAGAGCCCGGTTGCCAAATTCGAAACGTCCAGCGATTGCGCCCACAGGAAAGCTGCCAGCACGGAAAGCTGTAGCTGGTTTTCACTGCCCCTTGGAACTGCATTCGCTGATAGACAGACATTCGCTTTCTACAAAAGCTTTCGTTGGTAAAGGGGCAACACTTTGTATTTCTCTCTCGCAGAGCCCGGTTGCCAAATTCGAAACGTCCAGCGATTGCGCCCACAGGAAAGCTGCCAGCACGGAAAGCTGTAGCTGGTTTTCACTGCCCCTTGGAACTGCATTCGCTGATAGACAGACATTCGCTTTCTTCAAAAGCTTTTGTTGGTAAAGGGGCAACACTGTGTATTTCTCTCTCGCAGAGCCCGGTTGCCAAATTCGAAACGTCCAGCGATTGCGCCCACAGGAAAGCTGCCAGCACGGAAAGCTGTAGCTGGTTTTCACTGCCCCTTGGAACTGCATTCGCTGATAGACAGACATTCGCTTTCTACAAAAGCTTTCGTTGGTAAAGGGGCAAGACTGTGTATTTTCTCTCGCAGAGCCCGGTTGCCAAATTCGAAACGTCCAGCGATTGCGCCCACAGGAAAGCTGCCAGCACGGAAAGCTGTAGCTGGTTTTCACTGCCCCTTGGAACTGCATTCGCTGATAGACAGACATTCGCTTTCTACAAAAGCTTTTGTTGGTAAAGGGGCAACACTGTGTATTTCTCTCTCGCAGAGCCCGGTTGCCAAATTCGAAACGTCCAGCGATTGCGCCCACAGGAAAGCTGCCAGCACGGAAAGCTGTAGCTGGTTTTCACTGCCCCTTGGAACTGCATTCGCTGATAGACAGACATTCGCTTTCTACAAAAGCTTTTGTTGGTAAAGGGGCAACACTGTGTATTTCTCTCTCGCAGAGCCCGGTTGCCAAATTCGAAACGTCCAGCGATTGCGCCCACAGGAAAGCTGCCAGCACGGAAAGCTGTAGCTGGTTTTCACTGCCCCTTGGAACTGCATTCGCTGATAGACAGACATTCGCTTTCTACAAAAGCTTTCGTTGGTAAAGGGGCAACACTTTGTATTTCTCTCTCGCAGAGCCCGGTTGCCAAATTCGAAACGTCCAGCGATTGCGCCCACAGGAAAGCTGCCAGCACGGAAAGCTGTAGCTGGTTTTCACTGCCCCTTGGAACTGCATTCGCTGATAGACAGACATTCGCTTTCTACAAAAGCTTTTGTTGGTAAAGGGGCAAGACTGTGTATTTCTCTCTCGCAGAGCCCGGTTGCCAAATTCGAAACGTCCAGCGATTGCGCCCACAGGAAAGCTGCCAGCACGGAAAGCTGTAGCTGGTTTTCACTGCCCCTTGGAACTGCATTCGCTGATAGACAGACATTCGCTTTCTACAAAAGCTTTTGTTGGTAAAGGGGCAACACTGTGTATTTCTCTCTCGCAGAGCCCGGTTGCCAAATTCGAAACGTCCAGCGATTGCGGCCACAGGAAAGCTGCCAGCACGGAAAGCTGTAGCTGGTTTTCACTGCCCCTTGGAACTGCATTCGCTGATAGACAGACATTCGCTTTCTACAAAAGCTTTCGTTGGTAAAGGGGCAAGTCTGTGTATTTCTCTCTCGCAGAGCCCGGTTGCCAAATTCGAAAAGTCCAGCGATTGCGCCCACAGGAAAGCTGCCAGCACGGAAAGCTGTAGCTGGTTTTCACTGTCTCTTGGAACTGCATTCGCTGATAGACAGACATTCGTTTTCTACAAAAGCTTTCGTTCGTAAGGGGCAACACTGTGTATTTCTCTCTCGCAGAGCCCGGTTGCCAAATTCGAAACGTCCAGCGATTGCGCCCACAGGAAAGCTGCCAGCACGGAAAGCTGTAGCTGGTTTTCACTGCCCCTTGGAACTGCATTCGCTGATAGATAGACATTCGCTTTCTATAAAACCTTGCCTTCGTAAGGGGCAACACTGTGTATTTCTCTCTCGCAGAGCCCGGTTGCCAAATCGAAACGTCCAGCGATTGCGCCCACAGGAAAGCTGCCAGCACGGAAAGCTGTAGCTGGTTTTCACTGCCCCTTGGAACTGCATTCGCTGATAGACAGACATTCGCTTTCTACAAAAGCTTTCGTTGGTAAAGGGGCAACAGTGTGTATTTCTCTCTCGCAGAGCCCGGTTGCCAAATTCGAAACGTCCAGCGATTGCGCCCACAGGAAAGCTGCCAGCACGGAAAGCTGTAGCTGGTTTTCACTGCCCCTTGGAACTGCATTCGCTGATAGACAGACATTCGCTTTCTACAAAAGCTTTTGTTGGTAAAGGGGCAAGACTATGTATTTCTCTCTCGCAGAGCCCGGTTGCCAAATTCGAAACGTCCAGCGATTGCGCCCACAGGAAAGCTGCCAGCACGGAAAGCTGTAGCTGGTTTTCACTGCCCCTTGGAACTGCATTCGCTGATAGACAGACATTCGCTTTCTACAAAAGCTTTTGTTGGTAAAGGGGCAACACTGTGTATTTCTCTCTCGCAGAGCCCGGTTGCCAAATTCGAAACGTCCAGCGATTGCGCCCACAGGAAAGCTGCCAGCACGGAAAGCTGTAGCTGGTTTTCACTGCCCCTTGGAACTGCATTCGCTGATAGACAGACATTCGCTTTCTACAAAAGCTTTCGTTGGTAAAGGGGCAAGTCTGTGTATTTCTCTCTCGGAGAGCCCGGTTGCCAAATTCGAAACGTCCAGCGATTGCGCCCACAGGAAAGCTGCCAGCACGGAAAGCTGTAGCTGGTTTTCACTGCCCCTTGGAACTGCATTCGCTGATAGACAGACATTCGCTTTCTACAAAAGCTTTTGTTGGTAAAGGGGCAACACTGTGTATTTCTCTCTCGCAGAGCCCGGTTGCCAAATTCGAAACGTCCAGCGATTGCGCCCACAGGAAAGCTGCCAGCACGGAAAGCTGTAGCTGGTTTTCACTGCCCCTTGGAACTGCATTCGCTGATAGACAGACATTCGCTTTCTACAAAAGCTTTCGTTGGTAAAGGGGCAACACTGTGTATTTCTGTCTCGCAGAGCCCGGTTGCCAAAATCGAAACGTCCAGCGATTGCGCCCACAGGAAAGCTGCCAGCACGGAAAGCTGTAGCTGGTTTTCACTGCCCCTTGGAACTGCATTCGCTGATAGACAGACATTCGCTTTCTACTAACGCTTTCGTTGCTACAGGGGCAACACTGTGTATTTCTCTCTCGCAGAGCCCGGTTGCCAAATTCGAAACGTCCAGCGATTGCGCCCACAGGAAAGCTGCCAGCACGGAAAGCTGTAGCTGGTTTTCACTGCCCCTTGGAACTGCATTCGCTGATAGACAGACATTCGCTTTCTACAAAAGCTTGCGTTCGTAAACGGGCAACAGTGTGTATTTCTCTCTCGCAGAGCCCGGTTGCCAAATTCGAAACGTCCAGCGATTGCGCCCACATGAAAGCTGCCAGCACGGAAAGCTTTAGCTGGTTTTCACTGCCCCTTGGAACTGCATTCGCTGATAGACAGACATTCGCTTTCTGCAAAACCTTGCCTTCGTAAAGGGGCAACACTGTGTATTTCTCTCTCGCAGAGCCCAGTTGCCAAATTCGAAACGTCCAGCGATTGCGCCCACAGGAAAGCTGCCAGCACGGAAAGCTGTAGCTGGTTTTCACTGCCCCTTGGAACTGCATTCGCTGATAGATAGACATTCGTTTTCTACAAAAGCTTTCGTTCGTAAAGGGGCAACACTGTCTATTTCTCTCTCGCAGAGCCCGGTTGCCAAATTCGAAACGTCCAGCGATTGCGCCCACAGGAAAGCTGCCAGCACGGAAAGCTATAGCTGGTTTTCACTGCCCCTTGGAACTGCATTCGCTGATAGACAGACATTCGTTTTCTACAAAAGCCTTCGTTCGTAAAGGGGCAACACTGTGTATTTCTCTCTCGCAGAGCCCGGTTGCCAAATTCGAAACGTCCAGCGATTGCGCCCACAGGAAAGCTGCCAGCACGGAAAGCTGTAGCTGGTTTTCACTGCCCCTTGGAACTGCATTCGCTGATAGACAGACATTCGCTTTCTACAAACGCTTTCATTGGTAAAGGGGCAACACTGTGTATTTCTCTCTCGCAGAGCCCGGTTGCCAAATTCGAAACGTCCAGCGATTGCGCCCACAGGAAAGCTGCCAGCACGGAAAGCTGTAGCTGGTTTTCACTGCCCCTTGGAACTGCATTCGCTGATAGACAGACATTCGCTTTCTACAAAAGCTTTCGTTGGTAAAGGGGCAACACTGTGTATTTCTCTCTCGCAGAGCCCGGTTGCCAAATTCGAAACGTCCAGCGATTGCGCCCACAGGAAAGCTGCCAGCACGGAAAGCTGTAGATGGTTTTCACTGCCCCTTGGAACTGCATTCGCTGATAGACAGACATTCGCTTTCTACAAAAGCTTTCGTTGGTAAAGGGGCAACACTGTGTATTTCTCTCTCGCAGAGCCCGGTTGCCAAATTCGAAACGTCCAGCGATTGCGCCCACAGGAAAGCTGCCAGCACGGAAAGCTGTAGCTGGTTTTCACTGCCCCTTGGAACTGCATTCGCTGATAGACAGACATTCGCTTTCTACAAAAGCTTTCGTTGGTAAAGGGGCAAGTCTGTGTATTTCTCTCTCGCAGAGCCCGGTTGCCAAATTCGAAACGTCCAGCGATTGCGCCCACAGGAAAGCTGCCAGCACGGAAAGCTGTAGCTGGTTTTCACTGCCCCTTGGAACTGCATTCGCTGATAGACAGACATTCGCTTTCTACAAAAGCTTTTGTTGGTAAAGGGGCAACACTGTGTATTTCTCTCTCGCAGAGCCCGGTTGCCAAATTCGAAACGTCCAGCGATTGCGCCCACAGGAAAGCTGCCAGCACGGAAAGCTGTAGCTGGTTTTCACTGCCCCTTGGAACTGCATTCGCTGATAGACAGACATTCGCTTTCTACAAAAGCTTTCGTTGGTAAAGGGGCAACACTGTGTATTTCTCTCTCGCAGAGCCCGGTTGCCAAATTCGAAACGTCCAGCGATTGCGCCCACAGGAAAGCTGCCAGCACGGAAAGCTGTAGCTGGTTTTCACTGCCCCTTGGAACTGCATTCGCTGATAGACAGACATTCGCTTTCTACAAAAGCTTTCATTCGTAAAGGGGCAACACTGTGTATTTCTCTCTCGCAGAGCCCGGTTGCCAAATTCGAAACGTCCAGCGATTGCGCCCACAGGAAAGCTGCCAGCACGGAAAGCTGTAGCTGGTTTTCACTGCCCCTTGGAACTGCATTCGCTGATAGACAGACATTCGCTTTCTACAAAAGCTTTCGTTCGTAAAGGGGCAACACTGTGTATTTCTCTCTCGCAGAGCCCGGTTGCCAAATTCGAAACGTCCAGCGATTGCGCCCACAGGAAAGCTGCCAGCACGGAAAGCTGTAGCTGGTTTTCACTGCCCCTTGGAACTGCATTCGCTGATAGACAGACATTCGCTTTCTACAAAAGCTTTCGTTCGTAAAGGGGCAACACTGTGTATTTCTCTCTCGCAGAGCCCGGTTGCCAAATTCGAAACGTCCAGCGATTGCGCCCACAGGAAAGCTGCCAGCACGGAAAGCTGTAGCTGGTTTTCACTGCCCCTTGGAACTGCATTCGCTGATAGACAGACATTCGCTTTCTACAAAAGCTTTCGTTGGTAAAGGGGCAAGTCTGTGTATTTCTCTCTCGCAGAGCCCGGTTGCCAAATTCGAAACGTCAAGCGATTGCGCCCACAGGAAAGCTGCCAGCACGGAAAGCTGTAGCTGGTTTTCACTGTCTCTTGGAACTGCATTCGCTGATAGACAGACATTCGCTTTCTACAAAAGCTTTCGTTCGTAAAGGGGCAACACTGTGTATTTCTCTCTCGCAGAGCCCGGTTGCCAATTTCGAAACGTCCAGCGATTGCGCCCACAGGAAAGCTGCCAGCACGGAAAGCTGTAGCTGGTTTTCACTGCCCCTTGGAACTGCATTCGCTGATAGACAGACATTCGCTTTCTACAAAAGCTTTCGTTCGTAAAGGGGCAACACTGTGTATTTTCTCTCGCAGAGCCCGGTTGCCAAATTCGAAACGTCCAGCGATTGCGCCCACAGGAAAGCTGCCAGCACGGAAAGCTGTAGCTGGTTTTCACTGCCCCTTGGAACTGCATTCGCTGATAGACAGACATTCGCTTTCTACAAAAGCTTTCGTTGGTAAAGGGGCAAGTCTGTGTATTTCTCTCTCGCAGAGCCCGGTTGCCAAATTCGAAACGTCCAGCGATTGCGCCCACAGGAAAGCTGCCAGCACGGAAAGCTGTAGCTGGTTTTCACTGCCCCTTGGAACTGCATTCGCTGATAGACAGACATTCGTTTTCTACAAAAGCTTTCGTTCGTAAGGGGCAACACTGTGTATTTCTCTCTCACAGAGCCCGGTTGCCAAATTCGAAACGTCCAGCGATTGCGCCCACAGGAAAGCTGCCAGCACGGAAAGCTGTAGCTGGTTTTCACTGCCCCTTGGAACTGCATTCGCTGATAGACAGACATTCGCTTTCTACAAAAGCTTTCGTTGGTAAAGGGGCAACACTGTGTATTTCTCTCTCGCAGAGCCCGGTTGCCAAAATCGAAACGTCCAGCGATTGCGCCCACAGGAAAGCTGCCAGCACGGAAAGCTGTAGCTGGTTTTCACTGCCCCTTGGAACTGCATTCGCTGATAGACAGACATTCGCTTTCTACAAACGCTTTCGTTGCTACAGGGGCAACACTGTGTATTTCTCTCTCGCAGAGCCCGGTTGCCAAATTCGAAACGTCCAGCGATTGCGCCCACAGGAAAGCTGCCAGCACGGAAAGCTGTAGCTGGTTTTCACTGCCCCTTGGAACTGCATTCGCTGATAGACAGACATTCGCTTTCTACAAAAGCTTGCGTTCGTAAACGGGCAACAGTGTGTATTTCTCTCTCGCAGAGCCCGGTTGCCAAATTCGAAACGTCCAGCGATTGCGCCCACATGAAAGCTGCCAGCACGGAAAGCTTTAGCTGGTTTTCACTGCCCATTGGAACTGCATTCGCTGCTAGACAGACATTCGCTTTCTGGAAAACCTTGCCTTCGTAAAGGGGCAACACTGTGTATTTCTCTCTCGCAGAGCCCAGTTGCCAAATTCGAAACGTCCAGCGATTGCGCCCACAGGAAAGCTGCCAGCACGGAAAGCTGTAGCTGGTTTTCACTGCCCCTTGGAACTGCATTCGCTGATAGATAGACATTCGTTTTCTACAAAAGCTTTCGTTCGTAAAGGGGCAACACTGTGTATTTCTCTCTCGCAGAGCCCGGTTGCCAAATTCGAAACGTCCAGCGATTGCGCCCACAGGAAAGCTGCCAGCACGGAAAGCTATAGCTGGTTTTCACTGCCCCTTGGAACTGCATTCGCTGATAGACAGACATTCGTTTTCTACAAAAGCCTTCGTTCGTAAAGGGGCAACACTGTGTATTTCTCTCTCGCAGAGCCCGGTTGCCAAATTCGAAACGTCCAGCGATTGCGCCCACAGGAAAGCTGCCAGCACGGAAAGCTGTAGCTGGTTTTCACTGCCCCTTGGAACTGCATTCGCTGATAAACAGACATTCGCTTTCTACAAAAGCTTTCGTTGGTAAAGGGGCAACACTGTGTATTTCTCTCTCGCAGAGCCCGGTTGCCAATTTCGAAACGTCCAGCGATTGCGCCCACAGGAAAGCTGCCAGCACGGAAAGCTGTAGCTGGTTTTCACTGCCCCTTGGAACTGCATTCGCTGATAGACAGACATTCGCTTTCTACAAAAGCTTTCATTCGTAAAGGGGCAACACTGTGTATTTCTCTCTCGCAGAGCCCGGTTGCCAAATTCGAAACGTCCAGCGATTGCGCCCACAGGAAAGCTGCCAGCACGGAAAGCTGTAGCTGGTTTTCACTGCCCCTTGGAACTGCATTCGCTGATAGACAGACATTTGCTTTCTACAAAAGCTTTCGTTGGTAAAGGGGCAACACTGTGTATTTCTCTCTCGCAGAGCCCGGTTGCCAAATTCGAAACGTCCAGCGATTGCGGCCACAGGAAAGCTGCCAGCACGGAAAGCTGTAGCTGGTTTTCACTGCCCCTTGGAACTGCATTCGCTGATAGACAGACATTCGCTTTCTACAAACGCTTTCGTTGCTACAGGGGCAAAACTGTGTATTTCTCTCTCGCAGAGCCCGGTTGCCAAATTCGAAACGTCCAGCGATTGCGCCCACAGGAAAGCTGCCAGCACGGAAAGCTGTAGCTGGTTTTCACTGCCCCTTGGAACTGCATTCGCTGATAGACAGACATTAGCTTTCTACAAAAGCTTTTGTTGGTAAAGGGGCAACACTGTGTATTTCTCTCTCGCAGAGCCCGGTTGCCAAATTCGAAACGTCCAGCGATTGCGGCCACAGGAAAGCTGCCAGCACGGAAAGCTGTAGCTGGTTTTCACTGCCCCTTGGAACTGCATTCGCTGATAGACAGACATTCGCTTTCTACAAACGCTTTCGTTGCTACAGGGGCAACACTGTGTATTTCTCTCTCGCAGAGCCCGGTTGCCAAATTCGAAACGTCCAGCGATTGCGCCCACAGGAAAGCTGCCAGCACGGAAAGCTGTAGCTGGTTTTCACTGCCCCTTGGAACTGCATTCGCTGATAGACAGACATTCGCTTTCTACAAAAGCTTTCGTTGGTAAAGGGGCAACAGTGTGTATTTCTCTCTCGCAGAGCCCGGTTGCCAAATTCGAAACGTCCAGCGATTGCGCCCACAGGAAAGCTGCCAGCACGGAAAGCTGTAGCTGGTTTTCACTGCCCCTTGGAACTGCATTCGCTGATAGACAGACATTCGCTTTCTACAAAAGCTTTTGTTGGTAAAGGGGCAACACTGTGTATTTCTCTCTCGCAGAGCCCGGTTGCCAAATTCGAAACGTCCAGCGATTGCGCCCACAGGAAAGCTGCCAGCACGGAAAGCTGTAGCTGGTTTTCACTGCCCCTTGGAACTGCATTCGCTGATAGACAGACATTCGCTTTCTACAAACGCTTTCGTTGCTACAGGGGCAACAGTGTGTATTTCTCTCTCGCAGAGCCCGGTTGCCAAATTCGAAACGTCCAGCGATTGCGCCCACAGGAAAGCTGCCAGCACGGAAAGCTGTAGCTGGTTTTCACTGCCCCTTGGAACTGCATTCGCTGATAGACAGACATTCGCTTTCTACAAAAGCTTTCGTTGGTAAAGGGGCAACACTGTGTATTTCTCTCTCGCAGAGCCCGGTTGCCAAATTCGAAACGTCCAGCGATTGCGCCCACAGGAAAGCTGCCAGCACGGAAAGCTGTAGCTGGTTTTCACTGCCCCTTGGAACTGCATTCGCTGATAGATAGACATTCGCTTTCTGTAAAACCTTGCCTTCGTAAGGGGCAACACTGTGTATTTCTCTCTCGCAGAGCCCGGTTGCCAAATCGAAACGTCCAGCGATTGCGCCCACAGGAAAGCTGCCAGCACGGAAAGCTGTAGCTGGTTTTCACTGCCCCTTGGAACTGCATTCGCAGATAGACAGATATTCGCTTTCTGTAAAACCTTGCCTTCGTAAGGGGCAACACTGTGTATTTCTCTCTCGCAGAGCCCGGTTGCCAAATTCGAAACGTCCAGCGATTGCGCCCACAGGAAAGCTGCCAGCACGGAAAGCTGTAGCTGGTTTTCACTGCCCCTTGGAACTGCATTCACTGATAGACAGACATTCGCTTTCTACAAAAGCTTTCGTTGGTAAAGGGGCAACACTGTGTATTTCTCTCTCGCAGAGCCCGGTTGCCAAATTCGAAACGTCCAGCGATTGCGCCCACAGGAAAGCTGCCAGCACGGAAAGCTGTAGCTGGTTTTCACTGCCCCTTGGAACTGCATTCGCTGATAGACAGACATTCGCTTTCTATAAAAGCTTTCATTCGTAAAGGGGCAACACTGTGTATTTTCTCTCGCAGAGCCCGGTTGCCAAATTCGAAACGTCCAGCGATTGCGCCCACAGGAAAGCTGCCAGCACGGAAAGCTGTAGCTGGTTTTCACTGCCCCTTGGAACTGCATTCGCTGATAGACAGACATTCGCTTTCTACAAAAGCTTTTGTTGGTAAAGGGGCAACACTGTGTATTTCTCTCTCGCAGAGCCCGGTTGCCAAATTCGAAACGTCCAGCGATTGCGCCCACAGGAAAGCTGCCAGCACGGAAAGCTGTAGCTGGTTTTCACTGCCCCTTGGAACTGCATTCGCTGATAGACAGACATTCGCTTTCTACAAAAGCTTTTGTTGGTAAAGGGGCAACACTGTGTATTTCTCTCTCGCAGAGCCCGGTTGCCAAATTCGAAACGTCCAGCGATTGCGCCCACAGGAAAGCTGCCAGCACGGAAAGCTGTAGCTGGTTTTCACTGCCCCTTGGAACTGCATTCGCTGATAGACAGACATTCGCTTTCTACAAAAGCTTTCGTTGGTAAAGGGGCAACACTTTGTATTTCTCTCTCGCAGAGCCCGGTTGCCAAATTCGAAACGTCCAGCGATTGCGCCCACAGGAAAGCTGCCAGCACGGAAAGCTGTAGCTGGTTTTCACTGCCCCTTGGAACTGCATTCGCTGATAGACAGACATTCGCTTTCTACAAAAGCTTTTGTTGGTAAAGGGGCAACACTGTGTATTTCTCTCTCGCAGAGCCCGGTTGCCAAATTCGAAACGTCCAGCGATTGCGCCCACAGGAAAGCTGCCAGCACGGAAAGCTGTAGCTGGTTTTCACTGCCCCTTGGAACTGCATTCGCTGATAGACAGACATTCGCTTTCTACAAAAGCTTTTGTTGGTAAAGGGGCAACACTGTGTATTTCTCTCTCGCAGAGCCCGGTTGCCAAATTCGAAACGTCCAGCGATTGCGCCCACAGGAAAGCTGCCAGCACGGAAAGCTGTAGCTGGTTTTCACTGCCCCTTGGAACTGCATTCGCTGATAGACAGACATTCGCTTTCTACAAAAGCTTTCGTTGGTAAAGGGGCAAGTCTGTGTATTTCTCTCTCGCAGAGCCCGGTTGCCAAATTCGAAAAGTCCAGCGATTGCGCCCACAGGAAAGCTGCCAGCACGGAAAGCTGTAGCTGGTTTTCACTGTCTCTTGGAACTGCATTCACTGATAGACAGACATTCGCTTTCTATAAAACCTTGCCTTCGTAAGGGGCAACACTGTGTATTTCTCTCTCGCAGAGCCCGGTTGCCAAATCGAAACGTCCAGCGATTGCGCCCACAGGAAAGCTGCCAGCACGGAAAGCTGTAGCTGGTTTTCACTGCCCCTTGGAACTGCATTCACTGATAGACAGACATTCGCTTTCTACAAAAGCTTTTGTTGGTAAAGGGGCAACACTGTGTATTTCTCTCTCGCAGAGCCCGGTTGCCAAATTCGAAACGTCCAGCGATTGCGCCCACAGGAAAGCTGCCAGCACGGAAAGCTGTAGCTGGTTTTCACTGCCCCTTGGAACTGCATTCGCTGATAGACAGACATTCGCTTTCTACTAACGCTTTCGTTGCTACAGGGGCAACACTGTGTATTTCTCTCTCGCAGAGCCCGGTTGCCAAATTCGAAACGTCCAGCGATTGCGCCCACAGGAAAGCTGCCAGCACGGAAAGCTGTAGCTGGTTTTCACTGCCCCTTGGAACTGCATTCGCTGATAGACAGACATTCGCTTTCTACAAAAGCTTGCGTTCGTAAACGGGCAACAGTGTGTATTTCTCTCTCGCAGAGCCCGGTTGCCAAATTCGAAACGTCCAGCGATTGCGCCCACATGAAAGCTGCCAGCACGGAAAGCTTTAGCTGGTTTTCACTGCCCCTTGGAACTGCATTCGCTGATAGACAGACATTCGCTTTCTGCAAAACCTTGCCTTCGTAAAGGGGCAACACTGTGTATTTCTCTCTCGCAGAGCCCAGTTGCCAAATTCGAAACGTCCAGCGATTGCGCCCACAGGAAAGCTGCCAGCACGGAAAGCTGTAGCTGGTTTTCACTGCCCCTTGGAACTGCATTCGCTGATAGATAGACATTCGTTTTCTACAAAAGCTTTCGTTCGTAAAGGGGCAACACTGTCTATTTCTCTCTCGCAGAGCCCGGTTGCCAAATTCGAAACGTCCAGCGATTGCGCCCACAGGAAAGCTGCCAGCACGGAAAGCTATAGCTGGTTTTCACTGCCCCTTGGAACTGCATTCGCTGATAGACAGACATTCGCTTTCTACAAAAGCTTTCGTTGGTAAAGGGGCAAGTCTGTGTATTTCTCTCTCGCAGAGCCCGGTTGCCAAATTCGAAACGTCAAGCGATTGCGCCCACAGGAAAGCTGCCAGCACGGAAAGCTGTAGCTGGTTTTCACTGTCTCTTGGAACTGCATTCGCTGATAGACAGACATTCGCTTTCTACAAAAGCTTTCGTTCGTAAAGGGGCAACACTGTGTATTTCTCTCTCGCAGAGCCCGGTTGCCAAATTCGAAACGTCCAGCGATTGCGCCCACAGGAAAGCTGCCAGCACGGAAAGCTGTAGCTGGTTTTCACTGCCCCTTGGAACTGCATTCGCTGATAGACAGACATTCACTTTCTACAAAAGCTTTTGTTGGTAAAGGGGCAACACTGTGTATTTTCTCTCGCAGAGCCCGGTTGCCAAATTCGAAACGTCCAGCGATTGCGCCCACAGGAAAGCTGCCAGCACGGAAAGCTGTAGCTGGTTTTCACTGCCCCTTGGAACTGCATTCGCTGATAGACAGACATTCGCTTTCTACAAAAGCTTTCGTTGGTAAAGGGGCAAGTCTGTGTATTTCTCTCTCGCAGAGCCCGGTTGCCAAATTCGAAACGTCCAGCGATTGCGCCCACAGGAAAGCTGCCAGCACGGAAAGCTGTAGCTGGTTTTCACTGCCCCTTGGAACTGCATTCGCTGATAGACAGACATTCGTTTTCTACAAAAGCTTTCGTTCGTAAGGGGCAACACTGTGTATTTCTCTCTCGCAGAGCCCGGTTGCCAAATTCGAAACGTCCAGCGATTGCGCCCACAGGAAAGCTGCCAGCACGGAAAGCTGTAGCTGGTTTTCACTGCCCCTTGGAACTGCATTCGCTGATAGATAGACATTCGCTTTCTATAAAACCTTGCCTTCGTAAGGGGCAACACTGTGTATTTCTCTCTCGCAGAGCCCGGTTGCCAAATCGAAACGTCCAGCGATTGCGCCCACAGGAAAGCTGCCAGCACGGAAAGCTGTAGCTGGTTTTCACTGCCCCTTGGAACTGCATTCGCTGATAGACAGACATTCGCTTTCTACAAACGCTTTCGTTGCTACAGGGGCAACACTGTGTATTTCTCTCTCGCAGAGCCCGGTTGCCAAATTCGAAACGTCCAGCGATTGCGCCCACAGGAAAGCTGCCAGCACGGAAAGCTGTAGCTGGTTTTCACTGCCCCTTGGAACTGCATTCGCTGATAGACAGACATTCGCTTTCTACAAAAGCTTGCGTTCGTAAACGGGCAACAGTGTGTATTTCTCTCTCGCAGAGCCCGGTTGCCAAATTCGAAACGTCCAGCGATTGCGCCCACATGAAAGCTGCCAGCACGGAAAGCTTTAGGTGGTTTTCACTGCCCATTGGAACTGCATTCGCTGCTAGACAGACATTCGCTTTCTGCAAAACCTTGCCTTCGTAAAGGGGCAACACTGTGTATTTCTCTCTCGCAGAGCCCAGTTGCCAAATTCGAAACGTCCAGCGATTGCGCCCACAGGAAAGCTGCCAGCACGGAAAGCTGTAGCTGGTTTTCACTGCCCCTTGGAACTGCATTCGCTGATAGATAGACATTCGTTTTCTACAAAAGCTTTCGTTCGTAAAGGGGCAACACTGTGTATTTCTCTCTCGCAGAGCCCGGTTGCCAAATTCGAAACGTCCAGCGATTGCGCCCACAGGAAAGCTGCCAGCACGGAAAGCTATAGCTGGTTTTCACTGCCCCTTGGAACTGCATTCGCTGATAGACAGACATTCGTTTTCTACAAAAGCCTTCGTTCGTAAAGGGGCAACACTGTGTATTTCTCTCTCGCAGAGCCCGGTTGCCAAATTCGAAACGTCCAGCGATTGCGCCCACAGGAAAGCTGCCAGCACGGAAAGCTGTAGCTGGTTTTCACTGCCCCTTGGAACTGCATTCGCTGATAAACAGACATTCGCTTTCTACAAAAGCTTTCGTTGGTAAAGGGGCAACACTGTGTATTTCTCTCTCGCAGAGCCCGGTTGCCAATTTCGAAACGTCCAGCGATTGCGCCCACAGGAAAGCTGCCAGCACGGAAAGCTGTAGCTGGTTTTCACTGCCCCTTGGAACTGCATTCGCTGATAGACAGACATTCGCTTTCTACAAAAGCTTTCATTCGTAAAGGGGCAACACTGTGTATTTCTCTCTCGCAGAGCCCGGTTGCCAAATTCGAAACGTCCAGCGATTGCGCCCACAGGAAAGCTGCCAGCACGGAAAGCTGTAGCTGGTTTTCACTGCCCCTTGGAACTGCATTCGCTGATAGACAGACATTTGCTTTCTACAAAAGCTTTCGTTGGTAAAGGGGCAACACTGTGTATTTCTCTCTCGCAGAGCCCGGTTGCCAAATTCGAAACGTCCAGCGATTGCGCCCACAGGAAAGCTGCCAGCACGGAAAGCTGTAGCTGGTTTTCACTGCCCCTTGGAACTGCATTCGCTGAGAGACAGACATTCGCTTTCTACAAAAGCTTTCGTTGGTAAAGGGGCAAGTCTGTGTATTTCTCTCTCGCAGAGCCCGGTTGCCAAATTCGAAACGTCCAGCGATTGCGCCCACAGGAAAGCTGCCAGCACGGAAAGCTGTAGCTGGTTTTCACTGCCCCTTGGAACTGCATTCGCTGATAGACAGACATTCGCTTTCTACAAAAGCTTTCGTTGCTACAGGGGCAACACTGTGTATTTCTCTCTCGCAGAGCCCGGTTGCCAAATTCGAAACGTCCAGCGATTGCGCCCACAGGAAAGCTGCCAGCACGGAAAGCTATAGCTGGTTTTCACTGCCCCTTGGAACTGCATTCGCTGATAGACAGACATTCGCTTTCTACAAAAGCTTTCATTCGTAAAGGGGCAACACTGTGTATTTCTCTCTCGCAGAGCCCGGTTGCCAAATTCGAAACGTCCAGCGATTGCGCCCACAGGAAAGCTGCCAGCATGGAAAGCTGTAGCTGGTTTTCACTGCCCCTTGGAACTGCATTCGCTGATAGACAGACATTCGCTTTCTACAAAAGCTTTCGTTCGTAAAGGGGCAACACTGTGTATTTCTCTCTCGCAGAGCCCGGTTGCCAAATTCGAAACGTCCAGCGATTGCGCCCACAGGAAAGCTGCCAGCACGGAAAGCTGTAGCTGGTTTTCACTGCCCCTTGGAACTGCATTCGCTGATAGACAGACATTCGCTTTCTACAAAAGCTTTCGTTGGTAAAGGGGCAACACTGTGTATTTCTCTCTCGCAGAGCCCGGTTGCCAAATTCGAAACGTCCAGCGATTGCGCCCACAGGAAAGCTGCCAGCACGGAAAGCTGTAGCTGGTTTTCACTGCCCCTTGGAACTGCATTCGCTGATAGACAGACATTCGCTTTCTACAAAAGCTTTTGTTGGTAAAGGGGCAACACTGTGTATTTCTCTCTCGCAGAGCCCGGTTGCCAAATTCGAAACGTCCAGCGATTGCGGCCACAGGAAAGCTGCCAGCACGGAAAGCTGTAGCTGGTTTTCACTGCCCCTTGGAACTGCATTCGCTGATAGACAGACATTCGCTTTCTACAAACGCTTTCGTTGCTACAGGGGCAAAACTGTGTATTTCTCTCTCGCAGAGCCCGGTTGCCAAATTCGAAACGTCCAGCGATTGCGCCCACAGGAAAGCTGCCAGCACGGAAAGCTGTAGCTGGTTTTCACTGCCCCTTGGAACTGCATTCGCTGATAGACAGACATTCGCTTTCTACAAAAGCTTTCGTTGGTAAAGGGGCAACACTGTGTATTTCTCTCTCGCAGAGCCCGGTTGCCAAATTCGAAACGTCCAGCGATTGCGCCCACAGGAAAGCTGCCAGCACGGAAAGCTGTAGCTGGTTTTCACTGCCCCTTGGAACTGCATTCGCTGATAGACAGACATTCGCTTTCTACAAAAGCTTTTGTTGGTAAAGGGGCAACACTGTGTATTTCTCTCTCGCAGAGCCCGGTTGCCAAATTCGAAACGTCCAGCGATTGCGCCCACAGGAAAGCTGCCAGCACGGAAAGCTGTAGCTGGTTTTCACTGCCCCTTGGAACTGCATTCGCTGATAGACAGACATTCGCTTTCTACAAAAGCTTTTGTTGGTAAAGGGGCAACAGTGTGTATTTCTCTCTCGCAGAGCCCGGTTGCCAAATTCGAAACGTCCAGCGATTGCGCCCACAGGAAAGCTGCCAGCACGGAAAGCTGTAGCTGGTTTTCACTGCCCCTTGGAACTGCATTCGCTGATAGACAGACATTCGCTTTCTACAAAAGCTTTCGTTGGTAAAGGGGCAACACTGTGTATTTCTCTCTCGCAGAGCCCGGTTGCCAAATTCGAAACGTCCAGCGATTGCGCCCACAGGAAAGCTGCCAGCACGGAAAGCTGTAGCTGGTTTTCACTGCCCCTTGGAACTGCATTCGCTGATAGACAGACATTCGCTTTCTACAAAAGCTTTCGTTGGTAAAGGGGCAACACTGTGTATTTCTCTCTCGCAGAGCCCGGTTGCCAAATTCGAAACGTCCAGCGATTGCGCCCACAGGAAAGCTGCCAGCACGGAAAGCTGTAGCTGGTTTTCACTGCCCCTTGGAACTGCATTCGCTGATAGACAGACATTCGCTTTCTACAAAAGCTTTCGTTGGTAAAGGGGCAACACTGTGTATTTCTCTCTCGCAGAGCCCGGTTGCCAAATTTGAAACGTCCAGCGATTGCGCCCACAGGAAAGCTGCCAGCACGGAAAGCTGTAGCTGGTTTTCACTGCCCCTTGGAACTGCATTCGCTGATAGACAGACATTCGCTTTCTACAAAAGCTTTCGTTGGTAAAGGGGCAACACTTTGTATTTCTCTCTCGCAGAGCCCGGTTGCCAAATTCGAAACGTCCAGCGATTGCGCCCACAGGAAAGCTGCCAGCACGGAAAGCTGTAGCTGGTTTTCACTGCCCCTTGGAACTGCATTCGCTGATAGACAGACATTCGCTTTCTACAAAAGCTTTCGTTCGTAAAGGGGCAAGACTGTGTATTTCTCTCTCGCAGAGCCCGGTTGCCAAATTCGAAACGTCCAGCGATTGCGCCCACAGGAAAGCTGCCAGCACGGAAAGCTGTAGCTGGTTTTCACTGCCCCTTGGAACTGCATTCGCTGATAGACAGACATTCGCTTTCTACAAAAGCTTTTGTTGGTAAAGGGGCAACACTGTGTATTTCTCTCTCGCAGAGCCCGGTTGCCAAATTCGAAACGTCCAGCGATTGCGCCCACAGGAAAGCTGCCAGCACGGAAAGCTGTAGCTGGTTTTCACTGCCCCTTGGAACTGCATTCGCTGATAGACAGACATTCGCTTTCTACAAAAGCTTTCGATGGTAAAGGGGCAACAGTGTGTATTTCTCTCTCGCAGAGCCCGGTTGCCAAATTCGAAACGTCCAGCGATTGCGCCCACAGGAAAGCTGCCAGCACGGAAAGCTGTAGCTGGTTTTCACTGTCTCTTGGAACTGCATTCGCTGATAGACAGACATTCGTTTTCTACAAAAGCTTTCGTTCGTAAGGGGCAAGACTGTGTATTTCTCTCTCGCAGAGCCCGGTTGCCAAATTCGAAACGTCCAGCGATTGCGCCCACAGGAAAGCTGCCAGCACGGAAAGCTGTAGCTGGTTTTCACTGCCCCTTGGAACTGCATTCGCTGATAGATAGACATTCGCTTTCTGTAAAACCTTGCCTTCGTAAGGGGCAACACTGTGTATTTCTCTCTCGCAGAGCCCGGTTGCCAAATCGAAACGTCCAGCGATTGCGCCCACAGGAAAGCTGCCAGCACGGAAAGCTGTAGCTGGTTTTCACTGCCCCTTGGAACTGCATTCGCAGATAGACAGACATTCGCTTTCTGTAAAACCTTGCCTTCGTAAGGGGCAACACTGTGTATTTCTCTCTCGCAGAGCCCGGTTGCCAAATTCGAAACGTCCAGCGATTGCGCCCACAGGAAAGCTGCCAGCACGGAAAGCTGTAGCTGGTTTTCACTGCCCCTTGGAACTGCATTCACTGATAGACAGACATTCGCTTTCTACAAAAGCTTTCGTTGGTAAAGGGGCAACACTGTGTATTTCTCTCTCGCAGAGCCCGGTTGCCAAATTCGAAACGTCCAGCGATTGCGCCCACAGGAAAGCTGCCAGCACGGAAAGCTGTAGCTGGTTTTCACTGCCCCTTGGAACTGCATTCGCTGATAGACAGACATTCGTTTTCTACAAAAGCCTTCGTTCGTAAAGGGGCAACACTGTGTATTTCTCTCTCGCAGAGCCCGGTTGCCAAATTCGAAACGTCCAGCGATTGCGCCCACAGGAAAGCTGCCAGCACGGAAACCTGTAGCTGGTTTTCACTGCCCCTTGGAACTGCATTCGCTGATAGACAGACATTCGCTTTCTACAAAAGCTTTCATTCGTAAAGGGGCAACACTGTGTATTTTCTCTCGCAGAGCCCGGTTGCCAAATTCGAAACGTCCAGCGATTGCGCCCACAGGAAAGCTGCCAGCACGGAAAGCTGTAGCTGGTTTTCACTGCCCCTTGGAACTGCATTCGCTGATAGACAGACATTCGCTTTCTACAAAAGCTTTTGTTGGTAAAGGGGCAACACTGTGTATTTCTCTCTCGCAGAGCCCGGTTGCCAAATTCGAAACGTCCAGCGATTGCGCCCACAGGAAAGCTGCCAGCACGGAAAGCTGTAGCTGGTTTTCACTGCCCCTTGGAACTGCATTCGCTGATAGACAGACATTCGCTTTCTACAAAAGCTTTTGTTGGTAAAGGGGCAACACTGTGTATTTCTCTCTCGCAGAGCCCGGTTGCCAAATTCGAAACGTCCAGCGATTGCGCCCACAGGAAAGCTGCCAGCACGGAAAGCTGTAGCTGGTTTTCACTGCCCCTTGGAACTGCATTCGCTGATAGACAGACATTCGCTTTCTACAAAAGCTTTCGTTGGTAAAGGGGCAACACTTTGTATTTCTCTCTCGCAGAGCCCGGTTGCCAAATTCGAAACGTCCAGCGATTGCGCCCACAGGAAAGCTGCCAGCACGGAAAGCTGTAGCTGGTTTTCACTGCCCCTTGGAACTGCATTCGCTGATAGACAGACATTCGCTTTCTACAAAAGCTTTCGTTGGTAAAGGGGCAACACTGTGTATTTCTCTCTCGCAGAGCCCGGTTGCCAAATTCGAAACGTCCAGCGATTGCGCCCACAGGAAAGCTGCCAGCACGGAAAGCTGTAGCTGGTTTTCACTGCCCCTTGGAACTGCATTCGCTGATAGACAGACATTCGCTTTCTACAAAAGCTTTCGTTGCTACAGGGGCAACACTGTGTATTTCTCTCTCGCAGAGCCCGGTTGCCAAATTCGAAACGTCCAGCGATTGCGCCCACAGGAAAGCTGCCAGCACGGAAAGCTATAGCTGGTTTTCACTGCCCCTTGGAACTGCATTCGCTGATAGACAGACATTCGCTTTCTACAAAAGCTTTCATTCGTAAAGGGGCAACACTGTGTATTTCTCTCTCGCAGAGCCCGGTTGCCAAATTCGAAACGTCCAGCGATTGCGCCCACAGGAAAGCTGCCAGCATGGAAAGCTGTAGCTGGTTTTCACTGCCCCTTGGAACTGCATTCGCTGATAGACAGACATTCGCTTTCTACAAAAGCTTTCGTTCGTAAAGGGGCAACACTGTGTATTTCTCTCTCGCAGAGCCCGGTTGCCAAATTCGAAACGTCCAGCGATTGCGCCCACAGGAAAGCTGCCAGCACGGAAAGCTGTAGCTGGTTTTCACTGCCCCTTGGAACTGCATTCGCTGATAGACAGACATTCGCTTTCTACAAAAGCTTTCGTTGGTAAAGGGGCAACACTGTGTATTTCTCTCTCGCAGAGCCCGGTTGCCAAATTCGAAACGTCCAGCGATTGCGCCCACAGGAAAGCTGCCAGCACGGAAAGCTGTAGCTGGTTTTCACTGCCCCTTGGAACTGCATTCGCTGATAGACAGACATTCGCTTTCTACAAAAGCTTTTGTTGGTAAAGGGGCAACACTGTGTATTTCTCTCTCGCAGAGCCCGGTTGCCAAATTCGAAACGTCCAGCGATTGCGGCCACAGGAAAGCTGCCAGCACGGAAAGCTGTAGCTGGTTTTCACTGCCCCTTGGAACTGCATTCGCTGATAGACAGACATTCGCTTTCTACAAACGCTTTCGTTGCTACAGGGGCAAAACTGTGTATTTCTCTCTCGCAGAGCCCGGTTGCCAAATTCGAAACGTCCAGCGATTGCGCCCACAGGAAAGCTGCCAGCACGGAAAGCTGTAGCTGGTTTTCACTGCCCCTTGGAACTGCATTCGCTGATAGACAGACATTCGCTTTCTACAAAAGCTTTCGTTGGTAAAGGGGCAACAGTGTGTATTTCTCTCTCGCAGAGCCCGGTTGCCAAATTCGAAACGTCCAGCGATTGCGCCCACAGGAAAGCTGCCAGCACGGAAAGCTGTAGCTGGTTTTCACTGCCCCTTGGAACTGCATTCGCTGATAGACAGACATTCGCTTTCTACAAAAGCTTTTGTTGGTAAAGGGGCAACACTGTGTATTTCTCTCTCGCAGAGCCCGGTTGCCAAATTCGAAACGTCCAGCGATTGCGCCCACAGGAAAGCTGCCAGCACGGAAAGCTGTAGCTGGTTTTCACTGCCCCTTGGAACTGCATTCGCTGATAGACAGACATTCGCTTTCTACAAAAGCTTTTGTTGGTAAAGGGGCAACAGTGTGTATTTCTCTCTCGCAGAGCCCGGTTGCCAAATTCGAAACGTCCAGCGATTGCGCCCACAGGAAAGCTGCCAGCACGGAAAGCTGTAGCTGGTTTTCACTGCCCCTTGGAACTGCATTCGCTGATAGACAGACATTCGCTTTCTACAAAAGCTTTCGTTGGTAAAGGGGCAACACTGTGTATTTCTCTCTCGCAGAGCCCGGTTGCCAAATTCGAAACGTCCAGCGATTGCGCCCACAGGAAAGCTGCCAGCACGGAAAGCTGTAGCTGGTTTTCACTGCCCCTTGGAACTGCATTCGCTGATAGACAGACATTCGCTTTCTACAAAAGCTTTCGTTGGTAAAGGGGCAACACTGTGTATTTCTCTCTCGCAGAGCCCGGTTGCCAAATTCGAAACGTCCAGCGATTGCGCCCACAGGAAAGCTGCCAGCACGGAAAGCTGTAGCTGGTTTTCACTGCCCCTTGGAACTGCATTCGCTGATAGACAGACATTCGCTTTCTACAAAAGCTTTCGTTGGTAAAGGGGCAACACTGTGTATTTCTCTCTCGCAGAGCCCGGTTGCCAAATTTGAAACGTCCAGCGATTGCGCCCACAGGAAAGCTGCCAGCACGGAAAGCTGTAGCTGGTTTTCACTGCCCCTTGGAACTGCATTCGCTGATAGACAGACATTCGCTTTCTACAAAAGCTTTCGTTGGTAAAGGGGCAACACTTTGTATTTCTCTCTCGCAGAGCCCGGTTGCCAAATTCGAAACGTCCAGCGATTGCGCCCACAGGAAAGCTGCCAGCACGGAAAGCTGTAGCTGGTTTTCACTGCCCCTTGGAACTGCATTCGCTGATAGACAGACATTCGCTTTCTACAAAAGCTTTCGTTCGTAAAGGGGCAAGACTGTGTATTTCTCTCTCGCAGAGCCCGGTTGCCAAATTCGAAACGTCCAGCGATTGCGCCCACAGGAAAGCTGCCAGCACGGAAAGCTGTAGCTGGTTTTCACTGCCCCTTGGAACTGCATTCGCTGATAGACAGACATTCGCTTTCTACAAAAGCTTTTGTTGGTAAAGGGGCAACACTGTGTATTTCTCTCTCGCAGAGCCCGGTTGCCAAATTCGAAACGTCCAGCGATTGCGCCCACAGGAAAGCTGCCAGCACGGAAAGCTGTAGCTGGTTTTCACTGCCCCTTGGAACTGCATTCGCTGATAGACAGACATTCGCTTTCTACAAAAGCTTTCGATGGTAAAGGGGCAACAGTGTGTATTTCTCTCTCGCAGAGCCCGGTTGCCAAATTCGAAACGTCCAGCGATTGCGCCCACAGGAAAGCTGCCAGCACGGAAAGCTGTAGCTGGTTTTCACTGTCTCTTGGAACTGCATTCGCTGATAGACAGACATTCGTTTTCTACAAAAGCTTTCGTTCGTAAGGGGCAAGACTGTGTATTTCTCTCTCGCAGAGCCCGGTTGCCAAATTCGAAACGTCCAGCGATTGCGCCCACAGGAAAGCTGCCAGCACGGAAAGCTGTAGCTGGTTTTCACTGCCCCTTGGAACTGCATTCGCTGATAGATAGACATTCGCTTTCTGTAAAACCTTGCCTTCGTAAGGGGCAACACTGTGTATTTCTCTCTCGCAGAGCCCGGTTGCCAAATCGAAACGTCCAGCGATTGCGCCCACAGGAAAGCTGCCAGCACGGAAAGCTGTAGCTGGTTTTCACTGCCCCTTGGAACTGCATTCGCAGATAGACAGACATTCGCTTTCTGTAAAACCTTGCCTTCGTAAGGGGCAACACTGTGTATTTCTCTCTCGCAGAGCCCGGTTGCCAAATTCGAAACGTCCAGCGATTGCGCCCACAGGAAAGCTGCCAGCACGGAAAGCTGTAGCTGGTTTTCACTGCCCCTTGGAACTGCATTCACTGATAGACAGACATTCGCTTTCTACAAAAGCTTTCGTTGGTAAAGGGGCAACACTGTGTATTTCTCTCTCGCAGAGCCCGGTTGCCAAATTCGAAACGTCCAGCGATTGCGCCCACAGGAAAGCTGCCAGCACGGAAAGCTGTAGCTGGTTTTCACTGCCCCTTGGAACTGCATTCGCTGATAGACAGACATTCGTTTTCTACAAAAGCCTTCGTTCGTAAAGGGGCAACACTGTGTATTTCTCTCTCGCAGAGCCCGGTTGCCAAATTCGAAACGTCCAGCGATTGCGCCCACAGGAAAGCTGCCAGCACGGAAACCTGTAGCTGGTTTTCACTGCCCCTTGGAACTGCATTCGCTGATAGACAGACATTCGCTTTCTACAAAAGCTTTCATTCGTAAAGGGGCAACACTGTGTATTTTCTCTCGCAGAGCCCGGTTGCCAAATTCGAAACGTCCAGCGATTGCGCCCACAGGAAAGCTGCCAGCACGGAAAGCTGTAGCTGGTTTTCACTGCCCCTTGGAACTGCATTCGCTGATAGACAGACATTCGCTTTCTACAAAAGCTTTTGTTGGTAAAGGGGCAACACTGTGTATTTCTCTCTCGCAGAGCCCGGTTGCCAAATTCGAAACGTCCAGCGATTGCGCCCACAGGAAAGCTGCCAGCACGGAAAGCTGTAGCTGGTTTTCACTGCCCCTTGGAACTGCATTCGCTGATAGACAGACATTCGCTTTCTACAAAAGCTTTTGTTGGTAAAGGGGCAACACTGTGTATTTCTCTCTCGCAGAGCCCGGTTGCCAAATTCGAAACGTCCAGCGATTGCGCCCACAGGAAAGCTGCCAGCACGGAAAGCTGTAGCTGGTTTTCACTGCCCCTTGGAACTGCATTCGCTGATAGACAGACATTCGCTTTCTACAAAAGCTTTCGTTGGTAAAGGGGCAACACTTTGTATTTCTCTCTCGCAGAGCCCGGTTGCCAAATTCGAAACGTCCAGCGATTGCGCCCACAGGAAAGCTGCCAGCACGGAAAGCTGTAGCTGGTTTTCACTGCCCCTTGGAACTGCATTCGCTGATAGACAGACATTCGCTTTCTACAAAAGCTTTCGTTGGTAAAGGGGCAACACTGTGTATTTCTCTCTCGCAGAGCCCGGTTGCCAAATTCGAAACGTCCAGCGATTGCGCCCACAGGAAAGCTGCCAGCACGGAAAGCTGTAGCTGGTTTTCACTGCCCCTTGGAACTGCATTCGCTGATAGACAGACATTCGCTTTCTACAAAAGCTTTCGTTGGTAAAGGGGCAACACTGTGTATTTCTCTCTCGCAGAGCCCGGTTGCCAAATTCGAAACGTCCAGCGATTGCGCCCACAGGAAAGCTGCCAGCACGGAAAGCTGTAGCTGGTTTTCACTGCCCCTTGGAACTGCATTCGCTGATAGACAGACATTCGCTTTCTACAAAAGCTTTCGTTGGTAAAGGGGCAACACTGTGTATTTCTCTCTCGCAGAGCCCGGTTGCCAAATTTGAAACGTCCAGCGATTGCGCCCACAGGAAAGCTGCCAGCACGGAAAGCTGTAGCTGGTTTTCACTGCCCCTTGGAACTGCATTCGCTGATAGACAGACATTCGCTTTCTACAAAAGCTTTCGTTGGTAAAGGGGCAACACTTTGTATTTCTCTCTCGCAGAGCCCGGTTGCCAAATTCGAAACGTCCAGCGATTGCGCCCACAGGAAAGCTGCCAGCACGGAAAGCTGTAGCTGGTTTTCACTGCCCCTTGGAACTGCATTCGCTGATAGACAGACATTCGCTTTCTACAAAAGCTTTCGTTCGTAAAGGGGCAAGACTGTGTATTTCTCTCTCGCAGAGCCCGGTTGCCAAATTCGAAACGTCCAGCGATTGCGCCCACAGGAAAGCTGCCAGCACGGAAAGCTGTAGCTGGTTTTCACTGCCCCTTGGAACTGCATTCGCTGATAGACAGACATTCGCTTTCTACAAAAGCTTTTGTTGGTAAAGGGGCAACACTGTGTATTTCTCTCTCGCAGAGCCCGGTTGCCAAATTCGAAACGTCCAGCGATTGCGCCCACAGGAAAGCTGCCAGCACGGAAAGCTGTAGCTGGTTTTCACTGCCCCTTGGAACTGCATTCGCTGATAGACAGACATTCGCTTTCTACAAAAGCTTTCGATGGTAAAGGGGCAACAGTGTGTATTTCTCTCTCGCAGAGCCCGGTTGCCAAATTCGAAACGTCCAGCGATTGCGCCCACAGGAAAGCTGCCAGCACGGAAAGCTGTAGCTGGTTTTCACTGCCCCTTGGAACTGCATTCGCTGATAGATAGACATTCGCTTTCTGTAAAACCTTGCCTTCGTAAGGGGCAACACTGTGTATTTCTCTCTCGCAGAGCCCGGTTGCCAAATTCGAAACGTCCAGCGATTGCGCCCACAGGAAAGCTGCCAGCACGGAAAGCTGTAGCTGGTTTTCACTGCCCCTTGGAACTGCATTCGCAGATAGACAGACATTCGCTTTCTGTAAAACCTTGCCTTCGTAAGGGGCAACACTGTGTATTTCTCTCTCGCAGAGCCCGGTTGCCAAATTCGAAACGTCCAGCGATTGCGCCCACAGGAAAGCTGCCAGCACGGAAAGCTGTAGCTGGTTTTCACTGCCCCTTGGAACTGCATTCACTGATAGACAGACATTCGCTTTCTACAAAAGCTTTCATTCGTAAAGGGGCAACACTGTGTATTTTCTCTCGCAGAGCCCGGTTGCCAAATTCGAAACGTCCAGCGATTGCGCCCACAGGAAAGCTGCCAGCACGGAAAGCTGTAGCTGGTTTTCACTGCCCCTTGGAACTGCATTCGCTGATAGACAGACATTCGCTTTCTACAAAAGCTTTTGTTGGTAAAGGGGCAACACTGTGTATTTCTCTCTCGCAGAGCCCGGTTGCCAAATTCGAAACGTCCAGCGATTGCGCCCACAGGAAAGCTGCCAGCACGGAAAGCTGTAGCTGGTTTTCACTGCCCCTTGGAACTGCATTCGCTGATAGACAGACATTCGCTTTCTACAAAAGCTTTTGTTGGTAAAGGGGCAACACTGTGTATTTCTCTCTCGCAGAGCCCGGTTGCCAAATTCGAAACGTCCAGCGATTGCGCCCACAGGAAAGCTGCCAGCACGGAAAGCTGTAGCTGGTTTTCACTGCCCCTTGGAACTGCATTCGCTGATAGACAGACATTCGCTTTCTACAAAAGCTTTCGTTGGTAAAGGGGCAACACTTTGTATTTCTCTCTCGCAGAGCCCGGTTGCCAAATTCGAAACGTCCAGCGATTGCGCCCACAGGAAAGCTGCCAGCACGGAAAGCTGTAGCTGGTTTTCACTGCCCCTTGGAACTGCATTCGCTGATAGACAGACATTCGCTTTCTACAAAAGCTTTTGTTGGTAAAGGGGCAACACTGTGTATTTCTCTCTCGCAGAGCCCGGTTGCCAAATTCGAAACGTCCAGCGATTGCGCCCACAGGAAAGCTGCCAGCACGGAAAGCTGTAGCTGGTTTTCACTGCCCCTTGGAACTGCATTCGCTGATAGACAGACATTCGCTTTCTACAAAAGCTTTTGTTGGTAAAGGGGCAACACTGTGTATTTCTCTCTCGCAGAGCCCGGTTGCCAAATTCGAAACGTCCAGCGATTGCGCCCACAGGAAAGCTGCCAGCACGGAAAGCTGTAGCTGGTTTTCACTGCCCCTTGGAACTGCATTCGCTGATAGACAGACATTCGCTTTCTACAAAAGCTTTCGTTGGTAAAGGGGCAAGTCTGTGTATTTCTCTCTCGCAGAGCCCGGTTGCCAAATTCGAAAAGTCCAGCGATTGCGCCCACAGGAAAGCTGCCAGCACGGAAAGCTGTAGCTGGTTTTCACTGTCTCTTGGAACTGCATTCGCTGATAGACAGACATTCGTTTTCTACAAAAGCTTTCGTTCGTAAGGGGCAACACTGTGTATTTCTCTCTCGCAGAGCCCGGTTGCCAAATTCGAAACGTCCAGCGATTGCGCCCACAGGAAAGCTGCCAGCACGGAAAGCTGTAGCTGGTTTTCACTGCCCCTTGGAACTGCATTCGCTGATAGATAGACATTCGCTTTCTATAAAACCTTGCCTTCGTAAGGGGCAACACTGTGTATTTCTCTCTCGCAGAGCCCGGTTGCCAAATCGAAACGTCCAGCGATTGCGCCCACAGGAAAGCTGCCAGCACGGAAAGCTGTAGCTGGTTTTCACTGCCCCTTGGAACTGCATTCACTGATAGACAGACATTCGCTTTCTACAAAAGCTTTCGTTGGTAAAGGGGCAACACTGTGTATTTCTCTCTCGCAGAGCCCGGTTGCCAAATTCGAAACGTCCAGCGATTGCGCCCACAGGAAAGCTGCCAGCACGGAAAGCTGTAGCTGGTTTTCACTGCCCCTTGGAACTGCATTCGCTGATAGACAGACATTCGCTTTCTACTAACGCTTTCGTTGCTACAGGGGCAACACTGTGTATTTCTCTCTCGCAGAGCCCGGTTGCCAAATTCGAAACGTCCAGCGATTGCGCCCACAGGAAAGCTGCCAGCACGGAAAGCTGTAGCTGGTTTTCACTGCCCCTTGGAACTGCATTCGCTGATAGACAGACATTCGCTTTCTACAAAAGCTTTCGTTGGTAAAGGGGCAACAGTGTGTATTTCTCTCTCGCAGAGCCCGGTTGCCAAATTCGAAACGTCCAGCGATTGCGCCCACAGGAAAGCTGCCAGCACGGAAAGCTTTAGCTGGTTTTCACTGCCCCTTGGAACTGCATTCGCTGATAGACAGACATTCGCTTTCTGCAAAACCTTGCCTTCGTAAAGGGGCAACACTGTGTATTTCTCTCTCGCAGAGCCCAGTTGCCAAATTCGAAACGTCCAGCGATTGCGCCCACAGGAAAGCTGCCAGCACGGAAAGCTGTAGCTGGTTTTCACTGCCCCTTGGAACTGCATTCGCTGATAGATAGACATTCGTTTTCTACAAAAGCTTTCGTTCGTAAAGGGGCAACACTGTCTATTTCTCTCTCGCAGAGCCCGGTTGCCAAATTCGAAACGTCCAGCGATTGCGCCCACAGGAAAGCTGCCAGCACGGAAAGCTATAGCTGGTTTTCACTGCCCCTTGGAACTGCATTCGCTGATAGACAGACATTCGTTTTCTACAAAAGCCTTCGTTCGTAAAGGGGCAACACTGTGTATTTCTCTCTCGCAGAGCCCGGTTGCCAAATTCGAAACGTCCAGCGATTGCGGCCACAGGAAAGCTGCCAGCACGGAAAGCTGTAGCTGGTTTTCACTGCCCCTTGGAACTGCATTCGCTGATAGACAGACATTCGCTTTCTACAAAAGCTTTCGTTCGTAAAGGGGCAACACTGTGTATTTCTCTCTCGCAGATCCCGGTTGCCAAATTCGAAACGTCCAGCGATTGCGCCCACAGGAAAGCTGCCAGCACGGAAAGCTGTAGCTGGTTTTCACTGCCCCTTGGAACTGCATTCGCAGATAGACAGACATTCGCTTTCTGTAAAACCTTGCCTTCGTAAGGGGCAACACTGTGTATTTCTCTCTCGCAGAGCCCGGTTGCCAATTTCGAAACGTCCAGCGATTGCGCCCACAGGAAAGCTGCCAGCACGGAAAGCTGTAGCTGGTTTTCACTGCCCCTTGGAACTGCATTCGCTGATAGACAGACATTCGCTTTCTACAAACGCTTTCGTTGGTAAAGGGGCAACACTGTGTATTTCTCTCTCGCAGAGCCCGGTTGCCAAATTCGAAACGTCCAGCGATTGCGCCCACAGGAAAGCTGCCAGCACGGAAAGCTGTAGCTGGTTTTCACTGCCCCTTGGAACTGCATTCGCAGATAGACAGACATTCGCTTTCTGTAAAACCTTGCCTTCGTAAGGGGCAACAGTGTGTATTTCTCTCTCGCAGAGCCCGGTTGCCAAATCGAAACGTCCAGCGATTGCGGCCACAGGAAAGCTGCCAGCACGGAAAGCTGTAGCTGGTTTTCACTGCCCCTTGGAACTGCATTCGCTGATAGACAGACATTCGCTTTCTACAAAAGCTTTCGTTCGTAAAGGGGCAACACTGTGTATTTCTCTCTCGCAGATCCCGGTTGCCAAATTCGAAACGTCCAGCGATTGCGCCCACAGGAAAGCTGCCAGCACGGAAAGCTGTAGCTGGTTTTCACTGCCCCTTGGAACTGCATTCGCTGAGAGACAGACATTCGCTTTCTACAAAAGCTTTCGTTGGTAAAGGGGCAAGTCTGTGTATTTCTCTCTCGCAGAGCCCGGTTGCCAAATTCGAAACGTCCAGCGATTGCGCCCACAGGAAAGCTGCCAGCACGGAAAGCTGTAGCTGGTTTTCACTGCCCCTTGGAACTGCATTCGCTGATAGACAGACATTCGCTTTCTACAAACGCTTTCGTTGGTAAAGGGGCAACACTGTGTATTTCTCTCTCGCAGAGCCCGGTTGCCAAATTCGAAACGTCCAGCGATTGCGCCCACAGGAAAGCTGCCAGCATGGAAAGCTGTAGCTGGTTTTCACTGCCCCTTGGAACTGCATTCGCTGATAGACAGACATTCGCTTTCTACAAACGCTTTCGTTGCTACAGGGGCAACACTCTGTATTTCTCTCTCGCAGAGCCCGGTTGCCAAATTCGAAACGTCCAGCGATTGCGCCCACAGGAAAGCTGCCAGCACGGAAAGCTGTAGCTGGTTTTCACTGCCCCTTGGAACTGCATTCGCAGATAGACAGACATTCGCTTTCTGTAAAACCTTGCCTTCGTAAGGGGCAACACTGTGTATTTCTCTCTCGCAGAGCCCGGTTGCCAAATCGAAACGTCCAGCGATTGCGCCCACAGGAAAGCTGCCAGCACGGAAAGCTGTAGCTGGTTTTCACTGCCCCTTGGAACTGCATTCGCAGATAGACAGACATTCGCTTTCTGTAAAACCTTGCCTTCGTAAGGGGCAACACTGTGTATTTCTCTCTCGCAGAGCCCGGTTGCCAAATTCGAAACGTCCAGCGATTGCGCCCACAGGAAAGCTGCCAGCACGGAAAGCTGTAGCTGGTTTTCACTGCCCCTTGGAACTGCATTCGCTGATAGACAGACATTCGCTTTCTACAAACGCTTTCGTTGCTACAGGGGCAACACTGTGTATTTCTCTCTCGCAGAGCCCGGTTGCCAAATTCGAAACGTCCAGCGATTGCGCCCACAGGAAAGCTGCCAGCACGGAAAGCTGTAGCTGGTTTTCACTGCCCCTTGGAACTGCATTCGCTGATAGACAGACATTCGCTTTCTACAAAAGCTTTTGTTGGTAAAGGGGCAACACTGTGTATTTCTCTCTCGCAGAGCCCGGTTGCCAAATTCGAAACGTCCAGCGATTGCGCCCACAGGAAAGCTGCCAGCACGGAAAGCTGTAGCTGGTTTTCACTGCCCCTTGGAACTGCATTCGCTGATAGACAGACATTCGTTTTCTACAAAAGCTTTCGTTCGTAAACGGGCAACACTGTGTATTTCTCTCTCGCAGAGCCCGGTTGCCAAATTCGAAACGTCCAGCGATTGCGCCCACAGGAAAGCTGCCAGCACGGAAAGCTGTAGCTGGTTTTCACTGCCCCTTGGAACTTCATTCGCTGATAAACAGACATTCGCTTTCTACAAAAGCTTTTGTTGGTAAAGGGGCAACAGTGTGTATTTCTCTCTCGCAGAGCCCGGTTGCCAAATTCGAAACGTCCAGCGATTGCGCCCACAGGAAAGCTGCCAGCACGGAAAGCTGTAGCTGGTTTTCACTGCCCCTTGGAACTGCATTCGCTGATAGACAGACATTCGCTTTCTGTAAAACCTTGCCTTCGTAAGGGGCAACACTGTGTATTTCTCTCTCGCAGAGCCCGGTTGCCAAATCGAAACGTCCAGCGATTGCGCCCACAGGAAAGCTGCCAGCACGGAAAGCTGTAGCTGGTTTTCACTGCCCCTTGGAACTGCATTCGCTGATAGACAGACATTTGCTTTCTACAAAAGCTTTCGTTGGTAAAGGGGCAACACTGTGTATTTCTCTCTCGCAGAGCCCTGTTGCCAAATTCGAAACGTCCAGCGATTGCGCCCACAGGAAAGCTGCCAGCACGGAAAGCTGTAGCTGGTTTTCACTGCCCCTTGGAACTGCATTCGCTGATAGACAGACATTCGCTTTCTACAAAAGCTTTCGTTGGTAAAGGGGCAACACTGTGTATTTCTCTCTCGCAGAGCCCGGTTGCCAAATTCGAAACGTCCAGCGATTGCGCCCACAGGAAAGCTGCCAGCACGGAAAGCTGTAGCTGGTTTTCACTGCCCCTTGGAACTGCATTCGCTGATAGACAGACATTCGCTTTCTACAAAAGCTTTCGTTCGTAAAGGGGCAACACTGTGTATTTCTCTCTCGCAGAGCCCGGTTGCCAAATTCGAAACGTCCAGCGATTGCGCCCACAGGAAAGCTGCCAGCACGGAAAGCTGTAGCTGGTTTTCACTGCCCCTTGGAACTGCATTCGCTGATAGACAGACATTCGCTTTCTACAAAAGCTTTCGTTCGTAAAGGGGCAACACTGTGTATTTCTCTCTCGCAGAGCCCTGTTGCCAAATTCGAAACGTCCAGCGATTGCGCCCACAGGAAAGCTGCCAGCACGGAAAGCTGTAGCTGGTTTTCACTGCCCCTTGGAACTGCATTCGCTGATAGACAGACATTCGCTTTCTACAAAAGCTTTCGTTCGTAAAGGGGCAACACTGTGTATTTCTCTCTCGCAGAGCCCGGTTGCCAAATTCGAAACGTCCAGCGATTGCGCCCACAGGAAAGCTGCCAGCACGGAAAGCTGTAGCTGGTTTTCACTGCCCCTTGGAACTGCATTCGCTGATAGACAGACATTCGCTTTCTACAAAAGCTTTCGTTGGTAAAGGGGCAAGTCTGTGTATTTCTCTCTCGCAGAGCCCGGTTGCCAAATTCGAAACGTCAAGCGATTGCGCCCACAGGAAAGCTGCCAGCACGGAAAGCTGTAGCTGGTTTTCACTGTCTCTTGGAACTGCATTCGCTGATAGACAGACATTCGCGTTCTACAAAAGCTTTCGTTCGTAAAGGGGCAACACTGTGTATTTCTCTCTCGCAGAGCCCGGTTGCCAAATTCGAAACGTCCAGCGATTGCGCCCACAGGAAAGCTGCCAGCACGGAAAGCTGTAGCTGGTTTTCACTGCCCCTTGGAACTGCATTCGCTGATAGACAGACATTCGCTTTCTACAAAAGCTTTTGTTGGTAAAGGGGCAACACTGTGTATTTCTCTCTCGCAGAGCCCGGTTGCCAAATTCGAAACGTCCAGCGATTGCGCCCACAGGAAAGCTGCCAGCACGGAAAGCTGTAGCTGGTTTTCACTGCCCCTTGGAACTGCATTCGCTGATAGACAGACATTCGCTTTCTACAAAAGCATTCGTTCGTAAAGGGGCAACACTGTGTATTTCTCTCTCGCAGAGCCCGGTTGCCAAATTCGAAACGTCCAGCGATTGCGCCCACAGGAAAGCTGCCAGCACGGAAAGCTGTAGCTGGTTTTCACTGCCCCTTGGAACTGCATTCGCTGATAGACAGACATTCGCTTTCTACAAAAGCTTTCGTTGGTAAAGGGGCAACACTTTGTATTTCTCTCTCGCAGAGCCCGGTTGCCAAATTCGAAACGTCCAGCGATTGTGCCCACAGGAAAGCTGCCAGCACGGAAAGCTGTAGCTGGTTTTCACTGCCCCTTGGAACTGCATTCGCTGATAGACAGACATTCGCTTTCTACAAACGCTTTCGTTGCTACAGGGGCAACACTGTGTATTTCTCTCTCGCAGAGCCCGGTTGCCAAATTCGAAACGTCCAGCGATTGCGCCCACAGGAAAGCTGCCAGCACGGAAAGCTGTAGCTGGTTTTCACTGCCCCTTGGAACTGCATTCGCTGATAGACAGACATTCGCTTTCTACAAAAGCTTTTGTTGGTAAAGGGGCAAGACTGTGTATTTTCTCTCGCAGAGCCCGGTTGCCAAATTCGAAACGTCCAGCGATTGCGCCCACAGGAAAGCTGCCAGCACGGAAAGCTGTAGCTGGTTTTCACTGCCCCTTGGAACTGCATTCGCTGATAGACAGACATTCGCTTTCTACAAAAGCTTTTGTTGGTAAAGGGGCAACACTGTGTATTTCTCTCTCGCAGAGCCCGGTTGCCAAATTCGAAACGTCCAGCGATTGCGCCCACAGGAAAGCTGCCAGCACGGAAAGCTGTAGCTGGTTTTCACTGCCCCTTGGAACTGCATTCGCTGATAGACAGACATTCGCTTTCTACAAAAGCTTTCGTTGGTAAAGGGGCAAGTCTGTGTATTTCTCTCTCGCAGAGCCCGGTTGCCAAATTCGAAAAGTCCAGCGATTGCGCCCACAGGAAAGCTGCCAGCACGGAAAGCTGTAGCTGGTTTTCACTGTCTCTTTGAACAGCATTCGCTGATAGACAGACATTCGTTTTCTACAAAAGCTTTCGTTCGTAAGGGGCAACACTGTGTATTTCTCTCTCGCAGAGCCCGGTTGCCAAATTCGAAACGTCCAGCGATTGCGCCCACAGGAAAGCTGCCAGCACGGAAAGCTGTAGCTGGTTTTCACTGCCCCTTGGAACTGCATTCGCTGATAGATAGACATTCGCTTTCTATAAAACCTTGCCTTCGTAAGGGGCAACACTGTGTATTTCTCTCTCGCAGAGCCCGGTTGCCAAATCGAAACGTCCAGCGATTGCGCCCACAGGAAAGCTGCCAGCACGGAAAGCTGTAGCTGGTTTTCACTGCCCCTTGGAACTGCATTCACTGATAGACAGACATTCGCTTTCTACAAAAGCTTTCGTTGGTAAAGGGGCAACACTGTGTATTTCTCTCTCGCAGAGCCCGGTTGCCAAAATCGAAACGTCCAGCGATTGCGCCCACAGGAAAGCTGCCAGCACGGAAAGCTGTAGCTGGTTTTCACTGCCCCTTGGAACTGCATTCGCTGATAGACAGACATTCGCTTTCTACAAAAGCTTTCGTTCGTAAAGGGGCAACACTGTGTATTTCTCTCTCGCAGAGCCCGGTTGCCAAATTCGAAACGTCCAGCGATTGCGCCCACAGGAAAGCTGCCAGCACGGAAAGCTGTAGCTGGTTTTCACTGCCCCTTGGAACTGCATTCGCTGATAGACAGACATTCGCTTTCTACAAAAGCTTGCGTTCGTAAACGGGCAACACTGTGTATTTCTCTCTCGCAGAGCCCGGTTGCCAAATTCGAAACGTCCAGCGATTGCGCCCACATGAAAGCTGCCAGCACGGAAAGCTTTAGCTGGTTTTCACTGCCCATTGGAACTGCATTCGCTGCTAGACAGACATTCGCTTTCTGCAAAACCTTGCCTTCGTAAAGGGGCAACACTGTGTATTTCTCTCTCGCAGAGCCCAGTTGCCAAATTCGAAACGTCCAGCGATTGCGCCCACAGGAAAGCTGCCAGCACGGAAAGCTGTAGCTGGTTTTCACTGCCCCTTGGAACTGCATTCGCTGATAGATAGACATTCGTTTTCTACAAAAGCTTTCGTTCGTAAAGGTGCAACACTGTGTATTTCTCTCTCGCAGAGCCCGGTTGCCAAATTCGAAACGTCCAGCGATTGCGCCCACAGGAAAGCTGCCAGCACGGAAAGCTGTAGCTGGTTTTCACTGCCCCTTGGAACTGCATTCGCTGATAGACAGACATTCGTTTTCTACAAAAGCCTTCGTTCGTAAAGGGGCAACACTGTGTATTTCTCTCTCGCAGAGCCCGGTTGCCAAATTCGAAACGTCCAGCGATTGCGCCCACAGGAAAGCTGCCAGCACGGAAAGCTGTAGCTGGTTTTCACTGCCCCTTGGAACTGCATTCGCTGATAAACAGACATTCGCTTTCTACAAAAGCTTTCGTTGGTAAAGGGGCAACACTGTGTATTTCTCTCTCGCAGAGCCCGGTTGCCAAATTCGAAACGTCCAGCGATTGCGCCCACAGGAAAGCTGCCAGCACGGAAAGCTGTAGCTGGTTTTCACTGCCCCTTGGAACTGCATTCGCTGATAGACAGACATTCGCTTTCTACAAAAGCTTTCGTTCGTAAAGGGGCAACACTGTGTATTTCTCTCTCGCAGAGCCCGGTTGCCAAATTCGAAACGTCCAGCGATTGCGCCCACAGGAAAGCTGCCAGCACGGAAAGCTGTAGCTGGTTTTCACTGCCCCTTGGAACTGCATTCGCTGATAGACAGACATTCGCTTTCTACAAAAGCTTTCGTTCGTAAAGGGGCAACACTGTGTATTTCTCTCTCGCAGAGCCCGGTTGCCAAATTCGAAACGTCCAGCGATTGCGCCCACAGGAAAGCTGCCAGCACGGAAAGCTGTAGCTGGTTTTCACTGCCCCTTGGAACTGCATTCGCTGATAGACAGACATTCGCTTTCTACAAAAGCTTTCGTTGGTAAAGGGGCAAGTCTGTGTATTTCTCTCTCGCAGAGCCCGGTTGCCAAATTCGAAACGTCAAGCGATTGCGCCCACAGGAAAGCTGCCAGCACGGAAAGCTGTAGCTGGTTTTCACTGTCTCTTGGAACTGCATTCGCTGATAGACAGACATTCGCTTTCTACAAAAGCTTTTGTTGGTAAAGGGGCAACAGTGTGTATTTCTCTCTCGCAGAGCCCGGTTGCCAAATTCGAAACGTCCAGCGATTGCGCCCACAGGAAAGCTGCCAGCACGGAAAGCTGTAGCTGGTTTTCACTGCCCCTTGGAACTGCATTCGCTGATAGACAGACATTCGCTTTCTGTAAAACCTTGCCTTCGTAAGGGGCAACACTGTGTATTTCTCTCTCGCAGAGCCCGGTTGCCAAATCGAAACGTCCAGCGATTGCGCCCACAGGAAAGCTGCCAGCACGGAAAGCTGTAGCTGGTTTTCACTGCCCCTTGGAACTGCATTCGCTGATAGACAGACATTTGCTTTCTACAAAAGCTTTCGTTGGTAAAGGGGCAACACTGTGTATTTCTCTCTCGCAGAGCCCTGTTGCCAAATTCGAAACGTCCAGCGATTGCGCCCACAGGAAAGCTGCCAGCACGGAAAGCTGTAGCTGGTTTTCACTGCCCCTTGGAACTGCATTCGCTGATAGACAGACATTCGCTTTCTACAAAAGCTTTCGTTGGTAAAGGGGCAACACTGTGTATTTCTCTCTCGCAGAGCCCGGTTGCCAAATTCGAAACGTCCAGCGATTGCGCCCACAGGAAAGCTGCCAGCACGGAAAGCTGTAGCTGGTTTTCACTGCCCCTTGGAACTGCATTCGCTGATAGACAGACATTCGCTTTCTACAAAAGCTTTCGTTCGTAAAGGGGCAACACTGTGTATTTCTCTCTCGCAGAGCCCGGTTGCCAAATTCGAAACGTCCAGCGATTGCGCCCACAGGAAAGCTGCCAGCACGGAAAGCTGTAGCTGGTTTTCACTGCCCCTTGGAACTGCATTCGCTGATAGACAGACATTCGCTTTCTACAAAAGCTTTCGTTCGTAAAGGGGCAACACTGTGTATTTCTCTCTCGCAGAGCCCTGTTGCCAAATTCGAAACGTCCAGCGATTGCGCCCACAGGAAAGCTGCCAGCACGGAAAGCTGTAGCTGGTTTTCACTGCCCCTTGGAACTGCATTCGCTGATAGACAGACATTCGCTTTCTACAAAAGCTTTCGTTCGTAAAGGGGCAACACTGTGTATTTCTCTCTCGCAGAGCCCGGTTGCCAAATTCGAAACGTCCAGCGATTGCGCCCACAGGAAAGCTGCCAGCACGGAAAGCTGTAGCTGGTTTTCACTGCCCCTTGGAACTGCATTCGCTGATAGACAGACATTCGCTTTCTACAAAAGCTTTCGTTGGTAAAGGGGCAAGTCTGTGTATTTCTCTCTCGCAGAGCCCGGTTGCCAAATTCGAAACGTCAAGCGATTGCGCCCACAGGAAAGCTGCCAGCACGGAAAGCTGTAGCTGGTTTTCACTGTCTCTTGGAACTGCATTCGCTGATAGACAGACATTCGCTTTCTACAAAAGCTTTCGTTCGTAAAGGGGCAACACTGTGTATTTCTCTCTCGCAGAGCCCGGTTGCCAAATTCGAAACGTCCAGCGATTGCGCCCACAGGAAAGCTGCCAGCACGGAAAGCTGTAGCTGGTTTTCACTGCCCCTTGGAACTGCATTCGCTGATAGACAGACATTCGCTTTCTACAAAAGCTTTTGTTGGTAAAGGGGCAACACTGTGTATTTCTCTCTCGCAGAGCCCGGTTGCCAAATTCGAAACGTCCAGCGATTGCGCCCACAGGAAAGCTGCCAGCACGGAAAGCTGTAGCTGGTTTTCACTGCCCCTTGGAACTGCATTCGCTGATAGACAGACATTCGCTTTCTACAAAAGCATTCGTTCGTAAAGGGGCAACACTGTGTATTTCTCTCTCGCAGAGCCCGGTTGCCAAATTCGAAACGTCCAGCGATTGCGCCCACAGGAAAGCTGCCAGCACGGAAAGCTGTAGCTGGTTTTCACTGCCCCTTGGAACTGCATTCGCCGATAGACAGACATTCTCTTTCTACAAAAGCTTTCGTTGGTAAAGGGGCAAGTCTGTGTATTTCTCTCTCGCAGAGCCCGGTTGCCAAATTCGAAACGTCAAGCGATTGCGCCCACAGGAAAGCTGCCAGCACGGAAAGCTGTAGCTGGTTTTCACTGTCTCTTGGAACTGCATTCGCTGATAGACAGACATTCGCTTTCTACAAAAGCTTTCGTTGGTAAAGGGGCAACACTTTGTATTTCTCTCTCGCAGAGCCCGGTTGCCAAATTCGAAACGTCCAGCGATTGTGCCCACAGGAAAGCTGCCAGCACGGAAAGCTGTAGCTGGTTTTCACTGCCCCTTGGAACTGCATTCGCTGATAGACAGACATTCGCTTTCTACAAACGCTTTCGTTGCTACAGGGGCAACACTGTGTATTTCTCTCTCGCAGAGCCCGGTTGCCAAATTCGAAACGTCCAGCGATTGCGCCCACAGGAAAGCTGCCAGCACGGAAAGCTGTAGCTGGTTTTCACTGCCCCTTGGAACTGCATTCGCTGATAGACAGACATTCGCTTTCTACAAAAGCTTTTGTTGGTAAAGGGGCAAGACTGTGTATTTTCTCTCGCAGAGCCCGGTTGCCAAATTCGAAACGTCCAGCGATTGCGCCCACAGGAAAGCTGCCAGCACGGAAAGCTGTAGCTGGTTTTCACTGCCCCTTGGAACTGCATTCGCTGATAGACAGACATTCGCTTTCTACAAAAGCTTTTGTTGGTAAAGGGGCAACACTGTGTATTTCTCTCTCGCAGAGCCCGGTTGCCAAATTCGAAACGTCCAGCGATTGCGCCCACAGGAAAGCTGCCAGCACGGAAAGCTGTAGCTGGTTTTCACTGCCCCTTGGAACTGCATTCGCTGATAGACAGACATTCGCTTTCTACAAAAGCTTTCGTTGGTAAAGGGGCAAGTCTGTGTATTTCTCTCTCGCAGAGCCCGGTTGCCAAATTCGAAAAGTCCAGCGATTGCGCCCACAGGAAAGCTGCCAGCACGGAAAGCTGTAGCTGGTTTTCACTGTCTCTTTGAACAGCATTCGCTGATAGACAGACATTCGTTTTCTACAAAAGCTTTCGTTCGTAAGGGGCAACACTGTGTATTTCTCTCTCGCAGAGCCCGGTTGCCAAATTCGAAACGTCCAGCGATTGCGCCCACAGGAAAGCTGCCAGCACGGAAAGCTGTAGCTGGTTTTCACTGCCCCTTGGAACTGCATTCGCTGATAGATAGACATTCGCTTTCTATAAAACCTTGCCTTCGTAAGGGGCAACACTGTGTATTTCTCTCTCGCAGAGCCCGGTTGCCAAATCGAAACGTCCAGCGATTGCGCCCACAGGAAAGCTGCCAGCACGGAAAGCTGTAGCTGGTTTTCACTGCCCCTTGGAACTGCATTCACTGATAGACAGACATTCGCTTTCTACAAAAGCTTTCGTTGGTAAAGGGGCAACACTGTGTATTTCTCTCTCGCAGAGCCCGGTTGCCAATTTCGAAACGTCCAGCGATTGCGCCCACAGGAAAGCTGCCAGCACGGAAAGCTGTAGCTGGTTTTCACTGCCCCTTGGAACTGCATTCGCTGATAGACAGACATTCGCTTTCTACAAAAGCTTTCGTTCGTAAAGGGGCAACACTGTGTATTTCTCTCTCGCAGAGCCCGGTTGCCAAATTCGAAACGTCCAGCGATTGCGCCCACAGGAAAGCTGCCAGCACGGAAAGCTGTAGCTGGTTTTCACTGCCCCTTGGAACTGCATTCGCTGATAGACAGACATTCGCTTTCTACAAAAGCTTGCGTTCGTAAACGGGCAACACTGTGTATTTCTCTCTCGCAGAGCCCGGTTGCCAAATTCGAAACGTCCAGCGATTGCGCCCACATGAAAGCTGCCAGCACGGAAAGCTTTAGCTGGTTTTCACTGCCCATTGGAACTGCATTCGCTGCTAGACAGACATTCGCTTTCTGCAAAACCTTGCCTTCGTAAAGGGGCAACACTGTGTATTTCTCTCTCGCAGAGCCCAGTTGCCAAATTCGAAACGTCCAGCGATTGCGCCCACAGGAAAGCTGCCAGCACGGAAAGCTGTAGCTGGTTTTCACTGCCCCTTGGAACTGCATTCGCTGATAGATAGACATTCGTTTTCTACAAAAGCTTTCGTTCGTAAAGGTGCAACACTGTGTATTTCTCTCTCGCAGAGCCCGGTTGCCAAATTCGAAACGTCCAGCGATTGCGCCCACAGGAAAGCTGCCAGCACGGAAAGCTGTAGCTGGTTTTCACTGCCCCTTGGAACTGCATTCGCTGATAGACAGACATTCGTTTTCTACAAAAGCCTTCGTTCGTAAAGGGGCAACACTGTGTATTTCTCTCTCGCAGAGCCCGGTTGCCAAATTCGAAACGTCCAGCGATTGCGCCCACAGGAAAGCTGCCAGCACGGAAAGCTGTAGCTGGTTTTCACTGCCCCTTGGAACTGCATTCGCTGATAGACAGACATTCGCTTTCTACAAAAGCTTTCGTTCGTAAAGGGGCAACACTGTGTATTTCTCTCTCGCAGAGCCCGGTTGCCAAATTCGAAACGTCCAGCGATTGCGCCCACAGGAAAGCTGCCAGCACGGAAAGCTGTAGCTGGTTTTCACTGCCCCTTGGAACTGCATTCGCTGATAGACAGACATTCGCTTTCTACAAAAGCTTTCGTTCGTAAAGGGGCAACACTGTGTATTTCTCTCTCGCAGAGCCCGGTTGCCAAATTCGAAACGTCCAGCGATTGCGCCCACAGGAAAGCTGCCAGCACGGAAAGCTGTAGCTGGTTTTCACTGCCCCTTGGAACTGCATTCGCTGATAGACAGACATTCGCTTTCTACAAAAGCTTTCGTTGGTAAAGGGGCAAGTCTGTGTATTTCTCTCTCGCAGAGCCCGGTTGCCAAATTCGAAACGTCAAGCGATTGCGCCCACAGGAAAGCTGCCAGCACGGAAAGCTGTAGCTGGTTTTCACTGTCTCTTGGAACTGCATTCGCTGATAGACAGACATTCGCTTTCTACAAAAGCTTTCGTTGGTAAAGGGGCAACACTTTGTATTTCTCTCTCGCAGAGCCCGGTTGCCAAATTCGAAACGTCCAGCGATTGTGCCCACAGGAAAGCTGCCAGCACGGAAAGCTGTAGCTGGTTTTCACTGCCCCTTGGAACTGCATTCGCTGATAGACAGACATTCGCTTTCTACAAACGCTTTCGTTGCTACAGGGGCAACACTGTGTATTTCTCTCTCGCAGAGCCCGGTTGCCAAATTCGAAACGTCCAGCGATTGCGCCCACAGGAAAGCTGCCAGCACGGAAAGCTGTAGCTGGTTTTCACTGCCCCTTGGAACTGCATTCGCTGATAGACAGACATTCGCTTTCTACAAAAGCTTTTGTTGGTAAAGGGGCAAGACTGTGTATTTTCTCTCGCAGAGCCCGGTTGCCAAATTCGAAACGTCCAGCGATTGCGCCCACAGGAAAGCTGCCAGCACGGAAAGCTGTAGCTGGTTTTCACTGCCCCTTGGAACTGCATTCGCTGATAGACAGACATTCGCTTTCTACAAAAGCTTTCGTTGGTAAAGGGGCAAGTCTGTGTATTTCTCTCTCGCAGAGCCCGGTTGCCAAATTCGAAAAGTCCAGCGATTGCGCCCACAGGAAAGCTGCCAGCACGGAAAGCTGTAGCTGGTTTTCACTGTCTCTTGGAACAGCATTCGCTGATAGACAGACATTCGTTTTCTACAAAAGCTTTCGTTCGTAAGGGGCAACACTGTGTATTTCTCTCTCGCAGAGCCCGGTTGCCAAATTCGAAACGTCCAGCGATTGCGCCCACAGGAAAGCTGCCAGCACGGAAAGCTGTAGCTGGTTTTCACTGCCCCTTGGAACTGCATTCGCTGATAGATAGACATTCGCTTTCTATAAAACCTTGCCTTCGTAAGGGGCAACACTGTGTATTTCTCTCTCGCAGAGCCCGGTTGCCAAATCGAAACGTCCAGCGATTGCGCCCACAGGAAAGCTGCCAGCACGGAAAGCTGTAGCTGGTTTTCACTGCCCCTTGGAACTGCATTCACTGATAGACAGACATTCGCTTTCTACAAAAGCTTTCGTTGGTAAAGGGGCAACACTGTGTATTTCTCTCTCGCAGAGCCCGGTTGCCAAAATCGAAAAGTCCAGCGATTGCGCCCACAGGAAAGCTGCCAGCACGGAAAGCTGTAGCTGGTTTTCACTGCCCCTTGGAACTGCATTCGCTGATAGACAGACATTCGCTTTCTACAAAAGCTTTCGTTCGTAAAGGGGCAACAGTGTGTATTTCTCTCTCGCAGAGCCCGGTTGCCAAATTCGAAACGTCCAGCGATTGCGCCCACAGGAAAGCTGCCAGCACGGAAAGCTGTAGCTGGTTTTCACTGCCCCTTGGAACTGCATTCGCTGATAGACAGACATTCGCTTTCTACAAAAGCTTGCGTTCGTAAACGAGCAACACTGTGTATTTCTCTCTCGCAGAGCCCGGTTGCCAAATTCGAAACGTCCAGCGATTGCGCCCACATGAAAGCTGCCAGCACGGAAAGCTGTAGCTGGTTTTCACTGCCCCTTGGAACTGCATTCGCTGATAGACAGACATTCGTTTTCTACAAAAGCCTTCGTTCGTAAAGGGGCAACACTGTGTATTTCTCTCTCGCAGAGCCCGGTTGCCAAATTCGAAACGTCCAGCGATTGCGCCCACAGGAAAGCTGCCAGCACGGAAAGCTGTAGCTGGTTTTCACTGCCCCTTGGAACTGCATTCGCTGATAAACAGACATTCGCTTTCTACAAAAGCTTTCGTTGGTAAAGGGGCAACACTGTGTATTTCTCTCTCGCAGAGCCCGGTTGCCAAATTCGAAACGTCCAGCGATTGCGCCCACAGGAAAGCTGCCAGCACGGAAAGCTGTAGCTGGTTTTCACTGCCCCTTGGAACTGCATTCGCTGATAGACAGACATTCGCTTTCTACAAAAGCTTTCGTTCGTAAAGGGGCAACACTGTGTATTTCTCTCTCGCAGAGCCCGGTTGCCAAATTCGAAACGTCCAGCGATTGCGCCCACAGGAAAGCTGCCAGCACGGAAAGCTGTAGCTGGTTTTCACTGCCCCTTGGAACTGCATTCGCTGATAGACAGACATTCGCTTTCTACAAAAGCTTTCGTTGGTAAAGGGGCAACACTGTGTATTTCTCTCTCGCAGATCCCGGTTGCCAAATTCGAAACGTCCAGCGATTGCGCCCACAGGAAAGCTGCCAGCACGGAAAGCTGTAGCTGGTTTTCACTGCCCCTTGGAACTGCATTCGCTGAGAGACAGACATTCGCTTTCTACAAAAGCTTTCGTTGGTAAAGGGGCAAGTCTGTGTATTTCTCTCTCGCAGAGCCCGGTTGCCAAATTCGAAACGTCCAGCGATTGCGCCCACAGGAAAGCTGCCAGCACGGAAAGCTGTAGCTGGTTTTCACTGCCCCTTGGAACTGCATTCGCTGATAGACAGACATTCGCTTTCTACAAAAGCTTTCGTAGGTAAAGGGGCAACACTGTGTATTTCTATCTCGCAGAGCCCGGTTGCCAAATTCGAAACGTCCAGCGATTGCGCCCACAGGAAAGCTGCCAGCACGGAAAGCTGTAGCTGGTTTTCACTGCCCCTTGGAACTGCATTCGCTGATAGACAGACATTCGCTTTCTACAAAAGCTTTTGTTGGTAAAGGGGCAACACTGTGTATTTCTCTCTCGCAGAGCCCGGTTGCCAAATTCGAAACGTCCAGCGATTGCGCCCACAGGAAAGCTGCCAGCACGGAAAGCTGTAGCTGGTTTTCACTGCCCCTTGGAACTGCATTCGCTGATAGACAGACATTCGCTTTCTACAAACGCTTTCGTTGCTACAGGGGCAACACTGTGTATTTCTCTCTCGCAGAGCCCGGTTGCCAAATTCGAAACGTCCAGCGATTGCGCCCACAGGAAAGCTGCCAGCACGGAAAGCTATAGCTGGTTTTCACTGCCCCTTGGAACTGCATTCGCTGATAGACAGACATTCGCTTTCTACAAAAGCTTTCATTCGTAAAGGGGCAACACTGTGTATTTCTCTCTCGCAGAGCCCGGTTGCCAAATTCGAAACGTCCAGCGATTGCGCCCACAGGAAAGCTGCCAGCATGGAAAGCTGTAGCTGGTTTTCACTGCCCCTTGGAACTGCATTCGCTGATAGACAGACATTCGCTTTCTACAAAAGCTTTCGTTCGTAAAGGGGCAACACTGTGTATTTCTCTCTCGCAGAGCCCGGTTGCCAAATTCGAAACGTCCAGCGATTGCGCCCACAGGAAAGCTGCCAGCACGGAAAGCTGTAGCTGGTTTTCACTGCCCCTTGGAACTGCATTCGCTGATAGACAGACATTCGCTTTCTACAAAAGCTTTCGTTGGTAAAGGGGCAACACTGTGTATTTCTCTCTCGCAGAGCCCGGTTGCCAAATTCGAAACGTCCAGCGATTGCGCCCACAGGAAAGCTGCCAGCACGGAAAGCTGTAGCTGGTTTTCACTGCCCCTTGGAACTGCATTCGCTGATAAACAGACATTCGCTTTCTACAAAAGCTTTCGTTGGTAAAGGGGCAACACTGTGTATTTCTCTCTCGCAGAGCCCGGTTGCCAAATTCGAAACGTCCAGCGATTGCGCCCACAGGAAAGCTGCCAGCACGGAAAGATGTAGCTGGTTTTCACTGCCCCTTGGAACTGCATTCGCTGATAGACAGACATTCGCTTTCTACAAAAGCTTTCGTTGGTAAAGGGGCAACACTGTGTATTTCTCTCTCGCAGAGCCCGGTTGCCAAATTCGAAACGTCCAGCGATTGCGCCCACAGGAAAGCTGCCAGCACGGAAAGCTGTAGCTGGTTTTCACTGCCCCTTGGAACTGCATTCGCTGATAGACAGACATTCGCTTTCTACAAACGCTTTCGTTGCTACAGGGGCAACACTGTGTATTTCTCTCTCGCAGAGCCCGGTTGCCAAATTCGAAACGTCCAGCGATTGCGCCCACAGGAAAGCTGCCAGCACGGAAAGCTGTAGCTGGTTTTCACTGCCCCTTGGAACTGCATTCGCTGATAGACAGACATTCGCTTTCTACAAACGCTTTCGTTGGTAAAGGGGCAACAGTGTGTATTTCTCTCTCGCAGAGCCCGGTTGCCAAATTCGAAACGTCCAGCGATTGCGCCCACAGGAAAGCTGCCAGCACGGAAAGCTGTAGCTGGTTTTCACTGCCCCTTGGAACTGCATTCGCTGATAGACAGACATTCGCTTTCTACAAAAGCTTTCGTTGGTAAAGGGGCAACACTGTGTATTTCTCTCTCGCAGAGCCCGGTTGCCAAATTCGAAACGTCCAGCGATTGCGCCCACAGGAAAGCTGCCAGCACGGAAAGCTGTAGCTGGTTTTCACTGCGCCTTGGAACTGCATTCGCTGATAGACAGACATTCGCTTTCTACAAACGCTTTCGTTGCTACAGGGGCAACAGTGTGTATTTCTCTCTCGCAGAGCCCGGTTGCCAAATTCGAAACGTCCAGCGATTGCGCCCACAGGAAAGCTGCCAGCACGGAAAGCTGTAGCTGGTTTTCACTGCCCCTTGGAACTGCATTCGCTGATAGACAGACATTCGCTTTCTACAAAAGCTTTCGTTGGTAAAGGGGCAACACTGTGTATTTCTCTCTCGCAGAGCCCGGTTGCCAAATTTGAAACGTCCAGCGATTGCGCCCACAGGAAAGCTGCCAGCACGGAAAGCTGTAGCTGGTTTTCACTGCCCCTTGGAACTGCATTCGCTGATAGACAGACATTCGCTTTCTACAAAAGCTTTCGTTGGTAAAGGGGCAACACTGTGTATTTCTCTCTCGCAGAGCCCGGTTGCCAAATTCGAAACGTCCAGCGATTGCGCCCACAGGAAAGCTGCCAGCACGGAAAGCTGTAGCTGGTTTTCACTGCCCCTTGGAACTGCATTCGCTGATAGACAGACATTCGCTTTCTACAAAAGCTTTCGTTCGTAAAGGGGCAAGACTGTGTATTTCTCTCTCGCAGAGCCCGGTTGCCAAATTCGAAACGTCCAGCGATTGCGCCCACAGGAAAGCTGCCAGCACGGAAAGCTGTAGCTGGTTTTCACTGCCCCTTGGAACTGCATTCGCTGATAGACAGACATTCGCTTTCTACAAAAGCTTTCATTCGTAAAGGGGCAACACTGTGTATTTCTCTCTCGCAGAGCCCGGTTGCCAAATTCGAAACGTCCAGCGATTGCGCCCACAGGAAAGCTGCCAGCACGGAAAGCTGTAGCTGGTTTTCACTGCCCCTTGGAACTGCATTCGCTGAGAGACAGACATTCGCTTTCTACAAAAGCTTTTGTTGGTAAAGGGGCAAGTCTGTGTATTTCTCTCTCGCAGAGCCCGGTTGCCAAATTCGAAACGTCCAGCGATTGCGCCCACAGGAAAGCTGCCAGCACGGAAAGCTGTAGCTGGTTTTCACTGCCCCTTGGAACCGCATTCGCTGATAGACAGACATTCGCTTTCTACAAACGCTTTCGTTGCTACAGGGGCAACACTGTGTATTTCTCTCTCGCAGAGCCCGGTTGCCAAATTCGAAACGTCCAGCGATTGCGCCCACAGGAAAGCTGCCAGCACGGAAAGCTGTAGCTGGTTTTCACTGCCCCTTGGAACTGCATTCGCTGATAGACAGACATTCGCTTTCTACAAACGCTTTCGTTGCTACAGGGGCAACAGTGTGTATTTCTCTCTCGCAGAGCCCGGTTGCCAAATTCGAAACGTCCAGCGATTGCGCCCACAGGAAAGCTGCCAGCACGGAAAGCTGTAGCTGGTTTTCACTGCCCCTTGGAACTGCATTCGCTGATAGACAGACATTCGCTTTCTACAAAAGCTTTCGTTGGTAAAGGGGCAACACTGTGTATTTCTCTCTCGCAGAGCCCGGTTGCCAAATTCGAAACGTCCAGCGATTGCGCCCACAGGAAAGCTGCCAGCACGGAAAGCTGTAGCTGGTTTTCACTGCGCCTTGGAACTGCATTCGCTGATAGACAGACATTCGCTTTCTACAAAAGCTTTTGTTGGTAAAGGGGCAACAGTGTGTATTTCCCTCTCGCAGAGCCCGGTTGCCAAATTCGAAACGTCCAGCGATTGCGCCCACAGGAAAGCTGCCAGCACGGAAAGCTGTAGCTGGTTTTCACTGCCCCTTGGAACTGCATTCGCTGATAGACAGACATTCGCTTTCTACAAAAGCTTTTGTTGGTAAAGGGGCAACACTGTGTATTTCTCTCTCGCAGAGCCCGGTTGCCAAATTTGAAACGTCCAGCGATTGCGCCCACAGGAAAGCTGCCAGCACGGAAAGCTGTAGCTGGTTTTCACTGCCCCTTGGAACTGCATTCGCTGATAGACAGACATTCGCTTTCTACAAAAGCTTTCGTTGGTAAAGGGGCAACACTGTGTATTTCTCTCTCGCAGAGCCCGGTTGCCAAATTCGAAACGTCCAGCGATTGCGCCCACAGGAAAGCTGCCAGCACGGAAAGCTGTAGCTGGTTTTCACTGCCCCTTGGAACTGCATTCGCTGATAGACAGACATTCGCTTTCTACAAAAGCTTTCGTTCGTAAAGGGGCAAGACTGTGTATTTCTCTCTCGCAGAGCCCGGTTGCCAAATTCGAAACGTCCAGCGATTGCGCCCACAGGAAAGCTGCCAGCACGGAAAGCTGTAGCTGGTTTTCACTGCCCCTTGGAACTGCATTCGCTGATAGACAGACATTCGCTTTCTACAAAAGCTTTCGTTGGTAAAGGGGCAACACTGTGTATTTCTCTCTCGCAGAGCCCGGTTGCCAAATTCGAAACGTCCAGCGATTGCGCCCACAGGAAAGCTGCCAGCACGGAAAGCTGTAGCTGGTTTTCACTGCCCCTTGGAACTGCATTCACTGATAGACAGACATTCGCTTTCTACAAAAGCTTTCGTTGGTAAAGGGGCAACACTGTGTATTTCTCTCTCGCAGAGCCCGGTTGCCAAATTCGAAACGTCCAGCGATTGCGCCCACAGGAAAGCTGCCAGCACGGAAAGCTGTAGCTGGTTTTCACTGCCCCTTGGAACTGCATTCGCTGATAAACAGACATTCGCTTTCTACAAAAGCTTTCGTTGGTAAAGGGGCAACAGTGTGTATTTCTCTCTCGCAGAGCCCGGTTGCCAAATTCGAAACGTCCAGCGATTGCGCCCACAGGAAAGCTGCCAGCACGGAAAGCTGTAGCTGGTTTTCACTGCCCCTTGGAACTGCATTCGCTGATAGACAGACATTCGCTTTCTACAAAAGCTTTCATTCGTAAAGGGGCAACACTGTGTATTTCTCTCTCGCAGAGCCCGGTTGCCAAATTCGAAACGTCCAGCGATTGCGCCCACAGGAAAGCTGCCAGCACGGAAAGCTGTAGCTGGTTTTCACTGCCCCTTGGAACTGCATTCGCTGATAGACAGACATTCGCTTTCTACAAAAGCTTTCGTTGGTAAAGGGGCAACACTGTGTATTTCTCTCTCGCAGATCCCGGTTGCCAAATTCGAAACGTCCAGCGATTGCGCCCACAGGAAAGCTGCCAGCATGGAAAGCTGTAGCTGGTTTTCACTGCCCCTTGGAACTGCATTCGCTGAGAGACAGACATTCGCTTTCTACAAAAGCTTTCGTTGGTAAAGGGGCAAGTCTGTGTATTTCTCTCTCGCAGTGCCCGGTTGCCAAATTCGAAACGTCCAGCGATTGCGCCCACAGGAAAGCTGCCAGCACGGAAAGCTGTAGCTGGTTTTCACTGCCCCTTGGAACTGCATTCGCTGATAGACAGACATTCGCTTTCTACAAAAGCTTTCGTTGTTAAAGGGGCAACACTGTGTATTTCTCTCTCGCAGAGCCCGGTTGCCAAATTCGAAACGTCCAGCGATTGCGCCCACAGGAAAGCTGCCAGCACGGAAAGCTGTAGCTGGTTTTCACTGCCCCTTGGAACTGCATTCGCTGATAGACAGACATTCGCTTTCTACAAAAGCTTTTGTTGGTAAAGGGGCAACACTGTGTATTTCTCTCTCGCAGAGCCCGGTTGCCAAATTCGAAACGTCCAGCGATTGCGCCCACAGGAAAGCTGCCAGCACGGAAAGCTGTAGCTGGTTTTCACTGCCCCTTGGAACTGCATTCGCTGATAGACAGACATTCGCTTTCTACAAACGCTTTCGTTGCTACAGGGGCAACACTGTGTATTTCTCTCTCGCAGAGCCCGGTTGCCAAATTCGAAACGTCCAGCGATTGCGCCCACAGGAAAGCTGCCAGCACGGAAAGCTATAGCTGGTTTTCACTGCCCCTTGGAACTGCATTCGCTGAGAGACAGACATTCGCTTTCTACAAAAGCTTTCGTTGGTAAAGGGGCAAAACTGTGTATTTCTCTCTCGCAGATCCCGGTTGCCAAATTCGAAACGTCCAGCGATTGCGCCCACAGGAAAGCTGCCAGCACGGAAAGCTGTAGCTGGTTTTCACTGCCCCTTGGAACTGCATTCGCTGATAGACAGACATTCGCTTTCTACAAAAGCTTTCGTTCGTAAAGGGGCAACACTGTGTATTTCTCTCTCGCAGAGCCCGGTTGCCAAATTCGAAACGTCCAGCGATTGCGCCCACAGGAAAGCTGCCAGCACGGAAAGCTGTAGCTGGTTTTCACTGCCCCTTGGAACTGCATTCGCTGATAGACAGACATTCGCTTTCTACAAAAGCTTTCATTCGTAAAGGGGCAACACTGTGTATTTCTCTCTCGCAGAGCCCGGTTGCCAAATTCGAAACGTCCAGCGATTGCGCCCACAGGAAAGCTGCCAGCACGGAAAGCTGTAGCTGGTTTTCACTGCCCCTTGGAACTGCATTCGCTGATAGACAGACATTCGCTTTCTACAAAAGCTTTTGTTGGTAAAGGGGCAAGTCTGTGTATTTCTCTCTCGCAGAGCCCGGTTGCCAAATTCGAAACGTCCAGCGATTGCGCCCACAGGAAAGCTGCCAGCACGGAAAGCTGTAGCTGGTTTTCACTGCCCCTTGGAACCGCATTCGCTGATAGACAGACATTCGCTTTCTACAAACGCTTTCGTTGGTAAAGGGGCAACACTGTGTATTTCTCTCTCGCAGAGCCCGGTTGCCAAATTCGAAACGTCCAGCGATTGCGCCCACAGGAAAGCTGCCAGCACGGAAAGCTGTAGCTGGTTTTCACTGCCCCTTGGAACTGCATTCACTGATAGACAGACATTCGCTTTCTACAAAAGCTTTCGTTGGTAAAGGGGCAACACTGTGTATTTCTCTCTCGCAGAGCCCGGTTGCCAAATTCGAAACGTCCAGCGATTGCGCCCACAGGAAAGCTGCCAGCACGGAAAGCTGTAGCTGGTTTTCACTGCCCCTTGGAACTGCATTCGCTGATAAACAGACATTCGCTTTCTACAAAAGCTTTCGTTGGTAAAGGGGCAACACTGTGTATTTCTCTCTCGCAGAGCCCGGTTGCCAATTTCGAAACGTCCAGCGATTGCGCCCACAGGAAAGCTGCCAGCACGGAAAGCTGTAGCTGGTTTTCACTGCCCCTTGGAACTGCATTCGCTGATAGACAGACATTCGCTTTCTACAAAAGCTTTCATTCGTAAAGGGGCAACACTGTGTATTTCTCTCTCGCAGAGCCCGGTTGCCAAATTCGAAACGTCCAGCGATTGCGCCCACAGGAAAGCTGCCAGCACGGAAAGCTGTAGCTGGTTTTCACTGCCCCTTGGAACTGCATTCGCTGATAGACAGACATTCGCTTTCTACAAAAGCTTTCGTTGCTACAGGGGCAACACTGTGTATTTCTCTCTCGCAGATCCCGGTTGCCAAATTCGAAACGTCCAGCGATTGCGCCCACAGGAAAGCTGCCAGCATGGAAAGCTGTAGCTGGTTTTCACTGCCCCTTGGAACTGCATTCGCTGAGAGACAGACATTCGCTTTCTACAAAAGCTTTCGTTGGTAAAGGGGCAAGTCTGTGTATTTCTCTCTCGCAGTGCCCGGTTGCCAAATTCGAAACGTCCAGCGATTGCGCCCACAGGAAAGCTGCCAGCACGGAAAGCTGTAGCTGGTTTTCACTGCCCCTTGGAACTGCATTCGCTGATAGACAGACATTCGCTTTCTACAAAAGCTTTCGTTGTTAAAGGGGCAACACTGTGTATTTCTCTCTCGCAGAGCCCGGTTGCCAAATTCGAAACGTCCAGCGATTGCGCCCACAGGAAAGCTGCCAGCACGGAAAGCTGTAGCTGGTTTTCACTGCCCCTTGGAACTGCATTCGCTGATAGACAGACATTCGCTTTCTACAAAAGCTTTTGTTGGTAAAGGGGCAACACTGTGTATTTCTCTCTCGCAGAGCCCGGTTGCCAAATTCGAAACGTCCAGCGATTGCGCCCACAGGAAAGCTGCCAGCACGGAAAGCTGTAGCTGGTTTTCACTGCCCCTTGGAACTGCATTCGCTGATAGACAGACATTCGCTTTCTACAAACGCTTTCGTTGCTACAGGGGCAACACTGTGTATTTCTCTCTCGCAGAGCCCGGTTGCCAAATTCGAAACGTCCAGCGATTGCGCCCACAGGAAAGCTGCCAGCACGGAAAGCTATAGCTGGTTTTCACTGCCCCTTGGAACTGCATTCGCTGAGAGACAGACATTCGCTTTCTACAAAAGCTTTCGTTGGTAAAGGGGCAAAACTGTGTATTTCTCTCTCGCAGATCCCGGTTGCCAAATTCGAAACGTCCAGCGATTGCGCCCACAGGAAAGCTGCCAGCACGGAAAGCTGTAGCTGGTTTTCACTGCCCCTTGGAACTGCATTCGCTGATAGACAGACATTCGCTTTCTACAAAAGCTTTCGTTCGTAAAGGGGCAACACTGTGTATTTCTCTCTCGCAGAGCCCGGTTGCCAAATTCGAAACGTCCAGCGATTGCGCCCACAGGAAAGCTGCCAGCACGGAAAGCTGTAGCTGGTTTTCACTGCCCCTTGGAACTGCATTCGCTGATAGACAGACATTCGCTTTCTACAAAAGCTTTCATTCGTAAAGGGGCAACACTGTGTATTTCTCTCTCGCAGAGCCCGGTTGCCAAATTCGAAACGTCCAGCGATTGCGCCCACAGGAAAGCTGCCAGCACGGAAAGCTGTAGCTGGTTTTCACTGCCCCTTGGAACTGCATTCGCTGATAGACAGACATTCGCTTTCTACAAAAGCTTTTGTTGGTAAAGGGGCAAGTCTGTGTATTTCTCTCTCGCAGAGCCCGGTTGCCAAATTCGAAACGTCCAGCGATTGCGCCCACAGGAAAGCTGCCAGCACGGAAAGCTGTAGCTGGTTTTCACTGCCCCTTGGAACCGCATTCGCTGATAGACAGACATTCGCTTTCTACAAACGCTTTCGTTGCTACAGGGGCAACACTGTGTATTTCTCTCTCGCAGAGCCCGGTTGCCAAATTCGAAACGTCCAGCGATTGCGCCCACAGGAAAGCTGCCAGCACGGAAAGCTGTAGCTGGTTTTCACTGCCCCTTGGAACTGCATTCGCTGATAGACAGACATTCGCTTTCTACAAACGCTTTTGTTGGTAAAGGGGCAAGTCTGTGTATTTCTCTCTCGCAGAGCCCGGTTGCCAAATTCGAAACGTCCAGCGATTGCGCCCACAGGAAAGCTGCCAGCACGGAAAGCTGTAGCTGGTTTTCACTGCCCCTTGGAACCGCATTCGCTGATAGACAGACATTCGCTTTCTACAAACGCTTTCGTTGCTACAGGGGCAACACTGTGTATTTCTCTCTCGCAGAGCCCGGTTGCCAAATTCGAAACGTCCAGCGATTGCGCCCACAGGAAAGCTGCCAGCACGGAAAGCTGTAGCTGGTTTTCACTGCCCCTTGGAACTGCATTCGCTGATAGACAGACATTCGCTTTCTACAAAAGCTTTCGTTGGTAAAGGGGCAACACTGTGTATTTCTCTCTCGCAGAGCCCGGTTGCCAAATTCGAAACGTCCAGCGATTGCGCCCACAGGAAAGCTGCCAGCACGGAAAGCTGTAGCTGGTTTTCACTGCGCCTTGGAACTGCATTCGCTGATAGACAGACATTCGCTTTCTACAAAAGCTTTTGTTGGTAAAGGGGCAACAGTGTGTATTTCCCTCTCGCAGAGCCCGGTTGCCAAATTCGAAACGTCCAGCGATTGCGCCCACAGGAAAGCTGCCAGCACGGAAAGCTGTAGCTGGTTTTCACTGCCCCTTGGAACTGCATTCGCTGATAGACAGACATTCGCTTTCTACAAAAGCTTTTGTTGGTAAAGGGGCAACACTGTGTATTTCTCTCTCGCAGAGCCCGGTTGCCAAATTTGAAACGTCCAGCGATTGCGCCCACAGGAAAGCTGCCAGCACGGAAAGCTGTAGCTGGTTTTCACTGCCCCTTGGAACTGCATTCGCTGATAGACAGACATTCGCTTTCTACAAAAGCTTTCGTTGGTAAAGGGGCAACACTGTGTATTTCTCTCTCGCAGAGCCCGGTTGCCAAATTCGAAACGTCCAGCGATTGCGCCCACAGGAAAGCTGCCAGCACGGAAAGCTGTAGCTGGTTTTCACTGCCCCTTGGAACTGCATTCGCTGATAGACAGACATTCGCTTTCTACAAAAGCTTTCGTTCGTAAAGGGGCAAGACTGTGTATTTCTCTCTCGCAGAGCCCGGTTGCCAAATTCGAAACGTCCAGCGATTGCGCCCACAGGAAAGCTGCCAGCACGGAAAGCTGTAGCTGGTTTTCACTGCCCCTTGGAACTGCATTCGCTGATAGACAGACATTCGCTTTCTACAAAAGCTTTTGTTGGTAAAGGGGCAACACTGTGTATTTCTCTCTCGCAGAGCCCGGTTGCCAAATTCGAAACGTCCAGCGATTGCGCCCACAGGAAAGCTGCCAGCACGGAAAGCTGTAGCTGGTTTTCACTGCCCCTTGGAACTGCATTCGCTGATAGACAGACATTCGCTTTCTACAAAAGCTTTCGATGGTAAAGGGGCAACAGTGTGTATTTCTCTCTCGCGGAGCCCGGTTGCCAAATTCGAAACGTCCAGCGATTGCGCCCACAGGAAAGCTGCCAGCACGGAAAGCTGTAGCTGGTTTTCACTGTCTCTTGGAACTGCATTCGCTGATAGACAGACATTCGCTTTCTACAAAAGCTTTCGTTCGTAAGGGGCAAGACTGTGTATTTCTCTCTCGCAGAGCCCGGTTGCCAAATTCGAAACGTCCAGCGATTGTGCCCACAGGAAAGCTGCCAGCACGGAAAGCTGTAGCTGGTTTTCACTGCCCCTTGGAACTGCATTCGCTGATAGACAGACATTCGCTTTCTACAAACGCTTTCGTTGCTACAGGGGCAACAGTGTGTATTTCTCTCTCGCAGAGCCCGGTTGCCAAATTCGAAACGTCCAGCGATTGCGCCCACAGGAAAGCTGCCAGCACGGAAAGCTGTAGCTGGTTTTCACTGCCCCTTGGAACTGCATTCGCTGATAGACAGACATTCGCTTTCTACAAAAGCTTTCGTTGGTAAAGGGGCAACACTGTGTATTTCTCTCTCGCAGAGCCCGGTTGCCAAATTCGAAACGTCCAGCGATTGCGCCCACAGGAAAGCTGCCAGCACGGAAAGCTGTAGCTGGTTTTCACTGCGCCTTGGAACTGCATTCGCTGATAGACAGACATTCGCTTTCTACAAAAGCTTTTGTTGGTAAAGGGGCAACAGTGTGTATTTCCCTCTCGCAGAGCCCGGTTGCCAAATTCGAAACGTCCAGCGATTGCGCCCACAGGAAAGCTGCCAGCACGGAAAGCTGTAGCTGGTTTTCACTGCCCCTTGGAACTGCATTCGCTGATAGACAGACATTCGCTTTCTACAAAAGCTTTCGTTCGTAAAGGGGCAACACTGTGTATTTCTCTCTCGCAGATCCCGGTTGCCAAATTCGAAACGTCCAGCGATTGCGCCCACAGGAAAGCTGCCAGCATGGAAAGCTGTAGCTGGTTTTCACTGCCCCTTGGAACTGCATTCGCTGAGAGACAGACATTCGCTTTCTACAAAAGCTTTCGTTGGTAAAGGGGCAAGTCTGTGTATTTCTCTCTCGCAGTGCCCGGTTGCCAAATTCGAAACGTCCAGCGATTGCGCCCACAGGAAAGCTGCCAGCACGGAAAGCTGTAGCTGGTTTTCACTGCCCCTTGGAACTGCATTCGCTGATAGACAGACATTCGCTTTCTACAAAAGCTTTCGTTGGTAAAGGGGCAACACTGTGTATTTCTCTCTCGCAGAGCCCGGTTGCCAAATTCGAAACGTCCAGCGATTGCGCCCACAGGAAAGCTGCCAGCACGGAAAGCTGTAGCTGGTTTTCACTGCCCCTTGGAACTGCATTCGCTGATAGACAGACATTCGCTTTCTACAAACGCTTTCGTTGCTACAGGGGCAACACTGTGTATTTCTCTCTCGCAGAGCCCGGTTGCCAAATTCGAAACGTCCAGCGATTGCGCCCACAGGAAAGCTGCCAGCACGGAAAGCTATAGCTGGTTTTCACTGCCCCTTGGAACTGCATTCGCTGAGAGACAGACATTCGCTTTCTACAAAAGCTTTCGTTGGTAAAGGGGCAACACTGTGTATTTCTCTCTCGCAGATCCCGGTTGCCAAATTCGAAACGTCCAGCGATTGCGCCCACAGGAAAGCTGCCAGCACGGAAAGCTGTAGCTGGTTTTCACTGCCCCTTGGAACTGCATTCGCTGATAGACAGACATTCGCTTTCTACAAACGCTTTCGTTGCTACAGGGGCAACACTGTGTATTTCTCTCTCGCAGAGCCCGGTTGCCAAATTCGAAACGTCCAGCGATTGCGCCCACAGGAAAGCTGCCAGCACGGAAAGCTGTAGCTGGTTTTCACTGCCCCTTGGAACTGCATTCGCTGATAGACAGACATTCGCTTTCTACAAAAGCTTTCATTCGTAAAGGGGCAACACTGTGTATTTCTCTCTCGCAGAGCCCGGTTGCCAAATTCGAAACGTCCAGCGATTGCGCCCACAGGAAAGCTGCCAGCACGGAAAGCTGTAGCTGGTTTTCACTGCCCCTTGGAACTGCATTCGCTGAGAGACAGACATTCGCTTTCTACAAAAGCTTTTGTTGGTAAAGGGGCAAGTCTGTGTATTTCTCTCTCGCAGAGCCCGGTTGCCAAATTCGAAACGTCCAGCGATTGCGCCCACAGGAAAGCTGCCAGCACGGAAAGCTGTAGCTGGTTTTCACTGCCCCTTGGAACCGCATTCGCTGATAGACAGACATTCGCTTTCTACAAACGCTTTCGTTGCTACAGGGGCAACACTGTGTATTTCTCTCTCGCAGAGCCCGGTTGCCAAATTCGAAACGTCCAGCGATTGCGCCCACAGGAAAGCTGCCAGCACGGAAAGCTGTAGCTGGTTTTCACTGCCCCTTGGAACTGCATTCGCTGATAGACAGACATTCGCTTTCTACAAACGCTTTCGTTGCTACAGGGGCAACAGTGTGTATTTCTCTCTCGCAGAGCCCGGTTGCCAAATTCGAAACGTCCAGCGATTGCGCCCACAGGAAAGCTGCCAGCACGGAAAGCTGTAGCTGGTTTTCACTGCCCCTTGGAACTGCATTCGCTGATAGACAGACATTCGCTTTCTACAAAAGCTTTCGTTGGTAAAGGGGCAACACTGTGTATTTCTCTCTCGCAGAGCCCGGTTGCCAAATTCGAAACGTCCAGCGATTGCGCCCACAGGAAAGCTGCCAGCACGGAAAGCTGTAGCTGGTTTTCACTGCCCCTTGGAACTGCATTCGCTGATAGACAGACATTCGCTTTCTACAAAAGCTTTTGTTGGTAAAGGGGCAACACTGTGTATTTCCCTCTCGCAGAGCCCGGTTGCCAAATTCGAAACGTCCAGCGATTGCGCCCACAGGAAAGCTGCCAGCACGGAAAGCTGTAGCTGGTTTTCACTGCCCCTTGGAACTGCATTCGCTGATAGACAGACATTCGCTTTCTACAAAAGCTTTTGTTGGTAAAGGGGCAACACTGTGTATTTCTCTCTCGCAGAGCCCGGTTGCCAAATTCGAAACGTCCAGCGATTGCGCCCACAGGAAAGCTGCCAGCACGGAAAGCTGTAGCTGGTTTTCACTGCCCCTTGGAACTGCATTCGCTGATAGACAGACATTCGCTTTCTACAAAAGCTTTCGTTGGTAAAGGGGCAACACTGTGTATTTCTCTCTCGCAGAGCCCGGTTGCCAAATTCGAAACGTCCAGCGATTGCGCCCACAGGAAAGCTGCCAGCACGGAAAGCTGTAGCTGGTTTTCACTGCCCCTTGGAACTGCATTCGCTGATAGACAGACATTCGCTTTCTACAAAAGCTTTCGTTCGTAAAGGGGCAAGACTGTGTATTTCTCTCTCGCAGAGCCCGGTTGCCAAATTCGAAACGTCCAGCGATTGCGCCCACAGGAAAGCTGCCAGCACGGAAAGCTGTAGCTGGTTTTCACTGCCCCTTGGAACTGCATTCGCTGATAGACAGACATTCGCTTTCTACAAAAGCTTTTGTTGGTAAAGGGGCAACACTGTGTATTTCTCTCTCGCAGAGCCCGGTTGCCAAATTCGAAACGTCCAGCGATTGCGCCCACAGGAAAGCTGCCAGCACGGAAAGCTGTAGCTGGTTTTCACTGCCCCTTGGAACTGCATTCGCTGATAGACAGACATTCGCTTTCTACAAAAGCTTTCGATGGTAAAGGGGCAACACTGTGTATTTCTCTCTCGCAGAGCCCGGTTGCCAAATTCGAAACGTCCAGCGATTGCGCCCACAGGAAAGCTGCCAGCACGGAAAGCTGTAGCTGGTTTTCACTGTCTCTTGGAACTGCATTCGCTGATAGACAGACATTCGCTTTCTACAAAAGCTTTCGTTCGTAAGGGGCAAGACTGTGTATTTCTCTCTCGCAGAGCCCGGTTGCCAAATTCGAAACGTCCAGCGATTGCGCCCACAGGAAAGCTGCCAGCACGGAAAGCTGTAGCTGGTTTTCACTGCCCCTTGGAACTGCATTCGCAGATAGACAGACATTCGCTTTCTGTAAAACCTTGCCTTCGTAAGGGGCAACACTGTGTATTTCTCTCTCGCAGAGCCCGGTTGCCAAATTCGAAACGTCCAGCGATTGCGCCCACAGGAAAGCTGCCAGCACGGAAAGCTGTAGCTGGTTTTCACTGCCCCTTGGAACTGCATTCGCTGATAGACAGACATTCGCTTTCTACAAACGCTTTCGTTGCTACAGGGGCAACAGTGTGTATTTCTCTCTCGCAGAGCCCGGTTGCCAAATTCGAAACGTCCAGCGATTGCGCCCACAGGAAAGCTGCCAGCACGGAAAGCTGTAGCTGGTTTTCACTGCCCCTTGGAACTGCATTCGCTGATAGACAGACATTCGCTTTCTACAAAAGCTTTCGTTGGTAAAGGGGCAACACTGTGTATTTCTCTCTCGCAGAGCCCGGTTGCCAAATTCGAAACGTCCAGCGATTGCGCCCACAGGAAAGCTGCCAGCACGGAAAGCTGTAGCTGGTTTTCACTGCGCCTTGGAACTGCATTCGCTGATAGACAGACATTCGCTTTCTACAAAAGCTTTTGTTGGTAAAGGGGCAACAGTGTGTATTTCCCTCTCGCAGAGCCCGGTTGCCAAATTCGAAACGTCCAGCGATTGCGCCCACAGGAAAGCTGCCAGCACGGAAAGCTGTAGCTGGTTTTCACTGCCCCTTGGAACTGCATTCGCTGATAGACAGACATTCGCTTTCTACAAAAGCTTTTGTTGGTAAAGGGGCAACACTGTGTATTTCTCTCTCGCAGAGCCCGGTTGCCAAATTTGAAACGTCCAGCGATTGCGCCCACAGGAAAGCTGCCAGCACGGAAAGCTGTAGCTGGTTTTCACTGCCCCTTGGAACTGCATTCGCTGATAGACAGACATTCGCTTTCTACAAAAGCTTTCGTTGGTAAAGGGGCAACACTGTGTATTTCTCTCTCGCAGAGCCCGGTTGCCAAATTCGAAACGTCCAGCGATTGCGCCCACAGGAAAGCTGCCAGCACGGAAAGCTGTAGCTGGTTTTCACTGCCCCTTGGAACTGCATTCGCTGATAGACAGACATTCGCTTTCTACAAAAGCTTTCGTTCGTAAAGGGGCAAGACTGTGTATTTCTCTCTCGCAGAGCCCGGTTGCCAAATTCGAAACGTCCAGCGATTGCGCCCACAGGAAAGCTGCCAGCACGGAAAGCTGTAGCTGGTTTTCACTGCCCCTTGGAACTGCATTCGCTGATAGACAGACATTCGCTTTCTACAAAAGCTTTCGATGGTAAAGGGGCAACAGTGTGTATTTCTCTCTCGCGGAGCCCGGTTGCCAAATTCGAAACGTCCAGCGATTGCGCCCACAGGAAAGCTGCCAGCACGGAAAGCTGTAGCTGGTTTTCACTGTCTCTTGGAACTGCATTCGCTGATAGACAGACATTCGCTTTCTACAAAAGCTTTCGTTCGTAAGGGGCAAGACTGTGTATTTCTCTCTCGCAGAGCCCGGTTGCCAAATTCGAAACGTCCAGCGATTGCGCCCACAGGAAAGCTGCCAGCACGGAAAGCTGTAGCTGGTTTTCACTGCCCCTTGGAACTGCATTCGCTGATAGACAGACATTCGCTTTCTACAAAAGCTTTCGTTGGTAAAGGGGCAACACTGTGTATTTCTCTCTCGCAGAGCCCGGTTGCCAAATTCGAAACGTCCAGCGATTGCGCCCACAGGAAAGCTGCCAGCACGGAAAGCTGTAGCTGGTTTTCACTGCCCCTTGGAACTGCATTCGCTGATAGACAGACATTCGCTTTCTACAAAAGCTTTCGTTGGTAAAGGGGCAACACTGTGTATTTCTCTCTCGCAGAGCCCGGTTGCCAAATTCGAAACGTCCAGCGATTGCGCCCACAGGAAAGCTGCCAGCACGGAAATCTGTAGCTGGTTTTCACTGCCCCTTGGAACTGCATTCGCTGATAGACAGACATTCGCTTTCTACAAAAGCTTTCGTTGGTAAAGGGGCAACAGTGTGTATTTCTCTCTCGCAGAGCCCGGTTGCCAAATTCGAAACGTCCAGCGATTGCGCCCACAGGAAAGCTGCCAGCACGGAAAGCTTTAGCTGGTTTTCACTGCCCATTGGAACTGCATTCGCTGCTAGACAGACATTCGCTTTCTGCAAAACCTTGCCTTCGTAAAGGGGCAACACTGTGTATTTCTCTCTCGCAGAGCCCTGTTGCCAAATTCGAAACGTCCAGCGATTGCGCCCACAGGAAAGCTGCCAGCACGGAAAGCTGTAGCTGGTTTTCACTGCCCCTTGGAACTGCATTCACTGATAGACAGACATTCGCTTTCTACAAAAGCTTTCGTTGGTAAAGGGGCAACACTGTGTATTTCTCTCTCGCAGAGCCCGGTTGCCAAATTCGAAACGTCCAGCGATTGCGCCCACAGGAAAGCTGCCAGCACGGAAAGCTGTAGCTGGTTTTCACTGCCCCTTGGAACTGCATTCACTGATAGACAGACATTCGCTTTCTACAAAAGCTTTCGTTGGTAAAGGGGCAACACTGTGTATTTCTCTCTCGCAGAGCCCAGTTGCCAAATTCGAAACGTCCAGCGATTGCGCCCACAGGAAAGCTGCCAGCACCGAAAGCTGTAGCTGGTTTTCACTGCCCCTTGGAACTGCATTCGCTGATAGACAGACATTCGCTTTCTACAAAAGCTTTCGTTGGTACAGGGGCAACACTGTGTATTTCTCTCTCGCAGAGCCCGGTTGCCAAATTCGAAACGTCCAGCGATTGCGCCCACAGGAAAGCTGCCAGCACGGAAAGCTGTAGCTGGTTTTCACTGCCCCTTGGAACTGCATTCGCAGATAGACAGACATTCGCTTTCTGTAAAACCTTGCCTTCGTAAGGGGCAACACTGTGTATTTCTCTCTCGCAGAGCCCGGTTGCCAAATTCGAAACGTCCAGCGATTGCGCCCACAGGAAAGCTGCCAGCACGGAAAGCTGTAGCTGGTTTTCACTGCCCCTTGGAACTGCATTCGCTGATAGACAGACATTCGCTTTCTACAAAAGCTTTCGTTGGTAAAGGGGCAACACTGTGTATTTCTCTCTCGCAGAGCCCGGTTGCCAAATTCGAAACGTCCAGCGATTGCGCCCACAGGAAAGCTGCCAGCACGGAAAGCTGTAGCTGGTTTTCACTGCCCCTTGGAACTGCATTCGCTGATAGACAGACATTCGCTTTCTACAAAAGCTTTTGTTGGTAAAGGGGCAACACTGTGTATTTCTCTCTCGCAGAGCCCGGTTGCCAAATTCGAAACGTCCAGCGATTGCGCCCACAGGAAAGCTGCCAGCACGGAAAGCTGTAGCTGGTTTTCACTGCCCCTTGGAACTGCATTCGCTGATAGACAGACATTCGCTTTCTACAAAAGCTTTCGTTGGTAAAGGGGCAACAGTGTGTATTTCTCTCTCGCAGAGCCCGGTTGCCAAATTCGAAACGTCCAGCGATTGCGCCCACAGGAAAGCTGCCAGCACGGAAAGCTGTAGCTGGTTTTCACTGCCCCTTGGAACTGCATTCGCTGATAGACAGACATTCGCTTTCTACAAAAGCTTTCGTTGGTAAAGGGGCAACACTGTGTATTTCTCTCTCGCAGAGCCCGGTTGCCAAATTCGAAACGTCCAGCGATTGCGCCCACAGGAAAGCTGCCAGCACGGAAAGCTGTAGCTGGTTTTCACTGCCCCTTGGAACTGCATTCGCTGATAGACAGACATTCGCTTTCTACAAAAGCTTTCGTTGCTACAGGGGCAACACTGTGTATTTCTCTCTCGCAGAGCCCGGTTGCCAAATTCGAAACGTCCAGCGATTGCGCCCACAGGAAAGCTGCCAGCACGGAAAGCTGTAGCTGGTTTTCACTGCCCCTTGGAACTGCATTCGCTGATAGACAGACATTCGCTTTCTACAAAAGCTTTTGTTGGTAAAGGGGCAACACTGTGTATTTCTCTCTCGCAGAGCCCGGTTGCCAAATTCGAAACGTCCAGCGATTGCGCCCACAGGAAAGCTGCCAGCACGGAAAGCTGTAGCTGGTTTTCACTGCCCCTTGGAACTGCATTCGCTGATAGACAGACATTCGCTTTCTACAAAAGCTTGCGTTCGTAAACGGGCAACAGTGTGTATTTCTCTCTCGCAGAGCCCGGTTGCCAAATTCGAAACGTCCAGCGATTGCGCCCACAGGAAAGCTGCCAGCACGGAAAGCTGTAGCTGGTTTTCACTGCCCCTTGGAACTGCATTCGCTGATAGACAGACATTCGCTTTCTACAAAAGCTTTCGTTGGTAAAGGGGCAACACTGTGTATTTCTCTCTCGCAGAGCCCGGTTGCCAAATTCGAAACGTCCAGCGATTGCGCCCACAGGAAAGCTGCCAGCACGGAAAGCTGTAGCTGGTTTTCACTGCCCCTTGGAACTGCATTCGCTGATAGACAGACATTCGCTTTCTACAAAAGCTTTCATTCGTAAAGGGGCAACACTGTGTATTTCTCTCTCGCAGAGCCCGGTTGCCAAATTCGAAACGTCCAGCGATTGCGCCCACAGGAAAGCTGCCAGCACGGAAAGCTGTAGCTGGTTTTCACTGCCCCTTGGAACTGCATTCGCTGATAGACAGACATTCGCTTTCTACAAAAGCTTTTGTTGGTAAAGGGGCAACACTGTGTATTTCTCTCTCGCAGAGCCCAGTTGCCAAATTCGAAACGTCCAGCGATTGCGCCCACAGGAAAGCTGCCAGCACGGAAAGCTGTAGCTGGTTTTCACTGCCCCTTGGAACTGCATTCGCTGATAGACAGACATTCGCTTTCTACAAAAGCTTTCATTCGTAAAGGGGCAACACTGTGTATTTCTCTCTCGCAGAGCCCGGTTGCCAAATTCGAAACGTCCAGCGATTGCGCCCACAGGAAAGCTGCCAGCACGGAAAGCTGTAGCTGGTTTTCACTGCCCCTTGGAACTGCATTCGCTGATAGACAGACATTCGCTTTCTACAAAAGCTTTCGTTGGTAAAGGGGCAACACTGTGTATTTCTCTCTCGCAGAGCCCGGTTGCCAAATTCGAAACGTCCAGCGATTGCGCCCACAGGAAAGCTGCCAGCACGGAAAGCTGTAGCTGGATTTCACTGCGCCTTGGAACTGCATTCGCTGATAGACAGACATTCGCTTTCTACAAAAGCTTTTGTTGGTAAAGGGGCAACAGTGTGTATTTCTCTCTCGCAGAGCCCGGTTGCCAAATTCGAAACGTCCAGCGATTGCGCCCACAGGAAAGCTGCCAGCACGGAAAGCTGTAGCTGGTTTTCACTGCCCCTTGGAACTGCATTCGCTGATAGACAGACATTCGCTTTCTACAAAAGCTTTCATTCGTAAAGGGGCAACACTGTGTATTTCTCTCTCGCAGAGCCCGGTTGCCAAATTCGAAACGTCCAGCGATTGCGCCCACAGGAAAGCTGCCAGCACGGAAAGCTGTAGCTGGTTTTCACTGCCCCTTGGAACTGCATTCGCTGAGAGACAGACATTCGCTTTCTACAAAAGCTTTTGTTGGTAAAGGGGCAAGTCTGTGTATTTCTCTCTCGCAGAGCCCGGTTGCCAAATTCGAAACGTCCAGCGATTGCGCCCACAGGAAAGCTGCCAGCACGGAAAGCTGTAGCTGGTTTTCACTGCCCCTTGGAACTGCATTCGCTGATAGACAGACATTCGCTTTCTACAAACGCTTTCGTTGCTACAGGGGCAACACTGTGTATTTCTCTCTCGCAGAGCCCGGTTGCCAAATTCGAAACGTCCAGCGATTGCGCCCACAGGAAAGCTGCCAGCACGGAAAGCTGTAGCTGGTTTTCACTGCCCCTTGGAACTGCATTCGCTGATAGACAGACATTCGCTTTCTACAAAAGCTTTCGTTGGTAAAGGGGCAACAGTGTGTATTTCTCTCTCGCAGAGCCCGGTTGCCAAATTCGAAACGTCCAGCGATTGCGCCCACAGGAAAGCTGCCAGCACGGAAAGCTGTAGCTGGTTTTCACTGCCCCTTGGAACTGCATTCGCTGATAGACAGACATTCGCTTTCTACAAAAGCTTTTGTTGGTAAAGGGGCAACACTGTGTATTTCTCTCTCGCAGAGCCCGGTTGCCAAATTCGAAACGTCCAGCGATTGCGCCCACAGGAAAGCTGCCAGCACGGAAAGCTGTAGCTGGTTTTCACTGCCCCTTGGAACTGCATTCGCTGATAGACAGACATTCGCTTTCTACAAACGCTTTCATTGCTACAGGGGCAACAGTGTGTATTTCTCTCTCGCAGAGCCCGGTTGCCAAATTCGAAACGTCCAGCGATTGCGCCCACAGGAAAGCTGCCAGCACGGAAAGCTGTAGCTGGTTTTCACTGCCCCTTGGAACTGCATTCGCTGATAGACAGACATTCGCTTTCTACAAAAGCTTTTGTTGGTAAAGGGGCAACACTGTGTATTTCTCTCTCGCAGAGCCCGGTTGCCAAATTCGAAACGTCCAGCGATTGCGCCCACAGGAAAGCTGCCAGCACGGAAAGCTGTAGCTGGTTTTCACTGCCCCTTGGAACTGCATTCGCTGATAGACAGACATTCGCTTTCTACAAACGCTTTCATTGCTACAGGGGCAACAGTGTGTATTTCTCTCTCGCAGAGCCCGGTTGCCAAATTCGAAACGTCCAGCGATTGCGCCCACAGGAAAGCTGCCAGCACGGAAAGCTGTAGCTGGTTTTCACTGCGCCTTGGAACTGCATTCGCTGATAGACAGACATTCGCTTTCTACAAAAGCTTTTGTTGGTAAAGGGGCAACAGTGTGTATTTCCCTCTCGCAGAGCCCGGTTGCCAAATTCGAAACGTCCAGCGATTGCGCCCACAGGAAAGCTGCCAGCACGGAAAGCTGTAGCTGGTTTTCACTGCCCCTTGGAACTGCATTCGCTGATAGACAGACATTCGCTTTCTACAAAAGCTTTTGTTGGTAAAGGGGCAACACTGTGTATTTCTCTCTCGCAGAGCCCGGTTGCCAAATTTGAAACGTCCAGCGATTGCGCCCACAGGAAAGCTGCCAGCACGGAAAGCTGTAGCTGGTTTTCACTGCCCCTTGGAACTGCATTCGCTGATAGACAGACATTCGCTTTCTACAAAAGCTTTCGTTGGTAAAGGGGCAACACTGTGTATTTCTCTCTCGCAGAGCCCGGTTGCCAAATTCGAAACGTCCAGCGATTGCGCCCACAGGAAAGCTGCCAGCACGGAAAGCTGTAGCTGGTTTTCACTGCCCCTTGGAACTGCATTCGCTGATAGACAGACATTCGCTTTCTACAAAAGCTTTTGTTGGTAAAGGGGCAACACTGTGTATTTCTCTCTCGCAGAGCCCGGTTGCCAAATTCGAAACGTCCAGCGATTGCGCCCACAGGAAAGCTGCCAGCACGGAAAGCTGTAGCTGGTTTTCACTGCCCCTTGGAACTGCATTCGCTGATAGACAGACATTCGCTTTCTACAAACGCTTTCATTGCTACAGGGGCAACAGTGTGTATTTCTCTCTCGCAGAGCCCGGTTGCCAAATTCGAAACGTCCAGCGATTGCGCCCACAGGAAAGCTGCCAGCACGGAAAGCTGTAGCTGGTTTTCACTGCGCCTTGGAACTGCATTCGCTGATAGACAGACATTCGCTTTCTACAAAAGCTTTTGTTGGTAAAGGGGCAACAGTGTGTATTTCCCTCTCGCAGAGCCCGGTTGCCAAATTCGAAACGTCCAGCGATTGCGCCCACAGGAAAGCTGCCAGCACGGAAAGCTGTAGCTGGTTTTCACTGCCCCTTGGAACTGCATTCGCTGATAGACAGACATTCGCTTTCTACAAAAGCTTTTGTTGGTAAAGGGGCAACACTGTGTATTTCTCTCTCGCAGAGCCCGGTTGCCAAATTTGAAACGTCCAGCGATTGCGCCCACAGGAAAGCTGCCAGCACGGAAAGCTGTAGCTGGTTTTCACTGCCCCTTGGAACTGCATTCGCTGATAGACAGACATTCGCTTTCTACAAAAGCTTTCGTTGGTAAAGGGGCAAGTCTGTGTATTTCTCTCTCGCAGAGCCCGGTTGCCAAATTCGAAACGTCCAGCGATTGCGCCCACAGGAAAGCTGCCAGCACGGAAAGCTGTAGCTGGTTTTCACTGCCCCTTGGAACTGCATTCGCTGATAGACAGACATTCGCTTTCTACAAAAGCTTTCGTTCGTAAAGGGGCAAGACTGTGTATTTCTCTCTCGCAGAGCCCGGTTGCCAAATTCGAAACGTCCAGCGATTGCGCCCACAGGAAAGCTGCCAGCACGGAAAGCTGTAGCTGGTTTTCACTGCCCCTTGGAACTGCATTCGCTGATAGACAGACATTCGCTTTCTACAAAAGCTTTTGTTGGTAAAGGGGCAACACTGTGTATTTCTCTCTCGCAGAGCCCGGTTGCCAAATTCGAAACGTCCAGCGATTGCGCCCACAGGAAAGCTGCCAGCACGGAAAGCTGTAGCTGGTTTTCACTGCCCCTTGGAACTGCATTCGCTGATAGACAGACATTCGCTTTCTACAAAAGCTTTTGTTGGTAAAGGGGCAACACTGTGTATTTCTCTCTCGCAGAGCCCGGTTGCCAAATTCGAAACGTCCAGCGATTGCGCCCACAGGAAAGCTGCCAGCACGGAAAGCTGTAGCTGGTTTTCACTGCCCCTTGGAACTGCATTCGCTGATAGACAGACATTCGCTTTCTACAAAAGCTTTCGATGGTAAAGGGGCAACAGTGTGTATTTCTCTCTCGCGGAGCCCGGTTGCCAAATTCGAAACGTCCAGCGATTGCGCCCACAGGAAAGCTGCCAGCACGGAAAGCTGTAGCTGGTTTTCACTGTCTCTTGGAACTGCATTCGCTGATAGACAGACATTCGTTTTCTACAAAAGCTTTCGTTCGTAAGGGGCAAGACTGTGTATTTCTCTCTCGCAGAGCCCGGTTGCCAAATTCGAAACGTCCAGCGATTGCGCCCACAGGAAAGCTGCCAGCACGGAAAGCTGTAGCTGGTTTTCACTGCCCCTTGGAACTGCATTCGCAGATAGACAGACATTCGCTTTCTGTAAAACCTTGCCTTCGTAAGGGGCAACACTGTGTATTTCTCTCTCGCAGAGCCCGGTTGCCAAATTCGAAACGTCCAGCGATTGCGCCCACAGGAAAGCTGCCAGCACGGAAAGCTGTAGCTGGTTTTCACTGCCCCTTGGAACTGCATTCACTGATAGACAGACATTCGCTTTCTACAAAAGCTTTCGTTGGTAAAGGGGCAACACTGTGTATTTCTCTCTCGCAGAGCCCGGTTGCCAAATTCGAAACGTCCAGCGATTGCGCCCACAGGAAAGCTGCCAGCACGGAAATCTGTAGCTGGTTTTCACTGCCCCTTGGAACTGCATTCGCTGATAGACAGACATTCGCTTTCTACAAAAGCTTTCGTTGGTAAAGGGGCAACAGTGTGTATTTCTCTCTCGCAGAGCCCGGTTGCCAAATTCGAAACGTCCAGCGATTGCGCCCACAGGAAAGCTGCCAGCACGGAAAGCTTTAGCTGGTTTTCACTGCCCATCGGAACTGCATTCGCTGCTAGACAGACATTCGGTTTCTGCAAAACCTTGCCTTCGTAAAGGGGCAACACTGTGTATTTCTCTCTCGCAGAGCCCTGTTGCCAAATTCGAAACGTCCAGCGATTGCGCCCACAGGAAAGCTGCCAGCACGGAAAGCTGTAGCTGGTTTTCACTGCCCCTTGGAACTGCATTCGCTGATAGACAGACATTCACTTTCTACAAAAGCTTTCGTTGGTAAAGGGGCAACACTGTGTATTTCTCTCTCGCAGAGCCCGGTTGCCAAATTCGAAACGTCCAGCGATTGCGCCCACAGGAAAGCTGCCAGCACGGAAAGCTGTAGCTGGTTTTCACTGCCCCTTGGAACTGCATTCACTGATAGACAGACATTCGCTTTCTACAAAAGCTTTCGTTGGTAAAGGGGCAACACTGTGTATTTCTCTCTCGCAGAGCCCAGTTGCCAAATTCGAAACGTCCAGCGATTGCGCCCACAGGAAAGCTGCCAGCACGGAAAGCTGTAGCTGGTTTTCACTGCCCCTTGGAACTGCATTCGCTGATAGACAGACATTCGCTTTCTACAAAAGCTTTCGTTGGTAAAGGGGCAACACTGTGTATTTCTCTCTCGCAGAGCCCGGTTGCCAAATTCGAAACGTCCAGCGATTGCGCCCACAGGAAAGCTGCCAGCACGGAAAGCTGTAGCTGGTTTTCACTGCCCCTTGGAACTGCATTCGCTGATAGACAGACATTCGCTTTCTACAAAAGCTTTTGTTGGTAAAGGGGTAAGACTGTGTATTTCTCTCTCGCAGAGCCCGGTTGCCAAATTCGAAACGTCCAGCGATTGCGCCCACAGGAAAGCTGCCAGCACGGAAAGCTGTAGCTGGTTTTCACTGCCCCTTGGAACTGCATTCGCTGATAGACAGACATTCGCTTTCTGTAAAACCTTGCCTTCGTAAGGGGCAACACTGTGTATTTCTCTCTCGCAGAGCCCGGTTGCCAAATCGAAACGTCCAGCGATTGCGCCCACAGGAAAGCTGCCAGCACGGAAAGCTGTAGCTGGTTTTCACTGCCCCTTGGAACTGCATTCGCAGATAGACAGACATTCGCTTTCTGTAAAACCTTGCCTTCGTAAGGGGCAACACTGTGTATTTCTCTCTCGCAGAGCCCGGTTGCCAAATTCGAAACGTCCAGCGATTGCGCCCACAGGAAAGCTGCCAGCACGGAAAGCTGTAGCTGGTTTTCACTGCCCCTTGGAACTGCATTCGCTGATAGACAGACATTCGCTTTCTACAAAAGCTTTCGTTGGTAAAGGGGCAACACTGTGTATTTCTCTCTCGCAGAGCCCGGTTGCCAAATTCGAAACGTCCAGCGATTGCGCCCACAGGAAAGCTGCCAGCACGGAAAGCTGTAGCTGGTTTTCACTGCCCCTTGGAACTGCATTCGCTGATAGACAGACATTCGCTTTCTACAAAAGCTTTCGTTGGTAAAGGGGCAACACTGTGTATTTCTCTCTCGCAGAGCCCGGTTGCCAAATTCGAAACGTCCAGCGATTGCGCCCACAGGAAAGCTGCCAGCACGGAAAGCTGTAGCTGGTTTTCACTGCCCCTTGGAACTGCATTCGCTGATAGACAGACATTCGCTTTCTACAAAAGCTTGCGTTCGTAAACGGGCAACAGTGTGTATTTCTCTCTCGCAGAGCCCGGTTGCCAAATTCGAAACGTCCAGCGATTGCGCCCACAGGAAAGCTGCCAGCACGGAAAGCTGTAGCTGGTTTTCACTGCCCCTTGGAACTGCATTCGCTGATAGACAGACATTCGCTTTCTACAAAAGCTTTTGTTGGTAAAGGGGCAACACTGTGTATTTCTCTCTCGCAGAGCCCGGTTGCCAAATTCGAAACGTCCAGCGATTGCGCCCACAGGAAAGCTGCCAGCACGGAAAGCTGTAGCTGGTTTTCACTGCCCCTTGGAACTGCATTCGCTGATAGACAGACATTCGCTTTCTACAAAAGCTTTCATTCGTAAAGGGGCAACACTGTGTATTTCTCTCTCGCAGAGCCCGGTTGCCAAATTCGAAACGTCCAGCGATTGCGCCCACAGGAAAGCTGCCAGCACGGAAAGCTGTAGCTGGTTTTCACTGCCCCTTGGAACTGCATTCGCTGATAGACAGACATTCGCTTTCTACAAAAGCTTTTGTTGGTAAAGGGGCAACACTGTGTATTTCTCTCTCGCAGAGCCCGGTTGCCAAATTCGAAACGTCCAGCGATTGCGCCCACAGGAAAGCTGCCAGCACGGAAAGCTGTAGCTGGTTTTCACTGCCCCTTGGAACTGCATTCGCTGATAGACAGACATTCGCTTTCTACAAAAGCTTTCATTCGTAAAGGGGCAACACTGTGTATTTCTCTCTCGCAGAGCCCGGTTGCCAAATTCGAAACGTCCAGCGATTGCGCCCACAGGAAAGCTGCCAGCACGGAAAGCTGTAGCTGGTTTTCACTGCCCCTTGGAACTGCATTCGCTGATAGACAGACATTCGCTTTCTACAAAAGCTTTCGTTGGTAAAGGGGCAACACTGTGTATTTCTCTCTCGCAGAGCCCGGTTGCCAAATTCGAAACGTCCAGCGATTGCGCCCACAGGAAAGCTGCCAGCACGGAAAGCTGTAGCTGGATTTCACTGCGCCTTGGAACTGCATTCGCTGATAGACAGACATTCGCTTTCTACAAAAGCTTTTGTTGGTAAAGGGGCAACAGTGTGTATTTCTCTCTCGCAGAGCCCGGTTGCCAAATTCGAAACGTCCAGCGATTGCGCCCACAGGAAAGCTGCCAGCACGGAAAGCTGTAGCTGGTTTTCACTGCCCCTTGGAACTGCATTCGCTGATAGACAGACATTCGCTTTCTACAAAAGCTTTTGTTGGTAAAGGGGCAACACTGTGTATTTCTCTCTCGCAGAGCCCGGTTGCCAAATTTGAAACGTCCAGCGATTGCGCCCACAGGAAAGCTGCCAGCACGGAAAGCTGTAGCTGGTTTTCACTGCCCCTTGGAACTGCATTCACTGATAGACAGACATTCGCTTTCTACAAAAGCTTTCGTTGGTAAAGGGGCAAGTCTGTGTATTTCTCTCTCGCAGAGCCCGGTTGCCAAATTCGAAACGTCCAGCGATTGCGCCCACAGGAAAGCTGCCAGCACGGAAAGCTGTAGCTGGTTTTCACTGCCCCTTGGAACTGCATTCGCTGATAGACAGACATTCGCTTTCTGTAAAACCTTGCCTTCGTAAGGGGCAACACTGTGTATTTCTCTCTCGCAGAGCCCGGTTGCCAAATTCGAAACGTCCAGCGATTGCGCCCACAGGAAAGCTGCCAGCACGGAAAGCTGTAGCTGGTTTTCACTGCCCCTTGGAACTGCATTCGCAGATAGACAGACATTCGCTTTCTGTAAAACCTTGCCTTCGTAAGGGGCAACACTGTGTATTTCTCTCTCGCAGAGCCCGGTTGCCAATTTTGAAACGTCCAGCGATTGCGCCCACAGGAAAGCTGCCAGCACGGAAAGCTGTAGCTGGTTTTCACTGCCCCTTGGAACTGCATTCGCTGATAGACAGACATTCGCTTTCTACAAACGCTTTCGTTGGTAAAGGGGCAACACTGTGTATTTCTCTCTCGCAGAGCCCGGTTGCCAAATTCGAAACGTCCAGCGATTGCGCCCACAGGAAAGCTGCCAGCACGGAAAGCTGTAGCTGGTTTTCACTGCCCCTTGGAACTGCATTCGCTGCTAGACAGACATTCGCTTTCTACAAACGCTTTCGTTGCTACAGGGGCAACACTCTGTATTTCTCTCTCGCAGAGCCCGGTTGCCAAATTCGAAACGTCCAGCGATTGCGCCCACAGGAAAGCTGCCAGCACGGAAAGCTATAGCTGGTTTTCACTGCCCCTTGGAACTGCATTCGCTGATAGACAGACATTCGCTTTCTGTAAAACCTTGCCTTCGTAAGGGGCAACACTGTGTATTTCTCTCTCGCAGGGCCCGGTTGGCAAATCGAAACGTCCAGCGATTGCGCCCACAGGAAAGCTGCCAGCACGGAAAGCTGTAGCTGGTTTTCACTGCCCCTTGGAACTGCATTCGCAGATAGACAGACATTCGCTTTCTGTAAAACCTTGCCTTCGTAAGGGGCAACACTGTGTATTTCTCTCTCGCAGAGCCCGGTTGCCAAATCGAAACGTCCAGCGATTGCGCCCACAGGAAAGCTGCCAGCACGGAAAGCTGTAGCTGGTTTTCACTGCCCCTTGGAACTGCATTCGCTGATAGACAGACATTCGCTTTCTGTAAAACCTTGCCTTCGTAAGGGGCAACACTGTGTATTTCTCTCTCGCAGAGCCCGGTTGCCAAATTCGAAACGTCCAGCGATTGCGCCCACAGGAAAGCTGCCAGCACGGAAAGCTGTAGCTGGTTTTCACTGCCCCTTGGAACTGCATTCGCTGATAGACAGACATTCGCTTTCTACAAACGCTTTCATTGGTAAAGGGGCAACACTGTGTATTTCTCTCTCGCAGAGCCCGGTTGCCAAATTCGAAACGTCCAGCGATTGCGCCCACAGGAAAGCTGCCAGCACGGAAAGCTGTAGCTGGTTTTCACTGCCCCTTGGAACTGCATTCGCTGATAGACAGACATTCGCTTTCTACAAACGCTTTCGTTGCTACAGGGGCAACACTGTGTATTTCTCTCTCGCAGAGCCCGGTTGCCAAATTCGAAACGTCCAGCGATTGCGCCCACAGGAAAGCTGCCAGCACGGAAAGCTGTAGCTGGTTTTCACTGCCCCTTGGAACTGCATTCGCTGATAGACAGACATTCGCTTTCTACAAAAGCTTTCGTTGGTAAAGGGGCAACACTGTGTATTTCTCTCTCGCAGAGCCCGGTTGCCAAATTCGAAACGTCCAGCGATTGCGCCCACAGGAAAGCTGCCAGCACGGAAAGCTGTAGCTGGTTTTCACTGCCCCTTGGAACTGCATTCGCTGATAGACAGACATTCGCTTTCTACAAAAGCTTTCGTTGGTAAAGGGGCAACACTGTGTATTTCTCTCTCGCAGAGCCCGGTTGCCAAATTCGAAACGTCCAGCGATTGCGCCCACAGGAAAGCTGCCAGCACGGAAAGCTGTAGCTGGTTTTCACTGCCCCTTGGAACTGCATTCGCTGATAGACAGACATTCGCTTTCTACAAACGCTTTCGTTGCTACAGGGGCAACACTGTGTATTTCTCTCTCGCAGAGCCCGGTTGCCAAATTCGAAATGTCCAGCGATTGCGCCCACAGGAAAGCTGCCAGCACGGAAAGCTGTAGCTGGTTTTCACTGCCCCTTGGAACTGCATTTGCTGATAGACAAACATTCGCTTTCTACAAACGCTTTCGTTGCTACAGGGGCAACACTGTGTATTTCTCTCTCGCAGAGCCCGGTTGCCAAATTCGAAACGTCCAGCGATTGCGCCCACAGGAAAGCTGCCAGCACGGAAAGCTATAGCTGGTTTTCACTGCCCCTTGGAACTGCATTCGCTGATAGACAGACATTCGCTTTCTACGAAAGCTTTTGTTGGTAAAGGGGCAACACTGTGTATTTCTCTCTCGCAGAGCCCGGTTGCCAAATTCGAAACGTCCAGCGATTGCGCCCACAGGAAAGCTGCCAGCACGGAAAGCTGTAGCTGGTTTTCACTGCCCCTTGGAACTGCATTCGCTGATAGACAGACATTCGCTTTCTACAAAAGCTTTCGTTGGTAAAGGGGCAAGTCTGTGTATTTCTCTCTCGCAGAGCCCGGTTGCCAAATTCGAAACGTCCAGCGATTGCGCCCACAGGAAAGCTGCCAGCACGGAAAGCTGTAGCTGGTTTTCACTGCCCCTTGGAACTGCATTCGCTGATAGACAGACATTCGCTTTCTACAAAAGCTTTCGTTGGTAAAGGGGCAACAGTGTGTATTTCTCTCTCGCAGAGCCCGGTTGCCAAATTCGAAAAGTCCAGCGATTGCGCCCACAGGAAAGCTGCCAGCACGGAAAGCTGTAGCTGGTTTTCACTGTCTCTTGGAACTGCATTCGCTGATAGACAGACATTCGTTTTCTACAAAAGCTTTCGTTGGTAAAGGGGCAACACTGTGTATTTCTCTCTCGCAGAGCCCGGTTGCCAAATTCGAAACGTCCAGCGATTGCGCCCACAGGAAAGCTGCCAGCACGGAAAGCTGTAGCTGGTTTTCACTGCCCCTTGGAACTGCATTCGCTGATAGATAGACATTCGCTTTCTATAAAACCTTGCCTTCGTAAGGGGCAACACTGTGTATTTCTCTCTCGCAGAGCCCGGTTGCCAAATCGAAACGTCCAGCGATTGCGCCCACAGGAAAGCTGCCAGCACGGAAAGCTGTAGCTGGTTTTCACTGCCCCTTGGAACTGCATTCGCTGATAGACAGACATTCACTTTCTACAAACGCTTTCGTTGGTAAAGGGGCAACAGTGTGTATTTCTCTCTCGCAGAGCCCGGTTGCCAAATTCGAAACGTCCAGCGATTGCGCCCACAGGAAAGCTGCCAGCACGGAAAGCTGTAGCTGGTTTTCACTGCCCCTTGGAACTGCATTCACTGATAGACAGACATTCGCTTTCTACAAAAGCTTTCGTTGGTAAAGGGGCAACAGTGTGTATTTCTCTCTCGCAGAGCCCGGTTGCCAAATTCGAAACGTCCAGCGATTGCGCCCACAGGAAAGCTGCCAGCACGGAAAGCTGTAGCTGGTTTTCACTGCCCCTTGGAACTGCATTCGCTGATAGACAGACATTCGCTTTCTACAAACGCTTTCGTTGCTACAGGGGCAACACTGTGTATTTCTCTCTCGCAGAGCCCGGTTGCCAAATTCGAAACGTCCAGCGATTGCGCCCACAGGAAAGCTGCCAGCACGGAAAGCTGTAGCTGGTTTTCACTGCCCCTTGGAACTGCATTCACTGATAGACAGACATTCGCTTTCTGCAAAACCTTGCCTTCGTAAAGGGGCAACAGTGTGTATTTCTCTCTCGCAGAGCCCAGTTGCCAAATTCGAAACGTCCAGCGATTGCGCCCACAGGAAAGCTGCCAGCACGGAAAGCTGTAGCTGGTTTTCACTGCCCCTTGGAACTGCATTCGCTGATAGATAGACATTCGTTTTCTACAAAAGCTTTCGTTCGTAAAGGGGCAACACTGTGTATTTCTCTCTCGCAGAGCCCGGTTGCCAAATTCGAAACGTCCAGCGATTGCGCCCACAGGAAAGCTGCCAGCACGGAAAGCTATAGCTGGTTTTCACTGCCCCTTGGAACTGCATTCGCTGATAGACAGACATTCGATTTCTATAAAAGCCTTCGTTCGTAAAGGGGCAACACTGTGTATTTCTCTCTCGCAGAGCCCGGTTGCCAAATTCGAAACGTCCAGCGATTGCGCCCACAGGAAAGCTGCCAGCACGGAAAGCTGTAGCTGGTTTTCACTGCCCCTTGGAACTGCATTCGCTGATAGACAGACATTCGCTTTCTACAAAAGCTTTCGTTGGTAAAGGGGCAACACTGTGTATTTCTCTCTCGCAGAGCCCGGTTGCCAAATTCGAAACGTCCAGCGATTGCGCCCACAGGAAAGCTGCCAGCACGGAAAGCTGTAGCTGGTTTTCACTGCCCCTTGGAACTGCATTCGCTGATAGACAGACATTCGCTTTCTGTAAAACCTTGCCTTCGTAAGGGGCAACACTGTGTATTTCTCTCTCGCAGAGCCCGGTTGCCAAATTCGAAACGTCCAGCGATTGCGCCCACAGGAAAGCTGCCAGCACGGAAAGCTGTAGCTGGTTTTCACTGCCCCTTGGAACTGCATTCGCAGATAGACAGACATTCGCTTTCTGTAAAACCTTGCCTTCGTAAGGGGCAACACTGTGTATTTCTCTCTCGCAGAGCCCGGTTGCCAAATTCGAAACGTCCAGCGATTGCGCCCACAGGAAAGCTGCCAGCACGGAAAGCTATAGCTGGTTTTCACTGCCCCTTGGAACTGCATTCGCTGATAGACAGACATTCGCTTTCTACAAACGCTTTCGTTGGTAAAGGGGCAACACTGTGTATTTCTCTCTCGCAGAGCCCGGTTGCCAAATTCGAAACGTCCAGCGATTGCGCCCACAGGAAAGCTGCCAGCACGGAAAGCTGTAGCTGGTTTTCACTGCCCCTTGGAACTGCATTCGCTGATAGACAGACATTCGCTTTCTACAAACGCTTTCGTTGCTACAGGGGCAACAGTGTGTATTTCTCTCTCGCAGAGCCCGGTTGCCAAATTCGAAACGTCCAGCGATTGCGCCCACAGGAAAGCTGCCAGCACGGAAAGCTGTAGCTGGTTTTCACTGCCCCTTGGAACTGCATTCGCAGATAGACAGACATTCGTTTTCTGCAAAACCTTGCCTTCGTAAAGGGGCAACACTGTGTATTTCTCTCTCGCAGAGCCCAGTTGCCAAATTCGAAACGTCCAGCGATTGCGCCCACAGGAAAGCTGCCAGCACGGAAAGCTGTAGCTGGTTTTCACTGCCCCTTGGAACTGCATTCACTGATAGACAGACATTCGCTTTCTACAAAAGCTTTTGTTGGTAAAGGGGCAACACTGTGTATTTCTCTCTCGCAGAGCCCGGTTGCCAAATTCGAAACGTCCAGCGATTGCGCCCACAGGAAAGCTGCCAGCACGGAAAGCTGTAGCTGGTTTTCACTGCCCCTTGGAACTGCATTCGCTGATAGACAGACATTCGCTTTCTACAAAAGCTTTCGTTGGTAAAGGGGCAAGTCTGTGTATTTCTCTCTCGCAGAGCCCGGTTGCCAAATTCGAAACGTCCAGCGATTGCGCCCACAGGAAAGCTGCCAGCACGGAAAGCTGTAGCTGGTTTTCACTGCCCCTTGGAACTGCATTCGCTGATAGACAGACATTCGCTTTCTACAAAAGCTTTTGTTGGTAAAGGGGCAACACTGTGTATTTCTCTCTCGCAGAGCCCGGTTGCCAAATTCGAAACGTCCAGCGATTGCGCCCACAGGAAAGCTGCCAGCACGGAAAGCTGTAGCTGGTTTTCACTGCCCCTTGGAACTGCATTCGCAGATAGACAGACATTCGCTTTCTGTAAAACCTTGCCTTCGTAAGGGGCAACACTGTGTATTTCTCTCTCGCAGAGCCCGGTTGCCAAATCGAAACGTCCAGCGATTGCGCCCACAGGAAAGCTGCCAGCACGGAAAGCTGTAGCTGGTTTTCACTGCCCCTTGGAACTGCATTCGCAGATAGACAGACATTCGCTTTCTGTAAAACCATGCCTTCGTAAGGGGCAACACTGTGTATTTCTCTCTCGCAGAGCCCGGTTGCCAAATTCGAAACGTCCAGCGATTGCGCCCACAGGAAAGCTGCCAGCACGGAAAGCTGTAGCTGGTTTTCACTGCCCCTTGGAACTGCATTCGCTGATAGACAGACATTCGCTTTCTACAAACGCTTTCATTGGTAAAGGGGCAACACTGTGTATTTCTCTCTCGCAGAGCCCGGTTGCCAAATTTGAAACGTCCAGCGATTGCGCCCACAGGAAAGCTGCCAGCACGGAAAGCTGTAGCTGGTTTTCACTGCCCCTTGGAACTGCATTCGCTGATAGACAGACATTCGCTTTCTACAAACGCTTTCGTTGCTACAGGGGCAACACTGTGTATTTCTCTCTCGCAGAGCCCGGTTGCCAAATTCGAAACGTCCAGCGATTGCGCCCACAGGAAAGCTGCCAGCACGGAAAGCTGTAGCTGGTTTTCACTGCCCCTTGGAACTGCATTCGCTGATAGACAGACATTCGCTTTCTACAAAAGCTTTCGTTGGTAAAGGGGCAACACTGTGTATTTCTCTCTCGCAGAGCCCGGTTGCCAAATTCGAAACGTCCAGCGATTGCGCCCACAGGAAAGCTGCCAGCACGGAAAGCTGTAGCTGGTTTTCACTGCCCCTTGGAACTGCATTCGCTGATAGACAGACATTCGCTTTCTACAAAAGCTTTCGTTGGTAAAGGGGCAAGTCTGTGTATTTCTCTCTCGCAGAGCCCGGTTGCCAAATTCGAAACGTCCAGCGATTGCGCCCACAGGAAAGCTGCCAGCACGGAAAGCTGTAGCTGGTTTTCACTGCCCCTTGGAACTGCATTTGCTGATAGACAAACATTCGCTTTCTACAAACGCTTTCGTTGCTACAGGGGCAACACTGTGTATTTCTCTCTCGCAGAGCCCGGTTGCCAAATTCGAAACGTCCAGCGATTGCGCCCACAGGAAAGCTGCCAGCACGGAAAGCTGTAGCTGGTTTTCACTGCCCCTTGGAACTGCATTCGCTGATAGACAGACATTCGCTTTCTACAAAAGCTTTTGTTGGTAAAGGGGCAACACTGTGTATTTCTCTCTCGCAGAGCCCGGTTGCCAATTTCGAAACGTCCAGCGATTGCGCCCACAGGAAAGCTGCCAGCACGGAAAGCTGTAGCTGGTTTTCACTGCCCCTTGGAACTGCATTCGCTGATAGACAGACATTCGCTTTCTACAAAAGCTTTCGATGGTAAAGGGGCAACAGTGTGTATTTCTCTCTCGCAGAGCCCGGTTGCCAAATTCGAAAAGTCCAGCGATTGCGCCCACAGGAAAGCTGCCAGCACGGAAAGCTGTAGCTGGTTTTCACTGTCTCTTGGAACTGCATTCGCTGATAGACAGACATTCGTTTTCTACAAAAGCTTTCGTTGGTAAAGGGGCAACACTGTGTATTTCTCTCTCGCAGAGCCCGGTTGCCAAATTCGAAACGTCCAGCGATTGCGCCCACAGGAAAGCTGCCAGCACGGAAAGCTGTAGCTGGTTTTCACTGCCCCTTGGAACTGCATTCGCTGATAGATAGACATTCGCTTCCTATAAAACCTTGCCTTCGTAAGGGGCAACACTGTGTATTTCTCTCTCGCAGAGCCCGGTTGCCAAATCGAAACGTCCAGCGATTGCGCCCACAGGAAAGCTGCCAGCACGGAAAGCTGTAGCTGGTTTTCACTGCCCCTTGGAACTGCATTCGCTGATAGACAGACATTCACTTTCTACAAACGCTTTCGTTGGTAAAGGGGCAACAGTGTGTATTTCTCTCTCGCAGAGCCCGGTTGCCAAATTCGAAACGTCCAGCGATTGCGCCCACAGGAAAGCTGCCAGCACGGAAAGCTGTAGCTGGTTTTCACTGCCCCTTGGAACTGCATTCGCTGATAGACAGACATTCGCTTTCTACAAAAGCTTTCGTTGGTAAAGGGGCAACACTGTGTATTTCTCTCTCGCAGAGCCCGGTTGCCAAATTCGAAACGTCCAGCGATTGCGCCCACAGGAAAGCTGCCAGCACGGAAAGCTGTAGCTGGTTTTCACTGCCCCTTGGAACTGCATTCGCTGATAGACAGACATTCGCTTTCTACAAACGCTTTCGTTGCTACAGGGGCAACACTGTGTATTTCTCTCTCGCAGAGCCCGGTTGCCAAATTCGAAACGTCCAGCGATTGCGCCCACAGGAAAGCTGCCAGCACGGAAAGCTGTAGCTGGTTTTCACTGCCCCTTGGAACTGCATTCGCTGATAGACAGACATTCGCTTTCTACAAAAGCTTGCGTTCGTAAACGGGCAACAGTGTGTATTTCTCTCTCGCAGAGCCCGGTTGCCAAATTCGAAACGTCCAGCGATTGCGCCCACAGGAATGCTGCCAGCACGGAAAGCTTTAGCTGGTTTTCACTGCCCATTGGAACTGCATTCGCTGATAGACAGACATTCGCTTTCTGCAAAACCTTGCCTTCGTAAAGGGGCAACACTGTGTATTTCTCTCTCGCAGAGCCCAGTTGCCAAATTCGAAACGTCCAGCGATTGCGCCCACAGGAAAGCTGCCAGCACGGAAAGCTGTAGCTGGTTTTCACTGCCCCTTGGAACTGCATTCGCTGATAGATAGACATTCGTTTTCTACAAAAGCTTTCGTTCGTAAAGGGGCAACACTGTGTATTTCTCTCTCGCAGAGCCCGGTTGCCAAATTCGAAACGTCCAGCGATTGCGCCCACAGGAAAGCTGCCAGCACGGAAAGCTATAGCTGGTTTTCACTGCCCCTTGGAACTGCATTCGCTGATAGACAGACATTCGTTTTCTACAAAAGCCTTCGTTCGTAAAGGGGCAACACTGTGTATTTCTCTCTCGCAGAGCCCGGTTGCCAAATTCGAAACGTCCAGCGATTGCGCCCACAGGAAAGCTGCCAGCACGGAAAGCTGTAGCTGGTTTTCACTGCCCCTTGGAACTGCATTCGCTGATAGACAGACATTCGCTTTCTACAAAAGCTTTCGTTGGTAAAGGGGCAAGTCTGTGTATTTCTCTCTCGCAGAGCCCGGTTGCCAAATTCGAAACGTCCAGCGATTGCGCCCACAGGAAAGCTGCCAGCACGGAAAGCTGTAGCTGGTTTTCACTGCCCCTTGGAACTGCATTCGCTGATAGACAGACATTCGCTTTCTACAAAAGCTTTCGTTCGTAAAGGGGCAACACTGTGTATTTCTCTCTCGCAGAGCCCGGTTGCCAAATTCGAAACGTCCAGCGATTGCGCCCACAGGAAAGCTGCCAGCACGGAAAGCTGTAGCTGGTTTTCACTGCCCCTTGGAACTGCATTCGCTGATAGACAGACATTCGCTTTCTACAAAAGCTTTCGATGGTAAAGGGGCAACAGTGTGTATTTCTCTCTCGCAGAGCCCGGTTGCCAAATTCGAAACGTCCAGCGATTGCGCCCACAGGAAAGCTGCCAGCACGGAAAGCTGTAGCTGGTTTTCACTGTCTCTTGGAACTGCATTCGCTGATAGACAGACATTCGTTTTCTACAAAAGCTTTCGTTGGTAAAGGGGCAACACTGTGTATTTCTCTCTCGCAGAGCCCGGTTGCCAAATTCGAAACGTCCAGCGATTGCGCCCACAGGAAAGCTGCCAGCACGGAAAGCTGTAGCTGGTTTTCACTGCCCCTTGGAACTGCATTCGCTGATAGATAGACATTCGCTTTCTATAAAACCTTGCCTTCGTAAGGGGCAACACTGTGTATTTCTCTCTCGCAGAGCCCGGTTGCCAAATCGAAACGTCCAGCGATTGCGCCCACAGGAAAGCTGCCAGCACGGAAAGCTGTAGCTGGTTTTCACTGCCCCTTGGAACTGCATTCGCTGATAGACAGACATTCACTTTCTACAAACGCTTTCGTTGGTAAAGGGGCAACAGTGTGTATTTCTCTCTCGCAGAGCCCGGTTGCCAAATTCGAAACGCCAGCGATTGCGCCCACAGGAAAGCTGCCAGCACGGAAAGCTGTAGCTGGTTTTCACTGCCCCTTGGAACTGCATTCACTGATAGACAGACATTCGCTTTCTACAAAAGCTTTCGTTGGTAAAGGGGCAACACTGTGTATTTCTCTCTCGCAGAGCCCGGTTGCCAAATTCGAAACGTCCAGCGATTGCGCCCACAGGAAAGCTGCCAGCACGGAAAGCTGTAGCTGGTTTTCACTGCCCCTTGGAACTGCATTCGCTGATAGACAGACATTCGCTTTCTACAAACGCTTTCGTTGCTACAGGGGCAACACTGTGTATTTCTCTCTCGCAGAGCCCGGTTGCCAAATTCGAAACGTCCAGCGATTGCGCCCACAGGAAAGCTGCCAGCACGGAAAGCTGTAGCTGGTTTTCACTGCCCCTTGGAACTGCATTCGCTGATAGACAGACATTCGCTTTCTACAAAAGCTTTCGTTGGTAAAGGGGCAACAGTGTGTATTTCTCTCTCGCAGAGCCCGGTTGCCAAATTCGAAACGTCCAGCGATTGCGCCCACAGGAAAGCTGCCAGCACGGAAAGCTGTAGCTGGTTTTCACTGCCCCTTGGAACTGCATTCGCTGATAGACAGACATTCGCTTTCTACAAACGCTTTCGTTGCTACAGGGGCAACACTGTGTATTTCTCTCTCGCAGAGCCCGGTTGCCAAATTCGAAACGTCCAGCGATTGCGCCCACAGGAAAGCTGCCAGCACGGAAAGCTGTAGCTGGTTTTCACTGCCCATTGGAACTGCATTCGCTGCTAGACAGACATTCGCTTTCTGCAAAACCTTGCCTTCGTAAAGGGGCAACACTGTGTATTTCTCTCTCGCAGAGCCCAGTTGCCAAATTCGAAACGTCCAGCGATTGCGCCCACAGGAAAGCTGCCAGCACGGAAAGCTGTAGCTGGTTTTCACTGCCCCTTGGAACTGCATTCGCTGATAGATAGACATTCGTTTTCTACAAAAGCTTTCGTTCGTAAAGGGGCAACACTGTGTATTTCTCTCTCGCAGAGCCCGGTTGCCAAATTCGAAACGTCCAGCGATTGCGCCCACAGGAAAGCTGCCAGCACGGAAAGCTATAGCTGGTTTTCACTGCCCCTTGGAACTGCATTCGCTGATAGACAGACATTCGCTTTCTACAAAAGCCTTCGTTCGTAAAGGGGCAACACTGTGTATTTCTCTCTCGCAGAGCCCGGTTGCCAAATTCGAAACGTCCAGCGATTGCGCCCACAGGAAAGCTGCCAGCACGGAAAGCTGTAGCTGGTTTTCACTGCCCCTTGGAACTGCATTCGCTGATAGACAGACATTCGCTTTCTACAAAAGCTTTCGTTGGTAAAGGGGCAAGTCTGTGTATTTCTCTCTCGCAGAGCCCGGTTGCCAAATTCGAAACGTCCAGCGATTGCGCCCACAGGAAAGCTGCCAGCACGGAAAGCTGTAGCTGGTTTTCACTGCCCCTTGGAACTGCATTCGCTGATAGACAGACATTCGCTTTCTACAAAAGCTTTCGTTGGTAAAGGGGCAACAGTGTGTATTTCTCTCTCGCAGAGCCCGGTTGCCAAATTCGAAACGTCCAGCGATTGCGCCCACAGGAAAGCTGCCAGCACGGAAAGCTGTAGCTGGTTTTCACTGCCCCTTGGAACTGCATTCGCTGATAGACAGACATTCGCTTTCTACAAAAGCTTTTGTTGGTAAAGGGGCAACAGTGTGTATTTCTCTCTCGCAGAGCCCGGTAGCCAAATTCGAAACGTCCAGCGATTGCGCCCACAGGAAAGCTGCCAGCACGGAAAGCTGTAGCTGGTTTTCACTGCCCCTTGGAACTGCATTCGCAGATAGACAGACATTCGCTTTCTACAAACGCTTTCGTTGGTAAAGGGGCAACACTGTGTATTTCTCTCTCGCAGAGCCCGGTTGCCAAATTCGAAACGTCCAGCGATTGCGCCCACAGGAAAGCTGCCAGCATGGAAAGCTGTAGCTGGTTTTCACTGCCCCTTGGAACTGCATTCGCTGATAGACAGACATTCGCTTTCTACAAACGCTTTCGTTGCTACAGGGGCAACACTCTGTATTTCTCTCTCGCAGAGCCCGGTTGCCAAATTCGAAACGTCCAGCGATTGCGCCCACAGGAAAGCTGCCAGCACGGAAAGCTGTAGCTGGTTTTCACTGCCCCTTGGAACTGCATTCGCTGATAGACAGACATTCGCTTTCTGTAAAACCTTGCCTTCGTAAGGGGCAACACTGTGTATTTCTATCTCGCAGAGCCCGGTTGCCAAATCGAAACGTCCAGCGATTGCGCCCACAGGAAAGCTGCCAGCACGGAAAGCTGTAGCTGGTTTTCACTGCCCCTTGGAACTGCATTCGCTGATAGACAGACATTCGCTTTCTACAAAAGCTTTCGTTGGTAAAGGGGCAACACTGTGTATTTCTCTCTCGCAGAGCCCGGTTGCCAAATTCGAAACGTCCAGCGATTGCGCCCACAGGAAAGCTGCCAGCACGGAAAGCTGTAGCTGGTTTTCACTGCCCCTTGGAACTGCATTCGCTGATAGACAGACATTCGCTTTCTACAAAAGCTTTCGTTGGTAAAGGGGCAACAGTGTGTATTTCTCTCTCGCAGAGACCGGTTGCCAAATTCGAAACGTCCAGCGATTGCGCCCACAGGAAAGCTGCCAGCACGGAAAGCTGTAGCTGGTTTTCACTGCCCCTTGGAACTGCATTCGCTGATAGACAGACATTCGTTTTCTACAAAAGCTTTCGTTCGTAAAGGGGCAACACTGTGTATTTCTCTCTCGCAGAGCCCGGTTGCCAAATTCGAAACGTCCAGCGATTGCGCCCACAGGAAAGCTGCCAGCACGGAAAGCTGTAGCTGGTTTTCACTGCCCCTTGGAACTGCATTCGCTGATAGACAGACATTCGCTTTCTACAAAAGCTTTCGTTGGTAAAGGGGCAACAGTGTGTATTTCTCTCTCGCAGAGCCCGGTTGCCAAATTCGAAACGTCCAGCGATTGCGCCCACAGGAAAGCTGCCAGCACGGAAAGCTATAGCTGGTTTTCACTGCCCCTTGGAACTGCATTCGCTGATAGACAGACATTCGCTTTCTACAAAAGCTTTCGTTCGTAAACGGGCAACACTGTGTATTTCTCTCTCGCAGAGCCCGGTTGCCAAATTCGAAACGTCCAGCGATTGCGCCCACAGGAAAGCTGCCAGCACGGAAAGCTGTAGCTGGTTTTCACTGCCCCTTGGAACTGCATTCGCTGATAGACAGACATTCGCTTTCTGTAAAACCTTGCCTTCGTAAGGGGCAACACTGTGTATTTCTCTCTCGCAGAGCCCGGTTGCCAAATCGAAACGTCCAGCGATTGCGCCCACAGGAAAGCTGCCAGCACGGAAAGCTGTAGCTGGTTTTCACTGCCCCTTGGAACTGCATTCGCAGATAGACAGACATTCGCTTTCTGTAAAACCTTGCCTTCGTAAAGGGCAACACTGTGTATTTCTCTCTCGCAGAGCCCGGTTGCCAAATTCGAAACGTCCAGCGATTGCGCCCACAGGAAAGCTGCCAGCACGGAAAGCTGTAGCTGGTTTTCACTGCCCCTTGGAACTGCATTCGCTGATAGACAGACATTCGCTTTCTACAAAAGCTTTCGTTGGTAAAGGGGCAACACTGTGTATTTCTCTCTCGCAGAGCCCGGTTGCCAAATTCGAAACGTCCAGCGATTGCGCCCACAGGAAAGCTGCCAGCACGGAAAGCTGTAGCTGGTTTTCACTGCCCCTTGGAACTGCATTCACTGATAGACAGACATTCGCTTTCTACAAAAGCTTTCGTTGGTAAAGGGGCAACACTGTGTATTTCTCTCTCGCAGAGCCCGGTTGCCAAATTCGAAACGTCCAGCGATTGCGCCCACAGGAAAGCTGCCAGCACGGAAAGCTGTAGCTGGTTTTCACTGCCCCTTGGAACTGCATTCGCTGATAGACAGACATTCGCTTTCTACAAAAGCTTTTGTTGGTAAAGGGGCAACACTGTGTATTTCTCTCTCGCAGAGCCCGGTTGCCAAATTCGAAACGTCCAGCGATTGCGCCCACAGGAAAGCTGCCAGCACGGAAAGCTGTAGCTGGTTTTCACTGCCCCTTGGAACTGCATTCGCTGATAGACAGACATTCGCTTTCTACAAAAGCTTTTGTTGGTAAAGGGGCAAGACTGTGTATTTCTCTCTCGCAGAGCCCGGTTGCCAAATTCGAAACGTCCAGCGATTGCGCCCACAGGAAAGCTGCCAGCACGGAAAGCTGTAGCTGGTTTTCACTGCCCCTTGGAACTGCATTCGCTGATAGACAGACATTCGCTTTCTACAAAAGCTTGCGTTCGTAAACGGGCAACACTGTGTATTTTCTCTCGCAGAGCCCGGTTGCCAAATTCGAAACGTCCAGCGATTGCGCCCACAGGAAAGCTGCCAGCACGGAAAGCTGTAGCTGGTTTTCACTGCCCATTGGAACTGCATTCGCTGCTAGACAGACATTCGCTTTCTGCAAAACCTTGCCTTCGTAAAGGGGCAACACTGTGTATTTCTCTCTCGCAGAGCCCAGTTGCCAAATTCGAAACGTCCAGCGATTGCGCCCACAGGAAAGCTGCCAGCACGGAAAGCTGTAGCTGGTTTTCACTGCCCCTTGGAACTGCATTCGCTGATAGATAGACATTCGTTTTCTACAAAAGCTTTCGTTCGTAAAGGGGCAACACTGTGTATTTCTCTCTCGCAGAGCCCGGTTGCCAAATTCGAAACGTCCAGCGATTGCGCCCACAGGAAAGCTGCCAGCACGGAAAGCTATAGCTGGTTTTCACTGCCCCTTGGAACTGCATTCGCTGATAGACAGACATTCGATTTCTACAAAAGCCTTCGTTCGTAAAGGGGCAACACTGTGTATTTCTCTCTCGCAGAGCCCGGTTGCCAAATTCGAAACGTCCAGCGATTGCGCCCACAGGAAAGCTGCCAGCACGGAAAGCTGTAGCTGGTTTTCACTGCCCCTTGGAACTGCATTCGCTGATAGACAGACATTCGCTTTCTACAAAAGCTTTCGTTGGTAAAGGGGCAAGTCTGTGTATTTCTCTCTCGCAGAGCCCGGTTGCCAAATTCGAAACGTCCAGCGATTGCGCCCACAGGAAAGCTGCCAGCACGGAAAGCTGTAGCTGGTTTTCACTGCCCCTTGGAACTGCATTCGCTGATAGACAGACATTCGCTTTCTACAAAAGCTTTCGTTGGTAAAGGGGCAACAGTGTGTATTTCTCTCTCGCAGAGCCCGGTTGCCAAATTCGAAACGTCCAGCGATTGCGCCCACAGGAAAGCTGCCAGCACGGAAAGCTGTAGCTGGTTTTCACTGCCCCTTGGAACTGCATTCGCTGATAGACAGACATTCGCTTTCTACAAAAGCTTTTGTTGGTAAAGGGGCAACAGTGTGTATTTCTCTCTCGCAGAGCCCGGTAGCCAAATTCGAAACGTCCAGCGATTGCGCCCACAGGAAAGCTGCCAGCACGGAAAGCTGTAGCTGGTTTTCACTGCCCCTTGGAACTGCATTCGCAGATAGACAGACATTCGCTTTCTACAAACGCTTTCGTTGGTAAAGGGGCAACACTGTGTATTTCTCTCTCGCAGAGCCCGGTTGCCAAATTCGAAACGTCCAGCGATTGCGCCCACAGGAAAGCTGCCAGCATGGAAAGCTGTAGCTGGTTTTCACTGCCCCTTGGAACTGCATTCGCTGATAGACAGACATTCGCTTTCTACAAACGCTTTCGTTGCTACAGGGGCAACACTCTGTATTTCTCTCTCGCAGAGCCCGGTTGCCAAATTCGAAACGTCCAGCGATTGCGCCCACAGGAAAGCTGCCAGCACGGAAAGCTGTAGCTGGTTTTCACTGCCCCTTGGAACTGCATTCGCTGATAGACAGACATTCGCTTTCTGTAAAACCTTGCCTTCGTAAGGGGCAACACTGTGTATTTCTATCTCGCAGAGCCCGGTTGCCAAATCGAAACGTCCAGCGATTGCGCCCACAGGAAAGCTGCCAGCACGGAAAGCTGTAGCTGGTTTTCACTGCCCCTTGGAACTGCATTCGCTGATAGACAGACATTCGCTTTCTGTAAAACCTTGCCTTCGTAAGGGGCAACACTGTGTATTTCTCTCTCGCAGAGCCCGGTTGCCAAATTCGAAACATCCAGCGATTGCGCCCGCAGGAAAGCTGCCAGCACGGAAAGCTGTAGCTGGTTTTCACTGCCCCTTGGAACTGCATTCGCTGATAGACAGACATTCGCTTTCTACAAACGCTTTCATTGGTAAAGGGGCAACACTGTGTATTTCTCTCTCGCAGAGCCCGGTTGCCAAATTCGAAACGTCCAGCGATTGCGCCCACAGGAAAGCTGCCAGCACGGAAAGCTGTAGCTGGTTTTCACTGCCCCTTGGAACTGCATTCGCTGATAGACAGACATTCGCTTTCTACAAACGCTTTCGTTGCTACAGGGGCAACACTGTGTATTTCTCTCTCGCAGAGCCCGGTTGCCAAATTCGAAACGTCCAGCGATTGCGCCCACAGGAAAGCTGCCAGCACGGAAAGCTGTAGCTGGTTTTCACTGCCCCTTGGAACTGCATTCGCTGATAGACAGACATTCGCTTTCTACAAAAGCTTTCGTTGGTAAAGGGGCAACACTGTGTATTTCTCTCTCGCAGAGCCCGGTTGCCAAATTCGAAACGTCCAGCGATTGCGCCCACAGGAAAGCTGCCAGCACGGAAAGCTGTAGCTGGTTTTCACTGCCCCTTGGAACTGCATTCGCTGATAGACAGACATTCGCTTTCTACAAAAGCTTTCGTTGGTAAAGGGGCAACACTGTGTATTTCTCTCTCGCAGAGCCCGGTTGCCAAATTCGAAACGTCCAGCGATTGCGCCCACAGGAAAGCTGCCAGCACGGAAAGCTGTAGCTGGTTTTCACTGCCCCTTGGAACTGCATTCGCTGATAGACAGACATTCGCTTTCTACAAAAGCTTTCGTTGGTAAAGGGGCAACACTGTGTATTTCTCTCTCGCAGAGCCCGGTTGCCAAATTCGAAACGTCCAGCGATTGCGCCCACAGGAAAGCTGCCAGCACGGAAAGCTGTAGCTGGTTTTCACTGCCCCTTGGAACTGCATTCGCTGATAGACAGACATTCGCTTTCTACAAAAGCTTTCGTTGGTAAAGGGGCAACAGTGTGTATTTCTCTCTCGCAGAGACCGGTTGCCAAATTCGAAACGTCCAGCGATTGCGCCCACAGGAAAGCTGCCAGCACGGAAAGCTGTAGCTGGTTTTCACTGCCCCTTGGAACTGCATTCGCTGATAGACAGACATTCGTTTTCTACAAAAGCTTTCGTTCGTAAAGGGGCAACACTGTGTATTTCTCTCTCGCAGAGCCCGGTTGCCAAATTCGAAACGTCCAGCGATTGCGCCCACAGGAAAGCTGCCAGCACGGAAAGCTGTAGCTGGTTTTCACTGCCCCTTGGAACTGCATTCGCTGATAGACAGACATTCGCTTTCTACAAAAGCTTTCGTTGGTAAAGGGGCAACAGTGTGTATTTCTCTCTCGCAGAGCCCGGTTGCCAAATTCGAAACGTCCAGCGATTGCGCCCACAGGAAAGCTGCCAGCACGGAAAGCTATAGCTGGTTTTCACTGCCCCTTGGAACTGCATTCGCTGATAGACAGACATTCGTTTTCTACAAAAGCTTTCGTTCGTAAACGGGCAACACTGTGTATTTCTCTCTCGCAGAGCCCGGTTGCCAAATTCGAAACGTCCAGCGATTGCGCCCACAGGAAAGCTGCCAGCACGGAAAGCTGTAGCTGGTTTTCACTGCCCCTTGGAGCTTCATTCGCTGATAAACAGACATTCGCTTTCTACAAAAGCTTTTGTTGGTAAAGGGGCAACAGTGTGTATTTCTCTCTCGCAGAGCCCGGTTGCCAAATTCGAAACGTCCAGCGATTGCGCCCACAGGAAAGCTGCCAGCACGGAAAGCTGTAGCTGGTTTTCACTGCCCCTTGGAACTGCATTCGCTGATAGACAGACATTCGCTTTCTGTAAAACCTTGCCTTCGTAAGGGGCAACACTGTGTATTTCTCTCTCGCAGAGCCCGGTTGCCAAATCGAAACGTCCAGCGATTGCGCCCACAGGAAAGCTGCCAGCACGGAAAGCTGTAGCTGGTTTTCACTGCCCCTTGGAACTGCATTCGCAGATAGACAGACATTCGCTTTCTGTAAAACCTTGCCTTCGTAAAGGGCAACACTGTGTATTTCTCTCTCGCAGAGCCCGGTTGCCAAATTCGAAACGTCCAGCGATTGCGCCCACAGGAAAGCTGCCAGCACGGAAAGCTGTAGCTGGTTTTCACTGCCCCTTGGAACTGCATTCGCTGATAGACAGACATTCGCTTTCTACAAAAGCTTTCGTTGGTAAAGGGGCAACACTGTGTATTTCTCTCTCGCAGAGCCCGGTTGCCAAATTCGAAACGTCCAGCGATTGCGCCCACAGGAAAGCTGCCAGCACGGAAAGCTGTAGCTGGTTTTCACTGCCCCTTGGAACTGCATTCACTGATAGACAGACATTCGCTTTCTACAAAAGCTTTCGTTGGTAAAGGGGCAACACTGTGTATTTCTCTCTCGCAGAGCCCGGTTGCCAAATTCGAAACGTCCAGCGATTGCGCCCACAGGAAAGCTGCCAGCACGGAAAGCTGTAGCTGGTTTTCACTGCCCCTTGGAACTGCATTCGCTGATAGACAGACATTCGCTTTCTACAAAAGCTTTCGTTGGTAAAGGGGCAAGTCTGTGTATTTCTCTCTCGCAGAGCCCGGTTGCCAAATTCGAAACGTCCAGCGATTGCGCCCACAGGAAAGCTGCCAGCACGGAAAGCTGTAGCTGGTTTTCACTGCCCCTTGGAACTGCATTCGCTGATAGACAGACATTCGCTTTCTACAAAAGCTTTTGTTGGTAAAGGGGCAACACTGTGTATTTCTCTCTCGCAGAGCCCGGTTGCCAAATTCGAAACGTCCAGCGATTGCGCCCACAGGAAAGCTGCCAGCACGGAAAGCTGTAGCTGGTTTTCACTGCCCCTTGGAACTGCATTCGCTGATAGACAGACATTCGCTTTCTACAAAAGCTTTTGTTGGTAAAGGGGCAAGACTGTGTATTTCTCTCTCGCAGAGCCCGGTTGCCAAATTCGAAACGTCCAGCGATTGCGCCCACAGGAAAGCTGCCAGCACGGAAAGCTGTAGCTGGTTTTCACTGCCCCTTGGAACTGCATTCGCTGATAGACAGACATTCGCTTTCTACAAAAGCTTGCGTTCGTAAACGGGCAACACTGTGTATTTTCTCTCGCAGAGCCCGGTTGCCAAATTCGAAACGTCCAGCGATTGCGCCCACAGGAAAGCTGCCAGCACGGAAAGCTGTAGCTGGTTTTCACTGCCCCTTGGAACTGCATTCGCTGATAGACAGACATTCGCTTTCTACAAAAGCTTTTGTTGGTAAAGGGGCAACACTGTGTATTTCTCTCTCGCAGAGCCCGGTTGCCAAATTCGAAACGTCCAGCGATTGCGCCCACAGGAAAGCTGCCAGCACGGAAAGCTGTAGCTGGTTTTCACTGCCCCTTGGAACTGCATTCGCTGATAGACAGACATTCGCTTTCTACAAAAGCTTTTGTTGGTAAAGGGGCAACACTGTGTATTTCTCTCTCGCAGAGCCCGGTTGCCAAATTCGAAACGTCCAGCGATTGCGCCCACAGGAAAGCTGCCAGCACGGAAAGCTGTAGCTGGTTTTCACTGCCCCTTGGAACTGCATTCGCTGATAGACAGACATTCGCTTTCTACAAAAGCTTTCGTTGGTAAAGGGGCAACACTTTGTATTTCTCTCTCGCAGAGCCCGGTTGCCAAATTCGAAACGTCCAGCGATTGCGCCCACAGGAAAGCTGCCAGCACGGAAAGCTGTAGCTGGTTTTCACTGCCCCTTGGAACTGCATTCGCTGATAGACAGACATTCGCTTTCTACAAAAGCTTTCGTTGGTAAAGGGGCAACACTTTGTATTTCTCTCTCGCAGAGCCCGGTTGCCAAATTCGAAACGTCCAGCGATTGCGCCCACAGGAAAGCTGCCAGCACGGAAAGCTGTAGCTGGTTTTCACTGCCCCTTGGAACTGCATTCGCTGATAGACAGACATTCGCTTTCTACAAAAGCTTTCGTTGGTAAAGGGGCAAGTCTGTGTATTTCTCTCTCGCAGAGCCCGGTTGCCAAATTCGAAAAGTCCAGCGATTGCGCCCACAGGAAAGCTGCCAGCACGGAAAGCTGTAGCTGGTTTTCACTGTCTCTTGGAACTGCATTCGCTGATAGACAGACATTCGTTTTCTACAAAAGCTTTCGTTCGTAAGGGGCAACACTGTGTATTTCTCTCTCGCAGAGCCCGGTTGCCAAATTCGAAACGTCCAGCGATTGCGCCCACAGGAAAGCTGCCAGCACGGAAAGCTGTAGCTGGTTTTCACTGCCCCTTGGAACTGCATTCGCTGATAGATAGACATTCGCTTTCTATAAAACCTTGCCTTCGTAAGGGGCAACACTGTGTATTTCTCTCTCGCAGAGCCCGGTTGCCAAATCGAAACGTCCAGCGATTGCGCCCACAGGAAAGCTGCCAGCACGGAAAGCTGTAGCTGGTTTTCACTGCCCCTTGGAACTGCATTCACTGATAGACACACATTCGCTTTCTACAAAAGCTTTCGTTGGTAAAGGGGCAACACTGTGTATTTCTCTCTCGCAGAGCCCGGTTGCCAAAATCGAAACGTCCAGCGATTGCGCCCACAGGAAAGCTGCCAGCACGGAAAGCTGTAGCTGGTTTTCACTGCCCCTTGGAACTGCATTCGCTGATAGACAGACATTCGCTTTCTACAAACGCTTTCGTTGCTACAGGGGCAACACTGTGTATTTCTCTCTCGCAGAGCCCGGTTGCCAAATTCGAAACGTCCAGCGATTGCGCCCACAGGAAAGCTGCCAGCACGGAAAGCTGTAGCTGGTTTTCACTGCCCCTTGGAACTGCATTCGCTGATAGACAGACATTCGCTTTCTACAAAAGCTTGCGTTCGTAAACGGGCAACAGTGTGTATTTCTCTCTCTCAGAGCCCGGTTGCCAAATTCGAAACGTCCAGCGATTGCGCCCACATGAAAGCTGCCAGCACGGAAAGCTTTAGCTGGTTTTCACTGCCCATTGGAACTGCATTCGCTGCTAGACAGACATTCGCTTTCTGCAAAACCTTGCCTTCGTAAAGGGGCAACACTGTGTATTTCTCTCTCGCAGAGCCCAGTTGCCAAATTCGAAACGTCCAGCGATTGCGCCCACAGGAAAGCTGCCAGCATGGAAAGCTGTAGCTGGTTTTCACTGCCCCTTGGAACTGCATTCGCTGATAGATAGACATTCGTTTTCTACAAAAGCTTTCGTTCGTAAAGGGGCAACACTGTGTATTTCTCTCTCGCAGAGCCCGGTTGCCAAATTCGAAACGTCCAGCGATTGCGCCCACAGGAAAGCTGCCAGCACGGAAAGCTGTAGCTGGTTTTCACTGCCCCTTGGAACTGCATTCGCTGATAGACAGACATTCGCTTTCTACAAAAGCTTTCGTTCGTAAAGGGGCAACACTGTGTATTTCTCTCTCGCAGAGCCCGGTTGCCAAATTCGAAACGTCCAGCGATTGCGCCCACAGGAAAGCTGCCAGCACGGAAAGCTGTAGCTGGTTTTCACTGCCCCTTGGAACTGCATTCGCTGAGAGACAGACATTCGCTTTCTACAAAAGCTTTCGTTCGTAAAGGGGCAACACTGTGTATTTCTCTCTCGCAGATCCCGGTTGCCAAATTCGAAACGTCCAGCGATTGCGCCCACAGGAAAGCTGCCAGCACGGAAAGCTGTAGCTGGTTTTCACTGCCCCTTGGAACTGCATTCGCTGAGAGACAGACATTCGCTTTCTACAAAAGCTTTCGTTGGTAAAGGGGCAAGTCTGTGTATTTCTCTCTCGCAGAGCCCGGTTGCCAAATTCGAAACGTCCAGCGATTGCGCCCACAGGAAAGCTGCCAGCACGGAAAGCTGTAGCTGGTTTTCACTGCCCCTTGGAACTGCATTCGCTGATAGACAGACATTCGCTTTCTACAAAAGCTTTCGTTGGTAAAGGGGCAACACTGTGTATTTCTCTCTCGCAGAGCCCGGTTGCCAAATTCGAAACGTCCAGCGATTGCGCCCACAGGAAAGCTGCCAGTACGGAAAGCTGTAGCTGGTTTTCACTGCCCCTTGGAACTGCATTCGCTGATAGACAGACATTCGCTTTCTACAAAAGCTTTTGTTGGTAAAGGGGCAACACTGTGTATTTCTCTCTCGCAGAGCCCGGTTGCCAAATTCGAAACGTCCAGCGATTGCGCCCACAGGAAAGCTGCCAGCACGGAAAGCTGTAGCTGGTTTTCACTGCCCCTTGGAACTGCATTCGCTGATAGACAGACATTCGCTTTCTACAAAAGCTTTCGTTGCTACAGGGGCAACACTGTGTATTTCTCTCTCGCAGAGCCCGGTTGCCAAATTCGAAACGTCCAGCGATTGCGCCCACAGGAAAGCTGCCAGCACGGAAAGCTATAGCTGGTTTTCACTGCCCCTTGGAACTGCATTCGCTGATAGACAGACATTCGCTTTCTACAAAAGCTTTCATTCGTAAAGGGGCAACACTGTGTATTTCTCTCTCGCAGAGCCCGGTTGCCAAATTCGAAACGTCCAGCGATTGCGCCCACAGGAAAGCTGCCAGCACGGAAAGCTGTAGCTGGTTTTCACTGCCCCTTGGAACTGCATTCGCTGATAAACAGACATTCGCTTTCTACAAAAGCTTTCGTTGGTAAAGGGGCAACAGTGTGTATTTCTCTCTCGCAGAGCCCGGTTGCCAAATTCGAAACGTCCAGCGATTGCGCCCACAGGAAAGCTGCCAGCACGGAAAGCTGTAGCTGGTTTTCACTGCCCCTTGGAACTGCATTCGCTGATAGACAGACATTCGCTTTCTACAAAAGCTTTTGTTGGTAAAGGGGCAACACTGTGTATTTCTCTCTCGCAGAGCCCGGTTGCCAAATTCGAAACGTCCAGCGATTGCGGCCACAGGAAAGCTGCCAGCACGGAAAGCTGTAGCTGGTTTTCACTGTCTCTTGGAACTGCATTCGCTGATAGACAGACATTCGCTTTCTACAAAAGCTTTCGTTGCTACAGGGGCAAAACTGTGTATTTCTCTCTCGCAGAGCCCGGTTGCCAAATTCGAAACGTCCAGCGATTGCGCCCACAGGAAAGCTGCCAGCACGGAAAGCTGTAGCTGGTTTTCACTGCCCCTTGGAACTGCATTCGCTGATAGACAGACATTCGCTTTCTACAAAAGCTTTCATTCGTAAAGGGGCAACACTGTGTATTTCTCTCTCGCAGAGCCCGGTTGCCAAATTCGAAACGTCCAGCGATTGCGCCCACAGGAAAGCTGCCAGCACGGAAAGCTGTAGCTGGTTTTCACTGCCCCTTGGAACTGCATTCGCTGAGAGACAGACATTCGCTTTCTACAAAAGCTTTCGTTGGTAAAGGGGCAAGTCTGTGTATTTCTCTCTCGCAGAGCCCGGTTGCCAAATTCGAAACGTCCAGCGATTGCGCCCACAGGAAAGCTGCCAGCACGGAAAGCTGTAGCTGGTTTTCACTGCCCCTTGGAACTGCATTCGCTGATAGACAGACATTCGCTTTCTACAAAAGCTTTCGTTGGTAAAGGGGCAACACTGTGTATTTCTCTCTCGCAGAGCCCGGTTGCCAAATTCGAAACGTCCAGCGATTGCGCCCACAGGAAAGCTGCCAGCACGGAAAGCTGTAGCTGGTTTTCACTGCCCCTTGGAACTGCATTCGCTGATAGACAGACATTCGCTTTCTACAAAAGCTTTCGTTGGTAAAGGGGCAACAGTGTGTATTTCTCTCTCGCAGAGCCCGGTTGCCAAATTCGAAACGTCCAGCGATTGCGCCCACAGGAAAGCTGCCAGCACGGAAAGCTGTAGCTGGTTTTCACTGCCCCTTGGAACTGCATTCGCTGATAGACAGACATTCGCTTTCTACAAAAGCTTTTGTTGGTAAAGGGGCAACACTGTGTATTTCTCTCTCGCAGAGCCCGGTTGCCAAATTCGAAACGTCCAGCGATTGCGCCCACAGGAAAGCTGCCAGCACGGAAAGCTGTAGCTGGTTTTCACTGCCCCTTGGAACTGCATTCGCTGATAGACAGACATTCGCTTTCTACAAACGCTTTCGTTGCTACAGGGGCAACAGTGTGTATTTCTCTCTCGCAGAGCCCGGTTGCCAAATTCGAAACGTCCAGCGATTGCGCCCACAGGAAAGCTGCCAGCACGGAAAGCTGTAGCTGGTTTTCACTGCCCCTTGGAACTGCATTCGCTGATAGACAGACATTCGCTTTCTACAAAAGCTTTCGTTCGTAAAGGGGCAACACTGTGTATTTCTCTCTCGCAGAGCCCGGTTGCCAAATTCGAAACGTCCAGCGATTGCGCCCACAGGAAAGCTGCCAGCACGGAAAGCTGTAGCTGGTTTTCACTGCCCCTTGGAACTGCATTTGCTGATAGACAGACATTCGCTTTCTACAAACGCTTTCGTTGCTACAGGGGCAACACTGTGTATTTCTCTCTCGCAGAGCCCGGTTGCCAAATTCGAAACGTCCAGCGATTGCGCCCACAGGAAAGCTGCCAGCACGGAAAGCTATAGCTGGTTTTCACTGCCCCTTGGAACTGCATTCGCTGATAGACAGACATTCGCTTTCTACAAAAGCTTTCATTCGTAAAGGGGCAACACTGTGTATTTCTCTCTCGCAGAGCCCGGTTGCCAAATTCGAAACGTCCAGCGATTGCGCCCACAGGAAAGCTGCCAGCACGGAAAGCTGTAGCTGGTTTTCACTGCCCCTTGGAACTGCATTCGCTGATAGACAGACATTCGCTTTCTACAAAAGCTTTCTTTCGTAAAGGGGCAACACTGTGTATTTCTCTCTCGCAGAGCCCGGTTGCCAAATTCGAAACGTCCAGCGATTGCGCCCACAGGAAAGCTGCCAGCACGGAAAGCTGTAGCTGGTTTTCACTGCCCCTTGGAACTGCATTCGCTGATAGACAGACATTCGCTTTCTACAAAAGCTTTCGTTCGTAAAGGGGCAACACTGTGTATTTCTCTCTCGCAGAGCCCGGTTGCCAAATTCGAAACGTCCAGCGATTGCGCCCACAGGAAAGCTGCCAGCACGGAAAGCTGTAGCTGGTTTTCACTGCCCCTTGGAACTGCATTCGCTGATAAACAGACATTCGCTTTCTACAAAAGCTTTCGTTGGTAAAGGGGCAACAGTGTGTATTTCTCTCTCGCAGAGCCCGGTTGCCAAATTCGAAACGTCCAGCGATTGCGCCCACAGGAAAGCTGCCAGCACGGAAAGCTGTAGCTGGTTTTCACTGCCCCTTGGAACTGCATTCGCTGATAGACAGACATTCGCTTTCTACAAAAGCTTTTGTTGGTAAAGGGGCAACACTGTGTATTTCTCTCTCGCAGAGCCCGGTTGCCAAATTCGAAACGTCCAGCGATTGCGGCCACAGGAAAGCTGCCAGCACGGAAAGCTGTAGCTGGTTTTCACTGTCTCTTGGAACTGCATTCGCTGATAGACAGACATTCGCTTTCTACAAAAGCTTTCGTTGCTACAGGGGCAAAACTGTGTATTTCTCTCTCGCAGAGCCCGGTTGCCAAATTCGAAACGTCCAGCGATTGCGCCCACAGGAAAGCTGCCAGCACGGAAAGCTGTAGCTGGTTTTCACTGCCCCTTGGAACTGCATTCGCTGATAGACAGACATTCGCTTTCTACAAAAGCTTTCATTCGTAAAGGGGCAACACTGTGTATTTCTCTCTCGCAGAGCCCGGTTGCCAAATTCGAAACGTCCAGCGATTGCGCCCACAGGAAAGCTGCCAGCACGGAAAGCTGTAGCTGGTTTTCACTGCCCCTTGGAACTGCATTCGCTGAGAGACAGACATTCACTTTCTACAAAAGCTTTCGTTGGTAAAGGGGCAAGTCTGTGTATTTCTCTCTCGCAGAGCCCGGTTGCCAAATTCGAAACGTCCAGCGATTGCGCCCACAGGAAAGCTGCCAGCACGGAAAGCTGTAGCTGGTTTTCACTGCCCCTTGGAACTGCATTCGCTGATAGACAGACATTCGCTTTCTACAAAAGCTTTCGTTGGTAAAGGGGCAACACTGTGTATTTCTCTCTCGCAGAGCCCGGTTGCCAAATTCGAAACGTCCAGCGATTGCGCCCACAGGAAAGCTGCCAGCACGGAAAGCTGTAGCTGGTTTTCACTGCCCCTTGGAACTGCATTCGCTGATAGACAGACATTCGCTTTCTACAAAAGCTTTCGTTGGTAAAGGGGCAACAGTGTGTATTTCTCTCTCGCAGAGCCCGGTTGCCAAATTCGAAACGTCCAGCGATTGCGCCCACAGGAAAGCTGCCAGCACGGAAAGCTGTAGCTGGTTTTCACTGCCCCTTGGAACTGCATTCGCTGATAGACAGACATTCGCTTTCTACAAAAGCTTTTGTTGGTAAAGGGGCAACACTGTGTATTTCTCTCTCGCAGAGCCCGGTTGCCAAATTCGAAACGTCCAGCGATTGCGCCCACAGGAAAGCTGCCAGCACGGAAAGCTGTAGCTGGTTTTCACTGCCCCTTGGAACTGCATTCGCTGATAGACAGACATTCGCTTTCTACAAACGCTTTCGTTGCTACAGGGGCAACAGTGTGTATTTCTCTCTCGCAGAGCCCGGTTGCCAAATTCGAAACGTCCAGCGATTGCGCCCACAGGAAAGCTGCCAGCACGGAAAGCTGTAGCTGGTTTTCACTGCCCCTTGGAACTGCATTCGCTGATAGACAGACATTCGCTTTCTACAAAAGCTTTCGTTCGTAAAGGGGCAACACTGTGTATTTCTCTCTCGCAGAGCCCGGTTGCCAAATTCGAAACGTCCAGCGATTGCGCCCACAGGAAAGCTGCCAGCACGGAAAGCTGTAGCTGGTTTTCACTGCCCCTTGGAACTGCATTTGCTGATAGACAGACATTCGCTTTCTACAAACGCTTTCGTTGCTACAGGGGCAACACTGTGTATTTCTCTCTCGCAGAGCCCGGTTGCCAAATTCGAAACGTCCAGCGATTGCGCCCACAGGAAAGCTGCCAGCACGGAAAGCTATAGCTGGTTTTCACTGCCCCTTGGAACTGCATTCGCTGATAGACAGACATTCGCTTTCTACAAAAGCTTTCATTCGTAAAGGGGCAACACTGTGTATTTCTCTCTCGCAGAGCCCGGTTGCCAAATTCGAAACGTCCAGCGATTGCGCCCACAGGAAAGCTGCCAGCACGGAAAGCTGTAGCTGGTTTTCACTGCCCCTTGGAACTGCATTCGCTGATAGACAGACATTCGCTTTCTACAAAAGCTTTCTTTCGTAAAGGGGCAACACTGTGTATTTCTCTCTCGCAGAGCCCGGTTGCCAAATTCGAAACGTCCAGCGATTGCGCCCACAGGAAAGCTGCCAGCACGGAAAGCTGTAGCTGGTTTTCACTGCCCCTTGGAACTGCATTCGCTGATAGACAGACATTCGCTTTCTACAAAAGCTTTCGTTGGTAAAGGGGCAACACTGTGTATTTCTCTCTCGCAGAGCCCGGTTGCCAAATTCGAAACGTCCAGCGATTGCGCCCACAGGAAAGCTGCCAGCACGGAAAGCTGTAGCTGGTTTTCACTGCCCCTTGGAACTGCATTCGCTGATAAACAGACATTCGCTTTCTACAAAAGCTTTCGTTGGTAAAGGGGCAACAGTGTGTATTTCTCTCTCGCAGAGCCCGGTTGCCAAATTCGAAACGTCCAGCGATTGCGCCCACAGGAAAGCTGCCAGCACGGAAAGCTGTAGCTGGTTTTCACTGCCCCTTGGAACTGCATTCGCTGATAGACAGACATTCGCTTTCTACAAAAGCTTTTGTTGGTAAAGGGGCAACACTGTGTATTTCTCTCTCGCAGAGCCCGGTTGCCAAATTCGAAACGTCCAGCGATTGCGGCCACAGGAAAGCTGCCAGCACGGAAAGCTGTAGCTGGTTTTCACTGCCCCTTGGAACTGCATTCGCTGATAGACAGACATTCGCTTTCTACAAACGCTTTCGTTGCTACAGGGGCAAAACTGTGTATTTCTCTCTCGCAGAGCCCGGTTGCCAAATTCGAAACGTCCAGCGATTGCGCCCACAGGAAAGCTGCCAGCACGGAAAGCTGTAGCTGGTTTTCACTGCCCCTTGGAACTGCATTCGCTGATAGACAGACATTCGCTTTCTACAAAAGCTTTCATTCGTAAAGGGGCAACACTGTGTATTTCTCTCTCGCAGAGCCCGGTTGCCAAATTCGAAACGTCCAGCGATTGCGCCCACAGGAAAGCTGCCAGCACGGAAAGCTGTAGCTGGTTTTCACTGCCCCTTGGAACTGCATTCGCTGATAGACAGACATTCGCTTTCTACAAACGCTTTCGTTGCTACAGGAGCAACACTGTGTATTTCTCTCTCGCAGAGCCCGGTTGCCAAATTCGAAACGTCCAGCGATTGCGCCCACAGGAAAGCTGCCAGCACGGAAAGCTGTAGCTGGTTTTCACTGCCCCTTGGAACTGCATTCGCTGATAGACAGACATTCGCTTTCTACAAAAGCTTTCGTTCGTAAAGGGGCAACACTGTGTATTTCTCTCTCGCAGAGCCCGGTTGCCAAATTCGAAACGTCCAGCGATTGCGCCCACAGGAAAGCTGCCAGCACGGAAAGCTGTAGCTGGTTTTCACTGCCCCTTGGAACTGCATTCGCTGATAGACAGACATTCGCTTTCTACAAAAGCTTTTGTTGGTAAAGGGGCAACACTGTGTATTTCTCTCTCGCAGAGCCCAGTTGCCAAATTCGAAACGTCCAGCGATTGCGCCCACAGGAAAGCTGCCAGCACGGAAAGCTGTAGCTGGTTTTCACTGCCCCTTGGAACTGCATTCGCTGATAGACAGACATTCGCTTTCTACAAAAGCTTTCGTTGGTAAAGGGGCAACAGTGTGTATTTCTCTCTCGCAGAGACCGGTTGCCAATTTCGAAACGTCCAGCGATTGCGCCCACAGGAAAGCTGCCAGCACGGAAAGCTGTAGCTGGTTTTCACTGCCCCTTGGAACTGCATTCGCTGATAGACAGACATTCGCTTTCTACAAAAGCTTTCGTTCGTAAAGGGGCAACACTGTGTATTTCTCTCTCGCAGAGCCCTGTTGCCAAATTCGAAACGTCCAGCGATTGCGCCCACAGGAAAGCTGCCAGCACGGAAAGCTGTAGCTGGTTTTCACTGCCCCTTGGAACTGCATTCGCTGATAGATAGACATTCGCTTTCTATAAAACCTTGCCTTCGTAAGGGGCAACACTGTGTATTTCTCTCTCGCAGAGCCCGGTTGCCAAATCGAAACGTCCAGCGATTGCGCCCACAGGAAAGCTGCCAGCACGGAAAGCTGTAGCTGGTTTTCACTGCCCCTTGGAACTGCATTCGCTGATAGACAGACATTCGCTTTCTACAAAAGCTTTCGTTGGTAAAGGGGCAACACTGTGTATTTCTCTCTCGCAGAGCCCGGTTGCCAAATTCGAAACGTCCAGCGATTGCGCCCACAGGAAAGCTGCCAGCACGGAAAGCTGTAGCTGGTTTTCACTGCCCCTTGGAACTGCATTCGCTGATAGACAGACATTCGCTTTCTACAAAAGCTTTCGTTGGTAAAGGGGCAACACTGTGTATTTCTCTCTCGCAGAGCCCGGTTGCCAAATTCGAAACGTCCAGCGATTGCGCCCACAGGAAAGCTGCCAGCACGGAAAGCTGTAGCTGGTTTTCACTGCCCCTTGGAACTGCATTCGCTGATAGACAGACATTCGCTTTCTACAAAAGCTTTCGTTGGTAAAGGGGCAACACTGTGTATTTCTCTCTCGCAGAGCCCGGTTGCCAAATTCGAAACGTCCAGCGATTGCGCCCACAGGAAAGCTGCCAGCACGGAAAGCTGTAGCTGGTTTTCACTGCCCCTTGGAACTGCATTCGCTGATAGACAGACATTCGCTTTCTACAAAAGCTTTTGTTGGTAAAGGGGCAACACTGTGTATTTCTCTCTCGCAGAGCCCGGTTGCCAAATTCGAAACATCCAGCGATTGCGCCCACAGGAAAGCTGCCAGCACGGAAAGCTGTAGCTGGTTTTCACTGCCCCTTGGAACTGCATTCGCTGACAGACAGACATTCGCTTTCTACAAAAGCTTTCATTCGTAAAGGGGCAACACTGTGTATTTCTCTCTCGCAGAGCCCGGTTGCCAAATTCGAAACGTCCAGCGATTGCGCCCACAGGAAAGCTGCCAGCACGGAAAGCTGTAGCTGGTTTTCACTGCCCCTTGGAACTGCATTCGCTGATAGACAGACATTCGCTTTCTACAAAAGCTTTCGTTGGTAAAGGGGCAACACTGTGTATTTCTCTCTCGCAGAGCCCGGTTGCCAAATTCGAAACGTCCAGCGATTGCGCCCACAGGAAAGCTGCCAGCACGGAAAGCTGTAGCTGGTTTTCACTGCCCCTTGGAACTGCATTCGCTGATAGACAGACATTCGCTTTCTACAAAAGCTTTTGTTGCTACAGGGGCAACACTGTGTATTTCTCTCTCGCAGAGCCCGGTTGCCAAATTCGAAACGTCCAGCGATTGCGCCCACAGGAAAGCTGCCAGCACGGAAAGCTGTAGCTGGTTTTCACTGCGCCTTGGAACTGCATTCGCTGATAGACAGACATTCGCTTTCTACAAAAGCTTTCGTTGGTAAAGGGGCAACACTGTGTATTTCTCTCTCGCAGAGCCCGGTTGCCAAATTCGAAACGTCCAGCGATTGCGCCCACAGGAAAGCTGCCAGCACGGAAAGCTGTAGCTGGTTTTCACTGCCCCTTGGAACTGCATTCGCTGATAGACAGACATTCGCTTTCTACAAAAGCTTTTGTTGGTAAAGGGGCAACACTGTGTATTTCTCTCTCGCAGAGCCCGGTTGCCAAATTCGAAACGTCCAGCGATTGCGCCCACAGGAAAGCTGCCAGCACGGAAAGCTGTAGCTGGTTTTCACTGCCCCTTGGAACTGCATTCGCTGATAGACAGACATTCGCTTTCTACAAACGCTTTCATTGCTACAGGGGCAACAGTGTGTATTTCTCTCTCGCAGAGCCCGGTTGCCAAATTCGAAACGTCCAGCGATTGCGCCCACAGGAAAGCTGCCAGCACGGAAAGCTGTAGCTGGTTTTCACTGCGCCTTGGAACTGCATTCGCTGATAGACAGACATTCGCTTTCTACAAAAGCTTTTGTTGGTAAAGGGGCAACAGTGTGTATTTCCCTCTCGCAGAGCCCGGTTGCCAAATTCGAAACGTCCAGCGATTGCGCCCACAGGAAAGCTGCCAGCACGGAAAGCTGTAGCTGGTTTTCACTGCCCCTTGGAACTGCATTCGCTGATAGACAGACATTCGCTTTCTACAAAAGCTTTCGTTGGTAAAGGGGCAACACTGTGTATTTCTCTCTCGCAGAGCCCGGTTGCCAAATTCGAAACGTCCAGCGATTGCGCCCACAGGAAAGCTGCCAGCACGGAAAGCTGTAGCTGGTTTTCACTGCCCCTTGGAACTGCATTCGCTGATAGACAGACATTCGCTTTCTACAAAAGCTTTCGTTCGTAAAGGGGCAAGACTGTGTATTTCTCTCTCGCAGAGCCCGGTTGCCAAATTCGAAACGTCCAGCGATTGCGCCCACAGGAAAGCTGCCAGCACGGAAAGCTGTAGCTGGTTTTCACTGCCCCTTGGAACTGCATTCGCTGATAGACAGACATTAGCTTTCTACAAAAGCTTTTGTTGGTAAAGGGGCAACACTGTGTATTTCTCTCTCGCAGAGCCCGGTTGCCAAATTCGAAACGTCCAGCGATTGCGCCCACAGGAAAGCTGCCAGCACGGAAAGCTGTAGCTGGTTTTCACTGCCCCTTGGAACTGCATTCGCTGATAGACAGACATTCGCTTTCTACAAAAGCTTTCGATGGTAAAGGGGCAACAGTGTGTATTTCTCTCTCGCGGAGCCCGGTTGCCAAATTCGAAACGTCCAGCGATTGCGCCCACAGGAAAGCTGCCAGCACGGAAAGCTGTAGCTGGTTTTCACTGTCTCTTGGAACTGCATTCGCTGATAGACAGACATTCGCTTTCTACAAAAGCTTTCGTTCGTAAGGGGCAAGACTGTGTATTTCTCTCTCGCAGAGCCCGGTTGCCAAATTCGAAACGTCCAGCGATTGCGCCCACAGGAAAGCTGCCAGCACGGAAAGCTGTAGCTGGTTTTCACTGCCCCTTGGAACTGCATTCGCAGATAGACAGACATTCGCTTTCTGTAAAACCTTGCCTTCGTAAGGGGCAACACTGTGTATTTCTCTCTCGCAGAGCCCGGTTGCCAAATTCGAAACGTCCAGCGATTGCGCCCACAGGAAAGCTGCCAGCACGGAAAGCTGTAGCTGGTTTTCACTGCCCCTTGGAACTGCATTCACTGATAGACAGACATTCGCTTTCTACAAACGCTTTCGTTGCTACAGGGGCAACACTGTGTATTTCTCTCTCGCAGAGCCCGGTTGCCAAATTCGAAACGTCCAGCGATTGCGCCCACAGGAAAGCTGCCAGCACGGAAATCTGTAGCTGGTTTTCACTGCCCCTTGGAACTGCATTCGCTGATAGACAGACATTCGCTTTCTACAAAAGCTTTCGTTGGTAAAGGGGCAACAGTGTGTATTTCTCTCTCGCAGAGCCCGGTTGCCAAATTCGAAACGTCCAGCGATTGCGCCCACAGGAAAGCTGCCAGCACGGAAAGCTTTAGCTGGTTTTCACTGCCCATCGGAACTGCATTCGCTGCTAGACAGACATTCGCTTTCTGCAAAACCTTGCCTTCGTAAAGGGGCAACACTGTGTATTTCTCTCTCGCAGAGCCCTGTTGCCAAATTCGAAACGTCCAGCGATTGCGCCCACAGGAAAGCTGCCAGCACGGAAAGCTGTAGCTGGTTTTCACTGCCCCTTGGAACTGCATTCACTGATAGACAGACATTCACTTTCTACAAAAGCTTTCGTTGGTAAAGGGGCAACACTGTGTATTTCTCTCTCGCAGAGCCCGGTTGCCAAATTCGAAACGTCCAGCGATTGCGCCCACAGGAAAGCTGCCAGCACGGAAAGCTGTAGCTGGTTTTCACTGCCCCTTGGAACTGCATTCACTGATAGACAGACATTCGCTTTCTACAAAAGCTTTCGTTGGTAAAGGGGCAACACTGTGTATTTCTCTCTCGCAGAGCCCGGTTGCCAAATTCGAAACGTCCAGCGATTGCGCCCACAGGAAAGCTGCCAGCACGGAAAGCTGTAGCTGGTTTTCACTGCCCCTTGGAACTGCATTCGCTGATAGACAGACATTCGCTTTCTACAAAAGCTTTCGTTGGTACAGGGGCAACACTGTGTATTTCTCTCTCGCAGAGCCCAGTTGCCAAATTCGAAACGTCCAGCGATTGCGCCCACAGGAAAGCTGCCAGCACGGAAAGCTGTAGCTGGTTTTCACTGCCCCTTGGAACTGCATTCGCTGATAGACAGACATTCGCTTTCTACAAAAGCTTTTGTTGGTAAAGGGGTAAGACTGTGTATTTCTCTCTCGCAGAGCCCGGTTGCCAAATTCGAAACGTCCAGCGATTGCGCCCACAGGAAAGCTGCCAGCACGGAAAGCTGTAGCTGGTTTTCACTGCCCCTTGGAACTGCATTCGCTGATAGACAGACATTCGCTTTCTGTAAAACCTTGCCTTCGTAAGGGGCAACACTGTGTATTTCTCTCTCGCAGAGCCCGGTTGCCAAATCGAAACGTCCAGCGATTGCGCCCACAGGAAAGCTGCCAGCACGGAAAGCTGTAGCTGGTTTTCACTGCCCCTTGGAACTGCATTCGCAGATAGACAGACATTCGCTTTCTGTAAAACCTTGCCTTCGTAAGGGGCAACACTGTGTATTTCTCTCTCGCAGAGCCCGGTTGCCAAATTCGAAACGTCCAGCGATTGCGCCCACAGGAAAGCTGCCAGCACGGAAAGCTGTAGCTGGTTTTCACTGCCCCTTGGAACTGCATTCGCTGATAGACAGACATTCGCTTTCTACAAAAGCTTTCGTTGGTAAAGGGGCAACACTGTGTATTTCTCTCTCGCAGAGCCCGGTTGCCAAATTCGAAACGTCCAGCGATTGCGCCCACAGGAAAGCTGCCAGCACGGAAAGCTGTAGCTGGTTTTCACTGCCCCTTGGAACTGCATTCGCTGATAGACAGACATTCGCTTTCTACAAAAGCTTTCGTTGGTAAAGGGGCAACACTGTGTATTTCTCTCTCGCAGAGCCCGGTTGCCAAATTCGAAACGTCCAGCGATTGCGCCCACAGGAAAGCTGCCAGCACGGAAAGCTGTAGCTGGTTTTCACTGCCCCTTGGAACTGCATTCGCTGATAGACAGACATTCGCTTTCTACAAAAGCTTGCGTTCGTAAACGGGCAACAGTGTGTATTTCTCTCTCGCAGAGCCCGGTTGCCAAATTCGAAACGTCCAGCGATTGCGCCCACAGGAAAGCTGCCAGCACGGAAAGCTGTAGCTGGTTTTCACTGCCCCTTGGAACTGCATTCGCTGATAGACAGACATTCGCTTTCTACAAAAGCTTTTGTTGGTAAAGGGGCAACACTGTGTATTTCTCTCTCGCAGAGCCCGGTTGCCAAATTCGAAACGTCCAGCGATTGCGCCCACAGGAAAGCTGCCAGCACGGAAAGCTGTAGCTGGTTTTCACTGCCCCTTGGAACTGCATTCGCTGATAGACAGACATTCGCTTTCTACAAAAGCTTTCATTCGTAAAGGGGCAACACTGTGTATTTCTCTCTCGCAGAGCCCGGTTGCCAAATTCGAAACGTCCAGCGATTGCGCCCACAGGAAAGCTGCCAGCACGGAAAGCTGTAGCTGGTTTTCACTGCCCCTTGGAACTGCATTCGCTGATAGACAGACATTCGCTTTCTACAAAAGCTTTTGTTGGTAAAGGGGCAACACTGTGTATTTCTCTCTCGCAGAGCCCGGTTGCCAAATTCGAAACGTCCAGCGATTGCGCCCACAGGAAAGCTGCCAGCACGGAAAGCTGTAGCTGGTTTTCACTGCCCCTTGGAACTGCATTCGCTGATAGACAGACATTCGCTTTCTACAAAAGCTTTCATTCGTAAAGGGGCAACACTGTGTATTTCTCTCTCGCAGAGCCCGGTTGCCAAATTCGAAACGTCCAGCGATTGCGCCCACAGGAAAGCTGCCAGCACGGAAAGCTGTAGCTGGTTTTCACTGCCCCTTGGAACTGCATTCGCTGATAGACAGACATTCGCTTTCTACAAAAGCTTTCGTTGGTAAAGGGGCAACACTGTGTATTTCTCTCTCGCAGAGCCCGGTTGCCAAATTCGAAACGTCCAGCGATTGCGCCCACAGGAAAGCTGCCAGCACGGAAAGCTGTAGCTGGTTTTCACTGCCCCTTGGAACTGCATTCGCTGATAGACAGACATTCGCTTTCTACAAAAGCTTTCGTTCGTAAAGGGGCAACACTGTGTATTTCTCTCTCGCAGAGCCCGGTTTCCAAATTTGAAACGTCCAGCGATTGCGCCCACAGGAAAGCTGCCAGCACGGAAAGCTGTAGCTGGTTTTCACTGCCCCTTGGAACTGCATTCACTGATAGACAGACATTCGCTTTCTACAAAAGCTTTCGTTGGTAAAGGGGCAAGTCTGTGTATTTCTCTCTCGCAGAGCCCGGTTGCCAAATTCGAAACGTCCAGCGATTGCGCCCACAGGAAAGCTGCCAGCACGGAAAGCTGTAGCTGGTTTTCACTGCCCCTTGGAACTGCATTCGCTGATAGATAGACATTCGCTTTCTGTAAAACCTTGCCTTCGTAAGGGGCAACACTGTGTATTTCTCTCTCGCAGAGCCCGGTTGCCAAATTCGAAACGTCCAGCGATTGCGCCCACAGGAAAGCTGCCAGCACGGAAAGCTGTAGCTGGTTTTCACTGCCCCTTGGAACTGCATTCGCAGATAGACAGACATTCGCTTTCTGTAAAACCTTGCCTTCGTAAGGGGCAACACTGTGTATTTCTCTCTCGCAGAGCCCGGTTGCCAATTTTGAAACGTCCAGCGATTGCGCCCACAGGAAAGCTGCCAGCACGGAAAGCTGTAGCTGGTTTTCACTGCCCCTTGGAACTGCATTCGCTGATAGACAGACATTCGCTTTCTACAAACGCTTTCGTTGGTAAAGGGGCAACACTGTGTATTTCTCTCTCGCAGAGCCCGGTTGCCAAATTCGAAACGTCCAGCGATTGCGCCCACAGGAAAGCTGCCAGCACGGAAAGCTGTAGCTGGTTTTCACTGCCCCTTGGAACTGCATTCGCTGATAGACAGACATTCGCTTTCTACAAACGCTTTCGTTGCTACAGGGGCAACACTCTGTATTTCTCTCTCGCAGAGCCCGGTTGCCAAATTCGAAACGTCCAGCGATTGCGCCCACAGGAAAGCTGCCAGCACGGAAAGCTGTAGCTGGTTTTCACTGCCCCTTGGAACTGCATTCGCTGATAGACAGACATTCGCTTTCTGTAAAACCTTGCCTTCGTAAGGGGCAACACTGTGTATTTCTCTCTCGCAGGGCCCGGTTGCCAAATCGAAACGTCCAGCGATTGCGCCCACAGGAAAGCTGCCAGCACGGAAAGCTGTAGCTGGTTTTCACTGCCCCTTGGAACTGCATTCGCTGATAGACAGACATTCGCTTTCTGTAAAACCTTGCCTTCGTAAGGGGCAACACTGTGTATTTCTCTCTCGCAGAGCCCGGTTGCCAAATTCGAAACGTCCAGCGATTGCGCCCACAGGAAAGCTGCCAGCACGGAAAGCTGTAGCTGGTTTTCACTGCCCCTTGGAACTGCATTCGCTGATAGACAGACATTCGCTTTCTACAAACGCTTTCATTGGTAAAGGGGCAACACTGTTTATTTCTCTCTCGCAGAGCCCGGTTGCCAAATTCGAAACGTCCAGCGATTGCGCCCACAGGAAAGCTGCCAGCACGGAAAGCTGTAGCTGGTTTTCACTGCCCCTTGGAACTGCATTCGCTGATAGACAGACATTCGCTTTCTACAAACGCTTTCGTTGCTACAGGGGCAACACTGTGTATTTCTCTCTCGCAGAGCCCGGTTGCCAAATTCGAAACGTCCAGCGATTGCGCCCACAGGAAAGCTGCCAGCACGGAAAGCTGTAGCTGGTTTTCACTGCCCCTTGGAACTGCATTCGCTGATAGACAGACATTCGCTTTCTACAAAAGCTTTCGTTGGTAAAGGGGCAACACTGTGTATTTCTCTCTCGCAGAGCCCGGTTGCCAAATTCGAAACGTCCAGCGATTGCGCCCACAGGAAAGCTGCCAGCACGGAAAGCTGTAGCTGGTTTTCACTGCCCCTTGGAACTGCATTCGCTGATAGACAGACATTCGCTTTCTACAAAAGCTTTCGTTGGTAAAGGGGCAACACTGTGTATTTCTCTCTCGCAGAGCCCGGTTGCCAAATTCGAAACGTCCAGCGATTGCGCCCACAGGAAAGCTGCCAGCACGGAAAGCTGTAGCTGGTTTTCACTGCCCCTTGGAACTGCATTCGCTGATAGACAGACATTCGCTTTCTACAAAAGCTTTCGTTGGTAAAGGGGCAACACTGTGTATTTCTCTCTCGCAGAGCCCGGTTGCCAAATTCGAAACGTCCAGCGATTGCGCCCACAGGAAAGCTGCCAGCACGGAAAGCTGTAGCTGGTTTTCACTGCCCCTTGGAACTGCATTTGCTGATAGACAAACATTCGCTTTCTACAAACGCTTTCGTTGCTACAGGGGCAACACTGTGTATTTCTCTCTCGCAGAGCCCGGTTGCCAAATTCGAAACGTCCAGCGATTGCGCCCACAGGAAAGCTGCCAGCACGGAAAGCTATAGCTGGTTTTCACTGCCCCTTGGAACTGCATTCGCTGATAGACAGACATTCGCTTTCTACAAAAGCTTTTGTTGGTAAAGGGGCAACACTGTGTATTTCTCTCTCGCAGAGCCCGGTTGCCAAATTCGAAACGTCCAGCGATTGCGCCCACAGGAAAGCTGCCAGCACGGAAAGCTGTAGCTGGTTTTCACTGCCCCTTGGAACTGCATTCGCTGATAGACAGACATTCGCTTTCTACAAAAGCTTTCGTTGGTAAAGGGGCAAGTCTGTGTATTTCTCTCTCGCAGAGCCCGGTTGCCAAATTCGAAACGTCCAGCGATTGCGCCCACAGGAAAGCTGCCAGCACGGAAAGCTGTAGCTGGTTTTCACTGCCCCTTGGAACTGCATTCGCTGATAGACAGACATTCGCTTTCTACAAAAGCTTTCGTTGGTAAAGGGGCAACAGTGTGTATTTCTCTCTCGCAGAGCCCGGTTGCCAAATTCGAAAAGTCCAGCGATTGCGCCCACAGGAAAGCTGCCAGCACGGAAAGCTGTAGCTGGTTTTCACTGCCCCTTGGAACTGCATTCGCTGATAGACAGACATTCGCTTTCTACAAAAGCTTTCGTTGGTAAAGGGGCAACAGTGTGTATTTCTCTCTCGCAGAGCCCGGTTGCCAAATTCGAAAAGTCCAGCGATTGCGCCCACAGGAAAGCTGCCAGCACGGAAAGCTGTAGCTGGTTTTCACTGTCTCTTAGAACTGCATTCGCTGATAGACAGACATTCGTTTTCTACAAAAGCTTTCGTTGGTAAAGGGGCAACACTGTGTATTTCTCTCTCGCAGAGCCCGGTTGCCAAATTCGAAACGTCCAGCGATTGCGCCCACAGGAAAGCTGCCAGCACGGAAAGCTGTAGCTGGTTTTCACTGCCCCTTGGAACTGCATTCGCTGATAGATAGACATTCGTTTTCTACAAAAGCTTTCGTTCGTAAAGGGGCAACACTGTGTATTTCTCTCTCGCAGAGCCCGGTTGCCAAATTCGAAACGTCCAGCGATTGCGCCCACAGGAAAGCTGCCAGCACGGAAAGCTATAGCTGGTTTTCACTGCCCCTTGGAACTGCATTCGCTGATAGACAGACATTCGATTTCTACAAAAGCTTTCGTTGGTAAAGGGGCAAGTCTGTGTATTTCTCTCTCGCAGAGCCCGGTTGCCAAATTCGAAACGTCCAGCGATTGCGCCCACAGGAAAGCTGCCAGCACGGAAAGCTGTAGCTGGTTTTCACTGCCCCTTGGAACTGCATTCGCTGATAGACAGACATTCGCTTTCTACAAAAGCTTTCGTTGGTAAAGGGGCAACACTGTGTATTTCTCTCTCGCAGAGCCCGGTTGCCAAATTCGAAACGTCCAGCGATTGCGCCCACAGGAAAGCTGCCAGCACGGAAAGCTGTAGCTGGTTTTCACTGCCCCTTGGAACTGCATTCGCTGATAGACAGACATTCGCTTTCTGTAAAACCTTGCCTTCGTAAGGGGCAACACTGTGTATTTCTCTCTCGCAGAGCCCGGTTGCCAAATTCGAAACGTCCAGCGATTGCGCCCACAGGAAAGCTGCCAGCACGGAAAGCTGTAGCTGGTTTTCACTGCCCCTTGGAACTGCATTCGCAGATAGACAGACATTCGCTTTCTGTAAAACCTTGCCTTCGTAAGGGGCAACACTGTGTATTTCTCTCTCGCAGAGCCCGGTTGCCAAATTCGAAACGTCCAGCGATTGCGCCCACAGGAAAGCTGCCAGCACGGAAAGCTGTAGCTGGTTTTCACTGCCCCTTGGAACTGCATTCGCTGATAGACAGACATTCGCTTTCTACAAACGCTTTCCTTGCTACAGGGGCAACAGTGTGTATTTCTCTCTCGCAGAGCCCGGTTGCCAAATTCGAAACGTCCAGCGATTGCGCCCACAGGAAAGCTGCCAGCACGGAAAGCTGTAGCTGGTTTTCACTGCCCCTTGGAACTGCATTCGCAGATAGACAGACATTCGCTTTCTGCAAAACCTTGCCTTCGTAAAGGGGCAACACTGTGTATTTCTCTCTCGCAGAGCCCAGTTGCCAAATTCGAAACGTCCAGCGATTGCGCCCACAGGAAAGCTGCCAGCACGGAAAGCTGTAGCTGGTTTTCACTGCCCCTTGGAACTGCATTCACTGATAGACAGACATTCGCTTTCTACAAAAGCTTTCGTTGGTAAAGGGGCAAGTCTGTGTATTTCTCTCTCGCAGAGCCCGGTTGCCAAATTCGAAACGTCCAGCGATTGCGCCCACAGGAAAGCTGCCAGCACGGAAAGCTGTAGCTGGTTTTCACTGCCCCTTGGAACTGCATTCGCTGATAGACAGACATTCGCTTTCTGTAAAACCTTGCCTTCGTAAGGGGCAACACTGTGTATTTCTCTCTCGCAGAGCCCGGTTGCCAAATCGAAACGTCCAGCGATTGCGCCCACAGGAAAGCTGCCAGCACGGAAAGCTGTAGCTGGTTTTCACTGCCCCTTGGAACTGCATTCGCTGATAGACAGACATTCGCTTTCTGTAAAACCTTGCCTTCGTAAGGGGCAACACTGTGTATTTCTCTCTCGCAGGGCCCGGTTGCCAAATCGAAACGTCCAGCGATTGCGCCCACAGGAAAGCTGCCAGCACGGAAAGCTGTAGCTGGTTTTCACTGCCCCTTGGAACTGCATTCGCTGATAGACAGACATTCGCTTTCTGTAAAACCTTGCCTTCGTAAGGGGCAACACTGTGTATTTCTCTCTCGCAGAGCCCGGTTGCCAAATTCGAAACGTCCAGCGATTGCGCCCACAGGAAAGCTGCCAGCACGGAAAGCTGTAGCTGGTTTTCACTGCCCCTTGGAACTGCATTCGCTGATAGACAGACATTCGCTTTCTACAAACGCTTTCATTGGTAAAGGGGCAACACTGTGTATTTCTCTCTCGCAGAGCCCGGTTGCCAAATTCGAAACGTCCAGCGATTGCGCCCACAGGAAAGCTGCCAGCACGGAAAGCTGTAGCTGGTTTTCACTGCCCCTTGGAACTGCATTCGCTGATAGACAGACATTCGCTTTCTACAAACGCTTTCGTTGCTACAGGGGCAACACTGTGTATTTCTCTCTCGCAGAGCCCGGTTGCCAAATTCGAAACGTCCAGCGATTGCGCCCACAGGAAAGCTGCCAGCACGGAAAGCTGTAGCTGGTTTTCACTGCCCCTTGGAACTGCATTCGCTGATAGACAGACATTCGCTTTCTACAAAAGCTTTCGTTGGTAAAGGGGCAACACTGTGTATTTCTCTCTCGCAGAGCCCGGTTGCCAAATTCGAAACGTCCAGCGATTGCGCCCACAGGAAAGCTGCCAGCACGGAAAGCTGTAGCTGGTTTTCACTGCCCCTTGGAACTGCATTCGCTGATAGACAGACATTCGCTTTCTACAAAAGCTTTCGTTGGTAAAGGGGCAACACTGTGTATTTCTCTCTCGCAGAGCCCGGTTGCCAAATTCGAAACGTCCAGCGATTGCGCCCACAGGAAAGCTGCCAGCACGGAAAGCTGTAGCTGGTTTTCACTGCCCCTTGGAACTGCATTCGCTGATAGACAGACATTCGCTTTCTACAAAAGCTTTCGTTGGTAAAGGGGCAACACTGTGTATTTCTCTCTCGCAGAGCCCGGTTGCCAAATTCGAAATGTCCAGCGATTGCGCCCACAGGAAAGCTGCCAGCACGGAAAGCTGTAGCTGGTTTTCACTGCCCCTTGGAACTGCATTTGCTGATAGACAAACATTCGCTTTCTACAAACGCTTTCGTTGCTACAGGGGCAACACTGTGTATTTCTCTCTCGCAGAGCCCGGTTGCCAAATTCGAAACGTCCAGCGATTGCGCCCACAGGAAAGCTGCCAGCACGGAAAGCTATAGCTGGTTTTCACTGCCCCTTGGAACTGCATTCGCTGATAGACAGACATTCGCTTTCTACAAAAGCTTTTGTTGGTAAAGGGGCAACACTGTGTATTTCTCTCTCGCAGAGCCCGGTTGCCAAATTCGAAACGTCCAGCGATTGCGCCCACAGGAAAGCTGCCAGCACGGAAAGCTGTAGCTGGTTTTCACTGCCCCTTGGAACTGCATTCGCTGATAGACAGACATTCGCTTTCTACAAAAGCTTTCGTTGGTAAAGGGGCAAGTCTGTGTATTTCTCTCTCGCAGAGCCCGGTTGCCAAATTCGAAACGTCCAGCGATTGCGCCCACAGGAAAGCTGCCAGCACGGAAAGCTGTAGCTGGTTTTCACTGCCCCTTGGAACTGCATTCGCTGATAGACAGACATTCGCTTTCTACAAAAGCTTTCGTTGGTAAAGGGGCAACAGTGTGTATTTCTCTCTCGCAGAGCCCGGTTGCCAAATTCGAAAAGTCCAGCGATTGCGCCCACAGGAAAGCTGCCAGCACGGAAAGCTGTAGCTGGTTTTCACTGCCCCTTGGAACTGCATTCGCTGATAGACAGACATTCGCTTTCTACAAAAGCTTTCGTTGGTAAAGGGGCAACAGTGTGTATTTCTCTCTCGCAGAGCCCGGTTGCCAAATTCGAAAAGTCCAGCGATTGCGCCCACAGGAAAGCTGCCAGCACGGAAAGCTGTAGCTGGTTTTCACTGTCTCTTAGAACTGCATTCGCTGATAGACAGACATTCGTTTTCTACAAAAGCTTTCGTTGGTAAAGGGGCAACACTGTGTATTTCTCTCTCGCAGAGCCCGGTTGCCAAATTCGAAACGTCCAGCGATTGCGCCCACAGGAAAGCTGCCAGCACGGAAAGCTGTAGCTGGTTTTCACTGCCCCTTGGAACTGCATTCGCTGATAGATAGACATTCGTTTTCTACAAAAGCTTTCGTTCGTAAAGGGACAACACTGTGTATTTCTCTCTCGCAGAGCCCGGTTGCCAAATTCGAAACGTCCAGCGATTGCGCCCACAGGAAAGCTGCCAGCACGGAAAGCTGTAGCTGGTTTTCACTGCCCCTTGGAACTGCATTCGCTGATAGACAGACATTCGCTTTCTACAAAAGCTTTCGTTGGTAAAGGGGCAAGTCTGTGTATTTCTCTCTCGCAGAGCCCGGTTGCCAAATTCGAAACGTCCAGCGATTGCGCCCACAGGAAAGCTGCCAGCACGGAAAGCTGTAGCTGGTTTTCACTGCCCCTTGGAACTGCATTCGCTGATAGACAGACATTCGCTTTCTACAAAAGCTTTCGTTGGTAAAGGGGCAACACTGTGTATTTCTCTCTCGCAGAGCCCGGTTGCCAAATTCGAAACGTCCAGCGATTGCGCCCACAGGAAAGCTGCCAGCACGGAAAGCTGTAGCTGGTTTTCACTGCCCCTTGGAACTGCATTCGCTGATAGACAGACATTCGCTTTCTGTAAAACCTTGCCTTCGTAAGGGGCAACACTGTGTATTTCTCTCTCGCAGAGCCCGGTTGCCAAATTCGAAACGTCCAGCGATTGCGCCCACAGGAAAGCTGCCAGCACGGAAAGCTGTAGCTGGTTTTCACTGCCCCTTGGAACTGCATTCGCAGATAGACAGACATTCGCTTTCTGTAAAACCTTGCCTTCGTAAGGGGCAACACTGTGTATTTCTCTCTCGCAGAGCCCGGTTGCCAAATTCGAAACGTCCAGCGATTGCGCCCACAGGAAAGCTGCCAGCACGGAAAGCTGTAGCTGGTTTTCACTGCCCCTTGGAACTGCATTCGCTGATAGACAGACATTCGCTTTCTACAAACGCTTTCCTTGCTACAGGGGCAACAGTGTGTATTTCTCTCTCGCAGAGCCCGGTTGCCAAATTCGAAACGTCCAGCGATTGCGCCCACAGGAAAGCTGCCAGCACGGAAAGCTGTAGCTGGTTTTCACTGCCCCTTGGAACTGCATTCGCAGATAGACAGACATTCGCTTTCTGCAAAACCTTGCCTTCGTAAAGGGGCAACACTGTGTATTTCTCTCTCGCAGAGCCCAGTTGCCAAATTCGAAACGTCCAGCGATTGCGCCCACAGGAAAGCTGCCAGCACGGAAAGCTGTAGCTGGTTTTCACTGCCCCTTGGAACTGCATTCACTGATAGACAGACATTCGCTTTCTACAAAAGCTTTCGTTGGTAAAGGGGCAAGTCTGTGTATTTCTCTCTCGCAGAGCCCGGTTGCCAAATTCGAAACGTCCAGCGATTGCGCCCACAGGAAAGCTGCCAGCACGGAAAGCTGTAGCTGGTTTTCACTGCCCCTTGGAACTGCATTCGCTGATAGACAGACATTCGCTTTCTGTAAAACCTTGCCTTCGTAAGGGGCAACACTGTGTATTTCTCTCTCGCAGAGCCCGGTTGCCAAATCGAAACGTCCAGCGATTGCGCCCACAGGAAAGCTGCCAGCACGGAAAGCTGTAGCTGGTTTTCACTGCCCCTTGGAACTGCATTCGCAGATAGACAGACATTCGCTTTCTGTAAAACCTTGCCTTCGTAAGGGGCAACACTGTGTATTTCTCTCTCGCAGAGCCCGGTTGCCAAATTCGAAACGTCCAGCGATTGCGCCCACAGGAAAGCTGCCAGCACGGAAAGCTGTAGCTGGTTTTCACTGCCCCTTGGAACTGCATTCGCTGATAGACAGACATTCGCTTTCTACAAAAGCTTTCGTTGGTAAAGGGGCAACAGTGTGTATTTCTCTCTCGCAGAGCCCGGTTGCCAAATTCGAAACGTCCAGCGATTGCGCCCACAGGAAAGCTGCCAGCACGGAAAGCTGTAGCTGGTTTTCACTGCCCCTTGGAACTGCATTCGCTGATAGACAGACATTCGCTTTCTACAAAAGCTTTCGTTGGTAAAGGGGCAACACTGTGTATTTCTCTCTCGCAGAGCCCGGTTGCCAAATTCGAAACGTCCAGCGATTGCGCCCACAGGAAAGCTGCCAGCACGGAAAGCTGTAGCTGGTTTTCACTGCCCCTTGGAACTGCATTCGCAGATAGACAGACATTCGCTTTCTGTAAAACCTTGCCTTCGTAAGGGGCAACACTGTGTATTTCTCTCTCGCAGAGCCCGGTTGCCAAATCGAAACGTCCAGCGATTGCGCCCACAGGAAAGCTGCCAGCACGGAAAGCTGTAGCTGGTTTTCACTGCCCCTTGGAACTGCATTCGCAGATAGACAGACATTCGCTTTCTGTAAAACCATGCCTTCGTAAGGGGCAACACTGTGTATTTCTCTCTCGCAGAGCCCGGTTGCCAAATTCGAAACGTCCAGCGATTGCGCCCACAGGAAAGCTGCCAGCACGGAAAGCTGTAGCTGGTTTTCACTGCCCCTTGGAACTGCATTCGCTGATAGACAGACATTCGCTTTCTACAAACGCTTTCATTGGTAAAGGGGCAACACTGTGTATTTCTCTCTCGCAGAGCCCGGTTGCCAAATTCGAAACGTCCAGCGATTGCGCCCACAGGAAAGCTGCCAGCACGGAAAGCTGTAGCTGGTTTTCACTGCCCCTTGGAACTGCATTCGCTGATAGACAGACATTCGCTTTCTACAAACGCTTTCGTTGCTACAGGGGCAACACTGTGTATTTCTCTCTCGCAGAGCCCGGTTGCCAAATTCGAAACGTCCAGCGATTGCGCCCACAGGAAAGCTGCCAGCACGGAAAGCTGTAGCTGGTTTTCACTGCCCCTTGGAACTGCATTCGCTGATAGACAGACATTCGCTTTCTACAAAAGCTTTCGTTGGTAAAGGGGCAACACTGTGTATTTCTCTCTCGCAGAGCCCGGTTGCCAAATTCGAAACGTCCAGCGATTGCGCCCACAGGAAAGCTGCCAGCACGGAAAGCTGTAGCTGGTTTTCACTGCCCCTTGGAACTGCATTCGCTGATAGACAGACATTCGCTTTCTACAAAAGCTTTCGTTGGTAAAGGGGCAAGTCTGTGTATTTCTCTCTCGCAGAGCCCGGTTGCCAAATTCGAAACGTCCAGCGATTGCGCCCACAGGAAAGCTGCCAGCACGGAAAGCTGTAGCTGGTTTTCACTGCCCCTTGGAACTGCATTTGCTGATAGACAAACATTCGCTTTCTACAAACGCTTTCGTTGCTACAGGGGCAACACTGTGTATTTCTCTCTCGCAGAGCCCGGTTGCCAAATTCGAAACGTCCAGCGATTGCGCCCACAGGAAAGCTGCCAGCACGGAAAGCTGTAGCTGGTTTTCACTGCCCCTTGGAACTGCATTCGCTGATAGACAGACATTCGCTTTCTACAAAAGCTTTTGTTGGTAAAGGGGCAACACTGTGTATTTCTCTCTCGCAGAGCCCGGTTGCCAATTTCGAAACGTCCAGCGATTGCGCCCACAGGAAAGCTGCCAGCACGGAAAGCTGTAGCTGGTTTTCACTGCCCCTTGGAACTGCATTCGCTGATAGACAGACATTCGCTTTCTACAAAAGCTTTCGATGGTAAAGGGGCAACAGTGTGTATTTCTCTCTCGCAGAGCCCGGTTGCCAAATTCGAAAAGTCCAGCGATTGCGCCCACAGGAAAGCTGCCAGCACGGAAAGCTGTAGCTGGTTTTCACTGTCTCTTGGAACTGCATTCGCTGATAGACAGACATTCGCTTTCTACAAAAGCTTTCGTTGGTAAAGGGGCAACACTGTGTATTTCTCTCTCGCAGAGCCCGGTTGCCAAATTCGAAACGTCCAGCGATTGCGCCCACAGGAAAGCTGCCAGCACGGAAAGCTGTAGCTGGTTTTCACTGCCCCTTGGAACTGCATTCGCTGATAGATAGACATTCGCTTCCTATAAAACCTTGCCTTCGTAAGGGGCAACACTGTGTATTTCTCTCTCGCAGAGCCCGGTTGCCAAATCGAAACGTCCAGCGATTGCGCCCACAGGAAAGCTGCCAGCACGGAAAGCTGTAGCTGGTTTTCACTGCCCCTTGGAACTGCATTCGCTGATAGACAGACATTCACTTTCTACAAACGCTTTCGTTGGTAAAGGGGCAACAGTGTGTATTTCTCTCTCGCAGAGCCCGGTTGCCAAATTCGAAACGTCCAGCGATTGCGCCCACAGGAAAGCTGCCAGCACGGAAAGCTGTAGCTGGTTTTCACTGCCCCTTGGAACTGCATTCACTGATAGACAGACATTCGCTTTCTACAAAAGCTTTCGTTGGTAAAGGGGCAACACTGTGTATTTCTCTCTCGCAGAGCCCGGTTGCCAAATTCGAAACGTCCAGCGATTGCGCCCACAGGAAAGCTGCCAGCACGGAAAGCTGTAGCTGGTTTTCACTGCCCCTTGGAACTGCATTCGCTGATAGACAGACATTCGCTTTCTACAAACGCTTTCCTTGCTACAGGGGCAACACTGTGTATTTCTCTCTCGCAGAGCCCGGTTGCCAAATTCGAAACGTCCAGCGATTGCGCCCACAGGAAAGCTGCCAGCACGGAAAGCTGTAGCTGGTTTTCACTGCCCCTTGGAACTGCATTCGCTGATAGACAGACATTCGCTTTCTACAAAAGCTTTCGTTGGTAAAGGGGCAACACTGTGTATTTCTCTCTCGCAGAGCCCGGTTGCCAAATTCGAAACGTCCAGCGATTGCGCCCACAGGAAAGCTGCCAGCACGGAAAGCTGTAGCTGGTTTTCACTGCCCCTTGGAACTGCATTCGCTGATAGACAGACATTCGCTTTCTACAAAAGCTTGCGTTCGTAAACGGGCAACAGTGTGTATTTCTCTCTCGCAGAGCCCGGTTGCCAAATTCGAAACGTCCAGCGATTGCGCCCACAGGAATGCTGCCAGCACGGAAAGCTTTAGCTGGTTTTCACTGCCCATTGGAACTGCATTCGCTGCTAGACAGACATTCGTTTCTGCAAAACCTTGCCTTCGTAAAGGGGCAACACTGTGTATTTCTCTCTCGCAGAGCCCAGTTGCCAAATTCGAAACGTCCAGCGATTGCGCCCACAGGAAAGCTGCCAGCACGGAAAGCTGTAGCTGGTTTTCACTGCCCCTTGGAACTGCATTCGCTGATAGATAGACATTCGTTTTCTACAAAAGCTTTCGTTCGTAAAGGGACAACACTGTGTATTTCTCTCTCGCAGAGCCCGGTTGCCAAATTCGAAACGTCCAGCGATTGCGCCCACAGGAAAGCTGCCAGCACGGAAAGCTATAGCTGGTTTTCACTGCCCCTTGGAACTGCATTCGCTGATAGACAGACATTCGTTTTCTACAAAAGCCTTCGTTCGTAAAGGGGCAACACTGTGTATTTCTCTCTCGCAGAGCCCGGTTGCCAAATTCGAAACGTCCAGCGATTGCGCCCACAGGAAAGCTGCCAGCACGGAAAGCTGTAGCTGGTTTTCACTGCCCCTTGGAACTGCATTCGCTGATAGACAGACATTCGCTTTCTACAAAAGCTTTCGTTGGTAAAGGGGCAAGTCTGTGTATTTCTCTCTCGCAGAGCCCGGTTGCCAAATTCGAAACGTCCAGCGATTGCGCCCACAGGAAAGCTGCCAGCACGGAAAGCTGTAGCTGGTTTTCACTGCCCCTTGGAACTGCATTCGCTGATAGACAGACATTCGCTTTCTACAAAAGCTTTCGTTGGTAAAGGGGCAACACTGTGTATTTCTCTCTCGCAGAGCCCGGTTGCCAAATTCGAAACGTCCAGCGATTGCGCCCACAGGAAAGCTGCCAGCACGGAAAGCTGTAGCTGGTTTTCACTGCCCCTTGGAACTGCATTCGCTGATAGACAGACATTCGCTTTCTACAAAAGCTTTCGATGGTAAAGGGGCAACAGTGTGTATTTCTCTCTCGCAGAGCCCGGTTGCCAAATTCGAAACGTCCAGCGATTGCGCCCACAGGAAAGCTGCCAGCACGGAAAGCTGTAGCTGGTTTTCACTGTCTCTTGGAACTGCATTCGCTGATAGACAGACATTCGCTTTCTACAAAAGCTTTCGTTCGTAAGGGGCAACACTGTGTATTTCTCTCTCGCAGAGCCCGGTTGCCAAATTCGAAACGTCCAGCGATTGCGCCCACAGGAAAGCTGCCAGCACGGAAAGCTGTAGCTGGTTTTCACTGCCCCTTGGAACTGCATTCGCTGATAGATAGACATTCGCTTTCTATAAAACCTTGCCTTCGTAAGGGGCAACACTGTGTATTTCTCTCTCGCAGAGCCCGGTTGCCAAATCGAAACGTCCAGCGATTGCGCCCACAGGAAAGCTGCCAGCACGGAAAGCTTAGCTGGTTTTCACTGCCCCTTGGAACTGCATTCACTGATAGACAGACATTCGCTTTCTACAAAAGCTTTCGTTGGTAAAGGGGCAACACTGTGTATTTCTCTCTCGCAGAGCCCGGTTGCCAAATTCGAAACGTCCAGCGATTGCGCCCACAGGAAAGCTGCCAGCACGGAAAGCTGTAGCTGGTTTTCACTGCCCCTTGGAACTGCATTCGCTGATAGACAGACATTCGCTTTCTACAAAAGCTTTCGATGGTAAAGGGGCAACAGTGTGTATTTCTCTCTCGCAGAGCCCGGTTGCCAAATTCGAAAAGTCCAGCGATTGCGCCCACAGGAAAGCTGCCAGCACGGAAAGCTGTAGCTGGTTTTCACTGTCTCTTGGAACTGCATTCGCTGATAGACAGACATTCGTTTTCTACAAAAGCTTTCGTTGGTAAAGGGGCAACACTGTGTATTTCTCTCTCGCAGAGCCCGGTTGCCAAATTCGAAACGTCCAGCGATTGCGCCCACAGGAAAGCTGCCAGCACGGAAAGCTGTAGCTGGTTTTCACTGCCCCTTGGAACTGCATTCGCTGATAGATAGACATTCGCTTTCTATAAAACCTTGCCTTCGTAAGGGGCAACACTGTGTATTTCTCTCTCGCAGAGCCCGGTTGCCAAATCGAAACGTCCAGCGATTGCGCCCACAGGAAAGCTGCCAGCACGGAAAGCTGTAGCTGGTTTTCACTGCCCCTTGGAACTGCATTCGCTGATAGACAGACATTCGCTTTCTACAAACGCTTTCGTTGCTACAGGGGCAACACTGTGTATTTCTCTCTCGCAGAGCCCGGTTGCCAAATTCGAAACGTCCAGCGATTGCGCCCACAGGAAAGCTGCCAGCACGGAAAGCTGTAGCTGGTTTTCACTGCCCCTTGGAACTGCATTCGCTGATAGACAGACATTCGCTTTCTACAAAAGCTTGCGTTCGTAAACGGGCAACAGTGTGTATTTCTCTCTCGCAGAGCCCGGTTGCCAAATTCGAAACGTCCAGCGATTGCGCCCACAGGAATGCTGCCAGCACGGAAAGCTTTAGCTGGTTTTCACTGCCCATTGGAACTGCATTCGCTGCTAGACAGACATTCGCTTTCTGCAAAACCTTGCCTTCGTAAAGGGGCAACACTGTGTATTTCTCTCTCGCAGAGCCCAGTTGCCAAATTCGAAACGTCCAGCGATTGCGCCCACAGGAAAGCTGCCAGCACGGAAAGCTGTAGCTGGTTTTCACTGCCCCTTGGAACTGCATTCGCTGATAGACAGACATTCGTTTTCTACAAAAGCCTTCGTTCGTAAAGGGGCAACACTGTGTATTTCTCTCTCGCAGAGCCCGGTTGCCAAATTCGAAACGTCCAGCGATTGCGCCCACAGGAAAGCTGCCAGCACGGAAAGCTATAGCTGGTTTTCACTGCCCCTTGGAACTGCATTCGCTGATAGACAGACATTCGCTTTCTACAAAAGCTTTCGTTGGTAAAGGGGCAACACTGTGTATTTCTCTCTCGCAGAGCCCGGTTGCCAAATTCGAAACGTCCAGCGATTGCGCCCACAGGAAAGCTGCCAGCACGGAAAGCTGTAGCTGGTTTTCACTGCCCCTTGGAACTGCATTCGCTGATAGACAGACATTCGCTTTCTACAAAAGCTTTCGTTGGTAAAGGGGCAAGTCTGTGTATTTCTCTCTCGCAGAGCCCGGTTGCCAAATTCGAAACGTCCAGCGATTGCGCCCACAGGAAAGCTGCCAGCACGGAAAGCTGTAGCTGGTTTTCACTGCCCCTTGGAACTGCATTCGCTGATAGACAGACATTCGCTTTCTACAAAAGCTTTCGTTGGTAAAGGGGCAACAGTGTGTATTTCTCTCTCGCAGAGCCCGGTTGCCAAATTCGAAACGTCCAGCGATTGCGCCCACAGGAAAGCTGCCAGCACGGAAAGCTGTAGCTGGTTTTCACTGCCCCTTGGAACTGCATTCGCTGATAGACAGACATTCGCTTTCTACAAAAGCTTTTGTTGGTAAAGGGGCAACAGTGTGTATTTCTCTCTCGCAGAGCCCGGTAGCCAAATTCGAAACGTCCAGTGATTGCGCCCACAGGAAAGCTGCCAGCACGGAAAGCTGTAGCTGGTTTTCACTGCCCCTTGGAACTGCATTCGCAGATAGACAGACATTCGCTTTCTACAAACGCTTTCGTTGCTACAGGGGCAAGACTGTGTATTTCTCTCTCGCAGAGCCCGGTTGCCAAATTCGAAACGTCCAGCGATTGCGCCCACAGGAAAGCTGCCAGCACGGAAAGCTGTAGCTGGTTTTCACTGCCCCTTGGAACTGCATTCGCTGATAGACAGACATTCGCTTTCTGTAAAACCTTGCCTTCGTAAGGGGCAACACTGTGTATTTCTATCTCGCAGAGCCCGGTTGCCAAATCGAAACGTCCAGCGATTGCGCCCACAGGAAAGCTGCCAGCACGGAAAGCTGTAGCTGGTTTTCACTGCCCCTTGGAACTGCATTCGCAGATAGACAGACATTCGCTTTCTGTAAAACCTTGCCTTCGTAAGGGGCAACACTGTGTATTTCTCTCTCGCAGAGCCCGGTTGCCAAATTCGAAACATCCAGCGATTGCGCCCGCAGGAAAGCTGCCAGCACGGAAAGCTGTAGCTGGTTTTCACTGCCCCTTGGAACTGCATTCGCTGATAGACAGACATTCGCTTTCTACAAACGCTTTCATTGGTAAAGGGGCAACACTGTGTATTTCTCTCTCGCAGAGCCCGGTTGCCAAATTCGAAACGTCCAGCGATTGCGCCCACAGGAAAGCTGCCAGCACGGAAAGCTGTAGCTGGTTTTCACTGCCCCTTGGAACTGCATTCGCTGATAGACAGACATTCGCTTTCTACAAACGCTTTCGTTGCTACAGGGGCAACACTGTGTATTTCTCTCTCGCAGAGCCCGGCTGCCAAATTCGAAACGTCCAGCGATTGCGCCCACAGGAAAGCTGCCAGCACGGAAAGCTGTAGCTGGTTTTCACTGCCCCTTGGAACTGCATTCGCTGATAGACAGACATTCGCTTTCTACAAAAGCTTTCGTTGGTAAAGGGGCAACAGTGTGTATTTCTCTCTCGCAGAGCCCGGTTGCCAAATTCGAAACGTCCAGCGATTGCGCCCACAGGAAAGCTGCCAGCACGGAAAGCTGTAGCTGGTTTTCACTGCCCCTTGGAACTGCATTCGCTGATAGACAGACATTCGCTTTCTACAAAAGCTTTTGTTGGTAAAGGGGCAACACTGTGTATTTCTCTCTCGCAGAGCCCGGTTGCCAAATTCGAAACGTCCAGCGATTGCGCCCACAGGAAAGCTGCCAGCACGGAAAGCTGTAGCTGGTTTTCACTGCCCCTTGGAACTGCATTCGCTGATAGACAGACATTCGCTTTCTACAAAAGCTTTCGTTGGTAAAGGGGCAACACTGTGTATTTCTCTCTCGCAGAGCCCGGTTGCCAAATTCGAAACGTCCAGCGATTGCGCCCACAGGAAAGCTGCCAGCACGGAAAGCTGTAGCTGGTTTTCACTGCCCCTTGGAACTGCATTCGCTGATAGACAGACATTCGTTTTCTACAAAAGCTTTCGTTCGTAAAGGGGCAACACTGTGTATTTCTCTCTCGCAGAGCCCGGTTGCCAAATTCGAAACGTCCAGCGATTGCGCCCACAGGAAAGCTGCCAGCACGGAAAGCTGTAGCTGGTTTTCACTGCCCCTTGGAACTGCATTCGCTGATAGACAGACATTCGCTTTCTACAAAAGCTTTCGTTGGTAAAGGGGCAACAGTGTGTATTTCTCTCTCGCAGAGCCCGGTTGCCAAATTCGAAACGTCCAGCGATTGCGCCCACAGGAAAGCTGCCAGCACGGAAAGCTATAGCTGGTTTTCACTGCCCCTTGGAACTGCATTCGCTGATAGACAGACATTCGTTTTCTACAAAAGCTTTCGTTCGTAAACGGGCAACACTGTGTATTTCTCTCTCGCAGAGCCCGGTTGCCAAATTCGAAACGTCCAGCGATTGCGCCCACAGGAAAGCTGCCAGCACGGAAAGCTGTAGCTGGTTTTCACTGCCCCTTGGAACTTCATTCGCTGATAAACAGACATTCGCTTTCTACAAAAGCTTTTGTTGGTAAAGGGGCAACAGTGTGTATTTCTCTCTCGCAGAGCCCGGTTGCCAAATTCGAAACGTCCAGCGATTGCGCCCACAGGAAAGCTGCCAGCACGGAAAGCTGTAGCTGGTTTTCACTGCCCCTTGGAACTGCATTCGCTGATAGACAGACATTCGCTTTCTGTAAAACCTTGCCTTCGTAAGGGGCAACACTGTGTATTTCTCTCTCGCAGAGCCCGGTTGCCAAATCGAAACGTCCAGCGATTGCGCCCACAGGAAAGCTGCCAGCACGGAAAGCTGTAGCTGGTTTTCACTGCCCCTTGGAACTGCATTCGCAGATAGACAGACATTCGCTTTCTGTAAAACCTTGCCTTCGTAAAGGGCAACACTGTGTATTTCTCTCTCGCAGAGCCCGGTTGCCAAATTCGAAACGTCCAGCGATTGCGCCCACAGGAAAGCTGCCAGCACGGAAAGCTGTAGCTGGTTTTCACTGCCCCTTGGAACTTCATTCGCTGATAAACAGACATTCGCTTTCTACAAAAGCTTTTGTTGGTAAAGGGGCAACAGTGTGTATTTCTCTCTCGCAGAGCCCGGTTGCCAAATTCGAAACGTCCAGCGATTGCGCCCACAGGAAAGCTGCCAGCACGGAAAGCTGTAGCTGGTTTTCACTGCCCCTTGGAACTGCATTCGCTGATAGACAGACATTCGCTTTCTACAAAAGCTTTCGTTGGTAAAGGGGCAACACTGTGTATTTCTCTCTCGCAGAGCCCGGTTGCCAAATTCGAAACGTCCAGCGATTGCGCCCACAGGAAAGCTGCCAGCACGGAAAGCTGTAGCTGGTTTTCACTGCCCCTTGGAACTGCATTCACTGATAGACAGACATTCGCTTTCTACAAAAGCTTTCGTTGGTAAAGGGGCAACACTGTGTATTTCTCTCTCGCAGAGCCCGGTTGCCAAATTCGAAACGTCCAGCGATTGCGCCCACAGGAAAGCTGCCAGCACGGAAAGCTGTAGCTGGTTTTCACTGCCCCTTGGAACTGCATTCGCTGATAGACAGACATTCGCATTCTACAAAAGCTTTCGTTGGTAAAGGGGCAAGTCTGTGTATTTCTCTCTCGCAGAGCCCGGTTGCCAAATTCGAAACGTCCAGCGATTGCGCCCACAGGAAAGCTGCCAGCACGGAAAGCTGTAGCTGGTTTTCACTGCCCCTTGGAACTGCATTCGCTGATAGACAGACATTCGCTTTCTACAAAAGCTTTTGTTGGTAAAGGGGCAACACTGTGTATTTCTCTCTCGCAGAGCCCGGTTGCCAAATTCGAAACATCCAGCGATTGCGCCCACAGGAAAGCTGCCAGCACGGAAAGCTGTAGCTGGTTTTCACTGCCCCTTGGAACTGCATTCGCTGATAGACAGACATTCGCTTTCTACAAAAGCTTTTGTTGGTAAAGGGGCAAGACTGTGTATTTCTCTCTCGCAGAGCCCGGTTGCCAAATTCGAAACGTCCAGCGATTGCGCCCACAGGAAAGCTGCCAGCACGGAAAGCTGTAGCTGGTTTTCACTGCCCCTTGGAACTGCATTCGCTGATAGACAGACATTCGCTTTCTACAAAAGCTTGCGTTCGTAAACGGGCAACACTGTGTATTTTCTCTCGCAGAGCCCGGTTGCCAAATTCGAAACGTCCAGCGATTGCGCCCACAGGAAAGCTGCCAGCACGGAAAGCTGTAGCTGGTTTTCACTGCCCCTTGGAACTGCATTCGCTGATAGATAGACATTCGCTTTCTATAAAACCTTGCCTTCGTAAGGGGCAACACTGTGTATTTCTCTCTCGCAGAGCCCGGTTGCCAAATCGAAACGTCCAGCGATTGCGCCCACAGGAAAGCTGCCAGCACGGAAAGCTGTAGCTGGTTTTCACTGCCCCTTGGAACTGCATTCGCTGATAGACAGACATTCGCTTTCTACAAACGCTTTCGTTGCTACAGGGGCAACACTGTGTATTTCTCTCTCGCAGAGCCCGGTTGCCAAATTCGAAACGTCCAGCGATTGCGCCCACAGGAAAGCTGCCAGCACGGAAAGCTGTAGCTGGTTTTCACTGCCCCTTGGAACTGCATTCGCTGATAGACAGACATTCGCTTTCTACAAAAGCTTGCGTTCGTAAACGGGCAACAGTGTGTATTTCTCTCTCTCAGAGCCCGGTTGCCAAATTCGAAACGTCCAGCGATTGCGCCCACATGAAAGCTGCCAGCACGGAAAGCTTTAGCTGGTTTTCACTGCCCATTGGAACTGCATTCGCTGCTAGACAGACATTCGCTTTCTGCAAAACCTTGCCTTCGTAAAGGGGCAACACTGTGTATTTCTCTCTCGCAGAGCCCAGTTGCCAAATTCGAAACGTCCAGCGATTGCGCCCACAGGAAAGCTGCCAGCACGGAAAGCTGTAGCTGGTTTTCACTGCCCCTTGGAACTGCATTCGCTGATAGATAGACATTCGTTTTCTACAAAAGCTTTCGTTCGTAAAGGGGCAACACTGTGTATTTCTCTCTCGCAGAGCCCGGTTGCCAAATTCGAAACGTCCAGCGATTGCGCCCACAGGAAAGCTGCCAGCACGGAAAGCTGTAGCTGGTTTTCACTGCCCCTTGGAACTGCATTCGCTGATAGACAGACATTCGCTTTCTACAAAAGCTTTCGTTCGTAAAGGGGCAACACTGTGTATTTCTCTCTCGCAGAGCCCGGTTGCCAAATTCGAAACGTCCAGCGATTGCGCCCACAGGAAAGCTGCCAGCACGGAAAGCTGTAGCTGGTTTTCACTGCCCCTTGGAACTGCATTCGCTGAGAGACAGACATTCGCTTTCTACAAAAGCTTTCGTTCGTAAAGGGGCAACACTGTGTATTTCTCTCTCGCAGATCCCGGTTGCCAAATTCGAAACGTCCAGCGATTGCGCCCACAGGAAAGCTGCCAGCACGGAAAGCTGTAGCTGGTTTTCACTGCCCCTTGGAACTGCATTCGCTGATAGACAGACATTCGCTTTCTACAAAAGCTTTCGTTGGTAAAGGGGCAACACTGTGTATTTCTCTCTCGCAGAGCCCGGTTGCCAAATTCGAAACGTCCAGCGATTGCGCCCACAGGAAAGCTGCCAGTACGGAAAGCTGTAGCTGGTTTTCACTGCCCCTTGGAACTGCATTCGCTGATAGACAGACATTCGCTTTCTACAAAAGCTTTTGTTGGTAAAGGGGCAACACTGTGTATTTCTCTCTCGCAGAGCCCGGTTGCCAAATTCGAAACGTCCAGCGATTGCGCCCACAGGAAAGCTGCCAGCACGGAAAGCTGTAGCTGGTTTTCACTGCCCCTTGGAACTGCATTCGCTGATAGACAGACATTCGCTTTCTACAAACGCTTTCGTTGCTACAGGGGCAACACTGTGTATTTCTCTCTCGCAGAGCCCGGTTGCCAAATTCGAAACGTCCAGCGATTGCGCCCACAGGAAAGCTGCCAGCACGGAAAGCTGTAGCTGGTTTTCACTGCCCCTTGGAACTGCATTCGCTGATAGACAGACATTCGCTTTCTACAAAAGCTTTCGTTCGTAAAGGGGCAACACTGTGTATTTCTCTCTCGCAGAGCCCGGTTGCCAAATTCGAAACGTCCAGCGATTGCGCCCACAGGAAAGCTGCCAGCACGGAAAGCTGTAGCTGGTTTTCACTGCCCCTTGGAACTGCATTCGCTGATAAACAGACATTCGCTTTCTACAAAAGCTTTCGTTCGTAAAGGGGCAACACTGTGTATTTCTCTCTCGCAGATCCCGGTTGCCAAATTCGAAACGTCCAGCGATTGCGCCCACAGGAAAGCTGCCAGCACGGAAAGCTGTAGCTGGTTTTCACTGCCCCTTGGAACTGCATTCGCTGAGAGACAGACATTCGCTTTCTACAAAAGCTTTCGTTGGTAAAGGGGCAAGTCTGTGTATTTCTCTCTCGCAGAGCCCGGTTGCCAAATTCGAAACGTCCAGCGATTGCGCCCACAGGAAAGCTGCCAGCACGGAAAGCTGTAGCTGGTTTTCACTGCCCCTTGGAACTGCATTCGCTGATAGACAGACATTCGCTTTCTACAAAAGCTTTCGTTGGTAAAGGGGCAACACTGTGTATTTCTCTCTCGCAGAGCCCGGTTGCCAAATTCGAAACGTCCAGCGATTGCGCCCACAGGAAAGCTGCCAGCACGGAAAGCTGTAGCTGGTTTTCACTGCCCCTTGGAACTGCATTCGCTGATAGACAGACATTCGCTTTCTACAAAAGCTTTCGTTGGTAAAGGGGCAACACTGTGTATTTCTCTCTCGCAGAGCCCGGTTGCCAAATTCGAAACGTCCAGCGATTGCGCCCACAGGAAAGCTGCCAGTACGGAAAGCTGTAGCTGGTTTTCACTGCCCCTTGGAACTGCATTCGCTGATAGACAGACATTCGCTTTCTACAAAAGCTTTTGTTGGTAAAGGGGCAACACTGTGTATTTCTCTCTCGCAGAGCCCGGTTGCCAAATTCGAAACGTCCAGCGATTGCGCCCACAGGAAAGCTGCCAGCACGGAAAGCTGTAGCTGGTTTTCACTGCCCCTTGGAACTGCATTCGCTGATAGACAGACATTCGCTTTCTACAAACGCTTTCGTTGCTACAGGGGCAACACTGTGTATTTCTCTCTCGCAGAGCCCGGTTGCCAAATTCGAAACGTCCAGCGATTGCGCCCACAGGAAAGCTGCCAGCACGGAAAGCTGTAGCTGGTTTTCACTGCCCCTTGGAACTGCATTCGCTGATAGACAGACATTCGCTTTCTACAAAAGCTTTCGTTCGTAAAGGGGCAACACTGTGTATTTCTCTCTCGCAGAGCCCGGTTGCCAAATTCGAAACGTCCAGCGATTGCGCCCACAGGAAAGCTGCCAGCACGGAAAGCTGTAGCTGGTTTTCACTGCCCCTTGGAACTGCATTCGCTGAGAAACAGACATTCGCTTTCTACAAAAGCTTTCGTTGGTAAAGGGGCAACACTGTGTATTTCTCTCTCGCAGAGCCCGGTTGCCAAATTCGAAACGTCCAGCGATTGCGCCCACAGGAAAGCTGCCAGCACGGAAAGCTGTAGCTGGTTTTCACTGCCCCTTGGAACTGCATTCGCTGATAAACAGACATTCGCTTTCTACAAAAGCTTTTGTTGGTAAAGGGGCAACACTGTGTATTTCTCTCTCGCAGAGCCCGGTTGCCAAATTCGAAACGTCCAGCGATTGCGGCCACAGGAAAGCTGCCAGCACGGAAAGCTGTAGCTGGTTTTCACTGTCTCTTGGAACTGCATTCGCTGATAGACAGACATTCGCTTTCTACAAAAGCTTTCGTTGCTACAGGGGCAAAACTGTGTATTTCTCTCTCGCAGAGCCCGGTTGCCAAATTCGAAACGTCCAGCGATTGCGCCCACAGGAAAGCTGCCAGCACGGAAAGCTGTAGCTGGTTTTCACTGCCCCTTGGAACTGCATTCGCTGATAGACAGACATTCGCTTTCTACAAAAGCTTTCATTCGTAAAGGGGCAACACTGTGTATTTCTCTCTCGCAGAGCCCGGTTGCCAAATTCGAAACGTCCAGCGATTGCGCCCACAGGAAAGCTGCCAGCACGGAAAGCTGTAGCTGGTTTTCACTGCCCCTTGGAACTGCATTCGCTGAGAGACAGACATTCGCTTTCTACAAAAGCTTTCGTTGGTAAAGGGGCAAGTCTGTGTATTTCTCTCTCGCAGAGCCCGGTTGCCAAATTCGAAACGTCCAGCGATTGCGCCCACAGGAAAGCTGCCAGCACGGAAAGCTGTAGCTGGTTTTCACTGCCCCTTGGAACTGCATTCGCTGATAGACAGACATTCGCTTTCTACAAAAGCTTTCGTTGGTAAAGGGGCAACACTGTGTATTTCTCTCTCGCAGAGCCCGGTTGCCAAATTCGAAACGTCCAGCGATTGCGCCCACAGGAAAGCTGCCAGCACGGAAAGCTGTAGCTGGTTTTCACTGCCCCTTGGAACTGCATTCGCTGATAGACAGACATTCGCTTTCTACAAAAGCTTTCGTTGGTAAAGGGGCAACAGTGTGTATTTCTCTCTCGCAGAGCCCGGTTGCCAAATTCGAAACGTCCAGCGATTGCGCCCACAGGAAAGCTGCCAGCACGGAAAGCTGTAGCTGGTTTTCACTGCCCCTTGGAACTGCATTCGCTGATAGACAGACATTCGCTTTCTACAAAAGCTTTTGTTGGTAAAGGGGCAACACTGTGTATTTCTCTCTCGCAGAGCCCGGTTGCCAAATTCGAAACGTCCAGCGATTGCGCCCACAGGAAAGCTGCCAGCACGGAAAGCTGTAGCTGGTTTTCACTGCCCCTTGGAACTGCATTCGCTGATAGACAGACATTCGCTTTCTACAAAAGCTTTCGTTCGTAAAGGGGCAAGACTGTGTATTTCTCTCTCGCAGAGCCCGGTTGCCAAATTCGAAACGTCCAGCGATTGCGCCCACAGGAAAGCTGCCAGCACGGAAAGCTGTAGCTGGTTTTCACTGCCCCTTGGAACTGCATTTGCTGATAGACAGACATTCGCTTTCTACAAACGCTTTCGTTGCTACAGGGGCAACACTGTGTATTTCTCTCTCGCAGAGCCCGGTTGCCAAATTCGAAACGTCCAGCGATTGCGCCCACAGGAAAGCTGCCAGCACGGAAAGCTATAGCTGGTTTTCACTGCCCCTTGGAACTGCATTCGCTGATAGACAGACATTCGCTTTCTACAAAAGCTTTCATTCGTAAAGGGGCAACACTGTGTATTTCTCTCTCGCAGAGCCCGGTTGCCAAATTCGAAACGTCCAGCGATTGCGCCCACAGGAAAGCTGCCAGCACGGAAAGCTGTAGCTGGTTTTCACTGCCCCTTGGAACTGCATTCGCTGATAGACAGACATTCGCTTTCTACAAAAGCTTTCGTTGGTAAAGGGGCAACACTGTGTATTTCTCTCTCGCAGAGCCCGGTTGCCAAATTCGAAACGTCCAGCGATTGCGCCCACAGGAAAGCTGCCAGCACGGAAAGCTGTAGCTGGTTTTCACTGCCCCTTGGAACTGCATTCGCTGATAAACAGACATTCGCTTTCTACAAAAGCTTTCGTTGGTAAAGGGGCAACAGTGTGTATTTCTCTCTCGCAGAGCCCGGTTGCCAAATTCGAAACGTCCAGCGATTGCGCCCACAGGAAAGCTGCCAGCACGGAAAGCTGTAGCTGGTTTTCACTGCCCCTTGGAACTGCATTCGCTGATAGACAGACATTCGCTTTCTACAAAAGCTTTTGTTGGTAAAGGGGCAACACTGTGTATTTCTCTCTCGCAGAGCCCGGTTGCCAAATTCGAAACGTCCAGCGATTGCGGCCACAGGAAAGCTGCCAGCACGGAAAGCTGTAGCTGGTTTTCACTGCCCCTTGGAACTGCATTCGCTGATAGACAGACATTCGCTTTCTACAAACGCTTTCGTTGCTACAGGGGCAACACTGTGTATTTCTCTCTCGCAGAGCCCGGTTGCCAAATTCGAAACGTCCAGCGATTGCGCCCACAGGAAAGCTGCCAGCACGGAAAGCTGTAGCTGGTTTTCACTGCCCCTTGGAACTGCATTCGCTGATAGACAGACATTCGCTTTCTACAAAAGCTTTCATTCGTAAAGGGGCAACACTGTGTATTTCTCTCTCGCAGAGCCCGGTTGCCAAATTCGAAACGTCCAGCGATTGCGCCCACAGGAAAGCTGCCAGCACGGAAAGCTGTAGCTGGTTTTCACTGCCCCTTGGAACTGCATTCGCTGATAGACAGACATTCGCTTTCTACAAACGCTTTCGTTGCTACAGGAGCAACACTGTGTATTTCTCTCTCGCAGAGCCCGGTTGCCAAATTCGAAACGTCCAGCGATTGCGCCCACAGGAAAGCTGCCAGCACGGAAAGCTGTAGCTGGTTTTCACTGCCCCTTGGAACTGCATTCGCTGATAGACAGACATTCGCTTTCTACAAAAGCTTTCGTTCGTTAAGGGGCAACACTGTGTATTTCTCTCTCGCAGAGCCCGGTTGCCAAATTCGAAACGTCCAGCGATTGCGCCCACAGGAAAGCTGCCAGCACGGAAAGCTGTAGCTGGTTTTCACTGCCCCTTGGAACTGCATTCGCTGATAGACAGACATTCGCTTTCTACAAAAGCTTTTGTTGGTAAAGGGGCAACACTGTGTATTTCTCTCTCGCAGAGCCCAGTTGCCAAATTCGAAACGTCCAGCGATTGCGCCCACAGGAAAGCTGCCAGCACGGAAAGCTGTAGCTGGTTTTCACTGCCCCTTGGAACTGCATTCGCTGATAGACAGACATTCGCTTTCTACAAAAGCTTTCGTTGGTAAAGGGGCAACAGTGTGTATTTCTCTCTCGCAGAGACCGGTTGCCAAATTCGAAACGTCCAGCGATTGCGCCCACAGGAAAGCTGCCAGCACGGAAAGCTGTAGCTGGTTTTCACTGCCCCTTGGAACTGCATTCGCTGATAGACAGACATTCGCTTTCTACAAAAGCTTTCGTTCGTAAAGGGGCAACAGTGTGTATTTCTCTCTCGCAGAGCCCGGTTGCCAAATTCGAAACGTCCAGCGATTGCGCCCACAGGAAAGCTGCCAGCACGGAAAGCTGTAGCTGGTTTTCACTGCCCCTTGGAACTGCATTCGCTGATAGATAGACATTCGCTTTCTATAAAACCTTGCCTTCGTAAGGGGCAACACTGTGTATTTCTCTCTCGCAGAGCCCGGTTGCCAAATCGAAACGTCCAGCGATTGCGCCCACAGGAAAGCTGCCAGCACGGAAAGCTGTAGCTGGTTTTCACTGCCCCTTGGAACTGCATTCGCTGAGAGACAGACATTCGCTTTCTACAAAAGCTTTCGTTGGTAAAGGGGCAACACTGTGTATTTCTCTCTCGCAGAGCCCGGTTGCCAAAATCGAAACATCCAGCGATTGCGCCCACAGGAAAGCTGCCAGCACGGAAAGCTGTAGCTGGTTTTCACTGCCCCTTGGAACTGCATTCGCTGATAGACAGACATTCGCTTTCTACAAACGCTTTCGTTGCTACAGGGGCGACACTGTGTATTTCTCTCTCGCAGAGCCCGGTTGCCAAATTCGAAACGTCCAGCGATTGCGCCCACAGGAAAGCTGCCAGCACGGAAAGCTGTAGCTGGTTTTCACTGCCCCTTGGAACTGCATTCGCTGATAGACAGACATTCGCTTTCTACAAAAGCTTTCGTTGGTAAAGGGGCAACACTGTGTATTTCTCTCTCGCAGAGCCCGGTTGCCAAATTCGAAACGTCCAGCGATTGCGCCCACAGGAAAGCTGCCAGCACGGAAAGCTGTAGCTGGTTTTCACTGCCCCTTGGAACTGCATTCGCTGATAGATAGACATTCGTTTTCTACAAAAGCTTTCGTTCGTAAAGGGGCAAGTCTGTGTATTTCTCTCTCGCAGAGCCCGGTTGCCAAATTCGAAACGTCCAGCGATTGCGCCCACAGGAAAGCTGCCAGCACGGAAAGCTATAGCTGGTTTTCACTGCCCCTTGGAACTGCATTCGCTGATAGACAGACATTCGTTTTCTACAAAAGCCTTCGTTCGTAAAGGGGCAACACTGTGTATTTCTCTCTCGCAGAGCCCGGTTGCCAAATTCGAAACGTCCAGCGATTGCGCCCACAGGAAAGCTGCCAGCACGGAAAGCTGTAGCTGGTTTTCACTGCCCCTTGGAACTGCATTCGCTGATAAACAGACATTCGCTTTCTACAAAAGCTTTCGTTGGTAAAGGGGCAACAGTGTGTATTTCTCTCTCGCAGAGCCCGGTTGCCAAATTCGAAACGTCCAGCAATTGCGCCCACAGGAAAGCTGCCAGCACGGAAAGCTGTAGCTGGTTTTCACTGCCCCTTGGAACTGCATTCGCTGATAGACAGACATTCGCTTTCTACAAAAGCTTTCGTTCGTAAAGGGGCAACACTGTGTATTTCTCTCTCGCAGAGCCCGGTTGCCAAATTCGAAACGTCCAGCGATTGCGCCCACAGGAAAGCTGCCAGCACGGAAAGCTGTAGCTGGTTTTCACTGCCCCTTGGAACTGCATTCGCTGATAGACAGACATTCGCTTTCTACAAAAGCTTTCGTTCGTAAAGGGGCAACACTGTGTATTTCTCTCTCGCAGAGCCCGGTTGCCAAATTCGAAACGTCCAGCGATTGCGCCCACAGGAAAGCTGCCAGCACGGAAAGCTGTAGCTGGTTTTCACTGCCCCTTGGAACTGCATTCGCTGATACACAGACATTCGCTTTCTACAAACGCTTTCGTTGCTACAGGGGCAACACTGTGTATTTCTCTCTCGCAGAGCCCGGTTGCCAAATTCGAAACGTCCAGCGATTGCGCCCACAGGAAAGCTGCCAGCACGGAAAGCTATAGCTGGTTTTCACTGCCCCTTGGAACTGCATTCGCTGATAGACAGACATTCGCTTTCTACAAAAGCTTTCGTTCGTAAAGGGGCAACACTGTGTATTTCTCTCTCGCAGAGCCCGGTTGCCAAATTCGAAACGTCCAGCGATTGCGCCCACAGGAAAGCTGCCAGCACGGAAAGCTGTAGCTGGTTTTCACTGCCCCTTGGAACTGCATTCGCTGATAGACAGACATTCGCTTTCTACAAAAGCTTTCGTTGGTAAAGGGGCAACACTGTGTATTTCTCTCTCGCAGAGCCCGGTTGCCAAATTCGAAACGTCCAGCGATTGCGCCCACAGGAAAGCTGCCAGCACGGAAAGCTGTAGCTGGTTTTCACTGCCCCTTGGAACTGCATTCGCTGATAAACAGACATTCGCTTTCTACAAAAGCTTTTGTTGGTAAAGGGGCAACACTGTGTATTTCTCTCTCGCAGAGCCCGGTTGCCAAATTCGAAACGTCCAGCGATTGCGGCCACAGGAAAGCTGCCAGCACGGAAAGCTGTAGCTGGTTTTCACTGCCCCTTGGAACTGCATTCGCTGATAGACAGACATTCGCTTTCTACAAACGCTTTCGTTGCTACAGGGGCAAAACTGTGTATTTCTCTCTCGCAGAGCCCGGTTGCCAAATTCGAAACGTCCAGCGATTGCGCCCACAGGAAAGCTGCCAGCACGGAAAGCTGTAGCTGGTTTTCACTGCCCCTTGGAACTGCATTCGCTGATAGACAGACATTCGCTTTCTACAAAAGCTTTCATTCGTAAAGGGGCAACACTGTGTATTTCTCTCTCGCAGAGCCCGGTTGCCAAATTCGAAACGTCCAGCGATTGCGCCCACAGGAAAGCTGCCAGCACGGAAAGCTGTAGCTGGTTTTCACTGCCCCTTGGAACTGCATTCGCTGATAGACAGACATTCGCTTTCTACAAAAGCTTTCATTCGTAAAGGGGCAACACTGTGTATTTCTCTCTCGCAGAGCCCGGTTGCCAAATTCGAAACGTCCAGCGATTGCGCCCACAGGAAAGCTGCCAGCACGGAAAGCTGTAGCTGGTTTTCACTGCCCCTTGGAACTGCATTCGCTGAGAGACAGACATTCGCTTTCTACAAAAGCTTTCGTTGGTAAAGGGGCAAGTCTGTGTATTTCTCTCTCGCAGAGCCCGGTTGCCAAATTCGAAACGTCCAGCGATTGCGCCCACAGGAAAGCTGCCAGCACGGAAAGCTGTAGCTGGTTTTCACTGCCCCTTGGAACTGCATTCGCTGATAGACAGACATTCGCTTTCTACAAACGCTTTCGTTGCTACAGGGGCAACAGTGTGTATTTCTCTCTCGCAGAGCCCGGTTGCCAAATTCGAAACGTCCAGCGATTGCGCCCACAGGAAAGCTGCCAGCACGGAAAGCTGTAGCTGGTTTTCACTGCCCCTTGGAACTGCATTCACTGATAGACAGACATTCGCTTTCTACAAAAGCTTTTGTTGGTAAAGGGGCAACACTGTGTATTTCTCTCTCGCAGAGCCCGGCTGCCAAATTCGAAACGTCCAGCGATTGCGCCCACAGGAAAGCTGCCAGCACGGAAAGCTGTAGCTGGTTTTCACTGCCCCTTGGAACTGCATTCGCTGATAGACAGACATTCGCTTTCTACAAAAGCTTTCGTTCGTAAAGGGGCAACACTGTGTATTTCTCTCTCGCAGAGCCCGGTTGCCAAATTCGAAACGTCCAGCGATTGCGCCCACAGGAAAGCTGCCAGCACGGAAAGCTGTAGCTGGTTTTCACTGCCCCTTGGAACTGCATTCGCTGATAGACAGACATTCGCTTTCTACAAAAGCTTTCGTTGGTAAAGGGGCAAGTCTGTGTATTTCTCTCTCGCAGAGCCCGGTTGCCAAATTCGAAACGTCCAGCGATTGCGCCCACAGGAAAGCTGCCAGCACGGAAAGCTGTAGCTGGTTTTCACTGCCCCTTGGAACTGCATTCGCTGATAGACAGACATTCGCTTTCTACAAAAGCTTTTGTTGGTAAAGGGGCAACACTGTGTATTTCTCTCTCGCAGAGCCCGGTTGCCAAATTCGAAACGTCCAGCGATTGCGCCCACAGGAAAGCTGCCAGCACGGAAAGCTGTAGCTGGTTTTCACTGCCCCTTGGAACTGCATTCGCTGATAGACAAACATTCGCTTTCTACAAAAGCTTTCATTCGTAAAGGGGCAAGACTGTGTATTTCTCTCTCGCAGAGCCCGGTTGCCAAATTCGAAACGTCCAGCGATTGCGCCCACAGGAAAGCTGCCAGCACGGAAAGCTGTAGCTGGTTTTCACTGCCCCTGGGAACTGCATTCGCTGATAGACAGACATTCGCTTTCTACAAAAGCTTTCGTTCGTAAAGGGGCAACACTGTGTATTTCTCTCTCGCAGAGCCCGGTTGCCAAATTCGAAACGTCCAGCGATTGCGCCCACAGGAAAGCTGCCAGCACGGAAAGCTGTAGCTGGTTTTCACTGCCCCTTGGAACTGCATTCGCTGATAGACAGACATTCGCTTTCTACAAAAGCTTTCGTTGGTAAAGGGGCAACACTGTGTATTTCTCTCTCGCAGAGCCCGGTTGCCAAATTCGAAACGTCCAGCGATTGCGCCCACAGGAAAGCTGCCAGCACGGAAAGCTGTAGCTGGTTTTCACTGCCCCTTGGAACTGCATTCGCTGATAGACAGACATTCGCTTTCTACAAAAGCTTTCGTTGGTAAAGGGGCAACACTGTGTATTTCTCTCTCGCAGAGCCCGGTTGCCAAATTCGAAACGTCCAGCGATTGCGCCCACAGGAAAGCTGCCAGCACGGAAAGCTGTAGCTGGTTTTCACTGCCCCTTGGAACTGCATTCGCTGATAGACAGACATTCGCTTTCTACAAAAGCTTTCGTTGGTAAAGGGGCAAGTCTGTGTATTTCTCTCTCGCAGAGCCCGGTTGCCAAATTCGAAACGTCCAGCGATTGCGCCCACAGGAAAGCTGCCAGCACGGAAAGCTGTAGCTGGTTTTCACTGCCCCTTGGAACTGCATTCGCTGAGAGACAGACATTCGCTTTCTACAAAAGCTTTCGTTGGTAAAGGGGCAAGTCTGTGTATTTCTCTCTCGCAGAGCCCGGTTGCCAAATTCGAAACGTCCAGCGATTGCGCCCACAGGAAAGCTGCCAGCACGGAAAGCTGTAGCTGGTTTTCACTGCCCCTTGGAACTGCATTCGCTGATAGACAGACATTCGCTTTCTACAAACGCTTTCGTTGCTACAGGGGCAACAGTGTGTATTTCTCTCTCGCAGAGCCCGGTTGCCAAATTCGAAACGTCCAGCGATTGCGCCCACAGGAAAGCTGCCAGCACGGAAAGCTGTAGCTGGTTTTCACTGCCCCTTGGAACTGCATTCGCTGATAGACAGACATTCGCTTTCTACAAAAGCTTTCGTTCGTAAAGGGGCAACACTGTGTATTTCTCTCTCGCAGAGCCCGGTTGCCAAATTCGAAACGTCCAGCGATTGCGCCCACAGGAAAGCTGCCAGCACGGAAAGCTGTAGCTGGTTTTCACTGCCCCTTGGAACTGCATTCGCTGATAGACAGACATTCGCTTTCTACAAAAGCTTTCGTTGGTAAAGGGGCAAGTCTGTGTATTTCTCTCTCGCAGAGCCCGGTTGCCAAATTCGAAACGTCCAGCGATTGCGCCCACAGGAAAGCTGCCAGCACGGAAAGCTGTAGCTGGTTTTCACTGCCCCTTGGAACTGCATTCGCTGATAGACAGACATTCGCTTTCTACAAAAGCTTTCGTTGGTAAAGGGGCAACAGTGTGTATTTCTCTCTCGCAGAGACCGGTTGCCAAATTCGAAACGTCCAGCGATTGCGCCCACAGGAAAGCTGCCAGCACGGAAAGCTGTAGCTGGTTTTCACTGCCCCTTGGAACTGCATTCGCTGATAGACAGACATTCGCTTTCTACAAAAGCTTTCGTTCGTAAAGGGGCAACAGTGTGTATTTCTCTCTCGCAGAGCCCTGTTGCCAAATTCGAAACGTCCAGCGATTGCGCCCACAGGAAAGCTGCCAGCACGGAAAGCTGTAGCTGGTTTTCACTGCCCCTTGGAACTGCATTCGCTGATAGATAGACATTCGCTTTCTATAAAACCTTGCCTTCGTAAGGGGCAACACTGTGTATTTCTCTCTCGCAGAGCCCGGTTGCCAAATCGAAACGTCCAGCGATTGCGCCCACAGGAAAGCTGCCAGCACGGAAAGCTGTAGCTGGTTTTCACTGCCCCTTGGAACTGCATTCGCTGAGAGACAGACATTCGCTTTCTACAAAAGCTTTCGTTGGTAAAGGGGCAACACTGTGTATTTCTCTCTCGCAGAGCCCGGTTGCCAAAATCGAAACATCCAGCGATTGCGCCCACAGGAAAGCTGCCAGCACGGAAAGCTGTAGCTGGTTTTCACTGCCCCTTGGAACTGCATTCGCTGATAGACAGACATTCGCTTTCTACAAACGCTTTCGTTGCTACAGGGGCAACACTGTGTATTTCTCTCTCGCAGAGCCCGGTTGCCAAATTCGAAACGTCCAGCGATTGCGCCCACAGGAAAGCTGCCAGCACGGAAAGCTGTAGCTGGTTTTCACTGCCCCTTGGAACTGCATTCGCTGATAGACAGACATTCGCTTTCTACAAAAGCTTTCGTTGGTAAAGGGGCAACACTGTGTATTTCTCTCTCGCAGAGCCCGGTTGCCAAATTCGAAACGTCCAGCGATTGCGCCCACAGGAAAGCTGCCAGCACGGAAAGCTTTAGCTGGTTTTCACTGCCCATTGGAACTGCATTCGCTGCTAGACAGACATTCGCTTTCTGCAAAACCTTGCCTTCGTAAAGGGGCAACACTGTGTATTTCTCTCTCGCAGAGCCCAGTTGCCAAATTCGAAACGTCCAGCGATTGCGCCCACAGGAAAGCTGCCAGCACGGAAAGCTGTAGCTGGTTTTCACTGCCCCTTGGAACTGCATTCGCTGATAGATAGACATTCGTTTTCTACAAAAGCTTTCGTTCGTAAAGGGGCAAGTCTGTGTATTTCTCTCTCGCAGAGCCCGGTTGCCAAATTCGAAACGTCCAGCGATTGCGCCCACAGGAAAGCTGCCAGCACGGAAAGCTATAGCTGGTTTTCACTGCCCCTTGGAACTGCATTCGCTGATAGACAGACATTCGTTTTCTACAAAAGCCTTCGTTCGTAAAGGGGCAACACTGTGTATTTCTCTCTCGCAGAGCCCGGTTGCCAAATTCGAAACGTCCAGCGATTGCGCCCACAGGAAAGCTGCCAGCACGGAAAGCTGTAGCTGGTTTTCACTGCCCCTTGGAACTGCATTCGCTGATAAACAGACATTCGCTTTCTACAAAAGCTTTCGTTGGTAAAGGGGCAACAGTGTGTATTTCTCTCTCGCAGAGCCCGGTTGCCAAATTCGAAACGTCCAGCAATTGCGCCCACAGGAAAGCTGCCAGCACGGAAAGCTGTAGCTGGTTTTCACTGCCCCTTGGAACTGCATTCGCTGATAGACAGACATTCGCTTTCTACAAAAGCTTTCGTTCGTAAAGGGGCAACACTGTGTATTTCTCTCTCGCAGATCCCGGTTGCCAAATTCGAAACGTCCAGCGATTGCGCCCACAGGAAAGCTGCCAGCACGGAAAGCTGTAGCTGGTTTTCACTGCCCCTTGGAACTGCATTCGCTGATAGACAGACATTCGCTTTCTACAAAAGCTTTCGTTGGTAAAGGGGCAACACTGTGTATTTCTCTCTCGCAGAGCCCGGTTGCCAAATTCGAAACGTCCAGCGATTGCGCCCACAGGAAAGCTGCCAGCACGGAAAGCTGTAGCTGGTTTTCACTGCCCCTTGGAACTGCATTCGCTGATAGACAGACATTCGCTTTCTACAAAAGCTTTCGTTCGTAAAGGGGCAACACTGTGTATTTCTCTCTCGCAGAGCCCGGTTGCCAAATTCGAAACGTCCAGCGATTGCGCCCACAGGAAAGCTGCCAGCACGGAAAGCTGTAGCTGGTTTTCACTGCCCCTTGGAACTGCATTCGCTGATACACAGACATTCGCTTTCTACAAACGCTTTCGTTGCTACAGGGGCAACACTGTGTATTTCTCTCTCGCAGAGCCCGGTTGCCAAATTCGAAACGTCCAGCGATTGCGCCCACAGGAAAGCTGCCAGCACGGAAAGCTATAGCTGGTTTTCACTGCCCCTTGGAACTGCATTCGCTGATAGACAGACATTCGCTTTCTACAAAAGCTTTCGTTCGTAAAGGGGCAACACTGTGTATTTCTCTCTCGCAGAGCCCGGTTGCCAAATTCGAAACGTCCAGCGATTGCGCCCACAGGAAAGCTGCCAGCACGGAAAGCTGTAGCTGGTTTTCACTGCCCCTTGGAACTGCATTCGCTGATAGACAGACATTCGCTTTCTACAAAAGCTTTCGTTGGTAAAGGGGCAACACTGTGTATTTCTCTCTCGCAGAGCCCGGTTGCCAAATTCGAAACGTCCAGCGATTGCGCCCACAGGAAAGCTGCCAGCACGGAAAGCTGTAGCTGGTTTTCACTGCCCCTTGGAACTGCATTCGCTGATAAACAGACATTCGCTTTCTACAAAAGCTTTTGTTGGTAAAGGGGCAACACTGTGTATTTCTCTCTCGCAGAGCCCGGTTGCCAAATTCGAAACGTCCAGCGATTGCGGCCACAGGAAAGCTGCCAGCACGGAAAGCTGTAGCTGGTTTTCACTGCCCCTTGGAACTGCATTCGCTGATAGACAGACATTCGCTTTCTACAAACGCTTTCGTTGCTACAGGGGCAAAACTGTGTATTTCTCTCTCGCAGAGCCCGGTTGCCAAATTCGAAACGTCCAGCGATTGCGCCCACAGGAAAGCTGCCAGCACGGAAAGCTGTAGCTGGTTTTCACTGCCCCTTGGAACTGCATTCGCTGATAGACAGACATTCGCTTTCTACAAAAGCTTTCATTCGTAAAGGGGCAACACTGTGTATTTCTCTCTCGCAGAGCCCGGCTGCCAAATTCGAAACGTCCAGCGATTGCGCCCACAGGAAAGCTGCCAGCACGGAAAGCTGTAGCTGGTTTTCACTGCCCCTTGGAACTGCATTCGCTGATAGACAGACATTCGCTTTCTACAAAAGCGTGCGTTGGTACAGGGGCAACACTGTGTATTTCTCTCTCGCAGAGCCCGGTTGCCAAATTCGAAACGTCCAGCGATTGCGCCCACAGGAAAGCTGCCAGCACGGAAAGCTGTAGCTGGTTTTCACTGCCCCTTGGAACTGCATTCGCTGATAGACAGACATTCGCTTTCTACAAACGCTTTCGTTGCTACAGGGGCAACAGTGTGTATTTCTCTCTCGCAGAGCCCGGTTGCCAAATTCGAAACGTCCAGCGATTGCGCCCACAGGAAAGCTGCCAGCACGGAAAGCTGTAGCTGGTTTTCACTGCCCCTTGGAACTGCATTCACTGATAGACAGACATTCGCTTTCTACAAAAGCTTTTGTTGGTAAAGGGGCAACACTGTGTATTTCTCTCTCGCAGAGCCCGGTTGCCAAATTCGAAACGTCCAGCGATTGCGCCCACAGGAAAGCTGCCAGCACGGAAAGCTGTAGCTGGTTTTCACTGCCCCTTGGAACTGCATTCGCTGATAGACAGACATTCGCTTTCTACAAAAGCTTTCGTTCGTAAAGGGGCAACACTGTGTATTTCTCTCTCGCAGAGCCCGGTTGCCAAATTCGAAACGTCCAGCGATTGCGCCCACAGGAAAGCTGCCAGCACGGAAAGCTGTAGCTGGTTTTCACTGCCCCTTGGAACTGCATTCGCTGATAGACAGACATTCGCTTTCTACAAAAGCTTTCGTTGGTAAAGGGGCAAGTCTGTGTATTTCTCTCTCGCAGAGCCCGGTTGCCAAATTCGAAACGTCCAGCGATTGCGCCCACAGGAAAGCTGCCAGCACGGAAAGCTGTAGCTGGTTTTCACTGCCCCTTGGAACTGCATTCGCTGATAGACAGACATTCGCTTTCTACAAAAGCTTTTGTTGGTAAAGGGGCAACACTGTGTATTTCTCTCTCGCAGAGCCCGGTTGCCAAATTCGAAACGTCCAGCGATTGCGCCCACAGGAAAGCTGCCAGCACGGAAAGCTGTAGCTGGTTTTCACTGCCCCTTGGAACTGCATTCGCTGATAGACAAACATTCGCTTTCTACAAAAGCTTTCATTCGTAAAGGGGCAAGACTGTGTATTTCTCTCTCGCAGAGCCCGGTTGCCAAATTCGAAACGTCCAGCGATTGCGCCCACAGGAAAGCTGCCAGCACGGAAAGCTGTAGCTGGTTTTCACTGCCCCTGGGAACTGCATTCGCTGATAGACAGACATTCGCTTTCTACAAAAGCTTTCGTTCGTAAAGGGGCAACACTGTGTATTTCTCTCTCGCAGAGCCCGGTTGCCAAATTCGAAACGTCCAGCGATTGCGCCCACAGGAAAGCTGCCAGCACGGAAAGCTGTAGCTGGTTTTCACTGCCCCTTGGAACTGCATTCGCTGATAGACAGACATTCGCTTTCTACAAAAGCTTTCGTTGGTAAAGGGGCAACACTGTGTATTTCTCTCTCGCAGAGCCCGGTTGCCAAATTCGAAACGTCCAGCGATTGCGCCCACAGGAAAGCTGCCAGCACGGAAAGCTGTAGCTGGTTTTCACTGCCCCTTGGAACTGCATTCGCTGATAGACAGACATTCGCTTTCTACAAAAGCTTTCGTTGGTAAAGGGGCAACACTGTGTATTTCTCTCTCGCAGAGCCCGGTTGCCAAATTCGAAACGTCCAGCGATTGCGCCCACAGGAAAGCTGCCAGCACGGAAAGCTGTAGCTGGTTTTCACTGCCCCTTGGAACTGCATTCGCTGATAGACAGACATTCGCTTTCTACAAAAGCTTTCGTTGGTAAAGGGGCAAGTCTGTGTATTTCTCTCTCGCAGAGCCCGGTTGCCAAATTCGAAACGTCCAGCGATTGCGCCCACAGGAAAGCTGCCAGCACGGAAAGCTGTAGCTGGTTTTCACTGCCCCTTGGAACTGCATTCGCTGAGAGACAGACATTCGCTTTCTACAAAAGCTTTCGTTGGTAAAGGGGCAACAGTGTGTATTTCTCTCTCGCAGAGCCCGGTTGCCAAATTCGAAACGTCCAGCGATTGCGCCCACAGGAAAGCTGCCAGCACGGAAAGCTGTAGCTGGTTTTCACTGCCCCTTGGAACTGCATTCGCTGATAGACAGACATTCGCTTTCTACAAACGCTTTCGTTGCTACAGGGGCAACAGTGTGTATTTCTCTCTCGCAGAGCCCGGTTGCCAAATTCGAAACGTCCAGCGATTGCGCCCACAGGAAAGCTGCCAGCACGGAAAGCTGTAGCTGGTTTTCACTGCCCCTTGGAACTGCATTCGCTGATAGACAGACATTCGCTTTCTACAAAAGCTTTCGTTCGTAAAGGGGCAACACTGTGTATTTCTCTCTCGCAGAGCCCGGTTGCCAAATTCGAAACGTCCAGCGATTGCGCCCACAGGAAAGCTGCCAGCACGGAAAGCTGTAGCTGGTTTTCACTGCCCCTTGGAACTGCATTCGCTGATAGACAGACATTCGCTTTCTACAAAAGCTTTCGTTGGTAAAGGGGCAAGTCTGTGTATTTCTCTCTCGCAGAGCCCGGTTGCCAAATTCGAAACGTCCAGCGATTGCGCCCACAGGAAAGCTGCCAGCACGGAAAGCTGTAGCTGGTTTTCACTGCCCCTTGGAACTGCATTCGCTGATAGACAGACATTCATTTTCTACAAAAGCTTTTGTTGGTAAAGGGGCAACACTGTGTATTTCTCTCTCGCAGAGCCCGGTTGCCAAATTCGAAACGTCCAGCGATTGCGGCCACAGGAAAGCTGCCAGCACGGAAAGCTGTAGCTGGTTTTCACTGCCCCTTGGAACTGCATTCGCTGATAGACAGACATTCGCTTTCTACAAACGCTTTCGTTGCTACAGGGGCAAAACTGTGTATTTCTCTCTCGCAGAGCCCGGTTGCCAAATTCGAAACGTCCAGCGATTGCGCCCACAGGAAAGCTGCCAGCACGGAAAGCTGTAGCTGGTTTTCACTGCCCCTTGGAACTGCATTCGCTGATAGACAGACATTCGCTTTCTACAAAAGCTTTCATTCGTAAAGGGGCAAGACTGTGTATTTCTCTCTCGCAGAGCCCGGTTGCCAAATTCGAAACGTCCAGCGATTGCGCCCACAGGAAAGCTGCCAGCACGGAAAGCTGTAGCTGGTTTTCACTGCCCCTTGGAACTGCATTCGCTGATAGACAGACATTCGCTTTCTACAAAAGCTTTCGTTGGTAAAGGGGCAACACTGTGTATTTCTCTCTCGCAGAGCCCGGTTGCCAAATTCGAAACGTCCAGCGATTGCGCCCACAGGAAAGCTGCCAGCACGGAAAGCTGTAGCGGGTTTTCACTGCCCCTTGGAACTGCATTCGCTGATAGACAGACATTTGCTTTCTACAAAAGCTTTCATTCGTAAAGGGGCAACACTGTGTATTTCTCTCTCGCAGAGCCCGGTTGCCAAATTCGAAACGTCCAGCGATTGCGCCCACAGGAAAGCTGCCAGCACGGAAAGCTGTAGCTGGTTTTCACTGCCCCTTGGAACTGCATTCGCTGAGAGACAGACATTCGCTTTCTACAAAAGCTTTCGTTGGTAAAGGGGCAAGTCTGTGTATTTCTCTCTCGCAGAGCCCGGTTGCCAAATTCGAAACGTCCAGCGATTGCGCCCACAGGAAAGCTGCCAGCACGGAAAGCTGTAGCTGGTTTTCACTGCCCCTTGGAACTGCATTCGCTGATAGACAGACATTCGCTTTCTACAAACGCTTTCGTTGCTACAGGGGCAACACTGTGTATTTCTCTCTCGCAGAGCCCGGTTGCCAAATTCGAAACGTCCAGCGATTGCGCCCACAGGAAAGCTGCCAGCACGGAAAGCTGTAGCTGGTTTTCACTGCCCCTTGGAACTGCATTCGCTGATAGACAGACATTCGCTTTCTACAAAAGCTTTCGTTCGTAAAGGGGCAACACTGTGTATTTCTCTCTCGCAGAGCCCGGTTGCCAAATTCGAAACGTCCAGCGATTGCGCCCACAGGAAAGCTGCCAGCACGGAAAGCTGTAGCTGGTTTTCACTGCCCCTTGGAACTGCATTCGCTGATAGACAGACATTCGCTTTCTACAAAAGCTTTCGTTGGTAAAGGGGCAAGTCTGTGTATTTCTCTCTCGCAGAGCCCGGTTGCCAAATTCGAAACGTCCAGCGATTGCGCCCACAGGAAAGCTGCCAGCACGGAAAGCTGTAGCTGGTTTTCACTGCCCCTTGGAACTGCATTCGCTGATAGACAGACATTCGCTTTCTACAAAAGCTTTTGTTGGTAAAGGGGCAACACTGTGTATTTCTCTCTCGCAGAGCCCGGTTGCCAAATTCGAAACGTCCAGCGATTGCGCCCACAGGAAAGCTGCCAGCACGGAAAGCTGTAGCTGGTTTTCACTGCCCCTTGGAACTGCATTCGCTGATAGACAGACATTCGCTTTCTACAAAAGCTTTCATTCGTAAAGGGGCAAGACTGTGTATTTCTCTCTCGCAGAGCCCGGTTGCCAAATTCGAAACGTCCAGCGATTGCGCCCACAGGAAAGCTGCCAGCACGGAAAGCTGTAGCTGGTTTTCACTGCCCCTGGGAACTGCATTCGCTGATAGACAGACATTCGCTTTCTACAAACGCTTTCGTTGCTACAGGGGCAACACTGTGTATTTCTCTCTCGCAGAGCCCGGTTGCCAAATTCGAAACGTCCAGCGATTGCGCCCACAGGAAAGCTGCCAGCACGGAAAGCTGTAGCTGGTTTTCACTGCCCCTTGGAACTGCATTCGCTGATAGACAGACATTCGCTTTCTACAAAAGCTTTCGTTCGTAAAGGGGCAACACTGTGTATTTCTCTCTCGCAGAGCCCGGTTGCCAAATTCGAAACGTCCAGCGATTGCGCCCACAGGAAAGCTGCCAGCACGGAAAGCTGTAGCTGGTTTTCACTGCCCCTTGGAACTGCATTCGCTGATAAACAGACATTCGCTTTCTACAAAAGCTTTCGTTGGTAAAGGGGCAACACTGTGTATTTCTCTCTCGCAGAGCCCGGTTGCCAAATTCGAAACGTCCAGCGATTGCGCCCACAGGAAAGCTGCCAGCACGGAAAGCTGTAGCTGGTTTTCACTGCCCCTTGGAACTGCATTCGCTGATAGACAGACATTCGCTTTCTACAAAAGCTTTCGTTCGTAAAGGGGCAAGACTGTGTATTTCTCTCTCGCAGAGCCCGGTTGCCAAATTCGAAACGTCCAGCGATTGCGCCCACAGGAAAGCTGCCAGCACGGAAAGCTGTAGCTGGTTTTCACTGCCCCTTGGAACTGCATTCGCTGATAGACAGACATTCGCTTTCTACAAAAGCTTTCGTTGGTAAAGGGGCAACACTGTGTATTTCTCTCTCGCAGAGCCCGGTTGCCAAATTCGAAACGTCCAGCGATTGCGCCCACAGGAAAGCTGCCAGCACGGAAAGCTGTAGCTGGTTTTCACTGCCCCTTGGAACTGCATTCGCTGATAGACAGACATTCGCTTTCTACAAAAGCTTTCGTTGGTAAAGGGGCAAGTCTGTGTATTTCTCTCTCGCAGAGCCCGGTTGCCAAATTCGAAACGTCCAGCGATTGCGCCCACAGGAAAGCTGCCAGCACGGAAAGCTGTAGCTGGTTTTCACTGCCCCTTGGAACTGCATTCGCTGATAGACAGACATTCGCTTTCTACAAATGCTTTCGTTGGTAAAGGGGCAACACTGTGTATTTCTCTCTCGCAGAGCCCGGTTGCCAAATTCGAAACGTCCAGCGATTGCGCCCACAGGAAAGCTGCCAGCACGGAAAGCTGTAGCTGGTTTTCACTGCCCCTTGGAACTGCATTCGCTGATAGATAGACATTCGCTTTCTATAAAACCTTGCCTTCGTAAGGGGCAACACTGTGTATTTCTCTCTCGCAGAGCCCGGTTGCCAAATTCGAAACATCCAGCGATTGCGCCCACAGGAAAGCTGCCAGCACGGAAAGCTGTAGCTGGTTTTCACTGCCCCTTGGAACTGCATTCGCTGATAGACAGACATTCGCTTTCTACAAAAGCTTTCGTTGGTAAAGGGGCAACACTGTGTATTTCTCTCTCGCAGAGCCCGGTTGCCAAATTCGAAACGTCCAGCGATTGCGCCCACAGGAAAGCTGCCAGCACGGAAAGCTGTAGCTGGTTTTCACTGCCCCTTGGAACTGCATTCGCTGATAGACAGACATTCGCTTTCTACAAAAGCTTTCGTTGGTAAAGGGGCAACACTGTGTATTTCTCTCTCGCAGAGCCCGGTTGCCAAATTCGAAACGTCCAGCGATTGCGCCCACAGGAAAGCTGCCAGCACGGAAAGCTGTAGCTGGTTTTCACTGCCCCTTGGAACTGCATTCGCTGATAGACAGACATTCGCTTTCTACAAAAGCTTTTGTTGGTAAAGGGGCAACACTGTGTATTTCTCTCTCGCAGAGCCCGGTTGCCAAATTCGAAACGTCCAGCGATTGCGCCCACAGGAAAGCTGCCAGCACGGAAAGCTGTAGCTGGTTTTCACTGCCCCTTGGAACTGCATTCGCTGATAGACAGACATTCGCTTTCTACAAAAGCTTTTGTTGGTAAAGGGGCAACACTGTGTATTTCTCTCTCGCAGAGCCCGGTTGCCAAATTCGAAACGTCCAGCGATTGCGCCCACAGGAAAGCTGCCAGCACGGAAAGCTGTAGCTGGTTTTCACTGCCCCTTGGAACTGCATTCGCTGATAGACAGACATTCGCTTTCTACAAAAGCTTTCATTCGTAAAGGGGCAAGACTGTGTATTTCTCTCTCGCAGAGCCCGGTTGCCAAATTCGAAACGTCCAGCGATTGCGCCCACAGGAAAGCTGCCAGCACGGAAAGCTGTAGCTGGTTTTCACTGCCCCTGGGAACTGCATTCGCTGATAGACAGACATTCGCTTTCTACAAACGCTTTCGTTGCTACAGGGGCAACACTGTGTATTTCTCTCTCGCAGAGCCCGGTTGCCAAATTCGAAACGTCCAGCGATTGCGCCCACAGGAAAGCTGCCAGCACGGAAAGCTGTAGCTGGTTTTCACTGCCCCTTGGAACTGCATTCGCTGATAGACAGACATTCGCTTTCTACAAAAGCTTTCGTTCGTAAAGGGGCAACACTGTGTATTTCTCTCTCGCAGAGCCCGGTTGCCAAATTCGAAACGTCCAGCGATTGCGCCCACAGGAAAGCTGCCAGCACGGAAAGCTGTAGCTGGTTTTCACTGCCCCTTGGAACTGCATTCGCTGATAAACAGACATTCGCTTTCTACAAAAGCTTTCGTTGGTAAAGGGGCAACACTGTGTATTTCTCTCTCGCAGAGCCCGGTTGCCAAATTCGAAACGTCCAGCGATTGCGCCCACAGGAAAGCTGCCAGCACGGAAAGCTGTAGCTGGTTTTCACTGCCCCTTGGAACTGCATTCGCTGATAGACAGACATTCGCTTTCTACAAAAGCTTTCGTTCGTAAAGGGGCAAGACTGTGTATTTCTCTCTCGCAGAGCCCGGTTGCCAAATTCGAAACGTCCAGCGATTGCGCCCACAGGAAAGCTGCCAGCACGGAAAGCTGTAGCTGGTTTTCACTGCCCCTTGGAACTGCATTCGCTGATAGACAGACATTCGCTTTCTACAAAAGCTTTCGTTGGTAAAGGGGCAACACTGTGTATTTCTCTCTCGCAGAGCCCGGTTGCCAAATTCGAAACGTCCAGCGATTGCGCCCACAGGAAAGCTGCCAGCACGGAAAGCTGTAGCTGGTTTTCACTGCCCCTTGGAACTGCATTCGCTGATAGACAGACATTCGCTTTCTACAAAAGCTTTCGTTGGTAAAGGGGCAAGTCTGTGTATTTCTCTCTCGCAGAGCCCGGTTGCCAAATTCGAAACGTCCAGCGATTGCGCCCACAGGAAAGCTGCCAGCACGGAAAGCTGTAGCTGGTTTTCACTGCCCCTTGGAACTGCATTCGCTGATAGACAGACATTCGCTTTCTACAAATGCTTTCGTTGGTAAAGGGGCAACACTGTGTATTTCTCTCTCGCAGAGCCCGGTTGCCAAATTCGAAACGTCCAGCGATTGCGCCCACAGGAAAGCTGCCAGCACGGAAAGCTGTAGCTGGTTTTCACTGCCCCTTGGAACTGCATTCGCTGATAGATAGACATTCGCTTTCTATAAAACCTTGCCTTCGTAAGGGGCAACACTGTGTATTTCTCTCTCGCAGAGCCCGGTTGCCAAATTCGAAACATCCAGCGATTGCGCCCACAGGAAAGCTGCCAGCACGGAAAGCTGTAGCTGGTTTTCACTGCCCCTTGGAACTGCATTCGCTGATAGACAGACATTCGCTTTCTACAAAAGCTTTCGTTGGTAAAGGGGCAACACTGTGTATTTCTCTCTCGCAGAGCCCGGTTGCCAAATTCGAAACGTCCAGCGATTGCGCCCACAGGAAAGCTGCCAGCACGGAAAGCTGTAGCTGGTTTTCACTGCCCCTTGGAACTGCATTCGCTGATAGACAGACATTCGCTTTCTACAAAAGCTTTCGTTGGTAAAGGGGCAACACTGTGTATTTCTCTCTCGCAGAGCCCGGTTGCCAAATTCGAAACGTCCAGCGATTGCGCCCACAGGAAAGCTGCCAGCACGGAAAGCTGTAGCTGGTTTTCACTGCCCCTTGGAACTGCATTCGCTGATAGACAGACATTCGCTTTCTACAAAAGCTTTTGTTGGTAAAGGGGCAACACTGTGTATTTCTCTCTCGCAGAGCCCGGTTGCCAAATTCGAAACGTCCAGCGATTGCGCCCACAGGAAAGCTGCCAGCACGGAAAGCTGTAGCTGGTTTTCACTGCCCCTTGGAACTGCATTCGCTGATAGACAGACATTCGCTTTCTACAAAAGCTTTTGTTGGTAAAGGGGCAACACTGTGTATTTCTCTCTCGCAGAGCCCGGTTGCCAAATTCGAAACGTCCAGCGATTGCGCCCACAGGAAAGCTGCCAGCACGGAAAGCTGTAGCTGGTTTTCACTGCCCCTTGGAACTGCATTCGCTGATAGACAGACATTCGCTTTCTACAAAAGCTTTCGTTGGTAAAGGGGCAACACTGTGTATTTCTCTCTCGCAGAGCCCGGTTGCCAAATTCGAAACGTCCAGCGATTGCGCCCACAGGAAAGCTGCCAGCACGGAAAGCTGTAGCTGGTTTTCACTGCCCCTTGGAACTGCATTCGCTGATAGACAGACATTCGCTTTCTACAAACGCTTTCGTTGGTAAAGGGGCAACACTGTGTATTTCTCTCTCGCAGAGCCCGGTTGCCAAATTCGAAACGTCCAGCGATTGCGCCCACAGGAAAGCTGCCAGCACGGAAAGCTGTAGCTGGTTTTCACTGCCCCTTGGAACTGCATTCGCTGATAGACAGACATTCGCTTTCTACAAAAGCTTTCATTCGTAAAGGGGCAAGACTGTGTATTTCTCTCTCGCAGAGCCCGGTTGCCAAATTCGAAACGTCCAGCGATTGCGCCCACAGGAAAGCTGCCAGCACGGAAAGCTGTAGCTGGTTTTCACTGCCCCTTGGAACTGCATTCGCTGATAGACAGACATTCGCTTTCTACAAAAGCTTTCGTTCGTAAAGGGGCAACACTGTGTATTTCTCTCTCGCAGAGCCCGGTTGCCAAATTCGAAACGTCCAGCGATTGCGCCCACAGGAAAGCTGCCAGCACGGAAAGCTGTAGCTGGTTTTCACTGCCCCTTGGAACTGCATTCGCTGATAGACAGACATTCGCTTTCTACAAAAGCTTTCGTTGGTAAAGGGGCAAGACTGTGTATTTCTCTCTCGCAGAGCCCGGTTGCCAAATTCGAAACGTCCAGCGATTGCGCCCACAGGAAAGCTGCCAGCACGGAAAGCTGTAGCTGGTTTTCACTGCCCCTTGGAACTGCATTCGCTGATAGACAGACATTCGCTTTCTACAAAAGCTTTCGTTCGTAAAGGGGCAACACTGTGTATTTCTCTCTCGCAGAGCCCGGTTGCCAAATTCGAAACGTCCAGCGATTGCGCCCACAGGAAAGCTGCCAGCACGGAAAGCTGTAGCTGGTTTTCACTGCCCCTTGGAACTGCATTCGCTGATAGACAGACATTCGCTTTCTACAAAAGCTTTTGTTGGTAAAGGGGCAACACTGTGTATTTCTCTCTCGCAGAGCCCGGTTGCCAAATTCGAAACGTCCAGCGATTGCGCCCACAGGAAAGCTGCCAGCACGGAAAGCTGTAGCTGGTTTTCACTGCCCCTTGGAACTGCATTCGCTGATAGACAGACATTCGCTTTCTACAAAAGCTTTCATTCGTAAAGGGGCAACACTGTGTATTTCTCTCTCGCAGAGCCCGGTTGCCAAATTCGAAACGTCCAGCGATTGCGCCCACAGGAAAGCTGCCAGCACGGAAAGCTGTAGCTGGTTTTCACTGCCCCTTGGAACTGCATTCGCTGATAGACAGACATTCGCTTTCTACAAAAGCTTTCGTTCGTAAAGGGGCAACACTGTGTATTTCTCTCTCGCAGAGCCCGGTTGCCAAATTCGAAACGTCCAGCGATTGCGCCCACAGGAAAGCTGCCAGCACGGAAAGCTGTAGCTGGTTTTCACTGCCCCTTGGAACTGCATTCGCTGATAGACAGACATTCGCTTTCTACAAAAGCTTTTGTTGGTAAAGGGGCAAGACTGTGTATTTCTCTCTCGCAGAGCCCGGTTGCCAAATTCGAAACGTCCAGCGATTGCGCCCACAGGAAAGCTGCCAGCACGGAAAGCTGTAGCTGGTTTTCACTGCCCCTTGGAACTGCATTCGCTGATAGACAGACATTCGCTTTCTACAAAAGCTTTCGTTCGTAAAGGGGCAACACTGTGTATTTCTCTCTCGCAGAGCCCGGTTGCCAAATTCGAAACGTCCAGCGATTGCGCCCACAGGAAAGCTGCCAGCACGGAAAGCTGTAGCTGGTTTTCACTGCCCCTTGGAACTGCATTCGCTGATAGACAGACATTCGCTTTCTACAAAAGCTTTCATTCGTAAAGGGGCAAGACTGTGTATTTCTCTCTCGCAGAGCCCGGTTGCCAAATTCGAAACGTCCAGCGATTGCGCCCACAGGAAAGCTGCCAGCACGGAAAGCTGTAGCTGGTTTTCACTGCCCCTTGGAACTGCATTCGCTGATAGACAGACATTCGCTTTCTACAAAAGCTTTCGTTGGTAAAGGGGCAACACTGTGTATTTCTCTCTCGCAGAGCCCGGTTGCCAAATTCGAAACGTCCAGCGATTGCGCCCACAGGAAAGCTGCCAGCACGGAAAGCTGTAGCTGGTTTTCACTGCCCCTTGGAACTGCATTCGCTGATAGACAGACATTCGCTTTCTACAAAAGCTTTCGTTGGTAAAGGGGCAACAGTGTGTATTTCTCTCTCGCAGAGCCCGGTTGCCAAATTCGAAACGTCCAGCGATTGCGCCCACAGGAAAGCTGCCAGCACGGAAAGCTGTAGCTGGTTTTCACTGCCCCTTGGAACTGCATTCGCTGATAGACAGACATTCGCTTTCTACAAAAGCTTTCGTTGGTAAAGGGGCAACAGTGTGTATTTCTCTCTCGCAGAGCCCGGTTGCCAAATTCGAAACGTCCAGCGATTGCGCCCACAGGAAAGCTGCCAGCACGGAAAGCTGTAGCTGGTTTTCACTGCCCCTTGGAACTGCATTCGCTGATAGACAGACATTCGCTTTCTACAAAAGCTTTCGTTGGTAAAGGGGCAACACTGTGTATTTCTCTCTCGCAGAGCCCGGTTGCCAAATTCGAAACGTCCAGCGATTGCGCCCACAGGAAAGCTGCCAGCACGGAAAGCTGTAGCTGGTTTTCACTGCCCCTTGGAACTGCATTCGCTGATAGACAGACATTCGCTTTCTACAAAAGCTTTCGTTGGTAAAGGGGCAACAGTGTGTATTTCTCTCTCGCAGAGACCGGTTGCCAAATTCGAAACGTCCAGCGATTGCGCCCACAGGAAAGCTGCCAGCACGGAAAGCTGTAGCTGGTTTTCACTGCCCCTTGGAACTGCATTCGCTGATAGACAGACATTCGTTTTCTACAAAAGCTTTCGTTCGTAAAGGGGCAACACTGTGTATTTCTCTCTCGCAGAGCCCGGTTGCCAAATTCGAAACGTCCAGCGATTGCGCCCACAGGAAAGCTGCCAGCACGGAAAGCTGTAGCTGGTTTTCACTGCCCCTTGGAACTGCATTCGCTGATAGACAGACATTCGCTTTCTACAAAAGCTTTCGTTGGTAAAGGGGCAACAGTGTGTATTTCTCTCTCGCAGAGCCCGGTTGCCAAATTCGAAACGTCCAGCGATTGCGCCCACAGGAAAGCTGCCAGCACGGAAAGCTGTAGCTGGTTTTCACTGCCCCTTGGAACTGCATTCGCTGATAGACAGACATTCGCTTTCTACAAAAGCTTTCGTTGGTAAAGGGGCAACAGTGTGTATTTCTCTCTCGCAGAGCCCGGTTGCCAAATTCGAAACGTCCAGCGATTGCGCCCACAGGAAAGCTGCCAGCACGGAAAGCTGTAGCTGGTTTTCACTGCCCCTTGGAACTGCATTCGCTGATAGACAGACATTCGCTTTCTACAAAAGCTTTCGTTGGTAAAGGGGCAACACTGTGTATTTCTCTCTCGCAGAGCCCGGTTGCCAAATTCGAAACGTCCAGCGATTGCGCCCACAGGAAAGCTGCCAGCACGGAAAGCTGTAGCTGGTTTTCACTGCCCCTTGGAACTGCATTCGCTGATAGACAGACATTCGCTTTCTACAAAAGCTTTCGTTGGTAAAGGGGCAACACTGTGTATTTCTCTCTCGCAGAGCCCGGTTGCCAAATTCGAAACGTCCAGCGATTGCGCCCACAGGAAAGCTGCCAGCACGGAAAGCTGTAGCTGGTTTTCACTGCCCCTTGGAACTGCATTCGCTGATAGACAGACATTCGTTTTCTACAAAAGCTTTCGTTCGTAAAGGGGCAACACTGTGTATTTCTCTCTCGCAGAGCCCGGTTGCCAAATTCGAAACGTCCAGCGATTGCGCCCACAGGAAAGCTGCCAGCACGGAAAGCTGTAGCTGGTTTTCACTGCCCCTTGGAACTGCATTCGCTGATAGACAGACATTCGCTTTCTACAAAAGCTTTCGTTGGTAAAGGGGCAACACTGTGTATTTCTCTCTCGCAGAGCCCGGTTGCCAAATTCGAAACGTCCAGCGATTGCGCCCACAGGAAAGCTGCCAGCACGGAAAGCTGTAGCTGGTTTTCACTGCCCCTTGGAACTGCATTCGCTGATAGACAGACATTCGCTTTCTACAAAAGCTTTCGTTCGTAAAGGGGCAAGTCTGTGTATTTCTCTCTCGCAGAGCCCGGTTGCCAAATTCGAAACGTCCAGCGATTGCGCCCACAGGAAAGCTGCCAGCACGGAAAGCTGTAGCTGGTTTTCACTGCCCCTTGGAACTGCATTCGCTGATAGACAGACATTCGCTTTCTACAAAAGCTTTTGTTGGTAAAGGGGCAACACTGTGTATTTCTCTCTCGCAGAGCCCGGTTGCCAAATTCGAAACGTCCAGCGATTGCGCCCACAGGAAAGCTGCCAGCACGGAAAGCTGTAGCTGGTTTTCACTGCCCCTTGGAACTGCATTCGCTGATAGACAGACATTCGCTTTCTACAAAAGCTTTTGTTGGTAAAGGGGCAACAGTGTGTATTTCTCTCTCGCAGAGCCCGGTTGCCAAATTCGAAACGTCCAGCGATTGCGCCCACAGGAAAGCTGCCAGCACGGAAAGCTGTAGCTGGTTTTCACTGCCCCTTGGAACTGCATTCGCTAATAGACAGACATTCGCTTTCTACAAAAGCTTTCGTTGGTAAAGGGGCAACACTGTGTATTTCTCTCTCGCAGAGCCCGGTTGCCAAATTCGAAACGTCCAGCGATTGCGCCCACAGGAAAGCTGCCAGCACGGAAAGCTGTAGCTGGTTTTCACTGTCTCTTGGAACTACATTCGCTGATAGACAGACATTCGCTTTCTACAAAAGCTTTCGTTGGTAAAGGGGCAACACTGTGTATTTCTCTCTCGCAGAGCCCGGTTGCCAAATTCGAAACGTCCAGCGATTGCGCCCACAGGAAAGCTGCCAGCACGGAAAGCTGTAGCTGGTTTTCACTGCCCCTTGGAACTGCATTCGCTGATAGACAGACATTCGCTTTCTACAAACGCTTTCGTTGCTACAGGAGCAACACTGTGTATTTCTCTCTCGCAGAGCCCGGTTGCCAAATTCGAAACGTCCAGCGATTGCGCCCACAGGAAAGCTGCCAGCATGGAAAGCTGTAGCTGGTTTTCACTGCCCCTTGGAACTGCATTCGCTGATAGACAGACATTCGCTTTCTACAAACGCTTTCGTTGCTACAGGAGCAACACTGTGTATTTCTCTCTCGCAGAGCCCGGTTGCCAAATTCGAAACGTCCAGCGATTGCGCCCACAGGAAAGCTGCCAGCACGGAAAGCTGTAGCTGGTTTTCACTGCCCCTTGGAACTGCATTCGCTGATAGACAGACATTCGCTTTCTACAAAAGCTTTCGTTCGTAAAGGGGCAACACTGTGTATTTCTCTCTCGCAGAGCCCGGTTGCCAAATTCGAAACGTCCAGCGATTGCGCCCACAGGAAAGCTGCCAGCACGGAAAGCTGTAGCTGGTTTTCACTGCCCCTTGGAACTGCATTCGCTGATAGACAGACATTCGTTTTCTACAAAAGCTTTCGTTCGTAAAGGGGCAACAGTGTGTATTTCTCTCTCGCAGAGCCCGGTTGCCAAATTCGAAACGTCAAGCGATTGCGCCCACAGGAAAGCTGCCAGCACGGAAAGCTGTAGCTGGTTTTCACTGTCTCTTGGAACTGCATTCGCTGATAGACAGACATTTGCTTTCTACAAAAGCTTTCGTTGGTAAAGGGGCAACACTGTGTATTTCTCTCTCGCAGAGCCCGGTTGCCAAATTCGAAACGTCCAGCGATTGTGCCCACAGGAAAGCTGCCAGCACGGAAAGCTGTAGCTGGTTTTCACTGCCCCTTGGAACTGCATTCGCTGATAGACAGACATTCGCTTTCTACAAACGCTTTCGTTGCTACAGGGGCAACAGTGTGTATTTCTCTCTCGCAGAGCCCGGTTGCCAAATTCGAAACGTCCAGCGATTGCGCCCACAGGAAAGCTGCCAGCACGGAAAGCTGTAGCTGGTTTTCACTGCCCCTTGGAACTGCATTCGCTGATAGACAGACATTCGCTTTCTACAAAAGCTTTTGTTGGTAAAGGGGCAAGACTGTGTATTTTCTCTCGCAGAGCCCGGTTGCCAAATTCGAAACGTCCAGCGATTGCGCCCACAGGAAAGCTGCCAGCACGGAAAGCTGTAGCTGGTTTTCACTGCCCCTTGGAACTGCATTCGCTGATAGACAGACATTCGCTTTCTACAAAAGCTTTTGTTGGTAAAGGGGCAACAGTGTGTATTTCTCTCTCGCAGAGCCCGGTTGCCAAATTCGAAACGTCCAGCGATTGCGCCCACAGGAAAGCTGCCAGCACGGAAAGCTGTAGCTGGTTTTCACTGCCCCTTGGAACTGCATTCGCTAATAGACAGACATTCGCTTTCTACAAAAGCTTTCGTTGGTAAAGGGGCAACACTGTGTATTTCTCTCTCGCAGAGCCCGGTTGCCAAATTCGAAACGTCCAGCGATTGCGCCCACAGGAAAGCTGCCAGCACGGAAAGCTGTAGCTGGTTTTCACTGCCCCTTGGAACTGCATTCGCTGATAGACAGACATTCGCTTTCTACAAAAGCTTTCATTCGTAAAGGGGCAACACTGTGTATTTCTCTCTCGCAGAGCCCGGTTGCCAAATTCGAAACGTCCAGCGATTGCGCCCACAGGAAAGCTGCCAGCACGGAAAGCTGTAGCTGGTTTTCACTGCCCCTTGGAACTGCATTCGCTGAGAGACAGACATTCGCTTTCTACAAAAGCTTTCGTTGCTACAGGAGCAACACTGTGTATTTCTCTCTCGCAGAGCCCGGTTGCCAAATTCGAAACGTCCAGCGATTGCGCCCACAGGAAAGCTGCCAGCACGGAAAGCTGTAGCTGGTTTTCACTGCCCCTTGGAACTGCATTCGCTGATAGACAGACATTCGCTTTCTACAAAAGCTTTCATTGGTAAAGGGGCAACACTGTGTATTTCTCTCTCGCAGAGCCCGGTTGCCAAATTCGAAACGTCCAGCGATTGCGCCCACAGGAAAGCTGCCAGCACGGAAAGCTGTAGCTGGTTTTCACTGTCTCTTGGAACTGCATTCGCTGATAGACAGACATTCGCTTTCTACAAAAGCTTTCGTTGGTAAAGGGGCAACACTGTGTATTTCTCTCTCGCAGAGCCCGGTTGCCAAATTCGAAACGTCCAGCGATTGTGCCCACAGGAAAGCTGCCAGCACGGAAAGCTGTAGCTGGTTTTCACTGCCCCTTGGAACTGCATTCGCTGATAGACAGACATTCGCTTTCTACAAACGCTTTCGTTGCTACAGGGGCAACAGTGTGTATTTCTCTCTCGCAGAGCCCGGTTGCCAAATTCGAAACGTCCAGCGATTGCGCCCACAGGAAAGCTGCCAGCACGGAAAGCTGTAGCTGGTTTTCACTGCCCCTTGGAACTGCATTCGCTGATAGACAGACATTCGCTTTCTACAAAAGCTTTTGTTGGTAAAGGGGCAACACTGTGTATTTCTCTCTCGCAGAGCCCGGTTGCCAAATTCGAAACGTCCAGCGATTGCGGCCACAGGAAAGCTGCCAGCACGGAAAGCTGTAGCTGGTTTTCACTGCCCCTTGGAACTGCATTCGCTGATAGACAGACATTCGCTTTCTACAAAAGCTTTCGTTCGTAAAGGGGCAACACTGTGTATTTCTCTCTCGCAGAGCCCGGTTGCCAAATTCGAAACGTCCAGCGATTGCGCCCACAGGAAAGCTGCCAGCACGGAAAGCTGTAGCTGGTTTTCACTGCCCCTTGGAACTGCATTCGCTGATAGACAGACATTCGCTTTCTACAAAAGCTTTCGTTCGTAAAGGGGCAACACTGTGTATTTCTCTCTCGCAGAGCCCGGTTGCCAAATTCGAAACGTCCAGCGATTGCGCCCACAGGAAAGCTGCCAGCACGGAAAGCTGTAGCTGGTTTTCACTGCCCCTTGGAACTGCATTCGCTGATAAACAGACATTCGCTTTCTACAAAAGCTTTCGTTGGTAAAGGGGCAACACTGTGTATTTCTCTCTCGCAGAGCCCGGTTGCCAAATTCGAAACGTCCAGCGATTGCGCCCACAGGAAAGCTGCCAGCACGGAAAGCTGTAGCTGGTTTTCACTGCCCCTTGGAACTGCATTCGCTGATAGACAGACATTCGCTTTCTACAAAAGCTTTCATTCGTAAAGGGGCAACACTGTGTATTTCTCTCTCGCAGAGCCCGGTTGCCAAATTCGAAACGTCCAGCGATTGCGCCCACAGGAAAGCTGCCAGCACGGAAAGCTGTAGCTGGTTTTCACTGCCCCTTGGAACTGCATTCGCTGATAGACAGACATTCGCTTTCTACAAAAGCTTTCGTTGGTAAAGGGACAACAGTGTGTATTTCTCTCTCGCAGAGCCCGGTTGCCAAATTCGAAACGTCCAGCGATTGCGCCCACAGGAAAGCTGCCAGCACGGAAAGCTGTAGCTGGTTTTCACTGCCCCTTGGAACTGCATTCGCTGATAGACAGACATTCGCTTTCTACAAACGCTTTCGTTGCTACAGGAGCAACACTGTGTATTTCTCTCTCGCAGAGCCCGGTTGCCAAATTCGAAACGTCCAGCGATTGCGCCCACAGGAAAGCTGCCAGCACGGAAAGCTGTAGCTGGTTTTCACTGCCCCTTGGAACTGCATTCGCTGATAGACAGACATTCGCTTTCTACAAAAGCTTTCGTTGGTAAAGGGGCAACACTGTGTATTTCTCTCTCGCAGAGCCCGGTTGCCAAATTCGAAACGTCCAGCGATTGCGCCCACAGGAAAGCTGCCAGTACGGAAAGCTGTAGCTGGTTTTCACTGCCCCTTGGAACTGCATTCGCTGATAGACAGACATTCGCTTTCTACAAAAGCTTTTGTTGGTAAAGGGGCAACACTGTGTATTTCTCTCTCGCAGAGCCCGGTTGCCAAATTCGAAACGTCCAGCGATTGCGCCCACAGGAAAGCTGCCAGCACGGAAAGCTGTAGCTGGTTTTCACTGCCCCTTGGAACTGCATTCGCTGATAGACAGACATTCGCTTTCTACAAAAGCTTTTGTTGGTAAAGGGGCAACACTGTGTATTTCTCTCTCGCAGAGCCCGGTTGCCAAATTCGAAACGTCCAGCGATTGCGGCCACAGGAAAGCTGCCAGCACGGAAAGCTGTAGCTGGTTTTCACTGCCCCTTGGAACTGCATTCGCTGATAGACAGACATTCGCTTTCTACAAAAGCTTTCGTTCGTAAAGGGGCAACACTGTGTATTTCTCTCTCGCAGAGCCCGGTTGCCAAATTCGAAACGTCCAGCGATTGCGCCCACAGGAAAGCTGCCAGCACGGAAAGCTGTAGCTGGTTTTCACTGCCCCTTGGAACTGCATTCGCTGATAGACAGACATTCGCTTTCTACAAAAGCTTTCGTTCGTAAAGGGGCAACACTGTGTATTTCTCTCTCGCAGAGCCCGGTTGCCAAATTCGAAACGTCCAGCGATTGCGCCCACAGGAAAGCTGCCAGCACGGAAAGCTGTAGCTGGTTTTCACTGCCCCTTGGAACTGCATTCGCTGATAAACAGACATTCGCTTTCTACAAAAGCTTTCGTTGGTAAAGGGGCAACACTGTGTATTTCTCTCTCGCAGAGCCCGGTTGCCACATTCGAAACGTCCAGCGATTGCGCCCACAGGAAAGCTGCCAGCACGGAAAGCTGTAGCTGGTTTTCACTGCCCCTTGGAACTGCATTCGCTGATAGACAGACATTCGCTTTCTACAAAAGCTTTCATTCGTAAAGGGGCAACACTGTGTATTTCTCTCTCGCAGAGCCCGGTTGCCAAATTCGAAACGTCCAGCGATTGCGCCCACAGGAAAGCTGCCAGCACGGAAAGCTGTAGCTGGTTTTCACTGCCCCTTGGAACTGCATTCGCTGATAGACAGACATTCGCTTTCTACAAAAGCTTTCGTTGGTAAAGGGGCAAGACTGTGTATTTCTCTCTCGCAGAGCCCGGTTGCCAAATTCGAAACGTCCAGCGATTGCGCCCACAGGAAAGCTGCCAGTACGGAAAGCTGTAGCTGGTTTTCACTGCCCCTTGGAACTGCATTCGCTGATAGACAGACATTCGCTTTCTACAAAAGCTTTTGTTGGTAAAGGGGCAACACTGTGTATTTCTCTCTCGCAGAGCCCGGTTGCCAAATTCGAAACGTCCAGCGATTGCGCCCACAGGAAAGCTGCCAGCACGGAAAGCTGTAGCTGGTTTTCACTGCCCCTTGGAACTGCATTCGCTGATAGACAGACATTCGCTTTCTACAAAAGCTTTTGTTGGTAAAGGGGCAACACTGTGTATTTCTCTCTCGCAGAGCCCGGTTGCCAAATTCGAAACGTCCAGCGATTGCGCCCACAGGAAAGCTGCCAGCACGGAAAGCTGTAGCTGGTTTTCACTGCCCCTTGGAACTGCATTCGCTGATAGACAGACATTCGCTTTCTACAAAAGCTTTCATTCGTAAAGGGGCAACACTGTGTATTTCTCTCTCGCAGAGCCCGGTTGCCAAATTCGAAACGTCCAGCGATTGCGCCCACAGGAAAGCTGCCAGCACGGAAAGCTGTAGCTGGTTTTCACTGCCCCTTGGAACTGCATTCGCTGATAGACAGACATTCGCTTTCTACAAAAGCTTTCGTTCGTAAAGGGGCAACACTGTGTATTTCTCTCTCGCAGAGCCCGGTTGCCAAATTCGAAACGTCCAGCGATTGCGCCCACAGGAAAGCTGCCAGCACGGAAAGCTGTAGCTGGTTTTCACTGCCCCTTGGAACTGCATTCGCTGATAGACAGACATTCGCTTTCTACAAAAGCTTTCGTTCGTAAAGGGGCAACACTGTGTATTTCTCTCTCGCAGAGCCCGGTTGCCAAATTCGAAACGTCCAGCGATTGCGCCCACAGGAAAGCTGCCAGCACGGAAAGCTGTAGCTGGTTTTCACTGCCCCTTGGAACTGCATTTGCTGATAGACAGACATTCGCTTTCTACAAAAGCTTTTGTTGGTAAAGGGGCAAGACTGTGTATTTCTCTCTCGCAGAGCCCGGTTGCCAAATTCGAAACGTCCAGCGATTGCGCCCACAGGAAAGCTGCCAGCACGGAAAGCTGTAGCTGGTTTTCACTGCCCCTTGGAACTGCATTCGCTGATAGACAGACATTCGCTTTCTACAAAAGCTTTCGTTCGTAAAGGGGCAACACTGTGTATTTCTCTCTCGCAGAGCCCGGTTGCCAAATTCGAAACGTCCAGCGATTGCGCCCACAGGAAAGCTGCCAGCACGGAAAGCTGTAGCTGGTTTTCACTGCCCCTTGGAACTGCATTCGCTGATAGACAGACATTCGCTTTCTACAAAAGCTTTCATTCGTAAAGGGGCAAGACTGTGTATTTCTCTCTCGCAGAGCCCGGTTGCCAAATTCGAAACGTCCAGCGATTGCGCCCACAGGAAAGCTGCCAGCACGGAAAGCTGTAGCTGGTTTTCACTGCCCCTTGGAACTGCATTCGCTGATAGACAGACATTCGCTTTCTACAAAAGCTTTCGTTGGTAAAGGGGCAACACTGTGTATTTCTCTCTCGCAGAGCCCGGTTGCCAAATTCGAAACGTCCAGCGATTGCGCCCACAGGAAAGCTGCCAGCACGGAAAGCTGTAGCTGGTTTTCACTGCCCCTTGGAACTGCATTCGCTGATAGACAGACATTCGCTTTCTACAAAAGCTTTTGTTGGTAAAGGGGCAACACTGTGTATTTCTCTCTCGCAGAGCCCGGTTGCCAAATTCGAAACGTCCAGCGATTGCGCCCACAGGAAAGCTGCCAGCACGGAAAGCTGTAGCTGGTTTTCACTGCCCCTTGGAACTGCATTCGCTGATAGACAGACATTCGCTTTCTACAAAAGCTTTCGTTGGTAAAGGGGCAACACTGTGTATTTCTCTCTCGCAGAGCCCGGTTGCCAAATTCGAAACGTCCAGCGATTGCGCCCACAGGAAAGCTGCCAGCACGGAAAGCTGTAGCTGGTTTTCACTGCCCCTTGGAACTGCATTCGCTGATAGACAGACATTCGCTTTCTACAAAAGCTTTCATTCGTAAAGGGGCAAGACTGTGTATTTCTCTCTCGCAGAGCCCGGTTGCCAAATTCGAAACGTCCAGCGATTGCGCCCACAGGAAAGCTGCCAGCACGGAAAGCTGTAGCTGGTTTTCACTGCCCCTTGGAACTGCATTCGCTGATAGACAGACATTCGCTTTCTACAAAAGCTTTCGTTCGTAAAGGGGCAACACTGTGTATTTCTCTCTCGCAGAGCCCGGTTGCCAAATTCGAAACGTCCAGCGATTGCGCCCACAGGAAAGCTGCCAGCACGGAAAGCTGTAGCTGGTTTTCACTGCCCCTTGGAACTGCATTCGCTGATAGACAGACATTCGCTTTCTACAAAAGCTTTCGTTGGTAAAGGGGCAAGACTGTGTATTTCTCTCTCGCAGAGCCCGGTTGCCAAATTCGAAACGTCCAGCGATTGCGCCCACAGGAAAGCTGCCAGCACGGAAAGCTGTAGCTGGTTTTCACTGCCCCTTGGAACTGCATTCGCTGATAGACAGACATTCGCTTTCTACAAAAGCTTTCGTTCGTAAAGGGGCAACACTGTGTATTTCTCTCTCGCAGAGCCCGGTTGCCAAATTCGAAACGTCCAGCGATTGCGCCCACAGGAAAGCTGCCAGCACGGAAAGCTGTAGCTGGTTTTCACTGCCCCTTGGAACTGCATTCGCTGATAGACAGACATTCGCTTTCTACAAAAGCTTTTGTTGGTAAAGGGGCAAGACTGTGTATTTCTCTCTCGCAGAGCCCGGTTGCCAAATTCGAAACGTCCAGCGATTGCGCCCACAGGAAAGCTGCCAGCACGGAAAGCTGTAGCTGGTTTTCACTGCCCCTTGGAACTGCATTCGCTGATAGACAGACATTCGCTTTCTACAAAAGCTTTCGTTCGTAAAGGGGCAACACTGTGTATTTCTCTCTCGCAGAGCCCGGTTGCCAAATTCGAAACGTCCAGCGATTGCGCCCACAGGAAAGCTGCCAGCACGGAAAGCTGTAGCTGGTTTTCACTGCCCCTTGGAACTGCATTCGCTGATAGACAGACATTCGCTTTCTACAAAAGCTTTCATTCGTAAAGGGGCAAGACTGTGTATTTCTCTCTCGCAGAGCCCGGTTGCCAAATTCGAAACGTCCAGCGATTGCGCCCACAGGAAAGCTGCCAGCACGGAAAGCTGTAGCTGGTTTTCACTGCCCCTTGGAACTGCATTCGCTGATAGACAGACATTCGCTTTCTACAAAAGCTTTCGTTGGTAAAGGGGCAACACTGTGTATTTCTCTCTCGCAGAGCCCGGTTGCCAAATTCGAAACGTCCAGCGATTGCGCCCACAGGAAAGCTGCCAGCACGGAAAGCTGTAGCTGGTTTTCACTGCCCCTTGGAACTGCATTCGCTGATAGACAGACATTCGCTTTCTACAAAAGCTTTCGTTGGTAAAGGGGCAAGTCTGTGTATTTCTCTCTCGCAGAGCCCGGTTGCCAAATTCGAAACGTCCAGCGATTGCGCCCACAGGAAAGCTGCCAGCACGGAAAGCTGTAGCTGGTTTTCACTGCCCCTTGGAACTGCATTCGCTGATAGACAGACATTCGCTTTCTACAAAAGCTTTCGTTGGTAAAGGGGCAACAGTGTGTATTTCTCTCTCGCAGAGCCCGGTTGCCAAATTCGAAACGTCCAGCGATTGCGCCCACAGGAAAGCTGCCAGCACGGAAAGCTGTAGCTGGTTTTCACTGCCCCTTGGAACTGCATTCGCTGATAGACAGACATTCGCTTTCTACAAAAGCTTTCGTTGGTAAAGGGGCAACAGTGTGTATTTCTCTCTCGCAGAGCCCGGTTGCCAAATTCGAAACGTCCAGCGATTGCGCCCACAGGAAAGCTGCCAGCACGGAAAGCTGTAGCTGGTTTTCACTGCCCCTTGGAACTGCATTCGCTGATAGACAGACATTCGCTTTCTACAAAAGCTTTCGTTGGTAAAGGGGCAACACTGTGTATTTCTCTCTCGCAGAGCCCGGTTGCCAAATTCGAAACGTCCAGCGATTGCGCCCACAGGAAAGCTGCCAGCACGGAAAGCTGTAGCTGGTTTTCACTGCCCCTTGGAACTGCATTCGCTGATAGACAGACATTCGCTTTCTACAAAAGCTTTCGTTGGTAAAGGGGCAACAGTGTGTATTTCTCTCTCGCAGAGACCGGTTGCCAAATTCGAAACGTCCAGCGATTGCGCCCACAGGAAAGCTGCCAGCACGGAAAGCTGTAGCTGGTTTTCACTGCCCCTTGGAACTGCATTCGCTGATAGACAGACATTCGTTTTCTACAAAAGCTTTCGTTCGTAAAGGGGCAACACTGTGTATTTCTCTCTCGCAGAGCCCGGTTGCCAAATTCGAAACGTCCAGCGATTGCGCCCACAGGAAAGCTGCCAGCACGGAAAGCTGTAGCTGGTTTTCACTGCCCCTTGGAACTGCATTCGCTGATAGACAGACATTCGCTTTCTACAAAAGCTTTCGTTGGTAAAGGGGCAACAGTGTGTATTTCTCTCTCGCAGAGCCCGGTTGCCAAATTCGAAACGTCCAGCGATTGCGCCCACAGGAAAGCTGCCAGCACGGAAAGCTGTAGCTGGTTTTCACTGCCCCTTGGAACTGCATTCGCTGATAGACAGACATTCGCTTTCTACAAAAGCTTTCGTTGGTAAAGGGGCAACAGTGTGTATTTCTCTCTCGCAGAGCCCGGTTGCCAAATTCGAAACGTCCAGCGATTGCGCCCACAGGAAAGCTGCCAGCACGGAAAGCTGTAGCTGGTTTTCACTGCCCCTTGGAACTGCATTCGCTGATAGACAGACATTCGCTTTCTACAAAATCTTTCGTTGGTAAAGGGGCAACACTGTGTATTTCTCTCTCGCAGAGCCCGGTTGCCAAATTCGAAACGTCCAGCGATTGCGCCCACAGGAAAGCTGCCAGCACGGAAAGCTGTAGCTGGTTTTCACTGCCCCTTGGAACTGCATTCGCTGATAGACAGACATTCGCTTTCTACAAAAGCTTTCGTTGGTAAAGGGGCAACAGTGTGTATTTCTCTCTCGCAGAGCCCGGTTGCCAAATTCGAAACGTCCAGCGATTGCGCCCACAGGAAAGCTGCCAGCACGGAAAGCTGTAGCTGGTTTTCACTGCCCCTTGGAACTGCATTCGCTGATAGACAGACATTCGTTTTCTACAAAAGCTTTCGTTCGTAAAGGGGCAACACTGTGTATTTCTCTCTCGCAGAGCCCGGTTGCCAAATTCGAAACGTCCAGCGATTGCGCCCACAGGAAAGCTGCCAGCACGGAAAGCTGTAGCTGGTTTTCACTGCCCCTTGGAACTGCATTCGCTGATAGACAGACATTCGCTTTCTACAAAAGCTTTCGTTGGTAAAGGGGCAACACTGTGTATTTCTCTCTCGCAGAGCCCGGTTGCCAAATTCGAAACGTCCAGCGATTGCGCCCACAGGAAAGCTGCCAGCACGGAAAGCTGTAGCTGGTTTTCACTGCCCCTTGGAACTGCATTCGCTGATAGACAGACATTCGCTTTCTACAAAAGCTTTCGTTCGTAAAGGGGCAAGTCTGTGTATTTCTCTCTCGCAGAGCCCGGTTGCCAAATTCGAAACGTCCAGCGATTGCGCCCACAGGAAAGCTGCCAGCACGGAAAGCTGTAGCTGGTTTTCACTGCCCCTTGGAACTGCATTCGCTGATAGACAGACATTCGCTTTCTACAAAAGCTTTTGTTGGTAAAGGTGCAACACTGTGTATTTCTCTCTCGCAGAGCCCGGTTGCCAAATTCGAAACGTCCAGCGATTGCGCCCACAGGAAAGCTGCCAGCACGGAAAGCTGTAGCTGGTTTTCACTGCCCCTTGGAACTGCATTCGCTGATAGACAGACATTCGCTTTCTACAAAAGCTTTTGTTGGTAAAGGGGCAACACTGTGTATTTCTCTCTCGCAGAGCCCGGTTGCCAAATTCGAAACGTCCAGCGATTGCGCCCACAGGAAAGCTGCCAGCACGGAAAGCTGTAGCTGGTTTTCACTGTCTCTTGGAACTACATTCGCTGATAGACAGACATTCGCTTTCTACAAAAGCTTTCGTTGGTAAAGGGGCAACACTGTGTATTTCTCTCTCGCAGAGCCCGGTTGCCAAATTCGAAACGTCCAGCGATTGCGCCCACAGGAAAGCTGCCAGCACGGAAAGCTGTAGCTGGTTTTCACTGCCCCTTGGAACTGCATTCGCTGATAGACAGACATTCGCTTTCTACAAACGCTTTCGTTGCTACAGGAGCAACACTGTGTATTTCTCTCTCGCAGAGCCCGGTTGCCAAATTCGAAACGTCCAGCGATTGCGCCCACAGGAAAGCTGCCAGCACGGAAAGCTGTAGCTGGTTTTCACTGCCCCTTGGAACTGCATTCGCTGATAGACAGACATTCGCTTTCTACAAACGCTTTCGTTGCTACAGGAGCAACACTGTGTATTTCTCTCTCGCAGAGCCCGGTTGCCAAATTCGAAACGTCCAGCGATTGCGCCCACAGGAAAGCTGCCAGCACGGAAAGCTGTAGCTGGTTTTCACTGCCCCTTGGAACTGCATTCGCTGATAGACAGACATTCGCTTTCTACAAAAGCTTTCGTTGGTAAAGGGGCAAGTCTGTGTATTTCTCTCTCGCAGAGCCCGGTTGCCAAATTCGAAACGTCCAGCGATTGCGCCCACAGGAAAGCTGCCAGCACGGAAAGCTGTAGCTGGTTTTCACTGCCCCTTGGAACTGCATTCGCTGATAGACAGACATTCGCTTTCTACAAAAGCTTTCGTTCGTAAAGGGGCAACACTGTGTATTTCTCTCTCGCAGAGCCCGGTTGCCAAATTCGAAACGTCCAGCGATTGCGCCCACAGGAAAGCTGCCAGCACGGAAAGCTGTAGCTGGTTTTCACTGCCCCTTGGAACTGCATTCGCTGATAGACAGACATTCGCTTTCTACAAAAGCTTTCGTTGGTAAAGGGGCAACAGTGTGTATTTCTCTCTCGCAGAGCCCGGTTGCCAAATTCGAAACGTCAAGCGATTGCGCCCACAGGAAAGCTGCCAGCACGGAAAGCTGTAGCTGGTTTTCACTGTCTCTTGGAACTGCATTCGCTGATAGACAGACATTTGCTTTCTACAAAAGCTTTCGTTGGTAAAGGGGCAACACTGTGTATTTCTCTCTCGCAGAGCCCGGTTGCCAAATTCGAAACGTCCAGCGATTGTGCCCACAGGAAAGCTGCCAGCACGGAAAGCTGTAGCTGGTTTTCACTGCCCCTTGGAACTGCATTCGCTGATAGACAGACATTCGCTTTCTACAAACGCTTTCGTTGCTACAGGGGCAACAGTGTGTATTTCTCTCTCGCAGAGCCCGGTTGCCAAATTCGAAACGTCCAGCGATTGCGCCCACAGGAAAGCTGCCAGCACGGAAAGCTGTAGCTGGTTTTCACTGCCCCTTGGAACTGCATTCGCTGATAGACAGACATTCGCTTTCTACAAAAGCTTTTGTTGGTAAAGGGGCAAGACTGTGTATTTTCTCTCGCAGAGCCCGGTTGCCAAATTCGAAACGTCCAGCGATTGCGCCCACAGGAAAGCTGCCAGCACGGAAAGCTGTAGCTGGTTTTCACTGCCCCTTGGAACTGCATTCGCTGATAGACAGACATTCGCTTTCTACAAAAGCTTTTGTTGGTAAAGGGGCAACAGTGTGTATTTCTCTCTCGCAGAGCCCGGTTGCCAAATTCGAAACGTCCAGCGATTGCGCCCACAGGAAAGCTGCCAGCACGGAAAGCTGTAGCTGGTTTTCACTGCCCCTTGGAACTGCATTCGCTAATAGACAGACATTCGCTTTCTACAAAAGCTTTCGTTGGTAAAGGGGCAACACTGTGTATTTCTCTCTCGCAGAGCCCGGTTGCCAAATTCGAAACGTCCAGCGATTGCGCCCACAGGAAAGCTGCCAGCACGGAAAGCTGTAGCTGGTTTTCACTGCCCCTTGGAACTGCATTCGCTGATAGACAGACATTCGCTTTCTACAAAAGCTTTCGTTCGTAAAGGGGCAACACTGTGTATTTCTCTCTCGCAGAGCCCGGTTGCCAAATTCGAAACGTCCAGCGATTGCGCCCACAGGAAAGCTGCCAGCACGGAAAGCTGTAGCTGGTTTTCACTGCCCCTTGGAACTGCATTCGCTGATAGACAGACATTCGCTTTCTACAAACGCTTTCGTTGCTACAGGAGCAACACTGTGTATTTCTCTCTCGCAGAGCCCGGTTGCCAAATTCGAAACGTCCAGCGATTGCGCCCACAGGAAAGCTGCCAGCACGGAAAGCTGTAGCTGGTTTTCACTGCCCCTTGGAACTGCATTCGCTGATAGACAGACATTCGCTTTCTACAAAAGCTTTCGTTGGTACAGGGGCAACACTGTGTATTTCCCTCTCGCAGAGCCCGGTTGCCAAATTCGAAACGTCCAGCGATTGCGCCCACAGGAAAGCTGCCAGCACGGAAAGCTGTAGCTGGTTTTCACTGCCCCTTGGAACTGCATTCGCTGATAGACAGACATTCGCTTTCTACAAAAGCTTTCGTTGGTAAAGGGGCAACACTGTGTATTTCTCTCTCGCAGAGCCCGGTTGCCAAATTCGAAACGTCCAGCGATTGCGCCCACAGGAAAGCTGCCAGCACGGAAAGCTGTAGCTGGTTTTCACTGCCCCTTGGAACTGCATTCGCTGATAGACAGACATTCGCTTTCTACAAAAGCTTTCATTCGTAAAGGGGCAACACTGTGTATTTCTCTCTCGCAGAGCCCGGTTGCCAAATTCGAAACGTCCAGCGATTGCGCCCACAGGAAAGCTGCCAGCACGGAAAGCTGTAGCTGGTTTTCACTGCCCCTTGGAACTGCATTCGCTGATAGACAGACATTCGCTTTCTACAAAAGCTTTCATTGGTAAAGGGGCAAGTCTGTGTATTTCTCTCTCGCAGAGCCCGGTTGCCAAATTCGAAACGTCCAGCGATTGCGCCCACAGGAAAGCTGCCAGCACGGAAAGCTGTAGCTGGTTTTCACTGTCTCTTGGAACTGCATTCGCTGATAGACAGACATTCGCTTTCTACAAAAGCTTTCGTTGGTAAAGGGGCAACACTGTGTATTTCTCTCTCGCAGAGCCCGGTTGCCAAATTCGAAACGTCCAGCGATTGTGCCCACAGGAAAGCTGCCAGCACGGAAAGCTGTAGCTGGTTTTCACTGCCCCTTGGAACTGCATTCGCTGATAGACAGACATTCGCTTTCTACAAACGCTTTCGTTGCTACAGGGGCAACAGTGTGTATTTCTCTCTCGCAGAGCCCGGTTGCCAAATTCGAAACGTCCAGCGATTGCGCCCACAGGAAAGCTGCCAGCACGGAAAGCTGTAGCTGGTTTTCACTGCCCCTTGGAACTGCATTCGCTGATAGACAGACATTCGCTTTCTACAAAAGCTTTTGTTGGTAAAGGGGCAACACTGTGTATTTCTCTCTCGCAGAGCCCGGTTGCCAAATTCGAAACGTCCAGCGATTGCGGCCACAGGAAAGCTGCCAGCACGGAAAGCTGTAGCTGGTTTTCACTGCCCCTTGGAACTGCATTCGCTGATAGACAGACATTCGCTTTCTACAAAAGCTTTCTTTCGTAAAGGGGCAACACTGTGTATTTCTCTCTCGCAGAGCCCGGTTGCCAAATTCGAAACGTCCAGCGATTGCGCCCACAGGAAAGCTGCCAGCACGGAAAGCTGTAGCTGGTTTTCACTGCCCCTTGGAACTGCATTCGCTGATAGACAGACATTCGCTTTCTACAAAAGCTTTCGTTCGTAAAGGGGCAACACTGTGTATTTCTCTCTCGCAGAGCCCGGTTGCCAAATTCGAAACGTCCAGCGATTGCGCCCACAGGAAAGCTGCCAGCACGGAAAGCTGTAGCTGGTTTTCACTGCCCCTTGGAACTGCATTCGCTGATAAACAGACATTCGCTTTCTACAAAAGCTTTCGTTGGTAAAGGGGCAACACTGTGTATTTCTCTCTCGCAGAGCCCGGTTGCCACATTCGAAACGTCCAGCGATTGCGCCCACAGGAAAGCTGCCAGCACGGAAAGCTGTAGCTGGTTTTCACTGCCCCTTGGAACTGCATTCGCTGATAGACAGACATTCGCTTTCTACAAAAGCTTTCATTCGTAAAGGGGCAACACTGTGTATTTCTCTCTCGCAGAGCCCGGTTGCCAAATTCGAAACGTCCAGCGATTGCGCCCACAGGAAAGCTGCCAGCACGGAAAGCTGTAGCTGGTTTTCACTGCCCCTTGGAACTGCATTCGCTGATAGACAGACATTCGCTTTCTACAAAAGCTTTCGTTGGTAAAGGGACAACAGTGTGTATTTCTCTCTCGCAGAGCCCGGTTGCCAAATTCGAAACGTCCAGCGATTGCGCCCACAGGAAAGCTGCCAGCACGGAAAGCTGTAGCTGGTTTTCACTGCCCCTTGGAACTGCATTCGCTGATAGACAGACATTCGCTTTCTACAAACGCTTTCGTTGCTACAGGAGCAACACTGTGTATTTCTCTCTCGCAGAGCCCGGTTGCCAAATTCGAAACGTCCAGCGATTGCGCCCACAGGAAAGCTGCCAGCACGGAAAGCTGTAGCTGGTTTTCACTGCCCCTTGGAACTGCATTCGCTGATAGACAGACATTCGCTTTCTACAAAAGCTTTCGTTGGTAAAGGGGCAACACTGTGTATTTCTCTCTCGCAGAGCCCGGTTGCCAAATTCGAAACGTCCAGCGATTGCGCCCACAGGAAAGCTGCCAGCACGGAAAGCTGTAGCTGGTTTTCACTGCCCCTTGGAACTGCATTCGCTGATAGACAGACATTCGCTTTCTACAAAAGCTTTTGTTGGTAAAGGGGCAACACTGTGTATTTCTCTCTCGCAGAGCCCGGTTGCCAAATTCGAAACGTCCAGCGATTGCGCCCACAGGAAATCTGCCAGCACGGAAAGCTGTAGCTGGTTTTCACTGCCCCTTGGAACTGCATTCGCTGATAGACAGACATTCGCTTTCTACAAACGCTTTCGTTGCTACAGGGGCAACACTGTGTATTTCTCTCTCGCAGAGCCCGGTTGCCAAATTCGAAACGTCCAGCGATTGGGCCCACAGGAAAGCTGCCAGCACGGAAAGCTGTAGCTGGTTTTCACTGCCCCTTGGAACTGCATTCGCTGATAGACAGACATTCGCTTTCTACAAAAGCTTTCATTCGTAAAGGGGCAACACTGTGTATTTCTCTCTCGCAGAGCCTGGTTGCCAAATTCGAAACGTCCAGCGATTGCGCCCACAGGAAAGCTGCCAGCACGGAAAGCTGTAGCTGGTTTTCACTGCCCCTTGGAACTGCATTCGCTGATAGACAGACATTCGCTTTCTACAAAAGCTTTCGTTCGTAAAGGGGCAACACTGTGTATTTCTCTCTCGCAGAGCCCGGTTGCCAAATTCGAAACGTCCAGCGATTGCGCCCACAGGAAAGCTGCCAGCACGGAAAGCTGTAGCTGGTTTTCACTGCCCCTTGGAACTGCATTCGCTAATAGACAGACATTCGCTTTCTACAAAAGCTTTCGTTGGTAAAGGGGCAACACTGTGTATTTCTCTCTCGCAGAGCCCGGTTGCCAAATTCGAAACGTCCAGCGATTGCGCCCACAGGAAAGCTGCCAGCACGGAAAGCTGTAGCTGGTTTTCACTGTCTCTTGGAACTACATTCGCTGATAGACAGACATTCGCTTTCTACAAAAGCTTTCGTTGGTAAAGGGGCAACACTGTGTATTTCTCTCTCGCAGAGCCCGGTTGCCAAATTCGAAACGTCCAGCGATTGTGCCCACAGGAAAGCTGCCAGCACGGAAAGCTGTAGCTGGTTTTCACTGCCCCTTGGAACTGCATTCGCTGATAGACAGACATTCGCTTTCTACAAAAGCTTTCGTTGGTAAAGGGGCAAGTCTGTGTATTTCTCTCTCGCAGAGCCCGGTTGCCAAATTCGAAACGTCAAGCGATTGCGCCCACAGGAAAGCTGCCAGCACGGAAAGCTGTAGCTGGTTTTCACTGTCTCTTGGAACTGCATTCGCTGATAGACAGACATTCGCTTTCTACAAAAGCTTTCGTTGGTAAAGGGGCAACACTGTGTATTTCTCTCTCGCAGAGCCCGGTTGCCAAATTCGAAACGTCCAGCGATTGTGCCCACAGGAAAGCTGCCAGCACGGAAAGCTGTAGCTGGTTTTCACTGCCCCTTGGAACTGCATTCGCTGATAGACAGACATTCGCTTTCTACAAACGCTTTCGTTGCTACAGGGGCAACACTGTGTATTTCTCTCTCGCAGAGCCCGGTTGCCAAATTCGAAACGTCCAGCGATTGCGCCCACAGGAAAGCTGCCAGCACGGAAAGCTGTAGCTGGTTTTCACTGCCCCTTGGAACTGCATTCGCTGATAGACAGACATTCGCTTTCTACAAAAGCTTTTGTTGGTAAAGGGGCAAGACTGTGTATTTCTCTCTCGCAGAGCCCGGTTGCCAAATTCGAAACGTCCAGCGATTGCACCCACAGGAAAGCTGCCAGCACGGAAAGCTGTAGCTGGTTTTCACTGCCCCTTGGAACTGCATTCGCTGATAGACAGACATTCGCTTTCTACAAAAGCTTTTGTTGGTAAAGGGGCAACACTGTGTATTTCTCTCTCGCAGAGCCCGGTTGCCAAATTCGAAACGTCCAGCGATTGCGCCCACAGGAAAGCTGCCAGCACGGAAAGCTGTAGCTGGTTTTCACTGCCCCTTGGAACTGCATTCGCTGATAGACAGACATTCGCTTTCTACAAAAGCTTTCGTTGGTAAAGGGGCAACAGTGTGTATTTCTCTCTCGCAGAGCCCGGTTGCCAAATTCGAAACGTCCAGCGATTGCGCCCACAGGAAAGCTGCCAGCACAGAAAGCTGTAGCTGGTTTTCACTGCCCCTTGGAACTGCATTCGCTGATAGACAGACATTCGCTTTCTACAAAAGCTTTCGTTGGTAAAGGGGCAAGTCTGTGTATTTCTCTCTCGCAGAGCCCGGTTGCCAAATTCGAAACGTCCAGCGATTGCGCCCACAGGAAAGCTGCCAGCACGGAAAGCTGTAGCTGGTTTTCACTGCCCCTTGGAACTGCATTCGCTGATAGACAGACATTCGCTTTCTACAAAAGCTTTCGTTGGTAAAGGGGCAACACTGTGTATTTCTCTCTCGCAGAGCCCGGTTGCCAAATTCGAAACGTCAAGCGATTGCGCCCACAGGAAAGCTGCCAGCACGGAAAGCTGTAGCTGGTTTTCACTGTCTCTTGGAACTGCATTCGCTGATAGACAGACATTCGCTTTCTACAAAAGCTTTCGTTGGTAAAGGGGCAACACTGTGTATTTCTCTCTCGCAGAGCCCGGCTGCCAAATTCGAAACGTCCAGCGATTGCGCCCACAGGAAAGCTGCCAGCAAGGAAAGCTGTAGCTGGTTTTCACTGCCCCTTGGAACTGCATTCGCTGATAGACAGACATTCGCTTTCTACAAAAGCTTTCGTTGGTAAAGGTGCAACACTGTGTATTTCTCTCTCGCAGAGCCCGGCTGCCAAATTCGAAACGTCCAGCGATTGCGCCCACAGGAAAGCTGCCAGCACGGAAAGCTGTAGCTGGTTTTCACTGCCCCTTGGAACTGCATTCGCTGATAGACAGACATTCGCTTTCTGCAAAACCTTGCCTTCGTAAAGGGGCAACACTGTGTATTTCTCTCTCGCAGAGCCCGGTTGCCAAATTCGAAACGTCCAGCGATTGCGCCCACAGGAAAGCTGCCAGCAAGGAAAGCTGTAGCTGGTTTTCACTGCCCCTTGGAACTGCATTCGCTGATAGACAGACATTCGCTTTCTACAAAAGCTTTCGTTGGTACAGGGGCAACACTGTGTATTTCTCTCTCGCAGAGCCCGGTTGCCAAATTCGAAACGTCCAGCGATTGCGCCCACAGGAAAGCTGCCAGCACGGAAAGCTGTAGCTGGTTTTCACTGCCCCTTGGAACTGCATTCGCTGATAGACAGACATTCGCTTTCTACAAAAGCTTTCGTTGGTAAAGGGGCAACACTGTGTATTTCTCTCTCGCAGAGCCCGGTTGCCAAATTCGAAACGTCCAGCGATTGCGCCCACAGGAAAGCTGCCAGCACGGAAAGCTGTAGCTGGTTTTCACTGCCCCTTGGAACTGCATTCGCTGATAAACAGACATTCGCTTTCTACAAAAGCTTTCGTTGGTAAAGGGGCAACACTGTGTATTTCTCTCTCGCAGAGCCCGGTTGCCAAATTCGAAATGTCCAGCGATTGCGCCCACAGGAAAGCTGCCAGCACGGAAAGCTGTAGCTGGTTTTCACTGCCCCTTGGAACTGCATTCGCTGATAGACAGACATTCGCTTTCTACAAAAGCTTTCGTTCGTAAAGGGGCAACACTGTGTATTTCTCTCTCGCAGAGCCCGGTTGCCAAATTCGAAACGTCCAGCGATTGCGCCCACAGGAAAGCTGCCAGCACGGAAAGCTGTAGCTGGTTTTCACTGCCCCTTGGAACTGCATTCGCTGATAAACAGACATTCGCTTTCTACAAAAGCTTTCGTTGGTAAAGGGGCAACACTGTGTATTTCTCTCTCGCAGAGCCCGGTTGCCACATTCGAAACGTCCAGCGATTGCGCCCACAGGAAAGCTGCCAGCACGGAAAGCTGTAGCTGGTTTTCACTGCCCCTTGGAACTGCATTCGCTGATAGACAGACATTCGCTTTCTACAAAAGCTTTCATTCGTAAAGGGGCAACACTGTGTATTTCTCTCTCGCAGAGCCCGGTTGCCAAATTCGAAACGTCCAGCGATTGCGCCCACAGGAAAGCTGCCAGCACGGAAAGCTGTAGCTGGTTTTCACTGCCCCTTGGAACTGCATTCGCTGATAGACAGACATTCGCTTTCTACAAAAGCTTTCGTTGGTAAAGGGGCAACAGTGTGTATTTCTCTCTCGCAGAGCCCGGTTGCCAAATTCGAAACGTCCAGCGATTGCGCCCACAGGAAAGCTGCCAGCACGGAAAGCTGTAGCTGGTTTTCACTGCCCCTTGGAACTGCATTCGCTGATAGACAGACATTCGCTTTCTACAAAAGCTTTCGTTGGTAAAGGGGCAACACTGTGTATTTCTCTCTCGCAGAGCCCGGTTGCCAAATTCGAAACGTCCAGCGATTGCGCCCACAGGAAAGCTGCCAGCACGGAAAGCTGTAGCTGGTTTTCACTGCCCCTTGGAACTGCATTCGCTGATAGACAGACATTCGCTTTCTACAAAAGCTTTCGTTGGTAAAGGGGCAACACTGTGTATTTCTCTCTCGCAGAGCCCGGTTGCCAAATTCGAAACGTCCAGCGATTGCGCCCACAGGAAAGCTGCCAGCACGGAAAGCTGTAGCTGGTTTTCACTGCCCCTTGGAACTGCATTCGCTGATAGACAGACATTCGCTTTCTACAAAAGCTTTCGTTGGTAAAGGGACAACAGTGTGTATTTCTCTCTCGCAGAGCCCGGTTGCCAAATTCGAAACGTCCAGCGATTGCGCCCACAGGAAAGCTGCCAGCACGGAAAGCTGTAGCTGGTTTTCACTGCCCCTTGGAACTGCATTCGCTGATAGACAGACATTCGCTTTCTACAAACGCTTTCGTTGCTACAGGAGCAACACTGTGTATTTCTCTCTCGCAGAGCCCGGTTGCCAAATTCGAAACGTCCAGCGATTGCGCCCACAGGAAAGCTGCCAGCACGGAAAGCTGTAGCTGGTTTTCACTGCCCCTTGGAACTGCATTCGCTGATAGACAGACATTCGCTTTCTACAAACGCTTTCGTTGGTAAAGGGGCAACACTGTGTATTTCTCTCTCGCAGAGCCCGGTTGCCAAATTCGAAACGTCCAGCGATTGCGCCCACAGGAAAGCTGCCAGCACGGAAAGCTGTAGCTGGTTTTCACTGCCCCTTGGAACTGCATTCGCTGATAGACAGACATTCGCTTTCTACAAAAGCTTTCGTTCGTAAAGGGGCAACACTGTGTATTTCTCTCTCGCAGAGCCCGGTTGCCAAATTCGAAACGTCCAGCGATTGCGCCCACAGGAAAGCTGCCAGCACGGAAAGCTGTAGCTGCTTTTCACTGCCCCTTGGAACTGCATTCGCTAATAGACAGACATTCGCTTTCTACAAAAGCTTTCGTTGGTAAAGGGGCAACACTGTGTATTTCTCTCTCGCAGAGCCCGGTTGCCAAATTCGAAACGTCCAGCGATTGCGCCCAAAGGAAAGCTGCCAGCACGGAAAGCTGTAGCTGGTTTTCACTGCCCCTTGGAACTGCATTCGCTGATAGACAGACATTCGCTTTCTACAAAAGCTTTTGTTGGTAAAGGGGCAAGACTGTGTATTTTCTCTCACAGAGCCCGGTTGCCAAATTCGAAACGTCCAGCGATTGCGCCCACAGGAAAGCTGCCAGCACGGAAAGCTGTAGCTGGTTTTCACTGCCCCTTGGAACTGCATTCGCTGATAGACAGACATTCGCTTTCTACAAACGCTTTCGTTGCTACAGGGGCAACACTGTGTATTTCTCTCTCGCAGAGCCCGGTTGCCAAATTCGAAACGTCCAGCGATTGCGCCCACAGGAAAGCTGCCAGCACGGAAAGCTGTAGCTGGTTTTCACTGCCCCTTGGAACTGCATTCGCTGATAGACAGACATTCGCTTTCTACAAAAGCTTTTGTTGGTAAAGGGGCAAGACTGTGTATTTCTCTCTCGCAGAGCCCGGTTGCCAAATTCGAAACGTCCAGCGATTGCGCCCACAGGAAAGCTGCCAGCACGGAAAGCTGTAGCTGGTTTTCACTGCGCCTTGGAACTGCATTCGCTGATAGACAGACATTCGCTTTCTACAAAAGCTTTTGTTGGTAAAGGGGCAACAGTGTGTATTTCTCTCTCGCAGAGCCCGGTTGCCAAATTCGAAACGTCCAGCGATTGCGCCCACAGGAAAGCTGCCAGCACGGAAAGCTGTAGCTGGTTTTCACTGCCCCTTGGAACTGCATTCGCTAATAGACAGACATTCGCTTTCTACAAAAGCTTTCGTTGGTAAAGGGGCAACACTGTGTATTTCTCTCTCGCAGAGCCCGGTTGCCAAATTCGAAACGTCCAGCGATTGCGCCCACAGGAAAGCTGCCAGCACGGAAAGCTGTAGCTGGTTTTCACTGCCCCTTGGAACTGCATTCGCTGATAAACAGACATTCGCTTTCTACAAAAGTTTTCGTTGGTAAAGGGGCAAGACTGTGTATTTCTCTCTCGCAGAGCCCGGTTGCCAAATTCGAAACGTCCAGCGATTGCGCCCACAGGAAAGCTGCCAGCACGGAAAGCTGTAGCTGGTTTTCACTGCCCCTTGGAACTGCATTCGCTGATAGACAGACATTCGCTTTCTACAAAAGCTTTCGTTCGTAAAGGGGCAACACTGTGTATTTCTCTCTCGCAGAGCCCGGTTGCCAAATTCGAAACGTCCAGCGATTGCGCCCACAGGAAAGCTGCCAGCACGGAAAGCTGTAGCTGGTTTTCACTGCCCCTTGGAACTGCATTCGCTGATAGACAGACATTCGCTTTCTACAAAAGCTTTCGTTGGTAAAGGGGCAACACTGTGTATTTCTCTCTCGCAGAGCCCGGTTGCCAAATTCGAAACGTCCAGCGATTGCGCCCACAGGAAAGCTGCCAGCACGGAAAGCTGTAGCTGGTTTTCACTGCCCCTTGGAACTGCATTCGCTGATAGACAGACATTCGCTTTCTACAAAAGCTTTCGTTGGTAAAGGGGCAAGTCTGTGTATTTCTCTCTCGCAGAGCCCGGTTGCCAAATTCGAAACGTCCAGCGATTGCGCCCACAGGAAAGCTGCCAGCACGGAAAGCTGTAGCTGGTTTTCACTGCCCCTTGGAACTGCATTCGCTGATAGACAGACATTCGCTTTCTACAAAAGCTTTCGTTGGTAAAGGGGCAACACTGTGTATTTCTCTCTCGCAGAGCCCGGTTGCCAAATTCGAAACGTCAAGCGATTGCGCCCACAGGAAAGCTGCCAGCACGGAAAGCTGTAGCTGGTTTTCACTGCCCCTTGGAACTGCATTCGCTGATAGACAGACATTCGCTTTCTACAAAAGCTTTTGTTGGTAAAGGTGCAACACTGTGTATTTCTCTCTCGCAGAGCCCGGCTGCCAAATTCGAAACGTCCAGCGATTGCGCCCACAGGAAAGCTGCCAGCACGGAAAGCTGTAGCTGGTTTTCACTGCCCCTTGGAACTGCATTCGCTGATAGACAGACATTCGCTTTCTACAAAAGCTGTCGTAGGTACAGGGGCAACAGTGTGTATTTCTCTCTCGCAGAGCCCGGTTGCCAAATTCGAAACGTCCAGCGATTGTGCCCACAGGAAAGCTGCCAGCACGGAAAGCTGTAGCTGGTTTTCACTGCCCCTTGGAACTGCATTCGCTAATAGACAGACATTCGCTTTCTACAAAAGCTTTCGTTGGTAAAGGGGCAACACTGTGTATTTCTCTCTCGCAGAGCCCGGTTGCCAAATTCGAAACGTCCAGCGATTGCGCCCACAGGAAAGCTGCCAGCACGGAAAGCTGTAGCTGGTTTTCACTGCCCCTTGGAACTGCATTCGCTGATAGACAGACATTCGCTTTCTACAAAAGCTTTCGTTGGTAAAGGGGCAACACTGTGTATTTCTCTCTCGCAGAGCCCGGTTGCCAAATTCGAAACGTCAAGCGATTGCGCCCACAGGAAAGCTGCCAGCACGGAAAGCTGTAGCTGGTTTTCACTGTCTCTTGGAACTGCATTCGCTGATAGACAGACATTCGCTTTCTACAAAAGCTTTCGTTGGTAAAGGTGCAACACTGTGTATTTCTCTCTCGCAGAGCCCGGCTGCCAAATTCGAAACGTCCAGCGATTGCGCCCACAGGAAAGCTGCCAGCAAGGAAAGCTGTAGCTGGTTTTCACTGCCCCTTGGAACTGCATTCGCTGATAGACAGACATTCGCTTTCTACAAAAGCTTTCGTTGGTAAAGGTGCAACACTGTGTATTTCTCTCTCGCAGAGCCCGGCTGCCAAATTCGAAACGTCCAGCGATTGCGCCCACAGGAAAGCTGCCAGCACGGAAAGCTGTAGCTGGTTTTCACTGCCCCTTGGAACTGCATTCGCTGATAGACAGACATTCGCTTTCTGCAAAACCTTGCCTTCGTAAAGGGGCAACACTGTGTATTTCTCTCTCGCAGAGCCCGGTTGCCAAATTCGAAACGTCCAGCGATTGCGCCCACAGGAAAGCTGCCAGCAAGGAAAGCTGTAGCTGGTTTTCACTGCCCCTTGGAACTGCATTCGCTGATAGACAGACATTCGCTTTCTACAAAAGCTTTCGTTGGTACAGGGGCAACACTGTGTATTTCTCTCTCGCAGAGCCCGGTTGCCAAATTCGAAACGTCCAGCGATTGCGCCCACAGGAAAGCTGCCAGCACGGAAAGCTGTAGCTGGTTTTCACTGCCCCTTGGAACTGCATTCGCTGATAGACAGACATTCGCTTTCTACAAAAGCTTTCGTTGGTAAAGGGGCAACACTGTGTATTTCTCTCTCGCAGAGCCCGGTTGCCAAATTCGAAACGTCCAGCGATTGCGCCCACAGGAAAGCTGCCAGCACGGAAAGCTGTAGCTGGTTTTCACTGCCCCTTGGAACTGCATTCGCTGATAAACAGACATTCGCTTTCTACAAAAGCTTTCGTTGGTAAAGGGGCAACACTGTGTATTTCTCTCTCGCAGAGCCCGGTTGCCAAATTCGAAATGTCCAGCGATTGCGCCCACAGGAAAGCTGCCAGCACGGAAAGCTGTAGCTGGTTTTCACTGCCCCTTGGAACTGCATTCGCTGATAGACAGACATTCGCTTTCTACAAAAGCTTTCGTTCGTAAAGGGGCAACACTGTGTATTTCTCTCTCGCAGAGCCCGGTTGCCAAATTCGAAACGTCCAGCGATTGCGCCCACAGGAAAGCTGCCAGCACGGAAAGCTGTAGCTGGTTTTCACTGCCCCTTGGAACTGCATTCGCTGATAAACAGACATTCGCTTTCTACAAAAGCTTTCGTTGGTAAAGGGGCAACACTGTGTATTTCTCTCTCGCAGAGCCCGGTTGCCACATTCGAAACGTCCAGCGATTGCGCCCACAGGAAAGCTGCCAGCACGGAAAGCTGTAGCTGGTTTTCACTGCCCCTTGGAACTGCATTCGCTGATAGACAGACATTCGCTTTCTACAAAAGCTTTCATTCGTAAAGGGGCAACACTGTGTATTTCTCTCTCGCAGAGCCCGGTTGCCAAATTCGAAACGTCCAGCGATTGCGCCCACAGGAAAGCTGCCAGCACGGAAAGCTGTAGCTGGTTTTCACTGCCCCTTGGAACTGCATTCGCTGATAGACAGACATTCGCTTTCTACAAAAGCTTTCGTTGGTAAAGGGGCAACAGTGTGTATTTCTCTCTCGCAGAGCCCGGTTGCCAAATTCGAAACGTCCAGCGATTGCGCCCACAGGAAAGCTGCCAGCACGGAAAGCTGTAGCTGGTTTTCACTGCCCCTTGGAACTGCATTCGCTGAGAGACAGACATTCGCTTTCTACAAAAGCTTTCGTTGGTAAAGGGGCAACACTGTGTATTTCTCTCTCGCAGAGCCCGGTTGCCAAATTCGAAACGTCCAGCGATTGCGCCCACAGGAAAGCTGCCAGCACGGAAAGCTGTAGCTGGTTTTCACTGCCCCTTGGAACTGCATTCGCTGATAGACAGACATTCGCTTTCTACAAAAGCTTTCGTTGGTAAAGGGGCAACACTGTGTATTTCTCTCTCGCAGAGCCCGGTTGCCAAATTCGAAACGTCCAGCGATTGCGCCCACAGGAAAGCTGCCAGCACGGAAAGCTGTAGCTGGTTTTCACTGCCCCTTGGAACTGCATTCGCTGATAGACAGACATTCGCTTTCTACAAAAGCTTTCGTTGGTAAAGGGACAACAGTGTGTATTTCTCTCTCGCAGAGCCCGGTTGCCAAATTCGAAACGTCCAGCGATTGCGCCCACAGGAAAGCTGCCAGCACGGAAAGCTGTAGCTGGTTTTCACTGCCCCTTGGAACTGCATTCGCTGATAGACAGACATTCGCTTTCTACAAACGCTTTCGTTGCTACAGGAGCAACACTGTGTATTTCTCTCTCGCAGAGCCCGGTTGCCAAATTCGAAACGTCCAGCGATTGCGCCCACAGGAAAGCTGCCAGCACGGAAAGCTGTAGCTGGTTTTCACTGCCCCTTGGAACTGCATTCGCTGATAGACAGACATTCGCTTTCTACAAACGCTTTCGTTGGTAAAGGGGCAACACTGTGTATTTCTCTCTCGCAGAGCCCGGTTGCCAAATTCGAAACGTCCAGCGATTGCGCCCACAGGAAAGCTGCCAGCACGGAAAGCTGTAGCTGGTTTTCACTGCCCCTTGGAACTGCATTCGCTGATAGACAGACATTCGCTTTCTACAAAAGCTTTCGTTCGTAAAGGGGCAACACTGTGTATTTCTCTCTCGCAGAGCCCGGTTGCCAAATTCGAAACGTCCAGCGATTGCGCCCACAGGAAAGCTGCCAGCACGGAAAGCTGTAGCTGCTTTTCACTGCCCCTTGGAACTGCATTCGCTAATAGACAGACATTCGCTTTCTACAAAAGCTTTCGTTGGTAAAGGGGCAACACTGTGTATTTCTCTCTCGCAGAGCCCGGTTGCCAAATTCGAAACGTCCAGCGATTGCGCCCAAAGGAAAGCTGCCAGCACGGAAAGCTGTAGCTGGTTTTCACTGCCCCTTGGAACTGCATTCGCTGATAGACAGACATTCGCTTTCTACAAAAGCTTTTGTTGGTAAAGGGGCAAGACTGTGTATTTTCTCTCACAGAGCCCGGTTGCCAAATTCGAAACGTCCAGCGATTGCGCCCACAGGAAAGCTGCCAGCACGGAAAGCTGTAGCTGGTTTTCACTGCCCCTTGGAACTGCATTCGCTGATAGACAGACATTCGCTTTCTACAAACGCTTTCGTTGCTACAGGGGCAACACTGTGTATTTCTCTCTCGCAGAGCCCGGTTGCCAAATTCGAAACGTCCAGCGATTGCGCCCACAGGAAAGCTGCCAGCACGGAAAGCTGTAGCTGGTTTTCACTGCCCCTTGGAACTGCATTCGCTGATAGACAGACATTCGCTTTCTACAAAAGCTTTTGTTGGTAAAGGGGCAAGACTGTGTATTTCTCTCTCGCAGAGCCCGGTTGCCAAATTCGAAACGTCCAGCGATTGCGCCCACAGGAAAGCTGCCAGCACGGAAAGCTGTAGCTGGTTTTCACTGCGCCTTGGAACTGCATTCGCTGATAGACAGACATTCGCTTTCTACAAAAGCTTTTGTTGGTAAAGGGGCAACAGTGTGTATTTCTCTCTCGCAGAGCCCGGTTGCCAAATTCGAAACGTCCAGCGATTGCGCCCACAGGAAAGCTGCCAGCACGGAAAGCTGTAGCTGGTTTTCACTGCCCCTTGGAACTGCATTCGCTAATAGACAGACATTCGCTTTCTACAAAAGCTTTCGTTGGTAAAGGGGCAACACTGTGTATTTCTCTCTCGCAGAGCCCGGTTGCCAAATTCGAAACGTCCAGCGATTGCGCCCACAGGAAAGCTGCCAGCACGGAAAGCTGTAGCTGGTTTTCACTGCCCCTTGGAACTGCATTCGCTGATAAACAGACATTCGCTTTCTACAAAAGTTTTCGTTGGTAAAGGGGCAAGACTGTGTATTTCTCTCTCGCAGAGCCCGGTTGCCAAATTCGAAACGTCCAGCGATTGCGCCCACAGGAAAGCTGCCAGCACGGAAAGCTGTAGCTGGTTTTCACTGCCCCTTGGAACTGCATTCGCTGATAGACAGACATTCGCTTTCTACAAAAGCTTTCGTTCGTAAAGGGGCAACACTGTGTATTTCTCTCTCGCAGAGCCCGGTTGCCAAATTCGAAACGTCCAGCGATTGCGCCCACAGGAAAGCTGCCAGCACGGAAAGCTGTAGCTGGTTTTCACTGCCCCTTGGAACTGCATTCGCTGATAGACAGACATTCGCTTTCTACAAAAGCTTTCGTTGGTAAAGGGGCAACACTGTGTATTTCTCTCTCGCAGAGCCCGGTTGCCAAATTCGAAACGTCCAGCGATTGCGCCCACAGGAAAGCTGCCAGCACGGAAAGCTGTAGCTGGTTTTCACTGCCCCTTGGAACTGCATTCGCTGATAGACAGACATTCGCTTTCTACAAAAGCTTTCGTTGGTAAAGGGGCAAGTCTGTGTATTTCTCTCTCGCAGAGCCCGGTTGCCAAATTCGAAACGTCCAGCGATTGCGCCCACAGGAAAGCTGCCAGCACGGAAAGCTGTAGCTGGTTTTCACTGCCCCTTGGAACTGCATTCGCTGATAGACAGACATTCGCTTTCTACAAAAGCTTTCGTTGGTAAAGGGGCAACACTGTGTATTTCTCTCTCGCAGAGCCCGGTTGCCAAATTCGAAACGTCAAGCGATTGCGCCCACAGGAAAGCTGCCAGCACGGAAAGCTGTAGCTGGTTTTCACTGCCCCTTGGAACTGCATTCGCTGATAGACAGACATTCGCTTTCTACAAAAGCTTTTGTTGGTAAAGGTGCAACACTGTGTATTTCTCTCTCGCAGAGCCCGGCTGCCAAATTCGAAACGTCCAGCGATTGCGCCCACAGGAAAGCTGCCAGCACGGAAAGCTGTAGCTGGTTTTCACTGCCCCTTGGAACTGCATTCGCTGATAGACAGACATTCGCTTTCTACAAAAGCTGTCGTAGGTACAGGGGCAACAGTGTGTATTTCTCTCTCGCAGAGCCCGGTTGCCAAATTCGAAACGTCCAGCGATTGTGCCCACAGGAAAGCTGCCAGCACGGAAAGCTGTAGCTGGTTTTCACTGCCCCTTGGAACTGCATTCGCTAATAGACAGACATTCGCTTTCTACAAAAGCTTTCGTTGGTAAAGGGGCAACACTGTGTATTTCTCTCTCGCAGAGCCCGGTTGCCAAATTCGAAACGTCCAGCGATTGCGCCCACAGGAAAGCTGCCAGCACGGAAAGCTGTAGCTGGTTTTCACTGCCCCTTGGAACTGCATTCGCTGATAGACAGACATTCGCTTTCTACAAAAGCTTTCGTTGGTAAAGGGGCAACACTGTGTATTTCTCTCTCGCAGAGCCCGGTTGCCAAATTCGAAACGTCCAGCGATTGTGCCCACAGGAAAGCTGCCAGCACGGAAAGCTGTAGCTGGTTTTCACTGCCCCTTGGAACTGCATTCGCTGATAGACAGACATTCGCTTTCTACAAACGCTTTCGTTGCTACAGGGGCAACACTGTGTATTTCTCTCTCGCAGAGCCCGGTTGCCAAATTCGAAACGTCCAGCGATTGCGCCCACAGGAAAGCTGCCAGCACGGAAAGCTGTAGCTGGTTTTCACTGCCCCTTGGAACTGCATTCGCTGATAGACAGACATTCGCTTTCTACAAAAGCTTTTGTTGGTAAAGGGGCAAGACTGTGTATTTCTCTCTCGCAGAGCCCGGTTGCCAAATTCGAAACGTCCAGCGATTGCGCCCACAGGAAAGCTGCCAGCACGGAAAGCTGTAGCTGGTTTTCACTGCGCCTTGGAACTGCATTCGCTGATAGACAGACATTCGCTTTCTACAAAAGCTTTTGTTGGTAAAGGGGCAACAGTGTGTATTTCTCTCTCGCAGAGCCCGGTTGCCAAATTCGAAACGTCCAGCGATTGCGCCCACAGGAAAGCTGCCAGCACGGAAAGCTGTAGCTGGTTTTCACTGCCCCTTGGAACTGCATTCGCTAATAGACAGACATTCGCTTTCTACAAAAGCTTTCGTTGGTAAAGGGGCAACACTGTGTATTTCTCTCTCGCAGAGCCCGGTTGCCAAATTCGAAACGTCCAGCGATTGCGCCCACAGGAAAGCTGCCAGCACGGAAAGCTGTAGCTGGTTTTCACTGCCCCTTGGAACTGCATTCGCTGATAAACAGACATTCGCTTTCTACAAAAGTTTTCGTTGGTAAAGGGGCAAGACTGTGTATTTCTCTCTCGCAGAGCCCGGTTGCCAAATTCGAAACGTCCAGCGATTGCGCCCACAGGAAAGCTGCCAGCACGGAAAGCTGTAGCTGGTTTTCACTGCCCCTTGGAACTGCATTCGCTGATAGACAGACATTCGCTTTCTACAAAAGCTTTCGTTCGTAAAGGGGCAACACTGTGTATTTCTCTCTCGCAGAGCCCGGTTGCCAAATTCGAAACGTCCAGCGATTGCGCCCACAGGAAAGCTGCCAGCACGGAAAGCTGTAGCTGGTTTTCACTGCCCCTTGGAACTGCATTCGCTGATAGACAGACATTCGCTTTCTACAAAAGCTTTCGTTGGTAAAGGGGCAACACTGTGTATTTCTCTCTCGCAGAGCCCGGTTGCCAAATTCGAAACGTCCAGCGATTGCGCCCACAGGAAAGCTGCCAGCACGGAAAGCTGTAGCTGGTTTTCACTGCCCCTTGGAACTGCATTCGCTGATAGACAGACATTCGCTTTCTACAAAAGCTTTCGTTGGTAAAGGGGCAAGTCTGTGTATTTCTCTCTCGCAGAGCCCGGTTGCCAAATTCGAAACGTCCAGCGATTGCGCCCACAGGAAAGCTGCCAGCACGGAAAGCTGTAGCTGGTTTTCACTGCCCCTTGGAACTGCATTCGCTGATAGACAGACATTCGCTTTCTACAAAAGCTTTCGTTGGTAAAGGGGCAACACTGTGTATTTCTCTCTCGCAGAGCCCGGTTGCCAAATTCGAAACGTCAAGCGATTGCGCCCACAGGAAAGCTGCCAGCACGGAAAGCTGTAGCTGGTTTTCACTGTCTCTTGGAACTGCATTCGCTGATAGACAGACATTCGCTTTCTACAAAAGCTTTCGTTGGTAAAGGTGCAACACTGTGTATTTCTCTCTCGCAGAGCCCGGCTGCCAAATTCGAAACGTCCAGCGATTGCGCCCACAGGAAAGCTGCCAGCAAGGAAAGCTGTAGCTGGTTTTCACTGCCCCTTGGAACTGCATTCGCTGATAGACAGACATTCGCTTTCTACAAAAGCTTTCGTTGGTAAAGGTGCAACACTGTGTATTTCTCTCTCGCAGAGCCCGGCTGCCAAATTCGAAACGTCCAGCGATTGCGCCCACAGGAAAGCTGCCAGCACGGAAAGCTGTAGCTGGTTTTCACTGCCCCTTGGAACTGCATTCGCTGATAGACAGACATTCGCTTTCTGCAAAACCTTGCCTTCGTAAAGGGGCAACACTGTGTATTTCTCTCTCGCAGAGCCCGGCTGCCAAATTCGAAACGTCCAGCGATTGCGCCCACAGGAAAGCTGCCAGCACGGAAAGCTGTAGCTGGTTTTCACTGCCCCTTGGAACTGCATTCGCTGATAGACAGACATTCGCTTTCTACAAAAGCGTGCGTTGGTACAGGGGCAACACTGTGTATTACTCTCTCGCAGAGCCCGGTTGCCAAATTCGAAACGTCCAGCGATTGCGCCCACAGGAAAGCTGCCAGCACGGAAGGCTGTAGCTGGTTTTCACTGTCTCTTGGAACTACATTCGCTGATAGACAGACATTCGCTTTCTACAAAAGCTTTCGTTGGTACAGGGGCAACACTGTGTATTTCTCTCTCGCAGAGCCCGGTTGTCAAATTCGAAACGTCCAGCGATTGCGCCCACAGGAAAGCTGCCAGCACGGAAAGCAGTAGCTGGTTTTCACTGCCCCTTGGAACTGCATTCGCTGATAGACAGACATTCGCTTTCTGCAAAACCTTGCCTTCGTAAAGGGGCAACAGTGTGTATTTCTCTCTCGCAGAGCCCGGCTGCCAAATTCGAAACGTCCAGCGATTGCGCCCACAGGAAAGCTGCCAGCACGGAAAGCAGTAGCTGGTTTTCACTGCCCCTTGGAACTGCATTCGCTGATAGACAGACATTCGCTTTCTACAAAACCTTGCCTTCGTAAAGGGGCAACACTGTGTATTTCGCTCTCGCAGAGCCCGGCTGCCAAATTCGAAACGTCCAGCGATTGCGCCCAGAGAAAAGCTGCCAGCACGGAAAGCTGTAGCTGGTTTTCACTGTCTCTTGGAACTACATTCGCTGATAGACAGACATTCGCTTTCTACAAAAGCTTTCGTTGGTAAAGGTGCAAGACTGTGTATTTCTCTCTCGCAGAGCCCGGTTGCCAAATTCGAAACGTCCAGCGATTGCGCCCACAGGAAAGCTGCCAGCACGGAAAGCTGTAGCTGGTTTTCACTGTCTCTTGGAACTACATTCGCTGATAGACAGACATTCGCTTTCTACAAAAGCTTTCGTTGGTAAAGGGGCAAGTCTGTGTATTTCTCTCTCGCAGAGCCCGGTTGCCAAATTCGAAACGTCCAGCGATTGCGCCCACAGGAAAGCTGCCAGCAAGGAAAGCTGTAGCTGGTTTTCACTGCCCCTGGGAACTGCATTCGCTGATAGACAGACATTCGCTTTCTCCAAAAGCTTTCATTGGTACAGGGGCAACACTGTGTATTTCTCTCTCGCAGAGCCCGGTTGCCAAATTCGAAACGTCCAGCGATTGCGCCCACAGGAAAGCTGCCAGCACGGAAAGCTGTAGCTGGTTTTTACTGTCTCTTGGAACTGCATTCGCTGATAGACAGACATTCGCTTTCTACAAAAGGTTTCGTTATACAGGGGCAACACTGTGTATTTCTCTCTCGCAGAGCCCGGTTGCCAAATTCGAAACGTCCAGCGATTGCGCCCACAGGAAATCTGCCAGCACGGAAAGCAGTAGCTGGTTTTCACTGCCCCTTGGAACTGCATTCGCTGATAGACAGACATTCGCTTTCTACAAAAGTGTGCGTTGGTACAGGGGCAACACTGTGTATTTCTCTCTCGCAGAGCCCGGTTGCCAAATTCGAAACGTCCAGCGATTGCGCCCACAGGAAAGCTGCCAGCACGGAAAGCTGTAGCTGGTTTTCACTGCCCCTTGGAACTGCATTCGCTGATAGACAGACATTCACTTTCTACAAACGCTTTCGTTGGTAAAGGGGCAACACTGTGTATTTCTCTCTCGCAGAGCACGGCTGCCAAATTCGAAACGTCCAGCGATTGCGCCCACAGGAAAGCTGCCAGCACGGAAAGCTGTAGCTGGTTTTCACTGTCTCTTGGAACTACATTCGCTGATAGACAGACATTCGCTTTCTACAAAAGCTTTCGTTGGTACAGGGGCAACACTGTGTATTTCTCTCTCGCAGAGCCCGGTTGTCAAATTCGAAACGTCCAGCGATTGCGCCCACAGGAAAGCTGCCAGCACGGAAAGCTGTAGCTGGTTTTCACTGCCCCTTGGAACTGCATTCGCTGATAGACAGACATTCGCTTTCTACAAAAGCTTTCATTGGTAAAGGTGCAAGACTGTGTATTTCTCTCTCGCAGAGCCCGGTTGCCAAATTCGAAACGTCCAGCGATTGCGCCCACAGGAAAGCTGCCAGCACGGAAAGCTGTAGCTGGTTTTCACTGTCTCTTGGAACTGCATTCGCTGATAGACAGACATTCGCTTTCTGCAAAACCTTGCCTTCGTAAAGGGGCAACACTGTGTATTTCTCTCTCGCAGAGCCCGGCTGCCAAATTCGAAACGTCCAGCGATTGCGCCCACAGGAAAGCTGCCAGCAAGGAAAGCTGTAGCTGGTTTTCACTGTCTCTTGGAACTGCATTCGCTGATAGACAGACATTCGCTTTCTACAAAAGCTTTCATTGGTACAGGGGCAACACTGTGTATTTCTCTCTCGCAGAGCCCGGTTGCCAAATTCGAAACGTCCAGCGATTGCGCCCACAGGAAAGCTGCCAGCACGGAAAGCTGTAGCTGGTTTTCACTGTCTCTTGGAACTGCATTCGCTGATAGACAGACATTCGCTTTCTACAAAAGGTTTCGTTATACAGGGGCAACACTGTGTATTTCTCTCTCGCAGAGCCCGGTTGCCAAATTCGAAACGTCCAGCGATTGCGCCCACAGGAAAGCTGCCAGCACGGAAAGCTGTAGCTGGCTTTCACTGCCCCTTGGAACTGCATTCGCTGATAGACAGACATTCGCTTTCTACAAAAGCGTGCGTTGGTACAGGGGCAACACTGTGTATTTCTCTCTCGCAGAGCCCGGTTGCCAAATTCGAAACGTCCAGCGATTGCGCCCACAGGAAATCTGCCAGCACGGAAAGCTGTAGCTGGTTTTCACTGCCCCTTGGAACTGCATTCGCTGATAGACAGACATTCGCTTTCTACAAAAGCTTTCATTGCTAAAGGTGCAAGACTGTGTATTTCTCTCTCGCAGAGCCCGGCTGCCAAATTCGAAACGTCCAGCGATTGCGCCCACAGGAAAGCTGCCAGCACGGAAAGCAGTAGCTGGTTTTCACTGCCCCTTGGAACTGCATTCGCTGATAGACAGACATTCGCTTTCTGCAAAACCTTGCCTTCGTAAAGGGGCAACACTGTGTATTTCGCTCTCGCAGAGCCCGGCTGCCAAATTCGAAACGTCCAGCGATTGCGCCCAGAGGAAAGCTGCCAGCACGGAAAGCTGTAGCTGGTTTTCACTGTCTCTTGGAACTACATTCGCTGATAGACAGACATTCGCTTTCTACAAACGCTTTCGTTGCTACAGGGGCAACACTGTGTATTTCTCTCTCGCAGAGCCCGGTTGCCAAATTCGAAACGTCCAGCGATTGCGCCCACAGGAAAGCTGCCAGCACGGAAAGCTGTAGCTGGTTTTCACTGCCCCTTGGAACTGCATTCGCTGATAGACAGACATTCGCTTTCTACAAAAGCTTTCGTTGGTAAAGGGGCAAGTCTGTGTATTTCTCTCTCGCAGAGCCCGGTTGCCAAATTCGAAACGTCCAGCGATTGCGCCCACAGGAAAGCTGCCAGCACGGAAAGCTGTAGCTGGTTTTCACTGCCCCTTGGAACTGCATTCGCTGATAGACAGACATTCGCTTTCTACAAAAGCTTTCGTTGGTAAAGGGGCAACACTGTGTATTTCTCTCTCGCAGAGCCCGGTTGCCAAATTCGAAACGTCCAGCGATTGCGCCCACAGGAAAGCTGCCAGCACGGAAAGCTGTAGCTGGTTTTCACTGCCCCTTGGAACTGCATTCGCTGATAGACAGACATTCGCTTTCTACAAAAGCTTTCATTGGTAAAGGGGCAACAATGTGTATTTCTCTGTCGCCGAGCCCGGTTGCCAAATTCGAAACGTCCAGCGATTGCGCCCACAGGAAAGCTGCCAGCACGGAAAGCTGTAGCTGGTTTTCACTGCCCCTTGGAACTGCATTCGCTGATAGACAGACATTCGCTTTCTACAAAAGCTTTCGTTGGTAAAGGGGCAAGTCTGTGTATTTCTCTCTCGCAGAGCCCGGTTGCCAAATTCGAAACGTCAAGCGATTGCGCCCACAGGAAAGCTGCCAGCACGGAAAGCTGTAGCTGGTTTTCACTGTCTCTTGGAACTGCATTCGCTGATAGACAGACATTCGCTTTCTACAAACGCTTTCGTTGGTAAAGGGGCAACACTGTGTATTTCTCTCTCGCAGAGCCCGGTTGCCAAATTCGAAACGTCCAGCGATTGCGCCCACAGGAAAGCTGCCAGCACGGAAAGCTGTAGCTGGTTTTCACTGCCCCTTGGAACTGCATTCGCTGATAGACAGACATTCGCTTTCTACAAAAGCTTTTGTTGGTAAAGGGGCAAGACTGTGTATTTTCTCTCGCAGAGCCCGGTTGCCAAATTCGAAACGTCCAGCGATTGCGCCCACAGGAAAGCTGCCAGCACGGAAAGCTGTAGCTGGTTTTCACTGCCCCTTGGAACTGCATTCGCTGATAGACAGACATTCGCTTTCTACAAAAGCTTTTGTTGGTAAAGGGGCAACAGTGTGTATTTCTCTCTCGCAGAGCCCGGTTGCCAAATTCGAAACGTCCAGCGATTGCGCCCACAGGAAAGCTGCCAGCACGGAAAGCTGTAGCTGGTTTTCACTGCCCCTTGGAACTGCATTCGCTGATAGACAGACATTCGCTTTCTACAAAAGCTTTCGTTGGTAAAGGGGCAACACTGTGTATTTCTCTCTCGCAGAGCCCGGTTGCCAAATTCGAAACGTCCAGCGATTGCGCCCACAGGAAAGCTGCCAGCACGGAAAGCTGTAGCTGGTTTTCACTGCCCCTTGGAACTGCATTCGCTGATAGACAGACATTCGCTTTCTACAAAAGCTTTTGTTGGTAAAGGGGCAACACTGTGTATTTCTCTCTCGCAGAGCCCGGTTGCCAAATTCGAAACGTCCAGCGATTGCGCCCACAGGAAAGCTGCCAGCACGGAAAGCTGTAGCTGGTTTTCACTGCCCCTTGGAACTGCATTCGCTGATAGACAGACATTCGCTTTCTACACACGCTTTCGTTGGTAAAGGGGCAACACTGTGTATTTCTCTCTCGCAGAGCCCGGTTGCCAAATTCGAAACGTCAAGCGATTGCGCCCACAGGAAAGCTGCCAGCACGGAAAGCTGTAGCTGGTTTTCACTGCCCCTTGGAACTGCATTCGCTGATAGACAGACATTCGCTTTCTACAAACGCTTTCGTTGCTACAGGGGCAACAGTGTGTATTTCTCTCTCGCAGAGCCCGGTTGCCAAATTCGAAACGTCCAGCGATTGCGCCCACAGGAAAGCTGCCAGCACGGAAAGCTGTAGCTGGTTTTCACTGCCCCTTGGAACTGCATTCGCTGATAGACAGACATTCGCTTTCTACAAAAGCTTTTGTTGGTAAAGGGGCAACACTGTGTATTTCTCTCTCGCAGAGCCCGGTTGCCAAATTCGAAACGTCCAGCGATTGCGGCCACAGGAAAGCTGCCAGCACGGAAAGCTGTAGCTGGTTTTCACTGCCCCTTGGAACTGCATTCGCTGATAGACAGACATTCGCTTTCTACAAACGCTTTCGTTGCTACAGGGGCAACACTGTGTATTTCTCTCTCGCAGAGCCCGGCTGACAAATTCGAAACGTCCAGCGATTGCGCCCACAGGAAAGCTGCCAGCACGGAAAGCTGTAGCTGGTTTTCACTGCCCCTTGGAACTGCATTCGCTGATAGACAGACATTTGCTTTCTACAAAAGCTTTCATTCGTAAAGGGGCAACACTGTGTATTTCTCTCTCGCAGAGCCTGGTTGCCAAATTCGAAACGTCCAGCGATTGCGCCCACAGGAAAGCTGCCAGCACGGACAGCTGTAGCTGGTTTTCACTGCCCCTTGGAACTGCATTCGCTGATAGACAGACATTCGCTTTCTACAAAAGCTTTCGTTCGTAAAGGGGCAACACTGTGTATTTCTCTCTCGCAGAGCCCGGTTGCCAAATTCGAAACGTCCAGCGATTGCGCCCACAGGAAAGCTGCCAGCACGGAAAGCTGTAGCTGGTTTTCACTGCCCCTTGGAACTGCATTCGCTGATAGACAGACATTCGCTTTCTACAAAAGCTTTCGTTCGTAAAGGGGCAACACTGTGTATTTCTCTCTCGCAGAGCCCGGTTGCCAAATTCGAAACGTCCAGCGATTGCGCCCACAGGAAAGCTGCCAGCACGGAAAGCTGTAGCTGGTTTTCACTGCCCCTTGGAACTGCATTCGCTGATAGACAGACATTCGCTTTCTACAAAAGCTTTCGTTGGTAAAGGGGCAAGTCTGTGTATTTCTCTCTCGCAGAGCCCGGTTGCCAAATTCGAAACGTCCAGCGATTGCGCCCACAGGAAAGCTGCCAGCACGGAAAGCTGTAGCTGGTTTTCACTGCCCCTTGGAACTGCATTCGCTGATAGACAGACATTCGCTTTCTACAAAAGCTTTCGTTGGTAAAGGGGCAACAGTGTGTATTTCTCTCTCGCAGAGCCCGGTTGCCAAATTCGAAACGTCCAGCGATTGCGCCCACAGGAAAGCTGCCAGCACGGAAAGCTGTAGCTGGTTTTCACTGCCCCTTGGAACTGCATTCGCTGATAGACAGACATTCGCTTTCTACAAAAGCTTTTGTTGGTAAAGGGGCAACACTGTGTATTTCTCTCTCGCAGAGCCCGGTTGCCAAATTCGAAACGTCCAGCGATTGCGGCCACAGGAAAGCTGCCAGCACGGAAAGCTGTAGCTGGTTTTCACTGCCCCTTGGAACTGCATTCGCTGATAGACAGACATTCGCTTTCTACAAACGCTTTCGTTGCTACAGGAGCAACACTGTGTATTTCTCTCTCGCAGAGCCCGGTTGCCAAATTCGAAACGTCCAGCGATTGCGCCCACAGGAAAGCTGCCAGCACGGAAAGCTGTAGCTGGTTTTCACTGCCCCTTGGAACTGCATTCGCTGATAGACAGACATTCGCTTTCTACAAAAGCTTTCATTCGTAAAGGGGCAACACTGTGTATTTCTCTCTCGCAGAGCCCGGCTGACAAATTCGAAACGTCCAGCGATTGCGCCCACAGGAAAGCTGCCAGCACGGAAAGCTGTAGCTGGTTTTCACTGCCCCTTGGAACTGCATTCGCTGATAGACAGACATTCGCTTTCTACAAAAGCTTTCGTTCGTAAAGGGGCAACACTGTGTATTTCTCTCTCGCAGAGCCCGGTTGCCAAATTCGAAACGTCCAGCGATTGCGCCCACAGGAAAGCTGCCAGCACGGAAAGCTGTAGCTGGTTTTCACTGCCCCTTGGAACTGCATTCGCTGATAGACAGACATTCGCTTTCTACAAAAGCTTTCGTTGGTAAAGGGGCAACAGTGTGTATTTCTCTCTCGCAGAGCCCGGTTGCCAAATTCGAAACGTCCAGCGATTGCGCCCACAGGAAAGCTGCCAGCACGGAAAGCTGTAGCTGGTTTTCACTGCCCCTTGGAACTGCATTCGCTGATAGACAGACATTCGCTTTCTACAAACGCTTTCGTTCGTAAAGGGGCAACACTGTGTATTTCTCTCTCGCAGAGCCCGGTTGCCAAATTCGAAACGTCCAGCGATTGCGCCCACAGGAAAGCTGCCAGCACGGAAAGCTGTAGCTGGTTTTCACTGCCCCTTGGAACTGCATTCGCTGATAGACAGACATTCGCTTTCTACAAAAGCTTTCATTCGTAAAGGGGCAAGACTGTGTATTTCTCTCTCGCAGAGCCCGGTTGCCAAATTCGAAACGTCCAGCGATTGCGCCCACAGGAAAGCTGCCAGCACGGAAAGCTGTAGCTGGTTTTCACTGCCCCTTGGAACTGCATTCGCTGATAGACAGACATTCGCTTTCTACAAAAGCTTTCGTTCGTAAAGGGGCAACACTGTGTATTTCTCTCTCGCAGAGCCCGGTTGCCAAATTCGAAACGTCCAGCGATTGCGCCCACAGGAAAGCTGCCAGCACGGAAAGCTGTAGCTGGTTTTCACTGCCCCTTGGAACTGCATTCGCTGATAGACAGACATTCGCTTTCTACAAAAGCTTTTGTTGGTAAAGGGGCAACACTGTGTATTTCTCTCTCGCAGAGCCCGGTTGCCAAATTCGAAACGTCCAGCGATTGCGCCCACAGGAAAGCTGCCAGCACGGAAAGCTGTAGCTGCTTTTCACTGCCCCTTGGAACTGCATTCGCTGATAAACAGACATTCGCTTTCTACAAAAGTTTTCGTTGGTAAAGGGGCAACAGTGTGTATTTCTCTCTCGCAGAGCCCGGTTGCCAAATTCGAAACGTCCAGCGATTGCGCCCACAGGAAAGCTGCCAGCACGGAAAGCTGTAGCTGGTTTTCACTGCCCCTTGGAACTGCATTCGCTGATAGACAGACATTCGCTTTCTACAAAAGCTTTCGTTCGTAAAGGGGCAACACTGTGTATTTCTCTCTCGCAGAGCCCGGTTGCCAAATTCGAAACGTCCAGCGATTGCGCCCACAGGAAAGCTGCCAGCACGGAAAGCTGTAGCTGGTTTTCACTGCCCCTTGGAACTGCATTCGCTGATAGACAGACATTCGCTTTCTACAAAAGCTTTCGTTGGTAAAGGGGCAACACTGTGTATTTCTCTCTCGCAGAGCCCGGTTGCCAAATTCGAAACGTCCAGCGATTGCGCCCACAGGAAAGCTGCCAGCACGGAAAGCTGTAGCTGGTTTTCACTGCCCCTTGGAACTGCATTCGCTGATAGACAGACATTCGCTTTCTACAAAAGCTTTCGTTGGTAAAGGGGCAAGTCTGTGTATTTCTCTCTCGCAGAGCCCGGTTGCCAAATTCGAAACGTCAAGCGATTGCGCCCACAGGAAAGCTGCCAGCACGGAAAGCTGTAGCTGGTTTTCACTGTCTCTTGGAACTGCATTCGCTGATAGACAGACATTCGCTTTCTACAAAAGCTTTCGTTGGTAAAGGGGCAACACTGTGTATTTCTCTCTCGCAGAGCCCGGTTGCCAAATTCGAAACGTCCAGCGATTGTGCCCACAGGAAAGCTGCCAGCACGGAAAGCTGTAGCTGGTTTTCACTGCCCCTTGGAACTGCATTCGCTGATAGACAGACATTCGCTTTCTACAAACGCTTTCGTTGCTATAGGGGCAACAGTGTGTATTTCTCTCTCGCAGAGCCCGGTTGCCAAATTCGAAACGTCCAGCGATTGCGCCCACAGGAAAGCTGCCAGCACGGAAAGCTGTAGCTGGTTTTCACTGCCCCTTGGAACTGCATTCGCTGATAGACAGACATTCGCTTTCTACAAAAGCTTTTGTTGGTAAAGGGGCAAGACTGTGTATTTTCTCTCGCAGAGCCCGGTTGCCAAATTCGAAACGTCCAGCGATTGCGCCCACAGGAAAGCTGCCAGCACGGAAAGCTGTAGCTGGTTTTCACTGCCCCTTGGAACTGCATTCGCTGATAGACAGACATTCGCTTTCTACAAAAGCTTTTGTTGGTAAAGGTGCAACACTGTGTATTTCTCTCTCGCAGAGCCCGGTTGCCAAATTCGAAACGTCCAGCGATTGCGCCCACAGGAAAGCTGCCAGCACGGAAAGCTGTAGCTGGTTTTCACTGCCCCTTGGAACTGCATTCGCTGATAGACAGACATTCGCTTTCTACAAACGCTTTCGTTGCTACAGGGGCAACAGTGTGTATTTCTCTCTCGCAGAGCCCGGTTGCCAAATTCGAAACGTCCAGCGATTGCGCCCACAGGAAAGCTGCCAGCACGGAAAGCTGTAGCTGGTTTTCACTGCCCCTTGGAACTGCATTCGCTGATAGACAGACATTCGCTTTCTACAAAAGCTTTTGTTGGTAAAGGGGCAAGACTGTGTATTTTCTCTCGCAGAGCCCGGTTGCCAAATTCGAAACGTCCAGCGATTGCGCCCACAGGAAAGCTGCCAGCACGGAAAGCTGTAGCTGGTTTTCACTGCCCCTTGGAACTGCATTCGCTGATAGACAGACATTCGCTTTCTACAAAATCTTTTGTTGGTAAAGGGGCAACACTGTGTATTTCTCTCTCGCAGAGCCCGGTTGCCAAATTCGAAACGTCCAGCGATTGCGCCCACAGGAAAGCTGCCAGCACGGAAAGCTGTAGCTGGTTTTCACTGCCCCTTGGAACTGCATTCGCTGATAGACAGACATTCGCTTTCTACAAAAGCTTTCGTTGGTAAAGGGGCAAGTCTGTGTATTTCTCTCTCGCAGAGCCCGGTTGCCAAATTCGAAACGTCAAGCGATTGCGCCCACAGGAAAGCTGCCAGCACGGAAAGCTGTAGCTGGTTTTCACTGTCTCTTGGAACTGCATTCGCTGATAGACAGACATTCGCTTTCTACAAAAGCTTTCGTTCGTAAAGGGGCAACACTGTGTATTTCTCTCTCGCAGAGCCCGGTTGCCAAATTCGAAACGTCCAGCGATTGCGCCCACAGGAAAGCTGCCAGCACGGAAAGCTGTAGCTGGTTTTCACTGCCCCTTGGAACTGCATTCGCTGATAGACAGACATTCGCTTTCTACAAAAGCTTTCGTTGGTAAAGGGGCAACACTGTGTATTTCTCTCTCGCAGAGCCCGGTTGCCAAATTCGAAACGTCCAGCGATTGCGCCCACAGGAAAGCTGCCAGCACGGAAAGCTGTAGCTGGTTTTCACTGCCCCTTGGAACTGCATTCGCTGATAGACAGACATTCGCTTTCTACAAACGCTTTCGTTGCTATAGGGGCAACAGTGTGTATTTCTCTCTCGCAGAGCCCGGTTGCCAAATTCGAAACGTCCAGCGATTGCGCCCACAGGAAAGCTGCCAGCACGGAAAGCTGTAGCTGGTTTTCACTGCCCCTTGGAACTGCATTCGCTGATAGACAGACATTCGCTTTCTACAAAAGCTTTTGTTGGTAAAGGGGCAAGACTGTGTATTTTCTCTCGCAGAGCCCGGTTGCCAAATTCGAAACGTCCAGCGATTGCGCCCACAGGAAAGCTGCCAGCACGGAAAGCTGTAGCTGGTTTTCACTGCCCCTTGGAACTGCATTCGCTGATAGACAGACATTCGCTTTCTACAAAAGCTTTTGTTGGTAAAGGTGCAACACTGTGTATTTCTCTCTCGCAGAGCCCGGTTGCCAAATTCGAAACGTCCAGCGATTGCGCCCACAGGAAAGCTGCCAGCACGGAAAGCTGTAGCTGGTTTTCACTGCCCCTTGGAACTGCATTCGCTGATAGACAGACATTCGCTTTCTACAAACGCTTTCGTTGCTACAGGGGCAACAGTGTGTATTTCTCTCTCGCAGAGCCCGGTTGCCAAATTCGAAACGTCCAGCGATTGCGCCCACAGGAAAGCTGCCAGCACGGAAAGCTGTAGCTGGTTTTCACTGCCCCTTGGAACTGCATTCGCTGATAGACAGACATTCGCTTTCTACAAAAGCTTTTGTTGGTAAAGGGGCAAGACTGTGTATTTTCTCTCGCAGAGCCCGGTTGCCAAATTCGAAACGTCCAGCGATTGCGCCCACAGGAAAGCTGCCAGCACGGAAAGCTGTAGCTGGTTTTCACTGCCCCTTGGAACTGCATTCGCTGATAGACAGACATTCGCTTTCTACAAAATCTTTTGTTGGTAAAGGGGCAACACTGTGTATTTCTCTCTCGCAGAGCCCGGTTGCCAAATTCGAAACGTCCAGCGATTGCGCCCACAGGAAAGCTGCCAGCACGGAAAGCTGTAGCTGGTTTTCACTGCCCCTTGGAACTGCATTCGCTGATAGACAGACATTCGCTTTCTACAAAAGCTTTCGTTGGTAAAGGGGCAAGTCTGTGTATTTCTCTCTCGCAGAGCCCGGTTGCCAAATTCGAAACGTCAAGCGATTGCGCCCACAGGAAAGCTGCCAGCACGGAAAGCTGTAGCTGGTTTTCACTGTCTCTTGGAACTGCATTCGCTGATAGACAGACATTCGCTTTCTACAAAAGCTTTCGTTGGTAAAGGGGCAACACTGTGTATTTCTCTCTCGCAGAGCCCGGTTGCCAAATTCGAAACGTCCAGCGATTGTGCCCACAGGAAAGCTGCCAGCACGGAAAGCTGTAGCTGGTTTTCACTGCCCCTTGGAACTGCATTCGCTGATAGACAGACATTCGCTTTCTACAAAAGCTTTCGTTCGTAAAGGGGCAACACTGTGTATTTCTCTCTCGCAGAGCCCGGTTGCCAAATTCGAAACGTCCAGCGATTGCGCCCACAGGAAAGCTGCCAGCACGGAAAGCTGTAGCTGGTTTTCACTGCCCCTTGGAACTGCATTCGCTGATAGACAGACATTCGCTTTCTACAAAAGCTTTTGTTGGTAAAGGGGCAAGACTGTGTATTTTCTCTCGCAGAGCCCGGTTGCCAAATTCGAAACGTCCAGCGATTGCGCCCACAGGAAAGCTGCCAGCACGGAAAGCTGTAGCTGGTTTTCACTGCCCCTTGGAACTGCATTCGCTGATAGACAGACATTCGCTTTCTACAAAAGCTTTTGTTGGTAAAGGGGCAACAGTGTGTATTTCTCTCTCGCAGAGCCCGGTTGCCAAATTCGAAACGTCCAGCGATTGCGCCCACAGGAAAGCTGCCAGCACGGAAAGCTGTAGCTGGTTTTCACTGCCCCTTGGAACTGCATTCGCTAATAGACAGACATTCGCTTTCTACAAAAGCTTTCGTTGGTAAAGGGGCAACACTGTGTATTTCTCTCTCGCAGAGCCCGGTTGCCAAATTCGAAACGTCCAGCGATTGCGCCCACAGGAAAGCTGCCAGCACGGAAAGCTGTAGCTGGTTTTCACTGCCCCTTGGAACTGCATTCGCTGATAGACAGACATTCGCTTTCTACAAAAGCTTTCATTCGTAAAGGGGCAAGACTGTGTATTTCTCTCTCGCAGAGCCCGGTTGCCAAATTCGAAACGTCCAGCGATTGCGCCCACAGGAAAGCTGCCAGCACGGAAAGCTGTAGCTGGTTTTCACTGCCCCTTGGAACTGCATTCGCTGATAGACAGACATTCGCTTTCTACAAAAGCTTTCGTTGGTAAAGGGGCAACAGTGTGTATTTCTCTCTCGCAGAGCCCGGTTGCCAAATTCGAAACGTCCAGCGATTGCGCCCACAGGAAAGCTGCCAGCACGGAAAGCTGTAGCTGGTTTTCACTGCCCCTTGGAACTGCATTCGCTGATAGACAGACATTCGCTTTCTACAAAAGCTTTCGTTGGTAAAGGGGCAAGTCTGTGTATTTCTCTCTCGCAGAGCCCGGTTGCCAAATTCGAAACGTCCAGCGATTGCGCCCACAGGAAAGCTGCCAGCACGGAAAGCTGTAGCTGGTTTTCACTGCCCCTTGGAACTGCATTCGCTGATAGACAGACATTCGCTTTCTACAAAAGCTTTCGTTGGTAAAGGGGCAAGTCTGTGTATTTCTCTCTCGCAGAGCCCGGTTGCCAAATTCGAAACGTCAAGCGATTGCGCCCACAGGAAAGCTGCCAGCACGGAAAGCTGTAGCTGGTTTTCACTGTCTCTTGGAACTGCATTCGCTGATAGACAGACATTCGCTTTCTACAAAAGCTTTTGTTGGTAAAGGGGCAAGACTGTGTATTTTCTCTCGCAGAGCCCGGTTGCCAAATTCGAAACGTCCAGCGATTGCGCCCACAGGAAAGCTGCCAGCACGGAAAGCTGTAGCTGGTTTTCACTGCCCCTTGGAACTGCATTCGCTGATAGACAGACATTCGCTTTCTACAAAATCTTTTGTTGGTAAAGGGGCAACACTGTGTATTTCTCTCTCGCAGAGCCCGGTTGCCAAATTCGAAACGTCCAGCGATTGCGCCCACAGGAAAGCTGCCAGCACGGAAAGCTGTAGCTGGTTTTCACTGCCCCTTGGAACTGCATTCGCTGATAGACAGACATTCGCTTTCTACAAAAGCTTTCGTTGGTAAAGGGGCAAGTCTGTGTATTTCTCTCTCGCAGAGCCCGGTTGCCAAATTCGAAACGTCAAGCGATTGCGCCCACAGGAAAGCTGCCAGCACGGAAAGCTGTAGCTGGTTTTCACTGTCTCTTGGAACTGCATTCGCTGATAGACAGACATTCGCTTTCTACAAAAGCTTTCGTTGGTAAAGGGGCAACACTGTGTATTTCTCTCTCGCAGAGCCCGGTTGCCAAATTCGAAACGTCCAGCGATTGCGCCCACAGGAAAGCTGCCAGCACGGAAAGCTGTAGCTGGTTTTCACTGCCCCTTGGAACTGCATTCGCTGATAGACAGACATTCGCTTTCTACAAACGCTTTCGTTGCTATAGGGGCAACAGTGTGTATTTCTCTCTCGCAGAGCCCGGTTGCCAAATTCGAAACGTCCAGCGATTGCGCCCACAGGAAAGCTGCCAGCACGGAAAGCTGTAGCTGGTTTTCACTGCCCCTTGGAACTGCATTCGCTGATAGACAGACATTCGCTTTCTACAAAAGCTTTTGTTGGTAAAGGGGCAAGACTGTGTATTTTCTCTCGCAGAGCCCGGTTGCCAAATTCGAAACGTCCAGCGATTGCGCCCACAGGAAAGCTGCCAGCACGGAAAGCTGTAGCTGGTTTTCACTGCCCCTTGGAACTGCATTCGCTGATAGACAGACATTCGCTTTCTACAAAAGCTTTTGTTGGTAAAGGTGCAACACTGTGTATTTCTCTCTCGCAGAGCCCGGTTGCCAAATTCGAAACGTCCAGCGATTGCGCCCACAGGAAAGCTGCCAGCACGGAAAGCTGTAGCTGGTTTTCACTGCCCCTTGGAACTGCATTCGCTGATAGACAGACATTCGCTTTCTACAAACGCTTTCGTTGCTACAGGGGCAACAGTGTGTATTTCTCTCTCGCAGAGCCCGGTTGCCAAATTCGAAACGTCCAGCGATTGCGCCCACAGGAAAGCTGCCAGCACGGAAAGCTGTAGCTGGTTTTCACTGCCCCTTGGAACTGCATTCGCTGATAGACAGACATTCGCTTTCTACAAAAGCTTTTGTTGGTAAAGGGGCAAGACTGTGTATTTTCTCTCGCAGAGCCCGGTTGCCAAATTCGAAACGTCCAGCGATTGCGCCCACAGGAAAGCTGCCAGCACGGAAAGCTGTAGCTGGTTTTCACTGCCCCTTGGAACTGCATTCGCTGATAGACAGACATTCGCTTTCTACAAAATCTTTTGTTGGTAAAGGGGCAACACTGTGTATTTCTCTCTCGCAGAGCCCGGTTGCCAAATTCGAAACGTCCAGCGATTGCGCCCACAGGAAAGCTGCCAGCACGGAAAGCTGTAGCTGGTTTTCACTGCCCCTTGGAACTGCATTCGCTGATAGACAGACATTCGCTTTCTACAAAAGCTTTCGTTGGTAAAGGGGCAAGTCTGTGTATTTCTCTCTCGCAGAGCCCGGTTGCCAAATTCGAAACGTCAAGCGATTGCGCCCACAGGAAAGCTGCCAGCACGGAAAGCTGTAGCTGGTTTTCACTGTCTCTTGGAACTGCATTCGCTGATAGACAGACATTCGCTTTCTACAAAAGCTTTCGTTGGTAAAGGGGCAACACTGTGTATTTCTCTCTCGCAGAGCCCGGTTGCCAAATTCGAAACGTCCAGCGATTGTGCCCACAGGAAAGCTGCCAGCACGGAAAGCTGTAGCTGGTTTTCACTGCCCCTTGGAACTGCATTCGCTGATAGACAGACATTCGCTTTCTACAAAAGCTTTCGTTCGTAAAGGGGCAACACTGTGTATTTCTCTCTCGCAGAGCCCGGTTGCCAAATTCGAAACGTCCAGCGATTGCGCCCACAGGAAAGCTGCCAGCACGGAAAGCTGTAGCTGGTTTTCACTGCCCCTTGGAACTGCATTCGCTGATAGACAGACATTCGCTTTCTACAAAAGCTTTTGTTGGTAAAGGGGCAAGACTGTGTATTTTCTCTCGCAGAGCCCGGTTGCCAAATTCGAAACGTCCAGCGATTGCGCCCACAGGAAAGCTGCCAGCACGGAAAGCTGTAGCTGGTTTTCACTGCCCCTTGGAACTGCATTCGCTGATAGACAGACATTCGCTTTCTACAAAAGCTTTTGTTGGTAAAGGGGCAACAGTGTGTATTTCTCTCTCGCAGAGCCCGGTTGCCAAATTCGAAACGTCCAGCGATTGCGCCCACAGGAAAGCTGCCAGCACGGAAAGCTGTAGCTGGTTTTCACTGCCCCTTGGAACTGCATTCGCTAATAGACAGACATTCGCTTTCTACAAAAGCTTTCGTTGGTAAAGGGGCAACACTGTGTATTTCTCTCTCGCAGAGCCCGGTTGCCAAATTCGAAACGTCCAGCGATTGCGCCCACAGGAAAGCTGCCAGCACGGAAAGCTGTAGCTGGTTTTCACTGCCCCTTGGAACTGCATTCGCTGATAGACAGACATTCGCTTTCTACAAAAGCTTTCATTCGTAAAGGGGCAAGACTGTGTATTTCTCTCTCGCAGAGCCCGGTTGCCAAATTCGAAACGTCCAGCGATTGCGCCCACAGGAAAGCTGCCAGCACGGAAAGCTGTAGCTGGTTTTCACTGCCCCTTGGAACTGCATTCGCTGATAGACAGACATTCGCTTTCTACAAAAGCTTTCGTTGGTAAAGGGGCAACAGTGTGTATTTCTCTCTCGCAGAGCCCGGTTGCCAAATTCGAAACGTCCAGCGATTGCGCCCACAGGAAAGCTGCCAGCACGGAAAGCTGTAGCTGGTTTTCACTGCCCCTTGGAACTGCATTCGCTGATAGACAGACATTCGCTTTCTACAAAAGCTTTCGTTGGTAAAGGGGCAAGTCTGTGTATTTCTCTCTCGCAGAGCCCGGTTGCCAAATTCGAAACGTCCAGCGATTGCGCCCACAGGAAAGCTGCCAGCACGGAAAGCTGTAGCTGGTTTTCACTGCCCCTTGGAACTGCATTCGCTGATAGACAGACATTCGCTTTCTACAAAAGCTTTCGTTGGTAAAGGGGCAAGTCTGTGTATTTCTCTCTCGCAGAGCCCGGTTGCCAAATTCGAAACGTCAAGCGATTGCGCCCACAGGAAAGCTGCCAGCACGGAAAGCTGTAGCTGGTTTTCACTGTCTCTTGGAACTGCATTCGCTGATAGACAGACATTCGCTTTCTACAAAAGCTTTTGTTGGTAAAGGGGCAAGACTGTGTATTTTCTCTCGCAGAGCCCGGTTGCCAAATTCGAAACGTCCAGCGATTGCGCCCACAGGAAAGCTGCCAGCACGGAAAGCTGTAGCTGGTTTTCACTGCCCCTTGGAACTGCATTCGCTGATAGACAGACATTCGCTTTCTACAAAAGCTTTCATTCGTAAAGGGGCAAGACTGTGTATTTCTCTCTCGCAGAGCCCGGTTGCCAAATTCGAAACGTCCAGCGATTGCGCCCACAGGAAAGCTGCCAGCACGGAAAGCTGTAGCTGGTTTTCACTGCCCCTTGGAACTGCATTCGCTGATAGACAGACATTCGCTTTCTACAAAAGCTTTCGTTCGTAAAGGGGCAACACTGTGTATTTCTCTCTCGCAGAGCCCGGTTGCCAAATTCGAAACGTCCAGCGATTGCGCCCACAGGAAAGCTGCCAGCACGGAAAGCTGTAGCTGGTTTTCACTGCCCCTTGGAACTGCATTCGCTGATAGACAGACATTCGCTTTCTACAAAAGCTTTCGTTGGTAAAGGGGCAACAGTGTGTATTTCTCTCTCGCAGAGCCCGGTTGCCAAATTCGAAACGTCCAGCGATTGCGCCCACAGGAAAGCTGCCAGCACGGAAAGCTGTAGCTGGTTTTCACTGCGCCTTGGAACTGCATTCGCTGATAGACAGACATTCGCTTTCTACAAAAGCTTTTGTTGGTAAAGGGGCAACACTGTGTATTTCTCTCTCGCAGAGCCCGGTTGCCAAATTCGAAACGTCCAGCGATTGCGCCCACAGGAAAGCTGCCAGCACGGAAAGCTGTAGCTGGTTTTCACTGCCCCTTGGAACTGCATTCGCTGATAGACAGACATTCGCTTTCTACAAAAGCTTTCGTTGGTAAAGGGGCAAGACTGTGTATTTCTCTCTCGCAGAGCCCGGTTGCCAAATTCGAAACGTCCAGCGATTGCGCCCACAGGAAAGCTGCCAGCACGGAAGGCTGTAGCTGGTTTTCACTGTCTCTTGGAACTACATTCGCTGATAGACAGACATTCGCTTTCTGCAAAACCTTGCCTTCGTAAAGGGGCAACACTGTGTATTTCTCTCTCGCAGAGCCCGGCTGCCAAATTCGAAACGTCCAGCGATTGCGCCCACAGGAAAGCTGCCAGCACGGAAAGCTGTAGCTTGTGTTCACTGTCTCTTGGAACTACATTCGCTGCTAGACAGACATTCGCTTTCTGCAAACGCTTTCGTTGCTACAGGGGCAACACTGTGTATTTCTCTCTCGCAGAGCCCGGTTGTCAAATTCGAAACGTCCAGCGATTGCGCCCATAGGAAAGCTGCCAGCAAGGAAAGCTGTAGCTAGTTTTCACTGCCCCTTGGAACAGCATTCGCTGATAGACAGACATTCGCTTTCTACAAAAGCTTTCGTTGGTACAGGGGCAACACTGTGTATTTCTCTCTCGCAGAGCCCGGTTGCCAAATTCGAAACGTCCAGCGATTGCGCCCACAGGAAAGCTGCCAGCACGGAAAGCTGTAGCTGGTTTTCACTGTCTCTTGGAACTGCATTCGCTGATAGACAGACATTCGCTTTCTACAATAGGTTTCGTTATACAGGGGCAACACCGTGTATTTCTCTCTCGCAGAGCCCGGTTGCCAAATTCGAAACGTCCAGCGATTGCGCCCACAGGAAAGCTGCCAGCAAGGAAAGCTGTAGCTGGTTTTCACTGCCCCTTGGAACTGCATTCGCTGATAGACAGACATTCGCTTTCTACAAAAGCTTTCGTTGGTAAAGGTGCAACACTGTGTATTTCTCTCTCGCAGAGCCCGGCTGCCAAATTCGAAACGTCCAGCGATTGCGCCCACAGGAAAGCTGCCAGCACGGAAAGCTGTAGCTGGTTTTCACTGCCCCTTGGAACTGCATTCGCTGATAGACAGACATTCGCTTTCTACAAAAGCTGTCGTTGGTACAGGGGCAACACTGTGTATTTCTCTCTCGCAGAGCACGGCTGCCAAATTCGAAACGTCCAGCGATTGCGCCCACAGGAAAGCTGCCAGCACGGAAAGCTGTAGCTGGTTTTCACTGCCCCTTGGAACTGCATTCGCTGATAGACAGACATTCGCTTTCTACAAAAGCGTGCGTTGGTACAGGGGCAACACTGTGTATTACTCTCTCGCAGAGCCCGGTTGCCAAATTCGAAACGTCCAGCGATTGCGCCCACAGGAAAGCTGCCAGCACGGAAGGCTGTAGCTGGTTTTCACTGTCTCTTGGAACTACATTCGCTGATAGACAGACATTCGCTTTCTACAAAAGCTTTCGTTGGTACAGGGGCAACACTGTGTATTTCTCTCTCGCAGAGCCCGGTTGTCAAATTCGAAACGTCCAGCGATTGCGCCCACAGGAAAGCTGCCAGCACGGAAGGCTGTAGCTGGTTTTCACTGCCCCTTGGAACTGCATTCGCTGATAGACAGACATTCGCTTTCTACAAAAGCTTTCATTGGTAAAGGTGCAACACTGTGTATTTCTCTCTCGCAGAGCCCGGTTGCCAAATTCGAAACGTCCAGCGATTGCGCCCACAGGAAAGCTGCCAGCACGGAAAGCAGTAGCTGGTTTTCACTGCCCCTTGGAACTGCATTCGCTGATAGACAGACATTCGCTTTCTACAAAAGTGTGCGTTGGTACAGGGGCAACACTGTGTATTTCTCTCTCGCAGAGCCCGGTTGCCAATTTCGAAACGTCCAGCGATTGCGCCCACAGGAAAGCTGCCAGCAAGGAAAGCTGTAGCTGGTTTTCACTGCCCCTTGGAACTGCATTCGCTGATAGACAGACATTCGCTTTCTGCAAAACCTTGCCTTCGTAAAGGGGCAACACTGTGTATTTCTCTCTCGCAGAGCCCGGCTGCCAAATTCGAAACGTCCAGCGATTGCGCCCACAGGAAAGCTGCCAGCACGGAAAGCTGTAGCTGGTTTTCACTGTCTCTTGGAACTGCATTCGCTGATAGACAGACATTCGCTTTCTACAAAAGGTTTCGTTATACAGGGGCAACACTGTGTATTTCTCTCTCGCAGAGTCCGGTTGCCAAATTCGAAACGTCCAGCGATTGCGCCCACAGGAAAGCTGCCAGCACGGAAAGCTGTAGCTGGCTTTCACTGCCCCTTGGAACTGCATTCGCTGATAGACAGACATTCGCTTTCTACAAAAGCGTGCGTTGGTACAGGGGCAACACTGTGTATTTCTCTCTCGCAGAGCCCGGTTGCCAAATTCGAAACGTCCAGCGATTGCGCCCACAGGAAATCTGCCAGCACGGAAAGCAGTAGCTGGTTTTCACTGCCCCTTGGAACTGCATTCGCTGAGAGACAGACATTCACTTTCTACAAAAGCTTTCGTTGGTACAGGGGCAACACTGTGTATTTCTCTCTCGCAGAGCCCGGTTGCCAAATTCGAAACGTCCAGCGATTGCGCCCACAGGAAAGCTGCCAGTAAGGAAAGCTGTAGCTGGTTTTCACTGCCCCTTGGAACTGCATTCGCTGATAGACAGACATTCGCTTTCTACAAAAGCTTTCGTTGGTAAAGGTGCAACACTGTGTATTTATCTCTCGCAGAGCCCAGCTGCCAAATTCGAAACGTCCAGCGATTGCGCCCACAGGAAAGCTGCCAGCACGGAAAGCTGTAGCTGGTTTTCACTGCCCCTTGGAACTGCATTCGCTGATAGACAGACATTCGCTTTCTGCAAAACCTTGCCTTCGTAAAGGGGCAACACTGTGTATTTCTCTCTCGCAGAGCCCGGCTGCCAAATTCGAAACGTCCAGCGATTGCGCCCACAGGAAAGCTGCCAGCACGGAAAGCTGTAGCTGGTTTTCACTGCCCCTTGGAACTGCATTCGCTGATAGACAGACATTCGCTTTCTACAAAAGCTTTCGTTGGTAAAGGGGCAAGACTGTGTATTTATCTCTCGCAGAGCCCAGCTGCCAAATTCGAAACGTCCAGCGATTGCGCCCACAGGAAAGCTGCCAGCACGGAAAGCTGTAGCTGGTTTTCACTGCCCCTTGGAACTGCATTCGCTGATAGACAGACATTCGCTTTCTGCAAAACCTTGCCTTCGTAAAGGGGCAACACTGTGTATTTCTCTCTCGCAGAGCCCGGCTGCCAAATTCGAAACGTCCAGCGATTGCGCCCACAGGAAAGCTGCCAGCACGGAAAGCTGTAGCTGGTTTTCACTGCCCCTTGGAACTGCATTCGCTGATAGACAGACATTCGCTTTCTACAAAAGCGTGCGTTGGTACAGGGGCAACACTGTGTATTTCTCTCTCGCAGAGCCCGGTTGCCAAATTCGAAACGTCCAGCGATTGCGCCCACAGGAAAGCTGCCAGCACGGAAAGCTGTAGCTGGTTTTCACTGCCCCTTGGAACTGCATTCGCTGATAGACAGACATTCGCTTTCTACAAAAGCTTTCATTGGTAAAGGTGCAAGACTGTGTATTTCTCTCTCGCAGAGCCCGGCTGCCAAATTCGAAACGTCCAGCGATTGCGCCCACAGGAAAGCTGCCAGCACGGAAAGCAGTAGCTGGTTTTCACTGCCCCTTGGAACTGCATTCGCTGATAGACAGACATTCGCTTTCTGCAAAACCTTGCCTTCGTAAAGGGGCAACACTGTGTATTTCTCTCTCGCAGAGCCCGGCTGCCAAATTCGAAACGTCCAGCGATTGCGCCCACAGGAAAGCTGCCATCACGGAAAGCTGTAGCTGGTTTTCACTGCCCCTTGGAACTGCATTCGCTGATAGACAGACATTCGCTTTCTACAAAAGCTTTCGTTCGTAAAGGGGCAACACTGTGTATTTCTCTCTCGCAGAGCCCGGTTGCCAAATTCAAAACGTCCAGCGATTGCGCCCACAGGAAAGCTGCCAGCACGGAAAGCTGTAGCTGGTTTTCACTGCCCCTTGGAACTGCATTCGCTGATAGACAGACATTCGCTTTCTACAAAAGCTTTCGTTGGTAAAGGTGCAAGACTGTGTATTTCTCTCTCGTAGAGCCCGGTTGCCAAATTCGAAACGTCCAGCGACTGCGCCCACAGGAAAGCTGCCAGCAAGGAAAGCTGTAGCTGGTTTTCACTGTCTCTTGGAACTGCATTCGCTGATAGACAGACATTCGCTTTCTCCAAAAGCTTTCATTGGTAAAGGGGCAACACTGTGTATTTCTCTCTCGCAGAGCCCGGTTGCCAAATTCGAAACGTCCAGCGATTGCGCCCACAGGAAAGCTGCCAGCAAGGAAAGCTGTAGCTGGTTTTCACTGCCCCTTGGAACTGCATTCGCTGATAGACAGACATTCGCTTTCTGCAAAACCTTGCCTTCGTAAAGGGGCAAGACTATGTATTTCTCTCTCGCAGAGCCCGGTTGCCAAATTCGAAACGTCCAGCGATTGCGCCCACAGGAAAGCTGCCAGCACGGAAAGCTGTAGCTGGTTTTCACTGTCTCTTGGAACTACATTCGCTGCTAGACAGACATTCGCTTTCTACAAAAGCTTTTGTTGGTAAAGGGGCAACACTGTGTATTTCTCTCTCGCAGAGCCCGGCTGCCAAATTCGAAACGTCCAGCGATTGCGCCCACAGGAAAGCTGCCAGCAAGGAAAGCTGTAGCTGGTTTTCACTGCCCCTTGGAACTGCATTGGCTGATAGACAGACATTCGCTTTCTGCAAAACCTTGCCTTCGTAAAGGGGCAACACTGTGTATTTCTCTCTCGCAGAGCCCGGTTGCCAAATTCGAAACGTCCAGCGATTGCGCCCACAGGAAAGCTGCCAGCACGGAAAGCTGTAGCTGGTTTTCACTGCCCCTTGGAACTGCATTCGCTGATAGACAGACATTCGCTTTCTACAAAAGCTTTCGTTATACAGGGGCAACACTGTGTATTTCTCTCTCGCAGAGCCCGGCTGCCAAATTCGAAACGTCCAGCGATTGCGCCCACAGGAATGCTGCCAGCAAGGAAAGCTGTAGCTGGTTTTCACTGTCTCTTGGAACTACATTCGCTGCTAGACAGACATTCGCTTTCTACAAAAGGTTTCGTTATACAGGGGCAACAATGTGTATTTCTCTCTCGTAGAGCCCGGTTGCCAAATTCGAAACGTCCAGCGATTGCGCCCACAGGAAAGCTGCCAGCAAGGAAAGCTGTAGCTGGTTTTCACTGCCCCTTGGAACTGCATTCGCTGATAGACAGACATTCGCTTTCTACAAAAGTGTGCGTTGGTACAGGGGCAACACTGTGTATTTCTCTCTCGCAGAGCCCGGTTGCCAAATTCGAAACGTCCAGCGATTGCGCCCACAGGAAAGCTGCCAGCAAGGAAAGCTTTAGCTGGTTTTCACTGCCCCTTGGAACTGCATTCGCTGATAGACAGACATTCGCTTTCTACAAAAGCTTTCGTTGGTAAAGGTGCAACACTGTGTATTTCTCTCTCGCAGAGCCCGGTTGCCAAATTCGAAACGTCCAGCGATTGCGCCCACAGGAAAGCTGCCAGCACGGAAAGCTGTAGCTGGTTTTCACTGCCCCTTGGAACTGCATTCGCTGATAGACAGACATTCGCTTTCTACAAAAGCTTTCGTTGGTACAGGGGCAACAATGTGTATTTCTCTCTCGCCGAGCCCGGCTGCCAAATTCGAAACGTCCAGCGATTGCGCCCACAGGAAAGCTGCCAGCACGGAAAGCTGTAGCTGGTTTTCACTGTCTCTTGGAACTGCATTCGCAAATAGACAGACATTCGCTTTCTACAAAAGCTTTCGGTGGTAAAGGGGCAAGACTGTGTATTTCTCTCTCGCAGAGCCCGGTTGCCAAATTCGAAACGTCCAGCGATTGCGCCCACAGGAAAGCTGCCAGCAAGGAAAGCTGTAGCTGGTTTTCACTGTCTCTTGGAACTACATTCGCTGATAGACAGACATTCGCTTTCTACAAAAGCTTTCGTTGGTAAAGGGGCAACAATGTGTATTTCTCTCTCGCAGAGCCCGGCTGCCAAATTCGAAACGTCCAGCGATTGCGCCCACAGGAAAGCTGCCAGTAAGGAAAGCTGTAGCTGGTTTTCACTGCCCCTTGGAACTGCATTCGCTGATAGACAGACATTCGCTTTCTACAAAAGCTTTCATTGGTAAAGGGGCAACAATGTGTATTTCTCTCTCGCCGAGCCCGGCTGCCAACTTCGAAACGTCCAGCGATTGCGCCCACAGGAAAGCTGCCAGCACGGAAAGCTGTAGCTGGTTTTCACTGCCCCTTGGAACTGCATTCGCTGATAGACAGACATTCGGTTTCTACAAAAGCTTTCGTTGGTAAAGGGGCAAGACTGTGTATTTCTCTCTCGCAGAGCCCGGTTGCCAAATTCGAAACGTCCAGCGATTGCGCCCACAGGAAAGCTGCCAGCAAGGAAAGCTGTAGCTGGTTTTCACTGTCTCTTGGAACTGCATTCGCAAATAGACAGACATTCGCTTTCTGCAAAACCTTGCCTTCGTAAAGGGGCAACACTGTGTATTTCGCTCTCGCAGAGCCCGGCTGCCAAATTCGAAACGTCCAGCGATTGCGCCCAGAGGAAAGCTGCCAGCACGGAAAGCTGTAGCTGGTTTTCACTGCCCCTTGGAACTGCATTCGCTGATAGACAGACATTCGCTTTCTACAAAAGCTTTCGTTGGTAAAGGTGCAAGACTGTGTATTTCTCTCTCGCAGAGCCCGGTTGCCAAATTCGAAACGTCCAGCGATTGCGCCCACAGGAAAGCTGCCAGCACGGAAGGCTGTAGCTGGTTTTCACTGCCCCTTGGAACTGCATTCGCTGATAGACAGACATTCGCTTTCTACAAAAGCTTTCGTTGGTAAAGGTGCAAGACTGTGTATTTCTCTCTCGCAGAGCCCGGTTGCCAAATTCGAAACGTCCAGCGATTGCGCCCACAGGAAAGCTGCCAGCACGGAAAGCTGTAGCTGGTTTTCACTGTCTCTTGGAACTACATTCGCTGATAGACAGACATTCGCTTTCTACAAAAGCTTTCGTTGGTACAGGGGCAACACTGTGTATTTCTCTCTCGCAGAGCCCGGTTGCCAAATTCGAAACGTCCAGCGATTGCGCCCACAGGAAAGCTGCCAGCAAGGAAAGCTGTAGCTGGTTTTCACTGTCTCTTGGAACTACATTCGCTGCTAGACAGACATTCGCTTTCTACAAAAGGTTTCGTTATACAGGGGCAACACTGTGTATTTCTCTCTCGCAGAGCACGGCTGCCAAATTCGAAACGTCCAGCGATTGCGCCCACAGGAAAGCTGCCAGCACGGAAAGCTGTAGCTGGTTTTCACTGCCCCTTGGAACTGCATTCGCTGATAGACAGACATTCGCTTTCTACAAAAGTGTGCGTTGGTACAGGGGCAACACTGTGTATTTCTCTCTCGCAGAGCCCGGTTGCCAAATTCGAAACGTCCAGCGACTGCGCCCACAGGAAAGCTGCCAGCAAGGAAAGCTTTAGCTGGTTTTCACTGCCCCTTGGAACTGCATTCGCTGATAGACAGACATTCGCTTTCTACAAAAGCTTTCGTTGGTAAAGGTGCAACACTGTGTATTTCTCTCTCGCAGAGCCCGGTTGCCAAATTCGAAACGTCCAGCGATTGCGCCCACAGGAAAGCTGCCAGCACGGAAAGCTGTAGCTGGTTTTCACTGCCCCTTGGAACTGCATTCGCTGATAGACAGACATTCGCTTTCTACAAAAGCTTTTGTTGGTACAGGGGCAACACTGTGTATTTCTCTCTCGCAGAGCCCGGCTGCCAAATTCGAAACGTCCAGCGATTGCGCCCACAGGAAAGCTGCCAGCACGGAAAGCTGTAGCTGGTTTTCACTGCCCCTTGGAACTGCATTCGCTGATAGACAGACATTCGCTTTCTACAAAAGCTTTCGTTGGTACAGGGGCAACACTGTGTATTTCTCTCTCGCAGAGCACGGCTGCCAAATTCGAAACGTCCAGCGATTGCGCCCACAGGAAAGCTGCCAGCACGGAAAGCTGTAGCTGGTTTTCACTGCCACTTGGAACTGCATTCGCTGATATACAGACATTCGCTTTCTACAAAAGCGTGCGTTGGTACAGGGGCAACACTGTGTATTTCTCTCTCGCAGAGCCCGGTTGCCAAATTCGAAACGTCCAGCGATTGCGCCCACAGGAAAGCTGCCAGCACGGAAAGCTGTAGCTGGTTTTCACTGCCCCTTGGAACTGCATTCGCTGATAGACAGACATTCGCTTTCTACAAAAGCTTTCATTGGTAAAGGGGCAACAATGTGTATTTCTCTCTCGCCGAGCCCGGCTGCCAAATTCGAAACGTCCAGCGATTGCGCCCACAGGAAAGCTGCCAGCACGGAAAGCTGTAGCTGGTTTTCACTGCCCCTTGGAACTGCATTCGCTGATAGACAGACATTCGCTTTCTACAAAAGCTTTTGTTGGTAAAGGGGCAAGACTGTGTATTTTCTCTCGCAGAGCCCGGTTGCCAAATTCGAAACGTCCAGCGATTGCGCCCACAGGAAAGCTGCCAGCACGGAAAGCTGTAGCTGGTTTTCACTGCCCCTTGGAACTGCATTCGCTGATAGACAGACATTCGCTTTCCACAAAAGCTTTGCTTGGTAATGGGGCAACACTGTGTATTCTCTCTCGCAGAGCCCGGTTGCCAAATTCGAAACGTCCAGCGATTGCGCCCACAGGAAAGCTGCCAGCACGGAAAGCTGTAGCTGGTTTTCACTGCCCCTTGGAACTGCATTCGCTGATAGACAGACATTCGCTTTCTACAAAAGCTTTCGTTGGTAAAGGGGCAACACTGTGTATTTCTCTCTCGCAGAGCCCGGTTGCCAAATTCGAAACGTCCAGCGATTGCGCCCACAGGAAAGCTGCCAGCACGGAAAGCTGTAGCTGGTTTTCACTGTCTCTTGGAACTGCATTCGCAAATAGACAGACATTCGCTTTCTACAAAAGCTTTCGTTGGTAAAGGGGCAAGACTGTGTATTTCTCTCTCGCAGAGCCCGGTTGCCAAATTCGAAACGTCCAGCGATTGCGCCCACAGGAAAGCTGCCAGCAAGGAAAGCTGTAGCTGGTTTTCACTGCCCCTTGGAACTGCATTCGCTGATAGACAGACATTCGCTTTCTACAAAAGCTTTCGTTGGTAAAGGTTCAAGACTGTATATTTCTCTCTCGCAGAGCCCGGTTGCCAAATTCGAAACGTCCAGCGATTGCGCCCACAGGAAAGCTGCCAGTAAGGAAAGCTGTAGCTGGTTTTCACTGCCCCTTGGAACTGCATTCGCTGATAGACAGACATTCGCTTTCTACAAAAGCTTTCGTTGGTAAAGGTGCAAGACTGTGTATTTCTCTCTCGCAGAGCCCGGCTGCCAAATTCGAAACGTCCAGCGATTGCGCCCACAGGAAAGCTGCCAGCACGGAAAGCTGTAGCTGGTTTTCACTGCCCCTTGGAACTGCATTCGCTGATAGACAGACATTCGCTTGCTACAAAAGCTTTCATTGGTAAAGGTGAAAGACTGTGTATTTCTCTCTCGCAGAGCCCGGTTGCCAAATTCGAAACGTCCAGCGATTGCGCCCACAGGAAAGCTGCCAGCACGGAAAGCTGTAGCTGGTTTTCACTGCCCCTTGGAACTGCATTCGCTGATAGACAGACATTCGCTTTCTACGAAAGCTTTGCTTGGTAATGGGGCAACACTGTGTATTTCTCTCTCGCAGAGCCCGGTTGCCAAATTCGAAACGTCCAGCGATTGCGCCCACAGGAAAGCTGCCAGCACGGAAAGCTGTAGCTGGTTTTCACTGTCTCTTGGAACTGCATTCGCTGATAGACAGACATTCGCTTTCTACAAAAGCCTTCGTTGGTAAAGGGGCAACACTGTGTATTTCTCTCTCGTAGAGCCCGGTTGCCAAATTCGAAACGTCCAGCGATTGCGCCCACAGGAAAGCTGCCAGCACGGAAAGCTGTAGCTGGTTTTCACTGCCCCTTGGAACTGCATTCGCTGCTAGACAGACATTCGCTTTCTACAAAAGCTTTCGTTGGTAAAGGTGCAAGACTGTGTATTTCTCTCTCGCAGAGCCCGGTTGCCAAATTCGAAACGTCCAGCTATTGCGCCCACAGGAAAGCTGCCAGCACGGAAAGCTGTAGCTGGTTTTCACTGCCCCTTGGAACTGCATTCGCTGATAGACAGACATTCACTTTCTACAAAAGCTTTCGTTGGTAAAGGGGCAAGACTGTGTATTTCTCTCTCGCAGAGCCCGGTTGCCAAATTCGAAACGTCCAGCGATTGCGCCCACAGGAAAGCTGCCAGCACGGAAAGCTGTAGCTGGTTTTCACTGCCCCTTGGAACTGCATTCGCTGATAGACAGACATTCGCTTTCTACAAAAGCTTTCGTTGCTACAGGGGCAACACTGTGTATTTCTCTCTCGCAGAGCCCGGTTGCCAAATTCGAAACGTCCAGCGATTGCGCCCACAGGAAAGCTGCCAGCACGGAAAGCTGTAGCTGGTTTTCACTGCCCCTTGGATCTGCATTCGCTGATAGACAGACATTCGCTTTCTGTAAAACCTTGCCTTCGTAAGGGGCAACACTGTGTATTTCTCTCTCGCAGAGCCCGGCTGCCAAATTCGAAACGTCCAGCGATTGCGCCCACAGGAAAGCTGCCAGCACGGAAAGCTGTAGCTGGTTTTCACTGCCCCTTGGAACTGCATTCGCTGATAGACAGACATTCGCTTTCTACAAAAGCTTTCGTTGGTAAAGGGGCAAGACTGTGTATTTCTCTCTCGCAGAGCCCGGTTGCCAAATTCGAAACGTCCAGCGATTGCGCCCACAGGAAAGCTGCCAGCACGGAAAGCTGTAGCTGGTTTTCACTGCCCCTTGGAACTGCATTCGCTGATAGACAGACATTCGCTTTCTACGAAAACTTTGCTTGGTAATGGGGCAACACTGTGTATTCTCTCTCGCAGAGCCCGGTTGCCAAATTCGAAACGTCCAGCGATTGCGCCCACAGGAAAGCTGCCAGCAAGGAAAGCTGTAGCTGGTTTTCACTGTCTTTTGGAACTGCATTCGCAAATAGACAGACATTCGCTTTCTACAAAAGCTTTCGTTGGTAAACGGGCAACACTGTGTATTTCTCTCTCGCAGAGCCCGGTTGCCAAATTCGAAACGTCCAGCGATTGCGCCCACAGGAAAGCTGCCAGCACGGAAAGCTGTAGCTGGTTTTCACTGCCCCTTGGAACTGCATTCGCTGATAGACAGACATTCGCTTTCTACAAAAGCTTTCGTTGGTACAGGGGCAACACTTTGTATTTCTCTCTCGCAGAGCCCGGTTGCCAAATTCGAAACGTCCAGCGATTGCGCCCACAGGAAAGCTGCCAGCAAGGAAAGCTGCAGCTGGTTTTCACTGTCTCTTGGAACTACATTCGCTGATAGACAGACATTCGCTTTCTACAAAAGCTTTCATTGGTAAAGGTGCAAGACTGTGTATTTCTCTCTCGCAGAGCCCGGTTGCCAAATTCGAAACGTCCAGCGATTGCGCCCACAGGAAAGCTGCCAGCAAGGAAAGCTGTAGCTGGTTTTCAGTGTCTGTTGGAACTGCATTCGCTGATAGACAGACATTCGCTTTCTACAAAAGCTTTCGTTGGTAAACGGGAAACAATATGTATTGCTCTCTCGCAGAGCCCGGCTGCCAAATTCGAAATGTCCAGCGATTGCGCCCACAGGAAAGCTGCCAGCAAGGAAAGCTGTAGCTGGTTTTCACTGCCCCTTGGAACTGCATTCGCTGATAGACAGACATTCGCTTTCTGCAAAAGCTTTCGTTGGTACAGGGGCAAGACTGTGTATTTCTCTCTCGCAGAGCCCGGCTGCCAATTTCGAAACGTCCAGCGATTGCGCCCACAGGAAATCTGCCAGCACGGAAAGCTGTAGCTGGTTTTCACTGTCTCTTGAAACTACATTCGCTGCTAGACAGACATTCGCTTTCTGCAAAACCTTGCCTTCGTAAAGGGCCAACACTGTGTATTTCGCTCTTGCAGAGCCCAGCTGCGAAATTCGAAACATCCAGCGATTGCGCCCACAGGAAAGCTGCCAGCAAGGAAAGCTGTAGCTGGTTTTCACTGTCTCTTGGAACTACATTCGCTGCTAGACAGACATTCGCTTTCTGCAAAACCTTGCCTTCGTAAAGGGCCAACACTGTGTATTTCACTCTCGCAGAGCCCGGCTGCCAAATTCGAAACATCCAGCGATTGCGCCCACAGGAAAGCTGCCAGCACGGAAAGCTGTAGCTGGTTTTCACTGTCTCTTGGAACTGCATTCGCTGATAGACAGACATTCGCTTTCTACAAAAGCTTTCGTTGGTACAGGGGCAACACTGTGTATTTCTCTCTCGCAGAGCCCGGTTGCCAAATTCGAAACGTCCAGCGATTGCGCCCACAGGAAAGCTGCCAGCAAGGAAAGCTGTAGCTGGTTTTCACTGCCCCTTGGAACTGCATTCACTGATAGACAGACATTCGCTTTCTGCAAAAGCTTTCGTTGGTACAGGGGCAAGACTGTGTATTTCTCTCTCGCAGAGCCCGGTTGCCAAATTCGAAACGTCCAGCGATTGCGCCCACAGGAAAGCTGCCAGCAAGGAAAGCTGTAGCTGGTTTTCACTGTCTCTTGGAACTGCATTCGCTGATAGACAGACATTCGCTTTCTACAAAAGCTTTCGTTGGTACAGGGGCAACACTGTGTATTTCTCTCTCGCAGAGCCCGGTTGCCAAATTCGAAACGTCCAGCGATTGCGCCCACAGGAAAGCTGCCAGCAAGGAAAGCTGTAGCTGGTTTTCACTGCCCCTTGGAACTGCATTCGCTGATAGACAGACATTCGCTTTCTGCAAAAGCTTTCGTTGGTACAGGGGCAAGACTGTGTATTTCTCTCTCGCAGAGCCCGGTTGCCAAATTCGAAACGTCCAGCGATTGCGCCCACAGGAAAGCTGCCAGCACGGAAAGCTGTAGCTGGTTTTCACTGCCCCTTGGAACTCCATTCGCTGATAGACAGACATTCGCTTTCTACAAAAGCTTTGTTTGGTAATGGGGCAACACTGTGTATTTCTCTCTCGCAGAGCCCGGTTGCCAAATTCGAAACGTCCAGCGATTGCGCCCACAGGAAAGCTGCCAGCAAGGAAAGCTGTAGCTGGTTTTCACTGCCCCTTGGAACTCCATTCGCTGATAGACAGACATTCGCTTTCTACAAAAGCTTTGTTTGGTAATGGGGCAACACTGTGTATTTCTCTCTCGCAGAGCCCGGTTGCCAAATTCGAAACGTCCAGCGATTGCGCCCACAGGAAAGCTGCCAGCACGGAAAGCTGTAGCTGGTTTTCACTGCCCCTTGGAACTGCATTCGCTGATAGACAGACATTCGCTTTCTGCAAAACCTTGCCTTCGAAAAGGGGCAACACTATGTATTTCGCTCTCGCAGAGCCCGGCTGCCAATTTCGAAACGTCCAGCGATTGCGCCCACAGGAAAGCTGCCAGCACGGAAAGCTGTAGCTGGTTTTCACTGCCCCTTGGAACTGCATTCGCTGATAGACAGACATTCGCTTTCTACAAAAGCTTTCGTTGGTAAAGGGGCAATATTGTGTATTTCTCTCTCGCAGAGCCCTGTTGCCAAATTCGAAACGTCCAGCGATTGCGCCCACAGGAAATCTGCCAGCACGGAAAGCTGTAGCTGGTTTTCACTGTCTCTTGGAACTGCATTCGCTGATAGACAGACATTCGCTTTCTACAAAAGCTTTCGTTGGTACAGGGGCAACACTGTGTATTTCTCTCTCGCAGAGCCCGGTTGCCAAATTCGAAACGTCCAGCGATTGCGCCCACAGGAAATCTGCCAGCACGGAAAGCTGTAGCTGGTTTTCACTGTCTCTTGGAACTACATTCGCTGATAGACAGACATTCGCTTTCTGCAAAACCTTGCCTTCGTAAAGGGGCAACACTGTGTATTTCGCTCTCGCAGAGCCCGGCTGCCAAATTCGAAACGTCCAGCGATTGCGCCCACAGGAAAGCTGCCAGCACGGAAAGCTGTAGCTGGTTTTCACTGCCCCTTGGAACTGCATTCGCTGCTAGACAGACATTCGCTTTCTGCAAAAGCATTCGTTGGTACAGGGGCAACACTGTGTATTTCTCTCTCGCAGAGCCCGGTTGCCAAATTCGAAACGTCCAGCGATTGCGCCCACAGGAAAGCTGCCAGCACGGAAAGCTGTAGCTGGTTTTCACTGCCCCTTGGAACTGCATTCGCTGATAGACAGACATTCGCTTTCTACAAAAGCTTTCGTTGGTAAAGGTGCAAGACTGTGTATTTCTCTCTCGCAGAGCCCGGTTGCCAAATTCGAAACGTCCAGCGATTGCGCCCACAGGAAAGCTGCCAGCAAGGAAAGCTGTAGCTGGTTTTCACTGCCCCTTGGAACTGCATTCGCTGATAGACAGACATTCGCTTTCTACAAAAGCTTTCGTTGGTAAAGGGGCAACAATGTGTATTTCTCTCTCGCAGAGCCCGGTTGCCAAATTCGAAACGTCCAGCGATTGCGCCCACAGGAAAGCTGCCAGCACGGAAAGCTGTAGCTGGTTTTCACTGTCTCTTGGAACTACATTCCCTGCTAGACAGACATTCGCTTTCTGCAAAACCTTGCCTTCGTAAAGGGGCAACACTGTGTATTTCTCTCTCGCAGAGCCCGGTTGCCAAATTCGAAAGGTCCAGCGATTGCGCCCACAGGAACGCTGCCAGCACGGAAAGCTGTAGCTGGTTTTCACTGCCCCTTGGAACTGCATTCGCTGATAGACAGACATTCGCTTTCTACAAAAGCTTTCGTTGGTAAAGGGGCAACAATGTGTATTTCTCTCTCGCAGAGCCCGGTTGCCAAATTCGAAACGTCCAGCGATTGCGCCCACAGGAAAGCTGCCAGCACGGAAAGCTGTAGCTGGTTTTCACTGTCTCTTGGAACTACATTCCCTGCTAGACAGACATTCGCTTTCTACAAAAGCTTTCGTTGGTAAAGGGTCAACAATGTGTATTTCTCTCTCGCAGAGCCCGGTTGCCAAATTCGAAACGTCCAGCGATTGCGCCCACAGGAAAGCTGCCAGCAAGGAAAGCTGTAGCTGGTTTTCACTGCCCCTTGGATCTGCATTCGCTGATAGACAGACATTCGCTTTCTACAAAACCTTGCCTTCGTAAAGGGGCAACACTGTGTATTTCTCTCTCGCAGAGCCCGGTTGCCAAATTCGAAACGTCCAGCGATTGCGCCCACAGGAAAGCTGCCAGCACGGAAAGCTGTAGCTGGTTTTCACTGCCCCTTGGAACTGCATTCGCTGATAGACAGACATTCGCTTTCTACAAAAGCATTCGTTGGTACAGGGGCAACACTGTGTATTTCTCTCTCGCAGAGCCCGGCTGCCAAATTCGAAACGTCCAGCGATTGCGCCCACAGGAAAGCTGCCAGCATGGAAAGCTGTAGCTGGTTTTCAGTGTCTCTTGGAAGTACAGTCGCTGCTAGACAGACATTCGCTTTCTGCAAAACCTTGCCTTCGTAAAGGGGCAAGACTGTGTATTTCTCTCTCGCAGAGCCCGGTTGCCAAATTCGAAACGTCCAGCGATTGCGCCCACAGGAAAGCTGCCAGCACGGAAAGCTGTAGCTGGTTTTCACTGCCCCTTGGAACGGCATTCGCTGATAGACAGACATTCGCTTTCTACAAAATCTTTCATTGGTAAAGGGGCAACACTGTGTATTTCTCTCTCGCAGAGCCCGGTTGCCAAATTCGAAACGTCCAGCGATTGCGCCCACAGGAAAGCTGCCAGCACGGAAAGCTGTAGCTGGTTTTCACTGTCTCTTGAAACTGCATTCGCTGCCACTCAGACTTTCGCTCTCCGCGAAATCTTTGCTTGGTAATGGGGCAACACTCTGCATCTCTCTCTCGCAGAGCCCGGCTAAAAAATTAGAAAAGTCCAGCGATACCGCCCACATGAAAGCTGCCAGCCCTGAAAGGTCTAGGTGGTTTTCACTGTCTCTTGGAACTGCATTCGCTGCCACACAGACTTTCGCTCTCCGCCAAAGCTTTGCTTGGTAATGGGGAACATTGTGTATCTCTCTCTCGCAGAGCCCGGCTAACAAATTCGAAACAACCAGCGATTGCACCCACACGAAAGCTGCCAGCCCTGAAAGCTCTAGCTGGATTTCACTGTCTCTTGGAACTGCATTCGCTGCCACACAGACGTTCGCTCTCCACGAAAGCTTTACTTGGTAATGGGGCAACACTGTGTATCTCTCTCGCAGAGCCCGGCTAAAAAATTCAAAATGTCCATCGACTGCGCCCACACGAAAGCTCCCAGCCCTGTAAGCTCTAGCTGGTTTTCTCTGTCTCTTGGAACTGCATTCGCTGCCACACAGACATTCGCTCTCCCCGAACGCTTTGCTTGGTAATGGGGCAACACTGTGTATCTCTCTCTCACAGAGCCCGGCTGCCAAATTCGAAACGTCCTGCGATTACACCCACACGAAATCTTCCAGCCCTGAAAGCTGTAGCTGGTTTTCTCTGTCCCTTGGAACTGCATTCGCTCCCACACAGACTTTCGCTCTCCGTGAAAGCTTTGCTCGGTAATGGGGCAACACTGTGTATTTCTCTCTCGCAGAGCCCGGCTGCCCAATTCGAAACGTCCAGCGATTGCGCCCACATGAAAGCTGCCAGCCCTGAAAGCTCTAGCTGGTTTTCTCTGTCCCTTACAAATGCATTCGCTGCCACACGGACAGTCATGCTCGGCACATGCTTATCTCTTCAGGGTGCAACGCTGTGTATCTCACTTTCGCACAGCCCAGCTTTGAATCTCGAAGCTTCCAGTGATTGCACCAACACGAAATATGCCATCACTGAATGCTATCCAGATCTCACTGTCTCGTGGAACTTCATTCACTGCCACACAGACACTCGGCCTCTGCTCTTGCTCAGCTTCCTGCGGGTGTAGCACTATTTATCTCACTCTCGCACAGAGCAGCTGCGGAATTCCTAAGTTCCAGCAACTGCACCCACAAGAAAGGTGCCAGTACTGAACACTCTACCCGCATTTCACTGTGTCCTGGATCACCATTCACTGTAGCACAGACACACGGGGTCTGCACTTGCTTACCTTCGTCAGGGTGCAACCTTGTGTATCTCACTCTCGCACACCCAGCTGCGACATTCCACACTTCCTGCGATTGAACCCACACGAATGGTGCCATCACTTAAACTTTATGTGGTTCTCACTGTCTCTTGGATCACCATCCCCTGCCGCACAGACACTCGGGCTTAGCACATGCTCAGCTTCATCAGGGAGTAACATTGTGTATCTCACTCTTGCTCAGCCCAGCTGCAAATCTCGAAACTTCCACTGATTGCGCCCACATGAAATATGCCAGAACTGAAAGTTGTAGCTGCTTCTCACTGTCTCTTGGAACTGCATTCACTACCACGCAGACACTCGGGCTCTGCATTTGCTTATCTTCCTGAACGTGCAACGCTGTGTCTGTCACTCTCGCACAGCCCAGCTGTGAAGTTCCAAACGTCCAGCGATTGGGCACACAAGAAAGGTGGCAGCACTGAACGCTCTATCCGGATGTCACTGTCTCGTGGAACTGCATTCACTGCCGTGCAGACACACGGGGTGTGCACTTGTGTAGCTTTGTCAGCGTGTAACACGTTGTATCGCACTCTCAGCCCAGCTTTGAATCTCGAAGCTTCCACTGATTGCGCCCAAACGAAAGGTGCCAGCACTGAACCCCTCTCCGCATCTCACTGTCTCTTGGAACTGCATTCACCACCGCACAGCCACTCGGGCTCTGCATTTGCTTATCTTCCTGAACGTGCAACCCTGTTTCTGTCACTCTCGCACAGCCCAGCTGCGGAAGTCCAAACATCCAGCAATTGGGCACACACGAAAGGTGCCAGCACTGAACGCTCTATCCGGATGTCACTGTTTCGTGTAACTGCATTCACTGCCGCACAGACACGTGTGGTGTGCACTTGTGTAGCTTTGTCAGGGTGCAACACTGTGTATCTCACTCTCGCACAGCCCAGCTTTGAATATCAAAACGTCCATTGATTGCACACACACGAAAAAATCCAGCACTGAAAGCTCTATCTCGTTCTCACTGTATCTTGGAAATCCATTCACTGCCGCTGACAGACTCGGGCTCTGCACTTGCTCAGCTTCCTGACCGTGCAACACTGCGTATCTCACTCTCGCACAGAGCAGCTGCGAAATTCCAAACCTCCTGCAATTGGACCCACACGAAAGGTGCCATCACTTAAGCTTTATGTGGTTCTCACTGTCTCTTGGATCACCATCCACTGCCACACAGACAGTCGGGCTCAGCACATCCTTAGCTTCGTCAGGGAGTAACACTGTGTACCTCACTCTCGCTCAGAGCAGCTACGGAATTCCTAAGGACCAGCGACTGCGCCCACACGAAATGTGCCAGCATTTCGAGCTTTATCTCGTTCTCATTGTCTCTTGGAACTCAATTCACTGTCGCAGACACTCTCGGGCTCTGCATTTGCTTATCTTTGTGAACATGCAACACTGTGTCTGTCACTCTCGCACAGCCCAGCTGCGAAAGTCCAAATGTCCAGCGATTGGGCACACACAAAAGGTGCCAGCACTGAACACTCTATCCGGATCTCACTGTCTCGTGGAACTGCATTCACTGCCACGCAGGCAGGCGGTGTATGCACTTGTGTAGCTTCGTCAGGGTGCAACACTGTGTATCTCACTCTCGCACTGCCCAGCTTTGAATCTCAAAGCTTCCAGTGATTGCGCCCAAACGAAAGGTGCCAGTACTGAACGTTCTATCTGGATCTCACTGTCTCTAGTAACTGCATTCACTGCCGCACAGACACTCGGGCTCAGCACATCCTTTGCTTCGTCAGCAGTAACACTGTGTATCTCACTCTCGCTCAGCCCAGCTTTGAATCTCGAAACGTCCATTGATTTTGCCCACACGAAAAGAGCCAGCACTGAAAGCTTTATCTAGTTCTCACTGTCTCTTGGAACTCCATTCACTGCCGCAGACAGACTCGGCCTCTGCGTTTGCTTTTCTTCGTGAACGTGAAATGCTCTTTCTGTGACTCTCGCACAGCCCAGCTGCAAAAGTCCAAACGTCCAGTGATTGGGCACATGCGAAAGGTGCCAGCACTGAACGCTCTATCCGGATCTCACTGGCTCTTGGAACTGCATTCACTGCCACACAGATACTCGGGCTGTGCACTTGCTCAGCTTCGTCAAGGTGTAACACGGTGTATCTCACTCTCGCACAGCCCAGCTTTGAATCTCGAAGATTCCAGTGATTGCACCCAAACGAAAGGTGCCAGCACTGAACCCCTCTCCGGATCTCTCTGTGTCTTGGAACGGCATTCACTGCCGCACAGATACTCGGGCTGTGTACTTGCTCAGCTTCCTGATCGTGCAACACTGCGTATCTCACTCTCGCACAGGCCATCTGCGAAATTCCTATGTCCACCGACTGCGCCCAAACAAAAGGTGCCAGTACTGAACGATCTATCCGGATCTCACTGTCTCTTGGAACACCATTCACTGCTGCACAGACACACGGTCTCTGCAATTCCTTACCTTCGTCACGGTGCAACACTGTGTATCTCACTTTCGGCAGCCCAGCTGCGGAATTCCAAACGTCCAGCGATTGTGCCCACATGAAAGGTGCCAGCACTGAACTCCTGTCCAGATCTCACTGTCTCTTGGATCACCATCCACTGCTGCACAGACACGCGGGGTATGCACTTGTGTAGCATCGTCACGGTGCAACACTGTGTATCTCACTCTCTCACACCCCAGCTTTGAATCTCAAAGCTTCCAGTGATTGCACCCAAATGAAAGGTGCCAGCACTGCACACTCTATCCAGATCTGTCTGTCTCTTGGAACTGCATCCACCGCCACACAGACACTCGGGCTCAGCACACACTTAGCTCGTCAGGGTGCAACACTGTGTATCTCACTCTCACACAGCCCAGCTTTGAACCTCGAAACGTCTACTGATTGCGCCCACATGAAAAGAGCCAGCATTGAAAGCTTTATCTCGTTCTTACTGTCTCTTGGAACTCCATTCACTGCTGCAGAGAGACTCGGGCTCTGCATTTGCTTATCTTCCTGAACATGCAATGCTGTGTCTGTCACTCTCGCACAGCCCAGCTGCGAAATTCCAAGCGTCCAGCGATTGGGCACACAAGAAAGGTGCCAGTACTGAACACTCTATCCAGATCTCACTGTCTCATGGAACTGCATTCACTGCCGCACAAACACTCGGGCTCAGCACATCCTTAGCCTCGTTAGGGTGCAAGATTGTGTATCTCACTCTCGCACAGCCCAGCTGCGAATCTCGAAACGTCCATTGATTGCGCTCACACGAAAAGAGCCAGCATTGAAAGCTTTATCTCGTTCTCACTGTCTCTTGGAACTCCATTCACTGCTGCAGAGACACTCGGGCTCTGCACTTGCTTATCTTCGTGAACGTGCAACACTGCATATCTCACTCTCGCACAGAGCAGCTGCGAAATTCCAATGTCCACTGATTGCACCCAAACAAAAGGTGCCAGCACTGAACGCTCTATCTGGATCTCACTGTGTCTTGGATCACCATTCACTGTAGCACAGACACACGGGGTCTGCACTTCCTTACCTTCATCAGGGTGCAACATTTTGTAACTCACTCTCGCACAAGCCAGCTGCGAAAGTCCAAACATCCAGCGATTGCGCCCTCACGAAAGGTTCCAGCACTGAACGCTGTAGCAGGTTCTTACTGTCTCTTGGAACTTCATTCATTGCTGCACAGACACTCGTGCTCTTCAATTTCTTAGCTTCCTAACGGTGCAAAACTTTGTATCTCAGTCTCTCAGAGCCCTGCTGCAGAATTCCAAAAATCCAGCGATTGTGCCCACACAAAATGTGCCAGCACTGAGTGCTGTAATCACTTCCTTATGTCTCTTGGAACTTCATTCACTGCCGCACAGACAGTCACGCTCTGCACTTGCTTAGCTTCCTACCATTTCAACACTCTGTATCTCAGTTATGCAATGCCCAGCTGCAAGTTCAAATGGTCCAGTGATTGCGCCCACACGAAAGGTGCCAGCATTGAAAGCTTTAGCTGGTTTTCAGTGTCTTGTGTAATTTCATTCACTGCTGCACAGAAAGTCGTGTTCTGCACTTGCTTAGCTTCCTAACTGTGCAACACTCTGTATCTCATTCTCGCACAGCCCAGCTGAGAAAGTCCAAACGTCCAGTGAATTCACCCACACTAAAGGTGTCAGCACTGAAATCTGTAGCTGGTTGTCACTGTCTCTTGCAATTGCATTCACTCCCTCACAGACACTCGGGCTCTGCACTTGCTTAGCTTCGTTAGGGTCCAACCCTCTATATCTCACTCTCGCACAGCCCAGCTGAGAAACTTGAAATGTCCAACGATTGCGCCCACATGAAGTTTGCCAGGACTTAAAGCTGTAGCTGGTCCTCACTGCCCCCTGGAAGTACATTCACCACCGCACACTCATTCGTGCTCTGCACTTGCGTAGCTTTGTAAGACTGCTACAGTCTGTGTCTTAGTGTCGCCAGAGTCCTGCTGAGAAATGCAAAACCTCCAGCGAGTGGTCTCACACAAAAAGTGCCGCTACTGCGTAAATTGTCTGGGTGGCTGGGCCCAAAGATTTGTGGTAAACAGAGGTAAATCCAGTTGGTGGCCTGTCACATGTGGTGTTCCCCACAGCTCAGTATTGGGGCAGTGCTGTTTAATAGCTTTAGTAAGTTTAGTAAGTAGTAAGCAATAGTAAGTAAATAAGTAATAGTAAGTTTGCTGATGATACCAAGTTGGGGGAGGGATTGTTCATCTGCTTGAGGATAGAAAGGCTCTATAGAGGCATCTGGAGAGGCTGGATCAATTTACTGAGGCCAGCTGTATTAGATTCAACAAGGCCAGGTGCCGGTTCCTGCTCTCAGGTCACAACCACACCATGAAACACTACAGGCTTGGGGAAGGGTGGCTGGAAAGGTGTCCAGCAGAAAAGGACCTGGGGGTATCGGTCGATTGCTGGCTGAATATGAGCCAGCAGTGTGCCCAGGTGGCCAAAAAGGCCAATGGCATCCTGGCTTGTATCAGAAATAGTATGGCTAGTAGGACTAGGGAAATGATCTTCCCCCCTGTACTCGGCACTGGTGAGGCTGCACCGCGAATACTGTGTTCAGTTTTGGTCCCCTCACTACAAGAAAGAGATCAAGGTGCTGGAGCACATCCAAAGAAGAGCAATGAAGCTGGTGAAGTGTCTAGAGAACAAGTCTTACAAGGAGCAGCTGAGGGAACTGGGATTGTTTAGTCTGGAGAAAAGGAGGTTCAGGGAGGACCTTACAGCTCTCTAGAACTACCTGAAAGGAGGTTGTAGCAAGGTAGGTGTCAGTCTCTTATCCCAAGCAACAAGCAATAGGACAAGAGGGAAATGGCCTCAAGTTGTGCCAGGGGAGGTTTAGTTTGGATATTAGGAAAAATTTCTTCACCAAAAGGGTTGTCAAGCGTTGGAACTGGCTGCCCAGAGAAGTGGTTGAGTCAGCATCCCTGGAGGTATTTAAAAGACGTGTAGACATGGCGCTTAGGGACATGGTTTAGTGGTGGCTTTGGCAGTGATAGGTTAACAGTTGGACTCAATGATCTTAAGGGTCTTTTCCAATGTAAATGATTCTATGTTTCTATGTAAATTGTATGTGTAATTTTATCTGCAATGGTCCATCTAATGGTGCCTGTGACTGCATATCTCTACTGGTATGTTTAATTTATCTTTATCTGCCATTGTATGTGCAACTTTACATATTTTGTGCCTGTATCTGCAATTGTATCTGAAATTCAATGTGAATCTCTGTCTGTAATCATAATGGCTTATGTGATGGTATCAGTGATGGTACCGGTACCTGTAGTTGTGATGGTACCAGTATCTGTGCCTCTAACATTATCATCTCTCTCTGTATTTGTAGTTGTACCTATAACTGTATCTGTATAGGTAATGGTATCTGTATCTGCACATGTACTTGCAATGATTTCTGCATGTGCCTGTTTATTTGTCTTCTCTATATTCATGAGTAATTGTCTGTCTAGCTGAAATAGTATCAGCAAGTGTATGTCTAATGGTATCTGTACCACTAACAGTCTAGGTATCAGTGTGACTGTAATGGTATTGCCATCTCTGTACCGGTATTAAGATCTGTAATAGTAGTGGTAGTGAGATCTGCAATGGTATTGATATCTGCACCAGTATGTGCCATGCTATTCACCTCTGCAATGGCTTCTGCATCTGCAAGGTTTTCTGTATCTGCAATGGTTTCTTCAGTTTCAGTGGTACCTGTAACTGCAATGTTATTTGCTTTGATAATGGCATCTGCAGGGTGATCAGCAGTGGTATGTGCATGTGAAATGGTGCCTGCAATAGTATTTCAATCTGCAGTGCCATCTGCAAAGGTCTATTGTGTCTGTATCTGCCATTATAGCTGCAATTGAATCAGTATCTTTCTAATGGTACTGGTATCTGCAAAGCCATTGTCAATGATATCTGCAATGGCCTCTGCAACGGCCTCTGAAATGACGTCTGCATCTGCAATGCTATCTGTAAGCTGCAAAGTTATTTGCATCTGTAATGGCATTTGTAAAGCTATGAGTGTCTGCAGTGACTTCTGCAGCTCCTATTGTACCTGCAACCTGACTTTGCATCAACATCATCATCTCTGCAGTGCTTTCTACAATGGTATCTGCATCTGCAGTAGTACCTGCATCTGGAATGGTGTCTGCATCTGCAATGGCATTGGCTTTGGTGTCTGCATCTGCAACATTACCAGGAATGGTCTGTGCATCTGCAAAGGTCTATGCAATGTTTTTTGCAATGGTATTTGAATCTGCAATGCCATCTGCCATGGTATCTATATCTGAGGTGGTATCTACATCCACAAAGGTATCTGCATCTGCTATGGCATCAGCAATGCTATCTGCATCTGGAATGGCATCTGCAATGGAATTTACATCGCCAACAGCATCTCCATCTGCAATTGTATGTTCACCTGCAATGCTCTCTGCAATCATATTTGCACCTGGAATGGCATCGGCAATGGTATCTGCACCTGCAATGGTATCTGCACAAGGACGTGAAATGCAATAGCCTCTGCATCTGCCACGGTCCCTGCATCTATAATGCTATCTGCCATGACATCTGCATCAGTATCTGCATCTGCACCAGTGTCTGCATCTGAAATGGCATCGGTAATACTGTCTGCAGTGGTGCATGCAGCAGTATTTGAGGGTAAAGTGGTATCTGCAATGGTATCTTCATCTGCAGTAGTATCTGCATCCGCAAAGGCATCTGCAATGACATCTGCATCCGCAAGGGTGCCTGCAACTGCAGTGGCACCTGTAAAAGTATCTGCCATGGTATCTGCATCTGCAACGGTATTGGCTTCTTCAGAGGTATTTAGATCTGCAATGGCATCTGCATTTGCAGTGGTATCAAGAATGGATCATGCATATGCAAATGTATCTGCAATGGTGTCTGCAATGGTGTTTGAATCTGCAGTGCTATCTGCCATGGTATATGCATCTGCAATGCTATCTGCAATGGTCTCTGCATCTGCTATGGTATCTGTGTCTGAAATGGAATCTGCAATGGCATCTGCATTGCTATTAGCTTCTGGAATAGCCCCTGCAATGATATCCACATCTGCTATGGCATCTGCATCTGCAATGGGACCTGCATCTGCAATGATATCTACCTGCATGTGCAGTGGTATTTGCATCTGGCATGGTATCTTCAATGGCACTTGCAGTGGTATCTTCAATGGCACCTTCAATGGTATCTGAGCATGTCCTACTACTTTAAGGGCATCTGCGTGGTATCTGCACGTGCAATGCTATCTGCAGCTGCAATGTCATTTGCAACTATTTCAGCATTTGCATGGGTATCTGCATCTGCAAGGGTCTCTATATCTGCAATGGCATCTGCAGTGACATCTGCTTCTGCAATGGTGTGTGCCACTGCAATTTTATCTCCAATGGTATCTGCCTTGGCATCTATATCTGCAATGGCATCAGCACCTTCCAAGGTATCTGCATTTGCAATGGTATCTGCAATGGCATCAGCATCTTCAATGGCATCTCCATCTGCAATTCCATCTTAAATTTCTTCTGCATCTACAATGTGATCTAGAATGATCCCTGCAAGGGGATCTGCCTCTGCCATGGCATGTACAGCTTCAATGTCATCTTTGGTGGTCAATCCCTGCTCTCTTTTCTCAGTCCCTTTCTCTGAAATGTGCCCAGGATGGTAATCCTAGAGGACACAACTCTTGTTTCCCAGGGAGCAATGTGAGGCTGACTGACGTCGGGCTTCACAGGGGTTGCTTTTGGTAGCTGTGTTTGTATAAATGCCTTTATGTGTAATGGTTCCTCTGTCTGGCAGGGTACCTCCATCGGTAATGGTATCACTTCCTGTAACTGCTGTTGTTTATGTAATTAAATGTGCACCTATATCTGTGACTGTACTTGTATCCTTAACTGTAAGAGTAATTGTACCTGTATCTGGAATTGCACATGTACTTGCAATGATTTATGTGTACATGTAATTCCTACACTAGCTGAAATAGTATCAGCAAGGGTATCTCTGAAGGCTTCTGTACCACTAACGGTCTCAGACTCAGTGTGACCGTAAAGGTATTGCTGCCTCTGTACTGGAATCAGGATCTGTAATAGCAGTGGTAGTGGCATCTGCAATGGTATTGGTATCTGCATCAGTATGTGTAATGCTATCAATCTCTGCAATGGCCTCTGCATCTGCAATGATTTCTTCAACTGCAGTGGTACCTGCACCTGCAGTGTTATTTGCTTTGCTAATGGCATCTGCAGGGTTATCAGCAGTGGTATGTGCAGCTGAAATGGTGCCTGCAATAGTATTTGAACCTGCAACGCCATCTGCAAAGGTATCTGCATCTGGAATGCTTTGTGTGCAAGTGTACTATTGTCTGCAACTCTCCAGTGCAGACACCATTGCAGATGCAAAAACCATTGCTGATAACATTGCTCTTGCAGATGCAGACACTGTTGCAGATGCAGATGCCATTGCAAATGCAGATGCCATTGCAGATGTAAATACAATTTCAGATGCAATTGCCGATGGAGATGTTGTTGAAGATGCAGGTGCCATTGCAGACACCTCTGGAGATGCAGATGCTATGTCAGACATGATTGCAGATGCAGATGATGGTGCCTTTGCAGACACCATTGAAGAGGCAGATGCCGTTGGCCATGCTGTTGATGATTGCTTTGAAGATACAGTGGAAATGGCATTGCAGATATCACTGCAGGTGGCATGGCAGATGGAAGTACAATTTCAGATTCAATTTCCAATGACAATGCCATTGCAGGTGTTGATGCCATTGCAGATACCAATGCAGATGCAGATGCTACCGGTATCTTCAACAGTATGTGCATTACTATCTGTATGTGAAATTGTATCTCTATCTGTAATGGTACCCCTATCAGGAATGAGATCAGTGTCTGTATCTGTATCAATAGGTGTAATTGAATGTGTACTCATCTCTGTGGTTTGTCTTGTGTCTGTAATTGTATGTGTAATTCTGTCTGTATCTGTGATTGTACCTGCAACTGTATGTGTAATGGTGCCTGTGACTGTATTTGTATCTGTAGCTGTATTGTGTGCATATTCTGTTTGTATGTGCAATTGCATCAGCAATTGAATCAGTATCTTTCTAATAGCACTGGTGTCTGTGGGTGTATCTGAAATGGCATTGTCAATGATCTCTGCAATGGCATCTGCAACGACGTCTGCAATGGTATTTCTAATGGTCTTGGTATCGGTGTCAGTAATGGTTATCTATATGAATACCTGTATGTGTAATAGTTCCTGTATCTGCATCTGTACTACTATCTGCATCTCCAATGGTATCTACATCTGCAATGGCATCTGCAATGATGTCTGCTTCTGCAATGGAGTGTGTAATGCTATCTCCAATTGTTTATATTTTGTGCCTGTATCTCTAATGGTATCTGCATATTTAATTGGTATTTGTGTCTGTAGTTATATTGGTATCTGTGATGGTGTGTGTAATGTACCAGTACCTGTATTTCTGATGGTGCCAGCATCTGTGTCTCATATCTGTATCCATAATTGTACCTGTAACTGCATCTATATTGCTAATGGTATCTGTATGTGCACATGTACTTGTAATGGTTTCTGTAAGTGGACAGGTATCAGTATCTGCAGTGGTATCTACCTCTGCAATGGTATCTGCATCTGCAGTGGTATCTGCATCTGCTATTGTCTCTGCATCTGCAATCATATCTGCATGTGCAATGGCATCTCCATCTGCTATGGTATCTGCATTGATAGCTGTGTCTGCCATGCTAACTGCATCTGCAATGGCATCTGCAAAGATACCTTCCTCTGAAATGCTATCTGCATCAGCAATGCTACCTCTATCTGCAAGGGTATCTGCAATGCTCTCTGCACCTCCAATTTTGTCTACATCTGCAATGGTGTATGCAGAGTATCTGGAGTGGCTTCTGTATTTCCAGTGGCATCTCCATCTGCAGTTGTATCTGAAATATTATGTGTTTCTGCAAGGGCTTCTGCAGTGATATCTGCATCTGCTGTGGCATCTATGATGGCATCTGCATCTGCAATGGAATCTGCAGTGGTATCTCTGATGGTATCAGTGCCTCTGCCTATATAGATTTCGGTGTCTGTAATGGTATCTATATGGGTACCTGCACATTTAATTGTACCTGTATCAGCATCTGTACTGGTATCTGTATGTGTATCTTCAATTGCATTTGGATCGGCACCTGTTTGTTTAATGGCACCTCCGCTGGTAATGGTGTCATGAGCTGTAACTGTAGTTGTAGGTGTAATGGAGTGTATGCTTGTGTCTGTGACTCTACTTGTATCTGCAATTGTATATGTAATTGTATCTTTATCTGTAACTGTATCTGCAATTCTATGCATAATGATTTGTGTGACTGTTCTTGTATCTGTAATTGTGCATGTTATGGTGTCTGTGACTCTAATTGTATCTGTACTTACATATATTTTATCCCTGTATCTGCAAATGAACATGTGTATGTGTCTTTACAATGTGTGTGCTGATTCTGGCTGGGATAGAGTTAATTTTCTTCATGGTAGCTGGTATGGTGCTACATTTTGGATTTGTAATGACAACAGTATTGATAACACACCGATGTTTTAGTTATTGCTGAACAGTGCTCACTGTCACAAAAATTCGCAACTGGCCTGTGCCAACCAAGGCAAGAGGCTACGACGCAAAGTATAGAATCACAAGGGCAAATATTTATTCATGCACATGCCGTGTCCCGGCTAAATTGGGGCACCCCAAATGTGGGTTTACACAGGGTTCTTATACATACCCGTCATTCGTTCAGGTACAACATGACTTGACTAATCACCAGCACCCACACTACCAATTCCTAATCATAGTAAAACCTTGCAAAGCAACTCTAGTTTTGCAGCGTTCTTGCTGCTTGTCTATTGATCCAGATGTCCCTGGAGTCAGTCTTGCTATAATTACTGATCTATGATGCCAGCTGATACCGGGAGGGTTTCAAAGATGTGTCAGAGGGGCTAGGATGCTGACATTATCTTGGTTGACCTAGGGTATCCTTTATCCTTCATGGACAGCTCAGCTTCCCAGAAGCAAAGTCCTTTCCACGGCTGGGCTGTCCTTCAGTTTGTTTTACTTAAGCATGAAGAATACCAGAGTCTCCAGTAAAATTCCACTACCTTGTTACATTACAGTGTATAATGTGAACTAATACATATTAAGAAAGCTAATACACTTTCATACTGTAAAGACTTATTGTTATAATAGGATTACACTATATATAGGAAAGGAATTTTCTTAACAGTCCTTCCTTTCCTTTTGACCATCAGGGTCACATTATATTATGCATTATTTAGTACTAGAGTTGAGTGCATAAGGTGATACAACGCTGCAAAAACACATATAAAATTACAAAGAAAAAGAAGACAGTGAATACACCAACCAAAATCTTTTTAGTTCACAGTCGTATATCCAAGTCTGGGAGGCAAGAGGTTTTCTACCTGAATAGATTTAGGGGAGATGCCTGTCTTACTTCTTGTAATACTTTTAAATGTGTCTTTATCTTGTTTATGTCAGTTTCATTTCTCTGTTCTGGATTTACATAAAGCCAGCAGGTATTATTCAATAATGCACATACTCTGTCCTGTGCTGCTAATAGATAGTCTAAGACTAATTGATTTTCTATTACCATTCGTGATAATAATTTGATTTTTTTCATGTGGCACTATAATACTAACTGCTGTTTCATTAATGTCTTTTTTCTAATTCTGTTGACACATTTCCAGTCACTCTTTGTAGTTCAGCAGCCCCTAACCATGGGATAAAAGCTCTTACAAGCAGGTGGAATTTAGTACTACACTCTATCAGGGGGTTGTAACACTTTTTCTCATATATGTATCAGTAGTTATGAGCTACAGAGGCAGAAGAGGTACTGTTTCTAACTTGCGCAGATGGTATTAACACACCTAGAATACACTTCCCATCTGAGGTTGAGGGTTAAAAAAAAAAAAAAGGGCGAGAATGCCCTTTCTCCACATATACAATATTGCCCAGGTAGTTGTGTCAATAGGGTAGTATAATCTTCAAATAAATCTTAATCATGTAAACTATTTCCTGTAAAAGGGTTAGCATGTGCTGGATCAGGTTGTTTAGGTAAACCAGTAAGGCTTGGACCCAGATTAGATGACTCAGAGCAATCAGGATCCCATAGGAAACCAAAATTTTACAATTATCTTTACTTTGATTATGGCTTCCTACAGAATAATAAGTTCATTTACCTGTGAACATCCACATTGTTTCAGACTTTGCAGAGCTCAATAAACTCCATCCCAAAACAAATCTAAAATGTGATCTCTCATGACAACAGGTTTTGTGTAAGGGTTTTTAAACTCTTATTAGTAAGAAAAAACAAACAGCATATTGTAACAAAGACAATTCCGTCTTGATTACAGTCTAGGTTTAAGTAAGTCTATATTTTGGTCCATGTGCAATTCATAAGTAACAAATTATTTTCCACTTTCCTGTTGTCAAATTTTTACACGTGGTTAGCAAGTTCACAGCTGATCCACTAGCTCTGTGTAGGTTCCCGGCTGTGGGTAATTTTGTCTCTGCAGTGGTGGATGCCTCCTCAGTGGCAGAAGGGTTTCCTGGTCCATTTCTAGACTGGTCACATCTTTCAGGTGGGAGTGATGGATCCAATTAGATTTTTCTTCCACCTTTACTGCTGAGAAAGGTTAGTAATACCCAAAATGGTCCCTCCCACCAAGGAGGTAAGTTATCCTTTCTTTTGTGTACTTTTACCCAAATGTAATTCCCTAGACTGAAGGGGTACAGAGCCCCTTCTAGAGGTACTGGTTGTATTAGCTGTGCCTGGGCTTGATTGTATTTTAATAATTTCTGAACCTGTAAAATATACTGGGTCATATTTTCATTTCCCGCTAATGAACTTACATGGGCAGGTACATCAGTTAGGGATGTACAGAGAGTTACATCAGTCTTTTGAACAGTATTTCACAGGGATACGGTTTTGCTAAATATTCATTAAGGCTAAAGGTAGAGCTGCAAGATGCTGTTACCTATTTGGCTGCGGCATAAATTTCTGGCACGAACCAATTCTTCAGCACTGTTTGGGCTAGTGCAGGATGGTGATGCATTTTTGCTATGGCAATTGGGTATTGCTTATGTAAAATAGGAAGGTTTTCTGCACCTAATGTCCACATTCCCTGGGAGTCTTTGGTTGCTTCATACCTTTTCTAAGAGTCAATTTCTTCAGCAGGAACAGTCAAACCCATCTTTTCAGGAGTGAGCAACACCAGGTTGGACCATTGGACTGCTTGTAAGCCTAGTGGTTTGTACAGCTGTTGTGGTGCAGCTTTAGCGGCAACATCTGCTAGTTCATTTCCTATTTCTTCTTTTGTCCTTTCTCCAGTATCAGCTGGCTGATGAATGATAGCTAGTTTCTTTGGCAATTGTAGAGTTTTTAATAGTTCAGTACTTACACCCACTAGAAGTTATAAACCCATGCTGCTTCCATAACTGTCCAGTGGTGTGGCACACTCCAAATGCATACCGAGAATCAGTATAAATTTACAGTCTTTTCTTTGGACAGTTGGCAAGTCTTTGTTAGTGCCATCAATTCCGCTGCTTGTGCACTCAGCTTCAGACTGAGTGGTGGAGCCTCCACTACTTTATTTTCAGCAGTTACTGAATAACCTGTAACCCAGTTACTGTTCAGCTAATATGAGGACTCGTCTACACAGAGTTCAATATCAATGGCACATCTGTTAAATATTTCTGAGGTTTTTTGGCTTCACTCATGTTTAACTCATGTTTTCCGCCCATAAGAGCATCAGCTCATAGCGATGTATTCGTTGTGGTGACAGTGCCTGGGTAAGGCGCTGTGACAGCAGTATTTCAATTTCATGTGGTTCTTGTACCACTAGAGGGGATCCAAGCACCACGTTTTCACTCTGTTCAACTAGAGTGCTGCGGCAGCTACCCTAGGGACACAAGCAAAGGATCCTTGAGCTACCAGACTGGACTGGTTTTGGCTGGGATAGTTTAAATTTCTTCATGTACAAGGTAAATGGCTTACCATAGTCTGGCAATCCCAAAGCAGGTGCAGTCGTTAATCTTGCTTCAAAAGCTCAAATGCCTTTACCCTGTCTGTTGTCCAGTGAATGGGTTCTCCAGCATCTCGAGCAGTAATTTGTATCAGTGGTTTTGCTATTTCCCCAGAAGTAGCTATCCAGGGGTGGCTCCTGAAAAGGCTCACATTTGTTTTAAGTAGCTGGTTGAGGAAGATTTTTGAATGGCTTCAATATGGTCCTCAGATAAATGACACTCCCTTTGTTGGAGAAAGTAACCCAGATATTTTACGCTTCTCTTACAAAAATTGTAACTTATGTGGAGAAGCCTTCTCAGCAAAGGCAAACAGTAAGGTACGGGTGTTAGCTATAAAAGATTCCTTGGCTACCAATAAATCATCAACATATTGTATCAAAATATATCTATTTTTAAACACAGCATCCTGCAATTCTTTTACTAAATTTTTTAGAAAAAATAATGGAAGACCCAGAAAAGCCCTGAGGGAGCCTTGTCCATGTTAGCTGTATCTTTCCCTAAGTAAATGCAAAAAGGTACTGAGAGTCCAGATGAATAAGTATACTGATTTAAGATAGAAAAAGTTGCCCCAGTATCTATTAGACAGGAGTAATTATGTTCATCAATCAAAAGGTTTAAGACCAGATTCTCACAAGAAGAAGGGGAAAATATTTCATATTCAGAGGCTCCTGTAGTGACTGCACACCTGACAAATGTCAGTCCTGGATGAAATCTAGCTGCCACTGTTGCACAGAGCAGGGAAAGATTGCACCACAGGATGGAGAGGTCTTTTAGGGAGACTTGTTTAGTTTGGTTTGGTTTGGTTCTTTTGTTTTGTCATACTGGGCACTCCCATTTCCAATGGCCTTGTTGTCCACGATAATTGTAACAGTCTCCTCTTCCTCGAGGTCCACTGCTCCTAAAATTTCTTCCTCTGCCTTTGCCTCAAAAACCTCCGTGTCCCTGTCCCCTCAGTCTAGGATTGCTATTTAATGCCGCTACCAATAGACTAGCTTTCTGTTCCTGTGCTTTCTTTTTTTGCTTCAGCTGTCTTTCATCTCTTCCATTAAACACGAAGGCAGCAATGCTGACTATTTCATCCAATCCTGTGGCACATGTCTAGAAAAATATTTCTTAATATCTGGGGCTGATTGATCTACAAAGAAAGACAAGATCAATTTTCCTCCTTCTCAGGGTCAACCCCTCCAAACATGCTTGCTTGTTTAACCAATCAGGCATAATATTCAGAGGGGTGTTCGGTATTTCCTTGCTGACATCCTCAGACCTTAGCCCAATTTACAGTCTTTCTAATGACTCTAACAATCCCCTCTCACTCTTTGCAGTGTATCTCTATCGGCTGGTAAATTTGGGGGACAGACCTAGGTCATTGGCTGGCCATGGGGTTCTGCCCTGTGCTTCCATGGCCCACCAGCTATTTGTTTCCCAGACTTAAATTTTTTTTTCATCCAGAGTAAAGACTGCCTCAAATAGCTGCTGCATGACAGGTTATAAATGTGGGAGATCCTGCATATAGTTTGTATCACCTTCTCTGGATCATCCCGCCATCTGGACAGTTCTTGTTGTCCAAAACCAAATCAGCAGGTGCAAATGGCACGCAGGCTGTTCCCACAGAAAGCTGGCCAGGTTCTAGTCCCAGCTGTATGATTTCTTGTTAGAGAGGTGCTTGCAAACCAGAAGCAGTAGCAATAGTTGGAGCAGAAACCAGAGTAAAAGCAGAAAAAAAGCAGTAGGATGGGCAGGTGGAGCTGAATGGGGAACATCCCTGATTCTCTGGGTCACCTGGAGATTTTTACTCAATTTCTGACCTGAAGGGGACACTGCTGTCTTATATTTATAAATTCCAGAATGTAAAGATCTTTCATATTTCCTGCTCGTTTGCAGATCTTTACTTACTATCCACTCCAGAGGGGAAAATGTTCTTTGATACCTGTCATTATCCTAGATATACCAGCAGTCCAGTAATTATCCCAGATAGTCCTTTTTTGTGTTGGGAATTGCTCCTTCAATTGCTGGCATAAATAGTTCACCTTAATATCATCAAAAGAACCAGGCTGTGGCCATGTTTGGCATGCATCACCAAAGATGGTCACTTCTGGCTGAATTTCCTGGCACAGGTCTTGGGCTTTTGACAACCTGGCCGTCCCATCAATGGGTTTCCAGTGTTGCAACAATTCTTCTACCAGTGACCTCTATACTTTGTCCACCTCCCATTATTACAAAAATCACCTCCTTACCACCAAACAAGATCCACACTTCACTACCCAAGTGTCTCAAAGTGAACTCACCCACAAGCCAGCAGTGTAGATCATCGGGGTCCAGGTGGTGGTGAGACATTGGGTCAGGAGAGTCAGCTGTGTCCCAGCTGGGTCGCCAAACTGTTACGAAAATTCACAACTGGCCCGTGCCAAATGAGGAGAGGCTAGGATGCACAGTAAAAAATTACAAGGATAAATATTTATTCATGCGCATGAGGTGACCCAGCCAAATTGGGGCACACTGAATGTGGTTTTACACACATAGATATTTATACTTCTTATACACTTCAAGCATTCAGGTACCACACAATTTGACTAATCACTGGTTAACACACACATGACCAATTACTAATCATAGTGAAACTTTGCAAAGCAACTATATTTCTGCAGCATCATCATCCATCAGCAGTCTTGCTGCTTGACTATTGATCCAGACATCCCTGGAGTTGGTCCTGCTATAGTTACTTTTCTATGACATCAGATGCTTGGAGAATTTCAAAGATGTGTTAGAGGGGCTAGGATGATGCTGTTACCTTGGTTGTCCAACAATATCCTTTATCATTCATGGAGAGCTCAGTAAGGGCTGAGAGCAAGGTGGGGTTGCAGGGTGGATATCTACAGCCTGCAGGGAAAGAAGCGCAAGTGATGCGACTCCATAGGATATCCTGTGGTGGAGAAGACAGAGGGATGTGGAAATGCTGAAAGTCCCCAACAGAGCCAACGTCTTTGTCTCCTTGACTATTGTCTCTGCCACTGATGCCTATGACACCTTATCCTTATCCTTATCCTTATCCTTATCCTTATCCTTATCCTTATCCTTATCCTTATCCTAGGGCTTCATTGCCTCCTTGTCCATACCCAGGAGCCTGGGAGCTGTCGTAGCATAGTCTTGCACTTGGCATTGCACATCCCCACGCCACGCTGCCCCAGGAAGAGCCCTGAGCAACGTGTGAGGGACAGGATCCGCCATCCCAGGGGCTGGGAGTCAGGGCTCAGCCAAAGGTGGCTTAATGTAACACAGCCTTGTGCAGTTTTGAGCACCTTAATACAAGAAGGACATCAAACTATTAGAGTGTGTCCAGAGGAGGGCGACCAAGATGGTGAAAGGTCTTGAGCCACTTAGGAGGAGTGGCTGATGTCGCTTGGCTTGTTCAGCTTGGAGATGAGAAGGCTGAGGGGTGACCTCATTGCTGACAGGTGACCTCATCACTGGGAGCTGACCTCATTGCAGTCTACAACTTCCTCAAGGGGGACAGCGGAGGGGGAGGTGCTGATCTCCTCTCTCTGGTGACCAGCAATAGGACACAAGGAAATGGAATGAAGCTGTATCAGGGGAAGTTCAGATCGGACATTAGGAAAAGGTTCTTCACTGAGACGGTGGTCAGTCACTGGAACAGGCTCCCTAGGGAAGTGGTCATGGCACCAAGCCTGTTGGAGTTCAGGTAGCATCTGGACAATGGTCTTAGTCATATGGTTTAATTTTAGGTAGTCCTGTGAGGAGCAGGGAGTTGAACTCAATGATCCTTATGGGTCCCTTCCAACTCAAGATGTTCTATGATTCTATGATCCAGGTTTACTGAGCATCAGAGACACCTTTACATTGCCTTTGCCTACCTGTCATCACTTCCTCCAGTTTTCTTCTCTAACCAGCCCCTGGGGAGTCTTTGTCAGTAATGGCTCGCAGCGGGACCCATTAATGCTCTCTGAAACTTTGGAGTTTGCATCTGACTTTGAATTCTTGAGAGGGTTCTTCAACTTCCTCTCAGTATGTGAGGTTCTTGGATTCAGCACAAACCCACCAGAGGAACCATTAAAATGCCTTGGGCTGGTCCTCTGCTGCTGAACTCAGCCAGGGTCCTGGGATGGAGGGATCTCATGGCAAGTGGGCAGCGCTGCAGAGGGACAGCTCTGCCCAGGAGCAGCTCCTCTGCGAAGTGCAGCAGGGCTGAGGGCACTGGACCTTCCAGGAGGACACTCACAGTTTCCACAGTGTAGAGGAGGAAGTAGAAGTATTCCAGAGCAGGGATTCCCTACTGCATCTTCAGAGGGACAAGGTATGACGGCTGCCTTCTCCTGGAGACAGCTGCAGGGGTGTGAAGCCAGGTGTGCACCCAGGGGTGGCCAGGGCTGTCCTTCAGAGCAGGGTCCCTGTGCCCCAGGGGGCTGTGTGCCAGGGCAGTGACTCTGCTGCCTGCCAAGCTCATCACTCAGCCTGCCTGGGGAGCTCCCCATGGCGCTGCGGGGAGAAGCTGTGGGTGACAGAGCAACCCCTGGCAGGGCGGGGTCGAGAGGATGCTGTGTGGGTCAGGGCTGCTCACAGCTCCAGATCACCCCCAGGACATTCCCAGGGGACTTTTGAAGAAGGATATCAAGGCAGCATTTAACTGAAAGGGAAAGAGCCTGGTGCCTTGATTTTCCTCCTCTTGGTTGGCTGGGTGGGCAGTGGGAGATTTATTTCTACATCCTGGAGAAGGCACAGAGACCCCAGTTCTCATTAAGACTTGTCTGAGCCCCTGCACACACAGAGATGCCCCTGGGCAGTGCCCTGCTGCCAGGAGGGGTCTGAGCACAGAGTGGGTGGAATGGGGTCTGTGAGCACTGACAGGGAGGAGACACATGGGGACAGAAAAACAGCTCCTGGCAGGGGCAGCTCCAGGCAGCAGAGACATGGGCAGGAAGGGAGAGGGAACTGCTCCGAGAAATGCTGTGGGAGGGGGGGATTCAGGCACCTCCCTGCCACCCCCTGCAGTGGAGATGCCTTCCCTGGAGAAACCCCCAGTCTCCCCTCCCACCCAGCAGAGCCTCTGCCCACCCAGCAGAGCCTCTGCCCTTAAGGACATGGACATTCAGTCACGTTCTCAGTAGCCTCACTCCTGAACAGGAGAAATTACCAAATACCTGACTCTCGGTCCCTGTCCTGCCTCCATCAGCAGCAGCACTGTGGCATTTCTTCCTTTCCCCCCTGCTGTCCCTCCTGCCCTTGTTCTAATCTTTGGATTCGTTGGGGTAGCAGGGTGGAGTTCAGCTGCAGTTCAAGAGACCAACCCTGAGGGTCCTGCCATGCACATGTGTCCAAGGGAGTAAAGTGTCCAAATCCTCTCCTAACTTTTGCAGCTCTGGGTGATGCAAATAAGCCAACTCAAGAGGTTTCTTGTCTTAAGAGGTTTCTTAAGTTCTCTAATTCATTACTCGCAACTGATAACTTATAATTCACAACTTAGCACTCGTGCACCTAGCAGCAAAAATAGTTGTCTAGCTGACGGTGAGAGTGCTCATCCCTCCTCCTCCGTCCCCTGTATCATACCAGGAAGCACAAAAGCCTCAGCAGTCTGGCTGCTGTTGGATCCACTTCAAAAGCTTTTTGGGTAAGCTGACATTTTTATACCTTCCAGCTTGGAAATTTGGTCTATTCCATTTCCAAGAGTTAGCAGATTCTGATGAAATTGCCAGACACGATATGCAAGGATGATGGCTGCAGGAGACAGCGAGCTGCAGGTAATAATGGCTGCATAATGACCTTTAGCTCTTTCTGGCCACCTGTCCTGCCTGTACGGTCCTCTCGCTTTGACCCAATGGCGCTGCTCTCAGCATACATCAGGCATTAGCATGAGCTGTGTTAGCCAAAATCTGAGCAGGAGTTGAGTGAACAGTCACAAAGTGCTTTCCTTCCCTGCAGTCTCCATTTTATGTTTGTGACACAGAAAATTAAAAGGTTGACAACTGAGGAGGGGGAGCGACACATGCCGAGGCAAAGCTTTGCAGCACCGAGGCAGGACGCAGGGCTGCTGGGTTGAGGCAGGAAGCCACAACCTGTGAGGGGGTGGTGGGGGTGGGGTTCTCCATGGGGAGATGCCAGAATTGGAGGTCTGCAGAGAAGGCTGGCGTTTCAGATGAACTGTGGCTCGGAGTCGTGTCTCCTCCCTGCCATCCGCCCCTGCCAGCTACTGAGGCTGGGCAATGCCCTCCCTCCCCTGCTGTTGCAGGGTGCTTTAGCTGCACTGTGGCTTTTTTACCTGCCTCGCTGTAGGAGGCTGGGCAGATCCCCACAAGCTGTATGGAAGCTGGATGCAGCAAAGGCTTCACTGCAGAGCTGCTCTTGCACAGGGTCCCCGGGTAAGTGGGATTCCTGTTTTCATTGTTCAGGATACTGAGCTCTGTTATTGCCTTTTTTCCTTCTTTCCTGTGCATGCTGGGGGTGGGTTATTGCCGCAGGTTCGATACCAATAAATCCTGGCAGTGGCACCTTTCCCAGCTGTGTGGAGAGCCCCAGGAGAGCTGCCATCATGTGATGTTTGAGTAGTTATTGTTAATGTCTCTATCTGTAGTAAAACGGTTCTTATCTTATTCTTGACTGCATCCCTTGTGTTGTGCAGTGGAGTGTCCAGGGGTGGGCAGGCACGTCCTGAACCATAGCAAGCCAGCAAACCCAACTGTTGTAGGCTTCTCCAACAGAGAACTCACAGAACCAACAAAACAAGGATGCTTCAGGCTCAGAGATGGACTTGTGTATCTTTCAGAATATGGTCTGCTCTCCACCAGCCACCCATTTGCAGGGCTCTGTGGATAGTTATATAACTATCTTTTTCTTAAAATATTCTAAGCTAAAGTGCCCTTTGCTTGTGATTGTGTGCATGCCCTCACCTATGAACATAAGTTGGTGCAGTCTGCTCACTAACCTGGCGTGTCAGCACACAGCTGCAGGAGGAGGCATCGAGGAGCAGTACAGCCATGGGTCAGCTCCAAAGGCGAGACATTCATCCTCCCCAGCCTTGCTACTGGGCACCATGTTCCCTCGGGGACTGGCGAGTGGGGTGGGGGACAGTGCTGGGGGTGCTACGGGCTCCTGCTGCTCCATTCCCCGAGGTTTCAAAGGGCAAGCGCCCTGCAGAGCTGGTCAGGGTTGGGTTTCCGTTCTGCTCCTCCCCAGGATTAGGGAACAGCAGGAAGGCGTGTCCTGGCTTTCATGGTCACCCTGGGACACAGGCAGACACACCTGCTCGTTTCAGCCCATGGTGTCACTTGCAGCCAGTGAAGGAGTGAATTTTTAGGCATCCAAGGAGCAGGGTGCCTCAGTCATCCCTCTTGTGGTGCGGAACTGGCAGAAGGCATTGCAGTGGCAGGACAGGGTGCAAAACCTTTCTGCGTTCCTCAGCATCAGGAGGGCTCATTCAAGGAGCGTTGGTGGGCTTCTTCGTGCTCCCAGAGAAGGGGGTGTCTGTGACAGTCTGAGCCTGGTGCAGCACAAGGTCATTAACAAGCTGCAGGAAGGTGCAGGGACTGTGATGATATTGGGCATCTTTCAGCCTTTTTCCAGCACCAAGCTGGCAAACATGTCTCCTGGGACACCATTCCACAAATCCTGTCATTCAGTGTCTCATTCAGTGTCATTCAGTGTCTCACACTGAGCTTTGATGTACAGATGGATATTGTCACCTTGGCATGAAGGCTCTGCTTTATATTTAAGGCAATGGATGTCTTTAGCAAGGTTGTTTTGTTCTTTGTGGGAGAACCTAGACTGCGTCCATATCTGTGGGAGCACCAGGGAAAGCACTCTGACCTCTCCTTACCCCTTGGTGAAGATGTTTGCGACATGGAGCAGACAGAGCTTTGTTACTCAGTAGGGCAGTTCTGCTCAGACATTGCATGGGGAAAAGCTGTGCTGTTACCCAAGGAATATACTCATTCAGCAGCTCACAGCTTACCCAGGTTTCCTGTAATAACAGCAGAGAAGGACCAGGAGAGTGGACAGAGGGAACCCCCAAAGAAAAAAGGCAAGGAACTGCACATGCTGAGTTTTAAGTTTGGACAGATCCTATGTGAGTATGACAAGTCAGAAACTGTTTTCCTTTGGCACTCGGCAGGGGGTTGTTCCCAAAGATTGACCTGTGCTTCTCTCTGGGTCCTGGCAGCTGTTTTCCTGGGCACTCTCTGCATGCCTTGCGAACAGACCAAGACTGCAATGCTGGAGCTGGATGACACCGTGCTGAGCGATAGCATGGTGCAGATGAGTGTGTGCACTGGGCAGGAGAAAGACTATTGCAGGCAGTGGCTTCCTGACGTTGCTGCATTGCAATTTGGGGCCATGAGTAACCTCATGTACTGCAGAGCTCTACTAAGTTTCCGTGCCCTTCCTTTTTTGTATGGGAGAGGCATGTAGTCAGGGAGCTGCCCCGAAGCGTTTCCCTGGAGCAGGGCAAGGCAAAGCAGCACCCTGCCCAAGCTCTCTTCCCTGCCCCACCAGCCCCAGCATGTGCAGCACTGCTCCTATTCACCATTGCAGATCTCCCTTCAGCTTCGCTGAGCTTCGGTCCCTCAGGTGCCGCCCTGCAAGCCCTAGGCACAGAGCTCCTGTCAGACCTCCCGCTCACCAGCATGCTCCCAGCAGCATGGTGCCCGGCCCTGCCAGCTTGGCTGCACACCCTCCTCCCCCTCAGCAGGGTGACCCTAGGGAAGGACAGTACCCGAGAGGGTGGCGGGACTGAGCAAGGCTGTCACCAAGCCCAACTAGGTGGACTATTTGTACTCTGTGTCGCTTGGACTTCTCCCTGGGTGGTGTGTGCTGGGTGCTGGTCCAGGCAGCTCTGTTCCAATGGTATGTGCACTTCTCTTGTAGAACTTGATCAAGCTGCTGCCACAACCACACCACGAAGCTCTCAGAAATGCAGGCTATCTGGCAGAGTGTGAGCAGTTTGGTGTTATGGTAAGTAACTTCTCCTCTAGTCAAAGACAGATCACATCAGTATCTACCCCTAGCTGAAAAATTGCATCTTTTCACTGGTTTGTTCCTTGTCTGATGTCCCACTCCACCTCCCGCTTCATGCTCCTTGCAGTGTCTCTGCATTTGCTTTGCCTAGTGTTCCACAAAAGGTGATGAGACAGGCTAACATGCACTCAGATTTATTCTCAGGATCTGCTGCGAATGGCAGGCATCAACTATAGCAGTAAAAGTTCTTTGGCGGGCCAGGGAGGGGGAATAAAAGGAAAAAGAAAGAAAAGGGAAAAATCTCCCCAGTGGGGAAGTTTTTCTTCCCATTCCCTTCTGAGACCATGGGCTGTCTGAGCCTCTGAGTTTGAAAGGAGCACCGGTCTGCTCTGGGTTTCTCCTGGGTGCTGTTTGGCTTCTTTCCTGGACATCTACTCCTGCAGGACTTGCCAGAAAAACCCATGTGCCCATGGCTTCTGCCTTTAAGAGCACTTGAGGAGGAGGGGAGAGCGAGCAGTGTGTTCTCAGTTAGCAGTCAACTCCTGCCTGCTCCTCTGGGGAAGGCCCAGGCGCTGCAACATTGGGGTGCTTGAAATCTTAAGAAGTCAGAGCTCCTTTAAGAGGTGGGGGCAGATGGAAACAGTTAAAACACACAAAACCTCCCATTCCTCCATGGAGTTAGATGATGAGGAGGATGAAGAAGTCACTGTTCACTCCTTGTTTTCTTCTTTCCCCAAGCAGAGGAGAGGCTTTCTCGAAGGATCTGAGTGACTCAACAGCATTTGCAAATGGAACAAAAAGCTGCATCTTCTGCACCTCTGAATCCAAAAGCACAGGGGAGCAACTTACGGTACCGCTTGGGGTTTCACGAGAGGAAGATTCAACAAATATCTCTGGCTGAGCAGTCCTGCAGTCAGCTTCAGATGCAGAAGCCCATGCATTTATTGGGTGCCCAGGTTCTCACACCTAAGGATGCTAAGCCCTGGCAACAGGTGTGTGGGAATGGGTTATTTCTGTGGCTGTTGTTAGAGCTTCCCCTCAAAGGATGACACCTGTTCTCTCCCAGACCACTTCCCATGTGATTAGTAGTAACTCTTTAATATCCTCTGGTTGCTAGAGCCCCGTTTGCCTGCTACCCAGAGAGCCCTTTGTGTGGTACCAGATTAAACACAGCACTGCTTTTCTTACCCACACTGTTGAGCTCTGCCATCAGGGATGTCACCTTAAATCATCGGCATAGCACCTCCCTGACTTCCTACTAGCCTTTTCCTGATGCCTCTTCCTATTGCAGGCAGTGGTGGATGCATGGAGGAGAAAACATCTAACTTCTCAAATCAGCTGAAGTGTAAAGAATGTTTAGAAGTCCTTGAGTACTCTGAAGCTGGAGAGAAGTAAATGAAGCACAGAGATGAAGCACACACCCCAAATTGCCAGTGTCCCAGCATCCTTCTTCTGCCTGCCAGTCCCGTTGTCTGGTTTGGGCTGAGTTCAGACTGAAGTCCCCAATGGGTCTCTGCCCTGCCTCATCCTCAGAGACCCCTCACAGCCACCTAGAACCTCCCCTTGGGCTTGGCAGAAGCAGATGGATAAGTATATAGGAAAATAGAAAGCACAGGCTGTAATGGATGCCAATGGGCTACTGCTGTTGCTTAGCCTTCCCCCAAAACTTTATGAGAGCCCCACAGGTGAATTTGGACTGGTTTGGCCTGAGAGGAGTGTCTCTGCCAGCCTTAGGTGGCAGAGTCACAGTGATCTGTGCTGGGTGCCACCAGCCTCTGCCCCAGCTTGGGAAATGTAGGTCAGCAGGGTGGCAGGTGGGTTTGCCGGCAGGTGGCACCCAGCGCCGGCAGCGCAGGCAGGTGCTCTCAGATGTGTAATGGGATTTTATAGCTCTGGGTTTCATCAGGAGCTGGTGTTGTGGAAACTGAGATTTGCAGTGTGCTCGTGCATTTGGCGTTACTTGCTTCAGCGCCTTGCCGATAGCCAGTGCTGGCGGAGGGAGGTTACACGGGAACCTTTCCTCTCTTGCTGCTCCCCACACTGGCACAGGGTAGCAAGGAGACCCAAGAGGCTCCTTTTAAAGGCATGTCATGAGTTAATTTGTGCCCAGAGCCAGCGGCATTAAAGAGCTCACAATCTCAGCCTCTCTTTCTAGAGAGGCAGCAGGAATGTGCTGCTTTATTTAGGACTGGATTTTTAATGGCCTCTAAATTTTGCTCCTATGCTATTGGAGCATAAGGCTGTGCCTTGGAGAGATCCAGAGGCGCCTCCATCCTCTGCCCAGGAGGCCTGGCCCTCACATTTTCAAGCTGTGGAGACTCCCACACAGACAAGAGGGGATAGAAGGTGGGGACCAGTACAAGCCTCCAAGGTTCCCAGCTGCGGTGAAGATGCTGTACCAGTGCTGCCTTCCCAGCCCATCTCATCCTACCTGATGGCTGAAAGTCTGGGGCTCAGACGTCTGCTCTGAGCTGGGCACCATCAAGAGAGTGGAAAGGAGGCTAGAGGGCAGTGGATGGCATTAGTGTCACAGGTTAAATCATATCTCGGGCCTCAACAAAGCTGATCATAACACCTAATGCATTAGAAACTTACATTTTTCTATATTGTTACAGGATCAGATCAACTCGGCGTGTTTAAACAGAGCTGCTTGTTTAGTCTTCTCTGTAAAGTCATCCTAACCGCTGTACCACCCATGCCAGGATCAGTAGCATGGACTTACAAGGGATTGTTTAAGAACAGCCCCAGTGAAGTGAAGGCTTTGACCATATGTCCTGGTTTCAGCTGGGATAGAGTTAATTTTCTTCCTAGTAGCTGGTATAGTGCTGTGTTTTGGATTTAGTATGAGAATAATGTTGATATAACACACTGATGTTTTAGTTGTTGCAAAGTAATGTTTACAGTAGTCAAGGACTTTTCGGCTTCCCATGCTCTGCCAGGCACACAAGGAGCTGGGAGGGGGTACAGCCAGGACAGCTGACCCAAACTGACCAAAGGGATATTCCATACCATATGACGCCATGCCCAGTGTATAAACTGGGGGGAGTTGGCCAGGGGGCAGTGGTCGCTGCTTGGGGACAGGCTGGGCATTGATCAGCGGGTGGTGAGCAATTGCATTGTGCAACACTTGTTTTGTACATTCTTTTAGCATTATTATTATTATTATATCTTCCTGTGCTGTCCTATTAAACTGTCTTTATCTCAACCCATGGGTTTTACTTTTTTTTTTTCCAATTCTCTCCCCCATCCCACTGCAGAGGGGAGGGTGAGCGAGCAGATGTGTGGTGCTTAGTTGCTGACTAGGTTTAAACCATGACACCATATCAGAAATTGTAAGCATTAAAAACACAAAGACATGGATTATTTGGAAAAATAAATATATCTCTTGGTGGCAAGGGGGGACATGTGGTCTAAATAGCTGCGGGAGGGACTATGGAATTTTCCTTTCAGATTGTGTGTGGGGAGAAGTCGGACCCTACTGTGTACCAGTACCTCTGGTCCTGGAAACGACTCCACACTGTACCCTAAACCCTACCACTACAACTAGCCAAAACCTCTGTAACACAAAAAACCCTCCTCCATCAAAGGAACTTTATCTACCTACCCCCCTGTGGGTGAGGACTTGCAGGACCGGTGCAAAGAAACCTTTTATAAGGGAAAAAACCTGATTGCTCAATTAGGGGTTGAAAGGGCAAACACATAAATTTATATAATTGGGAAAGAATGAGAACTCAGTCCATAAATGGGGATTTCCAGTCTCACTGGTTCCAAGGTAACCTTCATTCTGGAGTAGGCATTAATAACACTTGTGAGATACTGAAATCAGCTGGGCATTTACATGCAAGATATGCAGCCGTCACTATCCCAGGATGGTGGTACCTCCCAGATGATTTAACTATGGGGCACTTACAAGTATGGGATGTCTGCTATGGAAATGAGACTCACCACAGTTATACCTGGGGTACAAAGAGATTTTTTATTTGGAAATGTTGGGATGACAATTCCCTCAAAGGAGAGCATCACTGTTTGTTGTGGCTACCAGTTGAGATGAACAGTGATCAAGGGAGACCTACATTCAAGAGAGGCCCTGCCTTGGTGGAAAACTGAGATAAAGGCCCCCGTGGTCCTTTCAGCTGGTATGATTGACTTTTGTGTCCAATTTAGACCAGAATTTTGGTTTATTCGGTCAACTTAACATAATTGTACCAGGGCTACTAGAGTAGCTGAGAGCACCCTATGGTGGACGTGGCCAGAATTATTTACCACAAAGGGAATTAATTACGCCAAAGAGGTTAAATGGACAAAACAGGATGTTTTTGGCTCTTTATGGGATGCTGGGAATACAGCTTTTGGGGTGTGGAATGCAGAAAAAAATAGCAGATACATCTGCACATGCAAATCGCCTCCAAGTGGCAGTGGGTCTCCTAACAAAAGGAGGATTATCCTCTGGACAAGTATTGAAATCTACAGATAAGTTGGTGGCAACTCTGGGAAATGAATCAATTAAAATATAGAAGACTTCATGCAGTGTATGCATAGGACCCTGAATAATAACATATAGGATGCTCCCTGTATGAAAGTACAGTTAAGCCCTTAACAAACACCTTTCACATATTATATGAGACATCACTCAACATTTGTGGACACTAGGAAGACAGGGTCACAACTTGCCATGCAACATAAAATCCCAATGGCCTTTTAGGGATACTTGGACTACTTGGACTACAAGGGGACTTGCCAATTCTGAGTAAAGGGTGTGGGAAAGGGGACATGGACCAATGTCCATGTTACAACTAGGACTGGAGGGGATGCGTATGGGATTGGGTAATACACTGAGAGGTATGAGGAATCTATATGCCAAATAGATCATGATTCATAATAAAAATTCCTCAGAATCAGGATCAAGGAATCTGGATAGGAATGAGAAATTTGTGGGAGAGGTGGACCTTACAACCACCGGAACTGTATTGTACCAAAACAATACATGCTGGAGAATGGTTTGCATTTGGGCAATGGATTTGTTGGGAGGGGAATGCTACCCTCCATTGGGAAAAGGGGACTATTACGCAAACACAACTGACAAGTAAGTGTGTTACCAATCAGACACAGAAGCAGGAAGCTTATTACAGCTTATAGTGGAAGGACAGTTTTTGCATTTGTGCTGACCCCTGAATATAAAAAAGAACTTAACAATGGGAATTGACCTACCTGCAAATGGGAGCAACAAAGTGCCTTACCCTACTTTGGGAGACTGGGAAGAAATACAACAACTACAAAGCCTTGATAGCAAAGCAAGAGAAGGAATACTTCTCGCCACTTAAACAGAAAACAGTGAAAATTATTATAGACTTGCTGCCACTCTTTCAGAAAAATGTGATTGGAAAGATCTTGGATGCATCATTAGGAACCAAGTGCCTTATCATACTACCTGGACTGTTATAACCACAAATATATCAATCTTTATTGAGATACTATGCTTAAGGTATCTGGTATGTACTGTGAGGATTCAAAGGCAGCGAGAAAGGGGACTACGTCAAAAACACATCCACTCCCTAAGCCTCCCAAAGCCAACCCTGTAATAGCGTTGAGATCTCCACTCTAAAGAGCGCAGCCCTCTTTGGAAACCTAACAGAGACTTGCCATAGTGCTGTGCAAGGAGAAAGGATGGTGTGGTCCTTTCTGGTTTTACCTTTAAGTGGGGAAGCGTAAAGATACGTGGAGTGTGAGACTGTTTATTCTTTGAAGTAAAATTGTCTGAGGGCTTTGCAAAATTGGGATGATAAAAAAGGAAGAGAACAAGCACATAGACAGAAATCCTGATCAATCAATGTTAAGACAATGACCAGAAACAAAGTTCCTCAGTTACACCAATTGATAAAGAAACCAGGGGTGTGAGAATGTTTATTCTAGCAGGGTTATCTGATTGAGGACTTCTAAACTGGGATGACAAGGAAGAAATAAGCAAACATGCTGGGACATAGATCTGACAAAACAAACATGAAGAGAGTGACAAAAACCAAACCCCGCCAGTCTCAGTAATTGATAGGCCATTGTACTGATTTTGGCTGGGATAGAATTAATGAGGATGTATTGGATGCTGTGGAGCCTGAGCATGATGTAAATGATATGGAATAAGGGATGGAGATTGTACTGGTTTTGGCTGGGATAGAGTTAGTTTTCTTCACAGTAGCTTGTATGGGGCTATGTTTTGGATTTGTGATGAAGACTGTTGATAACACAGGGATGTTTTCGTTATTGCTGAGCAGTGCTTGCACAGTGTCAAGGCCTTTTCTGCTTCTCATGCTGCCCCAACAGCAAGTATCTGGGGGTACACAAGAAGCTGGGAGGGGACACAGCCAGGACAGCTGACCCCAACTGACCAGAGGGATATCCTATACCATATGACATTGTGCTCAGCAATAAAAGCTGTGGCAAAGGAGGAGGAAGGGGAGACATTCAGATTTACGGTGTTTGCCTTCCCAAGTCACTGTTACATGTGACGGAGCCCTGCTTTCCTGGAGGGGGCTGAACATCTTTGTGCTGATGGGAAGTAGTGAATTAATTCCTTATTTTGCTTTGCAAAAACGTGGTTAAACCAAAACAGCCATCAAGCAGTTACAGGGGCCACTCCTTGGAATACCAGCCAGGACTTGGCAACTGATCAGAGATCTGGGACACCATACTGGGATGGATGAGGGATTTAACAGAACCATACAAATCAGTGAAGGGACGTACAGGGGAATGGGAGTTGAAGGGGTGTCACGGATGGAGTGAGCGTGCACTTCACTCGTTAGAGAGAGAAGTAAAAGTATAGTTTATTGATATAGAATAGGGAGTTAACAAAGTTCAATGTGACAGTGTTTTAACAAGATTCGATGGCGAGGTACACTTGATTATTTACTGCATAGAGGACAGGGTCAGACAAAACTGTCAGGGAGACCCTCCCGTTGAGTCATGAGGTTCAGAAAAAGATCCCCTTGCTTTCTAAACTCCTCAGAGAGGAGTCTAGGTGCGGCTAGATCCAGTCCTAGCCCCAGACTTGGTCAACGGTTTATGTCTAAAGGATTGTATGTGCGCAATCAATCCTTTATATCACTTAGCTAAGATTTCAAAGTTTAGCATGCTATTAGTCACTTACTGAGGATCTGTTGCGGCAAGGAATCTCTCAGCCTCGAGGAGTAACCTTGAGAGGCATCCCTACTCAAGGGGAGATCATGGCGTACAGCCCACTGCCATGCAGGAGAGCTCAAAGGGCTCTTGGGCTGCTCACTATTTATGGGGGATAAGATGATTGACTCATAGTCATATTTGCATGCCGACCACAGGTTTTAGTTTCTTGGGTGGGCACTTTGCACAATAGCCCTAGGCTATTGTGTTGTTATCTGTCTCCTGAATCCACTTTGAGCCGATGGTGACCAGATGCATCCATTACAATCACCACTGGTGATTATCACCTAAGCAGGGTTGTAGGAGATAAAGGTCGGGGGGCGGGGGAAGCACACCATCACAGGGGGAGGGTAGACAGAAAAGGGGTATACAGGGCTGGTCATGTATAAAACACAGTCAGTCAGTGAGGTTGTCTGGCTGAGCCCTGCGCCTGATAACCGCAGTCTGTCCTATCACCTTATATCTTTTTATTACATCTTTTCTTAACTATCTCTCTGTGTATTGTCACTCTCTGTCCTCTGTGTGTGTGTGCTGCGAGGACTAAGTGCCAGCTACTGGTGAGACCTGCGTGTGAGTCAGTGAAAATTGGTGCCAGCTAGTGGAGTCAGACTTGGGGTGTGGGTGCCCCTGGCCCGTGGTGTCAGCTACTGGAGCCAGTGGGGTCTCACCCTCAGCTACTGGAGTGAGTAGGGGTCTTTAGCTTCCAGCCACTGGGACAGGAATGGTGTGTCCCCCCAAAACCAGCTACTGGGGGGGCACCAACACGAGTGAGGCAAGTGAGGGGCTCAGTGCTGGCAGCTGGAGTGGGACTGTGGGTCACAGCCCATGTGCCTGGTGCCGGTCGCTGGGTGGGATGAGTGCCTGTATCTTCCCCAGTCCTGATGTGAGGGGGGTATGCATGTGCATTCACCAGCAAACTTTAAGCTGGACCAGCTGGTGAGCAGGGACCAGGCTGGAGTATCAAGCAGGTGTGGGGGAGGAACAAAAAGCTGCATCTTCTGCACCTCTGAATCCAAAAGCACAGGGGAGCAACTCACGGTATAGCTTGGGGTTTCACAAGAGGAAGATTCAACAAATATCTCTGGCTGAGCAGTCCTGCAGTCAGCTTCAGATGCAGAAGCCCATGCATTTATTGGGTGCCCAGGTTCTCACACCTAAGGATGCTAAGCCCTGGCAACAGGTGTGTGGGAATGGGTTATTTCTGTGGCTGTTATTTCTGTGGCTGACAGGGGTGGGAGAGGGAGGCACAGAGCCCCTGGCTGCCCAGTCGGGGCTCTGGCAGCCCCAAGGCTGCCCCTTTCTGCCAGTGCAGTGGTGGGAACTGGGGCCAGGCTGCCAGAAGAGGGACCTGGGCTGTGGCTCACCGATGAACCTGATGGCCACCTCTCACAAGGTGGTCTGAGTATCCTCCAGGTATGGCAGGCTCTGACACAGGTATTCTTCAACTCTGCTCCTGTCCTGCACCAGCTGGAGAGAGTACAAAGGCATGAGGGTTGTCACAAACCCTCCCCAGCTGGCTGGACCAGTCCCTCCTCACAGCACCCCACTTCCCCTTGCCCCCCAGGCCATTCCCATCTCCCAGCCAGTAGCCCTGTGGGGACAGGGTTCAGAGGGAGCCGCAGGCTGAGGGGGCCCTGGGGGTGCTGAGACCCCCTCCATCCTGCTGTCAGGGCCAGGGTCTCCTTCAGCACCCTGGGGCGGGGAGGGGAGAGCGGCCTGGAGAAGAGCCCCTGGGGGCTCCGTGCCTGAGGGCAGGGACCCACAATACAGCTCCAGGCTGTGGGCTCTGGGCTGGAGCAGGGCAGGCAGGCACAGCTGCACATCCCACACCCCAGGCATGAGAGGCAGCCCTTGTCCAGCCGGGCCCTGGGGCTTCGGGGGCTGTCCTCACCAAGCGCTCTCCAGTCCTCCATGCCTGCTCTGTCTGAGTCAGGAGCTTGAGCTATTTCCACTTGAGGAGCTCTGCAGCAGTGAGGAGGGCTTCTCCAGAGACCTGCAGAGCAGCAGAAGCTGGGAAATGTCACCAGCACCCACGGAAGGAGACCTGGCAATCCTCCTCCTCTTGGCGAGGCTGAAAGCCCAGCCCAGTATGGGAGGAGGTGGTGGGGGACAGAGTCTGAACTGGGTTCAGTGCCCAGGGCAGGGACATGGGGCAGCCACCACCTCAGGTATCTCACATATCTCATGCTTCCTGGCTGGACCAGATAGGGCAGGTCTGGGAAATGTCTGTGCCAGCTTCTCCACACCTGCTCACGCTGAGTCTGCAGGGACCCTTCCTCTGCGCTGTGCTGGAGGAGGGCTGAACAGGGGGAGCAGGGCTGGGAGGGGACCCCACCCACCTCTGCAGCAGGAGGCACGGGGGCAGGGAGGAGGAAGGCAGTGGTGGGACCGGTGTGAGGAAGGAGGGGAGCTCAGTGACTCAGGGCAGTGGGACCCTGAGGTGGCACATATTCCTACACTCCGACTGCCAGCAGCCCTTGCCCCTGATGCCCAGGCCACCCCTGTGGCATCAGCATGCCCTTCCCCATGTCAGTGATCAGCTTCGAAATCTGTACCTTGGCCACACTGTGGGTCTGGTCACTTGTATGTGTCCTGGTTTCAGCTGGGATAGAGTTAATTTTCTTCCTAGTAGCTGGTATAGTGCTGTGTTTTGGATTTTAGTATGAGAGTAATATTGAAAACACGCTGATGTTTTGGCTCTTGCCAAGCGGTGTTTACACTAGTCAAGGACTTTTTCAGCTTCCCATGCTCTGCCAGGTGCACAAGAAATGGGAGGGGGCACAGCCAGGATAGTTGATCCAAACTGACCAAAGGGCTATTCCATACCATATGATGTCATGCCCAGTATATAAACTGGGGGCAGTTGGCCGGGGGGTAGCGGTCGCTGCTCGGGGACTGGCTGAGCGTCGGTTGGTGGGTGGTGAGCGGTTGTATCTTTTTTTTTTCTTTCTTTTCCTCTCCCTTGGGTTTTGTTCCTCTCTCTCTTGTTGTTTTCCTTCTCATTATAATTCATTATTATTATTACTATTATTTTGTTCCAATTATTAAACTGTTCTTATCTCAACCCATGAGTTTTCTTACTTTTGCTCTTCCGATTCTCTCCCCCATCCCACCAGGGGGGAGTAAGCGAGCGGCTGTGTGGTGCTTAGCTGACGGCTGGGGCTAAACCACGACAATATGGAAGAACAGTGGGAGCAGCCCTGCTGACAGAGCACTCTGAGCCTTCAGTGTTGTCCTGGGCATATAGGAGGTGATGCTCTCCCAGCCCCACACAGTGGAGAAGTTCCTAAATGAGCTGCTCAGCATCCTAATCCTCCCCATGGCCCTCTCACAGGCAGCTGCTCTCTGGGACTTGGTGAAGGGCAGCAGCATCTGCAAGGAGAAAAGATGCCAGTGTGCCCCAGGAGCTGAAGCCCACTCCAGCAGAAGCAGCACTGCTAAGCTCCCAGCTGGACTCGCACTGTCCATCAAGGCTTTCTCGAGGCTGGAGCAAAGCCTGTAGTGGGGTTCCTGCCCCTAGGGTCCCTTGCTGCTTTCAGTGTCCTCCCCCAGAACACAGCCCTGTGTCCCCTCTCCATGGAGGCCAGCCTTTTGGGCAGGAGCCTCTCTGGGGGTCTGCAGTGGGGGGTGGGGATATGGCCCCCTGGGAAGCCATGAGAACAGAGCTTCTGGGCTGGGCTCCCCATGCAAGACAAGCAGGTCCCAGTGGGTCTCCATCCTGGTCAGGCCTGGGGAAGAAAGCATGGGGAGGCAGGGGGACAGCAGCACCAGCTGCCGCTGGAGTGACTAAGGAGAAGAGTCAAATTCCTCCCACTGCTTTGGTGGGAGGAAAGCTCTGGGGGCAGGGAACAGACACCCAGGGAACCTTTCCGTGGGAGCAGACACTGCTCGCTCTCCCCTCCTCCTCAAGTGAAGCTGACTGCAGGACTGCTCAGCCAGAGATATTTGTTGAATCTTCCTCTTGTGAAACCCCAAGCTATACCGTGAGTTGCTCCCCTGTGCTTTTGGATTCAGAGGTGCAGAAGATGCAGCTTTTTGTTCCTCCCCCACACCTGCTTGATACTCCAGCCTGGTCCCTGCTCACCAGCTGGTCCAGCTTAAAGTTTGCTGGTGAATGCACATGCATACCCCCCTCACATCAGGACTGGGGAAGATACAGGCACTCATCCCACCCAGCGACCGGCACCAGGCACATGGGCTGTGACCCACAGTCCCACTCCAGCTGCCAGCACTGAGCCCCTCACTTGCCTCACTCGTGTTGGTGCCCCCCCAGTAGCTGGTTTTGGGGGGACACACCATTCCTGTCCCAGTGGCTGGAAGCTAAAGACCCCTACTCACTCCAGTAGCTGAGGGTGAGACCCCACTGGCTCCAGTAGCTGACACCACGGGCCAGGGGCACCCACACCCCAAGTCTGACTCCACTAGCTGGCACCAATTTTCACTGACTCACACGCAGGTCTCACCAGTAGCTGGCACTTAGTCCTCGCAGCACACACACACAGAGGACAGAGAGTGACAATACACAGAGAGATAGTTAAGAAAAGATGTAATAAAAAGATATAAGGTGATAGGACAGACTGCGGTTATCAGGCGCAGGGCTCAGCCAGACAACCTCACTGACTGACTGTGTTTTATACATGACCAGCCCTGTATACCCCTTTTCTGTCTACCCTCCCCCTGTGATGGTGTGCTTCCCCCGCCCCCCGACCTTTATCTCCTACAACCCTGCTTAGGTGATAATCACCAGTGGTGATTGTAATGGATGCATCTGGTCACCATCGGCTCAAAGTGGATTCAGGAGACAGATAACAACACAATAGCCTAGGGCTATTGTGCAAAGTGCCCACCCAAGAAACTAAAACCTGTGGTCGGCATGCAAATATGACTATGAGTCAATCATCTTATCCCCCATAAATAGTGAGCAGCCCAAGAGCCCTTTGAGCTCTCCTGCATGGCAGTGGGCTGTACGCCATGATCTCCCCTTGAGTAGGGATGCCTCTCAAGGTTACTCCTCGAGGCTGAGAGATTCCTTGCCGCAACAGATCCTCAGTAAGTGACTAATAGCATGCTAAACTTTGAAATCTTAGCTAAGTGATATAAAGGATTGATTGCGCACATACAATCCTTTAGACATAAACCGTTGACCAAGTCTGGGGCTAGGACTGGATCTAGCCGCACCTAGACTCCTCTCTGAGGAGTTTAGAAAGCAAGGGGATCTTTTTCTGAACCTCATGACTCAACGGGAGGGTCTCCCTGACAGTTTTGTCTGACCCTGTCCTCTATGCAGTAAATAATCAAGTGTACCTCGCCATCGAATCTTGTTAAAACACTGTCACATTGAACTTTGTTAACTCCCTATTCTATATCAATAAACTATACTTTTACTTCTCTCTCTAACGAGTGAAGTGCACGCTCACTCCATCCGTGACACCCCTTCAACTCCCATTCCCCTGTACGTCCCTTCACTGATTTGTATGGTTCTGTTAAATCCCTCATCCATCCCAGTATGGTGTCCCAGATCTCTGATCAGTTGCCAAGTCCTGGCTGGTATTCCAAGGAGTGGCCCCTGTAACTGCTTGATGGCTGTTTTGGTTTAACCACGTTTTTGCAAAGCAAAATAAGGAATTAATTCACTACTTCCCATCAGCACAAAGATGTTCAGCCCCCTCCAGGAAAGCAGGGCTCCGTCACATGTAACAGTGACTTGGGAAGGCAAACACCGTAAATCTGAATGTCTCCCCTTCCTCCTCCTTTGCCACAGCTTTTATTGCTGAGCACAATGTCATATGGTATAGGATATCCCTCTGGTCAGTTGGGGTCAGCTGTCCTGGCTGTGTCCCCTCCCAGCTTCTTGTGTACCCCCAGATACTTGCTGTTGGGGCAGCATGAGAAGCAGAAAAGGCCTTGACACTGTGCAAGCACTGCTCAGCAATAACGAAAACATCCCTGTGTTATCAACAGTCTTCATCACAAATCCAAAACATAGCCCCATACAAGCTACTGTGAAGAAAACTAACTCTATCCCAGCCAAAACCAGTACAATCTCCATCCCTTATTCCATATCATTTACATCATGCTCAGGCTCCACAGCATCCAATACATCCTCATTAATTCTATCCCAGCCAAAATCAGTACAATGGCCTATCAATTACTGAGACTGGCGGGGTTTGGTTTTTGTCACTCTCTTCATGTTTGTTTTGTCAGATCTATGTCCCAGCATGTTTGCTTATTTCTTCCTTGTCATCCCAGTTTAGAAGTCCTCAATCAGATAACCCTGCTAGAATAAACATTCTCACACCCCTGGTTTCTTTATCAATTGGTGTAACTGAGGAACTTTGTTTCTGGTCATTGTCTTAACATTGATTGATCAGGATTTCTGTCTATGTGCTTGTTCTCTTCCTTTTTTATCATCCCAATTTTGCAAAGCCCTCAGACAATTTTACTTCAAAGAATAAACAGTCTCACACTCCACGTATCTTTACGCTTCCCCACTTAAAGGTAAAACCAGAAAGGACCACACCATCCTTTCTCCTTGCACAGCACTATGGCAAGTCTCTGTTAGGTTTCCAAAGAGGGCTGCGCTCTTTAGAGTGGAGATCTCAACGCTATTACAGGGTTGGCTTTGGGAGGCTTAGGGAGTGGATGTGTTTTTGACGTAGTCCCCTTTCTCGCTGCCTTTGAATCCTCACAGTACATACCAGATACCTTAAGCATAGTATCTCAATAAAGATTGATATATTTGTGGTTATAACAGTCCAGGTAGTATGATAAGGCACTTGGTTCCTAATGATGCATCCAAGATCTTTCCAATCACATTTTTCTGAAAGAGTGGCAGCAAGTCTATAATAATTTTCACTGTTTTCTGTTTAAGTGGCGAGAAGTATTCCTTCTCTTGCTTTGCTATCAAGGCTTTGTAGTTGTTGTATTTCTTCCCAGTCTCCCAAAGTAGGGTAAGGCACTTTGTTGCTCCCATTTGCAGGTAGGTCAATTCCCATTGTTAAGTTCTTTTTTATATTCAGGGGTCAGCACAAATGCAAAAACTGTCCTTCCACTATAAGCTGTAATAAGCTTCCTGCTTCTGTGTCTGATTGGTAACACACTTACTTGTCAGTTGTGTTTGCGTAATAGTCCCCTTTTCCCAATGGAGGGTAGCATTCCCCTCCCAACAAATCCATTGCCCAAATGCAAACCATTCTCCAGCATGTATTGTTTTGGTACAATACAGTTCCGGTGGTTGTAAGGTCCACCTCTCCCACAAATTTCTCATTCCTATCCAGATTCCTTGATCCTGATTCTGAGGAATTTTTATTATGAATCATGATCTATTTGGCATATAGATTCCTCATACCTCTCAGTGTATTACCCAATCCCATACGCATCCCCTCCAGTCCTAGTTGTAACATGGACATTGGTCCATGTCCCCTTTCCCACACCCTTTACTCAGAATTGGCAAGTCCCCTTGTAGTCCAAGTAGTCCAAGTATCCCTAAAAGGCCATTGGGATTTTATGTTGCATGGCAAGTTGTGACCCTGTCTTCCTAGTGTCCACAAATGTTGAGTGATGTCTCATATAATATGTGAAAGGTGTTTGTTAAGGGCTTAACTGTACTTTCATACAGGGAGCATCCTATATGTTATTATTCAGGGTCCTATGCATACACTGCATGAAGTCTTCTATATTTTAATTGATTCATTTCCCAGAGTTGCCACCAACTTATCTGTAGATTTCAATACTTGTCCAGAGGATAATCCTCCTTTTGTTAGGAGACCCACTGCCACTTGGAGGCGATTTGCATGTGCAGATGTATCTGCTATTTTTTTCTGCATTCCACACCCCAAAAGCTGTATTCCCAGCATCCCATAAAGAGCCAAAAACATCCTGTTTTGTCCATTTAACCTCTTTGGCGTAATTAATTCCCTTTGTGGTAAATAATTCTGGCCACGTCCACCATAGGGTGCTCTCAGCTACTCTAGTAGCCCTGGTACAATTATGTTAAGTTGACCGAATAAACCAAAATTCTGGTCTAAATTGGACACAAAAGTCAATCATACCAGCTGAAAGGACCACGGGGGCCTTTATCTCAGTTTTCCACCAAGGCAGGGCCTCTCTTGAATGTAGGTCTCCCTTGATCACTGTTCATCTCAACTGGTAGCCACAACAAACAGTGATGCTCTCCTTTGAGGGAATTGTCATCCCAACATTTCCAAATAAAAAATCTCTTTGTACCCCAGGTATAACTGTGGTGAGTCTCATTTCCATAGCAGACATCCCATACTTGTAAGTGCCCCATAGTTAAATCATCTGGGAGGTACCACCATCCTGGGATAGTGACGGCTGCATATCTTGCATGTAAATGCCCAGCTGATTTCAGTATCTCACAAGTGTTATTAATGCCTACTCCAGAATGAAGGTTACCTTGGAACCAGTGAGACTGGAAATCCCCATTTATGGACTGAGTTCTCATTCTTTCCCAATTATATAAATTTATGTGTTTGCCCTTTCAACCCCTAATTGAGCAATCAGGTTTTTTCCCTTATAAAAGGTTTCTTTGCACCGGTCCTGCAAGTCCTCACCCACAGGGGGGTAGGTAGATAAAGTTCCTTTGATGGAGGAGGGTTTTTTGTGTTACAGAGGTTTTGGCTAGTTGTAGTGGTAGGGTTTAGGGTACAGTGTGGAGTCGTTTCCAGGACCAGAGGTACTGGTACACAGTAGGGTCCGACTTCTCCCCACACACAATCTGAAAGGAAAATTCCATAGTCCCTCCCGCAGCTATTTAGACCACATGTCCCCCCTTGCCACCAAGAGATATATTTATTTTTCCAAATAATCCATGTCTTTGTGTTTTTAATGCTTACAATTTCTGATATGGTGTCATGGTTTAAACCTAGTCAGCAACTAAGCACCACACATCTGCTCGCTCACCCTCCCCTCTGCAGTGGGATGGGGGAGAGAATTGGAAAAAAAAAAAGTAAAACCCATGGGTTGAGATAAAGACAGTTTAATAGGACAGCACAGGAAGATATAATAATAATAATAATGCTAAAAGAATGTACAAAACAAGTGTTGCACAATGCAATTGCTCACCACCCGCTGATCAATGCCCAGCCTGTCCCCAAGCAGCGACCACTGCCCCCTGGCCAACTCCCCCCAGTTTATACACTGGGCATGGCGTCATATGGTATGGAATATCCCTTTGGTCAGTTTGGGTCAGCTGTCCTGGCTGTACCCCCTCCCAGCTCCTTGTGTGCCTGGCAGAGCATGGGAAGCCGAAAAGTCCTTGACTACTGTAAACATTACTTTGCAACAACTAAAACATCAGTGTGTTATATCAACATTATTCTCATACTAAATCCAAAACACAGCACTATACCAGCTACTAGGAAGAAAATTAACTCTATCCCAGCTGAAACCAGGACATATGGTCAAAGCCTTCACTTCACTGGGGCTGTTCTTAAACAATCCCTTGTAAGTCCATGCTACTGATCCTGGCATGGGTGGTACAGCGGTTAGGATGACTTTACAGAGAAGACTAAACAAGCAGCTCTGTTTAAACACGCCGAGTTGATCTGATCCTGTAACAATATAGAAAAATGTAAGTTTCTAATGCATTAGGTGTTATGATCAGCTTTGTTGAGGCCCGAGATATGATTTAACCTGTGACACTAATGCCATCCACTGCCCTCTAGCCTCCTTTCCACTCTCTTGATGGTGCCCAGCTCAGAGCAGACGTCTGAGCCCCAGACTTTCAGCCATCAGGTAGGATGAGATGGGCTGGGAAGGCAGCACTGGTACAGCATCTTCACCGCAGCTGGGAACCTTGGAGGCTTGTACTGGTCCCCACCTTCTATCCCCTCTTGTCTGTGTGGGAGTCTCCACAGCTTGAAAATGTGAGGGCCAGGCCTCCTGGGCAGAGGATGGAGGCGCCTCTGGATCTCTCCAAGGCACAGCCTTATGCTCCAATAGCATAGGAGCAAAATTTAGAGGCCATTAAAAATCCAGTCCTAAATAAAGCAGCACATTCCTGCTGCCTCTCTAGAAAGAGAGGCTGAGATTGTGAGCTCTTTAATGCCGCTGGCTCTGGGCACAAATTAACTCATGACATGCCTTTAAAAGGAGCCTCTTGGGTCTCCTTGCTACCCTGTGCCAGTGTGGGGAGCAGCAAGAGAGGAAAGGTTCCCGTGTAACCTCCCTCCGCCAGCACTGGCTATCGGCAAGGCGCTGAAGCAAGTAACGCCAAATGCACGAGCACACTGCAAATCTCAGTTTCCACAACACCAGCTCCTGATGAAACCCAGAGCTATAAAATCCCATTACACATCTGAGAGCACCTGCCTGCGCTGCCGGCGCTGGGTGCCACCTGCCGGCAAACCCACCTGCCACCCTGCTGACCTACATTTCCCAAGCTGGGGCAGAGGCTGGTGGCACCCAGCACAGATCACTGTGACTCTGCCACCTAAGGCTGGCAGAGACACTCCTCTCAGGCCAAACCAGTCCAAATTCACCTGTGGGGCTCTCATAAAGTTTTGGGGGAAGGCTAAGCAACAGCAGTAGCCCATTGGCATCCATTACAGCCTGTGCTTTCTATTTTCCTATATACTTATCCATCTGCTTCTGCCAAGCCCAAGGGGAGGTTCTAGGTGGCTGTGAGGGGTCTCTGAGGATGAGGCAGGGCAGAGACCCATTGGGGACTTCAGTCTGAACTCAGCCCAAACCAGACAACGGGACTGGCAGGCAGAAGAAGGATGCTGGGACACTGGCAATTTGGGGTGTGTGCTTCATCTCTGTGCTTCATTTACTTCTCTCCAGCTTCAGAGTACTCAAGGACTTCTAAACATTCTTTACACTTCAGCTGATTTGAGAAGTTAGATGTTTTCTCCTCCATGCATCCACCACTGCCTGCAATAGGAAGAGGCATCAGGAAAAGGCTAGTAGGAAGTCAGGGAGGTGCTATGCCGATGATTTAAGGTGACATCCCTGATGGCAGAGCTCAACAGTGTGGGTAAGAAAAGCAGTGCTGTGTTTAATCTGGTACCACACAAAGGGCTCTCTGGGTAGCAGGCAAACGGGGCTCTAGCAACCAGAGGATATTAAAGAGTTACTACTAATCACATGGGAAGTGGTCTGGGAGAGAACAGGTGTCATCCTTTGAGGGGAAGCTCTAACAACAGCCACAGAAATAACCCATTCCCACACACCTGTTGCCAGGGCTTAGCATCCTTAGGTGTGAGAACCTGGGCACCCAATAAATGCATGGGCTTCTGCATCTGAAGCTGACTGCAGGACTGCTCAGCCAGAGATATTTGTTGAATCTTCCTCTCGTGAAACCCCAAGCGGTACCGTAAGTTGCTCCCCTGTGCTTTTGGATTCAGAGGTGCAGAAGATGCAGCTTTTTGTTCCATTTGCAAATGCTGTTGAGTCACTCAGATCCTTCGAGAAAGCCTCTCCTCTGCTTGGGGAAAGAAGAAAACAAGGAGTGAACAGTGACTTCTTCATCCTCCTCATCATCTAACTCCATGGAGGAATGGGAGGTTTTGTGTGTTTTAACTGTTTCCATCTGCCCCCACCTCTTAAAGGAGCTCTGACTTCTTAAGATTTCAAGCACCCCAATGTTGCAGCGCCTGGGCCTTCCCCAGAGGAGCAGGCAGGAGTTGACTGCTAACTGAGAACACACTGCTCGCTCTCCCCTCCTCCTCAAGTGCTCTTAAAGGCAGAAGCCATGGGCACATGGGTTTTTCTGGCAAGTCCTGCAGGAGTAGATGTCCAGGAAAGAAGCCAAACAGCACCCAGGAGAAACCCAGAGCAGACCGGTGCTCCTTTCAAACTCAGAGGCTCAGACAGCCCATGGTCTCAGAAGGGAATGGGAAGAAAAACTTCCCCACTGGGGAGATTTTTCCCTTTTCTTTCTTTTTCCTTTTATTCCCCCTCCCTGGCCCGCCAAAGAACTTTTACTGCTATAGTTGATGCCTGCCATTCGCAGCAGATCCTGAGAATAAATCTGAGTGCATGTTAGCCTGTCTCATCACCTTTTGTGGAACACTAGGCAAAGCAAATGCAGAGACACTGCAAGGAGCATGAAGCGGGAGGTGGAGTGGGACATCAGACAAGGAACAAACCAGTGAAAAGATGCAATTTTTCAGCTAGGGGTAGATACTGATGTGATCTGTCTTTGACTAGAGGAGAAGTTACTTACCATAACACCAAACTGCTCACACTCTGCCAGATAGCCTGCATTTCTGAGAGCTTCGTGGTGTGGTTGTGGCAGCAGCTTGATCAAGTTCTACAAGAGAAGTGCACATACCATTGGAACAGAGCTGCCTGGACCAGCACCCAGCACACACCACCCAGGGAGAAGTCCAAGCGACACAGAGTACAAATAGTCCACCTAGTTGGGCTTGGTGACAGCCTTGCTCAGTCCCGCCACCCTCTCGGGTACTGTCCTTCCCTAGGGTCACCCTGCTGAGGGGGAGGAGGGTGTGCAGCCAAGCTGGCAGGGCCGGGCACCATGCTGCTGGGAGCATGCTGGTGAGCGGGAGGTCTGACAGGAGCTCTGTGCCTAGGGCTTGCAGGGCGGCACCTGAGGGACCGAAGCTCAGCGAAGCTGAAGGGAGATCTGCAATGGTGAATAGGAGCAGTGCTGCACATGCTGGGGCTGGTGGGGCAGGGAAGAGAGCTTGGGCAGGGTGCTGCTTTGCCTTGCCCTGCTCCAGGGAAACGCTTCGGGGCAGCTCCCTGACTACATGCCTCTCCCATACAAAAAAGGAAGGGCACGGAAACTTAGTAGAGCTCTGCAGTACATGAGGTTACTCATGGCCCCAAATTGCAATGCAGCAACGTCAGGAAGCCACTGCCTGCAATAGTCTTTCTCCTGCCCAGTGCACACACTCATCTGCACCATGCTATCGCTCAGCACGGTGTCATCCAGCTCCAGCATTGCAGTCTTGGTCTGTTCGCAAGGCATGCAGAGAGTGCCCAGGAAAACAGCTGCCAGGACCCAGAGAGAAGCACAGGTCAATCTTTGGGAACAACCCCCTGCCGAGTGCCAAAGGAAAACAGTTTCTGACTTGTCATACTCACATAGGATCTGTCCAAACTTAAAACTCAGCATGTGCAGTTCCTTGCCTTTTTTCTTTGGGGGTTCCCTCTGTCCACTCTCCTGGTCCTTCTCTGCTGTTATTACAGGAAACCTGGGTAAGCTGTGAGCTGCTGAATGAGTATATTCCTTGGGTAACAGCACAGCTTTTCCCCATGCAATGTCTGAGCAGAACTGCCCTACTGAGTAACAAAGCTCTGTCTGCTCCATGTCGCAAACATCTTCACCAAGGGGTAAGGAGAGGTCAGAGTGCTTTCCCTGGTGCTCCCACAGATATGGACGCAGTCTAGGTTCTCCCACAAAGAACAAAACAACCTTGCTAAAGACATCCATTGCCTTAAATATAAAGCAGAGCCTTCATGCCAAGGTGACAATATCCATCTGTACATCAAAGCTCAGTGTGAGACACTGAATGACACTGAATGAGACACTGAATGACAGGATTTGTGGAATGGTGTCCCAGGAGACATGTTTGCCAGCTTGGTGCTGGAAAAAGGCTGAAAGATGCCCAATATCATCACAGTCCCTGCACCTTCCTGCAGCTTGTTAATGACCTTGTGCTGCACCAGGCTCAGACTGTCACAGACACCCCCTTCTCTGGGAGCACGAAGAAGCCCACCAACGCTCCTTGAATGAGCCCTCCTGATGCTGAGGAACGCAGAAAGGTTTTGCACCCTGTCCTGCCACTGCAATGCCTTCTGCCAGTTCCGCACCACAAGAGGGATGACTGAGGCACCCTGCTCCTTGGATGCCTAAAAATTCACTCCTTCACTGGCTGCAAGTGACACCATGGGCTGAAACGAGCAGGTGTGTCTGCCTGTGTCCCAGGGTGACCATGAAAGCCAGGACACGCCTTCCTGCTGTTCCCTAATCCTGGGGAGGAGCAGAACGGAAACCCAACCCTGACCAGCTCTGCAGGGCGCTTGCCCTTTGAAACCTCGGGGAATGGAGCAGCAGGAGCCCGTAGCACCCCCAGCACTGTCCCCCACCCCACTCGCCAGTCCCCGAGGGAACATGGTGCCCAGTAGCAAGGCTGGGGAGGATGAATGTCTCGCCTTTGGAGCTGACCCATGGCTGTACTGCTCCTCGATGCCTCCTCCTGCAGCTGTGTGCTGACACGCCAGGTTAGTGAGCAGACTGCACCAACTTATGTTCATAGGTGAGGGCATGCACACAATCACAAGCAAAGGGCACTTTAGCTTAGAATATTTTAAGAAAAAGATAGTTATATAACTATCCACAGAGCCCTGCAAATGGGTGGCTGGTGGAGAGCAGACCATATTCTGAAAGATACACAAGTCCATCTCTGAGCCTGAAGCATCCTTGTTTTGTTGGTTCTGTGAGTTCTCTGTTGGAGAAGCCTACAACAGTTGGGTTTGCTGGCTTGCTATGGTTCAGGACGTGCCTGCCCACCCCTGGACACTCCACTGCACAACACAAGGGATGCAGTCAAGAATAAGATAAGAACCGTTTTACTACAGATAGAGACATTAACAATAACTACTCAAACATCACATGATGGCAGCTCTCCTGGGGCTCTCCACACAGCTGGGAAAGGTGCCACTGCCAGGATTTATTGGTATCGAACCTGCGGCAATAACCCACCCCCAGCATGCACAGGAAAGAAGGAAAAAAGGCAATAACAGAGCTCAGTATCCTGAACAATGAAAACAGGAATCCCACTTACCCGGGGACCCTGTGCAAGAGCAGCTCTGCAGTGAAGCCTTTGCTGCATCCAGCTTCCATACAGCTTGTGGGGATCTGCCCAGCCTCCTACAGCGAGGCAGGTAAAAAAGCCACAGTGCAGCTAAAGCACCCTGCAACAGCAGGGGAGGGAGGGCATTGCCCAGCCTCAGTAGCTGGCAGGGGCGGATGGCAGGGAGGAGACACGACTCCGAGCCACAGTTCATCTGAAACGCCAGCCTTCTCTGCAGACCTCCAATTCTGGCATCTCCCCATGGAGAACCCCACCCCCACCACCCCCTCACAGGTTGTGGCTTCCTGCCTCAACCCAGCAGCCCTGCGTCCTGCCTCGGTGCTGCAAAGCTTTGCCTCGGCATGTGTCGCTCCCCCTCCTCAGTTGTCAACCTTTTAATTTTCTGTGTCACAAACATAAAATGGAGACTGCAGGGAAGGAAAGCACTTTGTGACTGTTCACTCAACTCCTGCTCAGATTTTGGCTAACACAGCTCATGCTAATGCCTGATGTATGCTGAGAGCAGCGCCATTGGGTCAAAGCGAGAGGACCGTACAGGCAGGACAGGTGGCCAGAAAGAGCTAAAGGTCATTATGCAGCCATTATTACCTGCAGCTCGCTGTCTCCTGCAGCCATCATCCTTGCATATCGTGTCTGGCAATTTCATCAGAATCTGCTAACTCTTGGAAATGGAATAGACCAAATTTCCAAGCTGGAAGGTATAAAAATGTCAGCTTACCCAAAAAGCTTTTGAAGTGGATCCAACAGCAGCCAGACTGCTGAGGCTTTTGTGCTTCCTGGTATGATACAGGGGACGGAGGAGGAGGGATGAGCACTCTCACCGTCAGCTAGACAACTATTTTTGCTGCTAGGTGCACGAGTGCTAAGTTGTGAATTATAAGTTATCAGTTGCGAGTAATGAATTAGAGAACTTAAGAAACCTCTTAAGACAAGAAACCTCTTGAGTTGGCTTATTTGCATCACCCAGAGCTGCAAAAGTTAGGAGAGGATTTGGACACTTTACTCCCTTGGACACATGTGCATGGCAGGACCCTCAGGGTTGGTCTCTTGAACTGCAGCTGAACTCCACCCTGCTACCCCAACGAATCCAAAGATTAGAACAAGGGCAGGAGGGACAGCAGGGGGGAAAGGAAGAAATGCCACAGTGCTGCTGCTGATGGAGGCAGGACAGGGACCGAGAGTCAGGTATTTGGTAATTTCTCCTGTTCAGGAGTGAGGCTACTGAGAACGTGACTGAATGTCCATGTCCTTAAGGGCAGAGGCTCTGCTGGGTGGGCAGAGGCTCTGCTGGGTGGGAGGGGAGACTGGGGGTTTCTCCAGGGAAGGCATCTCCACTGCAGGGGGTGGCAGGGAGGTGCCTGAATCCCCCCCTCCCACAGCATTTCTCGGAGCAGTTCCCTCTCCCTTCCTGCCCATGTCTCTGCTGCCTGGAGCTGCCCCTGCCAGGAGCTGTTTTTCTGTCCCCATGTGTCTCCTCCCTGTCAGTGCTCACAGACCCCATTCCACCCACTCTGTGCTCAGACCCCTCCTGGCAGCAGGGCACTGCCCAGGGGCATCTCTGTGTGTGCAGGGGCTCAGACAAGTCTTAATGAGAACTGGGGTCTCTGTGCCTTCTCCAGGATGTAGAAATAAATCTCCCACTGCCCACCCAGCCAACCAAGAGGAGGAAAATCAAGGCACCAGGCTCTTTCCCTTTCAGTTAAATGCTGCCTTGATATCCTTCTTCAAAAGTCCCCTGGGAATGTCCTGGGGGTGATCTGGAGCTGTGAGCAGCCCTGACCCACACAGCATCCTCTCGACCCCGCCCTGCCAGGGGTTGCTCTGTCACCCACAGCTTCTCCCCGCAGCGCCATGGGGAGCTCCCCAGGCAGGCTGAGTGATGAGCTTGGCAGGCAGCAGAGTCACTGCCCTGGCACACAGCCCCCTGGGGCACAGGGACCCTGCTCTGAAGGACAGCCCTGGCCACCCCTGGGTGCACACCTGGCTTCACACCCCTGCAGCTGTCTCCAGGAGAAGGCAGCCGTCATACCTTGTCCCTCTGAAGATGCAGTAGGGAATCCCTGCTCTGGAATACTTCTACTTCCTCCTCTACACTGTGGAAACTGTGAGTGTCCTCCTGGAAGGTCCAGTGCCCTCAGCCCTGCTGCACTTCGCAGAGGAGCTGCTCCTGGGCAGAGCTGTCCCTCTGCAGCGCTGCCCACTTGCCATGAGATCCCTCCATCCCAGGACCCTGGCTGAGTTCAGCAGCAGAGGACCAGCCCAAGGCATTTTAATGGTTCCTCTGGTGGGTTTGTGCTGAATCCAAGAACCTCACATCAAAGCTCAGTGTGAGACACTTAATGACACAGGATTTGTGGAATGGTGTCCCAGGAGACATGTTTGCCGGCTTGTGGCTGGAAAAAGCATGAAAGATGCCCAATATCATCACAGTCCCTGCACCTTCCTGCAGCTTGTTAATGAACTTGTGCTGCACCAGGCTCAGACTGTCACAGACACCCCCTTCTCTGGGAGCATGAAGAGGCCCACCAACGCTCCTTGAATGAGCCCTCCTGATGTTGAGCAACACAGAAAGTTTTTGTACCCTGTCCTGCCACTGCAATGCCCTCTGCCAGTTCCACACCACGAGAGGGATGCATCATTAGGATGGACCTCTGGATCTTTGGATGCATCATTAGGATGCATCATTAGGATGCACCATTTTGGATGGACCTCTGTGGTCTTCAGGTTGTCACGTGGCTGCTCCGCTCCCAGCAGCTTGGCGATCCCAGCTGCAGCTGCCCTGACACCACAACAGTGGTCTCCAGTCCTAAAGCCAGGCAGGAGAGACACCATCCCAGCCCCATCAGAACTATTCCAGCCCCCCCACACCCAGATGAGACTCACCCAGGTGGGGGGGGGACGGGGGACGGGGGACTGTGCAGGGGGGCCCAAATAGATGTCCCTGCCAGAGAAGATCCCAAGACCAGAAGAGGGAGAGCCTAATGCTGGAAAGAGAGAGAAGGGGCAGGAGGGAGGCCCTCAAAACCAGAAGTAGAGAGGGCCAGCAAGAGAGAAGCCTCAAGGCTGGAGCAGGGCACAGGAAGAACCAAAGGCAGGAAGACCAGCAGACCCCTCCAGCCAAGCCAGCCAAGAAAGGCTCACAGCCTGCCCGCCCACATCTCAGCTCAAGTCTTGGCAGTTTGCATTCCCTCCCCATGTGTCCAGGCTCTTCTCCACCTGCCCCAGGCAACCATGCGTGTGGACTACATGGTCAGTCTCCCTCCATGCCCTGGCTCTGGGACCCTCTTCAGGGACTGAGACCAGTCTGGAGTGCCCCAGTACAAAGCAGATATTGACACAGCGGAGCAGGGATGAGGGCTAGGATGCAGGGAGGGGATCCTTCCCAGGGAGGGCTTCAAGCACATGGAAAGGGCTGTGGCCTGGGACATTCAGACTTTGATGGGGAAACAAACAGGGAGCCTGCAGGCCTGGAAGAGGACAGGGAGGCTGGATCTCCTGAGGACCCTGCTCATCCCCAGAGTTGTGCAGCCATGGATCTTTCCTTCCCTAGTGGGCACCCCTTGGATCCAACCTCATTGGGCCACAACTGGCAGCTTTCCAGTCTCCATCCACTCCCAACATATGGGGCACTGCCTATGGCTGCCCCAAAGCCAAAGCACCACACGGCTCCCCTCCACATGCACCCTGGGGTCCTGGGCTCTCCTCCCAGCGGTGCAGCCCCTGGTGGGGTTGGTGGCCAAGGTGTCCCCCTTGTTCTCCTTGCCCACTGGATCTCTGCAGGCAGGCCCAGGATGGGCTCAAACCCGTTTCCCTGCAGCCTCTTGAAAAGAGCACAGCAGGTCCTTAACATCTTTATTAGTTTGTTGGGTTTTTTCCAACACAGTAAATCCTCTCTACAGCAAGATTAGTTAAATCCGGTTTATATATTGCCGTCTCATGAGAGCTGTGGCCTTGATACTGCCATGACAAAACCAGGTTGCGCTCAGACAGGAAAATGCATTAAATTCTGCTGTGACTGGGAAAAAAGGAAAACCAAGAAAAATCAAAAGAACAAACCACCAGGGAAAATCAAACTGACCAACAAAACCAAGGTGAGGAACCAAAGATGAGCACGGCCAGACCACCTCCAGGGGAACCACACGGCACCACTTGGATGAGAATGCAAGGGGGAATAAACCCAAAAAGGTCACGGACCAGACAAACCCTTATATATATTATGTATAGTTATTTTTTTATATATATATATAATCTGGAAGAACACGCTGAGAAAACGAGAGATCGCAGCGGTATCTACAGTAAAAAGGAGCTACGTAGCTTTCAGAGTCACACCAAGAAGGAAGCACACGGCAGAACAAAGTGGGGCACAAATGGGGATACTGGTGTTTGGGGTGGCCATTCAATATGGGAGGGGCTGGGTGGGGCACAGGTCTCAGGGCCAAAAGACCTCATACACCCGCTGGGAGCCCCGGGACCCCTGTGCCCCTCTCTGGGGAGTAGGGATGGGGTCTGAGGGGGTGAGTGCTTTTGGGGGGCTGGGTGGGACCTGCTCCCAATGGACTGGTTCTGCTCGCCCAGATGGTGGCGCCTGGTGGGTCCCCTATAGGTCCCAGCTCAGGTACCCCACGGACCGCCTGCAAAGACCTGAGCACCCATCGCCAGAGCCAGGGGTTCCCTCATGCTGGGTGCAGAAGGAGCTGGGCTCTGCTGCCCACAGGGTGGACCAGGGATGGCAGCAAAGGCTGGGTGGCCAACAGTGGGGTTACATGATGACACGGCTCTCCCTGCTGAGCATGCGTGGCTGGATCCACCTGGAGCCGGTGGCCGGATGGGGCACTGCGGCTCGGAGGGAGCCAAGGCCTTGAGAGACACCCTGCTCAGTGTGCAGGCGAGGTGCTGGGGGGGGGTGTGGATTTGGGGGCCATGGTGGGTCTGGCCAGCTCTGTGGACAAAGCCAGCCTGTGGGCAAAGCCAGATACTGAGGTGCTCCCCATGTCCCATGGGTCACCCCACACTGCCAGCACCTTGCGATGATGCACCCTGTGGGGCAAAGGGTGCTGAGGGCTCCCCAGCATTGCAGGGAGGGCAGTGTCTCATCTTATTGCTAATGGCTCCACTGTGGCGACACCCACAGGCTGTGGCAAAACTGGAGGGGGGATTTGCCATGCGACATCACCAAACCTGGTGGCCTCTGAGCCCTAGCAGCCTCAGCTCAAGAGCTGGGAGTGAACTGCCAGTGTGGCAGGGACCGAGCAAGCCAGGGCACACAGCCCCACTTCCCTCCCGGTGCGTTTTTGGTGGCATGTGGCAGGAAGTGCCACCACAGGCAAGGGCATGGGCAGAGGACGTCCATGGCACCCTCCTGCCCCGATGGCTTCTGAAGCAGGGCTGAGCCCTCTCCTTCTGCCCCAGGGCAGCCCTCAGGGTACATGACCAGGGCGAGGGGACAGTTTGGTGTGCGATTTCTCACAATGATCAGCCAGCTCTGGGGCAGCAAGTCCTGGGTGTGCTGGGGGATCCTACGCTAGCTCTCCCCAGGGAGGGCCAGCGGGCAGAAATAGGAGCTGCATCCCCAGAAGGGGCCCAGTGACCTCCCAGTGAGCGCCACTCCCTGTCCCTGTCTTCCTTCTAGCTTGGCGAGCCATTGGTTGGCCTTGAGGAACCAAGCTGCCTCCTGTGTCCTCTCCACGTCCTGCTGTCCTGCCCACAGCCTGTTGTCCTGCCCCATCCCACCATCCTGTGCCCATCTCACCACCTTGCCCCTGCTCCCCCATCCTGGCCCCATCCCCCTGCCACCCACCCTCCCAAGCCAGGGCCAAGCCAATGCTAGGGAGGGTGAGGACCAATGCAGAACCATGTATGACTGCTGGGCGAAGCCAGGAGCCAGAGCCAGGAGGCAGTGAAGCAAGGCCCCTCTTTTTCTTCGGTACTGGACAAGAGGATGAGGCCAACGGCAAAGAAGACAAATCGACCCCGAAGGAGCAAGGGCTCTGGTGGAGGACGTCCACGGGGCGGGTGGATGCTGGCAGGATGCTGACAGATGGGAGATGGCTCTGGAGGAGACGTCGGCGGCAGGTGTGGACCTCAGCATGATACCTCCATGGTGTGGTTGATCTGCCCCATGGCCTCGGTGCTCTCCGAGTGGGTGCAGGCACGTGGGCGGGTGCCATCCACCGAGCTGGCACTGGTGAGGGACGCCGTGCGGGAGCGTGCCAGGCGGGTCATGCTGGCAGATGGCACTGCAAGGGCACAGAGAAACAGCTGGGGTGCTCAGCTCCCTCCAAAAGCCAGCAGGACATTGTGCTGACATTGCCTCACGCAAGCAAAGCCACCAGTCCCGCTCCCTGATGCAAATGACCCCTGGCACAAGCTTGCAGCATGCAGTGCTGTGACAACATGAGCAGCTCCAGGCTGGCAAGGGACAGCAGGGCAGGGACAGGGCGTCCTGGGGCAGGCTGCACACCAGGCACTTCTCCCAGGCATGCGACATCTGGCCGCCACGTGCTGGGGAAGGGGTGAGCAAGGGTGGGAACTCTCCTGGCTCCCCGGGGTGTGCAGGGAAGGTGACACCCTCCTCCAGCCAGGATGCCCAGCAGGCACAGCTCCTGGCCGGCTGGAGGAGGGCACAGTGGGCACACTGCTGAGACTGTGCCCAGATGGATTTCTCAGCCCCCAGCCCTGGCTCAGGGTGCCATGTCAGGCAAAGCGGAGCTAGGCAGAGGGCACCTGGCTGGGAAGGGCCAGCCCCACACCCAGGCTGCTTCCAAAGGTGCCCAGGCAGCCCAAGGGCACAGGCCAGGTGGGCACCATGCAGCAGCAGGCACGGGCCGAGCAGCACTGAGCGGTACCTGTGCCTCCACTCAGCCTCCGATCCTTCAGGTGGGCGACTGGCAGGGGTGGAGCAGGAGAAGGGCAGGGAGGGCAGAGAGAGAGCATCAGCCGTGCTGGCTGCTCCACGGGTCCAGGAGCATACACACGGACCTGCACGTGTGCACACAGACCCGCGCACACACACAGACATGTGTGCATGTGCACATGGACCTGCAAACACACACACGTGTGTACATGGACCTTCGTGCATGTGCACACACAGGTATGCACACAGACCTGCACACACACACATACACACATGTGCTCATGGTCCTATACACACACATATGCACACAGACTTGTGCACATGGACTCTGCATGTCTGTGTGCACACACACAGCCCCTGCTTGTGCATGCCCACACACACATAAGTGTGCACGCATGCACAGAGACCCTGTCCACACACATATGTACACACAGAGCCCTTGTACACACATCTGTGTGCACACAGAGTCTGTACACTCCAAGCCCTTACAGATGCATGGATAGACATCTTGTACACCTGCACATACAATGTCACAGACGCACATGCAGCTCTCCATCAGGACGGGCACATGGGGGTGCCAGGCTCCTCTCCTGCAGCAGGGTCAGCACACGCGCACACAGGCACACACGCATGTGCACACGCAGGCGCACGCCAGCCCTGGGCCCAGCCCTGGCACTCACTGTAGCCCATGCCTTGCAGGAAGTACTTGAAGGCTTCAGTCAGCTTGCCGGGCTGCAAGGAAAGAGCAGGCTGAGTTGAGGCAGCACCGGGGCTGAGATCCCCACTCAGCCCTGAGCCACCTCTGGCAGCCCATGCACAAGACCCCTATGCCCACCTCAGCCCATCCCCTGCTAGCCAGGGACAGTACCAGTGCATGTCTCAGGGCCCAGTATACCCAGTTAACTTGGAAAATTGTGGGGGCTCACCTGTGTGACCTGGGGCAGCCCACCGGAGTCAGCCATCTGCAGAGAGAAGGTCCTGCTTAGTTTGGGAGGGTGCCTTTGCAACCCACCCTATCCCCTGGTACCTGCTGGCAGGATGCCACTGCTGGGACCACCCTGCTCTCCCCACCCACCCCCAGCCCCATGGCTAGGACAGACCTGGAATGGGGAGATGGGGACACCCTGCAACCCTGAGGCAGAGGGCAATGGGACACTTCATAGGCAGGAGACACTGCCCAGCTGCCCCCTGCCACCCGCCTACCTTCAAGAAGGTGGTGTTGGTGGGATCCAGCTTGGAGTTACACTCCACCTGCAGGTGAGAGGGATGATGTTAGCACCCTGGGGTGCCCTGAGCCTGGCAGAAGTTGCCCACGGGTACTGCCACTGGCCCATGGCACCCCAGCTGGCACATCCCACTCCAGCCAGGTGGAGACAGGGTGCTAAGCAAGCCCTGAGTCCACAGAACCATCCCTTGCCATGAGACAGGGGGGACCTTCCTCCTGCCAGGCAGTGTCTGGGCAAGGGTGGGGGCTGGAAAGGGAGGGGAGGGGGGCTGGTGAGGCATCCTATGTGTCACACACGTGAGTATGAGCACACAAGTGTGCTCATGTGCATATGCATAGACATACTTGTGCTGGAGGAGGGGGTGTGTGCATGCAGTTACACATTATGTACAAATGCGGCCACCTGCACAGTTCCTGTGGCTGATTATGCAAGTGTAGACAACCATGCAGATGTACACGAGCACATGCATGTAACTAGCAGCTGTTTGGGTGCATGTGGCGAAGCAGGGAGTGTGCCTGTGTGCCGACACATCCGAGTGTGCGCATTGTGAGCACGTCTGGGCTTATAAGGAAGGGGAGGTTTTCCAAGTGTGGCAACCAGGCACAGATGCACATGCACATGTGCCCACATGAGCAGGTAGATTTGCACGTGAGCATGCTCCTGCACACGGGAGCTTACACATGTCTGTGCAGGCAGTGAACGTGAGCATGCCCATGCATGGGCACCGTCTACATGCCACGCCACAGGCACTGCCCCATCACTCACCACCCCCTCTTCAGCAGGCGCGTTGTCTCCGACCACCAGCATCACGGGGCAGCTGGAAGTGAGAGGAGGAAGGGGCACTGTCAGGGCTTGGCCTGGGTGGGACTCCACTGCCCAGGGACCCTCAATGCCATGCCAGCATGACTCTTACCGCAGCGTCTTGGCATTGGGCACAGTCCCAGGCCGGTTGATGTCCAGGTCCCTGCGGCTGATGGAGGAGAAAGAGGGCCAGTGTGAGCCCATGGACAGGTGCTGCCACCAATGCCATAGTGCAAGAGCTCTGGGAAGCAGCACCCAGCCCTGCTGTCCCAGCACCCTGTGGATGGAGGACCCCACAGGTATCTCTGCCATGACTCAAGCAGAGCCTGCGCTGAGGGATGCAGCACCCAGTGGAGTAGCAAGGCTCCCAAGCCCCTGCATGCATGGGACAGCATCTCTGCCCCCTTCCCCAGGCCTGTGCCAGCACCCAGCAAGAAGACATGGTGACGTGCACCCATGGCCATGGGTTCTGGGACATGGCAACACTCTGGCACAGGTACCACCACTCCTGCACCCCTGGCCAGCACCAGCGGCCAGCTTTGCACCGCTGCCTGCCTGCACTGGAGGGTGATGGCAACACCCAACAGGGGTCAGGGTTCCCATGGTGCCCTTGGGGCCACCCACCAGTACTGCAGCCCCTCACCCTGGCACAGACAGGGGCAGGAGCCCACTGGCAGGGCCGCCCAGGGTGCTCACCTGTTGTACATGTTGAGGAAGAGCTGAAGGTTGAACTGGTTCACCACGCTGCCAATCTGCTGCCGGTAACTCTGCACCAGCTCCGTGTTGTTCACCAGCTCTTCCTGTGCCGGCAAGGGACGGAGATCAGGGCAGGTGCTGCCGGGTGCCACGGAGACACCCCACTGCCCCAGGTCTGCCCATGTCGTGCCAGCCAGCAGGGCAGAGGGGGAGGATGCTGGCCAATGCAGCTGGGCACAGCAGTGCTTCAGGCAGCACACTCAGGCAGGACATGGGCACAAGTCACATACTTGTCAAGGCTAAGCCCCCTGATCAGGCAGGGGGGATACAGGCAGGGCTTGACTAACCCCATCCCTGGGCATGGGGCAGGTTCCAGCAGCACTGCGGCACCCGGCAGGCAGGGCAGGGCATAGCCCAGGTGATGGGATGATGGACTGGGGGCCAGTGGCAGGGGGCCGGCAGGATGTGCAGCCCTTACCTGGCTGAACAGGTGGGACAGGACAGTGTCCGGCAGCGTGCTGGTGAGGCCAGAGAGCTGTGGAGGGAGCACAGGGAGTTATGGCGCTGCTGTGGCTGGCTGCTGCCCCAGGGAGAGGGAGCCGCCAGGGCCGGGAGGGGGTGGTCAGGACCCTGCCCACCTTGGCAGCTGCCCAGTCAATCCAGCCTTTGCCATTCGGGTCGATGTTCATGAGGACCAGTCCTTCGACCAGATCAGGGAAGATGAGCTGCAGTGAGCAAGAGGGGCAAAGCTCAGCAGAAAGAGGATGTCAGGCTGCCCAGGGCAGCCCCCCCACCAGCACCGCTGCCCACTGCACAGGCATTGCATGGGGCTGACATGGCCCTGTCCTGGGCGTAATGGTCCATGGCCCTGTCCTCTGCCAAGACTGCCCGGCCATCATGGCCATGGCACTGCCATCCCCACCCCCCCAGCCCTCCAGGAGCCTTCTCAGCAGCACAGCCTGCCCGGGGGTGTCAGCTCCTGCTCTTCCCTGGGCTGACAGCAGGTATGGGCAACTCAGGGCCAGCCCATCCCAGCCCCAGGCTCACCGCAAACTTGGCCAGCACATAGGCTCCTGCCCCAACACCGATCCCAATCACGTACTTGAACCTGTAAAGCAGAGAGGTGCGTATGGGGGGACAGTGGGCTCCAGCACGGGTTCCCTGGGGCACTCCCCCACCCGCAGCATGGGGCACAAGAAGACATGCAGCATGCCAGCTTACAGGGACAACTCCCCCAGCCCCAAAACTCTTACCTCCTGCCCATCTCCCTGCCCAGCACCCTCAGCCAGCAGCCATGGAGAAGAGGCTGACTCACCCAAAATGCTGCACCACACCAGGTAACATGGCAGCCAGCTGGTCCATGGATGGATACTGGTACCTGCAGCACAGGGAGGCACAGGACAGCGGTTATGGGACCCGTGCAGAGCGGGAAGGCTAGGACAGGGCAGCTGGGCTGCCTGAAGTGGGCAGGGAAAGGCCACCCACCCGCAAACGACCCCATTGCCCACCCTGGGCCAGTCGGCTGCCATGGGCTTTGTCACGGTTCAGAGACCCACAGGCAGGGCACAACTGCCCAGGCAATGACAACCCAGCGGGCAGGGAGGTGACATCCTGGCGGGCACAGAGTCCCTGAAGCTGGCACCTACCCCTGAGGGAACTGCGAGGCTCCTGCCTGCTGGCCCGGCGCATCCACATGGCACACCACAAAGTGCTTCGTGATCTCCTGCATGTCCTCGTAGTTGAAGAAGGTGTTGAAGCAAAGCTTGTCTGTCAAAGGGCAGGCAGGGATCAGAGACCAAATGCCCTGGCATGGGGGGCCTGGTGGGCCAGGAGAGCATGGAGAGAGGTCACCTGCCCTCCCACTGCCCTTCAATGGGGAGGTGACATGCCACCAAAGCCCTCCTATCCCCTTCTCTCCAGGCTCCTCGTCCCCACAGCAGAGACCACAGCCACTGTTAGCAAGGGCTGCATCCCTACTGGTGTTGGGAGGCATGGGGATGGATGGACACAGCCAGGAGGATAAGGAGTTCAGGGTGAACCTCATCTGCTTGGAGGGATGGGACCGGGGGATGCAAAGCCCAGAGCTGCAGGACCACCCAGAGGGCAGCAGGATTAGCAATCCAGGGTATTATTGGCCCTAACCAAAATCCCCAGAAAGGGCTCAAGCAAACATGAGATTTGAGAAACAGCGGCTTGGAAAAAGTCAAAGAAACAGCCACAGCACTGCTGTGGACAGGCCACCACTGTTACAGTGGGATACAGCCATCTCCGGGGCTTGGACGGGTCCTGCCCCATGACATTGGTGCCAGGACATCCCTCCCAAAATGTGGGGGCAAAGCAGGTTGTAAGGTCCATTGCTGTGGAAGAATGGTTAAGTGAAAAAGGACACAGCTTAATTGATGTGAGCAATCCAGCCTTTGATGGGGCCTGGGAGCCAGAGATCAAGGTGAAATTCCCTTGAGAACAGCAGAAGGAGTACTTGGTAAAACAAGATAAGCGGGACTAAGCCTGGGAAAGTGCTGATAAACCCCCCTTTGTGAACAGTGCGTGAACGGCAACTTTGTACCAATCATATAATTGTTTTAAGCGCGTGGACAAGTATAGTTATCCAATAGAATAGTCGCTGTTAGCGCGTGCTTTGCTTAGCTTCTATATAAACCTGTTAAGTAATCTGAATAAACGAGAACGACCATACTCATATTGAGATTCATCGTTACTCCGGGTCCGTCTCCCACTCCGACACATTGCAACCAACATGATGCATCCCTGGACACGAGAATACTGCTGTGATGGTGAGGCAGCTCACATAGCATGCTGGTGACTCAGCCTCAGCCGCCAGTGGAGGGGCAGATACTTCTCCCTGCTCACAGGGCACCAGGCATCCCAGCTCAGCCAGGGGGCACAGACCAGGGCAGGGGTCTGGGGTGTGCATCCCAGGCTGCAGGCTTACAGAGTGAGCAGCATCCCCACATCCAGAGCCCTGGCTCAGGGTCCCTCCTTCCCCATCCATGGGGGTCCCTCCTTCCCCGCTATCCCCTGTCTCCTTCAGCCTCCCCTATGCCCTGCCACCAGCCAGGTCTGTGCTCTGAATACAAACAGGTTAGCAGCGGCAGCAGGGACTGACCCAGCATTCCCCGCATCCCATCCCTGCCCGGTGTGGGCAAGGCGGACAGCCAGCACTGCAGTGGCCAAGCACTCCCGGCTATGCCTGGCCCAGGCTTTGGGTTGGGCTGAGCATCCAAACCCTCCTGGTGCTTTCAGATGCCTGGGGAGACCCAATGCAGCCTGGGGACCCTCCATGGGAGGAGGCAAAGGAGCTGAGCCAGGGGCTTTGGCCAATGTCCTGGCACCCCGTGCAGCCCCAGGCTCGCTCCTGCCTGCCCCTGTGCCCCATGGCCCAGGGACCAGCACTTACGGTTGAGGCCCACATCGTGGTATGTCAGGATGGCCGGGCAATTCCCCTTGGGCGAGCCCCGGATGACAACATGCAGCAGTCCGTAGGGGGTCTCAATGTCATGTTCCTGGGGGAGGAGGAGAGATGGTATGATGCCTGCCTGCCCCAAGACATCCTCCTCTGCCCCACCATCCCACCCCTCACTGCTGCTTCGCCACGTGGCTGGGTCCCATGGGAGCAACAAGGGAAAGAGGAGCAGCTGTTCTGGGAAAACCCCCAGCTCTGGGCATCCTGGCAGTGGCAGAAGGCAGGACAAATCACATAACAAATGCTCCCAGCCTCCACCAACTCCCCCAGGGAAGGCAAAAGGGAAGGGAAGGCGGAAGGGAAGGGAAGGCGGAAGGGAAGGGAAGGCGGAAGGGAAGGGAAGGCGGAAGGGAAGGGAAGGCGGAAGGGAAGGGAAGGCGGAAGGGAAGGGAAGGCGGAAGGGAAGGGAAGGCGGAAGGGAAGGGAAGGCGGAAGGGAAGGGAAGGGAAGGGAAGGGAAGGGAAGGGAAGGGAAGGGAAGGGAAGGGAAGGGAAGGGAAGGGAAGGGAAGGGAAGGGAAGGGAAGGGAAGGGAAGGGAAGGGAAGGGAAGGGAAGGGAAAGGAAGGGAAGGGAAAGGAAGGGAAGGGAAGGGAAGGGAAGGGAAGGACTTGGGATAGGATAATAGGATTTAGGATTGGACAGGTGTATCATGGGATGGGATCACAGGATGGGATCAAGGGATAGGGGTTTGGGATGGGATGGGATGGGATGGGATGGGATGGGATGGGATGGGATGATCCAAGAGGGTTTGGGAGAGGAGGATCATGGGACAGGACAGGTGGACCACAGGATGGGATAGGAGATCTTTAAGGGCCTGAGACTGACGGAGTTTTGGGAACAGGGTGGGGGACCACAGCATGGCCCAGGTGGCCTGGATTCACTGTGCCTGGGACAAACAGGCAGAGGTCAGACCCCAGACACTACCCTGGGAAATGCTGCAGCCTGATCAGCAGCTAAATGACAGCTAAAGTAACTTTAAAATTCCTTGGTCTGAAATGGCTGTGCCCCCATACAGACATCAGGACTGACCTGTGCCTCAGTTTCCCTGGCTGGGAGGGCTCCAGCCTCACCTTCATGGCCATCATCCCCAGCCAGCAAGGGAAACTGAGGCTGCGAGCCCAGTTGCTGGCCAAGGCATCACCTGGGGACAAGGGACCAGAGGTCCCATCCAGATGCCCATGCCTGCCAGCCAGTCCACTGGCAGTGACCTCGAAGCTGGGATCTGGTGGGTGCAGGAGCATCACACGCCGAGCAGGGCCGGACAGGGGATGCTGGCAGGGTGCCCAAACAGCACAGTCCTCGCTGTGGGTACTGGTAGCCCCATGGATGGGCTGGCGGGAGGGGGGAAGGTACATGGATGCTCCCGCGGGTTACACACCGCCAAGGACTCTGAAGGACACGGGCCTCAGATGGGAGGAACCACCTAAGAACACGGTCTCCTCACTGCAGTGACTCCCCTCACTGAGATCCGCTGTCCCCAGTGGGACGCAGCACCCAAGGGTAGCTCAAGGGCTCTGTGGAGACAACACTCGGCTCCCCAAGGGCACCCTGACCCCAGTCCTCATCCACAGCTGTCCTTCCACTCCCTGGGGCTGTATCAGGCAGCAGGCATCGAGTGGGGACATCCCCCCCGCAACAACGGTTGGCGAGACTGAGGCAGAGGAAGGGCCTGGCCCAAGGTCACAGAGCAGGAGGCATCCATGTGGTCTGATCCTGGGCACAGGGCTGCCTCCTTGCCATCCCCATGCCCACGGTCCCCATCACAGCCCCAACAGCTCAGCCTGCAATCCCACCCAAAAATCACATGCCCAAGGTGAGAGCTCCTTCCCCAGCACTGCTACCCACCCACCCCCCAAGCCAGGCACATCCTTGCCTGTGGTGCAGCCTCTGCAGCATTGCTGGGTACCACAGCCCTGCCCTTTGCCGCAGGGATGCTTGCTGCAGGGGAGAGGCTAGGGATGCAGGGGATGCAGGCAGCAAGGAGGGGGGGCACTAACAACCCATAGCCCCAGTGAGGAGAGGTGCGGGGGTTGCAGCACCCATAGGTGCCTGAGAGAGCCCAGCCCTGTCTAGGTTACCCGCTCGCCGCTGCAGTGCTCCCACCTCGCTTGCCCCCCTCCACACCAGCCTGTTGCCATGGGGCGTTGCCATCACCACAGAGGCCGGAAAGCATCTGAGGGATTGCTTCAAAACAGCAAGAGACCCTCTCCCTCTGCAACTCTGGGGGTGCGGAAGGGGCAGTGTGCCCCCCACATCAGCAGTCAGCCCGCAGCCACTGCAGCTGCGCTTACTTACCCTTGGCCTTGGCGCAGCATCTCCACTGGGCTCGGGGAGGACATGCTCAAGGACAATGCGTCCCCGAAACCTGCAGCACATCAGGGATGCAGCAGCAGGGCTAGGGGAAGGAAGGGCTCCCCAGCAGCAGGTCTCCCCCGCACCAATGCCTGCCTGGCCCACGCCAAGCCCTGCTGGTACAAAGGTCCAGCGTGGGTGAGCAGGGGAGGTATTGGGGCAAAAATCCCTGGGAAGAGAGGGCAGGAAGCACAGGAACAGTGGTACCTACCCCATCCCAGCACTCAGGCATGGTGAGGAACCGGGTGGACGAGGATGCGAGGGCAGGGTGGGCCGAGCACGGGGTCCTGGCGTGGGGCACAGCGGTGCAGCAGGCTGGCGCGAAGCAGAGCTCTGCACTGGCTCAGCCCCTCGCCTTGATTTATAGCAGAGCCCCAGCCCTGCGCTAAGCCCTCCCTCTCCCTTCCCCCTCGACGCAAGGCACAGCCCCGGCAGGTTTGGCCTCCATTCCAGGCGAGCACTGCAATGGAGCCAGCACTCAGCCATTGGCTGCCGCAGGAATTATTCATGCTCCAATTGGCCCCAAATACCCTTGTTTATGAAGAAAAAATGCCTGGCACCATGCGGTACCTGCGCTATCTTCCCTCCTTCAGCAGACAGAGACAGGCAGGGGTGCCTGGACAGGGTTGCACTCACACCCCTTGCAATATACACAGCATTGTCATGACAGAGCCCAGGGATGCTCGCCCGCACCCATCACGCACACACACATGGCTCCAGCCCCCCGCAAACACACAGAATCATGCTCGAGCCTGCAGCTGCCCAGACCAAGGCCCTGCAGCAATGCACACGCACCAGGAAGTGCACACACACCCATGAACGGACATGGGTACACGCTAAACACCCAGGACAAGGACGCAGCAGACATGCTCCACATATGCACATGACCATGCGCATACATGCAGAGGACATGTACCAACACAGACACACAGGAGCCAGGCAAAATCGTGTCCCCCCACATGTATGTGCATGCAAACTTTGGAAAAATAAATACAATTACCCACGCTGAAGCACATGCACCCCACGAAATGCTTGCGCATACCCCCACAGGGCTGGCCCCTGTGTGTCTGGGTCGGTACATGTTCCTGTGCATGTATGTGCATGGTCACGTGAATATAAGGAGCATGCCTGCTGCATCCTTCTCCCATGTGCTTAGCATGTATGCCATGGCCATCACTCATGCCCATGGATGCACAATGACCTGCACACACACAGAACCTTGTGCACATGTGCACAGAGGGGCACACGTGTACATATGTGAACACTGCCCAGATACCCACGGTCATCCCACCTGCTGTGGGATGCTGGCACACAGGGGAAGTGCAGGATTTAGCCCCAACCTGGACGTCGCTGGTGGCAGGTAAATAAGGCAGGAGGAAAGACAACCCAGCAGCACCGAGGGGTCAGATCCTGTTCCTGGGCTGACACCTGCTATGTGCGCATGCACACATGTGTGTATTCCTGTGTGCACATGCTCGCAGGCAGATGGTTTCTGCTCCAATTCCAATGAGGCTTCGCAAGAGGGCAAGTCTCTCTGTCTGCAGCTCGCACCCACAGACAGCCTCATGGCGCCACAGCCCCAAAATCCCCCGGCAGGCTCCAGGTGCCCTGCACCCTGCCCAGCCCAGCACCACTGCCTGGCTCAGCACAACTGGCATCCGAGCTGTTCCAGCGCAAAGCTGGGCAATCATGGATGGAGAAAGAGTCCTGCGATCCCTCCAGCGCCTGCCCAAAGGGGCTGGCAAGCCACATGCCAGTGCCAGACCAGGGCAGCATCCAACGGGGACCCTCCAGCCTCCCTGTACAACACAGGGATGCTCCATGCCAGCTGGAGCCTGCCATCCATCACCTCTGCACCATCCCCACCCTGGCAGCTCACCATGGCTTGCTTCCACCATGCCCTAGCATGCACCGCAGCCATGGGCAGAGGGGGTCCAGCTGCCATCACTAACATATGATGGGTTTCCCCTGTGTCCTCGGCTTCACCCAGCAGGCTTGTTCCTGTGGAGTCTCTGATGTCTAATAACAGGGCTGAGCCACTTTTGCCTGGGGAGAGCCCTTTCCCTGACCTGGACAAATGATCACCCAGAGCTGGTGGGGAGCCACTGAAAGCAGTGTCCTGCAAACAAGTCAGGCTGGGCAGCCAGGGGGGTATGGATGTGGGAGAAAGGACAGACAAACAGACAGGCAGTGGGACGGCATCTACCTTGCCTCCACCAAAGAGACTTTCCTCTGCACTGCTTTATCCTGCAGGGAGCTCAGACACTAGCCCAGAGATGCATCTCTGCTAACGAAGGACCCACGTGTGAGGGGGAAGCACAGTTCCCAGGTAGTTCCTGGCACAGGTACAAAGCTGTTCACGGGTCCAGGTGACATTTTTGCTTTCCTCAGCCCTGCTGCCTATGGAGCAAAGAGCATGAGCAGCCACAGCCTCTGGGAAAAGCAAGAGATGCAGAAGGGCATGAGCAGGTGAAAAAAGACAGAAGGTGGCAAAATAGAGGGGAGAAGGGGAGGAAAAGCCAAGCTGATATAATGCATGAATGCAAAAGGGCAGCAGGGAGATGAGAGGGCTGAGCAAGGCTGACTCCACTCGAATGGCATCAAATGGCATTGCCACCCTATTGGTACTAGCCCATCCGCCTGGCAGGTGGCACAGACTTCCAGAAGGGTCAGGGTCCCAGGGCAGAAACACCTGCCCCCCTACACTCCTGCACCTTGGCTTATGCCAGCAGCCCCAAGGGCTTTACTTCAGCTGGCAGTGGCAGTGGGAGATCCCCGCTCCCCCCTGCTGCTCTGGCCAGGCCAGAGCATCTCGGCAAGGGAACAGTGACTGGCTCTGGAGAGGAGCAGAGGGACAGTGAAGAGCTAAGCTGGGGGCTGGATTGAATTACCCCAAGGAGGTGAGTCTAGAAAATGGGGTAAGATCTCCCCAAGGAGGGGCAGGCAGCCCTCAGCCTTTGCAGGGAACCAACCTGCGAAGTGCCAGGGTGGGGGAAAGGAGGGGGCTGGCCTGGCACAGCCTGGGAAGTTCATCCCATCCCCACACTGAGGTTCTTGGAGGGGAACCAAGAGGGCACAGGGCCTAGCTGGCTTGAGAAAAGCTGCCTTGATCTTTGCCCAGTTCATTTTTTTAGGTACCAAAGGCATGCAGGCGCATCGCTGTGGCATTTGCTGTCCAGACCTGCTCCACCTGGGCACCACCAGGGACACAGTTCAGCGTCACCATGGCCCAATCCCTGAAATACTGGCATGCAAAGATTGTCCTGGGAAAGACATTGCTCTTTAACATCCCTTGCATGCCAACCAAGCCCTGCCCCAGCACAGCTGAGCGAGAGCCATACTGATGCCCGTGGTACTATCAGGAGCTCTGGGCAGCCCGGCACTGCTGCCTCCCTCTCCCTCCTTGCTTCCCCCTCCCTCCTCACCCTCACTTCGGTGACACCAGGAGGTTTGGTTTCCCCTCCAGTGGTCAACAGGGACCCTGAGCAAGTAGAGCAAGGAACAGCCCAGACCCACACACCCTGCTGCTCTGGGCCCCAGCATCTCATCAGCTTTGGAGCTGCTGGGAAGGCGGCATTTCTTTTCCACCACTGCCATTTTTTAATAAATTTGTGGCCTTCAAGAGAGGCACCAGAAATCTCTGTGAACCACAGCAGCCACTGCCCAGCATCCTGACGAGAGTCCTTGCTCCCCGCCCAGCTGCACCCTGCCACCTGCACGGGTGATGGAGACCAAGCGGGCCAGCCCCAAAAGCCTGGACACTGCTTTGGGTCTGCCAAAATGGGGACCCAGGCTCCCCTGCCCTTCTGCCAGGATGAATGAAATCCAGATTTATTTTAATAGCAGGTGCTGCTGTTTCAGTGCCGGAACTGGCAGGGCTCAGCCAGCACCACCCAAGCTCACCCTCCCGGTGGTCCCAGCCACTGGCAAAGCAGCAACATAGAACCTGAAGTTGGTCACTGGTGTACCCTGGGAGGGGGGCTGCTTTGGGAGAGGGACAGGCAGCGAGCTGGGGTCCAGCAGCCCTACTACCCTCCCTCCCCATCTACCAGCACCCTGGTCTCTGCAGGGGTAGCATGGTGTGGGATGAGCTTGGGCAGAGGTGTGAGAGCAATGAAGATCAACATGGGAGCCAGGCATGAGCTGAGCCCCTGTGAGCCCTGAGGCCATGTTGTGGGGCTCCTCTGAAGAGGCAAAACAGAGGTACAAGGCGGGCAGGCGCCAGCCAGGGGAGTGGAGGGGCCCTGCTCTCTGAGAGAGGTGGGTGGTACAGGGGGCAATGCCCCAGCCCTCCAAAAAACAAAGAGGCTTTCAAACATCTTTATGTAAGCCAGGAGCTGGCATCGCCTGGGAAACTATTGCCATGGCGATGGCAGAGGGGCTGGAAAAGCAGCCTGGCCCTCCTGAAAAGAAATTGCCTGTTTTAAAGAGGTTTTGTCCCTGGCCAGTCGCCAAGTAGCCACCAGCCACATCTGAGCACCAGCACAGAGCATGCCTGGCAGCGACCTCCCCGCTCCGTCCCCTCCTGCCAGGGACCGTGATGGACGTGCAGTGCCATGAACAGACACCGACCAGGCACTGCTTCCCCATGGAAGGGATGTCCCCAGCCGCAGGCTGCTGTCCCAAGCAGGACCCAGGGTTGGGGGGCACCCCCTGTGGCTGGTCCTACCTTCCAGGCCATGTCCACAGCGGAGAGGAAGACATCCGAGTTCTCCTGGGGAGAGAAGGAGCCGTTAGGGACAGAGACATCCACCCGCCGCCCCTTACTCCCACAGCACCCTCCTCCCACCCAACTCACGAAGCCCCCTGACACCACAAGCACCCACTCCCCAGGGCAGCACTGGCTGCAGGAGAACACGATGCCCACACATGTGCACACATACATGCACATCTACAATACCCGCACACATGTGCATGCACTACCTGCATGTGTGCACACACACAAGTGTGTATTAGCATGTATGTGCAACATCTTCACACACATACATCATCACACCAAACCAGAACCCATGCTCACCTATACATGCACATCAATACCAGCACACATCTGCATACACACATGCACTGAATACCACACATGTGCACTTAATACCAGCATGTCTGCACACACACATGCACTGAATAACAACACACATGTGCACACATGTGCACCCAATACCAGCACACATCTGCATGCACACCTGCACCAAATAGCAACACACATGTGCACACATGTGTACCCAATACCAGCACACCCCCCCCCCAAGCTCCCACTTAAGCACCCACGTCCTGACACCCACTTAAGCACCCACGTCCTGGCACTCCATATGCAGGAGCTGGGGCCAGTGCAATCACTGGACTCACCAGCTCGGCATCCTGGCCCCGCAGCAGCGGCTTCTCCTCGGTGAAGCGCAGCTCATGCAGCCCTGCCATGGTCATCTCCTGCAGCAGCAGCCCTGCCCAGGGCAATGGAGATGTCAGCGTCCATGGGAACCTACCTCGGTTCCCTTCACCCCAGCCCCCCGGAGCCTCCCAGATCTCCCTGCCTATGGGGACGGGACCCAAATCAGCTTCACTCCACCCACATACCATGGGGACCTGGTGCTTTGGCTTGGGGCAGGGCATTGGGCATGGGGCAGGCAGTGCCTGGAGGAGCTCGGCTCCCAGCTCCCACCCAGGTCCAGTTCTCCCAGTTAAGGACAGACCTGTCTCCAGGGCATGGTCTTAGGCAAACTGGGAGACAAACCTGGTCTGTCCATGCTGGTTGCCCCTGTAAGCACTCAACCCAGGGCAAGAACATCCCAATTCCCATCCCAGCTTCCAGCAATGCTCAGAGAGAGAAAATCCAACGTTTTGGCTGGTTTTAGGCTGCAGACAGATATGGGTGTCCCACACCAGAATGAGTGTGGGACACATTCTGCACAGCCAGAATGAGGGGTCATGTTTCTCAGCCATGCTGGGAGGCAGAGGGATGCTCCGAGCAGCAGGGGAGCACCGAGGCAGCCTTAAGTTTGTATCACAATGATGGGAGAAAAACAAATGTGAAGCCTTTACTCCCAAACTCTTCTCCCTGCCTGCAAAGCAGGTGCTGGCCAGCCGGCAGCTCAGCCCCAAGGCTTGCAGGGACAGACTTAACCATGGAGCTGCCACTCAGCAGAGGTGTGAGACTGGATGCTGCTGACCAGGGCAGCGGGACTTTGTACCCCCCGCAGTGCCTGCATCTCCAAAAACACCCCCAGGCACAAGCCCAGCTTCGAAAGCAGAGGGGAGCAAGGGGATGCCTGCATCCCCAGCAGTTGGCTGCACACAGAAGGTGACAGACATGGGGGACACGGGGGACAATCCAGGCTCCCCTGTGTATAGATGGGGTGCGTAACTGGCAGGTCCCAGTGCAAGGGGATTATCTGTGCTCAGGAAGGATCTGGACCTCAAGCATTTGCCTTTGCAGCCTCTGTTTCTACCCCTTCCCCAAGGCCAAGCCTTCGGACGAGTTGTTGCTGCTCTGAACGGGCCAGCACTGGTCCCACCCCCCTCCACTGGCTACCCACCCTTTACAGTCTCCCTGGGGATACAGGGGATGTATGGGACCACGCTAGCACCACAGCAGACAAGGACCCCATTCTATCCACAGCCTCGGCCAAGCCTGCTCCACACTTTGTCCACCTTCAAACATGGGTCAGCCCGGGCTGATGACGTGAAAAGGCCAAGCAATCTCACAAGCATTGCAAGGTCACCAGGAATATGGGAGCTGGTCATAAACTCCCCTCCAAAGCCAGGTTTTGCTCATCTGGCCAGGTTTTCCATTCAAAAACCAAGCAGGCTGTGCCACCTGGCTGCTTTCTGCAGACACCACACTTTGCTGTGCTCCTTGGGAGCCATCCAACAAACCAGAACTCTCTGGAGGGAGAAACACCACCACAAAGCCTCCCGGGAGTCCCAAGGTGCCCAGCGCCGGGGGCCTCCCTGTCACCCCCTGCATGGAGGGTCCCACCGCGCCAGGGGCTGCACAAAACCCCAGTGGGGTGAGGTGTCAACAGCCCCATAGAAAGGCATACATCTGGGGCACGCTGCTCCAGGCTGCTGCTGGGGAAATGGCTTTGTGCAAGGGGACAGCCCTTGCCTGCAGCCCACCAGCACAGCTGAGATGATGCAGCCTGCAGAGCCACCAACTGAGCAACCCCCCAACCCCCTAGGGCACGATCCTAGGGTTAAAAAATGGGAGGAAAATCAGCCTCACCAGTAGCTGGGTCTGGAAGAGAGCAGGAGCGTCCCACGCTGACTGCACCAACCCACCGTGTGGCTGCAGCCCCAGGGCGACTGGGAACAGCACTTGGCATATGGTGAATGGCTTTATTAATTAAAGCCTCCAGCTAATATGGGAGGGAGGCCAAGCAACAAGGAAAGGCCCTGTGACCTTGCTTGTATGGTGGGGGAAAGCGGGCTCCCGAGGGACGTGGCAGAGCCCTGCGCCAATCAGCATCCTCAGCGTGGGATGGACGATCACCTAAAGTGGTGCTGAGCATGGGAACGGAGGAGGGATCAGTACCTCAGGGAGTCCCATGAGTACAACTGCCTGTGAGCAGGATCATAGCCATGCTGCCAGCTTCCTGTGGGCACTCTGCTTCCCATGCCACCCCACAAGTACCCTCATCCCTGCTCCTGCCAGCACTGCCCACAGCAGTAGGGCTGTGGGCAGTGTCACCCAGCCCAGCTGGGCCACCATCACTGTGGAGGGGTGGTAAGGAAGCCACAGCCCTCGGTCTCCTAGCCAAAACAACTTGGCTCCCATCACACACCAGGGCAATGTGGCTGGCAATGAGCCCTTTTCCCTCCAGCTCACCCCAATACTCCCCAGCAGCACCCATACCCAGGGTGCCAACCCAAGCGCACCCATCTCTGTTCCCACTCTGCCTTCCCAGTGTGGTGCCACCATTTCCTGGGCACAGCTGGGACATGCCTCCTCCCTAATCCCAAATCAGTCCCAAACCCAGCGTGACATTAGTGCTCTGTTTGGGAGTAGTGCTCTGCCCCGCCAGGGCCCTGGCACTGGATATATAGGCGGGGATGGAAACAGCCACATTTGGCTTACCTTCCCCAGGGATCTCAGCCCAGTGTTGGCTCACTGGAGGAGAACTAGCTCATGGCAGGGAAATACACTATTATTATTATTATAATAATCATCACTATGATGAGGCTGTGGGAGGGGTTTAACACTGGGCAGCGTGTCTGATCAGAGGGCAGGGGTCCCTCAGACAACACACCAGCCTCACGGGAATCTCCTCATTGACCACGTGCATTCTGCCCTGGCGCGGATGTGGCACCCACACCATGTCAGCATGGATTCTCCAGGCTTACTGAGCAGTGTATGACAGATGGGGAGGCAAATCCGGAGAAGCGAGGGCTGGTCCCTGCCAGGTGATGAAGTCAAGGCGACCTCCAGCAAGGGGGGGAGAGGGAGGAAGGGAACCTGCAGCCCAGTCCGAGACACAGAAGTGTGCCCACAGCATCGCCACCCCCCCCCCTCCCCGAGCAGGACCACTGAGGAGCCGCGATGGGGTGGAGCAAAACCCCAGTGCAACACAGCCCCGCCGGTGCAGGATAAACACCCACAGCTTGCTCTCCCCCCATGGGGGGGCATAGGTCTGCACCCCAGCAGCCCCCACAAACCAGCCTAACAGTGTGGTCCAACTGGGAAGCGCAGGAGCGGGCAGGTGGCAGTGCAAGACCCACCAGGCTGGGGGATCTGGTACCACTGATGCAGGGGCTGAGCACCCAGGGCTCGGGGGGGGCAGCAGTGGCAGCAGGTGGCTCTGTGGGGTGCAGGCTGTCTCGCAGTGGCTGTTGCTAAGAGCAAGCTCCTTATCAGCCCCAGCTCCATCCTTGGGGCACCCAGGCAGCCGGGAGACTCCCAGGGGAGGCTGGCGGAGGAGCAGGCGCTGCAGGGATACTCCAGCAGTCCCACAGGCACACCCCCACTCTGGCTGTCTGCTTGGCGGACCCCCCTGCCAGAAGCATGCCGACTCAGTCGCCCCCACTTCCCACCCAGCACCACCAGGCTGGGCTTCCCCCGCTGCAGCCCTGGCACCTCCCCAGGCATCACCTCCCGTACCCCAAAAAGCATCGTTCCCCAGAGCAGCCCATACCTGGGGGAGAAAAGGCAGGCAGCGGGAGGGGGTGGGGGCCGGCAGCCCCATCTCCTAGGCAGGGGCTGAAGGCTCTTTCCCCTCCGCGACCCCATCCACCCCAGCGCCCGGCTCCTTCCAGCGTCGTCCCCGTCCCCCCGCCCCAGCACGCCCGGGCCGCGGGAGCGGGGGCGGCCGGACCGAGCCGTACCTGTCAGCAGCTCGATCTTGTGCCGGAGCACCTTCATGCCCGGGCGGCGGGTCCCGGCGCCGCTGGCGGGCGGGGCGAGGCGGAGGGAGGGGGCGGTGGCGGGCCCCGGCGCAGGGAGTGAGCGGAGCCGGAGCCAGTGCCGGCGCCGGTGCCGGTGCGAGGCGCTCAGGGCGGCGCAGGGGCGAGGCTGGGCACGGCTCCCGCCGGGCCGGGTCCTCCCCTCGCCGGGGCCGGAGGGGAGGGGACGGGGCCGGAAACAGAGCCGGCGCCGGGGGGCGCCAGGAGGACAATGGGGCCGGGCCGGAGCTGGGGGAGGAGGGGATTAAACGGGAGATGCAGCGCTGCAGGGGGGGTTACACGGGAGGGTTATACGGGCGGTGGAGCGCTGCCGAGGGGTTACACGAGAGATGGAGCGCTGCCAGTGGGGGTGGCACACCTCACCCTGTAGGGAACCATGGAGGTCCCAGAGCTCGACCATGAAGGCCAATGGGTCCAGGGGGTCCCTGTGGTCGTGGGGTCCCAGGAGCAGGGGACAGTGGGTGCCTTGGGAAGCCCCAGGTGTGGGTCCATGCCCAAGGGGTCTGGGGGTTCCCCGAGAGCAGGGGATGGTGATGATCAAGGTGCCTGGGGAGGATCCTGGGACAAGAAGGGACCTGTGCAACAGGGATACCTGGAACAGAGCCATTACGGCCAAGTGATCTAAGGAGTCCTGGAGAGTGGGGCCATGAAGGCCAAAGGGCCTGGGAGTATCCAGGAACAAGAATATGGATGACAAGGGATGTGGGGGTCCTCTGGAGCATGGGGGTGCAGGTTCCCCTGAGCATAGGATGGTCATGGTCAAAGGGCCCAGGTGGTCCCAGGATAAGGGGGACCTGTGCAATGAGGGTCCCCACAGCAGAGCCATAATCGTCTGGGGGTGCCAGGGAGTGAGGATGGTGATAGCCATGGTATCTGAAGGATCACCCAGGAGTAGAGGCCATGGCTGGGGTGGTGATGACTCCCCCAGATATTGATGCTGGGGGTGTAGGGGTAAAGCAGGAGGTTGTGGGGTGGCTGTTTGGGTCAGACAAAACCAGGGGCTGTGAACACTGCCATGGAGGTGGGGGGGTTGGAGATGACCGGTCCCACAGTGCGGAAGATGCAGGAGTCTCATCTTCTGCGTGAGGCGTGGATGCTGGTGGTGCCTCCCTCTGCCCTGGCTGTGATCTGACATTGTCAGGGGCCACCAGCTCTGCAGGGCAGCCAGTCTGTGGAGGTTTGCCTACCACTCTTGTAATGGTGCCCAGGTTTCTAGAGGAGCCAGGGGCTCCCAAGGTGGCAGGGTATGAAGCAAGGCTGTGTTCTGAATTGGGACAGTGAGGACAGAGGGCCCCAGCCTGCTCCTAGAGCAAGGGCTGATTCCCACTTGCCTCCAAGCGGGGCAAGCCCTCCCTGCCACTGTTCCTTTGTCTGTACTTCTTTCATATCACTTTAATTCATTTTTTCCACAGTTAGGGCTGTAACAGCCTCCACTCCCAAGTTGCTTGAGGCAACTGCACAGGACATGCCATTCAAAACCCAGAACTGGCCCTTACCAAAACATCTCCATGGGGAAACTGCTGAGGACCCCATCACCTCCCCTCCATGGGCTTGGTTCCCCATCGAACCCAGCCCATGTGATGCTCACCTGGGAGGACTCAGGCTGCCCCCCAGGGGCAGGGCTGTGGTCTGGTCTGGTGTCCAGCCTATCACTTACTCCTCTTCCCTGCTGGGCATTTCTGCCAGGAGAGTCCAGGCAAAACATTCCATGTTTTGAAACATCTCCATTGGAAAGACAGCGTGCATGAGTCAGGGCCCGATGCTGCTTCATCCTGCATTTCAGTGCTATTTAGTTGTCAGTGTGGGAAAGCCAAGGTTTCTTGTAGGACGTGTGAGGCTCAGGTTCCTCTGTGCCAAGAGGGGTCCATGCAAGATTCTGCAAGACGGTCAGGATTTGCGTGCTGGGATCTCGGAGACAACCTCTGCCGTGGAGGTCCTGGGGACCAGCTGGCAGCAGACCTAGGCTGGCCCTGGAAAGGGATTTCTTGGCCCTGTAACCACCAGCTATGGGCCTTGGGAGCAGTGCTGGCATCTCGAGGGGGTTGAACCAGACACCCCCGTGTTAGCACCGCACTCACCCAGAGATCCAAGTTTGCCCCCAACCCTAAACTCCCAGGATGGCAGTGGGTGCCCACAGGCTGCTCTCAGCACCTGGGTTGAACCAGGCATCCCAGACCTCAGCCTCACTACCGCTTGGCCAGCCACGGTGGTCAACGTACCCCTGTGCTTCACGGCACCTTTCACTGCTGGGCCACGGGGTGCCTTGAGAGCAGCCACAGGCAGCTCATCCTACAAACGCCTGCTGAGGGGCTGGAGGAATGTCTGCTGATACAGACATTCATCTCCATCCCTGGTACATCTGTTTTAACAGCTTGTCCCAGGCTTTTTGAATGGCAACCAGTTTTCAGCCAACTTCAGCCTCTCCCGCTGAGTCACCAGAAGCTCTGCATCCAGGCTGTGTTCACCTTCTCACCTCAAAGAAAGAAAACACCCAGGATGTCAGGGAGCACAGGGACCCTTTAATCCCTCAACTAGGAGCCAGCCCGGCACCCAGCACTTCAATGGGGTCAGATCTTCCCTGCCTTCAGGGCTGCCTTTTCAGCCTCTTCTGCAGGTCCAGCAGCCAAGGGGTTTCCTCTGAACTGGTCAGGGATGAGATAGGGTCAGATTCAGATCTTCCTGACATTGTGCAAATTTAAACCTCCTCCTCCTCCAATTGCCAGGGATTTCTACAGGAATAAATGATTTTTCACAATGGGGATTTATCTTCTCCACATGAAGCCCAACTTTATCAAATAACAGCTTTTAGATGGCTACCTTGCCAAAGGAGCAGGGCCATCTGGCTGAAATCATTGCACAATTAATTAGGCTTGGGAAGAGCACAAGCCTTCTGTGCTCTAAGCTGGAGGGACTGGGGTGTCACCCCATGAGGGGGTTCAGAAATCACCTGCACGCAGAGACATCTGCACCCTGAATTGCATGATTAAAGGGAAGCAAGGGATTTTTACAGCACAGATTTTTCCACATTAGTTTTTATTGCACTTTTAATGCAGGTCAATGTGGCATTTTCCATGTGGCTTTCCCTGTGCTTTTAGCTCAGCCATGCGACACTAAGCCAGTTGAACAGAGGTCTGGCTCCAGAGATGGCATCAGGAGGTCGCAGCCCTGGACAGGGACTCCCCAGGACCTTGCTGGGGGTTTGGGGATGCTGCTTGCAGACTTGTGTCAGCTCCCAGCATTTAGTCACACACCCCTGATGCTCATTTCCAGGTGCTGCTGTGGCACTGGCACTTCCCAAGGACCTGAGGAGCCCTCTGCCTGGAGATGTCGGTGATGATGTTGAAGTTGGGCTGCAGCTGTCTAAGGGATATTCCATCCCTTGCGCCAAAGAGGAGGGATCATGTTGGGGATATGTCAAGCACAGGGGATGTTCCCCAGTGCCCAAGGCCTGCCCAGAGAGGGGTATCCACCAAGTGCTGCCACAGCCAAACCCCTTGGTCTCTCCCAACTGTACTTTGCTATGGTCTCCTGGGGCTGGGGCCAGATTCCCACCTTCTTTGTGCTGCCACACATATCAGAGCAGTTGGGTGATGATGGACACAGGCTGAGGCTGGCCATCAAGCCATCACCCCAAATCTCAGTCCACTGAAGCAAGTGGGTCTGAGGCGACAAACTGAGCTCTGAATACACCCCGCAGTGAGCAGTCCCCCCGTGCCGCTCAGGGCTGGGGTCCCCACCTGTGCTGGCATCCAGCCATCAGCCTCCCCAGAAGCACAGGGACTCCTGGCTGGGCTCCTGCAAAGCCCAAGCAGCCTGGAAGCCACCTCGTCTGTGCCACAGTGTGCCAGGCGTCCGCCCCAGTGGAACAGGAACCAGAAGTGGGAGGAAGAAGTTGGGTGCTGCGGGATCATAAGTGGCATAGGAAAGGCTGCCAGAAGCACAGTGCTGCTTGCCACACCTGAACCTCTGCCCTGCCACTGGAGGCTAGCGGGCTGGAGCAGAGTGTGTCGTCCCAGGACCGTTCACCCCCTCATCCCCAGCCAGCCTCTGTCCTCTCCCATGGTGAGTGGAGAGGGCCGAGCCAGGCAGCAGGCAGTGGGAGATGCTGTTTTAAGCCCCCCTGGCTGGGAGCCAGACCCATCCACTCTGGTGTCCTGTCCCAAGGACACACCCCGGCCACAGCATCATTTTGCAGCCCCCACCTTCCCCTATGCACAGGTTTACTCCTCCACCGGCAGCGCAGAGTAATTTCCCATGGCGCTGCCAATGCCAGCAGCGGTGCGGGGAGCACAGGAGGGGCTGTCGTCACGGATGCAAAAGTGGCAGCTCCTTTCTGTCCCCCAGCCGGAGACACTTTGAGCTATGACTCTGTAGCCGGAGTGTGGCTACAGAGTCCTGCGGTCCCAGGCCCTGGGACAGATCTGGCTCACCCCATGTAGTGACAGGGGCTGCTAACCCTGAAGGCCAGGGTTACGTGCCGGGGGGGGATGGGGTTTTATACTGCCTACCTGTTCCGAGCACCCCTGCAAGCCAGAAACATCCCCATGAAGATTTCACGTATCTCCATGTAGGAGGTCTTCTTGCAGGATTTGTTGGTAGGGAAACAAGCACAAAGCGGCTGGGCCTGGGCAGGGGCTGCCAGGCTCACAAGCCTTATCCACAGGCAGCCTTACAGCACCTCTGCTTTCAGCGTGGTGTGGGGGAGAGTAAGGCAGGTGGATGGGGACAAGGGAGCTGAGATGGGGATGCTGCTGGGGCTCCAGAGCAAAACTCCAGTGAAAGCTCAGCTCCCAGCAGGGCACCCTTCCCTCTCCAAGTCACCCCTCTTGAACAAGACCAGCTTGAGCGCAATGGGCTGCCCTTCTAGCCGGGATCCCTGGCATTGGAGCTGCCTCAGCAGTCACGCCTGCAAGTGGGGACACAGAGGGGCCAGAACTGCTGAACCCAGTGATGCCACTGCTGGCAGAGGGGAGGTGGCAGGACATGAGGCCCTGGGACCTTTCATTTCCCCTGTCTCTGGAAGAAACCTGGAGAGATTTCATGAAAAAGAGGGTAAAGACCATAAAACTCTAACAAAAATACTCCAGCCCGGCCCTGTTCCTCCCCAAAGCTCCTGTTGCAAGGACCACAGTGCCATCTTGACCTGGCAGAGGCAAGCTGGGAGCCCCAACCCCACTGCAGGTACCTCCGCACCCCTTGGCCACCCTTCCCACAGCAGCACCCAGTGCTAGTGGTGCTGCAAGGACCCGTCCAGTGGAGACAGCTGGTGATGGACGGAGCACACAGCCGCCACCGGCAGAGAACGACCGTAGAGATGACCAGCAAGGGAAGCAGAGGTCTGAATCCAAGCTCTGAGGCAGGGCAGGGTTTGACACATGGCTCCAGGGTGCTCCTGGATGCTCCTGGATGCTCCAGGATCCTCCTGCCCTGGATGCTCCAGGATGCTCCAGGGTGCATCCTGCGCTGCACATGGGGCTAATTTGGGGGCAGGAGGAGAAGCAGCCTGGGGCAGATGTGCTGGCTGCTGTGTTGGCTGGGCAGGGGATCGGTACAGTCGATGCACCTGTATCAAAGGGTTTCACGGGAATTAGGTAGCACCACAAGGCACATGCAGTCCAGTGACAATGCGCAGAGGAGTCAGAGCTAAATTTAGCCTTGGTTGTGTGCAAGTGTGATGTTTTTATTGCTGCCCTTAAATAAAGACATCATTTGGAGCATGTGGCTGCTGGCCCTGCCTTGCTCAACCCTGGACCTTTGATGGGCTGTTTTGGTCAAGCTGTTCAAAAGGGGAGAAACAAGGAGAGTTAGCAGTTGGTGAGACATATCCCAAGGGCCTATTTCCAAAAATGCCCAGGAGCCATCTCTCAGAAACCAGCAGTGCACACAAAGCAGTGAGAGGATGACCTCGGTGGCCGTGGGGACGTGCTTGTGCTGAGGCAGAGGTGTCTGCCAGGCAAAGCTGCTCCACGGGCATGGGACTGCATGCTGTGGAGCCATGGCCGTAGCAAGGGGGCCACCAGGCTGGCTTGGGCTCAAGGCAGCAGTGCTGGAGCACCAGCTGTTGGTGATGGGCCCCATCCTGCATCCCACTGCCTGCCCACCCTAGGCCAAGCATAGTCTGCCCCAGCCTTGTATCCGCAGGGCAGCGAAAGGCCCAGAGCTTGCTGGCTCCAAAATAATCAGGGCCAGAATGACAGCAGGGCAATTGGACTTTGGACACCTCAAAAGAGACCCCTTAAACCCTGCCCAGAGCCCCCAGATTGGTCCCAGGATGGGTCAGTCCCCCCAGAACTGCTGGGCTTCATGCAGAACCACGGGAGGCTGCGACATGGCACTGCCCATGCATAAGCTCACAGCTTGGGCTGCAGGCAGCAACAGGAAGGAGCCAGCCATACCACTCTCCAGCCTAACACCACCCATTTCACTGAACCTGCCTGGGAAGATGCAATCCTGCAGGCAGCTCAGCATCCTCTCCCTACAATGCAGCCTGTGAGCCCAGAACAGGGAGCATTGCCTCCATCACCTGGTGCAGGGCAGAGATGCGCTGCGCCCTGTCTGCTCCCCCACCACTGCACAAAGCATGTGCTAGGGCTGGCGAGCTGCCAGCCCCCCCCACCCTGGCTGCCTCCTGCCCTCGCAACGCAAGGCTACCAGTAATTTTCCATCCTGGCTGTGGGCTCTGCCCTAACGAGATGTTCTCCTATGTCCCTCTAATAGGGCTGGGCCCCGTCCAAGTTTCTCTGTTCATTCAGACCCTTTCACTGCTCAAGCTGCCCACCAGTTCTGCAGGATGGCTGCTCCTCTGAGCCCTGCTCCTCCCTGCGCTCACAGCCCCTCTGCCTTAGGGAAACAGGAGGATTTTGTTGAAAAGGCAGGGAAAAAAAAAAAGCCCAGCAACCCACCAAGAAAAATTCCCATAGCTCAGCTGCACTCTTGGGCCAGGAACAAGGCAGCCCTGGGGACTTTGCCGTCAGCTGTTTCCAACGCTCTGTTAGTCATCAGCTACGTTGATTGGCCAAGCACAGCAGAGCGCAGTTGATTTACAGAGGGAGGTATCTGGCCCTGGAGCTCAGTGTGCCCACAGCATGCGTGTGGCACCATGCTGCCTTGAACTCCCTTCTCCTTGCGATGAAGCTGCTCAACTCAGCTTAGGCATTGCACTTTGTGGATCTGGAGAGCCAGAGGGAGATATCCCCAGTCCTAAGTGAGCGAAGGTGGAGAGGCAGGCCCTTCTCCTCTTCCTCACGCACCAGCCCAGTGGGGCCGATGCAACCAGGCATTGCTTCAGTGCCTGCCGTTGCTGGTCCAGAGCCAGGCAGAGGATGCAGGGGTCCCTCAGGAGCCAGCGTTCACTCACGCTCCTGCCTCCACATGGGACAGTGCATGGCTTTCCAGAGCAGGGGGGATCAGATGCATCTGGCAGGGAGTGTGAATACAAACTCCCATTGACTGCCCTGGGAATGGCTTGTCCCAGGAGGGGCAGAGAGGAGGCTGAAGGCATGGGTGCTGAGGGGATCCCTCTGCGGCCAGGCAGGAGCTGAGCATCCAGGAGTCTCCATCTCAAAGTCTCAAACCACCTCCAGGAGCACCAGAACCTTGATCAAAATATGTGGAAACCACAGAAAGGTTCACCCATCTCCCTTGGGTTTTGCATGTCCCAAAGCAGGTGCAACCTCTACCCCCACTGCAGTGTGCCCCCCCCCCCCCCCGCAACACCCCTCAGAGCTGCACCAGGGACAGAGAAAGGCATTCAAAGCAAAGGTGCAAAATGAAGGATGCTTAATGTGGTGTCAAGGTGTCTTAGCACCAGCAAACATATTGCTTTGGACAAGAGGTGCCTCAAAACACATAGAGAGGCACCAGGAGAGACAGCCAGCTGTGGGAACAGGTCTGGTGCATGAAGAGTTCTCCCACCACCAGGAGACACCTCTTCTGGAGGTGCTATTTCCCAGGTCCTCGCCTGCAGAGCCCACCTGCAGCCTCTCTGTGACTTGCTGGGCTGCCAAGGCCTTTGGGCCCACAGGCCAACCTCCTGCCCATCTCTCCAGAGCAGCCTCCTCCATCCCTCCCTGCCTCCTCCCAGCCACATGAGCAGGCAGCAGCAGCGCCCGGCCCCGCCATGCTGCTTCTGCAACAGCCCCTTTTCAGAGCCAAGCCAGGCTTTAAATAAATACCTGTCAGCAGAGCAGAGCCAAGCTGTTCAGAGAGTGACTGGATGTGTGCAGATACGTTTAGCAAGTTGATAGGTGTGAGACAGAGCAGAGACAGCAGGGTCTCTCTCCTCGGAGGCCAGAGACTGGCACGTTCTCAAAGGCAGCATTAATCAGCATTTTCAATTATGCAGCACCCATCGTGATGGAGCAAAGTTGCCCACTCTTCCCTTCCCCTGGAGAGAGGGATAATGCCATTTCCAAGGACTGGCTTCTCTGGCTGCAAGCTGCTGCGGTGGTTTAAGGGGAGGGTGATGGAGTGTAAAGACTCAATTGTTCTCAGAGTTTCCACAGTTCCCCAATTACCACCAACTGCATTTGGGGACACAGGGACCAGGTGCACTTGGGCTGCACCTCTCCGCTGTCTGGCTGTGTGCAGCTCGGCTGGGAGGTGGGGAGGGGGTCCTGCTCCTGCCTGGGTACCAGGGAACCTCACAAGCACACACCAAGGTCGCAATGTGGTGAGACCAGGACATGCCAGCAGCTGAGGGCACTTGAGTCTCGAAATGCAGACCACTTTCCCAGGGGTGTGGAGGCCCTGGGGCTGGCAGGGCAGATTTTTTAAACCAGATTAGATTTGGCTTCTAGCATTGGAAAGATAAGAAGCAAGCTCAGGTGAGCCCGTCAACCCTCCTACTGAGACAGCAAGATGCTGTTGATCCCTGCACAAGGCTGGATCTGGGTTCTGCCCTCTGTCCTCAAACTTCCAGAAGCCCTCGTAGGATGGGCACCCACCACCTCTCCCTGGAAGGTGGCAGATGCCCATCGTCTGCAGTAGACACGTCAGTAGGCTGTGCATGAAAATAAGTTGCTCTAGCTCAAACCAAAGCTTGGCCTGATACAGATGTCCCTGGGGGGAGGTGGGGGGGGCTCTCAGGGAGTCTTGCAGATGGCTGCAGCAGCCCTGGGTGGCTTTGGCGCTCCTTTGCTTGTGCAGGCAGAGATTGATCCAGGCGAGCTGAGCCCACTCCATTTGCACTGCCCAAACTCTCAGGACCTCATCAGCACATTGAGACAGAGCCAGGCTGGAGCCTTGGTCGAGGCTCCTGGGTAGGTGGCAGAGCCAAGGAAGGGCTGTCACACAGGAGGGACAGCAAAGCCTTGGGCAAAACCAGCAAGGGAGTGAATTGTCTGTGTGGGGGAGGCTGGCAGGAGTGGAGCCAGCTCTGCCCCAAGGACTGGGGGGCTCCTTAGGGTCACAGTCATGAAAAGAGAGGAGCCTAGAGCACAGGGAACACATCTGGGGTTCTCCAGGCATCAGCTTCCCTGCCAGGGTGCCTGGGTCAGGAGGGGGATGCAGCAGGGCAGAGCAGCACATGTAGGAAGGGCTCCAGCACAGCCAGTCCTCTCCCGGGCAGGAGAAGGCATCTGGAGGGGCCCAAGCAGCCACTGCAGCCCTTCCTCCTTGCTCATCCTGAAAGCCTTCACAGGAGCAGCCAAATACCCAGGTCCCCTTGCCTGCACCCCACCAGCTCTGCCCCTGACCTTCTCCTTGGCCTGCAGTTGATCAATACCTCTAGCTCTGGGGGGATGCATCAATTCTAATGATTTCATCCTGCTTCTCGCTAATGCACTCTCTTGTTGCACTACATTTAAGCCACGGACCTGGCAGATGCTGGGGAGAGAGGCAGAGGGCTGGCCAAAGGCACCATCACACGCTGTCCCAGGACAGCAGGTTAATTCTTAGCATCACCCCTTTGCAACACAACTCTCTCCACGACAGAGGCAGGTATTCAGCCCTTCCTGTCACGGCTCATAGCTTGCTGGAGGACCATAAACCTTCCTCTCTCAGCTCTCCAGCTCCTTGGAAAGACACATTCAGTATGGTTGAGTGCCTCAGCCAGGATTTTGGAACTTTTAACCAAAACCCACCAATGTGTCCTCACAATCCCTTATTGTCTCTTCACTCAGCAACTGCTCCTCTCTGGAGCTCCATCAAACTCCCTGTGCCTGTGTGGAGATGGGGGGACTCAAGGACACCCTGACCCAGAGATGGGGGGACTCAAGGACACCCTGACCCACCAATAATGGGAAGCATCAGCCAACATTTCCAGAGTCCTTTTCTCAAGGCACCCAACTTTTAGCCAGGATGAAAGTGCAGGCACTTAGGTAAGGGTGGGGAGTTCAACATGCTCCCCTGCCCTGCACACAGCCGCCAGCCAGCCTGACTGACTGCCTCCAGGTCCAGCCCCTCCAGGTGGCCAGCCTGCTGCCCCTCCAGCCTCTACCATGCCTGCCCAACCTGGAGGCACCAAATTTCAGCAGCTTCCCATTAAGAGCAGCCTGGACCCCACCTGGAACCAGGAGCACTGCAGGGGTGCATCTGTGGGAGCACCAACCCAGCCATGCAGCACACACCTCCCTGCCCACTCATCCTCCTCCTTCCCTTTTTAGCTCTGTCCCTTATAGGAGAAGCACAAGACAAAACGAATATGAAGTCACCAAACTGGTTTGGGGAGGTCTGGATACCAGGTGCTGTCCTGGCCTGTGCATCCTCCCAGCCCAGGGGCTTTAAATCCAATCCTTGTATCAAACAGCCCTGGAAAGAGTGGTTTTCACCAGTGGGTGCCAAATACCCATTCAAACCCAGTTCTCTTCCAGCCTCCACATATTCCTGTGGCAGTGTGTTGCACATCCCTGGGGTAAAATCATCCCTGATGTTGCTGCTAGCTGTGTGACTGTACTGTCAGTTTATAGCTGGTCCTGGCAGAGCTTCTGAAGCCCCATCCCACGTCCTGGGGTAGACTAAACAAGGGGCTCTGGCCCAGCCTGGCAGCGACCTTCACTGTGAATCCAGTCACATGCATCCCATCAATAACTAAATGCAAGATAACAAAATGAGCTGTCGCAGCCAATTAACATACTGGGCTTAATCAGCTTGTGGGCTTTCAGGGTGGAGGTGAGGAGCTGGCTCCAGGCCACAGGGGCGGGGGAGAGGCAAGGTGAGTGGTCTGATGGCCCAGTCACCCCTGTCTGCTGGCTCCCTTGGCCAAGAGCCAGGAGCAGGAGGCCGACGTGGGTGCTTTCCCAGCAGCGCACAGATGTGGCATCATCTCATGTCCGTGTGGACACCCTAGCCTCAGCCAGAGCCAGCAGAGAGGGATGGGCAGCCGCGGGGTAACCAGTGCAGAGACACCCCACGCAGGGTTTTAGCCCCAAGGCAGACCCCGTTTGTTAGGAGAGCAGCCAGCCACAACTGCCAAACCCAAAAGGGTTCCACTTAAAGCCAGGAGGGATCTCAACGTCTGTCGTTGAGTCCCTCTCAATTAATTAGCATCCTGCTGATTCTACGATTGAGGTGATTGCTAAGGAGATTAAATCGGTCTCTGCCACGAAGCAGATGCTGTTCCCGAGGCCTGATTCACAGTGATTTTCCTTTTCCTGTGCCATCCTGTCCTGCTGACTCAGCTGAAGCCCCAGGGTGCCGGGCGCAGCCTGGCCAGCCAGGACTCGGGGGCACTCCGGGGGTGAGAGTGGGATCGCTTTGCAGAGATGCTCAGGGGTTAAATGCCACTGCATGCCCAGGACTGCACAGGGAGGGCCTCACTTGGAGGATCCTGGTGTAAATCCAGAGCAGTGCTCATCAGGGGAGCAGCATGGCCACAGTGAGGCCTGGCCATCCAGGGAGGCGATGATCTGTTCACCCCATTCTGCCTGTGTCAGCATGGGACAGACTCACAGCCAGGCAGCTAGAGCTGCATTTGTGCAGCTGAGAGCCCAAACTCAAAGGAAAAATCACAGCTCAGCCTCCAAGCAGAGCTTGGTAAATCCACCACAACTGCAATACCCTGCTGATTCAGTGCAAACTTGGAGTAACCCTGCCGGTTTCACTGGAGCTAGCCCATGTTCACAGGGGCAGTATAGCAGAGTACAGCCCTGCCCAGAAAAACACAGGCTGCACCTGGCTCAGCTCTGCTCCACTCCACCAGCACTCCTTGGGTCTCCACCAGAACAAGTGAGGGGGGAATCTTCTCTGAAAGCCTTTCCAAAGGGTGTGACTCCAAAGGTTGTTCTGTTAATGATGACTAGGGCCTGTGCATGGCTCCCCCCTGAAGCCCACGAGCCCTCTGCTCCCTGACCCCAACTGCAGAGCTGCCCCCCAGCGGTGAAAGTGGCTGTTCAGCCACCCACAGGCACGAAAAGCACTTAGGAAAGGGGCTGCAGGATCCATCAGCTCCAACTCCCCCAGGTGTCAATTAAACACCTAAACAAACTGTAAAATCTTGTATTTGTAAGCGAGACAAAGGCAAGAAATTCATCTTAAATCATTGCTGTGATGGGAGCCTGCCTGCCAAGATACACCCGTGCTGCAGAGGACGGTCCCACAGCAAGAGAAACAGGCAGATTTGAGGATTGTTTTGATGGTGCCTTGGTTTCTGTATCTGCTTTACTGCTTCCTCCCAAATGCATCGCTGCCAAGCCCCCCAGCTACAGGACTATGTTGTTGTGTCATCATGTCCTCACTCCCCTTTTGCTCTAATGCCTCAGAAGAAAAGCCACGCTGCATCCTAAGCATTTGGCACCTTCTTGGTCTGAAGTAAGGGAAAAATTTGCCTTTTATGTCCAGCAAAAACCTCCTGTTTGTGAGGGTTTGTCATAATCCTCTTTGTGTTTCTGCTTTACCTAGGGAGAACCCAGAGCCCTCGAGGGACCAACAGGACAGCTAGAGACACGCCCAGCCTTACAAGCCACACAAGCTGAGAGCCCAGGTTGGGCTTTTGCAACCTCCATCTGCTTTTTGCCACATTTTTTGCATTGCAGCATCACAACAGAGATGCAACAGCACCACCAGGACCCTCAGGAGGCATCTCCTTACCACTGCCCATTTCTAGGCACAGAGAAATTTGGAGGTGGGCAAGCCTGGGACTGTCTGTAGGGTTGCAGTTTCTCAAGCTCATCTGCAGGCAAACTGGGATTTCCTACAGTGAAGCTATTTTTCTCTGATCTTACAGGATTCCAGCATACACAGAAGACAGCTTCCAAGCTTTAAAACCATCTTCACCCTTGGGTTCCCCTCTCCATTTCGTAGGCTAATTGAAAGTAAAATGCTTTTAATGCATAGTTGTCAACGAGAACCTGAGCCTGAAACAGGGGCAAGAGCAGTTCACAATGCATTTGAGTGCCATGACTCAAGCACAGCTCTGCTATCATAACATCAGGCATTAAAGACACACTTAGGAGAGAATACCAGTATGAAATGCGTTTGGTCCTGGGGTGCTGCTGTGCTCCTACACCTTCCAGCTGGAGCTGGGGAGAAGCAAGCCCCATGGTTTGTGTTTCCAAGAGCTGATGAGCAGAGGAACCTCACCTTCCCCCAGGCAATGCCAGCTGCTTTCTCTGACTCCAGTGATGCCACATCCTGACACAGCAGGATGCAGTGCTGCAGTTGCAGCCCTGCCCAGGAACAAGCACCGAGGCAGCCACATCCCGCACCTGCTCCATCAGCACAACATGCTGTTCCCCTGAGAAGCTGTGCCTGAAACTCTGCACCTAGACGTAGGCACAGCCAGAGAGCACTGCACTCTGCAAACTTCATCTATGTCCCTACATGCTCCTCACACCCCAAACGCTGCTCAGCCCAGGTTCTGCCTGTGCCTTGCCTGCAACCCAGCACCTAGAGGAAAAGTGGCTTCTGTCCTAAAACACAAGGGATTTCTGCCTTGCCACAGGGCTAGCTGGAAAACCCAAAGAAGGTACGTTTCCCCCAAGGCATGGGGGAGCATTGTGAAGAGCTGTAGCTATACGGCTTTACAGAGACTAACGAAGGTGAAAGACCATAGTGTGTCCTGCCAATCCAGACAGAAAGGATACGAAGGCCGCCTGGCACTGCTTGGCAGCCTGCCATGAGAAATAATTCTTCAAAAATAGAAGCGTGCTAATCTCAGGAACCTGCTGGTATTGTCAATGACATTAATGAAGTGTTTCAAAAACCAGAACAAATGCCTTGGCTTTTTGGGGCTGTGCCGCCCCTTGTAATTTTCCACAACAGCCGAGGAGTGGTCCAGCAGCGTGCTGCTCTTCATGCCACTCTGCTCTCCTGCACGCAGCCCCTCCAAGAGCAGCAGCATGGGGTTGGCTCTGCCAGGCTCCCAGCAAGCTTGGCACCTGCGCAGGAAAGCCTGGCCAGCCCTCAGCACCCAGGGAAGAAGAGGCTCCCAGGAGCAATTTCCTCTGTGAATCAAAACCCATTAAGCATCCTCAATGGAAATAGTGCCCGGGGGAGGTGGAACCTCGCTGTCTTCCTCCTCCCTCTTGTCTTCAGGCCTTGTCTCAAGCCCCCTCTGGGTTCTTTTTCACTCCCTGAGGTCCCTCTTCAGCTCCTGCCTCCTCCTCCTCTCCATTACCTCCTCATACATCTCCAGCTCTCTTCACCCCAGTCCTTGGTCTCAGACAAACGATGCGATGATGCGCAGCCTGGAAGTGATCCTGCAGTTTATTGACTGAGATGTTACACTGTTTACAATGGCAACTGGAGGCACTTCAGGACCCCTTCAAATGAGGCAGTACCACACTGAATGCTGACCTGCTTCCTGAAAGCCTTTGGATACTCCCCCTCTCCCTGCCTGCTCTGCTTCCCATCATCTCTTCCCACCTCTCGTCTCCTGCCCAAGCAGACCTATGGTGGCTGCCACCCCCTGCCTTACTCTGTGCAGCTGGCTGCCTTCCCAGGCACGCTGCTCCCATGGCCAGATGCTTCCACAACTACCATGGGAGGCAACTTCTCCAAGGCTGCTTTTCTTGCTCCTTGGCAGCTAGGAGAGCTCCCTCCAACAAGTGGTGGGGAGAAGAGGGCAAATGAAACTTTACTTCTTCTCCCTGTCTCTTGTCCCAACAAATTGATGAGGACATATTGTAGAAATGGGAACAGCCACAGGCAGACCATAGCTCCATCCACCGCAGCCAGGGACCACAGATGGCAAATTTGTCCCTGGCAGAAGGGCTTTGAATTTCTGGATGGTACATGTTGAGCACTGGGCTCAGAGCACTGGCAGACAGAGAAGAGATGTGTGGACAATGTGCTGGTCTCTTCCCTTTCTGATCCCTGTGAATCACAGCCTTTAAACACACACACTCAATCCCAACTCCACTTCCCAGGCTTTCCAACTGAGGAATAAGCAAGTAGCACTTTGTGAAGAAGGCAGCAGAAGCCAGGGCGCTACCTCCTGCAGCCGGCCCCTCCCCAGCCCACCACAGTGCCGCAGTACTCCTTGGGGCACTGACCGCTCCAGCATGAGGCAAGTCCTGCACTTGCTCAGGTAGTCCTGCATGCTCAGGCATGCTGCATGCTCAGCACATCTCACATTAAATGAAGTGGCACAGCCCAGTGTCTGTCCGTCTCCTCCTCTGCTACTCTTTCTTGGCAGCTTTCTCACCACTTCCCTCCTCATGCAGCAATCAGTAATACTTCATTGCCTCTGCCAACCATGACATCCACTCTTCTTGTATGCTCAAATCTAGGACAAGGTAGCGCAACCTAAACTCTGCTCTGAATCTCACTTGACTTGTGTTTTCGCCTGGCAGATACAACAGAAAGGCACTTAGACACCTAGTTTGATCTCACAGGCCAAATAGGGTTCTCGCTACCTACAACTTAAAAGCAGTTACTGTAGGACCTGTACAAAAAAAAAAAAATGTCTTCAGCGCAGTGCCCCCTCTTCTGGCTACTGACAAGCAGTGCATGCACAGGCACTCCCAGGCCACGGCCTTCCCGTGGTCATCCTTTCAAACTCCCCTAGCAACTACTGGGAAAACCCAACATGTTCACTTCAGCCAGCAGCAAAGAGGTTACTGCAGACTCTGGCAGAAAAGGAGCAAGACGGTGTCTCTAAACCTGCATAACACCAGCAGGGTATAAAGCTCCAACCTGACTGTGTATCTAACATAGGCTGAGATGACAGTATTGTTTGATCAGAGAGCACAATGTGAAGCTTCCAGCTTCATTGACCCTGATTCATTGCAGAAGTATCTTAGTGCTGAAGAGATCGGATTGATTTGTGGACATAGGGTCAGAGGACATGATAAACTACATAAAAACTGGCAGAAGCTGGCAGAAGCAACCAACCACTTCATTCTGCTGACCAAAAATAACTCAATGCCAGAGGACAAACTAAGACATTGTTTAGGGCGAAGGAGACCAAGGAAGAAACATGAATGTTTTGTGAAAGGGTAATTTAGATAGGTGAGAAAGTGTGTGTGTGCTGGTTGCAGAGCTATTTGTATTTAACTGGGGGTCACCCTCCACAGCTGCCTTTCCTGCTTGAAAAAAAATACATAGAAGACATAAACGAGGAGCTGAGAGTTTTACGAGAAGTTAATGTAAAACTTAGGTGAGGAAAATTTTTGTTTCACTAACCATTCCAACAGGAATTCACTGCCAGGGAGCTCAACTGACCATGTCTTCTGCTGTGTCAGTGAATGCCCAGCTCCAGCTTTGTTCACCATACGTTGCAGCCGGGCACAGGAACAGACTACCTAGGGAGGCTGTGGGTTCTCCTGCAGAGGCTTTTTCTAAAGGCCTGGCTGGACAAACATCATCCTGAGACGGGTTAGACAGGGCTAATCATAGAATATCTGAAGTTGGAAGGGACCCATAAGGATCATAGAGTCCAACTCCTTGCTTTAGGGGAAGGGCTGGACCAGGTAAGCTCACACCTCTTTTCAAAAACAGGCCATTAAAACCCAAACAAATATTCTTACGTGAACGCATAACTAATCAGCATCCCAAATTTTGCCTGTTTTTTATTTGATTGCAATGAAAACCATTGTGGCAATACTGTAAAATGCGTCTATGGACTGCTTTCTCATAAACATCAGTAGTCCTCCAGTTTAAAAGGTGAGGGACATGGGGAGAAATAACACTTAAAAGTCCTTTTCAGACCTCTTTTGTATAGTTCTGTAATGAGGATTTATTGTGCCATTCTGAAAATACACAAGTTCAAACCGCTCTAACTTATAGCTTGCTGCTGTGCAATCATAAAGGCCAGTCTGTGTTAATAAAAAGTGCAGAGCACTCTTTTGTTGTATTTCTGGACAGGGGAAAAAAAAAAGCATTCCAGCCAGCAAGGAAAAAAAACAAAAAAAAGAAGAAGAAAAAAATCACCAGAATATCAAAACTACTAACCAAATACAGTAATGTAAAATTACAGGATTAGATTTTTTAAGGGTCTTACTGGTGTTTATTCTTAAACACTCAAGGTTGCTAACAGTGACATTGCCTACTTACAAAAAGCCTACTTACATTGAGGACCACTTCAGGGATTTTTTTCTCCCCACTCTGAAAGCGGCTGCACAAAATGTTGGCAAATGAGCAACAGTCTGCTTGGATTTTGCACCCAGCAGTAGAGAAGAAAAATGTTCTTACAAATGCAGGAAAATTAGTTTGGATAGTCACCAAAACCAGTCCAGAAATTGATGAACCAGTGATTTTGGTTATAAACCAACTAGATGTCAAAGCCACCAACTCATTAAAAGAATCCTTTCAACTCAAAAATGCTTCTCATCACAGATGGACTTAAACTTGCTTCCCTTGCAGCTGAAGAACTGAACACAGCTTTGACATGCTACATGAAGTCTATGCTACAGTGCTTGGAGCAGCAGGGTACAAGTACATACACAGCCCATTTCCACCCACTACCCACCACTCTACAACAAAGTCAAGTTAATACAGAATCACCTCCATCCATCTTGTGTTTCATAAAAAATGCAATTTATAAAATCAATAGCTTATTCATTGGCTGGCAGTGTCTCCCTCCCACGACTTGAGCAAATAGCTATTATCCACATGGGCTAAGTCAGACAGGAACTACTTCTACACTCGCATGACTGCACGAATGTAGCTCCCGAACACATTACCTGTAAGAGAAGGGGAATGATATAAGCAGGACTGCACTATCTATCATGGCAACAGTTTTGTAGAGACCTGCACTTTCCGATCTATGACTAATTTTTCTGCTGCGGGGCAATTAACAACAGACATTTTACACTACGAGCCTCCCCTTACAAAATATTTATTCAACATAAAAACCCAAAAACAGATAATAGTCAAAAACTTCATGAAAATGCATGGGCTATTATGTGCCATTAAGTAATTAAGTGCAGCAGCATTTGATCTTGCACATACTTGAAATACTTGGTCAGGCACAGTTTCCAATTAGTCTCCTGTAGCAGGACAGCTGGCCCTGTGCAGCTGAGGCAGACATGCCAAGATGCTTGAGAAGCCAGCACACTGTCCCCTCTCACCACCCCCAGAGGCAGAGCTTTCACTCCTCTGGCCAAGGAATGGCCACGCACCCTTTGTACTTGAGGTTTCCAGTTTGAAGTATGCAATATCCAGGTGCATTTGCAAGTCCAGTAACAACTCCTCTAAGATGTGGATCTTGCTTTCACCTCCCAGTGATTCCCACAGAAGAGGAAGCGCTCAGTATCATTACGATCTGGCTTCTCCACTTAGGGACTCTGCAAGGTCCACCTTCTACAGACATTTAGAAGCACCCATAGGATGTCTAATACCTGCTTCCAAAGGACAACCATCCTAATGACTGCAGGAAATAAGTCCTACATCTGTTTTCTGTCTCCAATCCAATGGGACTTCAGATAATCGAGGTTTAAGGGCATCCACACAGGATGATAACTACTGTGCTGTTAAGCAAGTTCCAACTCCAGTCACTCCTACTGGCAAGAATGACATTTACTAGGATCATTTAGATGCATCAGAAGGAGGGAAACCCAGTTCATTTGCTCTGTCCCGTCTACTAACCAAATTTAGTAATCAGAATTTCTCATGGGAAAACAGATGGCTCAAAGTTTGATAATGGGGGAGAATTTCCATTAAAGTTGCTGCCTCTGATCCAGTCCATACTAACTCTTTGTTGCCTTCTGTTGCCTCCTCTGTAAAACAAGCAGAGGAGCTTAACACCCATCATAGAGTGCATCCATCGCAAAAAACACTCGCATCAAGCGAGAACATTCTCCACCCCATGCAGCATCAAGCCCACAAGGGCTGAAAGGGAGACAGAAGATGAAGCGGCATGTGAGCCCTGCATGGCCACTTCGCTTGCTACGTGGGTTAGAGGACGTATTTTTCTCCAGGGCACTACCACTGTGTACAAAAGTCAGCAAACTACCACTGTGTACAAAAGTCAGCAAAGAAAAACATTCCTGCCTCACAAAGAGTACCTGTTCCACCTCAATGTATAAGAAATGGGAAGAATTAAATGTGGTTTCTACCACATTTTTTTCCACATCATTGGGGCTCTCCAAAGAATGGGGAATCTGGAAACAGCTGTTCCCAGGAGGTTAGAATGGGAAGAGCAAGATGAAATACAAAGAATTAAACTTTTTTCCAAACAGATCTGGTATTGTAAAAATCAATTTGGAAGATAAAAGAATAATAAATATTAATTACCCTTTTAGAAAAATCCTCTCATACCCTTTCAGCCACCTAGCAAACACTGTAACTGCAAAAAACCTCAGGAATGGCATGAGCAAGCTGTAAAGCTATCCAGTGATGTGATGCGATCTATTTTTTATACCCTTGCCATGTGCCTTTAAAATTTGCACTAGTCTAATGCAGAGATGTTATAGAGAAGAATTCCCATTAATGGACAGGGAACCTGTCCTTCCCCAAAGCTGACTCATCTTTCTCTTCTGTGACAGACAGACTGTAGATCTCTCAATGTCCCCCACTGTAGCCGCATGTTCTTCAGGCTTTTAACCATCCATATCTGTGAACTTTCTTTTCCCATAATTCTGGACCAGACTGGAAGCTGTGATTTGAGAAGCCTGTCCCTTTTCCCAGCACTGGAAGTCATTCAGCTCTTTCTGGCCAGCTCGAAATAAGGCTCGCTCCAATTCATCCAGCCGAGCCACCAACGCTGATGCATCTTCGTTGTAGGCATTCTGAGAGGAGTCCATGATACGACGAAAACGGCTAATAAATGTCTAAAGAAGATAAGCAAAATTACTGACAGGTAACACAGAGACTTCTTCAGCTCAAATGCTAGAGGCCTGAGCTTTCAAGACTGAAAAGCCAAAGGTATAGGCTCTAGTTCACAACTAGTCAAGGGTCTGCAAACAGTGTAGCACCTGTTAATCTCTGATACAAAGACAAACCATTTCCTGCCTGAGCTGGGAGAGCAAGTGCCTGATATACTGGATGGGAAGCAAGCATGGAATTAGATTTTGGCTGCTTCCTAATGACAGGCTTGAGCAGACCACAGGGTATAACACAATTACGATCTATTCCATCTCACTTCACAAGCAACCATTGCTTTAGAGTGGGTGGAATGAATCTCATGCCACAGCAGCTGCTGCAGGAACATACAAGCTGCAACATGTGAATGGCCTGGAAGTTAAGCCAAACTGCCACTGTAGAGCATTCAGTATGCCGAAAAACACTTAACCACAAAAAAAGTAAAAACAAAACAAAAAAACAAATCTACAACTAATAAATAATATTTTAAAAAGCTAAGCAACAAGACATATTCAAGGATTTTTATTTCCCTCCTTATCTTTGCTTTTGGGAATAAAAAAAAAAAAGGGTCAAATCTCATTGAAAGCTATGGTTTGTTCTTTCAGAAGCTGATTTTAGAATCATCAGAACTGTAGTATTTTAGAGATTTGCTTATAGAATAAATATATTATAAATTAATAACTCTAATTTTGGCTTTGCCACCAAATAGTTATACTTCACATTTACAGTTCCTGAATATTTGGGAGAGGGGGGGGTTTTGGTGTTTTGTTTATTTTTTAAGTCAGCACAACTCCCCTCTTGTTTGCTTTTAATAAAGAGAAAGCATACCTTGCATACTTTGATTTTTCTCTCAACAAGTAATGTGTGCTAACGTGGCTTTTTTCCTAAGATGTCCATTAGCAGAAAGGGAAAAGACAAGGAAAGGTGTAGTCACCTCCTCAATGCAGAAAGCAACCTTTCAGTGGACAACTCCAAGAAAGCAGCAGTGCTTTAAAGCCTCTCTGCATCAGCCTTCATTTAAAGAATAGAGAAAGGAAAAAGAAAGAAAAAAAAAAAAGAAGGAAAAAAAATAACCAATAGCAATCATCCCAGACTACTTAGAGAACCGGCTGGAGAAATCGGAGAGCTGTTAGTGGTTATCTTTAAAAGCTCAAGGAGCACAGAAGTCCGGAAACTAGCAAAGATGGTATCTATCTTTTAAAAGAGAAAGAGGAGATGGAGAGGGAGGAAGGAAGACCAAGGGAATTATAAATCCATCAGTATCAATTCCTGGAAACATAACGGAACAAATAAACTATACATAAACTTCTGCAAGAAAATACTCTTCTGCAAGAGTAACAGCCAACATGGGCTTGCCAAGAACAAACTTTGAGAGACCAGCCTAGTTTCCTATTACGGCAGGATGCTAGCCCTTACAAAGGGAGGAAAAGCAGCAGATAGGTATCTGTCATGGGGCATTCTTGCAAGATTTAGCTAAACCACCCATAAGTGGTCGGTAAAGACAATTATCCATAGCTCCTGTCAGGAGGGAAGAACATACTGCGTGCAGTTCAACAGGGGTCTATCTGGAACTGAATACTGTTTGATATATTAATTAATAAACTTACTAAAGGAACAGAAGTTGTGCTTATTAAATTAGCAAACATGCAGGAGAAGGAGGAGGGATGACTGCAAGCATGTTGGGGAGCAGAACTCTTAATTCATAAAGACCCTGACAAATTAGAAAGATGGTGTGAAAACAATAGGATGTGATTCAGCTGGGACTAATGTAAGTTTTCACATTAAGGCAGAAATAGGGAACTGTACAAATGCAGGAAGAGGAACGATTGTCTGCATATGCAATCTGTACCATCTTACTGTGGACTGCAAACCAAACACATATCAATGTCACTCTATTGTGAAAAACATGATGCTGCACCACGATGAACAAAGAGCATCATGGCCTACAAAATTCATAAAGTAATCTTTTTGTTTTCATCAGCACAAGTCCTGAGCAAGAGACGGTATGCTGTTCAGGGCACTGCACGTCACAGTGGATGCAGATCAACTGGAAAGATACCAGCAGCGTGCAATAAGGACAATCAGAGGTTAGAAAGCATGATCCACAAAGAGATACCAAATTAATTGGGACTGTTGCAGGAAGGAAGAGAATAATCTGTCCTCAGCGTTTACTTTGTACGAGACAAACAGAACAGAGCTTGTATTGCTACAAAGGAGCTTTAGTTTAGACATTAGAGGAAACCTTCTAAGATCAAGGATGACAAAGCACTGAAACAGATTGCCCAGAGCAGTGTGAATTCTCATCGTTACAGAGCTTTAAACAGGGTAGAAAAATAGAAATAATAAGAGGGTGAATTAACTCTGCCTTGCGGCACAGGCACGATTAAATAATCTTATGTCTCCTCTAGTCCTGTTTTACAGGATTTTATGAAATACCATACTTACAGTGTGGAAACTCCAAGCTAAAATTACACTCCTGGATGTATACTTGAGGCTTCCACCACTAGACTGTGCAGTTGCTAAAAGCATCATCCTACAGCTTGATCTAGAAATCCATATTCAATCCAGAAGTCATTTGGATTAAAAGAGGATATTTTCCCTGAAGACTGCTGAGCAGCTGGGAACAAGAGGAAGATGGAAAAACGTAAAACCAAATTTCAAGACTTAGTTCAGATACTTGCCTGCAAGATAGTCTGAGCTATCTCAGGATTCTCTGGATTGTCAAAATTCAGGAGCTGGGAGCCAAATCTGTAGTAGTATGGCCCCATTTTATGCAGATCAACCACACTGGCATCAGCGCTGAACACTGTCCTCCAGGCTTCCTTGTAAATCTTTGGCAGTTCCACAGAAATTATTCTTCTTTTGCTTTCATACAGACCTTTAGCAAGCCACAGAGGTATTTCCAGCTTTGATCCCTGCATGAATGAGAAAAACTTAAAGTTGTCCTTGCCATGAAAATACACGTAAAGCAACCCCAAAGACAGACAGTGAACTTTATCAATGAAGATCCAGTATTACAAAAAGTCAATTTCGTTTTCAGAGCAGTCTACTGTAATTGTAATATAAACCAGACCCACTTCAGAGGCATTAATTATTACTGCAGGAGTCTGAAAGTAGATTTTTTAAATTGATGTTGTATAATCTAATAATTGGACGATTATTAAACACCAGGAAAAAACCACATGCAAAATGCATACAATAAAAGTAAAAATAACTTTTAAAAAAGGTAGCTAGAAGCTAAAACTTCCTTGCAGTGACCCCAAAAATAGAGGGCCGCTTGAGCATGGGACGCGTGAGAAGAGGTCCGCGGCGCGGCAGCGAGCCCACAGGCGCCAAGGCCCACAGGGGAGCAGCAACCACGCAGCCACTAGCGGCACGCTCCGCCCAAGGCAGCGCCTGCCGAGTCACGGCAGGGGGGACACGCCTACAGTTCCCAGTGTGACCCGCGCCTCCGCGCCAGCTGCCCACCCCGTCCCGCCCCGCGCGATAGCTGCCGGGAGTTGTGGTTCTCTACCTCTCCACCCACCCGTTACCTCAGGGATCGAGTCACCAGTGCTGACCCCCTGGCCTAGCGCAAAGGTCAGGGGCGGCAGGGTGCTCTCGGCGCGGCCCGGCAGCTTCTCCTGCGACATCAGGATATCGTCCAGCGACAGGAAGTTCTCTTCCAGGCCCAGCCCGGGGCCCACAGGGAAATATGCCTCGGACATGACCGGGCGAGCGGGCACCAGAGCGACCCCGACACCTCAAGTCTCCCGCGGCAGCTCCCGCGCAGCCACTCAAATCCCTCCCGCCGCTGCCGGGCAGCGCGCCTCCGCGCATGCGCCCCGGCACCCCCCGCCCCCGCCCCCGCCGGCGTAGCTGCATCCCGTGGCCGGCGGGGCTTGGTAGTGGGGTTCTTTCTCGTAGCTTCATCGGAACCGCGGTGGGTGCCCCCTGTGCCCGGGGTGTCCCCGGGAGCGCCGCGGTCGCGCTGATCCTGCCGCCTGGCGGCCCCAGGGCCCGGGCAGGCGCGCTGCCGAGCTAAGGGGAGGCCCCCCCCGGGCCTGGGGCAGCCTTGTCCTGCCTATGCCGGCGTTGCCTCCATTCACCACGCCGACGGTTGTCCACCGCCAACAGCCTTTATAGCAAGGGACAGCTGTGGCAGCGGCGCCGGCTTGCTTTCAGACAGGGCCCTGGGCAGTCACTTGCGGCTGCCATCTCCGCGTCATGCCAGCCTTGACTTTGCAGGCAGAGCTCTGTACAAGGGGCATCTCGAAGGCGTATCTCATTGAAATACATGCACCAGGCTGAATTTGCAGCAGTATGGTGTGCGTGGTTGCTCCCTGACAGCAGTGTGTTCGGCCTGTGGCCAGTCCTGCTGCCTGACAAAGTCCTTGTCCTCCAGCAGTACCTCTGGGCAGAGCAGCAGTAATGACCGGCTGGCCCACTGCAATGTCTCGCCCCCCAGAACAGTGGTTTTGGCAGGTGGAAGGATTGCCCTTATGCTTAAATACATTCATCTGAACCTACCAGCTAGCTGTATGAAATGCCAAGCGAATGCTGCTCATGTGGCTAGTTATCCCCGTGGGTTTGGGGGTTTTTTTTGCAATTGAGGACATGGGTCATCTTGCAGAGTACAAAATCAGACTGACAGATGTGGCTGTGCTGACTAGGCAGAATCACAGAAGCACAGAATCATATAGGTTGGAAAAGACCTTTAAGATCATTGAGTCCAACCGTAAAGAAGTCGGTATTAATGAGCTAGGTATGCCATGGATTTCAAAGTGAGTCTACATCCTGAAGTAATTTATTTTAGTGCTAGAAAATAAGTAATGAAGTCATATTTTGATGGCAGAATCAAATACCCTGTGCTAAATTCTGGGTTTGATTGTATAAGCATAACACCAGTGGTTACCCCCATTTTTATCTGAATTTTACTTCGTATTAGAACTTGACCTTGTGCTTTTTTTTTTCTCATTGTTTTGTTGTTTCAAATTAGTTCATTTTACATCACGTGAAAAGTTTTCTTGCTATTCCCTAAGCTGTATATGCTGAAAACATTACTCTCTTCTGTATATAGTGGTCTACAAAATAACATTGAAATAATCTAGTATATATTTCAGTCTTTGTTCTGCTAAGGAAGAAAAACAAACAACTGAGCAGGATTGAAACTGAGAGACCTGACAATCTCCCTGAAAAATAATGACGGGGGGGTTTGATGATTAATGACATTTTCAGTTAATGACTAAGGTGTAAGCCAATGCCTCTTCAATTATCTTTTAATTCTTAGACCTCAGCATTCTTCATGCTTCTGTTTGCTGAAGCTGGATCCATTGTGATTTGATACTGTTTTGTCTTCATTAATTAGCATGCTGGTACTTTAATATCTTGATCAAAGTCAAACCCATGCAAAAATAATCAAATTTGCACTAGTTTATTAAATCTTGCGCTATTTAATTTTTTACCAAGAAAAACAAAGCACAGGCAGTGGAGACTGAGACCTTAGGATGATGTACTTCCATCACTTATGTATCCCTTAAGTACCATGGCAGTATATGCTATAAAAATCCAGCCAACAAAGAAACGGCAAGCTTTTGTGAACTGTGGCGTGCTGGATTTGTGAAAATCTAAATGCTGTTAATTTGTTAGACAAGTATCAGAAATAGGAGCAGAGGAAATGTATACACGTGTGTTTGTCAATGTGACGCCCGCACACTGCTGATTTTTGAATGTCCCCTTTTCCCATTAGTCAGGTACGTTAAATCCTGACAACAGCTGTAAGGGAAATGCATGCTCCTGAAAAGAGATTTAATGTAAAAGGTCGTTTCTTGTAAGATGCTGAATTTTTATCTATGGTACAGAAAACAGACATTATATTAGAGTTAGCAATGTTAACTATTGTTCTGTGTTGTTTTTGTGGGTTTTTAATGAGAGATGAAGTCTTTCTGTTTGGAAAAGAAATCCTTCTATCTGTGCACATATTCCAAATGAGTTACAGAGCAATTTCCAAAAGCTCCTTCTCAAGGGCGGTTCTGATAAAATTATAATTTGCTGAACTGGATTAGTAAAAATATTCCCTGCTTAATCAGGTTTAGGAAACAAATCTCTATGCTAAATATGAAAGCTTGCACTGTGAGTGAGAAGAGAGAACTATGCAAATGGAATATGCTCTTTTCCTAGGGTGCAGAAAGACATCTAGAAAAAGAAGAAAGAAAAGCACTGTTGCCCTGTGTCCCAAGATGCCTCAGCCTGTAGCATGTGATACTGAAATAAGGCACAGATGTGTGGAAAGCCCAAGGTACTGGGCAAAGGTGAAAGAACACAAAGGGACAGATGTTTACACTCACTGTAAAATCAGTTGAAGAATTGTTCTTTTGTGAGAATTTTAAAGAATGATGGGTTTGGCAGCCAAAATTATGTCACCCCTTTTTGTTGTATGTTTGCCTTCTCATCCTGAGAAAGTTACTAGGCAGGTTCTTATTCTTGAACACTGGTGTGAGAATCTTAGTACAAAAATATGCATAATGAGCCCAGCATCCTAAACCATATTATTTCATAAATATGATTTCAAGACCTTCCTGAAAAAAGGAATGTCTTGTGTCACAGCTGAAATGTTGGTACTTGGAGGATTTGTAAACTGGAGACTTCATTCTCCTCCTGCAATTGGGTAAAGTCAAAACCCTTTATGTCACATGGAGCTACACTAGCAGAAGTAGCCTGAGAGGGGAATCAGACCCTGTAGCTTTACAGAGACAAATAATAACAGAATCCCTCAATAACCAGAGTAAAGAAAGGAGCAAAAGTGTGTAAGAAGAAGAAAGGGAAAGAGATGTTGAGAGAAGGCAGTGGTGGAGCAAGAGAGGCAGGAGGCAAAGGCATACGCCAAAAACTAAGTAATGACAGAGCAAACTATTACAGAAGTAAGTTTGAGCTGTGATGGGTAAAACCCAAATTACTTCCACGTATGGTAGATAAATTGAGAGGATTGCAAAGTGTGGGAAAGAATGAAAACTTAGAAATCAAGGGACAGCTGTTACATCCCATCTATGTACTTCTTAAATCTTGAATACCACAAAATTCAGCCAATTTAATGTCTCAGATAAATTCAGGGAAGCAAAATTGTTACCTGCTTCTTCCAGGGACTTTCATTTGATCAGAGCAGGCTGATGTCTATGTGTATTGCATAGTTGCTGAGATGTGTCATCTGTATGTGATGTTACGACAGAGTCAGCTGATACTGCCATCACGGGTAATTTAAATAACATTAAATACATGAAGTAAGACAACTGAAAAAGCTGCAGGATGTTGATGCGAGCAGGAAGTGCCACTCCCTGTGACTTGTCCTTACCTTACTTTTTAAGGTCAAAGTGAGAGAGGCATCCTCAGTCTCTATGTATTGGACTAAACCACAGCACAAACTAGGGTTGCTATTGAGCCTTTGTCCCCTCTCACGTAGAATCTCAATTGCCGTATAGGATTATAGTATGACTTGCTTTTCTTATTTGTGTTTGTTATCAAGTAATCAGAAGCACTGGCAGGGTTTTTGGCTGTCTTAAGATCCCTAGATGAGGAAAGTGACTTCAGTGGAGCCAGAATCTCACTGTCTAATCCTGGCCAAGGGAGCCTGAGTGCATGTGTAAAACTCAGGCATGTGGTGTGCATGCTTCTGAGAGCGGAGCTTTCTGTTTCATGGTGTCCAGCTGATAGAAGGCAACATGTTGTAGCACATATCCTTCGCCCACATCCCCTGGCTTTCTGATGCTACTTAGATCATTCCTTTCCCTCCTGGAACTTTCACTCAACAAATTTGCATTTCCTAATCAGTTAACTTGCCTGTGGCAGTGCTAGTTCTTATTTGTAAGTAATGCCATACTGTATCTTTGATACAAGCTTTTGCAACCCCTTTGTTGTGCAAATATGGGCATATAACTCAAGTAAACTAATTGGCTTCAGTAGGATTATCGTAAGAGAGTTAAGTGCTACATCATGTGAAGAAATACTGCTCTCCAAGAGATAGATTCTGCAGTCCAGTACAACTTTATTTTTTGAAGGAAAAGCAGTGGCAGCACAAGTCAGTAGTTAAACCAAGGAGATAATCACTTTCCTGTTCAGTCTATCTGCAAATGTGAGAGTTCAGCAACAGTATTAATGATACACTATATTCATATTTACATCTCAAAGTATCATTCCTTTCCACGTGGAGGAAGGGAGGAGGATTGTGTCACATTTTGCAGATAGGAGAACAGCCACAGAAGAAGTGAAGGGATTTAGGGTAACCAAGCATCCTATGGGAACGGTCTTCTGGCTTCCAGCTTCTAGCCAAGGGTCTCTTAGCCAGAAGGCAGCAATATCAGCAGGGACTCTGGCCAGCTTGTACAATGAATTTCAAAATCTTTTAAGCACCTAGCAAAAAGGAGTATTGAAGTGTTAAGATAAACCAGATGCTATAGCTGGTATTGCAAACAGCATTTTTGACAAACAAAGTGAAAACAGAAGCATTTCTAGAACTCTTCATATTTTTTTCCCAGCTGTCATTCACTGTGTAAATCTCTGTTATTATGCGGGAGTGGATTGAGCAATTTCCAAGGCATTTTTAACCATTGTGTAGTTTTGCTGGTAAGTGTAAAGTCACAGCTAAATCAGCAGCAGGCGTTTGATGAGAAGGTTTCTTGTTTTAAGGAGTGGTGTCATGTTGCTAAAACTTTTTATGATTTAGATGGGAATACTGCCAAAATTGTTGGTGTTTCTTGCATTTGGAGTTCCCTAGATAGCAATTTACTATTGTTTTTGTTTAGAAGTGTGGGGAAATGGTAATTGTGATAACTGCCTTCAGCAAGAAATTAAGGAAATTGCTGATTACTGTGCGGAATTGTATATCTGCAGTAAATTCAAAAGGGGTGAGATTTCTCAAACTTCTGGTGTCTCAGGGTGACTGTGATGATGTGAGTAGAAAACTCACATGTATTTTTATTTCATTCACATCCACTCACATGATGTGAATGAAAGAAAAGTACTGTGTTCATTCTTGAGAGGGAGACCCTTTCCTGCCTGTAAAGTACTGAAGCTGCTGAGCAAAACAATGACTGACTCCTTTCCACATAAGACATTAAACATCAGCAATTTCCTTTTTCTTATGTCTCACCATTCGCAGTAAATATCCTAGGGAGATGTTGGAAATTATGCTTTTCCAATTAAGTTATTTGCACTCCATCTCCATTCAGCAAAAGGCTGCTCAATGCCCAGAGACAAAAAATATCTAATGAATCAATCTTTGTGCATAGAAGAAAGCATTTTTTTTAAGAAATTACATAAAAACTAGAAACTGATGACCTGTTTGAAAGGAAGATATGGGGGTGGGGTGCTCTATGAGCTTCACTTTCTGAATGATATTGGGCTTTTTTTCTGAGCTATCCAGGACATTTCCAGTAAAAGCAAGCTAAAATTTGCAAATTTTACCCCTGTAAAGAAAAGAAAAGATTATTCTTTGTCTTTCAGACTCAAATAAGCAATTGTAATATCTGACTACAGATATTTTTAATATTTTTCTCTTTATATCCTGATAATCTTTTTCTTCATTCTAGGTTCTCACTCTTATTCATGTTAGTCTGGAGAGTTTTATTAAGTGAGTGAGTTATTGAAAAAAAGGCAACATTACTTATTTCTCAAGATCTAGAATAAGAGCTTGAATTCTGAATTGCAGGGAGAGTAGGTTCATATCAACTCACTTATGTATAATCAGGAAGTGTAAACATGAATGTGTAAACATGAATGTGTAAACATGAATGCTACTGATTTCTTCACTGCCTTCATTCAGGTTTCTTGTATCTGGCTTTTTTTTTTTTTCCCTTTATCTGCCATGTTGTCTACACCAGTGACCGAGGATCACTAGCTGGAGAGGATGGCAGGCATCTGCATTTCAAGTTTTCAACTGCCTGTGCCCTTTGAACCATGGTTTCCGTGTTACCAGCATTACTCCAGCCCGTCATCTGTCAGCATGAGATGAGCAGAATGCTGATATTCCAGGGATCTTAGAAACAGTATTTCCCTTTGCTTTGTCAGAGTGTGAATGCTCCTTTTGGCCCATGGCTTGCTGTCTTTGGCCAGCAGAATCTCTGAATACCTTAAATCTGATTGTCTCTTGGCTGCTGCTTTTTATTTCTGGACTACGGATATCTGGTCAGGCTGTCTGTGACGGTGTGCTTTCCCCGCCCCTGACCTTTATCTCCTGCAACCCTGCTTAGGTGATAACCACCAGTGTTGATCGTAATGGATGGATTTGGTCATGATGGCTGCATTGGCTCAAAGTGGATTCAGGAGACAGGTAACAACACAATAGCCTAGGGCTATTGTGCAAAGTGCCCACCAAAGAAACTAAAATCTGTGGTCGGCATGCAAATATGACTATGCGTCAATCATCTTATCTCCCATAAATAGTGAGCAGCCCAAGAGCCCTTTGAGCTCTCCTGCACGGCAGCGGGCTGCATGCCAGGATCTCCCCTTGAGTAGGGATGCCTCTCAAGGTTACTCCTCGAGGCTGAGAGATTCCTTGCCGCAACAGATCCTCAGTAAGTGACTAATAGCATGCTAAACTTTGAAATCTTAGCTAAGTGATATAAAGGATTGATTGCACATATATAATCCTTTAGACATAAACCGTTGACCAAGTCTGGGGCTAGGACTGGATCTAGCCGCACCTAGACTCCTCTCTGAGAAGGAGTTTAGAAAGCGAGGGGATCCTTTTCTGAACCTCGTGACTCAACAGGAGGGTCTCCCTGACAGTTTTGTCTGACCCTGTCCTCTATGCAGTAAATAATCAAGTGTACCTCGCCATCAAATCTTGTTAAAACACTGTCACATTGAACTTTGCTAACTCCCTATTCTATATCAATAAACTATATTTTTACTTCTCTCTTACTAGTGAAGTGCACTCTCACTCCATTCGTGACAATGTCCCATGTTTTTGAGGCATGAAACTTTTTCTTCTCGGATCACATATGGGAAGTGAAATGTAACAGCACCTTGCTGGAGCACATTGCATCATGTCAAAAAGTAGAGAATCTTGTTCGCAGCTTGTGAAGAGGTTTTTTTCATCCTTCAGTGTAAAAAATGCTATAGAAATGTCACGTTACACTGAATACATACTGAGAATTTGGCTAATATAATGTGATTATAGTCAGAATTCGCACACCAAAAATTCTGTGCCCCAGTGGGAAAGACTATTAGTATAATAACAACTAGGAGGTCCAGGAGGAGCAGAGCAAAACCACAGTTTCTCGTTTGTATTCCTGGCATCTTTAGGAGACAGAGAGGTAGCTGCTGTGAATGAGAGGAAAATGTCTAAGAGGTGGGCTGATAGCAGCGTTTTCTGAGCTGCTGAAAGGATGCCTGTAGAGTCCTGCAGGATCCACCCTCTCTACCCACTATGACTTGCCAGACCACGCAAGTAATCCCAGGTGGTGGGAGCTTGCAAAGTGTGTGGGGAGAGTTTGAGATATTAACCCTTGGAGTCAAAGGATTAAGGGGATGATGCAGTTCATTTTGAACATCCCGTCTGGAAGAAGTCCAGTGATTCACTGTGTGGGAGAACACGAAGAAGAGACAAGACAGGCAGCTTGCACCGTCTGACAGTTGAGTGGCTCTGTAGTTCTGAGAACGTCCTGTCACAGTGTATCCTCAAATCTGACAGCTTGTGTCTTTCAGGCATGGACTACTCTTTGATCCTATAAAGTTTATCTTGGTTTTCATGAAACACCCCTGTGTAAGTGGTCAGCAATATATCTCATTGCTAGTAAGTCAGCAGTGTGCAAGTGTCATCAGCTAAATATCCAGGAATGTTATATTCAAAATTGACAAAACCCCCTGAGATATTTTAAAAGCAAATGTATTTTCTCTGGACTTTGTGGCTTGTACTCAGTGGCAGACTTTATCACACAAACCCAGGTGTAGATTTTTGGCAGGGATTTAACCTCTTCTAGGAGAGACTGCCTATCTTTTGATTTTCTCATTTTCTTGTAATCCTGTATTTACAAGCAGAGCTAGTAAAATAACAGAAAGGCACATTCAGTGAGGAAGGTTTGGCAAACCCAGAGTAGTCTCATTGAGATGAGTGATGGTTTTAGACCTTATTTTCAAAATATGGAGTTCAAAAATCTATTTCCTTCTCACAGAATTTCAGGGTCAAATATCTCCATGGCATAAATAGATGTAAATCCACTACAGAAAGTGCAGTTATATCCGTTCACCAATGATGATTTTTTTTTTTGTTGGTAGTGTCTTTCAATATTACAATTACCAGTCCGTAAAGAGATTGAAGCCTTCTTTGATTGGTGCTTCAATGCAAAGGCTTTGCTTTTCTTCTCTTTTGAGTATGTCTCCATCCTGGAGCCTCTGAGTGCATTAAGTAATGTGGCTAACATTTTAGCCTTTCCCTTGTGTCCTTTCTGACACTTGTATGTAGTACAGAGTTGTTTCTCTGTTTTGTCTCTAAATGCCTATGCTGCTATGGCTTTCTAGTAGAGATGTCAGACTGGATGATAGTCATTTTTACTTCAGGTGAAACATGATTGGGTTTGTCATTCCTAACGAGCTCATTCCACAGACCAAGGCTCAGCTCTGCAACAGTTCTTAGATGCCCAACTCTGTTAGGAGGTAATTATCAATGCGACGTGAGGTACCAAAGAGGGACTTCACAGCTCTGTAGGTATGGCTTATTGGTTTCCTGTACAGATGAGCTTTGTTCACATGGTGGAAAATTTTGTTCCAAACAGAACCACGTGAAGGAGATGAAAATCTCAACCAGGTGAGACCTGCTGGTGTGTCTCAGCAGAGACAGTTCGGGCCAGTGTCAGAATGGCTGGTGAACTGGGATGCACCTGGGAACTTCTTGGTCCACACAGCAGATTTTTGCCTCTTTTCCACAAAAGGTGGAAACACAGAGATGGTTAGCATATCTGAAATGTTAATGATGTGAAATGCGTGAGTCAAACCATGAAGGTAAAGGTCAAATGCAATTGCTTAAAATTACAGCAGGTTGTTTAAAACATCCTTTGCATTCAAGCCTACTTTGGCTTTAAACATTAGGAATAATTTTATTCCGGAGCATTGTACTGGGTCTGGCTGGGATGGAGTTAACTTTCTTCATAGAAGCCTGTATGGTGCTCTGCTTTGCATCTGTGGCTAAAACAGTGCTGATAATGCACTAGTGTTTTGGCTATTGCTGAATAGTGCTTGCACAGTGGCAAGACTTTCTCTGCTCCCTCCTCCAGGGAGTAGGCTGGGGGTGGGCAAGAGATGGGGAAGGGCCATGGCTGGAACAGCTGACCAAAGGGATATTCCATACCATATGATACTGTGCTCAGTAATAAAAGCTCAGGAAAATGAGGTGGAAGGGGGTACAGTTGTGGTCGTGGCATTTGTCTTCTCAAGCAATGGTTACGCATGCTGAGACCCTGCTTCCCAGGCAGTGACTGGACATCTGCCTGCCAATGGGAAGTAGTGAATTAATTCCTCTTTTTGCTTTTGCTTCCCCTATTAAACTTGATCCATGAGTCTTTTCACCTTCCTTCTATTTTCTCCACATCCTGCAGGAAAGGGGAGTGAGCGAGAGGCTGGGTGGGTGTTTGGCTGCTGGCTGAGGTCAACCCATCACAAGCACTAGAAAATAGACACTTAGCTCCTGTTCCTAATAAACATTGTTCAACTTGTTTCCCTGCATGAGGTTACATTTTTATTGCAGAATGTTCCTCTACTTTTAAATTTTCCCTTGCATTCAGTTTCCTTCCAAATAATTAGTTGAGGAGGTGATGGCATCATAACAGTTTGCTCTGACTGTCCACAGCAAAACAGTTAGCTATTTCTGCAAAGCTGATTAGGAATGACACCCTTAAAACTATTGAATTTAAATTAGCATTTAGGTTTCAGAGTTAATGTCTCATGGAAACCCAGCTTCCTGAGATGTCAAAGAGATGGTATTGATTCCCTTCCCTAATTCAGCAGGCTGGTGCAAAAAGGTTTGAAGAGCCACTCCTGGACTACACAGACAACTCTACAGGAGCAGTTTAAAACTGTAGATTCATATAGGTTCTCTGCCCAGCTTTTTCATCTGATGCCAATGCAAGCTACCTCATCCACAGAAGGTTCCTTACAAGAGAGGTCTGACCTCCCCAGGAGGATGGCTTTTAGCAGCTGGCTGTGAATATGATTTATCTTATTTGCAGTCTCTTCATTTCACTGTGTCAGTTCTAGGTAACCTCTTCTAAGCCTTGCAGCGGCCTGATTGATGATCCCCAAAGAAGTTTTAGTTTGCCACTGCTGCCAGCAAGTTCAGCAAGTTCAGCCTAGCCCAGCCTCTGAGCACACGTACCAACGGTGTCTTCACACCAGTGTACAATACAGTTATTTCTTGATGTTTTATTATTTCCTTCTTGTCAGCTTCTCTTTTGCTTGCGCTTCCTGCAGTTTTTATAGAAAGGTATTCAAAAAAGGTGGGTGAACTGATTCCTTGTTAATTGTGCTTGCTCTGTATAATAATGGGTATTTCTAACAGAATCCATCCTTTTAATCTGATTCTTTGTCACATATACAGGAAAACAAAATGCCTTTAAGACATCATATATTTGTAAAGAACATTAACAATGCAGTGAGGTAGATCAGCTTCATACATTCATTTGAAGATTAGGGTCTAAATTTAGATTTGTTCCCCAATGAGAAGGGGTTTGTGGCCTCAATTTCTATAGCTGTTTCAATCCAAAACTACCACAGCAGTTAGCGCAATGAGAAGGCTTTGATTTGGAGCTTGGGACTGAATGATATATTAGAAGCTAGACCTCCAGCCTTTAGTAGAAATGCATGGCAGAAATTCCTTGCATGCCTGACTTTGGTTTCTGTCCACCCCTTCTGTTGAGCTCTCGATTTCACCAAATTCCCCTTGATTTATGGCATGTTACTCATAAGGCCAAGCTGTCCCTGGATAATGTAATAACATACCATTCGTGTCCTTCATAGGTTCGTGGTGCTGAAAGCATAGGCTTGCTGTTGCAGCCTCTTAACTTGCTTTCACTGTAACATTCCCTGCTGTGATGGTCTGTAGAGTGAAAGCCGTAACTGCGGGTGGGAGGTTTGTTTTGGGCTAGAAGTGTTACCCTGATTTACCATCAGTCCAGCAGTACAATGGCAACATGTCCCAGAACTGATGTGATTGTCACTGTAGAAGAGCTGCCATATTATCTTTAACACTCAAAACTACAAAGCATTTAAAAGTATATGGGCAGACTTGCTAAGTCACTCTTGTGTAGCTTATGAGCGAGTCTTATGCAGCATGCAATGCATAAGAGGTCAATTCTTGAAAGCATTCTGTCTTTCTATATTAAGTGTAATAATCTCTGGCCCTTGTATATGTGTGTAGCCTCCACCAGGGAATATGGTAATGAGTTTGCATACCAAAGAGATATTAAATCCCGATTCCCCTTCAGTAATGTATAATGTCAACAGAAGCCTTTGATGAATGCAGCTTCTTCTTAATTAGATGCTTGAGCAGGAGATTATTAATCCATTTATCTCAAATTCTAATTGTACCATGAATTCCTTGCTGTTTTATGCCTAAGTTTATGATCATAGTTATCTTCCTAGAACCTTTAAAGAGTTATACTCATAAATTAATGTATTTCTGGAAACTTGAATTGTTGTATTCCTATTTGTATTACTTTCCTCAATATGTGTGTTTGTAAATATTCTGAAAGCCTCACTCCATCAGCCAGGGATATCTCGCCACATAACAATTCAGCAGTTGTAGCTATATGCCATTTCCATGGTAGTGACATTTGACCTTTAAAAAAGTGGATTTTGGCACCAGTAAGGGGAACTGGCTGATTATCGTGGCAAAAGCTGATCTTTATGTACCAGAATTGCTGAGTGGGCATGATTTGGGGACCTGCCAGCTTTCAAATGCATGTTAAAACCATAAGCTTAGGTTGTGATACTAATGTATATTTACTAATGATCCTATAGATCTAAAAATCAGTCCTAGGAGATTCAGGGCAAGCCAGTCCATTTTCTAAACCAGCATGTAGTTGCCTGGATGACACACATTTGCCTGGATTTGAAAATATCCTCATAGCAGGCAGAAGCTTTTTTTCCTTCGAACACAATGAATTGGCCTAGTTGGCAATTCATGGTGTGTACTGCAATGGCTCCATCTGCTGAAACAACTCATAAATCACTTGCAACTTCAGAAAGTTGCAGCAAATGGGATTCTTTCTCCTATCGTCTGTGCTATTAATGCCCTCTGTGTTTCTATGTCTAGAGTGGGCTACTTAAGAATAGACTAAGAACATATTGCAGTTTCTTTGTCTGTATGTGTGCCCACACAACAGAGGGATGAGATCAACAGGCACGTGGCTGACATTCAGTCAAGTGGAATAATAAATGATAGTGAATGAAGTCACTTTCTCAGAGTGTCCCTGTTTTTATATGGGCTGTTGTGTAGGGCTTGCTGTGTGCAAGCAAAGATTTAATGGCACCATCTAAACTGTACAGTGATATCTGGGAAGAGAGAAAGGTATTAGAGTGAGGGTTTTTCTTCTGCTGTGTTCTATGGTTTTAACTATCTATACTGGCTGCTATTAAAAGTACAAACAAACGCTACCACAGTTACTTCCTATTCTAAATACAGTGGCAGATTACAGCTATTCTAGCACCTATGGGCTCACCCGTTGCCAAATGATTGCTTTTCAGTGGAGTTACTGATGTCCTAGCTGACAACATATCCCAGTTGTCCTTTCCAGTGCAGAGTGTGTTTCTCATTAAGGTCCCTGTATCTCACTGCTCAACAAATTCAGACTGGGATGAGGCTGACTGCTCCCATCCTTTCAGTTCTAGGAGGACCCTTCATGGTGGACACTGAATCTCTGTTGACATGCAACTGGGCTGAGTTTAGTTCCAAGTATGTATAAAATAAAATTATATTTGCACAGCTGAGTGTCACTGCATCTCATTTTAGACAAGAGAATAATTTGTAGGTGTCTATTTTGGATGCATCTGGCAGGCTGTATAAACAGAGATATCTGTTATCTGATTGGCAAACACAGAGGAGTTTCTTGCATTGTCTGCACTTGGGAAGCTACAGTAACTTGGTGTGTTAGCTCCTGCTTCACTTTAATTTTTTTTCTCCTCTTTCTCTTAGTTGGAGGGCTGCTGACCTTGTTTGTTTATCTCATCATTACCCTGAAACTGTTCTACTACTACCGGCTGAATCAATGGCATAGGGAGGGGAGCACCAAGTCTATTAGAGGAACTGTCAGGACACAAAGTCAGCAGATCCCAGAACCCTTCTGTCAGTGTGACTGGCAGCAGACATTAAAAATTATGATCTGTTTATGCGTGGGCTGAGCTCAGAACTGGGATTTCTGCACCCTACAGTTTTCTGAACCCCTCCCAGTTCTGCCAAGGATGTAGTTTGTGACTCAGAGAAAGTCAGTTCTCTCCTTTTCAGTTTCGCTATCAGTAGAGAGAGCCTTTGGGCCATGTAGACATCTCTTGCCTCACCAAGACTGGAAGGATTCATTAACTTGTACATGTCAAGGCATAAATTGCTATGCAGGGCCAGACCCTGCATCAGTCCATCAAAGGGAGGTTTTACAATTGACTTTGAGGGGAGGAGGACAGTGGTCCAAATGCCTACAAATGGACAAACCCCACAAAGATGGGGCAAGTTAATGCATAAATTCCTTCCCCTCTCTCCTCCAAACCTCTCTGTTTGCTTTTCTTATTAACTTTAATAATATTCCTGCTCAGTCTTCAGGCTCAGTTTTCTCCTGAGCATTGTTTGTTCCCTCCATTCTTTCTGGCAGACCTCTTCCGCTTGAAAAAGGCACTTTGATTCATTCTGTGCTCTTGTCTTGGAACTAATAAGACTCATCCTATCTGGTGAGTCAAAGTTCCTCTGCATCTCTGCCTTGTGGACTGAGTGAAGCAGAGGCTCCGCGGAAGACAGACATGGGATCATATAAGTAAAGATTGGGTAAAGTGTATGCACAATGTGCCTAATTCAAGTTGGATAACTAATTCAGTGTAAAAACATGCCTTTTTTGCCATGGAGGTGTAGCCTTAATGAGGAATAATGGCTAAATTTATTTCAGTTTTTCTCTGCCTTTGACAAATTTGAAAGCAGTGTTAAGCTGATGCTGAGCTTTTTTTTGAATATCACACTGCATGCTTCTTCTTAGTCAAAGTCTTATTTATTCTGCTTTTTAACCTTTCTCCTCTGCTCTTCTTAGAACATATGAATCTTTTTTAAAGTAGCACAACAATCTTGCAAGAAAATCCTGCTTTCTGGTTATACCACTAGTATTTTGTGAGGCACATCATAATCTCAAAGGGGAGATTTTTCATGACAGGATCGCCTTTTAAATAAGCCCAAGAATGACAGTGTCAGATCCAGGCTTCCCATGTTGTCTGCGTGTGGCACTAAAGAAGTAATTTATGCCAGAAGCCAAAGAGGTACCTAAGTGCCTAACTCACAGCTGACACCCTAGAGACAAGAGGAAGTGATGCTGAGTAGGAACTCATAGTCAAATGCCAAAACACAATTAAAGACAATTAAGAATTTGTGGAGTAGTTTGGCTGTTCCTCTGTGCCCTCTTTGTAAGAAGAGGACAGCAGCATTTTTAAGAAGGTGAGTTAACTCCCAGGTGAGTTTAAAAGGTACACCAGTTAGAGACTGTGGGTGCTCAGAGTCTGGGGTGGAGGAAGGGCCCATTGAATCCCAGAAGACAGAGGGAAGGGATCCCTCACCCAGTTTGCTGGAGACTGCCCAAGAATCAAAGCAAAAGCAGAAAGGGATAAAATATTCATGCTGATGCCATCACCTTGACTTCATGAGAAGCTGACTGGTGCAGTATCAGCCATTCGTGGTTACGTAACATCATTTGTGGCCTCCGATTCACCTGATCCCTATGATCCCTTTTATGCTTTTTGTTCACAGCAGAGCATTCCAGCCATTGCTCCAGGAAGAATGAAAGAGGACAGTCAGAGCAGATCACGTACCCAGTGAACCTGAAAGTAAAAGGTAACTAACTATTCGTCCTTTTACAGTGGTTACCTCTTCTCTGTCACCAGAGTAGGATTTTTTTTACAAACACTACATCAAGTTGCTGAGATAGGCTAGCAAGTGGGTAGTTTCTGCTTCCGCCAAAGGAACAACTATTGCTTTCATAATCTCTTACATGTGACATTATTTCTTCAAAATCAAACCTTTGTTGGAAATTACTGTTTTTAGAAGTGACCTAAGATTACCATCTTCAAGCTTGATGTTGTATATTTGACAGCACTTCAGGTATAAGAAGTACTGCTGTTTCCTCCTGTCTGGTCTTTTGTGTGTGTATGTGTCTTTCACTAGGCAATGGAGGCATAGAAAAAAATTTTCCAATGGAAAGCATTTTTATAAAATCACAAGTGTTGGTGGCTAGTGAGTATTCCAGGGCACATGAAGTTCCTGGAAACATTTTCAAACATGTTTTTGTATCATCCGTTTTTGGTGGCTGATAAAATTAATTTGTATCTTTGAAAAATTCCTTCACTTCGACTCCTTGGGTGTTGTGGAGCTTCTTGTGTTATGAAAGTCAGGGTATTAGTTTAGGTTCCTAAACAATAGTCTAACATTAGATACCTGTTTATTAAAAATCCCCAAACACTTCATCATGAGTTTCATGTGTGATGCCTGTCTCACAGTCCTGCAAGTCAACAAGCAAGCCAGTCCGTTTTGTAGAGGACTAGTAATAGTGCCTGCACACTGTACAGCTGTGCAAGAGTGTTCTTCGATCTACCAGTGCAGAGATAAAACCCTGCTAAGAGGATGTGTTTGCCTTAGAAGCTCTCTTCGATGGGTTCCCACTTCCCCTCTCATTTATGAGAGTTGAGCTCTGTGTCTGCTAAATTCCACTGAACAAACACTATGTCAGCTTTTTAGCATGAGACTTTGGGGTGCTATACCCTTACACATCGCAAAACGTTTTGTACTAAACATGACAAGGCAGCAGTCAGGCAGTCCAATTTACAAATGCAGTGAATTTTATCTGCCATGCAGTGCAATTTGGGCTTATGAGGCTCTTTCAGTTTTGTCCTTAGATCAAGGTTATAAATTTGATGAGTGCATGGGCACCTAGGATATGCAAAAATAGAGAACAAATTCTTCACTGCCCCGCCCTATCAAGAACATTCTCATTGACTTCAACAAGCCAGCAATCACCCTATGTCAATACAGTGTAGATACTATTTTTTCTATCCATGTCATTCAGTGTCACCCCATCAGTGTTGCGGTCCTGCACTTGGCATCATCTGCATCTCATTCTGTTTACTACCACATTATTAGTTCTGAAGGGAAGCTTGAAGTCCCTGTTCTTCTTTTTACATGAGGTTAACTTATGGTAGGGATTTAGTGATGTGCTGGTCATGGTTCTGTGCAGTCACAAGAGGATGTACATGCTCCATGGGCTGGGAATGGTCTTCATAAAGCCCGAAGCTCTGCTTAAGATTGGTATATCTATGCGAGTTTCAGCAACACAGTGACTCTCATCTATTTCCCAGCTACAGCTAGTGAAACCACAACAAGGTATGCACTGATACAGCTCCCAGAAGTCCACAGAACAAGCTGGGGTCTGAATGTTAGAGCAGATTCATTTTTCACTAGACTTTACACAAGAAAATGGTGTGGTATTTCTCTTCTTTCCTCCCAGACTTGCAGTACTTTCTGCTAGCACCCACACTTTGCTGCCACCTGAATTTCCCAAGAAATTCATGCTACAGACACAGCTATATCATTAAGAGGCTCGTAGAAGTGGTAAGAAAATGACACTGGATTTAAACCTGGCAACTTCTGAGACTCTCCTTGGACAGTAACACTTCTTGTATTAAGCCATGAGATTCATACCAAGGTTCACATCGCTCCCTTGGATGCTGATGTTACAATTGTGTGTCAAACATTGCCGTATCACACAGGCATAGTTCTCCTGATGTTTGACAAAAAGCGGAAAGCTATTTCTGATATTACAAAACTATTCTCTTAACTCTGCAGGGCCCTGGAGGAGTAACCAAATGTCCTACAGACTGTATGTGCACTCTGCTAAAAATGCAGCAATCACCAGAGCTGTCTGCAGTTGCTTTCCTTGTGTCTAAGTCTAAGGTGATGCAATTACACTGTGAAATAATGACACTTTCAGACATCACACAGTGGTATTTTGCTAATCATGGGGATTTCACACAGTTCTTTCTAATCCCTCTCCCCTTTTTTAGGATATTTGAATGGAAGTTACTATTTGATCATTGTGGATTAACCTTTAAAGGGGCTCATGAAGGATCTGGCAATTTCATAGAGGTGATGTGAAGTGTGTGGGACTCTTTCACCTCCTGCCAATGAACCAGACGAAATTAAGCCCCCTAGTCTAGCAGCTCATCACAGATCCATTGGCCCAGCCAGGCAAGGCAGGGCCTGACAAGGCCATTGTCAGTGCAGGCAATGTGCATGGTGAATGCTCTGAAACACTGACAGTGAGAAGAGTCTTGTGTTAGAGTGAGTAATGTGCTGGGATGCATGCCAGCCTCTGAGACCTTCATGGGATGGCTGCAGCATAACCAATTTCAGTGTCAGTTAATTACACTTGAAGACACTGTGATGGTTGTGATATCTAAATACAAAATAGATGGAGATATGGAAGGATGCCTCAGGACATGGTGACTTTAGTGGGAGGGAATCAATGAACGGCTTTGAAGTCTCTTCTTGTTTGCTTTGCAGATATTTCTCTTTCATCTTATGCTGGTGCAATTTCAACAGGTATTGGTTTTTCATTTAGCGTTAAAACCCAGGGATTCAGTTGTCACATATAACAAGGACTGCTGGGATGCAGGTCTTAGCATCTAGCATTATAGGAAAGTTATGGCTGACCTACACCACTTTATTCTCCTAACCACCTCTGCAACTACTTTAATGCTTATGTACTGCAGAAATGGCTCACTTTATCATGTCTGTACTTATCCTCATCTCTTTAAACACAGCAGCTACCCCACAGATGACGATTCCAGTGCCTACTCAATGTAAAGAAAGGAAAGGGAAGACACTCGGATCAGGGGTGCTGCTTGTCTCATTTTATGGCCTGCTAGATGACCCTTTGCATCTCTGGGTCTAAGTTTTCTCTTCTCTGTGAAAGGCTGTAACTTTTTAAGGAACTTTGGGATCTGCAGAAGAAAAGCTTTGTAGCTACATTAATACAAATAATTCTTTCCCGTGCTTCCCATGGCAGTCTCCCAGCAGCTGTCACCTGGCTTGTCCAGGATCCTCTGCAGAATTTCTCCGGAACCCTTTCTGCCAGCAGCGTGGGCAGCTGAAAATAGTAAAGGAGTATTTGTTCAAAGATTTTTGGGGGCATTAAAGTATATTTTTCATGCCAGTATAAGCATTATATAGTTCTCATAAACCCTCACTGTAATAAAGCACTTAAAATAGCTATCCCTGCAAGCTGTTCACCTCAGCTGGCAGCCTTTTTCACACAACAGGATATGCTGTGGATGCTCTTCTCTGTTAATACATCCCAACAGAACTTTTTTGTACCTTTCTGTCCCAGGTAGAGAAGGCTGGAGGACTTTGTCCTGCTGCCATTGGCCTGTTCTGCTTACACACGGGGGTTTCAATGGTGAAGGCTTTACAGCCATCCTCAGTGCTAAGGGAAAGAGCCACCCATGGGTTTTCTGCTGGCTGTTTGCCAGTGCCAGCATCTCATCAATCTGTATGGGCTCATATGCAGCAGAGGCTGCAGCTGTGTTTTCTCATGATAGCAGACACAAAATAATGAGTCACTTTACAGGGCCTTCCAATCAAAACAGTGTGTACCTTAATTGCTCTCTATTTTTTCTTTCAGTGGATTTTACCAAACATACATGAATCAGTAAAGCTTATAAATGTAAGCAAATAATGCCAGTTTATTTTCTTTAAGCATATTCTACTTCATATCATTGCTAAAGGTAATGTTCTAGTCTGTTTTACTTATTTCTGCAGGACATAGAGTTTGCCTTGCTTACGGAATACATCTTGAAATTAGCAGTAAAGTCAATCTACATGCTTTTTGTTGAACAGCTAGTCTGATGCATGTTTGTTACAGAGCTCACCTTGCAACATAAAACAAAGGCTGTCAGGGAATGCAAGCATGTTAGTTCTGTTCCCTTCTAAATACTGTCAGATAATATTCATTGCCCTTCATGGTAGCATTACTGAAATGCCTTCATACAAAATACCAATATCAAAAACAGTGGATATCATGGAGTCTCTGCTTAGTGTCTCTTGTGAGAATCATTACTTTGGGTAGGCTGTTTCATCAGTTTTGTTGGGGGGTGAATAAAAAGGGCTTGAGGAGGTATCAGTAGGCTTTTTTGGAGAAGAATATTTCATAGTATTTCTTAAAATCTTCCCTGGAACTTAATTCCCTAGCTGGAGAGTATTTAATTTCCAACTCTTCCCTGGCTTCTTTTTGGCTGTGGTCTCCTGGAAGTGTAACTCTTTGGTGGGTTGGGGATCAAAATGCGATATCTGATACAGCAGTATTGTATGCATCGTGATGATCCTAAGGAACAAGACTTTAAACTGCCCTGTATAAGCTGGTCAGTGGTAGGCTGTACTGGCTGGAGCACATGCCCCGCATTCACAGCCAGCTTCATGCAGTGACTTTTGGTGACACAGCTAGGAAGACAGGAACACACAGAGTCTCGGCTGAGAAGCAGAAACAGCATTTCTTAGAGCTGGAGAGAAAATTCCAGCATTATTTAGCAGCCATGTCCCTTCTCCAAACACTTGTGCAGGAAGAACTATCCCATCCCTGAGGGAACTGTGTATGTTATTTTATTCTTCCCTGGTTTTAGTCTACCCACTTCAGTCATGTCATTTTCCCCGTGCAAAGCCTCTCAGCAGTTCCCCAGCTGCTGGCACCATTCTCCATGGGTCTGCAACCATTAAAAGGTAATTTATGAACAAAGCTGCTGCTCAGGAGGAGTAAGGGATCTTCTGCTGCTGCACCTCTAAGCCCTAGTGACCTTTATGGCAGTTGATTGCCCTCCCAGTCATTTGTAGTATTTTCAGTGGACTGGGGCCCAGACTCAACAACTAATTTAATCTCCGAAATTCCTGCTGAAATTAATGGGCTCTAACATTCATATTGACTTTAGTGGGATTTATCTCTTGTGATTCATTCATTGCTCTTCTCTAGATCTGAGCCTTTTCCTTTCTATCCAACATGTATAGGGAATGAGCACAGCTCTGCCATCTCTGCTTGTTGCACAGTGCTCTTTGCACGCCCTTCAGATTGTTAAATTCCATTATATTTGTGAAAGAGTGTTAATAGCTAGGATTCTGCTCAGGACCTAGCTTTGAAGGCATATAGGACGGCATTCAGACTGCATGCTCTGTGAGGCTGCCAGACACTGACTTCTTATGTGGCAGCTTCCCTGGATAAGCCTCCACCTCCTGCTGTCCCCATCGCAACGTGAAACACTAGTCACTGGGAGGACTAATTTATAGGTGGCCTGGATAGAGCCCTTACATGTTTGTCCAGACTCTTAATGTATTTCCAGCTTTTACACCCAGATGTGAAGATAGAAATAACTGGCACTGAAGGTTGGCAGTTTGCCTTGAAGGGCTGAAGATCTTCAATGAACAAGTCTTGTTAATCTTGGGGAAGCAGCTGCCACCGTTGACTTGTATGTTTTTACCCCACTACCTTGTACACCGCTGTCAAGACACGAGAATTGATTTGTGTTTGTGTGCCCTAATGTGCAGATGGGATTCAAAGGAGCTGAGATTCTCAGTATACGTATATTTTCACAGCTAGGTTTCATGTGACTTCCTTTGCTGCTGCCTGCCTTTCAAGCTGTGCTTGTACAGTGAATCATAAGGCCAACAAAATCCAGACCTTTTGTTGTATTAAAGTTGAGCCAGGTGCTGCTGGCTGCTGTATCCATCAATGGGTTTTCTGAGAGCATAGTCAATGATGATGTCAGGCAAAAGAAGTGAGAGGACCTTGTTTGACATTTGTGTTTCTCTTACAGCATCCACCCAAGTGCATGTTTACTTTAACAGCGCAAAGTGGGTCTTGACATTGCACCCTGCTGTGTTTATTTATTTTCCTTGCCCCAACACAATGCTTCAGCATGCTCCAGAGTAGATTATGATAGGAAAGATATTTAATCCTCTCTTTTCTGAGGTCTGTGAGGAGAGGCTTTTACCATTTGTTGCTTTCTTGAACTATTAGTGTTACAGTGAAGGTCTGGCAGATATCTTCTGTCTGCATTTTACCCAGCTTTTTCCTTAGCTCTAGATCAGTTTCTTGCTTTACTCTGCCTGAGACATGCAGCAGAGTATCCTGCCCAGCCCCACAAAGGGCAACACCCCAGTGTTGCAGGTTGATTTTATTGGCATTTTCCACTTGTCTGAAGGATTTCCACTTTCTCAAAAATTCATTTTGGTTACCCTTGTTGTCTGTTTGATTTTGAAATCTTTATTTAATTTTCAAATGAACGGTTGTATCGTCTTTAGGGGTAGATGAATTCATTATACTTTTATACTTTAGCCAGTAAAACACCATTAATATATGGTAATACTATTTGCACATATATGTATATACATATATTATGTATTTATACATTCTTTAGATACACATTTACCATATATATCACTAATTATTCTATTGAAAAAAAATACTTTAAAAAGTTAAATGTTGATGGCACAGAAGTTATAATGTGGGTTTCCACAGAGAACAGGAACATGTATTGACCTAAAAGGGGAACAGAGTCTGCAATGCATTAAAGGAATGGGGGTTGACCTGATATATCTGTGTATATATATATATATATATATATGGATATTTATGTAAGACATGGTGTTAATAAAGTTGATTTTGATCTCTCAAGTCGTGTCACATTAGTCAAGAATACAGCCCTTTGCTTTCCAACATCATTAAAAAATTGTAAAATGCATTCAGACTTGTTAATATTTAATGTTGATATTGTGGTATTACTTTATATGAAAAATAAAAATCAACTACACATGCAGCAGGTGATACGTCAGGGCAGGGTACATGTCAGACCTGCCCCACTGTGGTACAGGGCATGGTACGGGGCAGACATAGGAAGGGAAACCCTGTGCCAAGGCAGCACTGGTCAGTGGGATGCTGCACAGCATATTTGAGGCTGTGTCATTGTTGTTTTCTCATTTTCCAAGGTACAGTGAGGAGCTTTGTGTCCTTGCCATATCCTCTAAGCCAAAAAGATATCAAGTGTTAGAGTGTCTGCTTTCTGGGGATGTTTGCTAATAAAGCACCCTCCAGCTGGCTGCCAATGACTGATTTTTAAAAATAACCAAAACATAGGAGGTTACAGAATCCATTAACCCCAGGATGTGTTATTATCCCTAGAACAACAAACATTTTTATGAGCTAAATTACAACTTTGACAACAATATATTTCAGAAAATAATGACTTTTCTGAAATATATTTCAGAAAATAATGAACTTCTGATGTCTAATTCTTAACCATTTTTAAGTTTTAAAAAAGTACTAATTTTTTTTCCCCCTACTGAAGCATGGCTCCAGAGCTGGGGCTTTAAGGAAGCCTGTAAATATTGCAAGATGAAAACATGCCACGGTCTTCTAAATCCTGACTATTAATTATTAAGGTCTTCTAAATCCTGACTATTAATTATTAAGACAGTATAAATTAAGTGTAAGTTTCTGATACAGACACAGCATCTAAGAGAACTGCAAGATTACAGTCCCCAGAGTATAATCAGGAGGTGCTTTGTTTGGATGCTTCATCCTCTTTCACCGCTGAAAGCGTTGTCAGGAAGATGAAACTTTTATATTCTGGCAGAGTCAATGACAAGGCAACATGTGCTGGTACCTCTCATCTGGCAGACATTTGTCACCTTGACTGACCAACCATTCTGGTTCTCTCAGACTGCCACAGCTTTAAAAGGGAAAATGGGACTGGTGCCATTTAAATTACAGACTCTGAAACCTTCAGCCCAATGTTGCACTCTGTAGCAATGGCACTGAACATGCATCACAGGTCAGGTGCACCGTCAGGCAGGTGCGGAGGCTGCAGAGAGCCATTTTCTTTTGTCCTCCTGGGAAATACCTACAGCTAGCAGCTAATCTCCATAACACTTTCTAGCACATGATTTTGCTGAAATCTAAAGCTGCCAGTTTTTAGGGGCTTTCTGGTACCTGGTACCCAGGACTTCATTCATGCTTTCATAAGTAAGCCTGATATACCTTCACGGCTGACAAGGGCCAAAAATTATTTATCAGCTTTAAGTCAGGTGATTTACCACATCAACATTGTAGCTGTTATCTTGTGTTTGAGGTCATGGTCTCTAAACTCTAAATCTGAAAAAATATGGGATACTGCTGTAGGAACACTGACATTCAAATTGGCATGGTTTGCAACAAACAACAACTGTTGCCTTCATTTCTGGCTTCAAGGGTGGCCGGGAATCCACGATGCTTACAGAAAGATTTTCAGCTGTGCTGTGACAACCAGCCCACATGCAATTTGGTTTTTGATGCACCTTTACCTCACCCCTGGGGAAGGATGTCCATCCAGTAGGATGCGTGCGTGTTTTCTCTGGAGCTATGTAGTGAAGCCTGGTTTTACTCCTCCTCTTCTTGCAGAAATGCAGACTCACTCTTTCAGTTGTGGTCCAGGTGGACTACCCCAGCCCGCAGATGGCTAGACAGGTACGACAGTGGCTTCTGCACACTCCAGTTAAAGTGCTCTGTGTTTGAAAGATGAAATACTGCCGCTGGGAAATCAGTAACATTAATCATAATCATCATCTTTTTTGAAGGATTAACTTGCTGTGAGTATGTCTGTCTGTGTCCTGTATGGCTCTGAAAGTTTGGATGGCTTGAAATTTAACTCGGAGGCATTGTAATTAAACCTTGACATTTGAAGTAATTAATGAGCAAGCTTTACATTTTAGCATAGTCTCAAAGGAACAGCAGGATGCTGACAGAAATGAAATAACTTTGTTAATTTAAAAGCATCAAAGTTTCTGTAAGCATGTAGTTTGTACTGCTGGGAACAAGTTCTTCAGAAATAGCACTGTAGCCCCAGTAATCTAAATCTCAGCCCTTCTCTAAGGAAGGATTGAAGAGGGGAGTCCCACTGCAGGAAACTGAGGGCAGGAGTTAGTATTCCCCATCAGGGGATATATCTTACATCACCAGCTCTGCTCCTTCACCCCAAAATCTTGGGAAGGTCCAGAAAGCGCAGGCTATGAGCATCTTCAGGAACTGTCTAGGAAGGAGGCAGATTCCAAACCACTGCTTAATATTTTAGCTGGAAACTGGATCTTACTTACATCTATAAATAGCCAGAATGTGTCTTTCCATCAGTGCCTCTGGGGGTCTGTTCATCATCACATGCAGATTCAGAAAGGTAAAGAATGATCATGTGTTTTAGCCCAAAAGCCTCCAGGAGAGAGACACTGTCACCTGTTACCCAGTGACAGCCAGCAAGTGGGTACACAAGTCAGGATTGCTGCCGTTTTACTGCTTGAGCAGTGTTGAAAAGGCAGCAGTGTAAATACCAAGCCTTTTAAGTGAAGAGATCAGGACTGGCAGGATCTGTGATACTCTGACGACAACTCACCCCCTACAAAGTCACAAACATTTTGTGGAGGACCCTTGTGTCAATCTCTTGGTGATAAGAGCTTTTGCTGAGCTTAAAAAAGTAGTTCATAAAATCAGGTTCCTGAGGCCAATAAATCAGAAGCCAAATAAATGGCCTCAGATATTTTTATGGCATCCAATAAGTACTCAGCACTCATGAAAACCAGAAGCAAGTTGCTTGTTTTCAGTACCTTCAGTATGGACAGAGAGCCTAACTTAAGAAGTCAATTTTTTAAGTTCTCTTCCTCCTGTATTAATAGATTTATGATGTGTACAGAGGAAAAGAGGCAAAGGAGGGGTTAAAACAGATCCTGTATCAAAGCACACAGGTCTGGGCAGCATGTGAAGGTTTAGACTTCATTTCAGCAGCAGTTCAGAGCAGCCTCCTCCCTAGCTCCATCACTCAATGCCGAGGTCTTAGAAATGAACAATGTTTCTACAAGTCACCTAAGCTGTTGTGGAAGATGCTCCCCTCACTCATTTGTGTGTGCATTTGGAGCAACTCCTTCGGCTTTGGTGGGCTGATTGATATAAACCACATTACCTTACTCTGTGTGATTAATCCTGATGTTAATGACTAGCAGTGCACTGGGAACAATTTATCAAGCTTCTTCACCTTTTTCTGTGCTCTGTAAACAGACACATCTACAAGCCCTTACTGCATCATGGTTATGATAAGTGGCAGGCCTGGCTGGCTGCGTTCCTTCTCTTGGCGTGTTTCTGCAAGGTAGGTCACAGTAGCAGCCGTCCTGGCCATAGTTGTGACCTCTCATTCACGTAAACTCATAGCTTTACGTGAAGCAGCTAAGATTTTGAGATTTGCTTTAGTTGCCTACAGACCCCAACCTAAGCTGGGTGCCATGTGCTGAAACTGGCATCTAGACCAAAGGAATAAGGTTTGGGGTTGCGAGTTAGCTAACAAATGGTTTTAAATACTGATATGAGTTCTAGTGAGAGGAGTCACATTGCAAAATAACACTCGAGCTTCACAAACTGATTAGATTAGCACTCCAGCATGCTTGCATTAGCAGTCCTGAGTGGCTGGGTCCCCACTGCATTAGTAGCTTGAATGCTTGCAGTTCTTCACCTTCCACCCATGCTGACAATCTGCTAGCTTGGATTCAAAGTAAGCTTTGGATTAAGCTAGAAATGTCAATGGTTAGAGGAGAGACCTTTAGCTGACCTTTGAAGAAAATTTTTAGTTTCCCAGGACCTAGGAAACAGTGGCTGGGAAACATTGTGGGGTCAGTTAAAAGATACGTATGCCTGGAGGAAAGTGGCACTGCAGCAGTTCAGCAAATGTGAATAGGCTGTGCCAGACTCTGCCTCCCACTGCAAAGGATCTGGTACCCAACGGGCAGAGTTGTTTGTAAAAGTATCTGTGCACTGCATTGTGGCCCTGGCCAGCTTTCTGTCACAGGCCTGTATGACCCTGTTCTGCAGTGCAAACCATTGCATTAGTCATTGGATGCTCTATCAGTCATTCATGTCTTCAGGCATCCTGCAGCTTTGCAGGTGGTAGAACAGCCCAGTTCCCACAGAGATTAGGGATATGTCACAGAAGAAAATTTAGGGAGCTCTCATATCCTCACATTGATGAGGCAGGATAGCTGGATGTAGGCAGAAACTGGAAGAGCCATCAGTCTGCGTGGTATCTCCTCCTCCTAGGACAGAAGAATTTGTAGCACAGATTACACCATCACTAAACCAAGAACATTGCTTTGTGACTTCCAGCTATTGCTCTGGGGAAGCCCTGGGAAGCCAGTGGTGCCCCAATGCAAGGCAGGGACTGGAGTGTTAAGGAGACTCCTCTTTGTATACTCCTGATCCTTGCTGTTCAGACCAAAGTGATGGGACTATCAGAAAAACAGATGGACAAAGCTGGAAAAATCATACTTGGGGCAGACATCCTGGCTGGCCAGCTCAGTTTAGCTGCACTCGATGGGAACAGTGCCATAGACTGCTGGCCTGGCAGAAGCTGTGACTCTCAAGGCTTTCTTTCCCCTTTTTAATTAATTTTAACTTAGGTTTCACTACTATATGAAGAAAAATCTGTCAATGAAATCCCACTAGTATTGGGTCTTTCATGCTTGCTCAACTATGCCTCACCTGCTATTGTACAGAGCCAATACAAGACATAATCACACAGGACAATGCATGTCAGACTCTTGATCTTGTCTTTTGCAGTATCTAATTGCTATCTCACTGAAGATGTTCCGGTTTGGGATGTTTACTGCTATGCTATTCTCAGGTATGGGAAGATTGACATTAAAATGAGGAATCCGCCAGCAAACATAAATCTATCAGAGCACTGATCACAGAGCTCTTGCTACTGTTATTTTAATGATATTTAACAATTAAAGCACAAAGACTGTAGTTTTAGGCTGGTAGTTAAAATTGTTGATTTTGATTATCTGACATGAATAAAACAGGCAAGACTGCGAAGGATTGGTTTCAGGACGGAGTGCTCTGTGGCAGTGTAATTCCTGCTGTGTCACGAAGAGCATCCTTCATTTCTGTCACAAAAACCAGCCAAGCATCCAGCATCACCTGTTTGTAAGTCCATCAGGAAGGCACCTCCTCATTCTCTGGAGGCCTTCCCTAACATCTAGAGCCACTGGAGAGGTAAGAAAACATAAATCAGATCTTTGAGCCATTTATACCTGAACTTCCAGTCTCAGAGAGTTCTCACTGAGGGTGAGAAGGGTTTTGTAAGCAGCCCAATGAGGGTGGACTAGGTCACCCAATCCGCAATGAGCCTTGCCGCTAATTTGAAGGCTTTTGAGCATTGCCTGGGGGCAGATTTCCTCAGTGTAATGATCTGTCAAACAGCGATGATTTCTGAGTGCAAAACCTGTGGCCATCTGTAATCCTTCCCATCTAATCTCTTCCAGCCTTTAAAAATAATTTCAAACTCTCCATTCCCATGATGCCTGCAAATTTGGCAGCTCTTGGCTCTGTGGGAAGGGACCCTTTCTTTCTCCTTTCTGTGCTAGCCTGGTAAGATTTTAATGGGGTTTTTAATTGTTTTATTATGAAGCACACAGACACAGAGCCCTTTGGCAAGGGCATCCTTTAGAAATAAATTGAGTCATCATCCTTATAACAGAAAAGCTAATTCAGGATGGATCTGTCCTCCAGTTAAGGGCATGCACATCCCTTAGAGAATGGTATTACCAACTGACCAGACTTCTGCTAGTAACTGCTGTTTGCTTTTCCTGACAGAGCTCACTGTCCTACCTGTGGAAATGGCTTTTAGATGACTGCTACAGTAACATGCTCATGTGGGATCAGCCTGGTCCTGGGCCTTCCTCTAACGGTGCTGCTGTACTTCCAGGACTACTACATGATCCACTGCTAGAAGGACTCAGCTTGGAGACCATTTGTCCTCTGACCTGCCCAGAACTTAGTTGCCCTCTACTTTCTGCCCTCCTTTCTACACAAAACATAGCTGGCAATACAACCCCAGGTTTGACATACCCTTATCCTTAGTATGGAAGAATATTTCGAGGCTGTAAAACTCCCATCTGGCTACAGAGAGAAAAATAAAGAATTGCAAGTTGGTGTCTGTCCATAGTGAAGGTGAGGGAGTTGAGCAGAGTTGAGAGCTGCAAGGATCTGCGTCTTGATCACTTCTCATGTGTAAGTGGCTGAAGAGTGGCTGATACGTGATCTGGCATAAAGCCTCCCAGTGAAACATTAGCCCACTGACATGTGTAAGCAAATTTGAGTCAGCAAGGTGGGTCTATCCTGGATCAGCTCTTTGCACCATTGTTATAACATTGAACAAAGGCCTCCTCAGACACTTCCTCTTCTGCCTTGGCTTTCTTAATACCTTCCCTCTCTTTTTATTTGCTGTCCTCTGTTCTTATTGGGAAGGAGGGATTTCATGTGGAACAGGACTGGAAGGGATTTTAAGGGTCCACTGATTCCAGTGCCCTTCGAAAGGTATTGAGCCAATTCACAAAATGTCTCTTGGGTTACTTTGTGCCCTCTCCATCACCAGGCTGCTCCATGCAAACTCCCGCCAAATGGCTCCACTGAGCTGCTACAGCCATGCACCAGGGCACCGTGGGTCATGCCAGGGAACAGTGCCCTGCCACAGCTGCTGCAGGCAACACCCTCAATGGTGTCCATGTGTGCTTTGATAAAAAAGCAAGGTTCCCATCCAGAGATATATTCAAGCCATGGAGCTGGCTAAGTAAGCCATGCAGCAGATCTCCTGTAGAATAACTCTACTTGCCTGGAGTAATTCACTACTGACTGCAGAGTCCCAGGCCACCTTCTCTGAGGACGGCAAACACCATCATCTCTGGGTGTTAGATGGGTTTGCTCATGTGTGCTTGCTATCTGCTGAAATGAATTCAACCAAAAGGGACATGCTGGTGGCCTCATTCTGCTGTGTGTGCTGGTACCTGACCCATCCAGGCTGTGCATGCCTTTGCCATGGGAGCCTCCGTTGCAGCTTCTGCCTCCAGCACAGAACCAAAACCATCCATCGTGGCACTGGAAGTCTTACAGGATTACTCACAGATAGTTCAAATCTTGCCTTGCCTCAAATCACCTGTGAGTAATCCTGTAAGACAAAGGCACCAGCGGCCAAAAGTTGTTTTCTCACAGAGTTCCTCAGCAAAGACAAGGTGCATCATTCCTGCTGGGCACCTGGCCAGAAGGGCTGTCACCAGAAGCCAGGAGTCAGGACCTTAGTGCTAAGGCCAGCAGCAAGGGGAGCAGTGTGATCTGGAAACACAAAAGGAGAAGCATAAAATGCCAAAGACATGACTTAAGAGACATGTCTCTTGCACAACAGGGAACCAGGCTTGGGGAAGGAAGTGGCACTCGGCTCTCAAACATCTCGCTGCACTTTGGTAACGCAGGCTTTAATCAAAGCCTTTGCACTGGAGGTGTTGCAAGTACGACACAGCATTTGTTTTTCTAGGTGGTAAACTGAACGAATGTGTCTCAAAGGCTGTGAAGGTCGTGCTGTACAGACTGGTTTGGCTGGGTTGGTGTTTTACTGCAGTCAATAGATTTTTATCAGATGCTTTTACTTGTTAAATTTTCCATGGTAGTGAGAACAATCCAGCAAATAATATAAATGATGGAGCACCAGGAGCATGCAGCCAAGGAGATCACTGGTTTGGCTGGATCTCCTCCTCCACAAGGGAGGCTTTGTGCAGGCTCACAGAAGCGCCGTGTTCAGCTTGCTGTGGGCAGAGCTGGAGGCAGGCTTCGGGCTTTTTCTCTGTGCAGAGTCAGGCTGGCTTCGTTAACCACGAGGCTTAAAACTCATTAGTTCGAAGGTTGCGGCCAGGCTGCTGGGAGGCTGTGGTTCCTTGCGAGAGGTGCCTGTCTCCCAGCAGCAGTGGCAAGGAGGCAGCTGGTCCTTTGGGCAAAGGAAGAGACTTGGGCTGGCCTCAGGGAGGGTCCCGCGCTGCCCATGAGAGCTGCTATGGGGGTCATGCTTCTTTGGCAGCGCTGACCTCCTCTGAGACTTACAAAGCAGGAAGGGACAGGTGTGACCAAGCTGGCTAACCCACAGGTCAAGGACATGAGCTGGTCATTCCACCAGCACCTGGTCTCATGCAGGTTGGCTTTGACCCCTGTGGATCCAGATAACATGAAATGTCAGGTTGTGCCCACAGTGGGTCAGGTGCCAGGCACCTCCGGCTCAAGCAATGTCACTGTCAGCTGCCAGCGTCACCTTTGGAAACATTCTGTTTGTGGTGACACCGGCATCACGTTGGAACAGCCCAGCCAGTGATTGGGGACCAGCCTTGGAGTGGCACCCCTGTGGGGAGGGCAGGGTGAAACCCACCTCTCAGAGATGTTTTCCTGGCTCTTGCAGGGTTAAGTGGCCCCTTTTGGCACAAATCAACTACAAACGGGCCTTGGGATCATCAGCTGCTTCCCAGCTGATTCCCATGGCATTTCAAACACAACATCACGAAAGCCAGGGATAATACACACAAAAGGCCATTCTCAGTGGGACATATAAACACTAACAAACGGAGTTATTGCAGGAACATAGAGAGAGTACTGAATTTCCTACATGCAGGACTGACTATATCTAGGGAGAAGACGACAACCATGAAAAAAACATCCGAGGTTTCCCTGGGATGCCCTCATCCTAAACGTGTCATGGCATGGACCCTGCCCTTGCTAATTCTGCATATAATAAACATGTATTCAGATGCTGGGAAGAAATTTGTTCGGCTGATGCTGCCCTAGTCTGTACAACAGGTTTAAACAAGTGCTCGAACATGGATTTCCCTCCAGCCTTCTCCCAGCACCATTTCCCTTCCCTTTGGCTTTCTTTATCCCCAGTATTGCAGAGGGCACCCAAGGGGTTGGTCTGGGCATGTGCATCCGCAGCCACCACATGCCTCGCCAGGGAGAAGAGCAATCCAGGGATAACCTGCTGGGAGCGTCAGCCCTCCAGGAGCCCCAGTGCCTTTGCTTTCTGCCTTTCACCAGCTCCTTTCACCTGTGGCTATTAATTAGTGCATACAAGGGGTACTGTAATTTCTCTTTCTCAACAGTTTTCTCATCCTTGATGGAAAGAAGGAATTTTCACATCCCTCATACCATCCCACCTTCTCTGTCCTGCTCTCCAAAGGCACACTTGGCCTTTCATGAGCTGAGAAGGGACTTCTTGTCCCCACTGGGACCTCCCCCTGGGAAAGCCCAGCCACAGGCAGCTATAGCCTGGTAACAGCTCCTGCTACCCTCCAGGTTCCCTAACCACTACCCCTATGAACTTTGGGGTCCTTCAGTTTTTTATAAATCCCCTTAAGCAGCTACCAGAGCTCCTCCTGCCTCCTGCTGCCCTTGCTTCTGCCTGCAAGTGAGCGGGCAGAGACCCCAGTGGGCATGCAGAAAGGAAGCTCCTGGGCAGGACACTCTGTACCAGAGAGAAATCACCCAGCAGTGCCCAGGGCAGGAGGAGCTGTGCCTCAGAGATCCTTTCTGTGCAGGCAAATGCGCTGCAAGAACCTCCAACAGCGCCCTCCACCATCCAGCAATGCCAGCAGGGTCCTGTGAGCCGCCGCAGTGACGGTGAGCTCACAGAGTGGCTTGTGCCTGCATCCTGCTGCCTGGGCACCGCAGTAGCATCGGGGTGCCAAGCAGGGGGGTCAGCATGGGGCCAGCAGGGTATCGGCAGGGGTGTGATGGAGCAGGCAGAGTGCAGTAGGATGAGGCCGTGGAGAGGGGGTGGAAGCCGGGGAGCTGGGAATGGGTGTCCCTGTGTCCCTGCCTGCTGCCAGGGTGCTTGGGACGTGCAGCGCCCACACACCAGAGCAAGAAACCAGCCCAGCGCACTCAGCAACAGGCACACCAAGCCCCTCTGGGCTGGCTGCCAGCTGGCATCCAGGACACTGTCTCCCCCTCTCCCTGCAGGCAGGCAGAGAAAGGGGGCCCTGGCTCCCTGGCCCCAGCTCTTTGCCCAGCTGGGGCAGTGCAGAGATTCATGCTGCTGTGTCTCTGTGCTGCCCCAGCATCAGGTGAGAGAGGTGGCATGATCTGACCCTCACGCACTGCATGCCATGCCACCAGCTTGGCCCCGTGGGTGAGCGAGTTTGGGTGATGCTGGCATCAGTCCCAGGTGAGGTCAAAGCTTAGGACAGCCGCAGCAAGGGGACATCACAGGGAAGAGGAGGGTGGCAGGAGAGCATAGGGCCAGGCGCACCCAGCGATGTGCCCCGTTTCCCTGCAGCCTGCGGGATCCAGGCCAGCCTGTTCCCCTGGAGATCAGTGCAGGAGTCTGCGGCCATGGACCAGTTCCGTGGTGGTGGCACTGCAGGACACACAGCACAACCTCCTGGCCTTCAGCTCCATCCTGAATGAGCACTGGATCCTCAGCGCCGCATCCAGCCTGCGGAACAGGTCTGTGCCCTGTGAGGGGCCCTGCATCGCCCTGGGCTAAGCTTGGGAATCAGCAGGGAATAACACCACCTCCCAGTGCTCAGGAGGGTCTTGTCACTGCCCAGCAGCTGGGCAAGCATCCTTCAGTCAGAGCAGGGACAGGCAGAGTTTTCCCCAGGCTTTTCCTTGCACCCAGTCCCCTCTGTCCAACCCCTGCAGGCAGCAGGTGCTGGCCTTGGTTGGGCTGAGCACCATGAAGAGGCAATGGGAGGACCAGCCCCAGTATTTGATCAGCTCTGTCATCCCCCACGAAGACTTTGACAAGGTGACGCTCTACAACAACATCGCTCTGCTCAGGACAGCTGCCCCACTGGAGTTCAGCAGCATCATTCAGCCCATCTGCTTCCCCCACAGAAGCCTCTCTGCCTTGGACCTCATGAACTGCTGGGTCTTGGGCTGGATCCATCCCACCGCAGGTAGCCCCTCATTCCTCTGGCAGGGCAGAGAGCCGCCTGCCCAATCCCTCCTGCCAACAGCCCCAATGAGAGGAAGGGGAACAGGGCTTGTCCTGGGAGGAAGAGGCACCCACTGGTCACCCATCCCTGTTTTTTGGAGGCCAGGGGCTGCCCAGATGACACAGGCTCATGGTGGTCCCTTGGCCAGGCAGGGTAAGTACTGCAGCAACTTCCTGAGGATGCTCTCCATTGTGGACATGGATCCCTGCCTGCTGAAAAGGATCACTGAAACCGCATGCTGCAGCCACAGGGACACCGACAAAGTGGCAGGCTGTTTGGTAAGGGACACAGAGCGCCAACCCAGACCAGGCAGACATTTAGCCAAACCACCTCCTCCCCGTTCTGCTCGTCTCTGACTTCAGGCTGGGAGAGCAGCCAAAACACTTGTTGGGCTTCTCCTGCTCAGTCCTTACAGGAAAAGGTCCCTTCCGCGTAGCTTGCAAATAGCAGGTGTGGGAGACTGTCTGAACATGTGACACCTGTCTCTGCCTGAGCTGCAGGGTGACCGTCTCCCTGGTCCCTGGACCTCTCCCACTGCCGGGGCCTCCAAGGGACTTTGATGTGGCCAGGGTCAAAGATGCTCAGGAGGCAAAACCAAGAGGGGTTCCTTGTGGTACGTACCAAAGGCTCAGGCGTGAGGCTGGGCTGATGGGGGCATGGGCAGCCACAGGGAGCAATGCCGGTCACTTCACTGGGGCACACAGGGACATCATCAGCCCAAAGGCAGCCCTGAATCAGTGGTGCTTTGCTGCCAGTGATGATAAAGGACCAAACTGCTGTGATCTGCCCTCTGCTGACCCTGGTGAAGTCCACAGCCACCGAGAGCGATGGCAGGAGGGATACTGCTGAGACACAACCCTGCCTTTTCTGTCTCTGAAAAGGGTGATGCCAGCAACCCCGTCACGTGCCAGATTAGAGGGACTGAGAAATGGGTCCTGAAAGGCATTCTCAGTGAGGGTGGCATGAGATGCTACGGACCGTTCCTGTACACCCCAGTGTCCTACTACAGCAACTGGATCTTGGCCACCACCGAGAGGACAGAACCTCCCACATTCCCCACGCTAGTCAGGGCGCGAGCTGATCTGCAGGCTCCACCCAAAGACTGGGAAGAGGCTTCCAGACCAGCAGTGAGGATATTTCAGAAAGTTGGTTTCAATCCCAAGAAGGGAAAGACAGACCTGAACTCATCTGAGGCTGGGCCATCTGAGATGATTTATAACTCCTGCAGTGGGAAAACATTTCCCATCTCCAAGGGGCACTTACACTTGCCCCACGTGCTTGGGAAAGGGGTAGCTGCTCCCTTCTTGCTGTTTTGTTTCTTTGGGTAAATGAAGTATCCTTTTGTGATCAGAAAGCCTGCTTGGTTCATGCATGCCATGTTGAAATGATTTGCCCTATACGCTCACACTGCTCCACGCTCTTCTACTGTTGGTGCACGCTTGGAGATGTTGAACTCCCATGTCTCCCAGGGAATCCCCTCTGGTTCCTCCTGCATTAAGTGGTCACCAGGGCTTGCCCAGAGAGAAAGGACAGTTCCTGTGAACATGTCAGATTTCATCACCAGAGCATAACTGCTTGTGGTGATGGAGGGAGGGGGGAGCACTCAGAGCAGAGCTGGCTGACCTAGAGCAGGGCCTGTGGAGGGGTCAGGCAGCAGAGCCTGGTGGAAGCCAGCACATGCTGGGACAGACCAACGAGATGGACTCACAACAGAGCCATGGGTTTCTTTATCATTTCATGCAGAAGTGGTTTCATCTCACTGCAGCTTGCAGGGTGTTACATTTACCCACTTGACAGCAAACTTCCCCACAGGGTTGGCTCCTTCTGCAGCTTCCACTGCCCGCCTTACAGCATCAGACAAGCCTAGTGCTGGTTACCAGACATCTTGACCTGGTTCCATGCTCTGCGGTAGCTTTGCAAGGACATCTGCAAGAGGAGAAAGGAGAAGGCCTTAATATGTTCAGACACCAGTGATACATTCTGGAGAAAACTGCAAGGCTGGAATCTAGCCTGGCCTGAGCTGCTGTATTGCTTGCCCTTTCATCCCCCCGCTGCTCTCACCTGAAATCGGTGCTCACTGTGGCATGCTGAGGAGAGCTCCTGCAGGTCCACACCAGCTTTGGTTTCTCCCCTGAATGCCACAGGAAGCCTGGAGACCCCACACAACAGCACTGTATAGAAACCTAGAGCCCCTTGCATGACAGCAGAGGTGTTGGACATGCCCTGCCACAGAGGGGCTGGAAAAGAAAATGGGTTTATAGCCTCACTCTTATCCCAGGGACAACTACAGGTTCCTTCTTTAGCCCCTTGAGCCCTCACTGCTCTCCAGCTCCCAGAGGCTGGCAGGACTCTGGGCACTGCTGCATAGACAGCATGCAAGCCAGAGCCTGGGTCTCCCAGTCAATGGGAGCAGCTGGGTGAGAAGGGATCTGCTTGCGCAAAGACAGGCCTGCAGGCAGGCTGCCCACGAGCTCTGGGATAGCCACAGCCGGACCCCTATTTCTGAACTCACAGCACTGGCACTGATGGGTCAAGCCTAAATCCACACAGTTCTGACCTCTGAGAAAGGCTGGACCACATAAGCCCTGCCCATTGCGGATTGGGGTGCTGGAGGCCTAGCCCAGAGCCTGGATAGGCGCAAGCCCAGAGCCTTCCCCATCCCAGCCACAGATAAGCCCATCTCCACTTGAGGATGAGCAGAGTGACAACGTACAGGACCACACTATCCATCCCATCCAACCCAGCCATTTGTCTCCCCACACTGCTGTGCACACAGACATCCTGAACGGGGCAGGGATACAGACAGGTCCTGCTACCTCCAGGCTTTGACTATGCTCCTCTGCTCCTCCAGGCAGCAGGAGTTGGGGCAGGAGCAGAGTCAAAGATATTCTTGCAACTTTGCCATGAACTCATGTTTGGATCTTGGCTAGCCTTTCCTTATCAGGGAAGAGTCAAGATACAAGTGGGTAAGAAATGTTTGAGATCATCAAAGAGGATTACAAACACTGGGGAGCCATCAGGGCTCTGGAAAAGGCCAGTGCAGGTTACATATGGAGAGCCAGAAACATATCGGGCTGCCATACATCTCCTCCTTACACACACGACAGGGTTTCAGTATAGCAACAGCCCAATTCCTGTCAAATTACAAGCTGTGTCCTTGCCTTGGCTTCCCCTCTGAACGCAGTCATTAAAATTCAGCCTCCATCCTCAGGGTAAGGAGCTGCTCCGTAAACAGGAAGAGCCTCCGGCTCTGCCAGGCACAGGTGAAACCTCTCTTGCACAGCTTCCTGGCGGGTCAGGAGTGAGCACTCCGGTCCCCAGGGTGGCTGCAGGTGGGCAGGCACAGATGTGGCTCCACCAGGACCCAGGACCTGTCTGGCATGCATCCAGGCTCTTGCACACCCAGCCCAGTCTCTCTCACCTCGGCAACTGCCACCTTCCTCTCCCAAGCCTTGAGGCTGTTTTCAAAGTCACTAACAGCCATCTTCTTCTGCACGTAACTCAGCACAGGGGGGATGCCGTAGTTTGAGAGCTGCTTCCACAGCTGCCGATTCACACTCTCAGCTTCAGCTCGTTGCTGACGGAGGAATAGGGACAGAGGGCAAGGAGATCCCAGGGAAATGTCCCTCTGCCAGCTGGTGGCGTCATCCAGGGAAGCAAGCAGGCAGGATAAATTAACGCCCTGGCACTGCGGGGGAGCAGTGGGATGTATCCACCGGTGCCTCCATCCCTGCCAGGCAGCACTGCTAGGGAGCCCCTTGAACCTGCTTCCCAAAGCTGTGGTGTCCCTGCTGGTATGACAGCAGTACCAGTTCTCCCTGGGGAGGACACTGCTGATGAAAAATTCAAGGAAACAGAATTTCAAGAAGCCAGTGGCAGGTCCCTGTGGAGCCAGGGACAAAATACACAACATGGCCTGTTCTGCAAACCTGCTCATGCTCACAGGCACCTGCAAGAGCCCTGGGTCTTGCTCAGACCCAGAAAGGCACACAGGTATCCAGTTCATTGCCTCAAATGGGCATCAGTATCCAACATACCACAAAAAGTACCTCAAAAGAGTCCTCCCAAGTGAAGTCTCAGGGCCTCCCAAATCGCTCTCTTACCTCCTCCACCAGAGCAGCTTCTCTTTCAATTTTCTCAAGCAGCTCTTTCCTCTGGGAGATGTCTTTCATCAGAGACATGGACATTTCCATGGCGTCCTGCAGCTTCCTCTGGAACATGAGAGCAGGACAGCATCAGCAGGCGCAGTGGCAGCTCCCAGCCACCTGCAAAGCCACCCCTCCACTCCTCCAGCTTGGTTTCAGCTGGCAGTGCAGGAGCTCTGCTCCCAGGGGTGCTCTGTGGCACTGCTCGTCCCCTGCAGAAGGCAGCGTCATGCCCTGGTCACACAGCTACTGCTTCGTTATGTCCTCTGTGTCACACTGCAGCACAGCCCACAGCACAGCAGCCGGGGTTTAGGACTGACCCAGACAGAATGGCTGGTCAGACAGAAGCAAATAACTCAGCTGAGAAGCACTTTTCACTGACAAGAGCAAGAGGCTCAGAATGACGGCTGCAGCTCATGACATCTTTTCAAATGTCACATGTAAAAAATGTATTTTCCTGTGCAAACCAGCACCAAAGCTCTTTCGTACTGGAATTTTCCCCTGGCGTGTAAATAACCATGCTGCAAAGCATGAACCCCATCATCAGGCTGCAGCCAAATATGAATGAGGGCATCGCTGCTCTTGGTGTGTCAGGCAAATCTCCCAGCCGAACTGCTAAGTCAGTGGGAAGGCAGAGAAGTGTTCAGCATCCTCTGACTGAGAAAGGGAAGGATGCAAGAGCTCATGTGTGACCCTCAGAAGAAAGGCAAAACAGAGGTGCTGGGAGGTTCACTCACTTTATAGAAGTTGAGGACTTGGACAGTCTTCCCTGAGGTCAGTTTTAGCTGCAGCAGCTCCTGGTTCTTCTTATCAATCTTCTCCTGGTATTGGGCATTTCTAACCTGCAGCTGCTGCAAACGGACCTTACGGAGTGTCTCTCCCATCTGCTCCTTCTGCAAACCCCAAGGAAGCAGAGCTGTAGGTTGCTTACCAAAGCTGCATCCCAAGTAAGAGAGCTTTGCTCTGTGGGGAAAGCAGACCTAAAGAACAGGGTCTTTAGCGTGGCTGCAAACCTGGGGCTCGGGGAGAACTGTAAGACACAGCGTGCCACTAAGCCTGTGCTCTGTGTCCTAGCTTAGAGAGGGTCCAAGCAGTGCAGACAGGTCCCCTCTGGCGAGGCTCCTGCCATGCCAGCAGCAGCCAGCCAGTCCCCAGGGAACTGCTCTGATCCACCGTACATCTTTTCCAGGGCACAAAGGGCACAGAGAGATCTGCCAGCTTCCACTCTGTGAGACTTCTGGTCTCATCCCATGCACACAGACATGTGCCAGGTCTCAACCTGGGCAGACGACAATGCCCTTTGACAGAAGCAGCAAGGCCAGGAGCAAAGGAGGAAGGGGAGGAGGAGGAGGGCCACGCATCTCTACACAGAGCATGGCCCCCTTCATCTGCACTAGGCTGTACTCCTTTCGTTCTTCAAGGGGCCGTCTACTCCTTGCTTCTCCTCAACTGCCGCACGCACCTGCCTGAGCTGCTGCTGCAGCTTCTTCTTGTAACCCTTGAGCAAATAATTTTTTAAGCGCAACTTCTCTCTCAGCAGATCCTAAAGAAAGACAGCAGATTATAGTGGAACAGCAGAGCCTGGAAGGAGAAAGAGTACCCAGACCACACTCCTTATGGTGCGGTTCCCGTTCACCCCATCCGCACTGCAGCCTTCCCTGCTAGCTTAGAAAGGAGCCCAGCGAGAAATGCTGCTCAGCATTACCCTGCCCCAAACGTGGGGGCATGGCCGTGCACTTTCCCAGGCTCCGCTAAGGGTCCTGCATCATCTGTGCTCACAGCTGTGCTGCAGCTCTGCAGCCTGATGAGCACCTGGGCTAGTCACCAACTGACAAGTGTGACAAGGGCTGTCCAAAGAGACTTGCTAAGACAGTCTGAAAATGTGATGTAGGCCACACAGGAGTATGGGAACTAGGATTTTCCCTAACCAATGTACTTGTCAGATGACAGACCAGCCTCAAAATTTGCCATGATGCACTGACCCTCTGGCGGTTCTTCTCCTCCATGTATCTCAGCAGCTTCTCAGAAGCTATGATACTCCCTTTCTTTCTGGAGATGGTGCTGATGATGTCTTTCTCAAAGTCACTGATGGCTTTCTTAACATCAGTCCACCAAACATCTGCTTCTTCTATGACTGCCTGTAGAAATAAAGTCACGTAACAGTCAAGAGGTGCTAACTTCCCTTATTCAAACAGCTTTGGCAACAGAGAACATGGGAAAGGACCAGGCATGCTCTCTGCTGGCATTACTAGTATTTCTCCTGTGGGAGCACTGAGTTTCACGCTGTGTAGCTTGGGGTACATGGTGCAGGCTCACACAGCACTGCTACTTCACTCACTCAAAAAGGACAAGAAATAAAATCTCTCACATGCCTGAGCTTCAACATCTGTCACTCCATCCTGACCTACAAACATTGCCAGTCTGACTATGCCAACACAAGACAAAAAATTACCACCCTTTATTTACTGCATATGCCCTGTGGCCACACAACAGGGATGGGCTGCCTGCTTCACCTCTCCTGGCCACTGCAGGCAGCATCAGTGGTCTGAACCGAATGCAGAGGTCTCTCCTTCCCCAAAAGCTCCTGAGCATCTTGACTAAGAGGAGGTCTTGGCAGCCAGCACAGGGCAGGCAGGGATGGTCATACAGCCACAAGGAGCCAGCAGCAGGAATGCAGTGTCAGAGACTTGGAGCATGCTCTCAAAAATCCCAGAGACAGCAGAAAGGTAGACCCCAGAGAGAACTGCATGGAGCCCAGCCAAATCAGGAAGCTTCTAGGAGCTGCTAGAATGAAAAATATGTCTGGCACAAAGGGCACACCTTCAAGAAGCTGACAAAAAGAAGATCTTTCTTTTTTCTTTCAAGTGTTGACTTCTTCATCTCACATAGCAGATCTGAGCTTCTCTACCTAAAAATCTTCCCCTCGCTTGTATTATTATTAGTTCCTGCCATAATAAGATCCATCTTTAGAGGCTGGGCACCTCTGATCTCTGTTGATGTACTTGCCTTCAAGAAAGGGGTGAGGTGAGAGGACAATTCTGGCTCCCACTCTCAACTCAGGACCACTCACAGCTATGAACAGCCCTCAGCCCTCACCAAGCAAGTCTGTCTCATGCCTGAGTGATGGCATGTTGAAAGAGGTGTGAAAAGTAACAAGACTGTTTGACACCTTGGTGATCGTAAGAGAGAGAGTCATACCTCGAGGTTCCGCAAAGTCTGCTCTGACTCCTCCTTCATCCTCTGAATCTCATCCTTCATCTCAGTCAGCTCCCTCTCAGCCAGCTCACATTTCTGCTCCACTGTCAGGCCTACAAAATAGTCCATCGCACCATGCAACTTGGATTTGTACCTACCACGTGTCTGCAAAAACCAAGGAACAATGCAGATGCTGTTAGAAAGCCAGCACTGGCCAACTGTTGCTGCATTTGCCTGTATTCAAAAAGAAAATTATCTCAATGGTCACGTTAGCGGGATTCCAGCTTACAGCAAGGACAAGGAGGCCTCTCCAGAGCAGATGTAACTCAGGGGCACACCTGGGCTGACCCGATCTGTCCTCTCATCCACCCACAAAACCCTCCTACACAAGCGCTTTCAGCTCAATTCAACAGACAAATCCAGGGCTAGAGGTTAAATCCAATGTGACAGCTTCATGTGGGCAGGTAAAACACCTCTTCATAGCAAAGGTGCTAACTGTTGTGTAGGACAGATGGGGTCTCCTACCACTGCCTGGGTCAGACACCCTGAGCAGCTGAGCTTACTGCAGCTCAGGCGGGCTGGAGTATGCTCTCAGGAGAACTGACACCACTTGGGAGCAATTCCCAGTGCTGTGGGGACACAGTGAGGCAGGCACTGCTTTGCAGTGGGCAAGTGCCCACCCAGCCAAAGGCAAAGTTTCTAAGGGCTCAGTCTGGGACTAACCAGAAAGCAGCTACTTTGTACTCAGGCAGGCGCTAAAACCCAGTGCAGGAGCTCCACTGCAAAGGGTCTAGACCTTCTCTTCACTCTGTCTCTGGTGAAAAGGTGACGTTCGGGCCAGGAGGTAAAAATCTGCTCCAAAAGCCTGTTCACGGCTCCAGCAAGAATGAAGAGAGCAACACGTGCTCAGCGGAGGTTCCCGAGTGTGGATGCACACAGGTCTGAGCCTATGTGAACTTCCCCAGGAGGGAGGAGCAGAGCGTCCCATCACAGACCTGGCACAGCCTTGGACAAGTCTCCTGCTTTCTTGGCACCAGCCTCCCTATTTGTTTAACTTCTACTTCAAATTATGCTGTGTGTGGGTTACCTCATTTCCAGATCTCCCTGGCACTCGCTGTTCCGGAGGACACAGTGCTGTCACACAGGGAAGAAACAGCATAAGCTGGAGGAGGAGAAATGAGAAGGCAGCCTGGCCTTTACACTGAGTGCAGGAACAGCAAGGCAGCCCAAACTCTTACACCTACAAGACCAGCAGCACCTTTTTGCAAGCAGGTGTCTAGGTTAAGGGCTCATCACTGTGAAGCCCAAGTTCAGAGGGCTGTTGGAGAACTTTCTTCATCACATTTCAAACCAGGGAGCTTGCCTGCTGACCTCCTGTCAGATGACCACTGAGATCAGGAGGTCAGAGGAGCTGCAGAAGGAGGAAGGGTCATGGCTCTATTGCAGTAAGGCGGCAGCCAGACCCGAAAACCCAGAACCTGCAGCCACACAGCCGCTGCCCTGGCCCCGTAGCAGTACCTGCATCAGCTCCAGTGAGGCATCGTGCATCTCAGACAGCAGCCGGAGTGACGGGCCACACGGCTCCATCTTATGGTACCATTTCTCAAACATTTCTGCCTCAGTTCGGAGCATGGCGTTGGTGTGGCTGTGAGGAGGAGGGGGTCAGGCTGAGCCCTCAGCCAAGCTAAGCACTGCACCGGGGAGAAGCTGAGCCAAAACAGGCAACCGCAGGGCACAGCGGCCAACCCGAAAGGGGCGGGAGGGCCTGAGGTCACCCCCGCCAGGACACAGGGGCTCGGCCAGACCGGCTCCTTCCCGGACCCGAAGCGGCCGGCAGAGCCTGGGGCACCGGCTCCCCCTGGGGGTCTGGGGCGAGAGAGCAGGCAGCCTGGCTCCAGACCCCGACCACGGCGAGGCAGCACCCGTGGCCCAGCTGGACAACCGGGGCCTCTGGGGATGGTGCCCATTGCGAGGGCAGCCGGGGTCACCCGGCCCTGCCCTCCCCAGCCCTGCCCACCGTGGCCCGGCCCTGCCGGGGGTTAAGGCCCAGCGACGCCCCGAGGCCTGGCCCGGCCCCTGCAGCCCCCAGCGGGCCCCCGCAGCCCTAGGACCCCTATCCCCGCCCGGCCGCCGGTACCGCGCCTCCCGCAGCTGCGCCCGGAGCTGCGGCAGCAGCACCGCCGCCAGGCCCCGCTCCGCCATGGCCGTCTCCTGGCAACGGTGGGGGCGGCGCGCGCTGTTGGCGGGGCGGTGGACAGGAACACGGGGGGGACAGGGGGGACATGGGAGCACAGGGGGGCACGGAGGGACACGGGGATCCCCGGGGGCACGGGATACAGGAGCGACACGGGAACACAGGCAGACATGGGACATGGGTACAGGAGGCATGGGACATGGGGGGACATGGGACACAGGCCCAGGGGGACATGGGACAGAGGACATGGGGACACATGGGACACAGGGGGCATAGGGGACACGGGGGGAAATGGGACACGGGGGGGACGTGGGACACAGGATATGGGGACACACAGGGACAGGGGTCATGGGTGGACATGGGCACGGGGACAGGGGGCACGGGGACATGGTGACACAGGGATGGCAGCATGGGGACACGGGTGGACATTGGACATGGGACATGGGACACAGGACATGGGGGGACATGGAGATGGGGGAATGGAGGGACACAGGGACAAGGGGCATGGGGGGACACAGGGGCACAGGGACACATGGACACACACGTACGGACACACATGGGGGTCGCGTACACACACACGCACATGCACATACATACACACACACCTGGACACACGTGCATGCACACAAACTGACACAAGGTCACAGACATGCACACACACATGCAGTGCAGGCCCTGCTTCCCCACCCACACAGGGTCCTGGGGGGTCCTGCAGGCCTCCAGGGTGGGGGAAGGGTGCTGCTGGAAGGGCATGGGGGGGAGGCAGCCCCCCCTGTGACACAGCTGGCCGCTGCCCGAGGGGCTGCAGCTCGGAGGGGGTCCCTGAGCCCTCAGTGGGGGGTTGGCCGGAGTAACACAGGGGGTCTCCTTGGATGCGCATTGCTCCTGCTCCTGCGGTGCCCACTCCTAGAAGCTCCTGGTTAGGCGCTGCCTCCTGGCTCGTCCTTGACAGACATGCCAGACAGGATCCGGCCCATCAGCTGGGCAGCGAAGCCTCCGGAGAGGTGCAGGCAAATGCTGGCCCCCAGCTCACATTTGGGGTGCACCTGCACCACGGCAAGGGTTTCTCTGCCTGTGACGCTGCAATCTTCCTCTTACAGACTCTGCTTCATCACGGTCTGGCTGTAAAACTGGGGGGAACACTAGCACCAGTCCTGAAGGCAGCTGCCCCCACAGGCATGCCTAATTTTAGGAGCTTTGTGAGGGTGTGGCGCATCGTTTCTAAGTGTCCCTGTTGCTGATCGTGGCACAGATCGTGGCACAGTGATGTGCTCTGACTTCCTCGTGCTGGATACTCAGGACCAACAGTGGCAGGCGGCAGGTCTGTTTAAATGTGCATCTCACCCCCGAAAGTTGATGATGTGGACAGTGATGCATCTCCATGGCTTTTCTGGGATGAGGGATGGAAGTCAACCTAATTATATAAATGGGAACAAAATCAATGCCCTGGCAATGCTGGTCCTATTTCTGGCCAGAACATGTCAAAACTCAACTTCAAACCGCATCTTGAGTCATAACCGCATCTGATCCATGGGAGGAACCATGCTTCTTGGCCTCATTGGGTGCAGGGATGAACACCCCTCATTGCAGGATCTTCATCACATACAGAACTTGATGCCAGAAATCAAGCATTTTGAGATGAGGAGGAGGGGACAGCACGTATGTGACACAGCCTGGAGGTCCTCTTTGTGTGCAGGGTGGGATGGGGATCCCATGAAAAAGCTTAACATGGGGTCATGAATTAAAACCTGTGTTAAAAGCAGTGCTTGTTTGAGCTGGCTGATTAAGACCGCAGAGATAATTATAACACCAGACTGTCGGTCTCTGCACTGGCCCACGTTTTGTGATGCTCTAATCTGAGAGCCAGTATTTCATTGTTCAGTAGGATGGGGAGAGGCAGCTGAGTGACGCAGAGGAACCATGATGGGATGGTGGGCAGAGACGGCATCTCTGGAGGGTCCGGCAATGTTGTGCTGCAGGTTTTGCAGCTGCAGGAACATGGGACGCAGATTTTAAGAAGTTTATAGCTCTGTCCAGCTGCACAAAGCTTTTCAGAGGTCAGCAGGAGACTCAGCACATCTCTGCCAGAAGATTTGTCTCTTGCCAAACACCAGGCTCTAGAGCTCTGAAATACCTTCAGGACAAGATCTCCGGGTGTTTTTGACAGCTGAGAACATATTTTCCCTGACTTTGCTCTAGGAAACAGCTGGACCTTTCTGGCCAGATTTGAAAATAGTAATAATAGTAATAAAAACAGCTCACTAGCATTTCATAGAAAATAGGTAAAGCTTGGCAAACTTTCCTATAACTGCAAACAGGGCTTTTTGCTGTGGGAAGCGCCAGGCAGCATCAGAAACCAGCAGGCAGCCCCGGTTCCTAGAGCCGGGCAGCCGAGGTGTCAGCTGGAGGAGCTGGCAGCACACCGCTTTCCTGCCAGAAATCAGCCTGGCAAGCCAGTTCGGTAGCCTGTGTCATGCTGGAAAGTGCCGAGGAAGATGTCACTGATGATGAAACTGCTGACAACCCGGCGAACTCTGCCGGGAAAATGATCCTTCAGAAAAATTTTAGCCAACTCGATGTTTGAGCACCTATGCCCAAATAGCAGCACTCTGTGGAATGCAAATCTCCCTTTTAATGCAGGATTTTACCCTGGTCCCATGCAGAATTTACTGGGAGAGATGAACGTCTCAGCTGTGTACCAGTGCAGCTCTAGCCGTCTCGCTCTGTGAAAAAGCCATACACGCATGCCAGTATCACAACGCCACTTTAAACCTATGACTCAATGCCTTTGCATATGCTGTCATAAATTCTAATTTATGCAAGGGCTGACTGCTTTGCTTATGCATTTCTGCATCTCCTCTGAGACACAGGAGATGATGTTCATCTTCGCACTGCAGTCCTGGTAGGAAGAGGCTAGTAAGCTGGACTCTGGATATGGCAGACTTCCCCAAGGACAGCTGATTTTCCTCTCACTTTGCTAAGATACATTCAGCCGGAGTGGGTGTTGAGCTTGCCTTTTCTCTACAGTGCTGAGTGCCCTGGGAGAGCGAGCATTTTGAACACATCCTCCTTGTTTTCCAAAGATCCTGTGAAAGTCTTGCCTGGACTGCATTCTGTCAGGACCCAAAGTATAAAATGATAAAGTCTTGTTGGGTTTTCTCATCATTCAGTCTCAGGCACCTGGAAAGCTCACTGGGTTTTGCAGTGCACAGTTGACTCCATGTGCTTATCTTTCCAGGGATACTTTCCTTAGGTTTCCTCAAAGCCTCAAAGCCCAGCACTTACACCAGCTTTAGCCCTGTGAATCAAGGACCCTGTGGGTCGTCTTCCTTTCTTAGCACCCAAAGGAAAAGAAAATCATCTCTCTACATACTTCCATCAGGGAGAGCAGCCTAAGGCTTACCTCTTCTGTTTACCAAGTGCTGCTTTTCCCATTAATAGCAATACCAAGAAGTGCAAAACCTACACACAATTTGAAGGCTCCAACCTCACCTTGGTTTTGACTTGAAAGTGCACACCTTCAGAAAAGGAAGGACAGTGGTGGCGCTGTGACCTGATGGCTGGAAAGGCTCTTCGGCAGCCAGCATGAAACAGCCTTGGAGCCAAGTCTAATTTCCATGTTTGGTGGCCAGCCAGGAGCAGCACCAGAGTAAGACCAAGCAACCCATGTCCCGAGCTCCACTTGTCACCTCATGGGCTGGTGGCTGGTGCTGAGGCCTGGCTGCACCCGCCCAGCATGGGCTTGGGAAAGGGCTGGAGTTGGCAGCTCCCCTGGGACTCACCAGGCACCAGGAGTTGAAGGGTGTGAGGTGGGTTGACAACTGGCCCAGAGCGTGGTGATTAGTGGTACGAACTCTAGTTGGAGGCCAGTCACTAGTGAGGTACCCCAGGGGTCAATACTGGGTCAATACAGTCCTGTTGGGAAGCAGCTTTTCTGAAAAGGACCTGGAGGTCCTGATGGACACCAAGCTGAACATGAGGCAGCAACGTGCCCTTGCTGCAAAGAAGGTGGATGGTCTCCTGGGCTCTGCATTAGGTAAAGCATTGCCAATCCAATCATCTTCATTAATGATCTGGATGATGGGGCAGGGTGCACACTCAGCAGGTTTGCAGATGACACCAAACTGGGAGGAGTGGCTGATACTCCAGAGGGTCCTGCTGCCATCCAGAGGGACCTGGACAGACTGGAGAAATGGGCTACTAGGAACCTCCTGAAGTTCTCCTGAACAAGGAGACATGCAAAGTCCTGCCTCTGGGGAGGAAAAACCCCAGGCACCAATTTACACTGGGGGCCACCCAGCTGGGAAGCAGCTTGGCTGAGAAGGACCTGAGGGTCTTGGTGGAAACCAGGCTGAACATAAGCTGCAAAGAAGACTAATGGTGTCCTGGGCTGCATTAGGCAAAATATTGCCAGGAGGTGGGGGGAGGGGATCCTTCCCCTCTGCTAAGCAATGGTGGGGCCACCCCTGGGGTGCTGTGTCCAGTCCTGGGCTCCTCAGTACAAGAGAGACAGGGACTGACTGGGGAGATCCCAATGAACCGCCACGAAGGCCATGAGGGACTGGAGGGAGGGTGCAAAGAAGAGGGAGCCAGGCTCTTCTCAGTGGTGCCCAGTGCCAGGACCAGAGGCAGTGGGCACAAACTGGAACACAGGAGGCTCTGTCTGAACATCAGGAGACACTTTTTCACTGTGAGGGTGACTGAGCACTGGCACAGGTTGCCCGGGGAGGCTGTGGAGTCTCCATCCTTGGAGGTATTCAGAAGCTATCTGGACACGGTCCTGGGCAACTGGCTCTGGGTGGTCCTGCTGGAGCAGAGGGGTTGGACCAGATGATCTGCGGAGGTGCCTCACCTCAATCAGCCTGTGGTTTTGTGAAGTCCCTCCAGAGGAACATGGAGCCTTTCCTCCATCCAAGGTCCCAGCTTGGGTGTGACAAGAGGTGATGGGGTGACGGGGTAATGAGGGACTGTGACAGGGGCTATGGCAGGTGATGATGGGGGTGAGGGTGTAACAGGGGACTGACCAGGGGTGTTACAGGACTGAGGTGGGGTGACAGGGGGGGCAGAGGTGATAGGGTCTGCAATAGGGTGTGAGGGGGTGACAAGGGTGTCAGGGTGTGACAGGGGTGTGACAGGGTGCGACAAAGCCGTGATGGGGACAGGAGGAGGCTGGGTGGGCATGGGAAGGGTTTGGGTGACGAGGCCGTGGCGGGTGACAGGAGGCGGGCTGAGGAGGGATGACGGGGGCCTGACGGGTGAGTGACGGTTGCAATGGTGGGGAGGGAGGCGGGACGGCAGCAGCCCGGCGAGCGGGCGCCGAGGGACCGGACCTCCGCGCCGCCGGGGGGCACTGCGCGGCAGACGGCTGAGCGGCGGCGGGCGGTCGCCTCTCGCGGCGGCGGCGGCGGCGCCTTTTCCGGGTTGGCTGCGCGGCGCTCGGGGCCGGCCCAGGCTGCAGCCGCCGCCGCCGGCACCGGGCCTGGGCATCGGCACGCTCCGCGCGGGCCCTGCGCCCGCCGCCCCCGTCCCGGTCCCGCCCCGCCCCGCCCCGCCCCGTCCCGTCCCGTCCCGTCCCGTCCCGTCCCGTCCCGTCCCGCTCCGGCCTGGCCCTGCCGCCGCCTGCCGCCGCCTTCCTGCGCGCTGCGCCCCGTCTCGCCTCGCCGGCCTCCCGCGCCCTCATCCTCCTCCTGCAGCCGTCGCCCGGCGCCGCCATGCCCGGCCCGGCCGCCGGCAGCCGGGCGCGGGTGTACGCCGAGGTGAACAGCCTGAGGAGCCGCGAGTACTGGGACTACGAGGCGCACGTCCCAAGCTGGGGGTAAAGCGCCCCGCGGGGACCCTCTCCCCCCCCCCCCCCCCCCCTTCCCCGGGCCGCCGGCGGCCCCGCACCTTCCTGCGTCGTCGTCGTCCCCGTTTTGGGGTGTCCTCGGGGGGCTGCGGGTGGCTGAGGGGGGGCTGGGAGGGGCCTCCCCCGCCCCGGCCTGATGCCCTGTCAGTTATCCTCTCCCCCCCCTCTTCCTCCTCTCTCTTCTTGGTGCCCGCAGCAATCAGGACGACTACCAGCTGGTTCGCAAGCTCGGGCGAGGGAAGTACAGTGAGGTCTTCGAGGCCATCAACATCACCAACAACGAGAGGGTCGTTGTGAAGATCCTCAAGGTGAGTGTCCTGTTGATGGTGTAGGGGCTTGCAAGTGGCTGGAAGCAAACGGGAGAAGAGCTGGGTTGGCAGGGCCAAAGGACTGTTGGATCTCCTCCTTCAGCTGAGAACTCTTGTTTTCTCGTTAAGGACGTTAGAATGGTGGATTTGGAAATGGATTTGGTGTCCTGTGTGCTCTAGCAATGTTTTGGTCTCCTGTCCAGCACAGCTCTGGGCTGAGAGCTCCTCTGGAGGAGGAGAGCTGCGAGTCCTGACATTTGAACAGCGTTGCTTGTGCTGCCTGCGTTTAGTAAAGCATATCTGGCAATGCTTGTCTAAAACAGCCCAGGGACTGCCATGTCAACAGGAATGTGAAGCGTGGAGGGGGCAATCCTTCTGTTAACCTCTAGACAGCTAGCATGTGGCCTTTTCAGAGCCAGGCTGCTCAGCAGTCAAAAAAGCAGGCAAAATTGTGTATTTAGTCCTTTAGAGGTTCTTACATGGGAAATAACTTCACCACAGGCAGGCAAAAAACACCATGGAAACTTGAGGAGACTGAAAGAGGCCATCTGAAGTTTGGCAACGTCAGTGACCTGTATTCTGGTGTGTTGGCCTTAGTGGGGTTGGGCTGTGGGGACCTTCATGCGGCAGTAACAGGTTGTAGTTTGGGGTGGCTGAATGCATGGGTTAGCCGCTGCAGGGCATGCCTTACCGTGTTTGGCACTGAAGCAGCATGCTCACAGGGAGCTGTGGTAGCTGTCCTCGCAGCAATCCGTGTTGGTGATCTGGGGGTAGACAGGTGTGTTAAAAAAACAGAAATGAAAGGTTAGAGTTGAGGTGCTTTAGATTTTGGCTTGGCTGATGCTTGAGCTGTCACTTGTTGGACCAGCAACACTTGTCACTTGTTTCCCAAGAGCACATCTGACCATGGGTGTTCTAAGAATTTGGGCACACAATCCACAGCATGCAGGGGGGTCTGAGCTTAATCAGCCACTAAGACTAGCAGCTACCTAGGACATATGTTTCTCTGCAGGGCCTGTAGCCTTAAGGCGTTTGCTAGATCCACTCTGATAGTGTGGCTAGCTGTCTCATTTTGTCTTTGCTGATATCCCCACTCGCTCACTGTGCCTGCTTCCTTGGGGTCTTCCTTGGCTTCCCAGAGAACTTGTCACAGTTTGTCCGGCCACTGCTCTTAGGCAAGATGTGATCTCCCGTCTGCCTCTGGGAGGAGGTATGCACATCCCTGCTTTGGCTGTGGTCAAGATGGCGGTCAGGTGAGCTGTTCGGGAGAGCCCCTGTGGCTGAGCCTGACGTCAGGGCAGAGTGGTGAGGCTCATGTGCCCTCACCGAGCTGAGTTCCTCTGGCATGCTGTTTGGGCCTCCCCCTCGTTTGGATGCTTTATGTGGTTTTGGTTTTTGTTTTTTTTTAAATAGGGGCAGGCAGGAGTTTTTGCTAGGAGGGAGTAGTCAAAGGTAGCCAGTGCAGAGCTGGGTTTTACGGCAAGATGGCTTGTGGCTAGGCTGGGGAAACTGCACTTCTGCATGCTGCTCTGGAGCCCCTGGTGGTCTCTTCAGAAGCACTGTGGTTTGTTGAGACCCTAGGTCTTGTCCCACATAGAAAGGCACCATGAGACTGAGAAGAGACTGCAGGCGAAAGTCATCAGAGATTTTCCTCCTTGCCTCTTCCCCGACTAAAGAGCCTCCCCTGGCGCAATGCTCCTCTCCCTGTGGCAGCCAAACTCTCTCATGTCTAGGGAGCCTGTCAGCATTGGGCTGTGAGTCAGCTGTCAAGAGTCATCTGAGGGTGGCTGGGTGCTCCTTCTCCTTGGGGCCTGAATGTGTTGCCTTAATACCCTGTGAGCAGGGGACTGGATTGTGGAGTGGATGGTGTGCCACCAGTTCCCCTGGCTCCCCGCTCTTGCATTAACATGCAGACAGCATTCCTGCGAGTGAGCAAGGAAAAGCAGAAAGTCCAGACAAATAAAGATGAACTTTCTTCTCAGTGGAAAGTGGGTCAGTGAAAAGTGAGTTTCAGAGCACTGTGTTGTGTACATTATGAAAACCTGTGAAGTGTGGCAATAGTGTGGCAACTCTGATCTGTGGAAAGTGCCTCTGGTTTCCTGTAGCTAGACTCAAACTTAATTGCAAATGTAATTACATGTATCTACAGTGGAGCCTTAGGAAAGAGGCTGGGTCTCTCTGTTCCTCCTAATTCAGGCTGGACCCTGTGAGGTGGGAAATGCAACCAAAAGTATTCAGGTTTTTGTGTGGCTGTAGGGGTGGGACAAAGGGGAATACTGTTGCTGGGCAATGGATGTGGCTGCTTAGCACAGTTTCTCCTCTCTCTTTAAGGTTTTTTGAGAGGACAATTTATGTTATGTGTTAGAGTGATTTTTAGCAAGAGTCACTGTTTTAATATCTGCGCCTCATGGGAGGTGACTAGTGTCTCTTCCCAGCCTCGCTCTTTGAAGCAGCTTATCCTTACTGAGCTCAAGTTAGCATGTAGCAAGTACTTCCCCTGCCTTTTTTTCTCCCCTTCTTTGGTGGTGTGCTACCTGAACATCTTGTACCCTCCTCCAGAGAAGTCAGGAAATTTTATCACCGTTTCTGTGATGCAGAACTGAGCCACAGAGATTTCCTGTGTGACTTTGGGCAAGTCCCTTAGCCTCCACAAAGCTGAGACTAGAGCGTAGGTCCTAGTCTAGTGCTGCATGAACGAGACAACTCCTCTTCCTCTTCTGGCAGCCACTTGCCTTGTTTGTTTAAGTGTCCTATGAAGACTTTAGCATTGGACAAGGCCAGGGAGTTAATGGCTCTGATTGGTATCACAGTGCCCCAGGCCTTTTGGACTTGCATAAAGCAAGATGCCCTGTTTCCCTGGCGAGTACCCAGCATTGCCTTTCTGTTCTGCTACCCCAAGTGCAGGACCAAGCATAATCCTGCAGGAAAATGGGATGTGCTTATGCCACTAATTGTGGTCATAACATGTGTCAGCGAAGGAGCAGAACTAAGATCATGGAGATGACTATAACATTACCATTTCCTGGGTCAAGTGCCTTTCTTTGCAAATATGGTGCTCTTAATGTCACTTTGTCCAGGAAAATTCTGCAGGTCTTTTAAAAAAAGGTAAATGAAGCAAGCAGGCTGCTTCTCTCTCCACTGCAGCAAGACATCAGGATGCGCCATGTAGGATAGTGTGCGCAAAGCAGCAAGGCAGGAGCCCTGGTTTGCCCCACAGACACCCCCTGCCAAGTGTCCTCCAAAAGCTTTTATCTTGAGAAGCAGGCAGAGGGCAACTCCCCACCTTTTCAACCTGTTCAAGGAGCAAAGATTCAGCAAAAAAAAGCCAGGGGGCTGAAGTCATCTTGGTAGGTAGTGGAGGACTCTGCACTGTACTGATCTGCCTACCCTTCCCGGGTAGCAGGGCATGGAATTAGCCAGCAGCTGTGCTCCTGCAGTCCCTAGCTGGCGGAGGCAGCTTTTGTGGGCTTTTTGATCTGGCTGGCCTTGGTACAGCTGTGAGCATGCTTCCTGCATGCTTAGGGGAGGGCCAAGCCAGGAAGAGGGAATGTGTGAACATGCCCTGTATGTGCTTTTGTGTCTTGCTTAAATTTGATGCTAAGGTTTGACTCCTAGGATGAGGTCTGACATTCTTTGGCATATACAAAGGAAGTTTAAGACATCTTTGTTTCCAGTGAGTCATGTATTGTCTACATCCAATGCAGGTATCTTAAGCACAGCTCTGCTCTTTCATATCTAACCATGTAGATTTAGATTTTTGGTGGACTGCTGAGGTCTGTCTGTAACTTGTGCTGTCTCTTTGATGAACTTCTCATTTTGCTTTTTTTTTAATTAAGCAGTAACACAGCTCCGAAGTGTCTGCCAGTTTCTTCGTGTGCCTTAAAAGTGAATCCTCCGTTCTTGGGTAACAGTATTCCTGGGGGATGTGAAGAGCATTGCAAGCTGCCACTCTAAAAGCCAAAGATAAACTTTCCACATTGCTTGTAACTTTTGTGGCTGATTCTTTGTGGTGAGAATGCTGCTGTTAAAGTTACCTACAGTTACGCCTGTTGGTGAGCTGCAGCTGTACCACGGTGTCCTCCACAGCCTGTTGTCTTGTACTGATTACCACCATCTGAGTGTCTGCTCAAGATGGAGATTACAGCATCCATATTGTCAGCTCTGTGCAGGAGTACTCCTGCTTTCCTGATGCACGTGTGTGTCTGTGTATGTTCTACTTGCCTACAGAGCATTAAACCCATCACGTAAAGAGGCTGTTTTGTCTCCTTGTATGGTTACTATCTGCATAGGCACAACACGCAGGTGGAGGTCAGGGGAGAATGCAGTTACAAGGAGGGGGACCAGTGAAATGGAGGTTCTGCAGCAGTGATGAAATAGCCCCTTTCTCCTTTGGTGGCTTTTGTCCCTCTGTGCTGAGTCCATGAACTGGAACTTTCAACCATGTATGTGGTTTCACAAGTGCATTCTTGTTTGTTTGGGTTTGGTTTTCCCCTGTTCCCCCTTTTGGGCTGTGTGAACCCTCCAGAGGTGCTGCTCATACCAGGCACTGCTGCAAGGTCCTTCCAGTGTTGAACTCAAAATTATTGCTCTAGTAGCTAGAGAACCATTTGGGGGAGGTAGCCCTGTGCCTCTGGTAAATTTTCTTCTGTCTCTAAAAGCTCTAGAGCCCACATACATCAGCATGTTCTAGATGGGGGCTGAAATGACTCCCATGCTGGTGTGCAGAAGGGATTGCACAGGGAAATAGGATTGTGTGATATTAGTCCCTCAGGCTGGAGCTTTTGACTGCATCGGTGACCTTTCACAAAAGCTGTTCAATGCCTGCTCCTGGTAGCTATCTGTGCCTCTTGCCCCTCCTGTGTTTGCATGCACTGAATCAGCTCTCCATGGCTCACTTCCTCCTCTGGCAGTCTTGAAATGAGCCCTTTTGCAAGAGAGCTGGGTACACAGCTCTTCTCTTTTAAACACCAGTTTCCCACACTGAGCTTGGCACAGTTGGCTGCTGGAGTCCAGACTTGTTTGGAGCTGAGACCAACTGAGACAGTACCAGCTGTCTCGCAGAGGCCTGGAGATGCTGCTGATAACTCTCACAGTGGTGTTCTAGCACCAAGGAAGCTGTGGCTCCTGTGAGGAAGAGGGTGAGTTATGGCACTGTATCTGTTTGCAGTGGCCTAGGGCAGAGCCTGAATGAATGATTCTCATCCCTTGTAATGGTGGTGGTGGGGATCGGGGCTTGGTCCTTGTGCATCTCCCTTTTAGTTGACTGCAGAAGTCTTGATGCATTGTGGGCAGTCCTGAAGCTCCAGAAGGGCTGTTTCGGGATGCGCTATGGGGGCAGGAAAGGTATTCTGAAGGAAAGAACGGCACTGCCATCAAAATACCTGCTGGTATATTCTACTGAACGTAAATAAAAAAGCAAAAGTGCTTAGTAGTTTCAGGGTATTTTTTTTCCCTCTTTTTTAAAATTCAAGAGCAGCTCAGGAAAGTCTAAATTCCCATAATGGAAGTTGTAAGATGCAAACAAGCAACAGAATATTAACACAAGTAGGCTCCTTGATTTTGTAGCTCTTTTGAATACAATTGTTTGGTTTCCCAGCTGATGTCTGGCAAAATAAGCACTGCTGCTCTGAAGCCAATTTTCCTATTGAGCAATTGGCATCAGGCTTTATAGGCTGATTATTGTGATCCTTTCAATAATACTTGCTAGAGACGAATGAGCTTCTAGTGCCAGCTTTTAAATGTTTAAAGCCTGTCATAAGGATGCTGCTTGAGCCTTTTTCTGGTCCTGGATTCTGTGTGTTGAGATTTCCCTGCTCGTTCACTGGAAACATCATAGTGTTTCCGGGCTATTCAGGTTTGGTGAGCAAAGAATAGATCTTTTTTCTTCATGGGTGGTGGAATAAATGACTAGTTTCTCGTGGATTTGTATCTTTTGACTGCTAAACTTTCTCCTGCTGCGCTAACCCCAGTTCTTTCTTAGAGCACCTGCTGAGCAAAACCCAGCACCTTCTGTGACTCCTTTGGAGCAGCACGTGTGCTCCTCAGCTGGCAGCGTGTGCGCTGCCTGCTTTTGGCTAATGTAAAATGATTTTTATACTTTAGATTTAACTCATATTTCACATGCCTTCCTGGTCACTACTTTCCTTTCTCAGTATCGAAATGCGCTGAGAACTTTGGATAACAAATTTATTTTCTCTCTTTGCTTGAATTCAAGCGATGGGTCCCCAGGTTGTTGGGGAAGGCTGGAGCTGAAGCATCTGACAGAAGAGTGTACTCCCTTTCCTTTAGAAACCAAGCAAAAAAGATTATTAACCAGGCAGCCATTTATTCATGCAAGACAGGAAGTGATGGTTGCAGCCTTGTATTTCAAGGTTTATTTTAGCAAACAATGTTAATTTTCCCAGCTGGTGTTTGCTGCAGCTGGACCCCTTTTCTGCTTACAAGTTTACATGATCTCATGGAAAATGACCCAGGATCTGATCTCTCGGTCACAGAGAGGGGTGTTCTTCTGCATGTACCTGACGGCATGGGATAAGTAGTTGCTTTGCAATTTCTCACCTCTGCAGAGGGATGGCATCACATGATGCTCCCTGATCCTTGGGCTAAGGCAGTTGGGATAGCGCTGGCCACTGTCACTGCCTCTTCTGCCTGACTTTCAAGTGGATTGAAGCACCCTCATGGGGATCCTTTTGGCTGGTAGGGTGGGAAACCAGCACAAAGGGTGGCTGGCTGGGGACAGTTGAGTGAGAGCTGCCAGGTCCAGCAGAGACCATCCTCCTGTGGCTGGAGGTCACCTTGTCCCTCTGCTTTGGGCGCTCAGTGTAGTGGACGGCCATGAGCTGCATGTTTTGTCTCCACCATCTACAGCCACCTCACTTCCAGTTTGCCTGAGGATGGAAGCAATTTTCTGGGAAACTGGAAAACTGACTTGTGCTAGATGATCATGTTGTTTTAAGGGTACTGCTGCAGTTGAAGTAATTAAACCCCTCCCAGTGTAGACACAGTTAAAATGAAACATGTCTTTTAGCCTGGTTTCCTATGGAAACGAGCCTTATGCAATCCTGCTGTCTGTCAGCCTTTCTCCCCCTCCTCCCCCCCAGTAGTTTTTGCACTGGTTGGTCAATTTCAACCAAATGCAACTGAAGTCTCCAAGCTGTCAAGTTTTTACAGATTTCGTGGAAATAGGTGTTTGCATAGAGCAGAGGGACTCTGTCAGAGCCTGTCTCAGAGGAAAAGGCTGCAGTGAGGGTTTGACTCATGCTGGTCACTGGAGAATCCCAGCATGGAGAAAAGCTTTGCAATGCCTCTGCCATGGGAGTTGGAGTCTGCACCTGTATAAAACATTGCCTCACGAACACAGCCGGATCAAACTTGGGAGCAGTTAATTTTGCCTAGGTGCCTGCTCCATTCCTCTGCTGGAAATCCTCCTCCCAGGGCAGGGGGACTGAGCCGTGTAGGAAACACAACCTGAAATGCCATTGTTCATAGTCTGGTTTAATAAAATAGCCTTAAAGGAGTACTGTTAAAATACTCTGGCTGCAAGGGCTGGTGTTTTAGAAGCTATCCCTGCTGGGAGAGGCAGATGGTTGGACACCATAATAGCTTCAGTTAGTTCACATTTAATCCATGTGTGTTTGGAGTCAACATCCTTGGAGAGACAGATCAGGTGACTCTGAGAGACAGTTGTAGCAACCCAGACTTAATCCTGGTGCTTGGAGAATATGCTGCTGATTGCCTGTGGTTTCAGCAGTACTGGTGCTTGGGGACAGGAGGGAAGTCAGCAGTTTCTGTGGTTGTGACCAGTTAGCTCCAGTGCAGTACTGGCTGTGTGCTGGAGTGGTTTGCACTAAGCTGTTTCACTTGCCAGATGCAAGAGCCTGGGCTTGGGATCAGTTACTTGGCAAAAACTGAGCCCCAATGATGTGCTCTTGGGTAGTAGACGGCATTTGCAGTTGTGTCTGGAGCAATGGCATGGGACAATGTGTGGGTAGGAGGTGCTGTGTGGCTGGGTAGGCTGGTAAGGTGAAAGCTGTGCGGGGTGGGGTGGAGGCCAGTGGTCGCCACTGTTCTCTCCTGCAAATCTGAAATGGGGAAATCCTCTGTTCCCCTGCATTGCTCTCTGAGGAAAATTCCAGGCAATAGCTTTTTCTCTAAGACAACATTACTTCAGCACTGTGGCATTTCTCCCTGCCTCATCCCTATTTACCTAGAGGTGGAAAACCCTGTCCTGACCACTGGCTGCAGGTACGGAAAGCACTCTGACGATGCACTGCTTACAACCCTGCAATGAGCAGGGCTTCCCATACCCCCACCTTGCCCAGAGGCTTGCGGTGACGTGGAGGTAGTGTAGCCATGTGTGGACAGCCTGGTCTGAGCTCTGCGCTACTGCAGCTTAGCAGGAAAACGTGCAAACAGCGAGTAGCTTTTAACTCTCCCTTGTGCTGAGACAGTGTTTGCTGGAGTGTCTTCCCTTGGTGATGTCAGAGATGCTGCCGTTGGCCATTATCTGCAGGCATTACATTAAAAAAAGACCAACTTTCTTCTCTCCTTTTTTCCAAAAGTTGCTGATTCCGTCTGCTTGTGTCTTTTAATAAGTGTGTTGTCTGTAGCGGTAGGTTTCTGGTGGAGATCACGCAGGGCATCATTTTCCCATCCTGAAAAAGGTGGAAACATGTGGAAGTGACTGGAAGAAAACATCTTCTGCTCCAGTGGGAGTGGTGGTTGCTATGGAATGAGAAATGGAAATCTTGGAGGGATATCTTCCCCTACCTAGCTGATGCAAAAGGCCCTTGAAATAACTACAGTACAAAGGTATTTCAAAGTGGGCTTTGGGTCCTCTTGGCTGTGTTCAGGCGCTGTTTCACCTCCCGATCAGGTGCGTGTGTCACAGCAGGGAGACTGTGATGCATGTCTATGCATCAGTAGCCAGGCCATTCAGTAAGCATGTTCAAGATGGCAGTGGCTCAGCTCCCTCTTTGAAGTTCCTTGGAAAACAGCTTGTGTGTGCATCTGCCTTGCTGGACGAGCAGAGTAACCGAATTACATCCTCTGATTCCATCGTGGCCTTCTGGTAAGATCAGCGCATGTGGGCAATGCAAGGGTGGTGTCTGTCCCCATGCTGACATAAATGAAATCAGTCCCTTATGAAGCATCTTCCTCTCAGGTTCAGAAGCATAGCCCTCACTTCTGCTGGTCCCCCTGCTCTGGCTGCTTCTCCCTGTCTGTCTGACCTCCCACCAGCTCCAGCCATGTCTGGGTACTGCCCCAGGGCTGTTGGTTGCACCTCCCCAGCGAACCCTGCCCTGTGTCACTCAAGCTCTGGCTGACAGCTACAGTGGCCTTGCCGCTGTTTTCCACGGTGGCTTTATGAGGTGCTGATGCTCCCTGTGCCAGCATCAGTGTTATTTTTGGCACTTTGCTTCGGGCTGAGATTCTCATCTTTTGGCTTGAAAGTATAGCTCCTGCCTTTTAGCTTGGAAGAGGAGGAGGGCAGGATTTGAATCTGAAGGTTTCAGCCACCTGAAGAGCTTAGAAAGACAGCATATTTTATCACTTACATAAGTGCCATATTTTCCCACTATATAAAAAGCTTGTGTTCCTTCTCTTGTCTGCTTGTACATTCCTGTGAGGGGTCTGAAACGAGGGATTGCCTTGGATTCACCTGTAACGGGAGTGTGAGTTGCCCCATCGGCACTCTGCAGCCATCATCAAAGTGGGAGGCTGCGGCAGAGGCAAGGTGGTGAGCGCAAGCCGTTGAGCTCTTGTGGTTCCTTGTTCTTCAGTTAGACATCTGATAACGTGTCACTTTGGTAAAGTGCCTCGTCCCTCTTTGCCATTCCCCATTACTCCCCTCCTCACACATCAGACTCCGTGCTGGATGGTGAATGTTTTAGAAAGCTAAATGTCTGGAGAGGAGTGTTTTCATCAGCAAACCTCACAGACAGGGCAAGGGCTTTACCAGTCCCTGCAAGATGTCTCTGCATCTCTCTGCAATGGTACCGGTGGTGCAGGAGGGGATGTTCCAGCTCTTCAGTGAAGGGCTGCTATACTCAGTGACTCGCAACCAGTGGTGCCCACACCGGTCACTAGCCAAGGCTCATTAAAAAAGTCTCACCTCGTAGCTGCTCTAAGCTGCCTTCCTTTCAAGCAGGCACAGAGCTAGAGTTGTTCTGGGACTGGATGAGTTACAGAAGCGATTGTTCATTTTCGTTGAAGTGAACCGCTGGATCAGCAGAGTGTAAAAGCTAACCCAACCTCCAAGCCCCTGCCTTGGAAGCAGCTGTTCTTTATCACTCTCTGCAGGGTGATGTCCAGAGAAAAGCTTACTTTTTGCAAAGCGAGTTCCTGGGACTACGCAGATTCAAGGAGGAGTCAAAAACTGTTTAAATGTCTGTAGGCTTTAAAAATAATCATGGTATATGGATGTGATGGCATGCTGTGCAGTTGGGTCTATGCTCTTGGGGTGGTTGCAAAAGACACATGCACATAGTTGGGCATAAGTGCCTGAGCTTACTAGAAATCTTGGTGTTGGAGACTCAGGTCGTCGTTTCATTGGATTAAAGTATTCATTGGGAAATGAGTTGGGATTAAGGAGTAAAAAACTGGTTTGTGCTGGTAAACAAATGCTGAGATATGAGGTCCACTGTGCTTGTCCTGTGGCTCTAAATGCATAACATAGAACGAGCATGCTGAGATTTCCACATGGCAGTCCAAGGTGCTTTTAACCACAGTTACTGGAGTCACAGTTATGTTTGCCTGGAGTGGTTTGATTTTCCCCTGATGAGTGGAAAGCTTTCACTGATGAGAGGGGAAATCGTAGTTCATGCAAGGTGTCTGTCTCTTCTTTGAAGCTAAAAATGTTCCCTTGTGAGGGTGGGAGCAGGGAGAGGAGAGGAGGTGATATAATCCAGTCAAAATTGGTGGCAGAAATAAGTGTTAATTTCTGAAAGGACTCTCACTTCTAATTTTTTTTGTCTATTTAAGCCAGTGAAGAAAAAGAAGATAAAACGCGAGGTTAAGATTTTGGAGAATCTACGCGGTGGTACCAACATCATTAATCTGATTGACACTGTCAAGGATCCGGTGGTAGGTGCCTGTGTGTTGCGGTATGTGTGGTGGGCTTGCCTCCCCACCAGCTGCAGGCACGGGGCAGGCACTGCTGCATGACTTCTGCTCTCACCTTGGGTTAGGTGCTACCTGTGCCTGTGCCTTCATGCCAGCGAGGGGCAAGCAGTGTCCAGCTCATTAGGGTCTCCTGAGGTGGGTTGGTTTGGGTGAGCTTGTGTTCCTCTCCATGTTCCCCAGACTCTTTTACACCCCTTCTCACCCTGTGAGTTTCCCATGTCTGATGGGGGAGAAGTTTTGTAGCCCTACAAATTTTCTGTAAGAAAGCAGAGCCTGTAGCCTTCCAGCTTCTGTCTGGCATCTGGAACATAAGTATCTGCCAGGGCAACTGGATATTAAGCACTTTTCATCCTTCTGGTTGCTGTCCTGCCCAGTGACCAGAGGTCATATCCTTTGTCTGTATTGCCACAATTACCCCATTCCCAGGAAGTTTTCTCTGACTAGCAGGTGGCTGAGGTCTGTGACTCCCAGCCTGCTGGCAGCCACAGAGAGGAAACGACACTGCTATAGCATTGGCAGTCCTGGCTGACCTTCCTCCTGTGATGGGATGTGAGGTGACAGCTTTTGCCTTGCCCAGTGCTGTCTGTGCTCCGTGGCATGGAGAGGAGCAGCACTGGCCAAAATGCCATGTTGGTGCTTGCTGCATGGGGCATAAGTGGAGTTTGCTTCTGCCTGCTGTGGGAGCAGGGCTGTGTTTCTCTCGCTGTCCTGCTCCCACCTGCTCTCTGCAGTGAGGGTTGACCAGGAAGCATAAGCTTTCTCAGGTCTCTTGGAGCAAAGAAAGGTCAAGAGGGTGTTTTAAACCATGACTCTCTCTCTTGCAGTCAAAGACCCCTGCTCTGGTGTTTGAGTACATCAATAACACAGATTTTAAGGTAAGTCTGCCTGAGGGGGGAGGGGGGACGCTTCCCATTTCTGTTAAGAGTGCTGTGATCTTGGGTTGTCAGATACTCCTTGAGAGCTATGGGGGGAGTTTGGAGTTTTCACCTATGTCAGCTTCACCTTTCTTTCCCCATGTAAATCAGAAACCTGTAAATGGGCTCTAGATGAGAAGGAATAAAAAGCTTGTGGGCTGAATCTCCTCCCAACTTTGAGGAGTAAGTACAACAGGTTAAATATTCTTACTCCCCTCTCAATTTAGTAATTACCTCTGTGCTATATATTCAGCCCAAGTCAATCCCTGTGCTGTGATGCTCTATTTACAGCAGTGCAGTTTATGGAGCAGGTGACACCAATTTGTGCTGGAATCCTTCAGACCTAGGGCCTGTGGGGTGGCAGAGGCTGGACAGCTGCCAGTGGGCCTGGTAGTGGCAGACTGAGCAGTCTTGAATGTATTTTAAGAGCTTTTCTGCTTGCCTGACACTGCAGCGTATTCCCTGGCCCTTCTGATTTCTGGGGAGCTCCAAGTGGTATTACTCCTTCCTAAAACAGGGGATCTTCTGTCTGAATACAGCTACGACTGCCTGTGCTACTGAAATGCGTCTGGCTGGCAGCAGTAAGCTGATACACAAAAGGGATATATAGTTAACAACCACACCTATTTTAATGGTATCTTTGCTTCCCCCATGTGAATCTTTACCCTAAGTCATCAAGTCAGTGGTGGAGAATTAGCTGAGCAGTTGCTGTTAGAAAGCCAGTAGTCATCCCCTCCTGCACTGTTCAGAGATCTCTTTCATTCCATGTTATGGGACAGTGCTTTTTTCTTCCTGTTTGTGCCGGAGCATTATGTAGGTATACACCTTGTAGGATGCAGCTTCAGCAGATACACCAAACACCCAGAGAAGGACCCTGGGTTGGTGTTGGTGGAAAGGAGGCAGCTTGTCAGCTGGCCCACAGACTGCCTCACCTGCAGCCCTGTACACTGTGAGGCAGCACGTGTTGTTTCTCTCCCTCTGGGGTTGGTCTGGCAAGCTGAATCCTGCTGGGTGGGACCCTGTGCATATCCAGAGCTGCAGCCATGCTGGCGGTGGTAGTCTTAGCGCTATTTAATCTCATGTACAGACTTTACTGCAGAGGCTAGAATAATAGTAACTTGCAGCAGCGTCTGCCCTGACAGCTCTGGGAAGGGAGGTGAGTGTTGCCTCCATCAAGTAAACAGCCGTGAGAGGAGTGCTATGTGGTGACCTTTCAGGGCTAATTGAAGCAGACTTGGTTTGTCTGGGCTTCACTGATACCAGCTGTGCTGTTCCAGTGCCACTTGTATGTTGGGAACATGCACATGCCCCCATGCTTCTCCTGGTGACCCAGGGACTCTTCAGCTGATCCTGAAAGTTTTTAACTTTCTATTTGGAGATTTTTTCCTTTTTTTTTTTTTTTCCTTTTAATATATGGCTTGAGATAAAATAGGTTGCTAGGGCAGTGGCATACCTTGCTGAGGATCACTTTGTGCGTGTCCTAGTCAAAATGTTTGATTTTGAGTCAAGAGTCAAAGATTACACCACTCTGTCGTGTCCTTAGAGGAAAAAGTATGAAAGATATGACTCACTAACTGACACATGTTCACAAAGTGGAGTGTTAAGTAGTAACTTGAGGCTGGTGGCCAACAGGGACTCTTAACTGAAAGATGCAGGGCTTGGAGTATGTGGTAGGTCAGCTGTCCCAGCCATGCTGAGAGCCATCACAGGCACTGTTGCAGCCAGTAAGGCAACATTGGTCTGCCACAGCAGAAGTAACAGTGCTCAGCTCTGGCTGTTGCATTAGAAACAACTATATGAGTTTGCAGCAGATTATTTCTAGGCTCCTAGGAGAAAGCTTGGCTCCTTGAGAAAGTCCAGATTCACAGCTGTATAAGTCCAAGACAGAAAGTATTGATGCCTTTGATGCTGATTGGTACAAGGCAGGAATAACTTGTCTTGGGAATGCAAGCATGTCCCCCAGGGCATGCGGTATGGCTGTTCGTGTTCAGAGCTTATTTGTAACCTGAATTTCACTAGCTACATATGGGGCGTGTGGGTTATTTGAGCTATGCTCCCATGAGCTCTGCTGCCTATTTAGGTAGGTTCTTGGGGCTGCAGCTAACTGGCAGATTACAGAGCTGCTGCTACTCACAGGTACCTGTGGATATCTTCTTCTATACAGAGGCTCCCAAGCTGTGTCTTCCCTTGCTCTGAAGTGCACAGAATAGGTGAGACCACTTGTGTTGGAGGTCTTGGCTTGCCCTATACCTCTATACATGAAGCAGCTGGAGAGCACCCAGGCATTGTCCCCTCTGTTCCACAGTCCTGATCTCCCCAGGCAGCCAAATTCTGCTGGAGTTAAGTGCCACAGGAGCTAATCCAGGTGATAGGGACCTCTTCTCTTTGTTTTGAGGTGGCTGCTGCTGATCTGCCTATCTCTGCGTTGACTTCTAGATTCAGCAGTACTGACGAGTACCATGCATCTCACTGGCAAATCACCTTCAGGGTGTGTGAGGGGGTTGCCAGGGCAGCTTGTGTACAGCAGGTGGTTGCTGACCGCTTTACAGGATTGCATTTTTCTCTGTCCTGTTGGCAATAGTTGCTCACAAGCTTCGACGTCTCCTCAGTTGTCTCCTTTCTGGCAGTTTCTTTCCTTCAACATTTTTTTTGCTTCATGTTAATACTTTCACCCCTTTGCTCATTCAAATGGCAGGACGCTATTCATGTCCGTGCACCCATGAAAAATGGCTGCTGGATTTCCTCAGCTCTCTGCACAGACAGAAGCTGCAGTTCTGTGGGGCCTAAGCCATGGCTGTGGATGATTCTGGATCAGAAGCGCAAGTTTGTATTCCACATGGTTTGGCTGTTTTTAAATGATGGTATAAACAGGAGACTTAGGTGATACCTCCCTAGAGCTGATTACATTTTCTTAAATTACCCGGCTGGGTCCCTTCTGAAAGTGACAGCTCCGATGAGTTGGAACTAGACTAAATGCGTATTCTGCTGTGTGAGGATGGCAGCTTGTGTACAGGGCTAGTGTTTTTCTTCAGACCTGCTGTATTACTTGTCATCTGTGAGCACTCAAGCTACCCACAGTCAGCTGCCTTAAATGATAGCTGTGCTGCAGAGCCATGCAGTCAATTGAGTAACTGTCAGTGAAATTAAATGTCTTTTGCTAAGTGGTTTCAAACTAGAAATGAGATGCCTGTCCTTCAACCATTGTCAGCTGTCGCATATTTTGTGTAGTCTGTGAGCATACCTGAGCGTGCCTTTCATTGTCCCAAAGAGGCAAATCCCTCAGAGGAAAAGAAGCAGGAGCAGTGCTGGATTGGGACTGGATTGGGAGAGTGCAGCACTTCAGGAGCAGTGCTGGATTGGGTTTGCTATTTTGTTCTTAAAACACACTAGCAGGCTTGTAGCTGAAGAATGGGCAAGAAAGGCGAGCAATGAAAGGTTGCTTCAGGATGTTCAGCCTCTTGGAGTTGTGGGGACAGAGGGCTTTTGAGTCAAATCTTCCACTTTGGGTGCACGTCGGTAAATTTTTCAGGCCGAGTTGCTGTGAGGGAAGTGTGTGCCTGTGTTTTATCTCTGTACATCCAAGGTTAGTTTAAAAAATAGTTGTTGCCCTGCATAGACTATGCAGAAGCATGAAAGATTCTCCTCCCTTGTGTGGCTGCTGAGGCCAGGATGCTTTGGGAGCTGTTTCCTTTTCTTTTGCTGCTGCCCTGCCTTGCCTGCCCTAAAGCAGTGTCTCTCCTGCAACACCTCCTCACAGCCACCCTGTTGCTTTGCAGATGCTGCTTCCTGCACGTAGCCAGCTGTGTTGCTCACTCAAAGGAGAAGAATTAAAAAAAGAGAAAAGCGTTTAACTCATCTCAGCCCTGTGGATAGGGGAAGCATGTTTGTGCCTCCTCAGGCACTAATGGGATTAGTTTACGATCGATTATGTGACGTGTGCCAAAATACCACCAAAAGCTGGAGAGGGGTGGAGGCTGCTGATGGATGAGTTTGGCCTTTTCTCGTGCTCTGTATCAAGAAAGACCAGCCCAGGTTTCTGAGGCCTTGTGTGATCCTGAGTGCTGGCAACTAGCTGAGCAGATGTTTGAGCTGGGTTTGAGTGATCCCCACAGTGATGTTTCTGATAGTCTTACTCCGAAGAGCCAGCTGTAAGAGCAGAGCATGGGACACGTCTGCAAAGGAGGTGCCTGCTCTCCCCTACTAGGCTGGGCAAAGGGAATTTGGAGTCCACTGTCAAAGCCTTCTTGGGGCAACTGCTGTGTGGGACCCACTTGCAGTGGAAACCTTGGCTCTGTCCAAAGCCTTCTGTGTTCACTGGCTTCCTGCAGTGGGACTGAGCATGCTCCTGCAAGGACCATTCCCTGCAGCAAGCAGAGACTGGGTGCTGCTAGCCCCACTGTTGGCCTTGGCACAGTGAGAGGGTCAGAGGAGCTGGGTTTCACAGGCAGCTCTTTTAGGGAAGTCTGTTGAAAGCTGGTTGCCCAATGGCTGTCTCTGCTGAAGGCTATGAGTCAGAGAAGCAACAGCATCGTGGGCCTGAGAAGAAAGGCATCAGGGACCTCCCTTCCATCCCCTCCCTGCTTACAGGCAGAGAGAGGCAGAGGAGCCAGGGAATGGGGAAAATGGGGTCTAGCCTTGTTCTGCCACTGCCTCTCCTGCCCTCCTCCTTCCCCAGGTGCATTGATGTTGCCAGGCAAAGTTGAACAGGGTAGTGATTCCCAGAAAGACATGTTTTAAGCATCTCTGCCCCACCATAGTGTTTGTTACCTAAGCAAGCCATTTAAACAAACTCCTGGAAGGGCTCAGCTGTCCTCTGCTGGCCCTGGGTCATGCATCAGAGCCATGCGCAACCGAGTCAGGAAATCTGTCCCTGCTGTAGCTTGTGGCTATGTCTTTTTTGCTCCCTTCTCACTTGTCTGCTTCAGTGGGTTGCTCTGAAGCGTTAGGATTATCCCAGCTCATGAAAATACAATGCAGCTTGTGTCCTGGAGGCTGTTAAAGCTCTGTGTGTGTAAGTGATGCTTGTATGTTGTCAAATGATTTTCCAGAGCAGTGTTGGGGATGGTGGGGCTGTTCGGAGCTGGCCCTAAGTAAGGCAGGATCCTGAGGATCTCAGCATGGGCCTGGAGGGGATCTGGGGCCAGAGCTGCTTTCTTGGAATGTGAATTTCGATCCCTCACTCTGGGATTTTTTTCCTGAAGCTGCCAAGTGGTGCCCGTGATGGGCAGCTGGCTCCAGTGCTGATGCAATTGGTGGTTTGACTGAGCTGTGAGATGATCCTTGTTTGTTAGAAAGGGCAGTGGGGTCTGGTCCTACTGCTGCCCTCTGAATGTCTTTCCTTGCCCTGCCCTGGCATCTCGCCTTGCTTTCCCTGGATGAGAGCACAGTCTAACAGGGTTGGGCTGGCACTGCTGCCAAGGACAGATACAGAGCGAAAGGCAAATTTGGGGCCAGTTATGACCTGGCATGGGAGCAGCAGGATGATGAGTTCTCCAGTGACAGTGCTGGTGGCATGGTGCAGGTTAAAGTGCACCCTGGACCTTTGTCACTTTTGCATGAGTAGCCAGAGAAGGACCCAGAGGAGAGGAGGTTGGCGAATGTGTGCTGGCAACAGGCACTTCCCTGAGACTCCAAGCTGTGCTCTCCTTGGCCCTACAAGCATTTCTGTGCTGTTGAGTTGCATTAGCCTTTATCCTGGGATAGAGGGGAGCCTCCACAGCTCTGAGGCTGTCTCTACCCTTTGTGCTTCCCCACCCCATGCTCCTTTAGGTTAATGTTTTCCTCTCCCTGCCCCACATTGAGCATTTGGAAGCCTTGCCCTTGTGTTCCCAGCCTGCCTGCTCTGAATGCTGTTATCCATATTGTCAAGTCACTGTGATGACTGTGCATGTGAACAGAGAGTCAAGATCATCTGTGCCAACTCCAGCATGCTCTGAAGGGCTTGCTATCTTCTCCTTGGACAGACAGCCTGCCTGCCTCCTGCTGGAAAGAAGTTGTGACAGGTCTGAATGATCCCAGTAGCATTTCATGGGAGCTCTTGCATCCTTTCTGGATTTCCTAGCGTGTAGCCCCTGGCAGGTCTGAGACCAGGACAGCTCTTGGGAGTGGCAGCATTCAAGGGGATCTGGAATGGGATCAGTGATTGGAGGCAAGTGGGGTGCAGGAAATTAAACTAATCCAAATCTGGAGTATTTATTTTTTGTTCCCCCCCCCCCCCCCCCCCCCATCTGTTTCAGCAACTGTACCAGATCCTGACGGACTTTGATATTCGGTTTTATATGTATGAGCTGCTGAAGGTGAGTGGCATTGCATATGGCAGTCTGTATGGGGAGACCAGAAATGAGAGAGGCACTAGTGGGGCTCACAGGGCAGTGCTACCAAGTGGTTACTTCTCTCATGTTCAATGCAGAATCCATGTCTCATAACCCGGAAAGGTCTGGGAAGAGATCTAGTTACCTGGCTTGTTGCTGCGAGGTATTACAGCCAAACTGGGGATCTTTGATCACCTCCAAAGAGTCTCTGATTCTCTAGGGTCTGTTCTTTCCCTGTGAAGCATTTGTGATTGTTAGTGGCCAGGTAGGGCTGTGCTTGGTCTCCCTGTGTCTCTAGCACCATTGGGCTGCTATGAGGAAAATTAACTCCCTCCCAGCCAGACCCAGTACAAGCACCGAGAGGTGTTTGCAGGGCTGAGGAACTGGGGACTCTTTAGCACGCTAGGGAGAGTGGAAGAGAGGGATTGCCAGCTCCAGGCTTTCTTCTGCTGCAGTAGTCAAATGCAGCCCCAGAAGGTGACTTCTGCCCACTTGGTCTTAGACCCCTCTGTCTCTGGTGGGCGATCTAGGACACTTCAACAAGCTGGCCAGCTCAGTGCCCTGTGGTCACAGAACCCCATGGATGCGGTCTTGGGAAACGAAGCTTCTGGTTATGCTGGCTGTTACATGTTGATATAATACTGATATTTTCCTTTGAGACCTCCCAGCCAAAGCTTTCCCTGCCCCTCTGATGAAGGGTAAGGACTGCCCTAAATGCCTCTTCTTAACTAGCCTAGCTTGCACCTCCCCATGGAAATGCTTAGAGCCATATGGCAAATCTGTGAGATCTGCTGCACTGCTTCTCTGGGGTCTCTGGCTGCAGGACACGGGAGGCAGCAGGGCATTAGAGATTGCTTAGAGGTTTCAGCTGATCCCAGGGCTGTTCTGTGCTGATCTGCTGGAGCAGCAGCTTGGCTGTGTCAGATCCTAGCAGGGCCTCGGGACTTCTGGGCTGGAACTTTGCAGGTCCCCTGCCTCTGGAAATGAGTGGGACAGGCTAGGTAAAGCCCTTTGTGCTCCAGGACTTGGTGACTGCAGGAGACTTCCTGAAATAGGTCTAGTGAGCTTGAGGGAGGCTTTCTTCTCTGCACCCCCGAGCTTGCTGCACCTGTCTGCGAGGGAAAGACCTTCCTACTGAAGGTTGGAGGGAGCCTGAGGCAGCCCAGGATTAGGGTTGGAGGGGTGATGATATTTAAATGATCCAGCCTTGGGACAAGCAAGACACTAGAACAGCTTCATCCCTGGAAGCAGTTTGTCCAACCTGTTATAGATCTCCTGTACTGAAGATCCCAGGATCACTGTTTGCTGTGACTCCTGTTGGTTGCAAGGCCACATGTCATTGCAGGGATATTCCCTGAGGCCTTGCTGTGATGGAAGCTGTTGCTTCCTATGCTTCCTGCTGTGGCAGGGGCCCAAGGACACTGTCACTTCCCTGGCACTGCTGTCTTGGATATTGAATTACTGCTGGCTGTGCCCTCCTTCCGTGCTGCTGGAGATCTCAGAGCATCTGATAGACATTGATGGATGGATTTCCCTCCCCCTTGGAGATGACAGAACAACATTCTCACCCCCTTGCTCAAGGGAACAGCTGCGTTAGGGGGCAAGTGGTGCAAGGTCATGGAGCTGGAGAGCTTACATGTGCTCCTGCCTTCAAGGTTTAAGCAGCATTGCCCTCCCTCATGCGCTGTCACCTGCCTTTTGTAAGTGCAGGTTTGGCTTAAATGAGCAGGACAGAGGTGACTTTCTAGCTTATGTGTGTTTTGGGACACAGATGGAAAGCTGCACTGGAAGGCCATAAAACTGTATGCATGTAAGAATCCTCCCCTTCTGGGGAAGAGAGCATGACCTAGGAAGCACAGGGCTACCCAGGTTGGAGCATTGGGCTTGTCACCAGGTGGGACACCTCTCTGCATAGTGTTCTTCAAACACTGTGCAGGGAACACTGTTCCAGGACCTGTGACTGCAGTAGGACACATGATCAATACAGTCTTGTTGCCAGCTTGTCACTTCATCACGTGCAGCATAAGAGCTGAAAATGCCAGTTTCTTGTGCCAGTGTTGTAGCACTTCCTCGTGGGTGGGGCACTCTTGGTCCTGGCTGAGAACTGTCTGTTGTATTGTTAATGCTGTGCCTGTGGTTTACAGACATGTCTAATGTATGTGCGTGTGTCTGCCAGGCCTTGGATTACTGTCACAGCATGGGGATCATGCACAGGGACGTCAAACCCCACAACGTCATGATAGACCACCAACAGAAAAAGGTACTGTGGCACCAGGGCTTACAAGCAGGGTTTTTCCAGGGAAACTTGAAACTCTGCCACCTCTGTACCTGTAGCCTGGGCAGGTGTACTTACCCCTTTAACCTTTCTTTACTGGCTCCCCTCCAGTTGTGCCTGTATCAGGAGATGGCCAGAGTCCCACTGGGGAGCACCGCAGTGAGAGTCCATGGCTTGGAGGTTGCTCTTCCCCCCAGCCAACCACACTGAGTTTCCTTGCTGAGTGGAGCAGGTCTGGGCTGTTAATCTCCACCTGGGAAGGTGTGGCAGGAGGGTGCAGAGGTCCTGGGCAGAAGAAGGGTGGCCTTGTCTGAAATGCATGTGGATATTTTTACCTAGGGAACATATGCTCCTCCTCTAGTACAGCCTGCTTGTCCCGCAGTGGCTTCCTCACTTCTGGGGTGTGCTAGTTGGATCACAGGAAACCTTTGAACCCAGCTCACTGCCATGGAAATGGGCAGCACAGGGAGCTTCCCCACCCTGTACTTGTACCTCGTCGGGTGCTGTGTGTGCCTGTCTCCCCAGGGACCTGGGATTTGCAGCAGCGAATTAGTTGCTGGTCCACAGGTCCCTCCCTGTCAAATCAGCGGTGGCTGTACAGGCAAGGCAAGGAGGGGGAAATCTCTTACTAGACCTACCGTCCTTCAGTAACACAGCAGGTCGTCCATCCCTGTGGAGGAGATGGTCTGCCTTGCATGATGTGGTGGGCTCCCCTCTTACCTCGTTTCCTGCTCTCAGCCCCCGATTAAAATCAACACTGCCTTCAGCCCAGCCTCTCTAAACAGCAGGATAAGACAGCTGGCTTTTGCCTGTTCCCTAGTATGCAATGACCTGTCCGCTGTGGCTGGTGGTGCTGCTAAGGAGCCAGTTGTCCAGCAGTAAGTGTGCTTGGAGTCAGGAGGCAGAGGAGCTCTCTAAGCTGGGCTTTGCCCCACCAGCAGGTGATAGGGGAGGAAGGGTGAAGGGAAGAGCCTGACCAGAGCACTGCTGAGAGCATCTCCTGTCCTCAGAGCGCCTCCCTGCATCCCGGGCTCCATGCTTGCAACACAGGATTGAGAGGTTTGGCCAACGTGGCTTCACCTAACCAGTCCATACTGAGGCTCCTGACTCTGTGTCTCTTTATTGCATGTTCAGCTGCGGCTAATAGACTGGGGTCTGGCTGAATTCTACCATCCAGCTCAGGAATACAATGTCCGTGTGGCCTCTAGGTACTTCAAAGGACCGGAGCTCCTTGTGGACTACCAAGTAAGAGTCTGCCTCCTCCTTGCTAGCCAGTGATACCACTTGTGGTTGCACTTTGGCCACCTTTGGGCTGTCTGGTTTTGCCTGCCAGAGCATTGCCTGGGTTGGAAAGAGGCTGGCTGTGAAGTGAAAAGGCTGAGGTTGCCTGTGCAGTTGGGGAACTGGGCCATGGTGAGCATACCTTTTCTGACAGCTTCTCCTTTGTCCCCTCAGATGTATGACTACAGCTTAGACATGTGGAGTTTAGGCTGTATGCTGGCAAGCATGATCTTCCGAAAGGAGCCCTTCTTCCACGGCCAGGACAATTATGACCAAGTAAAGACTTTGCTACCTGGCTTATTTCATGAGACATTTGTCACCACCTCATCTCTGTGTGTATAGTGGGGAGGTTCTGGGGATCAGACCACCAGGCTGGGAGGATGTTGCTACGTACTTAGTTAAGCCATCTGAGGTTATGCTTCACTGCCTTGTGTAGGAGACTTGTTTTCTGCATGTGTTGCAAAAACAAGTTTCAAGGGAGATATTCCTTCCATCTGGGATGTTTCCAGAAGGAGAGCTCCTAGATTTGGGCAGCTCTGCTTCTGCAAAAGAGTGGTGGCCTGCCCTTCTGCTCTCTCTCAACCTGCCTTTTTGTTCCAGCTGGTTCGCATCGCAAAGGTCCTGGGCACAGATGAGCTGTATGGATATCTCAAGAAGTACCACATAGAACTGGACCCGCACTTCAATGATATCTTGGGCCAGTAAGTGGAGAAGTGAAATGCAGCCTTTTTTCCTTGTAACACAGAGAGGGAGGTAAACTGATGTCCATCCCCTTGAAGGACTCTCAGCAAAGGCCTGCTTTGATCTTCTGGGTCACAGTGCTGCTTGCAGGCCTCCCATCTGGCTGCTCATGTCCTCTCAGGAGGTCACTGAAATGCAAGCTCTTTCCTTTTGCTTCTCCCATGATCCACGAGCCATCCCCTGTTTCTTCCTTCTCCTGCTTATTGACATCCTAGAAGTGGAGATGTAGACACTGGAGTTGAGTATGGACTGAGGGGCTCAAAATCTCCCAGCTGACATTTCTGAAAAGGATGAGAGGTGGATGGGATAGTGAGGACAGCTTCTGTGAGACTAGCTGGCAAGCCAGAGCGCTTCTGGTCCCAAGGGTGTCACCCTGTCTGCTGCATTCTGTTGTCTAGTCCCTGTAGACAGAAGGGAATGTGCAATAGCGTGCTTTCCCAGGCATAGGACATAGGGTGTAGAAGAAGAGGGTTTTCCCCCTTGGCAAGTACTTGCTGAGCAGTAGCTTGTGCAAGGAAGAGCTGTAGGCAGTGTCCATCGCAGCCATCTCTTCTCAGAAGTGGATAGTGGCAGGTGATTCCCCTGGGACCTCTCAGTACTGCTGTGCTCGTCAGAGCTGGGCAGTGACAGCTGGTCCCTTTGCAGGCATTCCCGGAAGCGCTGGGAGAACTTCATCCACAGTGAGAACAGACACCTGGTCAGTCCTGAAGTTCTAGACCTCCTGGACAAGCTCCTGCGCTATGACCATCAACAGAGGCTGACTGCCAAGGAGGCGATGGAGCACCCCTATTTCTGTGAGTCTGTGGAGATGGGATGTTCTGTGAGTCTGTGGCCAGCTGGGATGGAGAGGGGTCTTGGGTTGTGGGTACAAATTTTGGCTCCCCGCTCTGCGAAAGCCTTAGCTGCGTGTGGGTTTTGAGGGCAGTTTCTCTGGAAGAGTTTGCCAGGGTGGAGCTTCCGCTTTATTAAATGCTGTTTCCCTTTCCTGCCTGGTCTGTGTCTCCTGCAGATCCAGTGGTGAAGGAGCAGTCCCAGCCCAGCTCAGAAAACGCTGTGCTCTCCAGTGGCCTGACAACAGCGCGATGAAGACTGGAAAATGACGGGTAATTCAAGATGTTTACAAATAAAAGCAAAACCTTTGGTCACACAGTGAAGGGAAAAGAACCAAGGACCCCCCCTCCTTCCCCTCCCCTTTATACTCAGCAGAAATCTAACCTTGGGGGGGGGAGTCATAAACCTCAGTTCCTCTCTGGTGGTTGTGGTTAATGTAACTCTAACCCTGTGGTACCAAAGCCCTGGGCAAATGGTCTTGCAAGAGCTAAATATGTAGTGAATATCCCCAGGGCTCAACACAACTGATTCTGGTTCCACATCTCTGTGGATCCTTCTCTTCCTTCTCAGTCCAGCCTTCCCCACCAGCATGGTGGGGACAAATTGGTCGTTCCACCATCAGCCCTTAGCATGCCTCTTTCTAAACTTGCCTTTCTGACTTGTAGACTCTGGATGAACCAAATTCAGGCTGGGGGTCAGCAGGTGCAACTCTGTTTTGAGGTCCAAGTCCTACTGCTCACTCTGGGCTTGAATTTGGCCCTTGAATTCCAGTTTCAATTGCAAATGCTGGGGCAGCTGGGGGGAGGTTCAACAGAAAACAGCCCACAAACCCAGCAGCATCTCAGGATTAGTTTGGAGCATTAAAATGAAGGCACTGATCCAAGTTGCTGGGGAGAGGCGAGATCCCTCCTCCAGGTGTGTTTGACAAAGGCTCGCTCTGAGAAGAAACTCAATAGACCTGCTTTGGAAACTTGTGAATGTGAGGGCTGCTCTTGTGGCAGGAGGGGGGAGGGACTATCCAGACTTTCCCACTGAGCTCAGGAAAGTCAATGTTGCAAGACTTCTTGTGATAGGTGTGCAACCACGTACCTCATGACGTGGCTCCCATGCGAATTCGTGCCAGACGCAGTCTTGTGCCAGAGCACAGCTCTGGAGTGGTTCAATCCAGCACCGCAAGATGAAGGAGCGGAGAGGAGGCCAGGGAAGAGAGCACAGGGAGGAAGAAGGATCAGCAAACAGTGACGTGGTCTGTTGGGGAGGGGGCTGTGCAGCTACTGATCCAGGACTTGGGATCCCACATAGTGTTTTAACAGTCAGCCATTTGTTGAGTTCTGGAGTGCCGATCCTGTTGTGGGGGGTGGGGGGTTCATCTTGCGCGTTGTTTCATCAGATCACTTGATGGCTTTATAGCCCCACAATTCACAGTTGCCTCCTCTACTTGTTCTGTGTGTAACTTCATCAAGTGGTTCTGGTGACACTCAAACCTAGAAGCTGGAGATAGTGGTTTCCCACCAGCACCTAAACACAGAATTTCCTTCTGCGGCATTGTCAAATAGTTAATTTTTTATAAGGTTGCAATGTTTCTATTTGAAACATCTGTTTACATTCCATGTTCCAGTAATGTTCTATTGGCATTGATAGCAGGTCAATCCATTTGTATAATTCACTGAAACCAATAAATATCTATACATCTGAACGTCTGCTGTCTCAAATCTATGGGATAGCCAGAATAAGTGAGAGCTGAAGGCATTGCCTCGAGGAGGTCAGGTTGGCTCTTCCAGCCCCTCTTGTCTGAGTATTTTGGGATCTCTTAGTCTTTGGTTGCAGTTCTTCATGCTGTCAGCCCTGAGAGTTTCACTGTGGCAGATTGTCTCCGCTTCCACGGGGCCGCAGAGGAGGTGCAAGGTTTTGGGTACAGCGTGGGAGTCGGCTGTTGGGGGTACATTGGACGCAAACAGCCAGTGCCCAAGGTAGCAGTCTCGGTCTGTCTGTTACATGGCTGGTCAGATGAGAAGTCACCAATGCATGGCTGGAAGTTGGGTGTTCTCCATGTGCAGATCCCCATGCTTGTCTCCTCTCAGCCTGGGTGGATGGCTTTTTCTAAAGATGTGCTGAGCAGGGAGTAGCTCTTTCCTCCCACCCTGGGATGCAACCGGTGCATGAGCTCAGTTATCAGTGTCTGGGCTGAGGAACTGTCTGCAGTGTTGCTGACATGCCACAGGGCCCTCACTAACACTAATGCTCCTGCAGATGCTGCTGAAGGCTTTGGCGAGCGTTTCCAGCCCTCCATCCTTTCATCTGCCTGACCTGCAGGCTGCCTGGCCTGAGAGGTGTAGGGGTCTCTTGTGCTCTTAAACTGTGCTAATACCAGCAGGGTTGGTTTGGGGTTTTAACATCAATTTCTGAACTGATTTTAAACATGTATTGAATTGCTCTATTGAGAAGAGGCGGGAGTGGGTGTTTCTCGTGGCCTGTTAAAGTTGCTGGGGGGAGGGAGTCTTGCCCATTTTTCAGCTCTTGTCTGTTGGCATTCCCAGCTCCCGGAGAGCCAAGGCAGAAGAGGCATGGGGGAGAAGAATGGGTTCAGTGTGGGAATTTTGATAGGTGAAAAATGTCGATCATTGTATATGGGTGCTTGACAGTGTCTAAACCTGATGGTGGAGTTTCAAGGTGGTGCTTTGGGAAGTATCAGTTCTGTAAACCTGAGTCAGAAATTCTTTCCTGGTACCCTCAAGCAGAGGAAGAGAGACGCTCTTCCCAGCGAGTGAAATGGGTAAATGGCTTTCCCTGGTTGTGGGAACTAGAGGGCTAGAGGAGGTGTTTGAGGAAGTGGAGAGGGACTTAACGCAGGAGGCTGGGGAGAAAAAAGTCCAAACTTGTGTCTGGTTGCCCATGAAAGCACTGCTTTGCTGGACTGCATCTCTCCCTTGCCTTGTTCAGCCCTGCCTTCCCCTCTCACCCTGCCACCCCTTCTAAAGCAGGCTGAGGCTCCCCCGCTGTCCCCACATCCAGGGGGTGTGGAGGGTGCGGCCAGGCCTGGCTGGGAGCGGGGTGGCAGGATGTGGGGCAGCATGCCCAGCCGCCTGGGGCCAGAGGAGCTCTCTGTCGAGTTGGCAGTGCCCCGATGCTCACTTTCCTCCTCCTGTCTCTCCTCAGGTCCGATGCTGTTGCTCCCAATTTTCCATAAGCAGAATGAGAACCAAATCAAATGTCCTATCGGCGCATGTAGAGTGACAGCGGGCAGACTGCGCGGCACGGGCAGGGCTAAGAGCCGGGCAGCACGCCTGGCTGGATGGCACTTGCCTCTTTATGACCGCACTTGCCTCTTGACTGTGTTAAAGGTTCTTCTGCCTTTGATTCCTTGTTGAGCTTTTCCTGCCACAGAAAGTGTGGAAATGTGAAGGGTGTGCAAAGCAGTTGTTGGTTAGTTGTTCCTTCCTCCATTCTGGCTGTTCCCCCCCCCCCCCCCCCCCCCCAACCTCTGACAGACCACAGTTAGCCAGCTTGCGCCTGTCTCTGCCAGGGCACGGGGGTGGCAGGGGATGTAGTATCACGATGGACAGTTATATATTATAATTAAAAGAATTCTATATTGCTGAATAAAAGTTTTAAAAGAAGCATATGAGGAGGAGCATTCAGTGGGAGGGAGCTATGGGGCAGGACCAGCCACATTGGAGGATGGTGGCAGTGTGAGCTGTTCCCTGTGCCCTGCCAGGGCAGGATGGATGAGGAGAGCAGGAGGAACTATTTGTACAAAATCACCGCAGGGAGAGGCAAAGGAGCTACTTGCCACCTTTGGGGGTGTTCCTCCTTAGGCCCCCAGACTATTCTGGAGGTGCCTGTCTGGGTGGTGGCCTGGGTGCTAATGCTGGTACCTGGTTTTCCCAGCCTGTGGGGCTTGGGCATGGCTCTGTCTCTGCACCCCAGGATCTCCCATCTCTTCGTCTTTCTTGGGCTGAGACTCTCCTCCTCCTCCCCAGCACCATCACTGCAAAGCCCTGAGCTTGGAGCTCCTGCCCGTGGGCCTCTGCATCGCAGGAGTTCCCTTACAGATGTGGTGCTTCACCAGCAGCTCTTGGGAGAGCCTGGCCGCAATGCTGGTGGTTGTCCAAGCTATGCTCTGGTCTTAGATGTTAATGGAGCACTTGAAACTCCGGTCTAAAAACCTCCAGCTGGACTCTGTATGACTGTACATGGTCATTTCTCTTCTGTTGTCCCATTCCTTCACTGCCCATGTGTTTTTCCCTATGCAGTTTGCCCCTATACTGAAGCTGCCCAGGCTAAGGGTACCTCTGAGACAAGGCTCTTGACTAGGAAAGATAGACCTATTACCAGTTCCCAGGGAGGGGAGCTTGGGTAAGGTGAGCGGTGGGCTCCTGCGGGCACAGAACCAGACAGTGCTACTCTCACCTAGCCCTGGGCAGTGGCCAAAGTGGAAATGCAGGAGTGAGTCCTCACACAAAGCCTGTGAGTGTTACAGGTGGAAATTTGCCAAACACCATCCTTGTGCATCGCACCTGGAGATGTGCTGATGTGGGGCCACATGTGGACATGTACATCAGGCAAGTTCAAGCTACTAGTGCTGTAAGGCAGGGCTTGGTCCATTGCTGAGGCACGGTGTAATGATTGCCCTGTTGTATCCAGGGCTGTGCTGATCTCTGGCACCTACATTCAGCAAGACTCTTTTTTGGCTGGTGCAGATCTGGCCAGTGGTGAGAGCCTGTCCCTGCAGGGAAGAGCCCATGGCGGGGTCCACCTGCAGTCTACATGTGCTGGGCAGAAGCAGCTCTGCGAGCTTATGCCAGACTGAGGTCCCTGCAGCATGGTGGCACATCCAAGTGCTGTTGCTACCTCATCCATCCCTCTCCTGACGCTGTTGGGGCATGCCCCCCATTCCCGCCTGCTGCAGCCCATGTCCTCTCCAAGTCAACAGCTTGTCTCTAAAGGATGCTCTCAATGACTTTTTTTTTTTTTAAGTGTTGCTTGTCAGAAATAAACTCTTCTTTGCCTGCCTGTTTTTTGTCTTCAGTTTGTCAAGAGTCAGAAAGGTTTTGTTCATTCTCGCCCCTTGCTCCACCGTGACAGCCATTGCACAGTGGTTCCACCAAGGCAGGTTCCACCAAGGTTCCACCTTCCTTGACTTTCTCTGCCAAAGAGCTCCAGCACACACTGGCACTGTCTCCTTCTGCACCCACTCGTGTTTACGCTCCCCTGTTCTCTTCTGATCACTTGCTCAGCAGCAGCCTGGCTTCCTCCTCCTCCTTCTGCAGTGCTTGGAGTTCAGTCAGCATGAGGTCCAAAGCCTTCATCCAGGTTCTCTCAGCACCCAAAGCCGCTTCTGCACCTTGCCTCCCCTTGCATGTGGTGGCTATGGATATCCTGTCCAATTCCCTTTTTGGTTTCCTCATTACAACTGCCCTTTATCCAGTCCTGCTCCTGTAGGAAAATCCAGGCAAGGGGAGACAGCTGGACAAATCCCAGGACCTCACGCTCCTTCCAGAAGTCATTGCTTTTTTCTCATTTTTGCCATGCAGTGAAGGCTTTTGGCTCACAAAGGTACTGACTGAATCTGGTTCTGGTTTTACTGGTCCAAGCACTGTCCTTTCACTTGGCCCACTGGACCATGCAGCCAGCCCTAGGCATCTGCTCTCCAGTGATTGCTTAAGCTGAGAGGGCAATGGTCCAGGTTAGGATTTCTCAGGCTGTGAACCTGGACTGTATGCTCCAAGGCAAGCACAGACTTGGTGATACTGGAGAGAGCTGTTAACGTTTTGCTCTAGTAACTGCAGCCAGCAATGTGAAAGTTCAGAGGAGCAATGTTTCAGAAGCTTCCTGAAGATCTCGTTCCTCTGAAGGCATCGGATTGCTGGGAACTCTGAAGGGCAGGAAGTGCTTTAGTGCTGGAGCAGGCAACCTCTGCTCACTTGGACCAGACTATTATTTTAGGATGGGCCTTTTCCTCCACCTGCTCCCTAAAATCCAATCCCTCTACACCCTGGGATTTGGGAATGGGGGTGATGTCACATGGTGACATCTTCCTAGCAGTCTTCCAGGGGGACAACATCAGTGTGTCAGTCTCATTGAAATACACCTCCCAGAGGCCTCTTTCCAAGTGCCAGCCTCGACTATTAATATGTGTTAGTGTCTCATTAGGCTTCTCTGTTTCTGCCCTCTCCTTTAGCCCACACATGCCCGGAGAAGGAGGAGAGGCAACGGGTATTATTTTTCGTTAAAATTTGTTGAGAAATAGGGACAATTTGAAACCACATGTACCTCATGTGCAGCAAAACATGACATTAAAATGGTAAGTGGAGAGCATGGGAATGAGCAGGCTGTTCCAGGAATGGCAGCTGGATATTTGTCCCAGTTGTCTCTTACCATCTGATTAAGGGAACAAGTTATTTAACCATGCCGCGTAAAGTGTACTGATCATTTGATCATTTCTAAATAATGCCTTGCTTTTTGTGTGCTCCACTTGTTTGTGCGAGGTATTGTAAATGAAGGAGAAAGTACTGCTAACCCGGGTGCTGTGAGGGACTGCACATTTGGGACAGTCGGAGCATTTGTAGCCCAAGGGAGAGACAAGCACAACTAGCAGACGATGTTGTGGTTGTCGGCAGGATTTGGATGGGGCATTAGTTAGCAACAAGAGCTACACAGGGGCCTGGAGTTAAACTGCAGGACCATAAAGCTGATGCAGGATGGTAATTTTTATGCTGTTTAGTGTCTGTACATTGAAAATAGATGTTACAGATGTTATTACAGCAGGAAGAAATGTAATATATTTCAGTTTTAAAATGTAATTTCTAGCCCAAGCTGTTCCTGTTAAGCCTTTTCAGCTGTGCAAGGCCCTGTCTATACTCGAAAGCATTTTCACACCAGTAAGGCTGTACATAAGCCCCCCCTTATATCGTCAAGGTACTGCATCTTATCCCAGCTCACAAAAAGAAAAAAAAAAGCATTTATTTGCAATCATGCAGTAAGAGAAAAGGGTTGTTGCTGGCAGTTATCTCAAAGCATGAAGATGAATGTACTCCAACAGATAAAGCTTTCTACTGGAGGCTAGGCCAGAGCTGAAAGCAATAAAAATTTAAAAGGAGTAAGTAAACAGCATGAAAAATTAGGGTTGTACAATGTATTCTGACGCTTCTTGCTCGTGCTCAGATAAGGGCTGCTTCTGAAGATGAACTGGGTTTGGCTCGTGTCCCTGTGCCACAGAGACTTCCTGGACAAATAAATGGTCCCTTGGCAGCCAGGCAGCAGACAAAGCAGGGACAGGGCTCTGCCCACCTGTGTGCTTGTGTGCAAGGAGTTTTGTGAATCCTGATTGCAGAAGGTTTCACCAACTTGTATCAACAAAGAGCAGAGGCACCATTTTGGCTTGAGCAGTAGCAGCTGGTGGAGGGGAGGGAGGGAGAGTGTGTGCAGCCACATCACATCATCTGTTTCTTACCCCCATGGGAAGCTGCTTTGGTTTCTTGCCTTTGGGAAAGTTTTTTTCCAGAGTTTCACTCCTTGGGCACCTTTATTTGCTTGAGCAAATACATTTGTGCTTGGTACTGCATACACTGAGCTGGGTAGACCCACAGACATCGACGGGAGCTGGATCTGACACAGCCCTCTCTGACCCCAGGCAGCATATGCCCACCTCCCAGCAGTGTGCACTGCAGTCCCTCGGTGGTTATGCAGTATTCCTGAGCCTGGGGGCTGGTGCTTCTCCAGGAGGGCAAAGATGCCCCTTTCCACTAATCCAAAAATCCAGATCTCCACATGGGCACAGATCAGCACCTTCCTGCTCAAACAAGCCAGGCGGCTGGAGCTGCTGCCCCTCTCCCCTGGGAGGAGACCCTTGCACAGCGCTGGCATCCCTGCATGGCTTAGAGCATCAAGTAGAAGCTGGAGGTATTGCACTGACGGTGCTGCTGTATTTGAGGGCTTTCCTGCTCCCTCCTCCTACTGGTTTGCCTTGTGATGGGTATCTCTGGTGTCAGCGAGTGCAGAATCTGGCCCATTTCCACATGGAGATGGAGCAGTTCTGGCCTGAAATGCTGTCTGAGGAAATGCCACCGTGACAGCAAGCATGACACAGGACTGGGACAACCTCCTGCACCAGCTGATGTGCAGGAGGCTCCTCTGGAAAGCACAGATTTGCGGACATCCCAGCAGTTTCTGACCTAACGAGGCAGCAGCCTCCGGCACCAGTGCATCCCTGTCAGTGCTGCATCAGCATGCGGCAGAAACAGACAGCACATGGCTGCAGCCAGCTCCAGCCCAGGTGGCATCAGAGGGCTGGGAAACGGCTTGGCAGAGGGTGGGACATGCCTACTGCTGTTGTGTGACCGAAACATCCTTCCCTTCCACTCCCATCAAAGCTGTTTGCCTTTCCCTTGGCCACAGAGGTACAGGAAGGGGCCTGGCCATGTCTTAGAAAACCCGAGTCAGGAAACGACTTGGGAGTGACAGGAGCTGCTTTCCAGTACTCACACTTCATGGTAGTGCTACCCAAAAATGCAGGTCCACAGACACAGGGCTAAGCTGTGAGCATTTATAACTCATGTTTTAATGGAGCTGCTGGTATTAATAGTCAGACAGGATTTCCAATAGGCGTGCGTACCTGCTGATGCACACAGGCTGCTCCGAGCAGCACCAGGACTGGGATGGATGGATGTCACCTGCTGGGGCAAGTGAAGCTTGGGAACGTGGGAACAAGATTGGGGCTAAATGAAGCAACAAAGCAGAGCAAACAGCATCTGGACACTCCAGTCTTGTAAAACCAGCACAGAGTGAAACGGAGGCCCCTAGGAGAAAACAGCAGAGCCCAAACTGAGAAACACTCCATGAGCAAAGTGCATCATCGGAAACAGAAAACCAAAGTGTTGCCTTTTGTCTGATGGTTGGGAATCACAGGGGGAGAATTGGGACATCTTTAAAATGTACCCACATAAGTCCCAAGTGTTCAGTAGATGTAGTACCAGCCATTTCATTAGCTGCAGTGGACTGGTCATGGATGTGTGGCCTTGAATGGTCTTGGCTTCAGTAACGCACTTTGCTGAGTGAATGAGGAAAGAGGATGGAGTTGGTGCCCAGTGAGACCTCCAGGGAGGGTGGGAGCCCTGGCACTCAGCAGCAGAGCACAGGGCCCTGCCCAAGCTGGGGTTTCACTGTGCTAAGGACTTCCCTGCTGGCCAGGGTCTATTCAGGATGGCGTCCAGCACTGCGGCCACACCAGACCCACCCGCCCCACAGCCTGCACCGCCAGGACACCCTGAATATGCCCTTCTGGGGTGGGACAGCGGCATGACAGAGGCCGGCCCTGACCGGGCACCAGCCTCACCGGCGGGTGGGAAACCCCAAAGCCCAGCGCCTGCAGCCAGCGCTTTGGCAACGAGCACCGACGCGGGGTCCGGGAGGCAGAGCCGGGGTGGGCGGGCAACAGAGTGCGCCCCAGCCCTCGGCAGAGCCGTACCTACCGCCGCTCAACGCCGATGACCAGGCCCAAGGTCCGGCAGGCCAGTACCGACCATCCGGTGCCTTCCTAGGGCAGCTGGCGGCCTCCCCGCGGGGCTGCACCGTTGTGATGCAGGGAGGGCCCCGCCCTCGCCCTCCTCCGGCCCCGCCCCTCGCCCGCCACCTCCCCGCGGTCCCCTCCCTCCGCTCTGGCCCCGCCCATCCCGGTTGCCATGGCAGCGCGCGCTCCCACAACACCCCGTCCCTTAGCGGCAGCCGGAAGTAGATCCGACGGCAGCCAGTAGGGGCGGAAAGTAGTTCCCTAGTGACGGTAGCGCCGCGACCCGGAAGCGCGGGGCAGCAGCGCGGAGGGATCCGCAGGATCCGTCCTGTTCTTCCGCAGAGCGGAGGCTCCGGCTGCGGGAGAGCGGCGCCCGGCCCGGCCCGGCCCGGCCCGGCCCGGCCCGCCGTGGCCCCGGCATGTTCAAGAACACGTTCCAGAGCGGGTTCCTCTCGGTGCTGTACAGCATCGGTAGCAAGCCGCTCCAGATCTGGGACAAGAAGGTGAGGCGGCAGAGCCGGGGGAGCAGCGGGGCCGGGGGAGCAGCGCGGACGCTCGCCTCAGCCTCCCAGGGCAGGCCCGGGGCTGCGCGAGGCCGCCGCCGTCCCCGTGTGGCGAGACGAGGGGCCGCGGCCCACCGGGAAGCAGCCGGTGTGGCCCGGGCACCCGTGGGACTGCTCTTGTCAGGCCGCCGGTGCCTGAGCCACCCGTGCCAGGTTATCGGGACCCCCCCGTTTTTTTCTGGGGGAGGGAAATGTGTTATTATAAAAGTACCTTCTTTTCTGCCTTTGCTGAGCAGCAGAGCCCCGCCAGAGGAGCGGGGCAGCCCGCTGTCAGGAGATGCAGCACTGCAAGAGGCTACAAAAAATGTCAAATGCTGGAAATAGGCAGCAGAAAACAAAACGACCCTTTGCCACATATGGCGGCTTCCCCATGGTAGCTGGATGTAACTGAGATGGGGATCTTCTCTCATAGGTGACCCATTTTTTAAACAGGCTTGCTAAAGGTATTTAAAGGTAGGCTGTGTGGCAGCTTTTAGGGTGGATGGGAAGTCATGAATGTTTCATCTGTTTGTTTTTCCTTCCTGTCTGTTTCTAGAGTGGTTCTGTTGAGGATCGCCTGCCTTCTCCTGGGTATCTCGCATCAGGGAGCCCAGGAAGTTTGGAGGTGTTGAGACCTGTTGCTTCCTCCCCTTCACAAACCACCCATAGCTGTGTTGCTACCTAAAAGTGATTCTGCAAAACGCTTGTTATAGTCTCTGAGAGCAGGCTCCCCTCTTTGAGGTTACGACATGTATTCAGTTACTTGTGCTTGAAACTAACCTGAATTTCTTGTGATTTCAGCAGGAATTAAAGCCTTCAAGGCAGTTCAGCAGACAGCAGTGGTGTTTGACCTCAGTGGGCTCTCATGAGCATTTACAAGTCATGGGATGTGGGACAGGCAGTGCAGACTCATCCCGTTTCCCATCAATGGGAAGCTCTGTGAAGAACTGGGTTGCTTCACATAGTCTGGCTGTGTGCATGTGCCTGCGTTAGGGCTTTTGCACAGATATTTGTGACTTTAAAAAAGGATCAGTAGCTTATTTGGATGGTGTGAGAATGGGACATGTTAAAGACTCTTAGACAAAGGGATGTAGCATGCCTCCAAACTGGATAAAGCCATGAGCAATCTGGGCTGACCCTGCTTGGAGGTGGAGGTTGGACTGGAGACCTCCTGAGGTACCTTCTGATGTGCACTGTCCTGTGTGGGGTGATACCATTGCAATCGTGCAGCTTGTGTGGTTGCCAGCAGGAACTCTGCTTGCAGGGTGGATGTAAGCAGCGGTCCATTCGGGTGCAGTAGTCGCTGGATTGGCCAGAAAAGACTGATGAAAAGTTAGGACTGCTGTTCCCAAGGACAGCCTCTTGTTTTGCCTCTTGTTTTGCCCCCTTTCCCTTCCTGGGGGAGGGAGGTGGCACAAGGGCCTCGTGCCTGTTCTGGACCCACCACTGGCTTTGAGAAGTGCTGGCCTGTCCCAAGACAAGGGCATACCCATACCTACGGTAGTCTGGACGATGGTGCTGGCTGTGTTTCAGCTTGCTGTTGCTGGCCCAAGACAATGGGGCAGCCAGCAATGATGCAGGAGTGAGCCTCCAGAGGTCGGCCTTGGACCATGGTGTCCTGTCTGCCGGCGGGTGCGCCGCTGGGCCTGGGGAAGATTGCTCCTTACTGCTTTTCCTCTGGTCTGTTATGTTTGACTAGCGTTGCTAGCAGCAACAGCAGCATCAAGAAATACGTATGTTCAGACACAACTGTCTGTAAAGCTGCTGCTTCCTCCAAACGCTGTGAGATTTGAGGTTTGCATCTGTGAAAAAAGTTTCTTCAGTTTGTCTTTAGACAGCAGGTAACTTCCCAGTTATCCTGATTCAGAGGATATTAGGCATTTGAAGAACTTTTATTTTCTAAGAGGGCTATTACCCTTTTTTCCAGCTTCAGAAATCCACCTTTGTAGGCTTAAGATGGCTAGAAATACTGGTCAAGTAGAAATGTGGAGTGTTTTGTTTAGATTTCTAAAATTTTCTGAAATCTCTTTCTGAGCTTCTGTGAAGTAGGGGAAAGGCCCTGAAGACTGGGAGCTCTTGCTAAGTAGCCACTGAGAGCACAGCAGGACCATCCCTCCCACCCTGTGCCGCACAGAGCTGGTGGCTGTGCCTGATGGAGCCAGAGGTTGCCTCTTGGTCTGTGTGAGCCCGTTGGGAAGGGACCCCCAGAGCTGGCAAGGGAAGAGAAGTGCTCCTCTGGCTGTGACTGAAACATGTCCTCCATCAGAGAGGTTGTCCCCGAGGGAGGCAGGCAGGAGGCAAGCTCAGCCTCCGGCAGGGAGCCAGGCTCTAGAGTGAGCCGAGGGGCTGAGCTGGGGCATTTGGCACCACTGAGTCAGTGCTTTGAGTCTCCGTTGGCGGTGAGCACTTCTGATGCCGTTCAGCCATATCTTACCAAAACCGCGAGGCTGCTTGGACTTCTGATCCAGCCAGGGCTGGATGTCATGCTCCAAATGTCTGTGTGTCTGTCCTGCCAGTGCTAGCTGCAGGCACGTGCAGACAGGCTGGCTTTTGTGCGGAAGGGCACCTGCGTGACCTGGTCACCATCTCCCTGCAGCTGGGCAGTAGTGCAGCTTGCAAAAACTTATACCGAGCTACGTAGGACTGGGAGGAAGGACTCTGCTGCAGTCTGGCCCTGTTTTGTACTTATCTCCTCTCTTTTCTGCTGTCTTTCATCCTGTTTCTGGCAATGCTGAGGAGGAAGAGTTGCTATTCATTATCCCTGTAATCTGGGGAAGGAAAGCCTTCACAGGCTAAGGAAGGGGACCTGGTTGCAGATAGAAACACTGCTGACTAATTGGTTTAAAGCATGTTTAGCTGTTTTCTCTGTTACTGTCCTCTCCAGAGAAGCCCAAATCTGAACCTTCGCCCCTTGTGGAGCCAAAAGCTACCCTTGGTGAAAGCTGTCTTGTGTGGTGTGGAGGCAGGCTTTGTTGTGCACTACTGTCACCTGCTTAGGCAGGGTTGTTTCCTGGTGTTAAGTCTGCATGCTGTATCCCTGTGGCTTCCAGGATTTAATTTCCCATATGCCAATTGCTGCTTTAAATACAGAAAGGCACATGGGGCTTCCACTGGGCTGGTGATTTAAAAAAAGAAAAAAATGGGGAAAAAAAAAAAAAAAAGGCAAGTCATCCAGACCTCAGGCAGTTGGTTTCTCCTGAACAGACCTATAAATCCATCGGAGTTGCATTTGATGCAAAGGAGAGATAAGGTTATCCTGTAAGGATCCTCTCTCTGAGCTTAATGTTTTCTGGAAGTATCTGTGCAGGCTTGAAGCAGAGTTAAGAGCAGCCTGGCAGGGCTAGCTGCACTCTTGTGCTTATCAGCAGCAGCTGGGTGATCCAGGCTGAGGTTTCTTGAAACTGCTTAGTGTAGAGACAGGCCGGGGGGGTGGGTGCTCACAGGGCTTATCTCTTTCTTCCAGCAAATGTATGCAACATCACCCAGGTAGGTCCCTCTGAAGAAACAAACTTTGAAGATGAATTGCCCAAGGGAAGCTGAGGGACCACGTGCCACGGTTAGAGGGAGCAGGTGCCAGTGAGGGCACTCAGCCTGTGTCTCTGAGATATGCAGGGTACACTGGGGCACAGCTGAAGTCAAACAGAGTTGAGCTAGGGGATACTGAGGCAATAGGAGCCAAGAGGGAAATGCCAGTGAAACACCTCAGAGCACACAAGGGGTGTTCTCCTGTGAAGGAGACACAGACAACAGCCCAGCTGAAGTGCCTCTACATCAATGCACGCAGCATGGGCAACAAGCAGGAGGAGTTGGAAGCCATTGTACATCAGGAAAACTATGATATGGTTGCCATCACAGAAACACGGTGGGATGACTCGCACAACTGGAGTGCGGCGATGGATGGCTATAAACTCTTCAGGAGGGATAGGCGAGGCAGGAGAGCTGGTGGGGTAGCCCTATACGTTAGGGAGTGTCTGGATAGTTTAGAGCTTGATGATGGTGACGATAGGGTGGAGTGTGTATGGCTAAGAATCAGGGGGAAGGCCAACAAGGCAGATATTGTGGTGGGAGTCTGTTACAGACCACCCAACCAGGATAAGAAGACTGACGAACTATTCTATAAGCAGCTGGGAGAAGCCTCACGATCGCTAGCCCTTGTTCTTGTGGGGGACTTAAACCTACCAGATGTCTGCTGGAAATACAATACAGCAGAGAGGAAACAGTCTAGGAGGTTCCTGGAGTGTGTGGCAGATAACTTCCTGACACACCTGGTGAGTGAGCCAACTAGGGAAGGTGCCCCGCTGGACCTGTTGTTCACGAACAGAGAAGGACTTGTGAGCCATGTGATGGTTGGAGGCCGTCTTGGGCAGAGTGATCACAAAATGATAAGAGTTTTTGATACGTGGAGAAGCGGCGAGGGGGGTCAGCAAAACTGCCACCTTAGACTTCCGGAGGGCAGACTTTGGCCTGTTTAGGAGACTGGTCAACAGAGTCCCCTGGGAGGCAGCCCTAAAGGGCAAAGGAGTCCAGGAAGGCTGGACATTCTTTAAGGAGGAAGTCCTAAAGGCGCAAGAGCGGGCTGTCCCCAGGTGCCGAAAGACGAGCCAGCAGGGAAGAAGACCGGCCTGGCTGAATAGAGAGCTTTGGCTAGAACTCAGGAAAAAGAGGAGAGTCTATGACCTCTGGAAGAAGGGGCAGGTAACTCAGGAGGACTGCAAAGGTGTAGCGAGGCTGTGCAGGGAGAAAATTAGAAGGGCCAAAGCTGAGCTAGAGCTCAATCTGGCTGCTGCTGTAAAAGACAACAAAAAATACTTCTTCAAATACATTAGCAGCAAAAGGAGAATTAAGGAGAATCTCCAGCCCCTAGTAGACGGGAGAGGGAACACAGTGACCAAGGATGAGGAAAAGGCTGAGGTACTTAATGCCTTCTTTGCCTCAGTCTTTAATAGCAGGGCCAATTGTTCTCTGGGTACCCAGCCCCCTGAGTTGGAAGATAGGGATGGGGACCAGAATGGAGCCCCCATAATCCAGGGGGAAATGGTTAGTGACCTGCTGCACCACTTAGACATTCACAAGTCTATGGGGCCTGATGAGATCCACCCAAGGGTACTGAAGGAACTGGCAGAAGTGCTCACCAAGCCCCTTTCCATCATTTAGCAGCAGTCCTGGCTAACTGGGGAGGTCCCAGTTGACTGGAGATTAGCAAATGTGACACCCACCTACAAGAAGGGCTGGAAGGAGGACCTGGGGAACTACAGGCCTGTCCGCCTGACCTCGGTACCAGGGAAAATTATGGAGCAGATCATCCTGAGTGCCGTCACATGGCATGTGGAGGATAACCAAGGGATCAAGCCCAGCCAGCATGGGTTCAGGAAAGGCAGGTCCTGCTTGACCAACCTGATCTTCTATGACAAGGTGACCCACCTAGTGGATGAGGGAAAGGCTGTGGATATTGTCTATCTAGACTTCAGTAAAGCCGTTGACACGGTTTCCCACAGCATTCTCCTGGAGAAACTGGCTGTTCATGGCTTGGACGGGTGTACTTTTCACTGGGTTAAGAACTGGCTGGATGGCCGGGCCCAAAGAGTGGTGGTGAATGGAGTTTACTCCAGTTGGCGGCCGGTCACAAGTGGTGTTCCCCAGGGCTCTGTGTTGGGGCCAGTTCTGTTTAATATCTTTATCAATGATCTGGACAAAGGGATCGAGTGCACCCTCAGTAAATTTGCAGATGACACCAAGTTGTGCGGGAGTGTTGATCTGCTTGAGGGGAGGAAGGCTCTACAGAGGATCTGGACAGGCTGGATCGATGGGCTGAGGTCAATTGCATGAGGTTCAACAAGGCTAAGTGCAAGGTCCTGCACTTGGGCCACAACAACCCCATGCAACGCTACAGGCTTGGGGAAGAGTGGCTGGAAAGCTGCCCAGTGGAAAAGGATCTGGGTGTGCTGGTTGACAGCCGCCTGAATATGAGCCAGCAGTGTGCCCAGGTGGCCAAGAAAGCCAATGGCATCCTGGCTTGTATCAAAAATAGCGTGGCCAGCAGGAGTAGGGAAGTGATCGTGCCCCTGTACTCAGCACTGGTGAGGCTGCACCTTGAATACTGTGTTCAGTTTTGGGCCCCTCACTACAAGAGAGACATTGAGGTGCTGGAACGTGTCCAGAGAAGGGCAACGAAGCTGGTGAAGGGTCTAGAGCAGAAGTCTTATGAGGAGCGGCTGAGGGAACTGGGGTTGTTTAGCCTGGAGAAAAGGAGGCTGAGGGGAGACCTTATTGCTCTCTACAACTACCTGAAAGGAGGTTGTAGAGAGGTGGGGGTCGGTCTCTTCTCCCAGGTAACAAGTGATAGGACGAGAGGAAATGGCCTCAAGTTGCACCAGGGGAGGTTTAGACTGGATATTGGGAAATTTTACTTCACTGAAAGGGTTATCAAGCATTGGAACAGGCTGCTCAGGGAAGTGGTTGAGTCGCTGTCCCTGGAAGTATTTAAAAGACGTTTGGATGAGGTGCTTAGGGACATGGCTTAGTGGTGGTAGCATTAGGTTTATGGTTGGACTTGATGATCTTAAAGGTCTTTTCCAACCTATACAATTCTGTGATTCTGTAAACCTGTAAATCGTTTTGTAGCTCATGACTGGAACCATCCCATTAGAAGCTTAATGTATCCTATATATTAGCAGCAGTGGTAGATGCTAAAGAAATTAATTCACGAAGCTGGAAGGAGCATTGCAATTTGCTGATCTAGCATTGGGGAAGAGCAGAGGGCTTAATTAGCAAAAGTGCCTTTTAAATGGAGATAAATTTGATGGGAAGTGAGCTGCTTCATTAAAAAAAAATAAATCCTCAGACCCAGGGATTTAGCCATGTTGCTTGGGGAGGAAAATGAATTTGTGTTGGCTCCTGGTTCCAGCCCTGGCTTCCCTGAGCTCTGTGGGGCTACATCCAAGTAGCTAAATCCCTGTGCCCCTCAGCAGAGCAGATGATGGCTCTGCACTTGCGTGTGCTGCAATTGTGAAGAATTTTAACCAAGCTCTCATCTGGTCCTGCTCTTCCACAGAGGCAGTCAGCCATGCCCAGCAGTAGAGACTAAGACCCCTTGGTGACCAGTGGCTGGCTTGTGGCTCCCTTTGCTTGCCCCTGTATTGCTTGTACTTGTTTTTACCCCTTATCCCACTGTAGTTTGATCCTGCTCTGACACTTCTATGTTTGTTTATTTGGGCCTTTAACATGAGGCTTGAGTCATTTGTGTTCACTGTAGTGTATTTTGATAGGCTGAAGTCTTGCACTTGGTCTCCGTGCAGCATGCTGGGCCATAAACTCTTGCTTGGAGTCCTGGCACTGTGGGGTGGTGATCAAAACCTTGGAAACAGTGATGTCCAGGACAATAGGAGCCAAGTGAATGTAGATGGGTCCTCCTGGGATCTTTTTCCCCCTCAGTGGAGTTGTGGGCACCTCTTCTTTCCTTCTCAAATAACATCTGTGCTGTCTGCCCCACTTTTCTTCCAGGTGCGCAATGGCCACATCAAGCGAATTACTGACAATGACATTCAGTCGCTGGTACTGGAGATTGAAGGAACTAACGTCAGGTAGGATAAGGCATCCTCTTCTGCCCTAGTGTGCCCATCTTTCACTTCTGCCCTGGAGCAGAGTGAAAGATGTCAGTGCCCAGCAGACATGTCCTTCAGACTCTAATGCAATCTCTTTGTCAATAAATTGAAGAATATGATCTGGGGTCAGATCACTGATACCCCTCTGTGGCACTGTACCGTGCAGAGCTCTCTGTCATCTTCAGTGGGGCTAAGGGATAAAAAATAAAAATAAAGTCCTGTTATTTTTCCATCACTTGGGGGAAAAAAGCTGTATTTGATACCTGGTCCCCAGTCAGTGCCGCCAATTACTGAGAAAGCAGCACTGTCTTCTGCATCTTTTATTGTCTTAGGCCTGCTCTGCTGCTCTCTCCATGTGACAGCTGCTCTCCTGACAGCAGGAAGATCAAAGGGAGATTTATGAGGGGAATTACTTATGGCACTTCACTTAGCAACCTCATCTCCATCAACCGGGAAGAGAGACACCAGCTCCATGAGTGGGTTCAGAGGCTCCAAGGCTTCTCCAGGGGTGATTCAGAGCAGGGCGCTCCTTATAAGGGCAGCAGAGACTCCTCTCCTGCAGACAGGCTGAGCCAACACTTCTCTTCCTCCCAAGATGTGTTGATACAGAACTTGCCAGGCATGATGTGTACTTCTAGGGCTCGTGACCTCTGTTTTCCTAGCCATATAGAGCACACAGGGCCACTGCTGTGTTCTGGAGCGCTCTACCTGCTCAGTCAAGGGTAGGAGGAGGTTGTGTTAAGAAACAGCGTTGACATGGCCTTGAAATTGGGGAGGTGAAGCTGTCCAGAAAGGTGTTTCATGCCCCAGGTGAGAGAGGTGGGATTTGAAATGCATTCTTTGGGCCTTTTATCTTGTTCTCCCTGCAGCTACCTCTGAAACTCTCCCTCCTGTTGCAGGAAGGCCTGGTTGTTGCTGAGATCTTATGATCACAGCTATCTTTTTCTGCCTGTCCTCCAAGACTGTGTTAGGTCAAGGGAGAGACGGGACTCGGGCTGTGTGCTTTGTGCCATGTGAGATCCTAAAGCGTTTTTCTGTCCCTCTCAGTACTACGTACATCACGTGCCCTGCTGACCCAAAGAAGACTCTGGGTATCAAACTACCTTTCCTAGTGATGATCATCAAGAACCTGAAGAAATACTTCACTTTTGAAGTGCAGGTGAGGAGCATGCAGTGGGGAGGCCCCTCCAGGGACTAGTGAGGAAGGTGCCAACTTCCAGTGTAACTTGTCCCAGGCAGCATGTGTTCCCCAAAACAGTTTTGCTTTCTTGGCCATGTGATGTGTCAGGTCTTCTGCTATGGGGGCATCAGTCAGCTCCCAAGCACATTGTTGCTATTCCTGAAAATGGGTCTGTTTCCTGTGTTAAAAATACTTCTGCTGTGAAATGGAGGGGTGGGAGTAGGAGAGCCCTCTCTCAGAGACAGATAAAGCCTGAGTCTAGAACAGCTGCTGTCTCGGGGGGCTGGGGGCCCCTGACGCGTGGGTCAGTAGCCTTCCTTCCTTGCCCCAGGTGCTGGATGATAAGAACGTACGCCGGCGTTTCCGGGCAAGTAACTACCAGAGCACGACTCGGGTGAAGCCATTCATCTGCACCATGCCCATGCGGCTGGATGACGGCTGGAACCAAATCCAGTTCAACCTGTCAGACTTCACACGCCGGGCTTATGGGACAAATTACATTGAGACCCTGAGAGTTCAGGTGAGAAGCAGGCATGTCCTGCCCACAGAAACCAATGGTTGGTAGTGTTGCTGCTGGCTGGGACAGCCTTGCTGTAGATTGGGAGTCTGGGTTTAGCTCTGAGTGGTCCCTTTGCCAGTCCCGCTCTTTGCAGAGCACTGCAGGTGGGGAGCAAAGGCCTGACTGAGGCAGCAGAGGTCTTGGTGCTGCCTCACTTCACTGGACTAGACTGGGATGAAGGAGCCCGTTTCCATCTTGGTTCTTTTGCTGGTTGTTGGTTAGGGTAAGAGGTGCAGTCCACCTAAAGTCCCCTGTGGCGTGCCACGCATCCTGCTGGATGGAGGTCTGCTGGGAATTAGCCATGTGCTGCCTTACTGTCCAGATACACCAGACAGCAACCAGCTGAGTGGGAGCCTGGCTGGTAAAGACCCAGGGTGTTATGGTCCATACATATCCCCAGTCAAGCTTGTTTCCTAGTGCGGGTGGATTGACCCTGCCTTCACTGAGCCCCTTGGACCAGACCTGACGCAGCATTTGTTCCTGCTGAGCACATGAAACTTGCTCCATATGCTAGGGATTCATGTTCACTGTGTCCAGTGGCATGCATTATTTTGAGGAATGCCTGTGTGTGGAGCATGCCTGTTCCTTAGTATGATGGGACTGCTGCAGTTCCTTGTGAGGATGTCCTGAGATGAGCAGGCAGTCAACTGAGAAATGGCTGCCTTCTCACATACCCATGAGGGGGATGGGAGTGACTCTGTCGCTGCCAGCTGATAGTAGAGGCAGTACAGACTGGACAGTCTCGTTCCTGACCTCAGGGAGGCCCTGAAGAGGAAGTGTTAAAAATGCAGCAAGCTGAAGCTGAGAGTGTTCTGGCAAATGCTGATACCAGTGGAGAAGCAGAGGTGGGTTCACAGCAAAGGACCCTCTAAGCAACTATGGCAGATCTCAATTTGCAGAGATGCCAGATTTGGCCAGAGCTTTGCCAAATCTCTTGAGCCAGCTTGCATCACTGGAGAGAGCATCTAAAGCAAAGCAGAGGGCATGGGCCAACATTTCTTCTCTGATGCTGTGTCAGATTGAGAGATAGGCAGTGAGGTCTCTTCTCCGGTTGCTGAGCCAAGGAATCCAGGCTGCTGCACGACAGTGAAGCTGGATGTGGAAAGAGCACGTGGAAAATGGACTGACTCTTTGTTTTGACTCTCAGATTCATGCCAACTGTCGCATCCGACGGGTGTACTTCTCTGACCGGCTCTACTCAGAGGATGAGCTCCCAGCTGAGTTCAAGCTGTATCTGCCTGTCCAGAACAAGGCCAAGGTAAGCTAGCTGTAGGCAAGGAGGGTGGGAGCAGCAGCTGGGCCAGGCTAGCATTCCTCTTGCTCCTCCCGCTGCCTTCACAATCCAGAGTTTCTTCTAGCAGCAGAGTTCTTACCAGCTTTGGCTGTCAGCCAGGGAGCACCCTCACTGTTGCCAGGGTGAGCAGTCTGTTGGGGGTGCCTTGTGTTTTGGCAGGAAAGTCACTCAGCGTGGAAGTTGTCATTCCCATCTAGGAGCAGGGTGAGCTGTGCAGCTGCTCCCCACGTCCTTCCTGTTCATGTTGAAGGACTCTGGGCAGAGTGGCAGCCTCCCGGCATCTCTCCAGAGCTTTCACCCATGAGTCAGCACAGCGGCTTTGCTCTTCAGAGCTAGCTGCAGCTCCACGCTTGTCTTCCAGGAGAGATGCTGTTTGTGTCCCTCTAGCCCAAATTTACTCCCCTCTGATCTCTTCCCTGCCCAGTGCAGATGGTGGTCCTATGAGGTGGGAAGGAGATAGGCAAAGATGTGGCTGCCCAGCAGGAGGAGATGCCAAGCTCTGTTCTTATGGTGATGGGAGCAGACTCCCTGGCATATTGGCAACAGTCTTGAGGCTTGTGAGGAAGCACCTTCTTTGCCAGGGCCAGCCTGTCCCAGTGCAGTTCCTTCTTTTAGCAGAGAAGATTCCTGGGCAAAATTTCAAGGAGCCAAGGGAGGATGTTGGGTGCTGATCGTAGTGGGAGGTAGAAGGTTAACAGTTCCCCTCTGGGGAACCTGTCACTGCCTTCTGGGCTGTAGCAGCCACCTGGGGTGTCTGGGGAATGCTTGGAGCCCTCCCAGTACAGTTGTCTTGGTATTGCTGAGTCTAATAAGTGTCTACTTTCTTCTCCCTGCTCTGTCCAGCAATAACACCACATTGGGAAGAGATGCGATAAATGTTTGGGGTCAGTAGGAAAACAAAAGCAGGTGGAAGAGAAGGCCCTGCTGAGACCAAGTTTTAGATCAGCTCACCTTGCCTAGGGTAACTTTGATTCGTCTGGTATCCCTCTTCTGGACAGGACACAATTAACCATGTAACAGGTCTGGGACTATATTGTTGGTGTGCGAGTTGTACAGAATCAGAGTTTTCCTAGCTGTTCCTAAAGTGCTGAGCCTAAACACTGCAAGTGGCCTGGTACCTGATGTTGTGTTGCACAGAGGGGTTGCTCAAAGTGGCCACTGTGCCTCCAAAGAGGGGATTCAGCAGGAATTATGGGGTTAAGCGTGCCCTCTTGAAGATAGCAACTTTATTTTTTCTTTCCTTGTTTTCCATCTCTTATTTTATATATGCTCTAAATATGGATGTAATACTCACTCTTGGAAAGTTATTAAACATTTGACTCTGTAAGTCTGCTTCTGGCTTCTTTCTCCTTTGATGGATCCTTTAACTTGCACATGTTAGCACTTCAGAAAGTGCCAAACAATTTATTTAGGAACCCAGATGTTAGCATTTGCCTCTGAATTTGACTTTGACTGGCAGCCTTGCTGTTTAAGGGATAGCATAGACATGAACAACAGCAATCTGGAGAGAGGAAAAATAGTAAGGTTTCCATAGAGGAGACAGGATCTGTCTCCAGTCCATAAGGTTTGTGGTACTCTACCTATGACAAAAACTCACACTGTTCACTTAGTACATGGAAATGTTTTTTTCATTCTCTTCTTACTTGAAGCTGTTTTCCCAGCAGTGACAAATTGGTCTTACCTGCCTGTTAGGGTACAGCTCTGTTCACTGTGTAGTTAAACAACTCACTCCAGCTCTCAACCAAGCTTTTAGTAGCTACTTATAGCAAGAGGCACACAATAGCCTTCCAGCTGCCAAATTGTCCCTTTCCCCAGGGATCAAAGCGGGGAGGTTTAGCAAAGCAGCATAACAGGAGCGGAAGTCTTTTCCTGTGCTGAAGCTGCCCTTCCCTGCCTCAAACCAATCTGCCTTTGTTGTGGAAAGGCTTGCAGAGGGGAGGCCGCAGACCTCTGCCAGTAACAGAGAGAGTCTGGGAGTAGCTGATGCCTTCCCTCCCTGGGGCCAAGCCCCCCACAGTAGGGTAGGTACCCAAGGAGAGTACTGATCCTTCCCTGGTGTTGGGCTGTGCAGCGAATTGGGAAGACTTTACTTTCCTTATTGTTGCATAAAACAAAGCTGGTCTCTCCCAGGAGGAGGAGAGCCTGTTGGGGGACATCTGCCCCAGATTCTGGGTTTAATCCTGACCACTGACTCTCCAGCTGGTTTAAAGGTTTGGCATGTCTGTGCACCCTCATGGTCAGCAGCTCCTCTATATGGATCCTGCTTTACCTCTGTGGCCGCCTCTCAGGACACCTATAAATGCAGCTGCCTTATTTGCACTTTTAAAGCTAGTGGGCTTTGCACTGGAGGTGCTGACCCCATGCTGCCAGGCAGTGCTGGATTGCACTTGCAGAAGGCTTTCTGGAGAGGACCCTTCCAATTTTTATAGCAGCTGAATAGCTTGGTAGCTGTAAGGAGTCAAGCCAAGGAAGCCCACATGGGAAGGCACCATCCATCTTGCTTTGACATCTGTCAAGGTTTGGCTGGACTTGAGATTTGTTAAGTGGAATTGCACTGTATTGTGTGCCAAGGATTGGCCTTAATGAAGTCCATGGTGAGGCTTTCCTGCCACATTTGCAAAGCTTGCCAAGGCTGGGGGAGCTGCTGAGGGAATCCATCAGACCCCAGCAGGGTAAAGCGTGCATCCTTTCCCACAAGCCCTTGCTCATGAGCATGTGTTTTTGGCAGTTGGTGGCTGAGCACTCGCCAGGAGCTGCTGCTGCCTTTCCCTGCCCTGCTGGGGCCCATGCTGGAGTTGCCCCTTGTCCTCGAGGAGTCGGGTTTGCTGTGAGTGAGTGACCTTAATGCGTTAAGAGGGGCTCCCCAGGGCCCTGACACGGCTACCTCTGCGGAGAGATTAGATGGGCCTTGCTGCCAATTCCTGCCTGACCTCTAGGAGCTGTGCCAGTGGATTTGCTGGAATAAACTCCCAGCCGCAAACCCTTACATCCATGTGGACCCTCTGTGTATTTTTTAATAGGAAACAAAATACTGAATCTTCCTGTTTACACGCTGCACAAAGTGGATCATCATCAGATACTGGCTCTTTCCTTTAGGGCCAGATGGTAGTGGATTCATGCAGTGTTCTTCAAAAATCTTACTTTTCTAATCCCCCTCTCCTATCAAAACTTTAGTCATCTCGCTGAAGGTGAGTGAAGTTTGGATGCTCTCTCTGTGGGAGAAGAGGATGCTGCTGGCAGATAGGCCACAATGTCACAGGCCCTGTCAGCAGTCATTTCCTAGAGTAAATGTGCACCAGCAAAACTCCTGCAATGAAGCGCCCAGCTTCTTACTGCTTTGGCTATGGCTCTTGATCTGGGTGGAACAAAATGTCCTCCTACATGGAAAGAGTGGAGGAAGGCAGGAAGGATGTGGGTGCAGAGATGGGAGTCTGCCCCAAGGATGGCCACCACCTGTGTGTTCCTGGGCAGCCCCAACTTGGTGCATGGGGTGAACAGAGAGGGAGTCCTGGTTCAGTGCAGGCAGCCTGCAGAGAAAAGGTCTTAAATATCTCCTCATTCACCTTTCTGTGGGTAGCCTGCTCCTTCCTTCCTGCTTAAGTCCTTATTGCAGTTCATGTCTAGTGGGAGAGAAAGGAATCTTTCTTCACAGGGAGCCCTGGATTCAACCCCAGGGCCGATCGGAGCCTGCCCAAAGATGAGTTTTCCTTGCCTCTGCTGGCTTTTCACCTTCCTCTTCCATTGGCTGGGGGAAGGTCCTGCGCTTGGGCACTTTGATTGGGACCTAAGGGCTGGGAGCCTGCTTTCTACATCAAAGGCAAACCTTCCCTTTGAAATCTTGGCTGCTGAAGGACAGTAAGTGCATGGACTGCAGCACCTTGCAGCAAGAGATGGGAGAGCAACCCTCCCCAGGTTGGGCCAGGGAGCAGACATGCTTGGACCAAGCTGGAGCAGCTGGCAGTCACCATGTGGTGTGAGCCAAGGCTGGGACATCCCTCGGCTCCGGTGGCTCTCCTGGGCAGGTGGCAGCAGCTGGCAGGGGAAGCAGACAACAGGGTTTTCCTGGAAAGCTTTCTGTCTGTTCTTCTGCTGGGGCAGAAGCTGTCCAGGTGAGAGTCTGGCCCAGCTGAGTGGCAGGACACTGGTACGGGCTTCTGTTCCTGCCTGTGGCCTTCCCCTTACTCTTTGTCTCCTTCCTATTAAGTGAATCCTGACACAAAGCACAGAGCTCTGATAATGGAAGTGATATGCAGGAATCAAAAAAATCTGTGCCAAACTCTGCTCCTTGCCCTCTCTGCCTCCTGTTCTGCATCTCCCTGAATGTCTTTGGCCAAATGTTATCCTCTTTGTAGAGGGATTATACCTCCAGGGTGACCCTAATCCTCTGCAGCTGCTGTCTAGTGTGGGGTGGGCGGTGCTGGAGGCGGGAAATATTTATTTTGAGTTTTGCCATTGGCCACTGCCCAGGAAAAATGAGTGACCGTACTGGGGACTTTGGCCACTTCTGCACACAGGGAGAGCTGATCTTCCTGCCCTGCTGGCACCTGCAGGAGAAGGGTGAGAGCTTCCCCAGGCAGGCTGCAAAATGGGACCACCCAAGCAAGATTTTATTTGGATGAGGGAGCAGCTGTGCACCCTGAGAGCTACCCTGGGATGAGATGGGGAAAGCCTCGGAGCCACTAGAGGTGAAAAGATGATAGATGCTAAGTTGTGCTGAAGCAGACCTGCAGACCGTCTCTGCAGACCGTCCGCTCCACTGTCACCTCATGTGTTGCTCTTGCGGCCCCAGAAATTACTTTCGTCCCCATGAGACGAAGGGTCTGGCACCACAGGGAGCAGAGCTGGTAGCTGTGGGGTGGGTGCAAGGAGAGGTGATGAGCATGAGCAGCACGCACTTGTGCTGAGCTCTATGTAGCCAGCGGGTGTATCCCATCCACAGCTGGGCTGTGCTGGCACTGACCCCTGCCCAGGCAGCACCTGGAGCCTCAGTCCTGCCTGCAGCATGCACAGGCAGCAGGTTCAACCCCTTCCAGGGCCCCATGGCTCTTTCCTCTGTCCCCAGCGTCATTTCCTCTGGCCTTCAGGCCGGCCACACACTGCTTGGTGTATCCTGGCCCCAGTTCTTCCTCTGTGCTGAGCCTGGCTTCCTCTCTGCTTTCTGGGTCCTCTCAGCGGCGCACAGGGGATCATGCCCTGGCTTGCAGAGGAAGAGGAGGAGGCAGGAGGAAGCGCAGTTTCTCCTGTGATGGTGCCAAGTGGGCAGAGAAAGCCCCTGCCAGCCCTGGTCACCCCCATCACCCACACTCCAGCAGTGTGTGGAGCCCCATCCCGCTGCCAGCACCACCCCAGCACAGCAGGGCCTGGAAGACACTGAGCTCCCGGGGTCTTTTCCAGGTCTTTTTCCAGCCCAAAAATAGGGCTTCTCCAGCCTATTTTTGGGAAGCTGGGAGCTGCCTGGTGGGGGTGGATCCTGGCAGGGCTGCCTGGTGCCTGCCAGGGCCAGGCTGAGTGGGACTCGCGCTCCCCCTGAGCCACCAAAAGCTCTACTCTGTCCCTTGCAGCAGGTGCATCCCTGCCCTCCCTGGGGGCTTGCATCTGTGGGTAGCCAGAGGTGAACTGACCCTGCTGTGGGCATGCAGGGCAGAGCGGGAGCCTCTGGCAAAGGGCCCAGGCCCTGCTGAAATGCTGGGCTTTGTCTCCAGTGGGGGTCCCTCGCTGCTGTCCATGAGTGTTTCCAGATGGCCCTGAGCTCCTGGCACTGGCTCTGCTGCAGCATCCGTGGAAAAGCGAGAGGGGGTGGGAAGTGATGTCCCAGCTCACCGAACCAGGGCAGCCTGGGCCTCTGCTCCCGGCACCGCTAATTCCCCCTGGGGAATTGCTCCCAGCCCCTGTCCCACCCTGAATCAGCAAGGAGCCCCCTCCCTTGCTGTGGCACGGCTGTCCAGGGAATGGGGTGCCATGAGCATCTGGCCCTGGGCATCCTTGGCCGGCTCAGCTGGCTTTCTCTGTGAGCCAGGCGTCTCTCCAGGTACCAGGCTTTGGGGTCCCCACCCCTGCATCCTGCCAAGTCCTCAGCACCCCCAGGAGAGAGGGGAAACACAGCTGCCATGGGAAATAAATCTGTTGTTGGAAATGCATCTACCATGGGAAGTGCATCTAGTGTGGGAAATGCATCTGTGCATGCCTCTCGAGTCTCCTTTGTGGGGGTGGAGAGCAGCAAATCCTGGCCACACTTTCCTCCTGCCTCGCCTTTTGGCCAGGTTCATGCCTTTGGTAGCTTCCGGTGCCAGTTTGGCTCTGGTTCAGGACAGGCTGGGGTGCCAGGCTGCCCTGCGGCAGGGCTCCCAGTCCAGCAGAGCTGTGGGTCCTCCCACACAAGCACAAATCTGGGTGAAATGGTCAAAACCAAATTGAAAGGAGTTAAAGCCAACAAATGTGACCCACCACGGCCTGGCTGATGGAATACAACAGCCCAGAGCCACTTGGAGAAGTTTGTTGTTCCCCCCCCCCACAATTCTTCAGGGTTTTTCTGTCCCCAATTTTGGCTTCTCGCTTAGCTGCAGTGATGTGCTGAGTCTGAACCAAGCGTGTTTCCTAGGGAATCAACTAATGGCTGGGAATCACTGTCCAATGTGGGCAGGGGTGAGGCCAGCACAAGGGACGGGTGGCCCAGGCCATGAGGTTCCCCCCACCCTGGCCCCAGCACCAGCAGCCCCGGGAAAGCAGGGTGAGAGCCAGCATCGGTCCTTCCCTTTTAAAGTAATTAGTGGCTGACAAGTGGCGGTGCGGCTCGAGGTAATTTAGTGCCAGGAAGTGGCTGCAGCCAAGTCTTGGGCACTGAGCCAGCAACTCTGGGTCCTGGGGAGGGGGAAGGATGGTGAGGGGGCACAAAGGCTTCATCCCCATCCATGAAGGGGGGGGAAATCCCCTCCCGCCAGTGCTGGCAGGGTGGGGATGGGGGCAGAGGGACAGCTGGAGCCCCAGGGAGCAGGTCAGGGGTGGGTTAATGCTCCCTGCACCAAGCCCTGTGTCAGAGCCACCAGCCCTGTGGGGAAACAGGCAGGGTATGGGTGCTGGTCCGGTGAGTCCAGTCCCATAGGGACAGGCGCCCCCCCACCCCCAGTGTGATCCCTACAGGGATGGGTCAGACCCACACAATGCCCCGCCCAGCACAGCCAGCCTACTCACTGGTGTATTAACTGTGCCAGGCCTCTGCTGCCCACCCCGAGGCTGCCCAGGCTGCACCTGTGGCTCCAGAGCAAACCCGGCCCCGGCTTGCCACCCTGGTGAGCATCACCAGTAAAGGCAGGGAAGCCGCTATCTCCACCACCGCTGCATGCTGTCTCTGCCGCCCGCTGTGGTTTGATTTTCCTTCCCATTAAAGGCTGAGCACCATTTTTCCCTGGGTAAAGCCAATTTCCTAACCCCCTCCCGGGTCTAATCTTTCCCACTCCCACCATTATTTCCGCGATCTCTGTGACTCCTCTTGCTTTCCTCTCCCGAGACAGCAGCGGTGAGACAGGATACGGCCTCCCCTTTCCCCCCAGGAAATACACCAGGGGCACACGGGGACAGGGAGCCAAAGCACACGGTAAAGAGGCTCCAGGAGGGACCACGCACCGTCCCCCAGCTGCCGGCCCCTGCCCAGGGAAGGGATGTGGCTGCCCCAGGGCTGGCGCACGGTGCCGGCTGGAGGAGAACAAGGCATGCTGTTGTTCCCGGCAAGGCCATTACCGCTGCCGTGGGAGCTGGTGAAAGGCAGCTCTGTCCGCTAAACAGGGGGGGCACGGGGGGGGAATGTGTGCGCGCATGCGTGTGTATGTGTGCGCGCGCACGCTGACACCCCCCTACCCCACTCCACCGCTGGGAGCCCCAGAGCGAGCGCCACTGCGGGGACATGGCCGGGCAGGCTGGCGCATTCTGCACATCCCCCAGCATGGCACCCAACCCCTGTGGGTGCCAGGCACGGTGGCACCCCCAGGCGAGCCCTCATGGCTCCTGCCCCCATCCCGCGGCAGAAAGGACAGCACCACGGCTCTGCACGCACCCAACCCTTTTAATATACATACAAGGCAGCTGTGCCCGCTGCCCTGCCCATGGGACCGCGTGTTCTCAGGGCCTCACCCCACGGCAGCAGCACGGTCTGGGCTGAACTGAGCCCACGGGGGGGGTTGCAATGGTAGCGTCTCCCCCCTCGTGCTATCTATAGGCGCCACATCCCTTTATGCCTGCGGTTCAACAGGGCCGTGAGCTTGGCCCTCCCTTCCCCTCACACTTCCCTGCCATTGTAGGTGCGGTCAGCTGAGACCTGCCAGCTCGCAGAGCAGCTGTGAGCAGCCCCCAACCCACTCACCACTCCAGGCAGCACAGGCACAGCTCAGCAGGTTCACAGGGGAGGAAGGGAGCCTGCTGGGACCCCTTGGCAGAGGCAGGTGCAACATGATGGGTGGCAACCTGAGGGTCATGGCTGGGGCAGGGGGCAGTTGCTGGGGAGCAGGCAGGACCTTGATGCCCTCCAGACCCCCCCATGACCATCCCCTGATCCCAGCCCGGCTGCTCTGGAGAGGCTGGGAGGGGGGGCGCACATCCCCCCTTTTCTGAGGCTGGAGCCATCAAGCAACAATGGGGCAAGAGGGGCCAAGGCCATGAGGAGGGGCAAGGGAAGGGGGAGGTCAGGTCCATTGTTAGCACCATGGTGGTGGGGACAGTTTGGGGAGGGAGCCAGGGTCAGACCCACTCCTGCAAGGAGCGCTTGCAGTACAAGAGCATTCGGGGTGTGCCCTTCCTCTGCATCTGGACAATGACATAGATGAGGCCAAAGATGCAGAGCAGCAGCACCAGCAGCACCAGCACCATGACAACGCTCATGGTGCGCGTGTACTCATCAATCTGCACCACCACGTCCATGTCCCTGCCCGGCTGACGGCCGCCCTTGCCATAATTCTCCTCATCTTCCTCCTCCTCCTCATCTTCCTCCTCCTCACCTTCAGCCTGACTGCCCTCATCAGGGTTGAAGGGGGGTCGGTCCCCCTTGGGCCACTGGGGATTGGGGTCCGGGACCAGCTCTGTGTGACAGCCCATGAAGTCCCGTAGGATGGATTTTGGATAACCCGGCTCCGTCTTGAGCCGCTCATTGTCGAATTTCCAGTACTTTGTGCCTCTGTAGAAGTAGGTGGAGGCTTGGGGGGAGAAGATGGAGGCGAGGGGTAAGTGGGCAGGCGCAGGACACCCCACAACCTGGGCACCCCTGCAGGTACCCAGGACAGCAGGTTTTGCTCCAGGACCAGCGAAACCCATCAGAAAGGGCTTCACCGCTGACTCCTGGGCACCCTCCCAGCCTCCATCCTGTGTGGCCAGGCAACCAGAGGGTAACTCCGTCCCCTCTAGTCTCCCCCCGTGCCCATCCAGCCCTCTTCTCCTCGTCTACTTACAGGCATCTGGGCTGAGAAAGGCACCCTTGGGTGAGGGAGGGATGCCCACCCAGACGGAGATGGGCTTCGGGTACCCAGGGTCCACTGAGCGGGTGTCTTCATTAAAGCGCCAGTATCTGGGAGAGGAAGGCCGTGAGCAGATGAGGAGCATGGGGGTCTCTGCCACCCACCCCTGCCAGGGGCCAGGAGGCAGCAGAGCAGGGAGGAGGACCCTAGAGCCACTTACCTGTCCCCATGGAAGAAGAAGGTGTGCCCTGTGGGTTCCCACCAGATGGCTGTGTCAATGCTGTTGTAGGGGATGCCCTGCCCATAGGTGACCAGGGGCTGTGGGTACCCGGGCTCCAGGTTGGCTTCTCGGAAGAGCCAATACCGGTCACCTGGAGGGGGAGGAGATGGAGAAGGGGAGTGAGGCAGCAATGCCCAGCTGCTGCAGCAGGTACACACGTGGACAGGGATGGGGTTATGATGCCTGCAGCCACCCTGTCCCTTTGGGATCAGGCAGTGGCTTCAGCCGGGGAGATGGATCAGGATGGGATGAAGCTAACCAGCTCTCAGCACACTTGGGGGGGGTACTGGGGTCCCCCCTGCACCTTGGCCCTCCCACCCAGCTTCCCTGCTCACCTTTAAAGAAGACGAACCTCCCATCATGCCTCTCATAGGCGGCATCAATGTCCCCGGGGAGGCCCCGCCAGAAATGCCCAATGGGCATGGGGTAGTTGTCCAACACCCGGTTATGCCGGACCCTCCAGAACCACCGGCCCTGGTGGGAAACAGAGTGTTGGCAGAGGATGGGGGGGGGGGGACGGGACACGACAGGGACACAGTCCCAGTGCCAGGCATCTCGCTTGGGGGATCCTACCACCCAGGGACCCACCACATCTCCAGGGATGGGGCAGGAGGGCATCCCAGCACATACCTTGAACACAAACATTTCCCCACGCAGCACCGCCACTGTGTCAAAGTTCCCGTTGCAGATGTCGGGGCCATACTGGTCAGGTCGGTCTGGGCTGCCAGGTTTGGGGGGTTGCTCCGGTTTCCCCGAGGGGGGCAGTTTAGGGGGTCTCTGCTCTGGCCTGCCAGGTCTCCGGGGTGTCACTGTGGGCAAAGGCTTTGTGGGCTGAGGGTGCCCATCCGTGGTACCTGGATCGGGTGGGCAAGAGAAGGGATGGGGTGATGCAGACCAGCAGTGCCTGTGCCTCAGTTTCCCCAGGCACGTGCCCAGCATCCCACCTCTGGGCTGATCCTCCACCCAGCTCCTCACCATACAGCTGCTGGATGCCCTTAAGGTCATCCTCGGGCAACTGGAAGTTCTCCGTGTCCATCCACTGGTAGAAGGGGGCCATGATAGCGCTGGGGTTGCTAGAGTGCTCCAAGCCCAGCGAGTGCCCCAGCTCATGCACAGCCACCAAGAAAAGGTTGTTCCCTGCAGGGAAAGGCACCATCAGCAAGACAGGGTGGAGGACACAATGCATGGGGTAGGTCCTTGGCCCCAGTGAGCGTGCTCCGGTGGGAGCTGCCTGCATCACCCATGGCGGAGCTGCTCTCCCTGCCACTCCTGCCCACACCAGAGCATCCCCCTGCCCTCAAACCCAGGGGCCCACCAGGCTCCTCTGGTTGCCTTCACCACCTCCTTGGCCTTCAACTCACCAGACACATCCGTGTTCTCCAGCGTCCAGGGCTCATCTGAGTCAAAATGCGTGTCCCCCCCCATGCCAGGACCGGGAAAATAGGCGTGAGCCAAAAACCCCCCAACGCCATCGAAGGGGGAGCTGTCTCCGTGGAAGCCGGAGGCGAAGAGCACCATGATGTCGGCCTCCTTCTTCCACTTCTGCCGGATGTCCTCGTAGGGCACCTCCCGGAAAACCAGCGGCGTGGCTTGCTCCCACACCCGGAAAGCTCGGCGGACAGCCTCATGTGAGTGGTACCGACCCAGTTTCTCCGTGTAGTTTTGGATGCTGGGGGTATAGAGCTCACTGGGGATGGCCCGGGACAGTGCTCGCTCCCTGAGGGGGTCCATGGCTCTCCATGGGCTGGGGGGGTGGGAAGCCCTGGAGATGCTGGGTACCTGAAGGTGAGATGGCTCTGGTTCCAGCGCCGCCCTGTCAGCGCGTACCGCTTCCGCCGCATGTTGGACTTCATTCGCGCCCCAAACTGGTCCGGGACCCCACAGCGGGGACGTTTCATCCACCTGCCAGGAGGTCATTGAGCCAGGGCTCAGCTCACTGTGGTCAAGGTCCCCGAGAGGTTACAGCAGCCGTGGACAGTGAGGGAGGTGTCCTGGCTGCAGAGGTGCAGCCCCCAAAAGGGGAGATACAGCTCCCATGGGAGACAGCACCCACATTTCCAGGTGCAGACAGAGCTCCAAGGCTGGCAGGCAAAGCCAGGGAGCAGAGCTGCCTTCTGCTAGAGCAAGAGGACATGGAGAAACTCACGCCTTGGTCTCCTCGTCCAGGATGCCAGTGATGGTGATGCCATAAAACTTCTGCATCTCAGCGAGGGCCAAGGAGAAGGTCTGAGCCGAGTGCATGGTGGACATCTGCCGGCTGGGCTGCGGCAGGTAGCCGTAGAGCCGCAGCCATGCCTGCGCCGGGGAGAGCCGAGCGTGAGGCCATGGGTGGGGAACAGCCTGATGGGAGGACCTGGAGCTCCCTGGGGAGATGCAGCTCCTCAAGACCTCGGCGGGGCAGGATCTGGTCCACTGCCCGCTGCCGCCCCAGCCCTATCCCCCCTCACGGGGCATCCACGCCAGCTGCCAGGGGCAAATGCCACAACCAGGCAGGCAGGACAGGCAGCACAGGCAAGCCGGAGCATGCAGGCAGCAGTTAGGATGCAGGGAACAGAGGCCCAGCCCTGCCCCACAAAGTGTGTATGGGATCCTCCGATCTTGGGGGGCTGTTGGCCACCCTGACCACTGGGAGAAGGCAGCTGGCAGGGGGCCAGCCTGCCCGCAGGCTGCCCGTCTCCCCATCCTCCTCCGGAGGTGTCCCCTGGGAGCTGCAGACAGAAATGGGGACAGGCCCCCCATCCCTGGCAGCCCAGGACCCCCACCCAGCCTCCACCCACAAAGGGGCTTCTGTCCTGTGGGGCCGGCAGCCCCCTGGGGCACCCAGTGGCAGCTGGGGGTGGGGGGCATTGGAGAGCAGCCCCCTGGGTGGCTGCCAGCCCCGCAGAGGGGCAGTGGGCAAGAGGAGGTGCTGGGGCACGCCAGATCTCTTCCTTCCTGCACCGGCCTCCACCTCCTCTTGTCTTTTTTAATTACTTTTTTTATTATTACTTTCAATTTTTGTATTTTATGTTTTATTTTTTCCTTTTATTTTTAAATTTATTTTATCCTTTTAATTTCAATTTTCTAATTTTTTGGGTTTTTTCCTTTTAATTTTCAATTTTTAAAACTTTTTTCAGAGTTTTTTTCATTTTCTGATTTTTTTCATTTACTAATTTTTTTTCATTTTCAAATTAAAAAAAATGGTTTAATGTTTTAATTTTGAAAAAATTTTAATCTTTTATTAGTTTTTTTAAAACCTCCCCTCCCCCAAGGGAGGGTGGCGGAGCAGAGACTTTATCAAAGGCCCTTTCACCCCCTCCGCCGCCGCGGCCTCGCGTGGGCACAAAGCGCTTCCTCTCCCCCGCGGCTGCTGCCCACCGCCCCTGGGGGCGACCCGGCCCCCCCCCTCCCCGACCTGCACCCTACCTGCACCTGCGGCCGCCGGCGCTGCCTGCCCCGGCCCGCGCCCCGAGGGGCAGGCAGCGCCGGCGGCCGCAGGTGCAGGCAGCGAGGGCAGTGCAGGCAGGGAGCAAGCAGGGTGCCGGCAGGGTGTCCCAGGGGAGCCCTCCCAGCCCCGCCCCATGCCCCCCTCTCACCTCTGCGTTGATCTCCTCGCCCGCCGCCGCCCCCACCAGCAGCACCAGCAGCACCAGCAACGGCGGGGGCCGCCCGCCCGCCCGGCAGGGGGCGCCACCACCTACTGCCATACCAGGCCGTGCTTCCGCCGTCTGTTCGCGGCTGCTCCCGGGCCGCGCCGAGCGCCGCGGTGTCGGAGCTACGCCGCCCTCATGGCCCAGGGCCGGGCCGCCGCGGGGGGCTGCGCACGGTGCATGGGCGGCGCTGCCAGGCGCGCCCCGTCGCCTCCCGGCCCGCCTTTGTGTGTGGGATCAGGCCGGCGGCGCACGGCCCATGGGCGGCCACCGCGGAGCGGCGCGGCGCGGCTCGGCTCGGCTCGGCTCGGCTCGGCTCGGCTCGGCTCCCCTGCCCTGCCCTGCCCTGCCCTGCCTTGCCCGCCGGGAGCGGCGGAGGGACGCGAGCGGGGCGGCAGCGACACGGCTCGGGTCGGCGGGGAGCGGGCGGGGCGGGGCCGGGCCTGGCAGAGGGGCGGAGCCACAGAGAAGGGGCGGGGCTGCGGCGACGAGGGGCGAGTCGTGGCGCCCTCACACCGACACGCACCACCCCACCCCCACGACACCTGCTCACACGGGTGTGCACAGCCAGACCCACGGCCCGGCACAGCCACGCAGCCCTACAGCCACTCACACGGGTGTGCGCAGCCAGACCCACCGCTCGGCACACACAGGCAGCCAGACCAGGCCCTGCCTGCCCCCGTGCACACCCTGCCTGCCACACCTTCCCACTCACACCCACCATTTTGGGCTGCACCAGCAGCCACCCATCCCCAGACTTTGTCCCCACAGCCCTGCCACCAAGCACAGCTCCATCCCCCGTCCCCGAAGTCTGGAGCAGGGTCCCTGACACCCACCAGAGTTACAAAACAGGGCAATGTGCCAAGCCCGGCCCTGCCGGGGAGGGAGCAGGGCCACCGGTTGCGCATTAACCTGGCACTGCTGGACTCCGACTACAGAGAAACAGCTCATGCCGGAGCCAGTTTCACTGGAAGTCCCCAGGGGCTAAATAGATCTATGTTTGTTTTTCCTTCCCCAAAAGAAAACTCGGGCTGTAATCACATGCCTTATCACGCAGATCCCCATCCCAGAAACTAACTGGCTACAGACTTAGCAGAATTTTGTTAAGGATTTTGAAAACCAGCTATCGCACGGGTGTTGGCAGACATCACGACCTGTGCTGGGATGCTTCCATGGCCATGAAGCCCCCAGGCTCTCTCGTGTGCAAGGATGGGCAGCACAGCACCAAGCTCACAGAAGGGCTTGCAGGCATCGCCTCATCCGAAGTCTGTGGGAGCTGGGCATGTCTGAAAGGGAACAGCTGAAATATATCACAGAAACAATTTTATGACACGAGGAGACAGATTTTTACTGCTCAGAAGTCCTGGAGTCTTTCATCAGACAGGTGTGGAATGAAAGATTCAGGGCAGCTCATCGGCATCCCACTCCAAATACCTGAGAGACTGCAGCCGACCTCCCCACAGGAACAAAAGGATTAAAAAGGAGAAGGAGCTCGTCCCAACGGACAAAGCCCAGCCTGCCATCCCCACGGTCATCACGGCACCGGGGGTGCTGTTCCCACAGGGAAAAAAGCGTGGAGCCTGGGCAGGAGCTGCCACCTCTTGACTCACCCATGACCAATGCCCTTCCAGCTCAGGCAAAAGCTGACACTGCCCTCTCTTGGGCTCGCCCACACACGGCAGCAGGCTTCTCAGGAGAAGCAGCCCACCAAAAAAGTCCTGGGCTTATGGCATGCACAATCTTAAACCAAAGCTCTTCTTTTAGACCCAGCCTGGAGCACTGAAACACAAAGGGTTTCCAACCTCTCCCCTCCAGATTTAATCTTTTGCTGTTTGGGAAAAGGATCAGATACTCAAATTTCTCTACAGAGGCAGCAGCAGTGTGAGAGGGACACAGAACATGATGCAGGAACTTGTCTGAGCTGGCTTACAGTAGGGAGATGCTCTGGCGAGGGTCCAGCTCCATGTCCTCGCCTCTTGCTACTCAAAGCATGCTCAGAGCCTCCTAACAATCAGGCAGTGCTATTTCCAACCGTGCAAGACAGTCTCCCTTTAGCAACAACTTCCCACGCTACCTTCTTCCTCCTTCCCATAAGGCATCTACGGCTTTTATAGAGGTTTTTTTTCTTTTTTTCAAAAAATCAGCAAAATTAGCAATCGTGGGATGGCTGGAACCACCAGTGCTTACTGCAGCAAATACAGCAGCAAGGATGAAATCTGCTACCAACACACATTTCTTCAGCCAGCAACTCAATCTTGGAAGTAGCCTGACTTGAGGCCACAAACACCCCAGAGATGCTGAGCAGGCAAGAAGAGCGTGGGAGGTGCGTGACAGCCCACACCACTCAGAGCTGCGCTGGAGAATGGTCCTTGGTTGAACATCAGGGTCTTTGAGGCTCTGAAACACACAGCCCCACTGGCCCCTACCTCAAGGGGAAGGAGAAGTACTTGTTCCCCGACTTGCAGCGGATTTGCTCCCATTGGACACGCAGCAGGAGTGCCGAGTCCTCAAACCTGTCCACGATGTCCTGGAAAACAGATGCAGGAGTCAGTACCAGGAGGGTGGATCTGCCAGAGGAAGGAGTTAGCAGCTCCCTCTCTGAACCAGGTCAGAGACAAGGCTGTTTGTGGCTGGAAGCCTCTGACTTCCCTCTGGAGCATGATTTAACTCACGCTCCCCCCAGAAGCTTCTCTTCTTTCAACCCAGTTAAGTTTGTCTCGCTCAGTGAATTTCCCACTCTCCATCCTCGGCACAGAGACGTGGCTGGACACCAGCTCTGCTCTTCCCCTGCTCTCCACACTGTGTGGGGAACGCACCTGGAGCTCCTGCAGACACTGCCCTTCTAGCCTGCCAGACAGGTCCCCGATGCACCAGGCCAAGCTGATATGGAACGATGGGTCCTGAAACCAAAAAAGGGATCAGATTGTGAGGGCTAAAGGAGGCTTTGCTCAACACGCAGAGCTGCAGTGGGAGATCTGGTGTGATACTGCCCTGCCTGGGATCGCAGAGGTAGGAGGACCCCAAAGCTGGGAGCCCCCTCTGCCAGCTCAACAGTTGCGGAGCTGATATGGACAGTGCTGGAGGCGAGATGAGACCTCGGGCGCCCCACCCCAGCCTTTTTGGACACCAATGGCCAAGGCTGCCTGGTTCCCAGCCTCCCTGTGGACAACTCTGCAGAAGCTTTCCCAACTGCACAGAGAACCTCTCACGGACAGTCCTGGAGCAGGTAGGTGGATCACTTCTGAATAACCCACAAGCTCTCAGGTCTGGAGACAGAGAAATCAGGGTTTGGCCCTTCAAAATCCAAAACCTGTCCCTAAAGCTAAGAGGCTGGACTGACGCCCCAGGAAACTGCTCAAGGAAGAGGCACAAGCATCGCCCTCAGTCCCACAGTGCTCACCCTAAGCCCATTCTATCCTAGGACAAGCCTGCTTCCACATGCAGCAAGGCAGCGACCGTGACGTACGGTCTGGCCCGTCGCCTTGGAAACCCAATTCTGAAGAGGCCACCAGGTGGTTAACATCCTTACTCTCCTGCACAGGATGTGATACAGAAGTCATAGACTTGCGCTAGTCCCATTCGCAGCAAGACCATGCTCAGGGTATTAAGTATGAACATCACCAACTGGTCCAGAGGAGACCATTTCAGAGTCTAACCTCCCCACTCCTGTTTATTTGGGGTGAACATTTCATGGACCTCTCACAAGGAACCAGCTGGCATTTCTGGACTGGCAGGGAAGGAAGTGGGAGACCTCTCACCTTGTAGAACGTGGGAAGGTCAAATTCCTCCAGAACTCTGTCCACCTCAGAGACCAGCTCCAGCAGCTGGAAATGCCCAGTGGAGACCTCCAAGCCAATAAAGGTCCTAAAGAAAGACAAAAGAGACAGCAAGCACCCTTTCATGCCGCAGAAAGCACAGCTGTAAGCATATTTAGCCCTGCATTCCTACTGGGCAAATTCCCTACCCCCTAACAAAAGATAATTTGAGAAATGCTGGGTTTAAGCATTCAAGGACGCTGACCGTATTGTAAAGAAAAACAGAAATAAAGACATGGTAGCAGGGAGAAGCGGGACTGGATGATATACCACGTAGATTTACTAGATTAACTCAGCACCTTTTGGAACATGAGAACTCATTTTCCAGGCAAAGGATGCACTCGATGGGTATGGCAGCAGAGCGCCGTGCTGTGCAGGAGCTGCATTCAAAAAGCGGAATTTGCCAGAGGGATTTTACGGTGGGAGAGGAAGTGGAGAATGGGAAGTACCAAGCTGGAGAGACATGACGAAGAGATACCTCCTAAAGGATTGTCTGGATGACGCTTTCTAGACTCCAGCAGGGGAGGGGAAGACTAAGTCTCACCCAGGATCCACTTCATCCTGCCCATGACTATTGTGGGCTGCCATTCCTGCTAGATTCAGCAACTTTTCACAATTTTAATCACCTTTGCTTTGACATTTAAACCACTTAATTATGTTCACTTGGAATCAGGCTTCTGAGCTGACACCCAGGAGAATTAGCACTGTCTAAGCTATTTCTCTACAGCTCTTGGAAGACCTGCACTACAATTTCACAACTGGCACTGCTGCCAAAAGAGGTGGCCCCCGGCTCTGCTTGCCCCAGGCTGCTCATGGTGGCACGAGGGTTTGCGAAACCACAGAACAAACCAGATGGGAGATGGCAGCGAATGCGGCTGCCTCCTTTAGCTGCTGTGAAACCGTAGCACGAATCTAACCCCAGCAGAAAGGCCTGCCTCAGGTCATGTTGTGAACAGATCTCTTCAGAAGACTGAAATCCTGCAGCCTGAGGTTCACCCATCACTAACGAGACCAACGGCTTGCAGAGAATCAGCGCTGAAGCTAAAAATTTGTGCAAGTGGCTGGGGAAAGGCGTGAAACCTCTGGAGACAAGGTGATTGTGTACTGCCCCATCACATGGCTCAGCCCAGTCACCATGGGACAGGCAGGGTGACGCTTCCCATCCACCCAGCACCTTTCCTAGCCTTCTCCCCAGGCAGGCAGGCTGCCCCACTGCTTGCTCACCTGGTTTTGTTCTGGTTGGTGTAAACCTTCACTTGGTCAGCCATGCAGAAAAACCTGAAATAAGAAAGATCCTATTGCAGCTAGTGAGAAAAAAAAGAAAAGAAAAAACCAGAAGATGGGGAGGGGACAGGATTTCTACCAAGCTGTGGAAAGATAAAGGCAAATGCATACAGCAATCAGACAGAATTGGTACAACCAGAACATTTCTGGGCTCAAATTAATCCATTCCCCCCCAGTTTCCAGCTCTCCAAGGCCTGGATGGTGACAGAAGCCCTGAAGCAGCTGATGCTTAGCAGGTGCCTGAGCCAGATGTAATGAAACCATCTATGGTTTATGGGATGGCACAGCTCCGGCCTCGTCCTTGAAAGCCAAGATCTGAGTTGTCTGGTGCTGGATCCCAAGGCAGAGAGGAAAACTCCCCTGGGCTTTACTGGTGCAGCACCAGCTCCCAGAGACAACATAGGGTATGGACGCTGGTGAAACATAGACCCCGACGGAGAGGGAAAGGTGTGAGGAGCGCTCTCCTGGGGCTCTGCCGTCCCTACCTGTTGAAGGAGGCCAGGCGCTCCTTGAGGGAGCGGACGAAGGGGTCTATCCAGTGGTAGCGCAGCACCACACACTGCGAGAGGCTGAGGTGGAACTCCTCCATGGCAGCCAGCGAGGAGACGTAGGTGCGAGCGCGGGAGACCAGGAGGTCCACCAGCTCCAGGAATTCCTCCTGGACTCTGTCTGCGGGACAGCGCTGTGAGAGCCAGGTCCCTCCCCGGAGCATCGGCCACAGATCCCCATCGGGGACAGGCGGGTCCCCCAAGCGCTCCCGTCCCCACCGTGCACCGGCTGACCCTGGGAGCTCGTCAGGCCTCACCCGGCTGGGCTCCGCCCTGCCCTCCCCTCCCAGTCCTGTCCCGGGCCGCCGTTACTTACAGGGCAGGTAGACATGGGTGGCCCAGCTGCCCCGCTCGTGGGGGAAGTCGCGGACGCGGCCGCCGTGCCGGGAGCTGTCGTCGCGAACGGCCTCCTCCGGCTCCGGATCGCCCGGCAGGCCGGCGGGGACGGGCAGGCGGGGGCGGGTGACGCTGCAGGGACCGGGGATGAGGATGAGGAAGAGGAGGAAGGCCGCGCGTTCCTCACTCCGGCCCCGCTTGCTCCCGTCGCCCCCCGCGCGAAGGGCCCGTCCCGCCGCACCCACCTGGCCCGGGGGGGCCCCTGCGCGCCGCCGCCCTGGCGCCCCCCTTCCTCCTCCTCCTCCTCCTCCGAGCTGCTGTACCCCACCAGCGCGGCCCTCATGACCGTCCCGGCCCCGCCTGCGCCCTCCGGGCTCTTCCGGGACGCTGCTGGCGGTGCTGGTGTCGGCGGGCGGCGGCGCTGTTGTCGGCGCGGCCCGGCAGGGGGCAGCCGCCGCGGCCCGCCCCGCCCCGCCTTCTCCGCCGCGGCCGGCCCGGCCCGCTCCGTTCCCTCCTGCGCCCCGCGACCGCCGCCCGCCCGCCGCCGGCACCGGCGCCCCCTTCCCTTCCTCTCGGCTCCCGCCGCCACGCCAGCGCGGGGCTCGGGCGGAGCGCGCAGGCCGCGGTCCCGCTGGCGGCGAGCGGGCTGACAGGGGCTACCCGCCGCAGGTGTGGGGCCCGGCCGCCGCCGCCGCCCTTTGTGTGGGCCTCCCCGGGGCGGGGGCGGCCCCGGCCGGGCAGCGACCCCCCACCCCACCGCGAGGCTTCTCGGCACGGCGGCGGCGGTGGTGAAGGCCTCGGGGCGCCGTCACCGCGTTTGTCCACAGGCCGGTGGGGCCGGAGGAGCCGTCCCATGGGGAGAGGCGAGCGGCGGGACGGGCCTCGCCGCGGGCTGCGACGGCGGCGGCTGGCCTCCGAGCTCCCCGGCCGCCCCCGCACCCCGCGGCCCCACCGCGCCTCTCCCTGAGGCGGCCTCGGCCCGGCTGTGCAAGGCCCGGACAGCGGGGAGCCACGGGGAGGCGGGAATCGGACCGGACCATGCCGGAGCAGGCCGTGCCGTGGGCCACTTCTCCAATTTGAAAGTACCTCTGCTTTCCCGTCTTCTCTCCTTAAATGGTTGTCGCTTCCCACCTCCCACGGAGGGATGAGTTAGGCTCGGAGCTGGCGCCGGCTCGGGTACCCGTGCAGAGCCCTCGGTAAGGCAAGGTTGGTATTTCTTATTCTTCCCTGCTGGGGGGACGCAAGCTTCCCCTCCCCATTAGGCTGGATGGTCTGGGATGCTGTCACCGTTGGGTTGCTTCTGCTATGGTTAATGTTGCATGTGGGGGAAGGTGGCGGCTGGGCTGTGCTGAAGTTTTGTAGCCCATCGAGCTCGGGTGCTAGGTATCGTAACTGTGAGCCCTTCCTTCATGTTGACAGTCAGTGAGCTATGTAGGAGAAGGAGGAGATCCTGTGTACCAGCAGGGCTGTGATGGGGCCTTTGGGCATTGTACTGCCTAAAATTGTGCTGGCAGACAAAGTAATGCGGTGTTCCCATAGGCAGAAGTGCAGTCCAGCTCTGCCCAAGCTGTGGGGCACTATCCAGTTTCAGCTTAGCGCTAGGGGAGGTGGGAACACTGGGAAGTAGGTTTCTCTGATGCTCCGTATCACTTAGTTTTAAATACAACACCTTCCTGGAAGACCAAGGTTTTACTTACCTTGGGTGAGGGCAGGTGGTTTGATGCAGAAACAGGTGTGCTCTTGTGGGGTTAGGGGCTTGTGGCCCAGGAGCACTAGCTGCTGCTTCTTGCCAAGGCCTGGACCCTTCCCCTCTCTTCAGTCGTATTGGCACTGCTGCTATCTGCTGCTCACTGGTGGGTTTTACTCTTCTCTAAGTTGATATCAGGTTTTACTGGACATCTCTAGAAAGACTGGCACTTTTCAGTGAGCAAAACTCCTGTGATGCTCTATAGTAAGGCCAGGCAGCACCTCTGATGTAGGTTGTTTCACCTCCAGTGTACTTTTATTCCATGGTTTGGTAGGAGGTTCAGCAGAGCCATTGCTTTAAAGCCATTGCTTTAAAAGAAGCCATTGCTTCTTTTATCTTCACAGAGAGCGCTGCACACAATGCCTGCGGGTTCTATGTTTTGTCTGTGGATAGGATAACGTTGAGGGCAAACCTTCCCCTGAGCTCTCTGGCTCTTCCTAGTCTACAAGTGCTGCCTGGAGAGGGGGAGATCTCCTACATGCATCCCTTGGGTAATGTGCCTGACACCTGAGCTGCAGGAGGAGCAGAACTGCTTCACAGGGATGTTTTCAGCTGGGGTGGGATCAGGTTGGGATCTGCCTTGATATCTGTAAAATCTAACCCAGCAGCTTCTTGATTGCACAGCATTTGGCGTACCTCAGCCCGTGCAGGGAGACCAATGTTCTCAGCCAGTGCTCCCAGTGGGTCTGGGAGACCGAGCAATTGACAGCATTACAGGATAACGGCTGAGCTAACTGGGACCTGGGCAGTTGTGCTGCCCCTTGTGAGAGCACACCGCTCAAACACATGCATGGCTGTGGACAGGCAGAGCTGTGAGAGCCAGACAGGCTCTTTCCAGGCTGAGCACATCTTGTCCCAGGCCCTTTGCACAGCAGCGACGGGGGCTTCAGGCTGGTTAGTTCCCCCACACTGGCTTCCTGGTAGCTTTGCAGGGACACAGGAGAGTTTTCAAAGTGAGCCGTGGGGGGAGGTTGACTAGAGAGTTGCCCGTCTTTCCTCCGAGACCTGACATGAGCTGTCTTCTTCCTTGCAGAGAGAGCTGCTCCCTGGGCTGCCTCCCTCGCCCTTCCCAATTGTGAGCCAGCACGGAGAAGGGCCTCCTCTTGTCTTCAAGGCACTTGCTTCTGCCTCCTGTTCTTTAGCCCAAAAGGGAAAAAGCCAAACCAAACCAGTCCACAAAGAACTTGTGCTGATCTAAGGAGGAGGCTGTGGAGTCTCACTCACCTCTTTGCCTCCCAAGATCCTGCCTGTGGGCTGGATTTTCTGTCCTTGACTTCAGGGGATCAGCTACGGGGAATCAGTATCTTGGATACTTTTGATTTTTGTTTTTACTTGAACCTTTTCAACCGAGAAGCTGAAGCTGTCACTGCTAAAATCCTGGGTTTTTTTCCCAAGCATGTCAGAAAGCTGGCAGCAGCAACAGCAGCAGCCACAGCAGCCGCCGCCACCACAGCAGCATCACGCTGGGGCAGCTGCCCTCCCGGAGCACTCCATCCCTTCTAGCACTGCTGACAACCCCTTGGGCTGTGCTGTCTACGGCATCCTGCTCCAGCCGGACCCTGGTCTGCAGCACCAGCAGCACGCCCCCATCCAGGCTGGAGAGCCATCCCACAAATGTGGTGTGTGTGGCCATGACCTTGCTCACCTCTCCAACCCCCATGAGCACCAATGCTTGCCAGGCCATGACCGCTCTTTCCAGTGTACCCAGTGCCTAAAGATCTTCCACCAGGCCACTGACCTCCTCGAACACCAGTGCATCCAGGTGGAGCAGAAGCCCTTTGTGTGTGGCGTCTGCAAGATGGGCTTCTCCCTCCTGACCTCGCTGGCGCAGCACCACAATGTCCACAATGGCAATGCTATGAAGTGCTCTATTTGTGAGAAGACGTACAAGCCTCCCGAGGCGGAGCATTCTCAGCCTCTTGACCCCTCGGAGAAGCCCTACAGCTGCTCTATCTGTCAGAAAACCTTCAAGCACCTCTCGGAGCTGTCCCGGCACGAGCGCATCCACACAGGTGAGAAGCCGTACAAGTGCACGCTGTGCGACAAGAGCTTCAGCCAGTCATCCCACCTGGTGCACCACAAACGGACGCACAGCTCGGAGCGGCCCTACAAGTGCACAGTGTGCGAGAAGACATTCAAGCACCGCTCCCACCTGGTGCGCCACATGTACGCGCACTCAGGGGAGCACCTCTTCAAGTGTAATGTCTGCGAGCTGCACTTCAAGGAGTCGTCAGAGCTGCTGCAGCACCCCTGCACGCCCAGCGGAGAACGGCCCTTCCGCTGCAGCGAGTGCCAGAAGGCCTTCAAGCGCCCCTCGGACCTGAGGCAGCATGAGCGCACACACAGCGAGGAGCGGCCCTTCAAGTGTGACCTCTGCCAGATGAGCTTCAAGCAGCAGTACGCGCTCATGCGCCATCGCCGCACGCACAAGGCCGAGGAGCCCTTCAAGTGCAACCTGTGTGAGAAAGGCTTCGTCCAGCCCTCGCACTTGGTGTACCACCAGCACGTGCATGGCATAGAAAACCTCTTCAAGTGCAATGTGTGCCAGAAGGGCTTCAACCAGTCCTCAGAGCTGCTGCGGCACAAGTGCGTGCAGAACGCGGAGCGGCCCTTCAAGTGCGCAGTGTGCAACAAGTCCTACAAGCGGGCCTCGGCTCTGCAGAAGCACCAGCTGGCCCATTGTGCTGAGAAGCCACTCAAGTGCACGCTCTGCGAGAGACGTTTCTTCTCCTCCTCCGAGTTTGTGCAGCACCGCTGCGACCCGGCCCGTGAGAAGCCCCTCAAGTGCCCCGACTGTGAAAAGCGGTTCAAGTACGCCTCAGACCTGCAGCGCCACCGGCGCGTGCACACGGGTGAGAAGCCCTACAAGTGCCCCTCCTGCGAGAAGGCCTTCAAGCAGCGTGAGCACCTCAACAAGCACCACAGCGTGCACGCCCGGGAACAGCAGTACAAGTGCATGTGGTGCGGGGAACGGTTCCTGGACTTGGGCCTGCTGCAGGAGCACAGCGTCCAGCACACGGCCGAGGGCGCCTACCAGGTGGCTGCCTGCTTGCCGTAAGCCTGCCGCCCCTCCGTGGCTTTCAGCTTGCATGTGATGCTCCTGAGCCTCGGCCTCTCCTTCCCTCTCCTCAGTTGTAGATGGCCTCCAGGAAGTTTGGGGGAAAGGGGAGGTACCGGTGGGCAGGCAGGCAAACTTTTCTCTGGCCTCTGTGGTTGAGATGCCACCTGTATCACAGGGGCAACTGACGACATGAAAAGCTCGAAGGGGTGGAGAGGAAAGGAGGGAGGTGGGGAGAGGAAACAATGCCTGTAGTTGCCTGGTGACCCCTGGACTGTAGTTCACGCTGTACCTGTAGTTCCAGTGCTGGGAGCTCAGCTGCCTGCTGTGGGCACCCAGCCCTTCCCCGCAGTTGTACAGCCTCTTTGCCCTGCCCTGCCTGGTGGGGTCGGCAGGAAGGGCTGGGTAACTCTCCTCCTGGAGAGGGCTCGGGAGCAAGGCAGAGCCAGCCCTCTCTTCTCCCAGGGTGCGTTGCTCGTCGAGGAAGTAGCAGGTTTCCACTGCTGGGATCTCCCAACTTTCTTGGTCCAAGCTCAGTTGAGAGGACCATTTCAGATTGTTAGTGTTGATTGACTGCCCCAACCTCCCCTGCTCTCCCTTTTTCTAGAGTGTAGAAAGGGAAAAGCCATGGGGCTGCACAGCTCCACAAAGCACTTTGGCATTGCTGCTTTTGCAGTCACTGGCTGTCACACTCTGCAAGGGTTCTGAGTGAGCCTGCCAGCAGCATGGGCAAGAGTAGCAAGTGCTGCGCCGCTACCAGAGAGGTTCTGAGTGAGCCTGCCAGCAGCATGGGCAAGAGTAGCAAGTGCTGCGCCGCTACCAGAGAGCATGGCAGGGAGAGCTTCTGTGCCTTACTCTCGGCTGAGAGCCTGGCATTTAAGAGCTGCTTCCTGAGGGATCTAGTTCTCCTGCAAAGACTTACCTCCAGCGCCCAGGCCCCTTCCCTCTGCACCACTTGGGCCATTAGCTTACCTCCAGGGAGGTCAGGCAAAGGGCCGTCCCACCAGTTTGAACACTAAAGGGTGAGGTGAACACTACTCATAACCTACAACTTTGGAGATGTTACCATCATCAACGGTAACCCATGCATGTGCCAGGGGGTTGGTGTCTGATTTGCTGGGGGGAAACAGAGCAAGCCAGGAGAATCCTTCCTGGCCTGCACGCTTGGCTCCATGGGGAGGGGAGGGTTATCCGTGCATAAAGGAGGAGTGTATTTTTTCCCCACTTGCAGGAGTCCTGTTTTACCCCTTTACTCTTTCTTTACCTCTTCTGTATTTTTCAGGTTTTGCACAGTTCTTGTAAATGTCACTTAAAAATAAATTTCCCCTAGCAAGGTCGATGCAGCCTCAGGTGTTTTCCTTGCAGGATTTTGCTGGCTTCTCATGACCAAGAGACCCATTACATGCCAGTTAGATGCCTTGGAGGTTGAAGGTGTGCTTAGTAGGTTGCCCACCAGCCTTCCCTTCTCTGTCTTTGGAGATACTAAGATGTTAAATATTCATCTGTGGAGGTATTCAAGCCCTGGTCTAGATGATCTCCAGAGGTCCCTGCCAGCCTTAGCTCTTCTGTTATCTCGGCTGGCTCTCATATGAGGTAGGAGTGTTGTGATGAGCTGTAATTAGTCAATAGCAGCCAGTAAGTTGCCCATGTGCTGCGCAGGTGGTTAGGACAAGTTTAATAAATGTTGTCCATGGCAAGTATAGACAGATTAATGTTGCAGAGAGTTGGGCTGTGCCTGTTTTGCTGGTAGGGAATGCTCATCTAAAAGGTGGAGAAAGGCTTTTGTTTCTTTTTTTAGTACGGTGAGGGGGGATTGGGGTGCATTTTCGGGGTCTGGGACAGTTCAATGACAGGTCTGACCCTGGGGCTGAGTCTTCATGCGCAGCTTTAAGGAGGTTAAAGCAGACCTTGCTCTCTGCTGCCCAAGGAAGAGGGACCGATGGTTATCTTACTTCATGCTGCCTCAGAGATGTAGAACTTCCTACCGAGTTTTCTGTCTGTGTTTCTTTTTCCTTTTTTTTTCTTTTTGCTTTTTTAAAAGCAGTTTGTTAATAGTAATTAAAAAATACTGTATAGTTTAACTTGATGTCATACTGGGTCTTTAAAAAAAAAAAGCTGTGATAACTTGGATTTTTAAAGAGCTCTTTGGTTCTAGGTAGCTGGTTTTTGCTGTTTAATATGTAGCAAGTTCAGTGTATGCTTTACTGTAGGAGTAAAAATGAGGAGTAAAACCAAGGAAGGCTAATTCTGTCTTTACAGAAGGGCTTGGTGGTGACGGAGGCTGTGAGCATGGGACCGGGGCCAGCCTGGAAGCGCGGCACTCACCTGAACCCTCACTCAGTTCCTGCCTCGGGCTGTGGTTAGCTCTGCTCTTGCCTGAAGCAGCCGGGTGCAGCTGCCGCAGGTCCCACAGAGCTGAAGGTTCAGCGGTTGCTCTGACCTCTTCAGCACGGCACCAGCAGCCAGGATCAGTGCCCAGAGCTGGGAGATTGCAGAGACACTCATCTTTAGTAAGAGGAGGGTGTGAAATGGAGGCTGCTGGAGCCTCTGGGGGCTTTTGTGGCTGTATTTCTTTCTGGGGCAGCTGCTGGATAGAGGAGAGGTTTGGAGGAATCGATAGTTGGCCCTTGAATGGCTGTGCCCTGCTCTCTTCCCTCCCCAGGGGCCTGGGTGACTGGACAGCCTTGGGTGCTTGGAGCAGAGGAGGATGACAGTAGGCCCCAGACACAGCTTTGCACCATGGAGCCTGCCGGATCCTGTCCCCTTGGTACCAGCTGGGCACAGGGACTGTTGGGGAGCATTTCCCTTGTGCTGAGCAGCTGGGAAAGCCCTCGATGTCCCAGCGAGGAGCTCCAGCTCCACTTAGGACATGGAAACAGCCAAGCAGCGCCCTGGGCAGAGAGAGCATCATCAGGGCTGTGCGCTCAGGCGCCCATGCCTGAGGGAGAGGGATGCTGTGGGGAGCTTGGCGGGGATGAGCTCAGGTCCAGGTCGTCAGCTGGTGCCTATGAGTAGGTGCCTCCAGGTTCAAAAACATCTTAGTGTGGCATTATAGCATCAGTAAGTAGGACTGGCCGTGGGCCTGTGGTGACCCAGTCTCTTCTTGTTTGCTGCCCTGCAACAGCCCAAATCCAGCAGAAGCCCATGGTGGCTTCTGCTGCCAGACCTCGGTGGTGGTGGGTGGAGGACCTGTGCAGAGCAGGTGGCTGAGCGGTTGCCAAGAGCCTCAGGTATATTTTTATAGGGAGATTGTCTAGTTGGAAGCAGCTGTGTTGCGTACAGGTGGGCTGGGGGAGCAGATCGATCTCTGTTGCTGTGACTCTGGGTCATGTTTTGTACCATGAGGTGAGAGGTGATGGAAATAGCAAGAGTCACATGAGCGTCAGGAGTTCAGTGCTGGGTGGGGAGACAGGGCCTGGCCTGGGGGGCCAGTGTCCCCTGGGCATCACACCGCAAAGGGCTCTCTGCTAGCTGCTTGGTGTTTCCTTTTCAAACCAAAGAGCAGTTGCGGCCAAAGCTTCTTGGGAGGAAAACGTGTTTCTACTCTGTACCTGTGTTGCAATTCACTTCTGACATTTATTTCAAGAGACTTTCAGGCTTCTTCATGCTGCCTCTGCTTGGCCTCTCGCATCAGTTGTCACCCCACAGCACCCAAGAGGGTCACCGTGCTGGAGCTGGTGTTGCATCAGCCTCATGCAAGTGCTCACGCGCATCTTCAAGACCTGGTTGCCAGACTGCCTGAGGATGCTCTGTAGGGCTGGAGTAGGGGATGGTCCCTCCCAAAGGGTTGTTCTCTTTGGCAGGCAGCTTGAGCATAGGATGCTGCTGGGGAGGTGGCAGGGAGGGTTAGGCTGGCCAAAGGTGGTGTGGATGTTGTACAGGAGATAAATCCTGCTCTCTAGGGCTGCTGTTCCTCTGGCTTCCTGGGTCCAGGAAGAAGATAGTCTGTTACCTGGGCTTTTTTCCGATCTTCCCTTCCCCTTATCCTACCTACAGGATGCCTTTAACTGTGTCTCAGCCCCTTCCCCTCACAGCTATTTTGCTTAATACTTTTATAAGACCTTCTAGACTTCTTTGCTCTTTGTTCAATTCTTTATTTGTAAGCAGCGGTTTGGGTTTTGTCCCTTTTTCCATTTTGATTGCGACATCTTTCCCCTCTCCTCCCCCCCTCCCCACCCCAAATTCTTCTCCCAGGTTGGATCCAGGTGATACCAAACCACTGATGATGAGGTCAGGTGTTTGGGACCCGAATCTTGCTGGAATCCAGTGGGTGCTTTTGGTACTTCCCCCATAAGATCGTCCATCTTGCTGGGCTTGGGTGATGCTTGTGGCCTGGCAGCTTGGCTTGGCTGAGTCATGTCCGTGGTACAGCTGGCTCTGGCGAGCGAGTCCAAGCACTGGGGTGAGAGCAGCCATTTTCATGGTGAGTCCCTTTGCCACATCTCCAAGGCTGGGGGTTAAGTCAGTGAAGGGCTATCAGACGTTCCTGGGGAGAAGTCATGGCGCTGGGGTGGGGCCAGACCACTCAGTTCCCCTGGGGATGCCTGCAGAGCAGCTGTATGCATTGGGCAGGTGTCTGAGCTGAGTTAGCTGTGACGTGGACACCCCTGGGACAGCGGATATGCCTGGGTGGCCCTGCCAGCTCTCTGGGGAGCAGATGCCATCCCTGCGATCTGGGTGGGAAGACGTGCATGCTTTGGTCTTGGGGCGCACACGCTGGAGTGGGGGGTGAGGGGGAAAGCGTTCTCTGACAGTGGTTTGGGACCACCTCTGAGTGCTCAAGCCTGACCTTGCAGCCCTCCTTTGGAGGGAGGAGAGCACTTTCTACACTTCCCTTGGGTATTTACCATCAAGTCCAGGCTGCAGACAGAGTCTGGCTATTAATAATAAGCAAAAAAACCTTGTTGTTCTTCAGGGCTTGACTCTTCCTTTGTTGGGTGGTGAGTTCATGTGCGGGAAGGTTCCTGCACACGCAGGCATAATGCTGAGATGCAATAACAGCAGGCTGGCAAGGTTTGGGGACGGCGGCTCTTCCCAGAGTCCTGGTGAGCCCGGTTTCTCCCCAGCTGCCAGGCTTCGTCTGCAGCATCTCCCGGCAGCCGCCTCTGCTGCTTTCTGGACATGGAGATGCTGCTCTCGCAGCATGCCCGGGATGCCCAGTGGGGAGAGCAGGATTGCAGGTGGGAGCTGGACCATGGACTTGCCTCTGAATGCCTCCGAGCTGTGGATCAAGGGATTTCATGGCTGGTGAGGTTCTTGGGCTCCTCCTAACCTGTGCTCGTGCTTCCGGCAGAGTTCCCAGGGCTGTGGGAAGTTGCAGCCAAGGATGATGAGGTTTGTGTGGCTTGCAGTGCCTTTAACACTGCTCTCCCATGTGTTTCTGAGATGATACTCCATGTATGTGTGTATATATATTGTATTAACACATCCCGCTCTTTGTGTGAGTGTCAAATGGTTTTGCTTTACTAATAAATTTATAGTTATTTATACCTTCCTGTGGATGTGTGAGATTTCTGGAGTGAAGGCCGTGTGCTGGGCACCACCTCCTCTGTCTGTCTTTGTGCTCTGTCTGGCTCCACCTGATTTTTTTTTTTTTCATGCTTTCTTTCTTTCCCCTGAACTTTTTTGATGGTTCATCCTCCTGGTAACCAGGAGGTACAGGCAGGCTCCCAGCAAAAAAGCTGAAAGTAAAAGCAGACAGAGGTTGAAATGTGGTTTTGTCCCTTGCTAGAGGTGAACTGCTCCCTTCACAGCTTGCTGCTGGGGCTTCAGGGCAGAAGCAAGCAGGATTCTCTGCCTGCCAGAAAGGAGCAACTGTTTAGGAGGCAGAAGCTGATGCATGTTTTGCTCCAAGGACCCCAGTCCCATGCATGACTGTTTCAGCTTTCCCAGAGGTTTTTTTTTGCATCCCCCCCCATCCTGTGATAGCAAAAGAGGAGCCCACTATCTGCAGACAACCTGACTTGCTCCATCCCCCACCCAGGCCAGGTGAGATGTGTGTGTGTGTCTCCGGATCACTGAAAAAATGCTTCTGGCTGAAGGTTTGGGAAGGGGATGGGATGAGAAACTGAGGCAAGAGTGGGGACAGCACTTGCCCAGGATCCCGCGGCTGGGAGATGTCTCAGTATCCCTTCTCGGCAGGCTGCTCCATTCAGAGCTCCTTAAATTACAGCAGAGAGGTACTCAGGAGGAGGAGGACGGATGTCCACGTCTTGGGGAAGGGGCAGGACCCCCTTCCCCTTTGCTGATGCTGATACTGGGTCACTGGTCCTTCCATGGCAGCTGTGCTGAGCCCTGGGAGAGCATTACTGCCACTGAGCAGTATCGTGCCCGGTGACAGAAGAGTGTTACCTTTCGCAGCTGCCCTAATTTCTTATTCCTGGCTGGATGACTTCCATGGGAAGATGAGAAGTTAAACTGGAGCCAACAGTCCTAAGCTGTGCCTGTGTTGGAACTTTGCGGTTTGAGGAAATACTCCGTATCCTCAGGGCAGGCAAGCAAACTGCATCGGCATGACTGGCGCTTTACACGGGCTTTTACTTTCTCATCTTTGATTTCCCTAAATCACAGCAAAGCCACGTAATTTTTGCACATGCCAGAGCCCCAGGTTCTGGCTGGGGGATGGACCAGGAGTGGTTGGTGGGAACAGCATCTTCTGAGCACCTTATTAAGAGCGCCTTAAGGTCTGGTTGATTTTCCAGAAGACCTTGCCTACTTGGCAGCTGTTCTCCATGCGGGTATCATCGCCGATCCCTCCTGCCTTACCCCACGAATGAAAAAGCTAGGGATGCAAATGAAAGGACAGCAGAAGTGGATGGAAAGTAGTTCTCCAGCAAATGTGCCAGGAGTGCTGGCAGCATCGCCCAGGTGAGGAGCAGAACCTTCCCCTTCCTCCCTGGGCTTCCTCCTGGGCATTTGCTTGCAGAAGTAAGTCAAAGACCTTTGTAGACAGATCTAGCTTGAAGAAGTAGTGTCTTCAAAGTGTCCTTGGAGGAGATGCAGGTTTAGCCATCAGCAGATGCTGCTTTTTTTTTAATCCCTCGCTGCAGGATTTCACAAGCCTGAGCCTGCAAAAGTCCACTTGAAACCGTCCCTGTGTCGCTTTTCTCTTTCAGGCAGTGCTGTCTTCTCAGGTGGGACCTGGGCCAGGCTGTGCCCTGAGGGATGCAGGATTTGGGCCTGTGCCGCTTCAACTGCTGATATGGCTGCAGGGGCAGCAAGTCGATTTAACGCTGCGCCTGTCCAGGAGCCACTGCTGCTCCCCATGATCTTGCTGTTGGGCCCACCACAGCTTGCTCCCTTCACAGGGGTGGTTTTTCCTGGTGATCCAGGGTTCTCAAGGCATTATGCAGCAGCCCCCATTCCCTGCTTTCAGATCCGAGGCTCCCCTGCCACCCCCAGCCCTGGTGCAGGGGTCATTATCCATCCCGAAGTGGAAAGCAGAGGGTTTGATGATCCCCTACGTGGAGGCGTGCATTTGGGGGCAGCTGAAGTTGCCGATGGATTAAACTGAGATTTTTTTTTTTTTTTTTTTTTTTTTTGTGCTGGAGCATGACCTGCCCCAGCACTCAGCAATCCCTGGCCCCTGCAGCCTGGTGATGGAGACAGCATCCCAGTGGTGGCCATTTCTGGGCTCATCCCACTTCCTAGTGCAGGCTGGGCCAGGGGAGGAGCGGCAGTGGCCCATCTGCTCTGTGTGACGATGGCATGTGTGTATGGGGCTTTGGCGCATTCAGGGATGCAGCTTGCCTTGCTCACCCCTTGGCATCACTGGCCAGGGGCTGCACCAGGGCTGGAGGTAGCACAAGCAGCTGGGGAGGCAAAGGACACATGGGGCAACCCTGATCCTGTCGTGTTGTGGGGGCTGGAGGTTTGCAAGCAGATGCTGTGCCAGCCGTGGGCTGGGGGTCTGAGCCCATACCAAGGAAGGGGAAACGAGGATGATCAGGGCTGCCTGGCCTGGGATGGGAGCCCTGAGCTCCTCTCCTGGCCACTGTGGAGGGTTTGCTGCCGATTCCTGCTGGGGCAGGGACAGCTCTGCCAGCCAGAGTCATGGGGAGCAAAGTGAGGAGACCTGAGGCTGGGTAATGGCTTTGGTAGCCGCGAGGTCTGGGAGAGTGTGGCAAGCACTTTTGATTGATGTTTCTGCCATTAAAATCAGTGGCCAATGCTGAGCTGTGAGCAGTCATCACTCCACTTCAGAGTGAACAGTATCTCAGAAATACAGGAATGCCTTTCAGTCAGCTTCCCTGGGCGTGGCAGGTGGGGAACAAGGTGTGATTTGGGAGACCACTGCTCTGTGCCTCAGTTTCCCTAGCTGTGAACCAAAGCTGCAGAGGTGCTGGGCTGGGGTCAGGCAGGTACTTGTTGCTTGCCCGTCTGGGGACGCCCACGGGGCTGGGGAAGGAGGAATCAGGCCAGGGGGCTCCAACACTGCTCCAGGGAGCTCTGGCCAAAGGCAGAAGCTGGGGCTGGATGTTGAGCAGCGAAGCCATGCCAATACCAGGATTCTGGGGTGAGACTGTGGCTGAGATTAGGGGTGATGGGAAAGGCTGGCAGTCATGCAGGGCCAGAGGTAAACGGATCAAGCAGCAATTGGCAGGCTCAGCAAGGGGAGGCTTAGCTCAGCCTGCCACAGATTTGCTGCCTCCTGACCCAGATCCTCCAGGGTCAAGGCAGAGCTGCAGGTGGAGCATCCTCGGGCACATCACCCTCTGGCACATCACCCTTGCATTGCCCTACAGGGTTTCAGCAGCCCCACTGCTGCTCGTCTGCACATCCCTCCTCCCACCTGTGCCTGGGTGAGACAACAGCCTTCCCTGCAGCACTGCTGGGCTTGCACCCAGCTGGTGAGTGCCTGGAATAACTTTTGGTGGCTCCAGGGATTTTGAGGATCCTCAAACCTCCTTGGTTTGGGGGTTTTCTTTGCACTATCCCACACCAAAACTGGCCGGCTGCTGGGAGCTGGGGCATTTGGGACAGCTGGGTGCCAGTAATCCCATTTGCGGGCAGCGCTGGGCTAATCCTTGCAGAGCCCTGGGCGGATTGGGGTAGGTTTGAGGGGTCAGTGGCAAGCTGCGGTGCCTAAGGGAGTCTGTGCATCCCGGAGGCGGCGGTGAGCGTGTGCAGGTAAGTGGCAGCAATGGAGGCGAGGAACGTTGTTGGGGTTTCTGTGGGGCCACCTCCACACATCGTGGTGGGGTTTGGTGCTCTGAAATGAAGCTGGAGGATGAGCTGTGGAGGGGGTGCAGGTCCATGGGGAGCAATGCTCCCCAGGGTTGACAGAGCTGAGTAATGTGGAGGGGTTTGATCTGATGCCGGAGGGGAGGGAAAAGCTGTGGTGCTCCCTGCTACAAATAGGGAAGGCGGGTCTACGCCCCGCTTCTTGCTCTTGGAGACTGAGGCCCTTCACCCACTTGTGTGAGCCCCACGGAGCTGGCATAACAGGCAGTGGCATCGGCTGGTGCCTGCAACATGGGGGGATTGCACATGGCTGCCCGCTCTTCAGTGCCATCGCAGGCAAATCCTAGCTGCTTGTTCCTATTTCTTCCAGCAACTAGTTTTTTGGGGACCCACAAATGTTTCTGCCCCTCTCTTGTTTGGATGTGCTGGAGGAATGGCCCTGGCCCTCCACTTCCCTTCCTGGGCCAAGGACAAGCTTAAGCTCCAGACTTTTACAGCTACGCAAGCTTATGTTGAGGGAGGAGGAGACCCCAGCTGTCACAAGGGGCTCGGTCCAGCCCCGCAGGGCTTTCTCTGGGTTTATTTGGGCTCAGCGGTGTACATTGGCCCTGGGCTTCTTTGGGACCTTCACAGGTCCCAAAGCATGGGTGAAAATGCCGCTGTGCTGCACAGCGCTGCTGGGTTTTCCTTGCTGTTTCTGGGGCATTCATAGCTCCTTAATCCCTAATAACCAGTGGGAGGTAAAAGGCGATTTCTTAATTGGTTTCTGGTTGTCAGGCCTCCTGGGAGGTGTTTTAGAACGACCCTGTCCCCCTCTGGGGACATGGGAGTCTCCGGGAGAGCTGAGCCTGCCCGTGGTGTGCCGGAGGCTGCAGGTGCCACATGGGCAATGCTTTGGCCGCATCCAAACCCAGCTCCCGGGCTTGCACGGGGGGGGGAGGGGGGCAAGCAAAGAGCTGAGGATGCATGTCACCTCGCCTGGGAACCCCGGCTCATTCAGATTTAAGATGCCAGGCTTTGGACAGCCCCAGATGAACCACCTTGAGGGATTTGAAGGCATTCTGCGTGCCTGAAAGCTGAGTGAGGGGTTAATGCAAAGAGCCTGGCGCTGAGCAGCTTCCAGCCTATAACCTGCTGCATATATGGGACTGGGATCATGTGTTAACCTGGGATCAAAACTCCCGTGCAGTCTCCTGGCTGGGCTAGATGGAGCTCAGGGATCTGCTTTCTCTTGCCCTTTGCTGGCATCTGCTGCAAGCAGCAACATGGGGGCTGCCCAAGATGCTCCTGAGCCCCTCATTCAGTAGAGTGGGGTGTCTTTGGAGGGGCATTTTGCACAGAGCAGGGCTCTTTGGAGGGGCAACAGCAGAGGACATCCCAGTTTGAGCTAGGTGAGAGCCCCCAGCCCTTGTCCTGTACACAAGCATGGGAATGTACAGCATTGCTCAGCTCGCTGGTGCTACATCCCAAGCAGGACTCACACCGAGAAGGGGTGGGGGGACCTGAAAAGACTGAGCAAACAGAGATTGAACAGCTGAATCCCTGCTCTGCAACATCTTATTTTTACCTACCCCATCAACATCTCGGCAGCCACAGCAGGTCAGAGCTGGCTGCCTTTGCTGCCCTCCCCAGGTCCCCAGGCAGGTGCCTGCCCCAGCGTCCCCCGTGGCCCTGGGCCATGGCTGAAAGGTGATGGAGCAGAGTTGTTTCCGAGGGGCAGAATGAGTTGATATGTGTGTTGGGGTGTGAACTTTCCCATAAACAAATTCTGCTCAAATTACTTCTGGTTTTCATCCCTTGAAAGAAAAATGAGGGGGAACGTAGAGGACCCTGAGCAGAGCATCGCAGTTTCTGTGATCTATCTGCTACGGCTTCACGAGCGCGTCTCTTTGTGCAACCCTAGCTGTGGAGGGCTGTGCAAAAAAAAAAACCTAAATGAGCGGTTACATTTAGGAAAATCAACTCTAACTGAGCCTGCGAGCTTAAAATAGAGGGTGTAGTTTGCTCCCAATAATGGTGAGGGGTCAGGGGTTGAGCCAGGTTTGGTCTGGCTGTGATGCAGCGCCACATTTCCCAAGCAGGACGTGGAAACAGAAGGACACCAAGGACCTTTTTGGGCTGCCTTGGGGACAGTGTGAGCAGCTGGTGCACCTGGTATTCCCTGGGGAACGTGCACCACTGCTGCTGGCCTCTCACTAGCCGGAGACCCCTCCTCGCTACCCACAGACGACAGGATGTTGGGCTGGATCAAGCGGGTGCTTCCCCAGCCCCCGGTGCCCCATCTGATGGAGGAGACCCCCCCGGCCCCAGTGCAGGACCTGGAGCCAGCTAAGGTGAGCAGAGAGCCAGTTTGGGAGGTACTGCGGACCCCATGAGCGTGGTGGAGAGATGCCTGGTGCCTCTGCATCCAGCCCCGGCACTGCGGCAGCCAGGGATGCTGCACATCATCTCTGGGAGCGATGGGGGCCAGGATGCATCCCGTGTCCAAGCTGCTGGGAGGCAGCAGGAAGGATGGGGAGTCCCTGGGGTTTGCAGCCACCTTTGAGCGGGGGCCACTATCCCCTGCACCTCACTCTCTGACACCTTCTGCCTTTTATCCTGAAGGCACCGACAGGAAAGGCTGGTGGCCCCAGGGATGCTGCTGGCCGCTCATGCACCGAGGGTAAGCCCCCACGGCAGGGGGACGCACCGGCTCAGGCAGCTGATCAGCGTTCCTTTACTGTCTGGTACCCCTCCTGCCCAGCATGCAGGGAGCTGGCGGAGCAGTGATGGGAGCTTTCTTTTTTTTTTTTTCCTGCTGCTATTGAAGAAATGGAAAAGAAGGTGGGATTTGCAGTCCCCGAGGACCCAGGCTCTGTGTTTGAGAGGTATCGCCCTTGCACCCTCCAGCATGCAACACTGTGTGCTTTTGGTCGGGGGCTGGATGCCTGGGATGGGGTTCCCAGCCTGACTCACCCCCTTCCCTGGCAGCATGGGGAGCAGTGTGCTCTCCTGGCTCTCCCAGGGGCTGGAGAAGGTGATTCCCCAGCCAGTCTCGGCCCCAGGGATGCTGCAGGCACTCGGGAAGAGCTTCGAGATGAGCATCGACATTCCTGATCAGGTAGGTGATAGATCTGGGCAACAGTCTGGTGTATTTGGGCTTCTAGCTCTTTTTACCTTTTCATCTTTTTCTTTTTTTTCCTTCCTATCACTCTCCCAGTGCTAACTGGGAGCACTAACCCTGCCCTGTGTGGGCTTCTGCCTTCATCCATCCCTGGGGAAAGGCCAGGTTTCCCTCCCTGCCTGGCGGGATGAGCCCCCACGCCAGCTGCCGGGCAGGTGACAGTCTGTTTGGCTTTTCAGACAGAGGTCCACATCCTCAGGGACGAGGAAGAGGATGCTCTGGGTAAGGAGAGTAAGGAGAGCTGGGACCCCACAGCTTGCAGCATCCTGGGGGCCTTTCTGGGACTCCCACATCCCACTTCCCTGGTCAGTGATGCTGGTGCTATTGGTCCGCTGAGCTGGGTGGTGGGGTGACCAGGAGCCCCGGCTCTCCCCCATCCCCACGGCGCCACTCTCCTTGCAGAGATAACCCGCTTTGATCCGGAGGAGGATGAACTGGACGGCTGCGAGCCCGAGGCTGGCTCAGATACCAGCACAGAGGAGTGGTGGGTCCCCAAGGAGGCTGGCAGGGGGATTTGGGAGGGCAGGAGGGGCACAGGATGAGTTCCCTGACCGCGTTGCGCTCTCCCCGCAGGGCAGGAGCGCAAGTGTTCAGCTGGCTGGTGCAGGGTTTTGAGAGGATGGTGCCGCAGCCGGAGATGCTGAAAAAGCCAGAGGTGAGCACCACCCAGCCGGGAGAGACTGGGGGGCTGCCAGGCAGAGGTGACAGCAGAGCGGGCTTCTTGTCCTCGTTGTCCTGCACACTCCAGCTAGGACCTTGGGGAGGAAAACCCCAGGGGAAATTCAGTAGAGCAAAAGAAAGACCTCGGGGTGCCATCGCGGTGCTCCCCAACCTGGCTGCATGATGGGGAACCCTCCATTTGGGACCCACTGGTGCCAGCAATGCCAGGGTCCTTGTTTAATGGTCCTTGTCAATGAAACGGCGCTGAAACCGCAGTGGAAAGTGTGTGGGGCTGTGCGTGTGCATCCCCTTGGGGTGGAGGAAGTCCCCACCCAGGGTGATGTGGGGCCGCAGACAGTGCTTTGCCACCTCCATCTGACCCTCTGTCCCTCTGCAGCTGGAGCCAAAGGAACAGAAGTGCGAAGCTGTGGTGGGAGGTGAGCAATCCCCTTCCCTGGGTGGCCCTTTCAGAGGGGACACTCTGCCTTCGAGAACTTGGGTGCAGGCAGGCACCAGCGCTGGGGCTGCCCTCCATCCCCGTGCCCTGGGGTACGAACTATGCCAAGAGGGGTGGGCACACCAGGTCCTAGCATCACGCCACTGCCCCTACACCACACCTGTCCCCAAACCACCTGTGTCCTTTTGCCAGGCTGGGTCCCCGGGGGAGAGGCTGCCAGGGAGGTCCCCCAAACCTATCCTTCTGTGGGAGGTGACACTTCCTTGCTTGCTCCCCTTTCTAAACAATTTGACTGCTGCGTTGCCAATCCCCTTTCTCCTTCCGAATAAACCTGAGCAGGCACAAAAGGGGCTAAAACCCAGGCAAAGTCAAAAAGCAGCATTTCAGCCACCCAGAGCATCCCAGGAGCAGTGGAGCCAGCAGCAGCCAAGGGGCAGCTGGAGCCGGTGGCCACCCTCATCCCTCAGGCTCTGCCTGGGGATGGCAGCAGGTAACCACAGCGGCAACTTCTGCATGGGTACCGTGGCCAGAGGGACGGTTGCTGTGGGAGCAAAGGCTCCGGCAGCCAGGTCTAACAGTGGTTTCTGGTCACCAGGATGTTTGCCTGGTTGGTCCAGGGGCTGGAGAAGGTGATGCCACAGCTGGTGACCAGAGAGAAGCAGGACACAGAGGTACGCTGTCTGCTGGATAGGCAAAGGGCATGTGAACACCATGTCCCTGGCGGGGAGGGCGTGCCCTGCCATGCAGATGCTACCAGATCAGTGCTGGGACCTGCCATGGTTTGGGCTGTCACCCAGCTCCTTCAAGAAAGCAAATCCCTATGACCTGCTTAGCTGATGAAAACCAGGATTTGGCTTCTAAGCAGTGAGAGAGCCCATAGTATGTGCTTTCTTTATCGTTTCCTTGCCTTTCTGTGTGGCACCAGGTGGTGTCCAGGCCCTGGCATCTCACCCAGGTGTGGTTCAGCTCTAAGGAGAAGCAGCAGCAGCTTTACACGCTTTCCTTTCCTTTCCTTGCACCCAGGCAAGCTCATTGATGTGCTCCTGCCCTTTATGTGTGTGAGGATGCTTGTGCCCACGGCCAAGCCATCCAACATGCCCTGAGAAATCACATGGAGTATTTAGGGTAAAAGAGCCATGTTTACTAAAAATGGGGCATTTAGGGTAAAAATTTAGGTTTACTGAAAATGGGCAACATCTCATATTTCCCTTTTCCTCCTGTCAGGGAGTGGCCGCAGCAACCTCAAGTCCTGTGGAAGAAAGTAAGTGGTTGCTCCATCTCACTGTGCCAGTTAGCTTGCTGAGGTCAGATAGATTATTGGGAAGAGGGGCTGCTGGCGGCTTTTATCACCTGGTCTGCCATGGGTGCCAGCTCAGGAGCCCCTGAAATCCCCCAGGGAAGCCATGAGAGGCTGCTGCCACTTGAGAAGCAGGAGCAAATCTGGAGTTGTGGTGTGGGCTTGGTAAAAACTCAGGCCATGGGAGTCTCCGAGTGTAGCATCCCACATCCTCGGGTCCCAGGTTTTGAGGTTAGCGCTGATATCGAGGTCTGTCCTCATGCTGTGCTGGAGGATGTTTGCTGAGCTGGTGGGATTTGATCAAAGGATTACAAAGAAATTCAAACCTGCCCCCTTCATCACCCTGTTTGGCATGTTTGCTGCTGAGCTGGAGGGTGTTGCCGAGCCTGGTGTGAGATGTCTAGGGAGGTACCTCAGGAAAACAAAATCTTGGAATTAGATGTGTTAGATGTGAGTCTGTATGGTTGTAGGAAAACAATGTGGGGTTCACACCACTGCTTGCCTGCCCGTGGAGGGGAACAAGCACTGGCTCTGTGGGCAGACAGGCTTGGCTCCCCCTGCCAGCCACGTAGTGGGATCCTGAGCAAAATGAGGAACCTGGCCGGGAGCTGTGGCTGCTTCCATGCATGGACTGGGCAGGGGAGATGTCACGCAGCCCTGTGAAAGTGTTTTCCCTGGGAAGGAGTGGTTGGTTGGGCTGTGGGAGATGCTGATGGGAGCAGGGACCCGCCGTGGCATGCAGAGGCTGTGCATCCCTCCAGGGGCATGCTGGGAGGTTGCTTCTGCCAAGCCAGCAGCCACTTGGTGGGATCTCAGAGTGGGAAATCCTGCAGGAAGGCATTTCTCTGCATGTTTGTACAAACTGGAGACCTGAGCGCTGCTGTGGACATTGGAAAGAAACAAAGCCAGTGGGATGCTGCTGCATGTGCAGGGCAGTTGCACCCTTTGTGTGCAGCTGGCTTGCGTTACAGCTTGCTTTGGTGCCTTGAGGCATGTCAAGGTCACTTAATCTGCCCAAAGAAGGGAGCAATTGGGTCGAGCAAGAGATGTGCTCCGGCACCAAACTGCCAGCATGCTCGTTAATGTTTTCCTTCTCCTCTTGTTTCAGGGGGCAAAGGGGCTTAGAGCCTCTGAAACAAATGGAAAATGAAGACTGTGGCGAGCCAGCCCGTCCCACAACCAAATGAGACCAACCTGAGGAGAAAGCACAGCTGGGGAGGAAAAGCAAAGGGGAATCTGCAAATGGTCTCTAGCTCCTTCCCAGCCAGGGCGGTGGGGACCCGAGGCTGGTGCAGGGATGCTGGCTGCATGTCCCCAGTGCCAGGGCTGTCCCATCCTGGCTCCCTCTTGGCTCTGGAAACTGGAGCTATTGATTTTGCAGGATGATGTCTATGTAATGGGAGTTAGAATTTATAGGAAGGTACAAAAGCATCACTCGGGACACCTTGGAGGCAGAAAGCCTCTGGCTGCAGCCTCCCAGCACTCCTGGCCCTCTCAAACCACCCCCCAGGATCTGAATATTCAGCTGAGACTTCCAGCTGAACCCCACAGGCTTCTTTTAGTCGACTTCTACCTCTGAGGGGTAATGTTATAAAGCTCTTTAAGTTCTTGTCAGCTTCTTATTGCTTTTCTTCCATTAACTGAGTGTTTTCTCCCAGCAAGTGGAAAGGGCTCTGGTTTGCAGCAGCAAATGCAGGTGGATGAGGTTTATCTCTAGGTGAATAGGTAGGAGTTAATCGTTAAAAGCCTTTGCCCGGGTTCTCCTTACAGGAGAACTTACCCCAAAATCTCCTTACCCCCAACTACGGCTGCTCCCTCCCAAAGCTTACAGCTCTTTGGATGCAGCTCTAACCACGGCGGCAGGATCATCCTGGCAGGGAAGGGATCTCAGGGGCTGTCTCCAGCCCAGAGGTGTGTGGGAAGGCGTAGCCAATGCAGGCACACTGGGCTGGATGGGGTGAGAGCCCCTACACGCCAGGTTTTTAGTACAGACCTTAGAATCACAGAAGGTTTGGGTTAAGAGGGACCTTTGAAGATGATCCAGTCCAACCCCCCTGCCATGGGCAGGGACATCTTCCACTAGATCAGGTTGCTCAAAGTCCTGTCCAACCTGACCTTGAACACTTCCAAAGATGGGGCAACCACGACTTCTCTGGGCAACCTGTTCAGTGTCTCACCACTCTTGTCATACAACATTTCTTCCTTATGTCCAATCTAGATCTACTCTCTTTCAGTTTAAAACCATTGCCCCTTGTCCTGTCACTACAGGCCTTGGTAAAAAGTCTTTCTCCATCTTTTGTATAAGCCCCCTTGATATATTGAAAGGCGACAATAAGGTCTCCCACGGTCTTATTGCATCCCTTTAGGACGATCTAGGCAGCCATAATGATGAGTCATGAGCCAAGCAACCACCCTGAGCCCCATCCCGTGTTTATAACGAACCCCGCTGGTACCAGGCTCAATTTTAGTATTTGCCCCGTTTTCATATAATGTATCCAAAAGTTGTGGTGTGTTTTAAAAGCCATCTCCCTGATTGCTGTCCCGCATTTTAATTAACAGAGATCTAGAGGGAACAGGCTAAAGGCAGCGTGGGCATTGTGGGGTGGGTAAATACGGCACAGAGCTGAGCGTGGGTGGGTTTCCTGCCTTTCTGTAGTTGAATTTGCACATTTCCTATTAGCTTTGCTGCAGACATGTAAGTTTTGTTGTCAGGCAGACCTCAAAATAAACTGGTTTTACAGTATGCAGATGTGCTTCCTTCTCCTGTTTCTCTGGTGTGTGCCTGATGTTGTAGGATGGGTAACACTGGGAAACAGAGAGGGCTGGTCATGGGTCAGACCCACGCTCTTCACTTTGCAGCTGGTCCGACAACCTCCCTGGTAACCTGCCATGGGTTTTCCCCCAGCGATGGTGGGAAGTGGCAGGGCATGCGGGATGCTTCCTACGCTGTGCCTGGGGAAGCGTTCGGAGTGGACACGGCGTGGTGCTGGGGGTGTTCCAACGTGGGCTCTGAGTAGAGTCTTGCTCTGCAAATCCGGGGCCCTCGGACTGTGCTAGTGCAGTGTTTTGCTTGGGGTTTACAAGGGGAAAGGCTTTGGGCTCTTCCTGTGGCTGCTTCTGTTTGCCAAAATGTGGCCTGGAGATGGGCCAAATTCTCTGCTGGCGGAGGCTGCTATGTGCTTAGGGAAGCCAACAGGCATCTGTGTGCAAATGGTTATAGTTTTCATAGGGCTTTGGACGCGCTTGGCACAAAATGGTGCATTTTCGTCTTCCTTCTGGTTGAAGTGCCCAAGGCCTCTGTTTGGCACAGCTTGGGGGGACTGGGGCTGCACGGGTCTGTGCAGGCTGAGAGGTGCTTCAGTCCTGCATGTGGCAGCACCTCTGCATCGAGCAGCTCTTGTAACATGCAGCTAAAATGTGGGATCTGCCCTGGCCTCTTGAAAATGTGCTACTCTCACTTCATCACCTCCCTTTCCCTGTTCCTGTTTCAGTTCATATTGTCCCTGGGGAACCCAAGGAGACTGACCTCATCCTGGAAGAGATCGATGATGACTGGATTAACGAAGCCGCTTGCGAGATGATGGCCTGGGGTCGTGAGGCTGATCTGGTGGCAGATGCTCATCCCCTTCCCCCCATACAGGAGGAACCTCAGGAAGAAGAAAACAGGTAGGAGAAGGGAGATGCCATTGATGGGCAGCTCTGTGTGCTCTCCAGCCACCAGCGTGGTGGCGATGGGAGGGGATGAGCATCCCTGGGCATCCCTCCTTGCCAGTGCTGGAGGTGGACCTGGCAGCGGGCAACCATGGTGCCCGTTTCCAAAGAGAGGGGCACCAGAAGGATCCAAAAGGTGTTTGAGCAAACAGCCTTTCCTTCTGGCGTTGAGATTCAGGTTGGGGCAGGCAGTGGCAGAGCCATAAATGCAATGCTTCACGTTGCCCTGCAGAGGACAGCTGAAGGATGCTCTGCTTAGGCTTCCCATAAGTAGATTTTGGCCCTGAGGCAAGAGGGTGTTTGTACCTCGTTCCCATCAACTGCGTATCCAGCTGTCATGGCATTTGGAAATGGTAGTCTTCTGTATATAATTCATCCTACTTCTTCCAAAAGAAACCCCTGCTGAGGTCCTCCTGAGGGCTGGGCAATGCATTCAGAGCTGGGAGTGGGCTGTGTTGCAGCAGGGGGATGAGAGGTGTCCATGCACACTCCCAAAGGGTTTGGGAGCCCCCCAAAATACTCCCAAGCGCACATGCAGGGGAGGGCGAGCACAGCAGTCACCACCCGCGACGTGGGCGATGCTCGACTGCACTAAGCACAAGTGATGCCCAGAGCCACGTTCACTCAGCAGAGCTCTTCTGCTCAGCCAGAAAACACTGGACATGTTATAAAAATATTTTTGAGATTTTTTTTTTTCTCCTTAGTGTACGAGCCTGAGAAGCTGTAGGCAGCAAGCACATCCTGTCCTGGAGGGTGGATTTCCTTAACAGGGAGGTTTTGGTCAAAACCGGCAACAAGTGACCCCTAAGCACATCCTCTCCCTGTGCAAGGGGAATTTGAAGGCTCTAGGACTCTGGTTTTGCATTCCCAATCTTTTTCCCGTTCTTCCTCCCACCCCCTTGGGGCCGCAGACACTAATGGGCTGTGAAACAGCATACACCTGGTGTGCCTGAGCGTGTTCCCCCCCAAGGATGTTGGCTGGGGGATGGAGGGAGAACATCTCTGGCCAAAGGGGGTGTGGAGACTGGCAGTGCTCCTCTTGTGAGGTTCAGACATACTTTTTGGTTTTCATCTAATGAGTTTCTTCTTCTCAGGCTGTGGTTGTGCTCCCTGAGCGCTGCCGTGGAGGAAAAGGAGGAGGAGGAGGGGAAGAAGGAGGAGGAGGAAGAGGTGGAGGAGCGTGTGGGGTGAGTGGCTCCCGTCGCCTTTATGGCTTTGTTGGAAACGAGCGTGAATGCAGTCGTTTCACCTGCATTCACAAGCCGGAGAGGCTGAAACACCCGAGGACGAGAGAGCTCCTCTTGGCACAGCGGAGCTCCCCAGCCTGGCGGGCGGCCGGGGCGCACTGGGGAGGGGCGCGATGCGTTCAGGAGGGATGATTTCGCAAACCGGCTCACCCCAGGGCTCGCTGCTGACGCGGCACCTGGTGACAGGCGAATGTATCCTGGTGACACGGGCTCCATCTCCATCGCGGCCGCCCGTAGCAACCGCAGCTCCTGGCCATCCCCTCCCGCGGGGTCCGGCGGCTCGGCCAAGCAGGAGCCCCGGCTTGTGCCTTCATCAGGAGCTGGGAGCACCCAGCTCCTGGAGAGGGTCCACATTATTTAAAACCATATCCATTAATTCAGGGCAGTCGGGATTATTATGAATATTACAGAGCTGAATTTAAAGACCGGATTATGTGTTGTACCTGCAAATGCTACCTAATACAAGTAGGTACAATTTTACATATTTTCTTGTTGTGGAAAATAGCCGAGTTATAGTCAGCTGTTGTAGGTGGTGACTTTGGTCTAGATGGTATTTAGAAAAATCTTGCCGCTTAGTTTAGTGGTTTACTCTGAATTCACGCGAGATAAACATTTAGGGATTTATTACCTAGTACTACAATATTATTCTCTGTTAATTCCTCTGAAGTAGCTAGATTTTCAGGAAGAAGCTGAAAATGCATGATTATTCAGTGTTAAACCCATATCTTTTTATTTCATCAAGATCTGTTTCTGGAGCTCTACTATAGAAACTTGAGCTTCAGTTGTTGGGTAAATGAGAAGCTGCTCTATCCTTCGATGTGTTTGTCTGTTTATGGGAAAAGAGAGACACTGAGAGGTTTTCTAGATTAGGATGAAAAGACTTGCAATTGCATTTGAAGGGAGCCTAATTAAAAAAAAAAAAAAGGGGGGGGGTATTAAAAATAATTTTTAAAAGACCTTGGAAAATAACAGTTTTTCAAGACATGGAGATAAAAGAGAAAAAGAAGCCACTGTTTGTTACATACATCTTCTGACTTAGGACCTGCCAAGGATGCAGAAAGATGGTTTTTCCTTTTTCATGCATTTAGCTGTCTTAAAATTTTTCATTATCCCCAATCCCCATTTTGCAGCTCTCGCCAGGAAAGAGCAAGTCAGGAGATAAGTGCACAGAAAAACATGATGAGGCTTTTTTTTTTTCAGTTGTAAAGTTATATTAAACCAATAAAATTGATCTTGTGAGCCCCCTTTTGTCAGAATGGTGGAGCTGAGGTCTGTGCTTGCTGCTGAAGGAAAATGAGAATTATGTGCCCTGGTGGTGTCTTGCAGAGGCAAACGTGGGATTTGGATGGTGCTCACGGGGCAGCCCTGCCTGGAAATTAGGCTCTCAGCTTTTTATTTGGCAAATTTTAATTATATGAGAAATTATTATGCACAGCAGGAGAAACATATTGCCTGTATCTTTCTGCATATGCAATTTTTGCTTATGCATATGCAATGCCCTGCATTATTTATGCACCTCTCTCCTGGTCTCCCAACGTAGCATTTTTTCCAAGTCCCTTTTAACCTAGGCAGCAATATTTTTTTTACTGCTACTGTATTAAACTAAGATTTCTGTGGTATCATTCTCCTGCAAATGGGGCTTACAGCACAGCTGGAGGAGCAGTGCTCCCTGAAACTGGGAGAGCCATGCATTGTCCCCATTGACCTGATGCCCCCCCATTGATGTGATGCCCCCCATCCACAACATGCCCAACGTCAGAAAGGGCAAAAGCGAGCTCAGGTGCTTGTCTCTGCTTGATCTGTACCATCCAGACCCCTGCTCCGGTCACCTTGTCTCACCACTGATGAGGGTGTGAATGAAGTCTACTTTGCAGAGGAGGCCCTCAGGTTTGAGCAGCTGGAAGAAGCTGAGATAAGTGATCTCGAAGGTGCTTTTGAACAGGTATGGCATTACTCCCTACTTGGGCTCAGGTCTGCAATGAACTCTTGCTGCCCAGCGCATGCTGGGGACTCAGTGCTTGTCTGGGGCGATGCAGTGCCCTGGTGAGGAGCAGGGACCAGGATGGGCACTGGGAATGTTGCCATCTCTGGACCCATGTCCCCATCTCTGGACCTGAGACAGCAGCAGTAGCTGTGCACCAAGGGAGGGATGCTTTCACCCTAAAATGTTGGCACTGAACAACAAGCTGAGAGGCTGGTGAATGGTCGGGGGATATGGGGCAACCCAATCAAGCTGCAAAGTGTGCTCTTTTACTGACAGAGCAGGTCTTTTTCTCCTTAAAATGGCTTTTTTCACTTTGAAGGTGGAAGAGGAGACAGCTGAAGCTTCTGAAACCGATGCCGAAGGTATAATATATAGCAGCGAAATGTCAAATTAGGATGAACCCAAGCAGGCAATGTGATGCCCAGTGAGGGGAAAATGCAGCTTCTCACTGCTCACTGTCTGGGAGTGGGCAGCTGAGTTTTCTGCAGTGTGGGCCTGCATGGGCAGTCGCGGCTTTTCGCTAGCTTAAAGCATCCCGTGGGCACAGTGCAATGGCAATATTTTCATCAGCTCTGAAAGGCTGGTGCTTATGCAGTACTTAGTCTTGTTGATTAAGCAACCTCTGATGTGAAATAAGAGTTTCTCCTTCAGCTGAAGAATGTAGGGGTGATAAAAAGGATTTTCTCTACCACGTTGCTCAATTTGGGAAATAACCAGTGGCATAAAGTGCATTTTAATATAACCTTTTAGGAGGTAACGGGTTGATAATGAAACTTAGGTGGTGAGCTCCCATCGCAGCCTGAGTAAGCAAAGACAGGTCCTGGCATAACTCCACTGACGTCAGGGGAGTTGCACAAGGGATGGCTTGACCTGAGCCCTGGTACAGGCTGGAGATTTCTCTGCTCATGCAGACCTGCAGAGCACCCCAATCTTGCAGCAATGCTAGAAAAGCACGTGGTAGGATGCTCACCACTGCTGCTACCAACATCTGTGAGCGGTGGGTGGCAACAAAAACCCCAGCAGCTCTGCATTTCTCTGCGCTGACACAACCCTCCTGTCTCAAACCATTCTGTGTTTTATTGCAGCTTCAGATGCCTTGTCCTTTGCTTGAAGCACCTAGGCGCCTAGCAGCATGTCCAAGCATGCCCAAGACTTCAAGCTAGATCAGCTGGTGCATGACAAGCCGCTCGACAGCGGGGATGCCTCCCCTCCCAGCTGTGGCACGCTAGAGCAGCTCCCCAATGTCCCCCGTTACCAAGCCACCACTGCCTCCTGCATCCCCAACCTTGTCACCAGCAAGCCAAAGGCTGGCGTTGTCAACCCCAATTTTTGCAATGAAGAACAATCCCCCCTAGGTATTAGAGATGTTGGCTTTGATGGTGGACTTGTGTAGCTTGAGGGGGGCAAGGGGTTATTCCTGGAGTAGTCACTTTTTGTTGCTTTTTGGGGAGAAAAAAAAAAAAGCACGCTTCATGTTGCAGTGCAGAGGCTGGGGAAAAAAATTCATGTTTTTTCTGCTTCTGCCTCATCACTATATGTCTTTCTAGCTAAGCCCTAGAGACCGTTTGCAAATATCTGTAAATTATATGCTATATGTTTTGACCTGCTTGGCCAAAAACTCTCCCGAAGGACCTGCAGGCAGAGGGTTAAATATCTGCTGCACACACAGTTTTCTCCTTAGTATTTGTGCAACCCACTCATACTAAGAGGACAGTAAGATGGAGGTTTGCTATTCACAGTTTTCTGCCTTTTCTGCCTCAGAAGTACAAATTATGTTTCTGGAGCTTTGCTTTGCTTTGTTTTTAACCAGCAAGCCAAATTCTGCTGCTTTTCCTTACATGCAATGGGATTTTAACTTTGCAAACCAAACAGGCCTTTTGTTGGTGATTTGATCAAGTCACTCTCTGATCCATTGGTCCCACTGATCAGCATGGGACAGGAGGGAATGCACAAGGTCTTTCAGACATGTGAAAAACCCCCTTAGAAGAAATCCTGCAGGAAGTCATTGCATTTTGTTATATAGCTAAGAAAAAGGATGACACTTCACAGCCTGGCTGGCTGCGAGGTCTAGCCAAGGTAACCCCCAGCACCATTTCTCCCTTGGGCAATTGGCATCTCTCCTTACCCACTATAAACATCCAACCTTCCTGCTTCTAACATTGCTTGTGAGAGGAAGCAGTTATTATCTCTGCAAAAGAGAGAGGCCGTTAAGCACTTATTTAAATAGTGTCTTGTTCTGCATGAAAAGCAAATGCTCATGTAATTTAGAGCTTGCATGATCCATATGTTTATGTTCAGAAGACCCAGGAGATTTTCTAGACCCTGGGAGGCAGGTTTGCAGCTGGAAATCCTGAGTTCCTGCATAACACCTGCAGCTGGTAATCCTCATCTCCATCATTTTCCGAACTAAGTGGACCCAACACTCACACAGAGTAGTTGCAACCACTGCAAACTGGAAAAGCAGAAGGGAAGCAGGTAGCACTTCTTACAGTGTTAAAAACTGGGCAAAAAAGAGAAAGAAGTGCTCCAAACTGTTAGGAGAAAGGAGTGCCGGGTGAGAAGGGAATGGAGGGAAAAGGAGAGTCCTTCCAAGGGTTTGGGGGCAACTCTGTGGAGGCGATGGGGCTTGGGGATTCATCCTGGCTGCCAGCTGGGCCCTTCGCTCCTCTCACCTGCAATTATTGTCCTTCTCCATGGGCCAGGTAATTACCCCGCCGTGGACATCAAGGATGTGGACAGCGGAGGCGATGCTGTGGAGAACGATGGTACTCACTTACCGGTGCCCACCACTGGTGCTCCCAATGTGCTGGTGGTGCCTGGCATGGCACCAGCAACCCCCAGGTATGGCTCTGCCCAGGCGTGGTCCCCAGCTCCCAGGGGTCTCACCCCCCCTGATGGTGCCAGTACAGGAAAATTCATTCAACCATATGGAGTAACCCGTTTCTGGCAGGTTTGGACAGTGAGCCAGGGTGATGTGTGTGCTGTGGGTGTCACCCACATACCAAGGCATCAGAGCAGCGACCCATGGTCCACACCCATGGCCAAGCCCAGGCAGCAGCTGCCAGCCTCATGTTGCTCACCCTATAGTTTTATTTAGGCAACTGCACTCTCTACCTGGTCTCTTGAGGTGGCAATTTACATTTTTATTGTTTGTATTCAAATCCTTTCACACTTGACTTCTTGCATATTTGTGCAAGGGTGTTCATGCAGCTCTCTGTATCTGTGCTGTGCATTTCCACTTCTCAATCTATTTACTATTAATTTAGTATTTATTTAATATTTCACCTTTAGCTTTTATTTGGTCTGCACACACTCCTCCTCTTCACTAGCTATGTGGCTCTTGGGTCACTTTGTGTTGTAGGAGATACAATTTGAAGTCTCCCTGCATCAGTGGAAAAAAATCGGGGGTTTTAGTGCCATTCTGACCAGAGGTCTGGAGGTCCTGTCCCTAAAAATATCCCCTGTAGCTGGAACATATCAAAGGACCGAATGTTTTCCAGAGGATTATTATGCAGGTTCCTTTTTTTCCATGGATGACTGGGAAACTGCTAGACCTGCCAGGGTTTTGGACTTAGGGTTGCACATACATGAGCATCTCCATGGGACTTAACGTAACATCCCAGGTTCCCTCTGAGCCTTTCACCCACCTGTTTCCATAATATGCTGAAGTTTGTGTTGCTTTTCGGGTAGCTTCTGCTCCTTCTTACGTCCACATCTCCTGGGAGCGCAGGTGAACTACAGGCACTGCAGAATATCAAGGGATGTTTCCTGTGCCTCTGGAATTACAGCCTTCCTGGGGACGTTTATCTCCTTTTATATCTTTCTGAGGGCATCCATTAATCTGAAGCAAAAAGAGGCGTTTTTTTTTTCCCAGATGGACGCTGACACACAAAGCTTTGCATATACTTGGAGGGTGACCATGCGAGCTCTGTGGCCCATGCGGAGCCATGCCACAGGCAAAGAGGGAGGATGGCGATACCCTCTCTGCAGGGTCACCCTTACAGAGCAAGAGGCCATTAGGCTGTCAATGTAGGCATCTTGGGCTTGCTCATGGATGGGGATGGTCAATGGGGCAGCATGGTGCCCTGAGAGGGCAGAGGCAGGGGAAGGGCAGCTGGAGACCGGTGAGAGGCAGTGGATGTTGTCCTAACAACGTCATCATGGACCTTGCCAGGACTATTTCTCCAAACTGATGTGGTTTTGGGAACCTCTCCATCCACATCTGAGGGTACTTTAACAGGGGGGTTGGTGGTTTTCCTCTGCCCCTGGGCTGCACACTTGGGGTATGAAGGTTTCGTTGGTCTTGTTCATCTGCTCCCCTTCCCAGCAGGGCACGCCTGAGAGCCAGCGAGGCTAGAGGTGAGTGGGTTCATCACATTTGGCTTTCTTCAGGAGACCTGCGATGGCAGGACGACCTCCCTCGGCGTCCTGCTTGCTCCTGCTCCACACGCAGCACTGAGCCATTTTGCACCAGGGTCAGTGAAATCCTGGTTAATTTAGAGCAACAGCTGTAGTGGCAGAAGACAGTTTCTTTGTCGCAGTTCAAACTCTGAACTTGACTGCAGGTTTGCAAACCAGATTTTTGCCATGATTGTCATCTTCATATTCAGATCTCTTTCTGCCATGTTGCTTGCGCATGTGTGAGGAAGTTGTCCCAGAAACTCGTCTGTGCCAAAGGGAGCCACCAGCTGTGTTAGGACACATCTTCTAGGAAGACATCAGCTGCCACTGGCTTAGCATTGCTAGGACAGTGTTTATAGCGCTCCTCTTGAACCTGGAGCCATTCTTGGCTGTTGCACTTTGCACTTGGCTCTGCAGGTGTCAGCAGCCATTAGAGGGTCCATGTTATGTACCTGCTGCTCTGCAATTCACTCTTTGTCACAGAGGTTTAAGGTGCTACGGAGCCAGCTCAGAGTCAGGTGGTGTTCCCAGTACCCTCCCTTTTTTCCAAATTTCACTTTCTTGCTCCACCTTACCGGTATTGCACTTTCCTTGCCTGCCTCTGGAAGTGCAGTGGCGTGATAGTGCCCACCCTCCGTGCGTCTTGCCAGGAGCCCAAAATGGGTTGCAAAATGGGCCAGGTGGCTGAATGCCTGTGGAGCTGTGGGCTTGGTGGTGCCCAGGAAGGAACAGGTCTTTAGCAGCAAAGGAGCAGGGTGGTTTGCTCCCATTGACTTCAGGCAACACCAAAAATTAGGGGAAAACTGATACTGGTAGGAGAAGGGGAAGTGGAAACAGATGAGACCTGGGGGGAGGAGGAGGAAAATGGACAGGAGCTGGCTGAGGATGGGGGACAAGCCGATCCTCAGTCGCTGTGTGTGTGCCTGCAGGAGGAAGCTGCTGGTGCTGGCGGATGGTCTGGACGAGGTACCGGTGAGCCAGTCCCCCACCCGAGTGCTGCTGGGCTGGGACGAGGAGCAGAGGGAAAGGTGTGTGGTGGGACCAAGAGGCTCCGGCTCAGCCAGGCTCCCAGGTGTTTGGATCCTGGGGCTGGTATGGAAATAGCAAAGATCCTAGAAGTACTGAGGATACTAAAGAGAGAGGCACCTGTGCCTGCAGCAGGTCCAGCACTGTGTAACAAGTAATGCACCCCCCCCTCCAAAAAAAAAAACCCCAATCATGATGCTCCCTGGAGCAGAAACTGCTCTCTTGTTTTTCTTGTATTCAGGTAGAAATATTCTCCTTAAGACTAGATTTAACCACAGAGAAGATGCACCTTTGATCTACATATGCTATAGCACTATGGGGACACCTTGTTTTTACTGATTGTGGAGATATAACCTTTTTCTTCCATGTAGGAAGTGAGCACAAGCTGTGCATCACGCTCCTTGGGTCCTGGCTTCCCTGCAGCCCTTTGGGGACAGTCTTGGAGGGAGCTGCCCTCCCTGGGAAGCAAAGTCTTGGGGAGGGTCTGCACCTTCACGTGGTGCAAGATTTTGCCTTCTTCCTGGGCAGAAATAGTTGTGCCAATTATCACAACAAACCAGCCTGGAGCTACAGCAAATTAGCTTGTTTTTGTCCTCCCTTGTAGTGATGCTTCTCAGTCATGCCATACAAAGCATCTTGGTCTGAATCCAACCCAGTTTTAATAAAGAAGCTGAAAAGAGACAATATAGTTTATAAATTCAGGGGCTTGGTGCACATTTTCACCCCGTAGTTCTTCCAAAATCATCATCTTTCAAGCACATGCAATCCAGCCTGGGATCTTCATGCTTCCCAAGTTCCTCTGAGGATATCTCACACCCAGGGCAAGGATAAGGCTCAGGCTGGTGCTGCTTGATGGTATTTTACTGAAACCACCTTAACTTACGTTCTTCTGATTACACAATAGCCAAGTAAATATGGTAAATCCTAATTCAGGGTCCTGTAGGTTAAAAAATAGGTCATGAGCCTGCTCTTGGCCTTTCCTACCTGCATGAAATGTCTGATGGTCTCCTCACAGCCTGCCCGAGCGCATTGGTTCAGCCACAAGCCTGAGCAGTGCCGTCATCAACAATCGGCTCCAGGAGCTGGTGAAGCTCTTCAAAGAGAGGACCGAGAAGGTGAAGGAGAAGCTAACTGACCCTGATGTCACCTCGGACGATGAGAGCCCTGTGGCATGTGAGTTCAAGTGGGGCTGGGAGCATTTAACTGGTGGGTCCCCACATATGCTGTGTTTTCCGGGAGACAGCTGCTTTATTAACAATTTAAAGACCTTAAAACAAATTGCCATAAGATGATTTTCTGCCCTTTAAAATAACTGTGTGGCCTCTCCCAGCCCCTGCCAAGCTGGCGCCTACGGCAGCACCGGTGCCTCCCCTGGGAGGGGAGCCAGAGGGGGACAAGCCAGCAGTGGACGAGCACTACTGCGAGATGCTGTGCTGCACGTTCAAGTATCGGCCCTGGCTGGACCGCCTGAAAAACTACCAGTTCCCCAGCAGCATTGACCCGCTCACCAGTGAGTGATGGAGCACAGCCACATGCCCGGGCTGGGCGCAAGCCAGCTAGGGCCGGGGGAGAGGGGGTAAGGAAGGGAGCAGGTGAGGAGGTGTAAAAGATGAGACCTTGTAGAGAAGGGAGGACAACTAAGCAAGGAGCAACTTAGCTTACACCTGTCTACTAAAAAAACAGAGTTTTAAATTCCACTGCAAGGCACAGGCTTTCCTAAATACTTCCCGATGGCTGTGGGTGTCAGGAGCACAACCAGGCAGGGAAGGGGCAGCTGCCTTCTGCTTTTCAGGCTTTTTAGTGGGCAAACATTTTCCCTGTGGTGTGGACACCCCAAATGAAAATAAAAATCACAAAAGAAAAATCCACTGTCCAGTGGACACCTCACAGGAACTCACCTCCTTCCTTAGTCCTTGGGTTTTTCACAGCCATTTCAAAGCCCCCAGATTTGGGCAGCCAGCAGCTGGCTCAGGACAGCCTCAAGGCGAAAAAAGCAAAGCAAGAAAACTGGTACTGTGGGAGCAAAGCAAAAGCAAACCTAGTTGAACCAACAAAGTTAGAAGAGGCTTTCTGATAAAAAGCAATGTGCTCTGCAACTGGTGGTATCCACTTTGCATCTACAGCGCAGCTCACTTGCAATTAAATGCTGTCGATAAGAGATGTCCTGCAGGTTTCCTCCTTGCACTCAGGGCAGGTCAGGGGATGAAAACCCCTTTGCATAGTGGATTCACATGGATAAGGGGTGTGTGCCCAGCTAATCATGGTGTGGTTCCCTGTGCGCAGACCTGATGTATGTGCTGTGGCTGTTCTTCGTTGTCATGGCCTGGAACTGGAACTGCTGGTTGATCCCTGTCCGCTGGGCTTTCCCCTACCAGACACCAGCAAACATCCACTGCTGGCTGCTTGTGGACTACCTCTGCGACCTCATCTATCTGCTGGACATCCTCGTCTTTCAGACCCGGCTGCAGTTCGTCCGGGGGGGAGACGTAATAGTGAGTGGCAGCACGCTGTGTCCCACTGCTGGGGACCAGCTGCAGGGACCTCCCATCCCCATTACCACCAATGGCATGGATGGTGCTGGTCACTTATCTCTGAAACAAGCTCTCCAAGCTCTCCCACCATGGCTGTGGCTATCAGGGCTGTGTCCACTCTTGGAGGACTGCAAGCATCTCTCCTGCCATGTAGTGGATAAGCCACCCATCTTTTTGTCCACCAAACATACATATTTTTCCACTAAAGTCAATACCAGCCCATCTAGAAAGTGTGTGGTCCATGGTGGCCCCGTTCCTGGGTAGGGATGCTTGGAGGGTGTTGCTCTGTGGGGTGGTCCTGCCAGTGGTGCGGTGAGGTGGACGCCAACCAGCGCCGGCACAGCTATACGCTGCTAACCATAAGCAGACAGCATAATAAACTCTGGGTTTAATTTTCAGGAGCACAGCTAGGCAGAATGCATTAGCAATATGACAAAAGCAATTGCAATCTGAATGCATAGATCATGCACCTGAGATAAGTGAAAGCCCTTGATTTCGTTTCCATATCCAATTAAATAAGCTGTGAAAAATAAAACCTTGAGGATACAGCCATCCCATTGCCCATGCAAAGGTTCAGACAGGGAGATTTCTCCTGTAAACTCTGATTTTTGTGGTGCTGGCACTGCAATGTGCTTTCTCTGGGATGCAAATTGAGCACAAGATGTCCTGAGATAGGATGGGAAGATGGCATATGGCCAAGTCTTCTTCTGCTCCTTTTGCTCTGCTCTCCTTCCCGGGCATGAAGGGAGCATCTTCCCTGTCGTGGTGCAGAAGAGGAAAGCCAAGCATGACCATGTGGGCCATGACTTTCCTTTCTGTAAGCAATGATCAATCTTCCTCTCTCTCTCCCGCCTATTCCCAACCAGACCAATAAAAAGGCCATGAAAGAGAACTACCTGCGATCACAACGCTTTAAGGTTCGACGTAATTTTATTTATTAATCTGAATCTTTAATCTGAACCATGGCTTGCAGCTTCACCCCACCATGCCTGCAGGTCCCCACAGAGGTTTCTCTCTTTGTGTGGATTTCAGATGGATGTGGTGTGCCTCCTGCCCCTGGATTTCTTCTACTTCAAAGTCGGCGTCAACCCACTCCTGCGTTTTCCTCGCTGTCTGAAGGTGAGTGGACCTTACAAAATCAGGCAGAACACTGGTTGCAGTGGATGTGAAGGAGTCCCATGCTAGTTGGGGTAAGCTATGGCTTGCTAGACTCATCGATGATGACAAGAGGATTGTAAAATAGATGGAAAGTCTCGTCCCGCAGGCTTTGTGGGGCTGTTGGTCAAACACTTCATTTCAATCCTAAACATGCTCACATTTGAATAGAAGGGCATTTAAAGATGGAGTCATTCATTCTGCAGAGGGGCTGCAGGAGGGAAACGGAGAGGAAGTGGGGTTTTATGGGGACATAACTCTGCCGGTGTGGGCCACGGGAAGCTGGAGCATGCTGCTTTTCCTTCTCCTCCCAGTACATGGCCTTCTTCGAGTTCAACAACCGCCTGGAGGCTATCCTGAGCAAGGCATACATCTACAGGTGAGGGAAAGGGAGGGAGGGAGAGAGTGTGGACTTGCTGTTTGCTCCTGGGGAAGAAGGTTTGCTTTGATGTACACCCATTCTGGGTTTCTGATTTATTTTTCCACTGTCCCTAGACCAGCTGACATGGGTGTTGGCTGATGTAGGCAGGATTTGGGCGTCCTGGAGCCCACATGGGTAGGATCACCTCTCCCCGACCCAGTGGGGACAGGGGTGCTGGTGGTGAAGAGGAGCCACCAGTGGATAAGCTGCTTTTTCTGGCATTTCTGGAGCTGCAGGGCTGTGGGAGGGAGCAGCAGGGCCACAGATTTGGGTGCTCTGTGGTTCCTGCATTGGCAGGACCTGCATGGTCAGCACTCAGGTCATCGCTTTGAAGCTCCTTGTGATGGGGGTAATCTGATGTGTTTCTCCCAGCAGACACCATATCATCTCCCCTCCTGCTCTCTCTTATTTTTTTTTTTTCAGAGTGATTCGAACAACTGCCTATTTACTGTACAGCTTACATGTGAACTCCTGCCTCTATTACTGGGCATCAGCCTACGAAGGACTGGGCTCTACCACCTGGGTCTACGATGGGGAAGGAAACAGGTACAAGCCAGGGCTTGGGTCCTCACATAGCACAGCTTGCTGTGATGAGCTGGAGCAAGAACGAAGGTATTGGGATGCAGCTGGGTTCATAAAAACTCCTGAAGCAAAGGGTTGGGGATGCCAGGAGAAGATGCAGAGCCAGGGAGAATGACAGGGACAGGAGGGATGGGATGTGCAGTAATATACAGTGCTGCAAGACGAGGAGGCTGCAGCTGGGCTGAGATGGAAGGCAATGGTAGGTCAAAGCAGCTGAAAAACTGGGAACCTGGTGCTGGGAAACAAGGAAACACTCCCTGGCTGAATGGGATGGCAGTGTGAGCCCTGTTTCTGTTCACACTGACCTGCTGCCAGGTCAGGGTGGAGGCTTGAAGCTGTGCTTGGAGACGGGGGTCTGTGCTTTGAACCTAAGGGCTCGATGCAGCATCGCACACCTTGCGAAACTGGGTCCTAGGTGCCATATGTCAGGCCGCTTGGACCAGCCCAGCACCCTCATTCCCAGGAACAGTGGCTACCCCATCCCCTCACCATGGCATTTCCAAGATACATGCATTAAATATTCATTACAATGTCAGTGATGGATGCCACAGGGAGAGCACTTGGCTCGCAAGCTTGAATGCTGCCTCGTAGCGAATGCCTACACCTGCAAGTTGTACAATATGGGCAAAATAAAATACTGAGTAACATTTGACTAATTTAGCACCATGCAGTAAATGAGAGTTTCCTGAAAAAAGGCATGGGCAAGGGCATTAAAGACTTACTGTGATGCGTGGGTGTAGGTGAGGACAAGTGACTGTCACCCAGGCGCCTTTAGTGCAGGTGTTGCCTTCCCTTTGAGCACTCAGCTTCCCATGTTAATGTTGCTGCTATGTAGCTGTTTTGTGTGATATACATATCTGTATCTATCTTTAGGTGTAACTATTACATCCAAGGGAGTGCCCAAGACCAGTGAATCAAGAATTCACTTGACATCTCCTGAGTCCCATGCCCACAATTTGCTCACAACCCCCTTTTTTTTTTTCCCCTGACTATTTCTAAAAGTGTAAATGTTGCTGAAAATATGTTGCTGATTTATAGTAGTGCAGCTGAAAGAAGCAGAAAATGGAGTAGCCAGAGCAGCTGAGCATCCCACACAGAGGTTTCTGGCGGGTCCCTACATCCCTCTGCTCCTGTAGCATCTCCAGAAGCACCTGCAGGTGCAGTGGGGAGTCTGCAGCCCCTTAATTTTCCCTCCATCACCTGTAATTACTCTCAGCAGGCTCTGGCTTGCCATGGCCAGAGAATATGAGCTCAGTACCAAGGAGTGAAACAGGCCTTCACACCCGAAATGCCTTCAAAGCTGCTTCATCTTTTCCTCTCAGCTACATCCGTTGCTACTACTGGGCAGTCAAAACCCTCATCACCATTGGGGGCCTGCCAGACCCCAAGACGCTGTTCGAGATCATCTTTCAGCTGCTGAACTACTTCACGGGCGTCTTTGCTTTCTCCGTCATGATAGGGCAGGTGAGTGGGAATCGGCTTGGGTTCCCAGCCTCAGATGGGGAAGGTTTCAGTGGGGCTGGTCCACAGGTTTGTATCTCCAGGTTTGTTTTCCTTGTGCAAGGACCTGCTCTGCACTGGTGGAAGACAAAAAGGATTTGGCAGATGCTGTTATGCTGTTAGGACTCAGCATACATGCTCTAGACTGCTTAACCTGTGTGATGGATAAGCGACAGCAATTAAAACATCTTTTCCACCCCTTCCTCCCATTCAGATGAGAGATGTGGTCGGCGCTGCTACCGCAGGGCAAACTTACTATCGGAGCTGCATGGACAGTACCATTAAATACATGAACTTCTACAAAATCCCCAAAACTGTTCAGAACCGGGTGAAAATGTGGTATGAGTACACGTGGCATTCACAAGGCATGCTAGGTGAGATCCAACCGCTCCAAGCATCAACACTTGCACTGCATGTGTTTTACTGCAGTTGCTTTGCAGAGCTGAAACATTACTGTCAAATAGCACTAAAGTTTTGGGGTGGGGGGGTGGCTTGTTTTACTCTTTGCTATATGGGCTTGTTTGCCCACTGATAGGCCATCAAGGCTATATAGGCTGCCACCAGGTTGCAGCACCTTGGTGACCCAGCATCCCTCATAGCCCACTGAGTCCAGCATCCCACCCACTGATTCCTGGGGAGAGGGCAGTGACTGGCAATCGCTGGCCAGAGCGTGTCCAACAGCAAACCCACTAGCTCACCCTGACAGTAAATTATCATGCAGGACCCCAGCGCCCACTCTCCTGGCCAAGAAAGATGCTGGCTTGGGCTTACTGGTCTGTCTCTGAGAGCTGTTAGGGCAGGGATAATGGGAAGGGTGGCTCTCCATCACCTGTTGGCTTTAAACCTGAAGGTTGCTGAGAGGGCAGAGGCTGGAGGAGACCCTTCTGGGCGAGCTGGCTCCTGCCCTCTGCCACCAAAATGTGGGCTGCTTTCCCACTGCCACGCTAAGGACACGCTCTCAGATCAAGTGCTGGAAACAGCTAGTTTTCTGCTTTGTCTCACAGATGAGTCAGAGCTGCTGGTGCAGCTGCCAGACAAGATGAGGCTGGACATCGCCATCGATGTGAACTACAACATCGTGAGCAAAGTGGCCCTCTTCCAGGTACCCTCTGCAGCGCGGGTCCTGGCTGGTGAAGCCTGGCATGCCGGCACAGGCTAATGGCGCTGTTGACTCTGTTTCGGCTCAGGGCTGTGACAGGCAGATGATCTTTGACATGCTGAAGCGGCTCAGATCAGTGGTCTACCTGCCTAATGACTACGTGTGTAAGAAGGTAATGAGATGCTCGGGTGCCCTTCCATCCCTGGTGTCGTGGCCGGGCTGTGCAGGGCATTAGGAGCAATGCAGAGTGAGGAAAGCCAGGCCTGGCCCATCACCATAGCATCAAGCCGCTTCACAGGGAGGGAATTCAGAGCAAAAACATCTTTGATTGCAGCTGGTCTTGTGCAAAGGCTGACCTCTTCTGCTGCAGCCATGAACAGCAGGAGAGATGGAAGAGCCTGCCGAGCTGGAGGAGACTTTGGCATGCTTAGATGAGGATGCTCGGGAGAGAGCACCATCAGGACAAGGCATTTTGAGAGCTTGGAGAGGGCAGTGTGGTCGTGGGGGTTTCCAGCAAGATGCAGATTAGGGCATCCATAAGGTCTCCCTGTTTCTGGGCACCCCACACAGCACCCATCTTCATTGCAGGGAGAAATCGGCCGCGAGATGTACATTATTCAGGCAGGACAAGTGCAGGTGCTGGGGGGACCCGATGGCAAAACTGTGCTGGTGACTCTGAAAGCCGGATCCGTGTTTGGAGAAATAAGGTGAGTGAAGCATTGCCAGGGAGCCAGGGAAATACAGCTTGCGGGCTCTGGGTGAGAAGAGTAGGAGGTGGGGAGATCAGCAACACCCTAATTAATCTTTGTGATTGAGAGCCACTAACACTAAGCAGCATCTGCTACACAAATTACAGCTTTTTTCTTTGTGCTTTTCCACTATTTTTGTCATCATGCTGTTTTCTGCCTGGGGAGCTAGTGACAGTAAGCAGAGGTATTCGGAGTGATGGGAAAACGAATAAGAAAAGATGTTTCACTAAAACAGCCTCCCAGCCATTAATCTGCCCATTTCATGGGCATGTAAATTCCTGTACCAATTTGTAACACAGTGACAGAGCTTGCCTCCCTATAGCCCAGCAGACACTAGAGTGGTGTAAAATGCAATATTTAAACCTTCAAAAAGGCAAATAATTTTTTATATAGCACTCCATGCCAACATTTCCCAGCATTCTTTAAAAACTGGGCTTGGAAAATTTCTTCAGGAGTGAAAATTAAATGCTGAGTCCTCTGAAAGAGAGAGATGAGGGGACACAATGGGAAAAGGGATATTTTAAATTACAATTGTTGTGCTGAGCCTGTTAATAACAGCGTTAACGTCTCGCCCTGTCTCTCTCAGCTTGCTGGCGGCAGGAGGGGGAAATCGCCGAACAGCAAATGTCATAGCTCATGGCTTCGCTAACCTCTTCATTTTGGATAAAAAGGACTTGAACGAGATTTTGGTGCATTATCCGGAGTCTCAAAAGCTGCTGCGTAAAAAGGCCAAGTGCGTGTCGGGCTGCTGCTTTCTAGCCTGTGGGGTTTTAAAAAAAGCAGAGTACAGGTTTCAAGATTGCAGGGGAGATTTCTCTCTGTGCGAAGCACTGGGAAAACTCCTGCTGCAGGCGCCAGGCGTTAGGCACCCGTCCCCGGAGGAGAGCCGGGCTGGAGCTGCGGCGCTTCGGCAGAGGGCACCCGCCCCTCACTGCCGGGCTGGGGAGGCTGGCGATGCCCAGAGCCAGCCCAACCCTGCTTCAAGGCTTCACTACTAAAAGCGGGTGCACCTCGGGAACGAACGTGGCCAAAGTGCATCCGTTTAAAAATCTATTAAAATATTCACTTTCGGTTTTAGCGTTACTTAGATTTGTTACTCTGTCCTTCCTAAGGCATAAAAAATCCCTGTCCTTTTGAAGTCTGACTTTTCTGCATTATAAAATCCAGCTAATATAACATGTCCTTGGACTGAAGTCCTCTCCTTTTCCTCACTGTAGGAAGATGCTGAAAAACAACAATAAACCCCAAGATGAGAAGGGAGCGCCCAGAGACCCGCTGATCATCCCCCCGAAAGCTGACACCCCGAAGCTCTTCCAGGCTGCCCTGGCTGCCGCGGGGAGGATGGGGGGCAAAGGGACACTGGTGCAGCTCCGGTGGAGGCTGAAGGAGCTGAAGGCGATGCAGGTGACGCAAGTCAGCGTGGGGAGGATGGCAATTTGGCTTTGCTTCCTTACGTGCCAAGTTGCTGCTCTCCCCAACCAGCTCCAGAAACTGTCATTAAGGTGCCTTAAAGGAGTGAGCTCAGGTCATGGGGGTCTGACATAGTGCGGACAAATGGGAAGGGGTGGTCCAGCATCTTACACGTGGCCTTGGGAGAACGTCATTGTCCCACAGGGTTCGTTTTGCAACACAAAAGGGAAATACGTTGACTTTTTGCCCAGTTATGCTAAGCCTGAGCCTAGTTTCTAGCTGGGCTATAGCCACAGATGAACATCTCTTCTGTGCCAGAGACAGAGCCACTCATAATTAGTTGACATGCTGGCGGGACAGAGAGTGATGCTGTCATCCAGAATCCACAGGCCAGTCAATATTTGCAAAGCTTTCATGGTGCGTTTGGGGCCGAGGCCCCCAGCAGCAGGCAGGCCATGCTGCCAGCTCTGCATAAGCTGCCATGAAATCACCCTTGCTTTTTTGTCATAAGCAACTGAAAAAGAAAATGGCCCGGCTCTTTTTTTTTTTTCCCCTTCCAAGTGTCTCTGCTGAACTCATAAAAAAAAAAAAAAGGTCCTATCTCCATGCAGACCTTGTTGTTACCCTTCCCACCATGGAGTTATGCAGACTGTCACATCTGGACATGTAAAGGGAGGTGAAAGAGCAGCTGATAGGGAGCGCACGGTGGCCTTGAGGCTGGGTAAATATCCAGGGAGATGCTGAGCGTAACTGCGTTTCTGCAGTCCTTCACAAAAGCATGACGAGGCTTCATGCAATGCGGTGCTTAACACTGATTAATAACCAGTTAAAGGCAGTGGTGAACAGTGGCACTGCGTGCTCCATACAGTAGTGGCAACAAGACCCGTCATCAGAGGGTATACGTATTAGGAGCCAACCTCACTAATGGGGTTAGCAGGACCCCGTTAGAAGGACATCCCTCGCCATGGCACGTCCATAGGTGAGGTTTCTGAGGCTCCTCTCTAAAGGAGGCTTTAGGACAGGGCAGTGCAGGGCTGCTTCCTCACAACAACACTTCTGCCAAGCTTTTGCCAAAATCAATCCCTCCAGCTGCTTCAGGAGCAAAACAAGAGCTAGCGCAGGAGGTGTGAGCATTGCACTCATCTCTATGCACTTCTTTCAAGATGTGCAGGATATAATCCAGCTGCCCCTTCTAACAGGGGTCATCTTTGGCAGCAAGCTGACATCCCAATGATGAGGTCCAGTGCGGTGAAACTCCACAAAACACCTGCCTGGCTTTGCACAGCGCAGACGCTGTGGTTGGGCGTAGTGGACAAGGGTCTGCTAAGGTTGATTATGCCCTTTTTTTTTTTTTTTTTTTTGATTGCAGGGTTCCAGCTTCAGTCTGATCCCACCGAAATCACCAGTGCACCAGAGATTGCCTATCACCTCCCACAAAGCACGCACCCACCTGGGAGAAGAAATATTCTCAAAATCTTCTGATAGTTTAGTCACCATTCGTGTGATTTCTACAGCACAAGAAGATGAAGAAATCCTTGCTGCTGAGATTTCGGAGAAAGACGAAGAAGAAAAAGAAGAGAAATGAAAAACAAGCAGGTCCTGGGGCAAAAGTAGAAGTCAGGCAAATGCTTTTTGTCCTTAGTGATTTCCATGCGGTGGCTGTAGGCTTCGCTAAGTGCTGCAGGTAGGATCTGCCTTTCTTTTCTGCCTAGACCTTCACTCACTGTTGATAAAACACTCTGCCATATGACCCAGAACCATACAAGGCTTCTGTGCTCTGGATATCTATTTTTATTGAGCATCGTTATGAATATTCCCGCTAAATCTCAGGCCAGCCCTCTTGCTTTGAAATCCAGTCTTTCGGAGAGGGAGCCCTGAAGAAATTGCTTTTTATGGCTCTGGATGGTTAATGAGTGTTCAGATAAAGCGTGAAGAGTTATTCACCTCTGACAGCTGAGTCACCACTTGGCCAGAAACAACTGGGGAAAAAACCACAAGGTTTCTCTGTTGGGGTCAAGGTTGTCAGCAGCAGCTGGAGAGTGATTCATCCAAAAAGCATGTGGACTATGCTCACAAGCCAAGCACAGACCGAATCACACTGTCACGAGAAGGCCGAGGTCCATTTCGGTGTGCATAGACTGCAAGATGCTTGAGGGTCCCTGCGAGGTGCCAAGACCGCCTTGGGTTTGCTGCTGGGAAGAAGAGTTCCTGCCAGCTGTCCACCCTGGGGAGGTGGTGGGCTCTCCATCGCTGGTACCTGTTACGGAGAGATTTGATGAGCATCTTTCACGGATGGAGAAGCACAATCCTGTTCCTGGAGATCCCTTCCAGCCCTGGATTTCCATGGGTGCACCAACCTGCCGCTGTCGGAGGGATAAACTGCGTGCAGGAAAGGAGAAGCCGTGTTGGTTTCCAGCTGGGACAGGAAAGAGAAGTGCAGTAAGTGCTCTCCTCTCCCAGCCAGTGTTTCAGAGTCAGGCCAGGACCCCGTAGCGCACAAAAAATTGTGCACAAGCATGCAGGTGATCCCCTGCGCTCATTGCTGGACCTCAGTGACCTGCCACATTTCCAGCAGCCAATTTCCTTTCGGGCACTTTGTTGGCTCTCAGCAACATTTCCCATGGAGAAGCCACACTGGTCTTGCTCATCACTGCAAGAGGGTGCTTATGAAGGCACTTTCCCAACTGTGCTGGGACCGGGCTCTGAGTGGGAAGGCAAATGCCTGGTCAGCAGCCAGCACGCCCAGCTGATGGCTCAAGGTGTCCGATCTTCCTCCAAGACCACCAGTTTCTTGTCTTCCTCAAACCCAGTGCCAACTGGAGCGAGCTGCTGGTGAGCTGAGAGGTGGTGAGAAGTGGTGGGTGAGACAGTGCCAGGTGAGATGATGCAGACCCTCCTTAAGGCTATGGCTGGCCAGGTCACCGTGGCATCACTGGCTCCATCGAGAGGAGCTGGTTTCCATCCTCTGGAGGAAAAGCTGGGGCACGTTTTGCTGCAGGGAGCAGCCCTGGAACCATGGCCAAGGGACTTTTCAGGTGTTCAGCAAATACTGTGAGCAGTGCTGCAGGTTTCACAGGTCTGGCCATGAGACGGCCGAAGGGTCACGTTCATGAAGGGTGTCAGCACTGGCATTGCCTCTGTACGTGGGTGATCCCTCTTCCAATCAGCAGCCTGCGGTTGATCTTCACCTCCTACAGGGTCTTCTTATTTTGTTGCGTTTTTTCCCTCTCTTGCAAAATAGATGGGTTTCTGTGGTGGAAAAAGCCAGAATATATGTTAGTGTTAATTAACAATGGCTTGCTCTTTTTAAAACAAATTTAATGAGCTCCAATATACCGCAGGAGGGTCTGAAGACACCACTGCCCTTAACATTGCAGGGGAAACCCCAGACTCACCGAAACCTCCCTAAATGTTTCTTGTCCTCAGTCATTTGCAAGTGGTTTCCTGCTGGGTAGAAGGTTTTGGTGGGGAGTGCAAAGTATTTTTTTTCAATATATAAATATTTATATAATCAAACCAGGAAATGTGCAAAAGTCAAACTGGTGTTCTGATTTGCTGCTAGGATTTGATATAGTTTAGAAAAAGCATTTAAATAAATGCTGTAATGGCTGTAATGACTTTCATAATTCACTATATCTACAATAAACACCACATAGATTACCGTTCATTTGCTGTGGATTTACTTCAAAATTCTGGTTGTTTTCCATCTTTTTGCTCACTGATGCACTGACGGAGCCAGTAAAGTCCCCATGTGCAGTTCACAGATTTTCCAATAAACTTTTTAGAGGCTCGGAGGTCATGTAATACTAGTAGTAGAATTGTAGTATTTTTTTAATCACCAGAACAGGGGAAAAAGCTTTCTTAAATGGCAAATACTTGCATGAAGATCTTGGTTTTCAACATGCAGCATTAGGTGGTGATGAGATACATAACTGGTTATTGTGGAACTGTGGGGAGATTTGAACTTCTCCTCCTCTGCAATCTGTTTATGGCTTTAGTTCTTTAGAGAGATTATTCTCCAGATAATAATTAAGGTCAAGGTAAGGTTGGGCTTACAGGCTGGGTTGGAGAGTTGAGCTCAGATCTATTTGCTGTGAAGGACTATTTAGAAATGACAGGTAGGCTAGGAGATGGGCCGCTCATTTAGTGCCTCTTATTTTGGGGGTTGCCATAAATTGGCTTTCTGCTGAATTTTGTAATTCCATTAATTTACCAGTTTTGCTGTATTTGCAATGGGCTCCTTTTGCATTGGTTCATATAAAATATCTTGCAGTGTGCACTTATCACAGGTCTGTTCCTTCCACTGCCCTTGTAAAGTTCCTGATGGATTTGGTAATGCTCCATGTACCTTTACTGCATTTCTTATTAGCTTTTGCTCATTCTGCTTTGATGTCCTTAAGTGTTGGATCGATCTGATATGAGATCCTCTAATAATATTAATGCAGTATTTGGGGGATCTTGCTGGGCAGTTGCTTGTTGCCAGTCCAGCACCCTGGAAATTCTACATTGCAGTCTTCCTCCTAACTTCTATTTCTGATTAATGGATTTCTCAGAGGTTCATAGCCATAGAAATCAGGTTTTCTTGCAACAATATTTTAGCTATTGCTGCTTTTGAGCGAAATAAGTGGAACAGATAACTACCGAAGGAAGAAGCAGAGCTTGCTGTTGTTGGATCTGTATGAATGTGCTAGGTTTTGCCTCACTATCATAAGTAGCATCTTTACTGGAGGCTTTATATACACTGTTTTAATATATATATACTTTTATATATATATAGATAACTTTTAAGAGAGAGAGATATATACACTTTTTGTACTGGAGGGGTATTCATATTCCCTGTGGCCTGTGCTGTTACATCTTTCAGAAAAGTGATACTGATTTAATGTTCTGTATGAAGTTAGAGAAGACAAATGTCTCCAATTAAAAAAAAATCAACTTACAAAAGGAATAATATAACCCACCATAGACATCTGATGGTGGAGGAAGTTGTTTTCCTCTGGGTAGAAACAGGGCAGGTAGCTTCTCTGTATTTATAGTCAGAGTAATCTTTTAAAAAGATTAAGTGCAATTGCAGGTTAATCACTGATAAACTTTATAACAAAAGTAAAAACAAATAAGCAGGTTTGGGGATTAGACTTGGGTCTAGAAAGAAATTGCAGGATAAATGGAAAGCCCAGTTAAATGGTGTTTAATTAGAAAGCTTGAAATAAAATTAAGCACTTTAACCTTGAAACCTGGAGACCTTAACCAGCAGGACATGCTCCTAATTCTGGGAACAGTCTGTAAACCACTTTTTCTGCCTATATATATATATTTTCCGTTGTGTAGATCTGCTTTGAGTCATGGTTGCAATTAAATCCCCCTGAATCCCTTTTACCTTCCTCTAAAATGGAGCTAATATGTGTCTGGTTTTCTCTGCCCTGAGCACATAGCTCCTTTTAAGTGCAGTAATGGTCCCACTGGAGTTAACACCCTGAAAAAAAAGCCAGACCACCATTTGGGAAGGGGTCACACAGAGGTACACAAGCCAACGGGTGCCCACGCCAGCGTTTATTAACAGCAGCTTAGGCTTAGCTCGGGCTGGATGACATTTTTCTTTTTCTCATTCTTTCCTCATTTACCCATTCTTATTTTGGGATGAAACTTTCCAACTTTGGTTCATGCCCTAGGGTGAATGTCTTAGGGAGACCTGAGCATGTCCAACAAGTTAGGTTTGAGTCATCTGAAGAAGTAAAGACTAGATACATATGTTTTTTCATGCATTTTTTACTGCTTTTAGAAGTCACTTGACGCATGAGAAGAGCTGGAAGTCAAACTGTTGAAGTCTAAAAACTGTTTTGTTGGATAAATTGGAAGGAATTGGGGGGGGGGGGAATGTAAACAACTGGAGAAGTGAGATAGATCAGGTTGTGGGGATGCTACAGGGCTGCTGGGGGACATCCCTGCCAGCTCTGGGCTGTGACATCCAGGGGACAGCATGGCCTAGTGTGCTTCATACTTTTTGCAGGTGCTCGCTTTGCAAGCTTGAGCTCACTGGGATGACCACTGCTCCCTTTCCAGCTTTAATTGTTCAGAAGTGGTGGCCTGAGTCTGCCTCCACACAGCAGGACCCTTGCCGCAGTGCCCATGTGAGCATCCTTTTGCATTCTGGAACCTCCCATATGTCCCAGCCCATGGGTCTCCCCGTGGATGGTCCGAATTCACCCCAGGGTGAGCATCACGTGGGCCGTGCTGTGCTGCTCTGTCTTAGCAATAACCGGAGGAATGAAGACCAGCCAGAATAGTTACTCATTCTAGATAAGAGGCTCTTTTGTGCTGCAGAAATACCAATATCACGTGAAAATCTCTCCGCTGCCATGGTTACTAGCTGCTGTCGCAGCTGCCAGTGCTGTGGGACTCATGGTATTGACAGGGCTTCTGGTCTCCCCTTCACAAGGGGAAACTCCAGCCATAAAACCTACGCTATGCCCTAAAAAGGAGGGGAGATGTCTGTGAGGGCTGCCTAACCCTCTGCAAGGGTGAGCTGGCCACATCTGGCATTATGATGCTCAAAGTTTGTTGTGTACAGTGTCTCTGCCCTGCCACTGGGCATTAGGCTCTGGGTTTTATAAATTCCTCACTAATAACTTGAAATATTATTTTAAAAAGTGAGAAAATGGTGCTGAAGCCTGGGCAGGCAGAGATTGGCTCTGCCCTGTTTCCTGTTTTTCTGGCATTTAGGAATAACTTGACCTGTTAGCGCTCTCGCTTTTTACCCTAACACACTTCTCATTAAAGTGCTTTCCTGAACACTAATTAGGGCGGTTTTCCTTTTGTAAATTAGCCTGATACAATCTGTGTATCTTGGCAGACGCCCTCTGGAGCAGGAACCAAGGTCTTTGCGTTTGATCACTGTTTATTTTGCAAATGTCCCGGTTTTACTGTTCTTGGCTGCCTTCTAGAAAGTGCTCACAAGTGGAGGTTAATGGGAGGGAAATGGGGCTTTCCAGCTTGCCTGCCTCAAGAAACAGGAGAGTTTTTGGCACTATGGGGGCCTTCCAGCAGATGCAGGTTGATGGGGTGGTGTGGGCACACAGGAGCGCTTTCCTCTGAGCTCCTCCCCATCCCATCCCAGCATCCTCTCGCGGTATACAGTGGAAGAGTAGGTCTGCAAGGAAAGGCACTGCCTGAGCCAACCTTTTAACAGGTGATGAAAAAAAAATCCGATTAACACACTCATTCTGTGCAATTAAACCACTTCTTTTGACTATAGCCAATGCTCAGAGCAGCAGACCCGAGCAACCCCAAACCCATCTAAATCTGGATGTCTGTGGAGGGAGGAAAGTCCACCTGTCTGTCGATGTCAGCAATTTGCCCAGGACCAATGGTGCTCAGGAGGGGACAGACTTTAATCGTCTCTCATTTTCTTAATGCACTGGCAGATGAGAGCGGAGGGGACATTGCTTTCTCCGTCTCTGGTCACGGATGGGGCAGAGCTGCCACAGGTTTGTGCAGGCTGAGAAATTCAACAGTGAAGGTGATGCTGGGTGCAGGAAACCATCCTCTGCCTTTGCTCACTGGGGAGGCTGGCAGCGAGTGGAGCATCCCTGCCACCCCAGCTCTGTGTCAACCACTGGGACCCTTCTGAGACCAGGCACCATTACTGATCATCTTTATAAAAGCATTTACTGGTCCTTAACAAGGGAAGAGGAGAACTGCCAGGGGGCTTCACCCAGGGACCTCTGAGATTGGGATGGAGTTGACAAAGCCCCTGATGAAAAGGCAACGATTTTTCAGTGCTGGCATGCCAGCCGCATAGCACCATGTGTGGAAAAGCGTGGTGAAACATCCCAGAGAGCTGCTGCTAGCATTGGCCACGCCAGCATGGCTGCACCAGCCCAGCTTGCTCCCAGGGTCCTGGGGGGGCTTGTGGCGGGGGTCCACACAGGCCCGATCAGGAGCTCGGCACCCCTTCCCAGGCTGTGTGGAGCCATGCACACACTGTGTGTGCTGGCAGGACTGTCAGTGCAGGGCTGGAGCAAGGGGAGTAGCAAGAGGAGTGGGATGCAGGCTGTGGAGAGCATCCATGCCCATGGCGAGGAGGGCAAGCGCCGTGGCCTTGGAGGGTATTTCTGCCAACCTGTGGGTGCCATGCAGAGACTGGCCCGTGGAGGAGGATGCTTCCAAAAAATGTGCTCGGGACCAGGGTTGGCCTGGATGGGCCTGCAGGTGAGAGCAGCGGGGTGGGGCTGAGGGGCGAGCAGGACAGAGTCTTTGTCAAAAGCAAAGGCTGGGGATGAAAACCAGCAAAATGCCCCTGGATTGGAGTAATTTTCATGAAACATGCCTGGATGTTTGCACACAGGCTCTGTATTTCTTCTGCCGCGTTTCCCAAGGTGGTAATTAAGCAGCACTTTTTGTCTGGTGGGCTGAAGATGAAGACAGCTGAAGAGACACATGTGAGCCCTGGAGAGCCCCGGTCCCACCTTGCCTGGGATGCTGAGTGCCCCGGCCATGCCTTGGTCCCACCTCATACACTGTTTCTTTCTCCATCTCATCCTTATTTTTGCACCCTACACCTCTCTAGGATTCCCAAATAGACCTGAACGCCTGGGAAGGTTTGCATGAAAAAAAGCAGCGAGCTGGCAGTTGCTCCATGTCAGTCTGCATAAACACTCCTGCCTGTGCTGCCAGATTTTCCTTAATGTCTCCTCGTTTTTCCAGTTGTGAGTGATTGCTCAAGAGATCTCCTGGCTCATCATCATGCTCATCTCTAAGGCATATGTATAAAAGTATGGGTGCGGGTCTGCTCCTCTTCATAAAACTCCTCTTCATAAATTAAATTTAATTGAATTTGCTCACACAGCACCAGGCACAGGCGGCAGAGCCAAAGCATGTGGCTGTTTAATATTCATTGGGCATAGATGTAAAAGTTTTCTTTTCTAAAATAGCCTTGCACAGCGCAATGCTGCTCCGTTTTCCCTAAACCTTAGCGGGAGGCTGGAATTTAATATTTCCTTTGATTATCTCCCCAACTTCCAGTGGCTTAGCCAAGAAGTAGAAGACCCTCATTGTGTGTAAAACCTGCTTTGAGGACAGATCCTGGCACATTATTTGCAGTTTTCAATTCTGTAGTCTGCTGCGACAGAATGATGTCTTTGGAGCACCAACACGGGAACAAGAAATTTAGCTTTTGTTTTGAAACAGGATGCGTTTCTGTGGTACTTGTGCGTCTATTTGTGTGATAAGTTTTAAGAGGAATAAATAGTTTTCCCTGTAAAATTTTGGCAGGTAGATTCATGGATCTCCTTGGCAACTCTTCCTATTAATTTAGTGCAGTTTTCTTCACCATCTCAATTACACCTTAGAAGAAAAAAATGACAATATGGTCCCACTTGGGTCTACAATACTTAAATCACCATGAAATACATTTCAGTAAGTTAAACCAGAAAGACCCCAACCTTTTTCCTTGTTAAGTGGGAAGCTGCGATAATACAAGGTGGGCTGGCATGCTCTGGCTCAGGGAAGATAACAGCAGGGAAGGCATCGCCCGACAGCACACAGGTGGGCACTGGGAGCATCCCTGTGGCACCAGGGAAACAGGGGGCTTGGTTGCAAATGGGTGCCTGGGCATGGTTGAGCTGGTGCATCCCCAAGCTGTGGCCAAGGGGCTCTGCTGATGCCCACCTGGGAGTTGGTGCAGGCACCACTGCTGCAGGCCTCCAAGCCGTGTTGCCGGTGCAACCATAGGGACATCCATTATATATAATGGGTGTCAATAATAAATGGGAGGATAATGTTTCTGTCCTGCTGGAGGACTTCTGGCGTCAAAGCTGCTGAGCGGTGGTGGATACAGCATCCTGCCCACGCTGGCACTGAGACATGGTGGGACAAGTGGAGTGGCTGGACTGTGCCCACTGAACATCCCTAGGGCACATTAAAATCTATAGGTGACCCAGAGTGTGCCAGCGCAGCTGTACCCGTGCCAGGATGGACTCAACAGTGGGATTTTGCAGCCAGCTCGATAGCGAGCAGTCAAAGCTCATTAGCAGGAAGGCTATCTAATTCCATTGGAGAATATCCCACCTTGTTTGTGTATTCATCTCTTTGTCAGGTGCAGCTTTCGCGTTGCAGTTGTGAGGCAGCTGAGCGCATCTTGTGGATTACCTGCTGTCACAATATTTTCCTTTACATGGGTGCATTTACTTTATGACCACAGGGGTATTTCCCTCTTCACTGTAAGAGAGGCTCTTACTGATTTACCTGTGCCCATGCCTAAAATAACTGGATATTATCAGTGAGCCCTGCATTCCTCCAGCCCCCCAGCATGGCACAGCCACTTACATCAGCCCCAAAACTCTATTCCCTAAATTATTCAGAATTACTGCTTTTGCTTCATTTCTTCTCTGAAGTCAAGCACACTTCGGAGGGCACTAAAAATAAATGGTTTTGCTGAGAACTGAATGTATGCTTTAAAGGAGATGGCTCCCATCACTTTTGCCTGTGCAGAGGAAAGCCTAACCCGGTCTTTGCACACCCTGTTACTGGTGTCACCCAGCCAGGGTAAGGGGCTTGGTGGCACTGCGGGGGCTTGGCTTCAAGGAGAAAATGAGCAGCAGAAGTAGCAAAATTCTGAAAAAAATCCCGATTGCCCATGTGCAGCTTCTGTCTTCATACATTTTTTTATTTAAAAAGAATTGCAGAAAGCACCCAAGGTCCTGAGCAGAGGGTCCCAAGGATGCCTTGTAAGCACTGGCTGGGGGCTGCCAGTGGGCTCCTGCCAGACCAGGAGCTCCAAGACCTCCTTCTTGGGATGCAGCATTCTTTCCAGTATAGCCTTAATTTTTATTTGTGGGATAAAATGGCCTGGATGGAATTTACTTGATATCAAGCTGCCCCCTTGCTGGGCCCGCTCAAACCAGCATGGGCATCTCCCAGCCAATGGAGCAGTTTTAGCCTCAGCCGGGACACCTCATGCTTATTCTTAGCCTTGTTTCTAAGAAATGCTTTATAAGCAGGAGCCCATATTGGTTAATGCTATGAAACATTAATGACTTAGCAGGTGAGCTGCGGTCCTCCCGCAGAGCAGCTCACAGCTCCCCAGCAGCCGGCATGGCATAGGATAAGCCTGGTGGTGCTTTGCTTAGGGGAGGCACAAGCGTTAAAGCCAAACTCAAGTCGTACCTGAAGCCAGCTGAAAAATATGACAAAGAAAAAAGGTAGGTAAAAAGGAGATGCAGAGCCTGAGATTTTGGTTAGATGGCTCTGCAATGAAGTCCGAGGTAGGAAATTTGGAGGGGTGGAAGATCCGCTCATCTGATGGCTGCTACATCTTGCACTGCACTCCCCTGACTGCATGCAGAGTAGAGTTTTTCTCTACCTGAATACAGCAGGTTGAAAAAGATGTTGCTTTTGTCATTTGCTTAATGTAAAGGAGATTTGCATGGGGGTACACAGGAAGAGCTGAGCTGTGAAGTGCAGCAGCTCCCAGCCGGACCGGCCTGCTTCTTGGCTTTGGACCGGCTCCATGCTGCCCTGGGCTCCTCCCCCCCTAAACCCCGGCCTAACCAGCTCACGAGGTTTGGCCAGGGGTGGCTGAGCCAAGCAGCTGCGGAGCCCCCCGCTACCATCCGAAGCTGCTGCTGAGGCCAGCCGCATCCCAATGTGTCAGATTTAGGCAGCAATCCTTGCAACACCCCTCCCCAGCTCCTGCTTTCCACCCAGCTCAACTCAACCCTATCTGTAGGATCGGAGCCTTTGGGTTGAATAAATTCAGTTGGTGAACTTTTAAAATGAGTATTAAATTTCCCAGGAGCATGCTAAGGCTAAATTAAAACTACTATCTTTGCCTGAAACAGCAACGTAGGAATGCAGGGGGTTCGTTCCCACTTTGGTAAGTGTTTCATGTCGGCTTGGCAAACTGTGCCTCAGCAATGCCAAGAAATCCCCTCACCTCCTCAAGGAGGAGCAAAATTAGAATAATGAGCTCGGTTATAATTAATTGTGCTCTGGGGTCATGTTCTCACGATGTCTGGTGCTTCTGGTGGGAATTTTCTACAGGGAGCATCCCAATATACGAGAGGCTTCAGGTATGCTCCTGCCTGCATTCCTGGACTAGGTTATTGGGTTGCTCGAAGAGATAGGAGGGGGAGTTAAATTTTTGCTGGGATTTGGGGGATTTTTTAGCCGTCTTACAGATGTAGGTTAAATATTTGCTCAGGGCAGAACAAATGTCTAATGCAAAAAGCCCCGTTCAGCAATGTGTTTCAATTGCTGGAGCTTCCCTTCACCCAAGTAAAAGGCGAATTAACCTGCCTGACTTAATAGCATCACAACAGCGACAGAAAAGGCTGGGCTAAAAGCAAATTGCTAAACCCGTGCCAGGGTCACCGTCCCCCGGCAGCGTGCCCCGTGGCAGGCTGGTGCTGCCAGTGCTGTCAGCAGAGGGCAGCTGTGTTTTAGCACTGATGGTTATTGATATATTGAGCCTTCCCACTACCTGCTGGGCACTCTCAGGAGGGTGCTGCTGGCATGAGCCCTGCTAGTTGCTGCCTTTTCTCTGCCTGCCTGCAAAGCAGCATTTCTAAAAATACCTTCAGTGATATCATCAGCCAGTGCTTGCTCAGGTCATGGAGATGTGACATCCAAGAAAAGAAGGACCAGAGCACTGCTGGGGGACCAGGCTGAGATTATCCCAGACAGCATTGGTGAATCCCTGCAGAGAGGGGAGTATATGCAGGGTACCCGCTGCCTGCATGGGCTCCCATGCTGCCCCTCTGCCTGCAGCCCCTGAGCCCATCTGGCAGTAAGTGGGCATCCCCTGGGATTTACAGCACTCCCTTGAGCTAAATAGCATTGCGGCCAAGGGAAATGCAGCTGATACCTGGCCACTGGCGTGCATCCAACCCTAAATAACCCCACTTCTGGATCCCTGGGGATCCTGTCCCTGGTGTGCTGGCGCTGCTGGAAAGCCACACTGTCCTCACCGAAAATCAGCCCCGCAGCTCAGAGGGGTGGGTTTTTCAATGCTCACACATGACTATTTGAATATGGCTGTTGGTACAAAACCCCTTACGCATCTCAAATTTTGCTCTATGCTTATTCATTAAGTTATTTTTCTAAACTGGGGAATTCACACATACGCCTGGTTAATTTAGACTTATTTGATGTAATTGATACAACTTATGTGGATTGCATAATTGCAATACCATTAAAAACCTGAAGCATTCAAAAGCCAGGAAATTACTTACCTGTTAAAGTCATTTACATAAACATTTCTTTTACCCTTACAGCTCATAAATGAAGTCAGTGATGATATGGCATTACAGTAGCTATTGGAAAGTAGAAAGTAGCTTTATGTCTGTCAATATTATCACCAAACCAGCCGAAGGAGCTGCACAGATAATGGGATATTTATGCAAATCAACACAACTGCTTAGGGCCTCTACGGGTACATATATGTACGTATATACGTGCGTGTATAGGCCCACACACCCAACCACACCGAGGGCTCTGCACTGGGAACACCAATAAACCTCAGCTGAAGCAAAGGGGAGGCGCCACTTTGCAGAGGCTGGGAGGTTTTCGCTGGGGTTTTTTCTGCTGCGCTGGCTGCAGCGGGAAGGGAGCCGCAGCGCAGAGGTGGAGGCAGCTGCCGGGCTAGGATGGCGTTTGCTTGTCAGGGACGAGGTGCTGCTTCAGGGTCGGATGGCATGGGGACACGGAGTTGATCCTTCCCAGCCCCCTTTCCCTGGGGCAAGTAGCTTGTGTCCCGCCCCCACCCGGTGACTCCCCATCAGCCCCCATCCGTGGGGCTGGCTCGTAGCAGAGGATGGGGGGGCATGTCCTTGGAAAGTCTCCAAGGATGCCCAAGAGGGAGATGCTGGGATGAAAGGACAAGGCTGAATTCTGCTCGAAACCCGGCCAGGAGTGAGCAAAAGGCTGTGACTGAGCGTGGCAGGGTGGGAGGTGGAGGACTCCTGGCTGCAGGGCTGGCACCAAGCCTGCATCTCCCAAGGGACCGCCATCCCTGCATCCCACGCAGGACCTGTGCACCCCACGGGTCAGCCTGACATCAGGCATGCGGGTGTGAGCCATCAGCACAGGGCACCTGCCGCCACCACCACGGATGCCAAGTTAAGTTTTGTTGTGGGAAATATCCGGTACTGCCAGTTAATTACCATGAACAAGTCATGAGTAACTTGTGTCACCCAAACCAGCCATTAACATAATGATTGTATGTGCAGTACAGACAGGTAGATACAAATCACACCCTAAAAATGCGTATAAATCATATTTAAAGCAGAACATTTTATTGCCTTTCTGACACTAGGGCCTTTGGAGAGGTCTCAGGGCACATTGTGCTGTTTTCTTCATGCCCGCGGGTTAGAAGCAGGTTGTTTTCCTGGTGAAATCTGGGTCCCCGGGCCCCGGTGAGCCTAGGGTGCTGGTCGGCATCAGTGCCAGCTGGTGCACCAGTGTTTGAGAGCAGCGGGGACATGGTGGAGGGTGAGGGCATGGTTTGTCACCTCTGGTCCTTGGCGTGTGGGCCACCAGCACCATGGTCACCTTCTTAGTGGTGCTGGTGGCTCTGTCCCCATTATTCCCTGGGGAAGAGCACCACAGCCACAGCCGTGCCAGGGTTTGGTGCTGGAGGAGAGGGGCAGGAGCATCCCAATGACCTATGCCGGGAGCTGTGCACGGGCAGGATGGGGGTACACTAGGGGCTCCCCGAAGAGCACCAGGACTGGGGTGAGAAGGGCCAGGGACACACCGGGGGTACCAGGGACACACCGGGAGCCCCCCAGGGCTCTGACAATGAGGAGTCAGGGGAGCACGGGGGGACTGGGACGCCCTGGGAAGGGCCGAGGGGACACCGGAGCTCCCCTGAGCTCCCCAGGCCTCCAGCAAGAGGGACTGGGGGTGCACCGGGGACGCACCGGGAGCTCCCCGGGGCCGGGCCGGGGCCATCCCCCCGGAGCCCCGTGCCCGCCGGAGCCGCCGCGGCCCGGTGCGGGTGGGGGGTTGCGGGATGGGAGGGAAGCCCCGCCTCCGCTGCCCGTGGGGGGTTTCGAGGGTTTCCACGGCAACAGGAGGGGGCGGAGCTCGGCGTTTCCATTACCGAAGTGCCCGGGAGGGCGGGGACGGGGTCGAGGACGGGGATGGGGCCGGGGCTGGCGCCGGCGCCGGCTGCCCCGCTGCTGCCACCGCCCCGCGCCCGGTGAGTGGCCCCGCGGGGGCGCCACCGGCACCGGCACGGCTGAGAGGGGCGAGCTCGGCTGGACCGGACCGGAACGGGGGTCTCTTTGTCTGAGGAGGCTGGGGGGCGCCCGGCACGGAGCACCTGGGGCGGCGGCGAGAGCACGGTTCCCCGTTAGCCTGCAGCAGGCGGCGCCGCCGGGACCGGCACCGCGATAGGGATCGGCGTCTGCACCGGCACCGGCACCCGCACCGGCGGGGCGCGGAGCGGGGCGGGGCGTTGCCGGGCCTCTGCGCACCGGGACCGGCATCGGCATCGGGGGGACGCGGGGCGGGGCGGCGCTGCGCCTCCTGCGTGCCGGGATCGGGACATGGGATCGGGATCGGGACCGGGACCGCGCCCCCCCGCCAGGAGCCGCGCCCCGCCCCGGGGCCGCCGGCGCCACCGCGGCCGCCGGCTGGGAGAACAAGGGACGCCCGCGGCGGGCGGGGCGGCACCTGGGGCTCCGCGCCCCCTTCCCCCGCCGAGGCACCCCCGGTTCCCGGCGCTGCGCTGCGGTGCCTGCCCGGCTGCGGGGGGCTGCGGGGGCTGCCCGGCCCGGGGACGGTGCTGCCCTGTGCTGCCTGCTGTCCTGGAGTTAACAAATAAATAACCCCAACTCGCAGTTAGGAGGAGCCTGGAAAGGCTCAGCAATGAGTAAATTAATTACAGTCATGGTTTATGTCACATCCGCCGGGAGCACGGAGGGAGCCCGGGGCTTTCAGCGCCCCGGTCCCGGGAGTGAAATCGGGATTGATGCAGCTTTCCGCGGGATTCCGGAGTCGGGGACGGTGTTGCCGTCTTGGTTTGCCCCTGGGCTTTCACGGCTGGAAACCGAGGCAGGCTAAGATGTTTTTCCTTGCGCTTAGCTGCAGAGGTGTCGCTGTGCTCGGGACCCCCGTACCATGATCGCATCCCACAAAACCTGGGATCTGGGATCTGTGCCCTCCACAAGAGCCGCCTGGAAGACGAAGTACCTTCCCCCGGATGGTGAGTACGGCACGGTGGCTTGTCCTTTTCCCTTGGGGCTCAGCCTGCTGCGCTCACGCCCTTGCTCACTCTTGGGGAAGGAGAGGCCGGGAACAGGCCAGCCTGCATTTTTCACATTTCTTTCCGGATGAAGCTCGGGATTTGAGAAACAGAGACTTAGAAGCAGGCACAAAGCGGTAGGCAGCCAGGGGGGTGAGCAGAGAGGGCTGCCTCCATCTCCCTCTTGGTCCTTCCGAGTGGGAAGCTTAGGGAGAAAGGTTAAAATTTAACATGTAAGAAAGAAAACAGAGTGATACGCATGGAAGGGAAGATGCGGGGTCCTTGCTTCTCCCTGGCCTCGGCTCCTTGGAAGGGCTCCTTATCTCTTCCCGGTGCACAGACCCCGTAGGTGAGTTTAGTTGAGGGCTTTTGTCTGCAGCATCTGAGCTGTTTTGCAGGCGGACGGGCAGCTGCTTGCCCCAACCTGCAGCCGCTTGTCAGGAAACAGCCCTTCCCACCTCCCTCGCCGGTGGTGCCGGATGGGTTTCGGCAAAGGGGGAGGCTGAACCCCCCCTATTTGGGCTTTTTTTACTGTTGGCTTTGGTGTTTGCCATCCTTATGTGCTGGCAGCCGCTTATCTGGGCGCTGCTTCTTCACTGGCGTTTGGGCCAGCCCAGCCAAACGCTGGTTGGCACCAAAGCCTCCAAAAATGGGGTTTTTCAAAGCTTCCTCTGCCCAGCGGCTGCTGCTGCCAATGCCAGGATGGGGAACTCATCGCCTTTTATCTGGGCATTTGCCAGCACTTTGGAAATGCTCGATTTTGATGGCGCGCATGAAATTTTATGGCTAATTACAGGCTGGGAAGAAGTCCAGATTGATGGACTGACTTCGTCGGGACACATCTCCCTCCAGATGCTGCTTCTGCCTCTGTCCCAAGCACCTCCAGATGATTTTAGGGAAAAAACTGCATTAGTGGGGTTTTATTTGTGGGTTGTTGATTTTTTTCCTGCCTGCCAGAGAAGCCATTTGGCTGCCCGTGGTGGTGGCAGTGCTTGTGGCAGGCAAATGGGAAGGGGGCCCAGGGTCCCCAAGCAGGTCCCACTGGGACATAGCCCTTGCCAGCTGCTTTTCCTGTGGCAGAGGAGGACGCAGCCGTGGGAAAAAGCTCCTCAAGATGCTGTTTTCCTTCTGTGCAGCTCAGAAGGGCAAGGAACTGCTGCCCTGTCTGCTTTCAACTTTGGCTGCGTGACAAATAAAGGAAGTATTTGAGGGCAGTGGAGGGAGGTGACACTGGCACGGTCTGTCCGTCTGGTTTTGGTGATGCAAGCTGGCTTTGGCAGCTTTTCCAAGACAGGATCACAGGAAGTGGAGTGGCTTGGCGAGGGGCAGGGGTGGAATGTCCCCACTGGGGGGACAGATCTGGTCCTGCAGAGGACAGACAGATGCTACACCCTGAATTCTCATTGCTAGTTGTTGGCAACCAATCTCTGCCCCCGAAGGGATAACTTTTCTAATTAACGTAATTAACATTTTTAATAAAACTCATGCACTGTCTCCGCTGCACTGGTGTGGTGGCAGCAGCAGGGGGGAGGAGGAGGTGGGTTTGCTGAGCGAGACCAAAGGCTGTGTCCATCCTGGGCTCTCAGGTTGATACAGTGATGCTTTTCACTCTGTCTCAGGCCGTGGGCAGGACACGCTCATCACTGGGAGCAGAGTGGACACCTCTCCCCAGGCTCTTCTGCTGCCTGCAGTGGCTCACCATAAAATCCTCAGCGTGAGCTGGCTGGACACTGCAAACCCCCACAAGCTCTACCTGGCTCTCCAGGTGAGGAGCGCTGATCTGGCCACAGCTCGGGTGGGGAGAGTGTTTTTGGGGTGGTGGGAAGCATGCCCTGCACTCTGCTGGGCCATTCCTCAGTGGGAGCTGGCTGGTCCCCCCCATCACCGTAGCAGGTTTTCTCCTCGGCCCTGGTGCCGCATACCTTGAGCAGAGCTCCTGCCTGGGTGGGGTGGGCAGAGCATCTCCAGAAAGTTGGAAGGCATCAAAAAATGCCAGGGAACAGCCCAGAATAACATTTTCTGGCTCACTTCTGGGTCATGTAGGCAGGAGACCTCAAGGCAGAAGGGTGATAAGAAAATGCAGCGCTGTGAGATGGTGTTTGCCAGCAGGATGGAGGAGGAGGAAGGCTACTGTGGCCAGGGACAGTGTCAGGATGCCATGTACTGGTGTTGCTGCCACCAGTTCATTCCGGACTTTGGGCAAATAATTTAAATTCCCCTTCTTTGAAAAGAAGGAAAACACCTTCTTATCTCACACCAGCCTTGGTGAATTCCCTCCGGCAAAACCCTCCAGCAGTCTCAAATGTAGAGGCACTGTAGACCTGCGGCTTCTCCAGGAGGATGCTGCTGCCGCCTCCTTCCAAATTACTCTCAGAAATATTTGGCATGTACTGAGTATTCACCCCTCTCCTGGGGTGAGACGGGTTTCCCCGGCATCACTGGGCTGCGGGGCGATGCCATGGGCTCTGAGATAAGATAGACATAAGTAAGAAAAGGCACTTTTGAGCGGGGCAGGGAGCAATTCTGCGAGCTCGGTTGATCGGCAGGTCAGCTTTCCGAAAGCATCCATGCTGTAGTGTTTTTTTTACAACTGATTTATTTTTTTTCCCTGCAAGCCAGTGATAGATACATGGATACAGAAATCTGGGACCTTCTCTATATTCCTTTCTCTCCTTCCAGATTTCTTCTCTGTTTTTTTCGGAGCTGTGCTCCATCCCACGGGGCATGGTATCACCTGAGCCACGGCTACCAGTGAACAACTTCACATTCAACCCTGCCTGCAAGCCAGGGTTGTTTTTTTTTTAAGGCCATAAAGAGAAAAATATGTGATATTCAGTATAACTGCATGACCAAGATGAGGGAAGGAGTTATGTATGGGGAGAACTAAAAGCAACACTATAAATTCATCACGGCAGCTTCCCAACCCTGAAATCCCTTGGAGGGAGGGTTTCCCCAGGTCCTGCTGTCCTGTCCTCTGTGACCTCTTCCTCACTTGCTCTTCCTGGCCTGCCCGGTGAAATGCCGGCTGCCAGCACTGTGCCCACCACAATGTATGTGGTTGCTGCATCTCAGCTCTCCGTCCTGTTTCTTTTTGTGGACACAGGCCCTGCAGGAAACGGTGGGCGAGCTCTGGACCCCAACACCAGCCACGGAGGAGCTGCCGGCATCCCCCCATGAGCCAGCAGCTGCCACGTCGGTGCAGGCAGCCTCCACCATGAACCTAGAGAAAGCAGGTAAGGGGGAAGCCAGGATGCAGCAGCAGGTGCTCGGGAGGAGGGCTATGATGGGATGAGTGGCCGTTACCTGCCGGTGGGTACTGGGGGCACCTCTCCTCTTTCGGGGTGGACATAGACATGTGGCTGCACTCACTGGGGGGGATTGGGTCTTGGTAGAGATCAAACACCAGCCAGCTGTAGTGTGACACCAGGCGACTGATGAATTATTTAACTGGGTGAACAGAGCAGGTGAGCACCAGCAAACCCACCTCTCTTTCCTCCCTCTTAAGGAAAACGTAATGTTTGTGGCAATGCTTGCAGTCTGCATGGCTGCACCGTGGCAGGTGAATCCCCGTGGTTTCCCCTCTTTCTCTGTCAGTACCAAATTGTCCAGGCTTGTCAGAGCGCATCCCGGGAGCTGCTCCCAGCCTGGTCCCCGGCTGCATCCCTGAGCAACTCCTGGTGCGGGATGGCTGGTGGGACAGGGCAGGGATGCAGGAGGAAGGAAGTTTGTGTGGCAATGGTAATGGAGCACAGCCATGGAAATGGCTGCCTTTCCAAACAGGTTTCAAAGCATTTTGGAAAACAGGAGGGTCAGCATGCTGCACCTGCCTTGCTCGGACCCCGGGTCATCACCAGCGCGTCTGCCCAGTGGTCGATGTAACAAAGGCCTGGCTGGCACCTCCTCTCCCAAGGATGCTCTTGCAGGAGGAAGGTGGTGGAGCAAGGAGGGGCGTGGTATCCGAGCAGGATCACCCCTGCCCGGCAGTTTGGCTTGCAGGCGGGTGTCCTGGCTTTGAACCTGGCTCTGCTTTTGGTCCCAGCCTGGGATTAGCGTGGATGATGCGTGCAGACATGCGGTGTTTCCACAGGAGCCCTGGTGCCTCCTGTAATCTTGTCTTATCTCTGCACACTCCCCAAGGGGCGAGAGCTGGCATTCCTATTAACTTTAGGAGTTTTGGGGTGGGTTTTGTGTGTGTTGGGTTTAAAGGGAACCTCATGGTCCCCTGCCTGAGCTGGGCTGAGCTTTTGGCACAGAAAGAAAGAAAAGCCAGCACCGTCGGTGCTGTTTCAGGGTATCCAGCCCAAAGCAGGAAGACAAAATCCAGCGATCACTTCTGCAGACATTGCCGGATAAGTCCCATGGCACGCAGTCAACAGCAGAGCCACGGTTTGGTCCCAGCATTTAATTTTTCGCCTGTTCTGCTGGCTCTTTAACTCCTTTTAAAGGTAGAAAGTCTGAATCACAGACAAAAAAAGTCTTGCTTCTTGTATTCAGGACATTTCCCATAAAGCAGGCAGCATCTGCCCGCAGGCAGTGAAGCAATTCCCAGCATCACCTCCTGTCTTTAAAACCTTCAGGTTTCTGGTGGCAGTGGATGAAATCTATGGCAGGCAGGGAAGGGCACCAGGCAGCCGGGATCCTGGCCACTGGTTCGCCTGCTGCAGTGCCTCATCCCCACGTTGGGAATGAGTCAGGCCAGCTCATTGCTTCTTGGGAACTACCAAGTCATTTACGGATTCATTTGGTAGGCTCTGATGTACAGCCAGGTTGGCTTCTGTCAGCACCAGTGGCTCTATTAGCACAAAGAAAACAATGTTGAAAATAATACTAGGAAGGTTAGAAAGCTGACCGCACAAGGATTAGGCAATACAGCCATTCAGGGGACACATATAATTTTAATTCGGCTTCCATTATATTTGTGTGTAATGATGCAGTCTTTAATAACATGATCACATACTGGTTTTCCACCGGCACCTGCTCATTCACAAAAAGGATGCCGAGATGAATCAGAGCACCGTGGTGAAGGCAGTTGTTTTCTGAGTGAGGCAGCACCATCTCGGTGTGTGATGGGGCTGGGTCACAGTGCAGTGGCATGGGCAGGTGCTCTGTGTTATGGCCTGGGATGCTCTGCTGGCATCAGCAGATCCCTTCAGCTCCCACCCCCCCACAGGGGCTCACCTGGCTGGACCACCACTGTTAGCCTGGCTGGCCATGGTCAGCACCGTGATGCTCAGGATGCACCTCCTGGCACGTCACTGCTGTCTGTGGAACTTCTGCAAGTCCCGCTTCCCTCCATCCCATCTCCACTGCAGCCCCTGGGGATTCTTCCCATAGCTGGCATCCCGCTCCCCAGTGAGGTGGCCGGATCCTGACTGGCTTCATCTTTGCTCCCACTGCAGGAGGGAGGCTCTGCAGTGGGAAACGCACCATCCTGCCAGTGGCCCAGCCCTTCCCAGTGATCAAAAAGGTGATGGCCTCCATGGCGCATTTGCAGGAGGAGAAGCTGCAGCTGCAGGAGGAGCTGCTGGGGCTGCAGGAGAAGCTCGCTGCCCGGGACAATGACGAGCTCTCCCGCTCTCTCCAGCTGCAAGGCCAGGTATGGCGGGGACAGGGGGACACCAAGGGGTCCATTGGGGTCTCCAGCTTCAGGCTGTGGCTTGGCCAGATCTCCGTGGCTTGCAGTTAGTGACAGGCACGCTTGGAAGGAGCATAGGACCTCGATCATGGAACATCTTCTCTGCTTGGGTGCGTAGGGATGATCTGGGAGCCGGGTGCCGCTGAGCACTGCGGCCATCCCACCGGCCTCAGCTGCGCCTCCCTCGGGATGCTTGCAGCCCCCTGTTGACGTTACAGTGACACTGCGATAACACAGGTGAGGGCGTGCAGCTCCTTGGATGTGATGTGGCCAGGAGGCTTGGGCGTCGGGGTCGGAGCCCTGCAGCAAATCGTCCATCCTCCCAGCACAGGAATGCTGCCACAGGATAAGCTCGTTAGACCGACCCAGCAGATTAATTTTAGTGACTTTCGAGAGTCAGGAGGTGTAAAGTGAACGTGAAGGCACAGAGTTCTCTGCTGAAGGGGAGAGCGTTTTGGCTACTATAACCAGAAACACCCAAAAGCCATCTCCTGCGCCAGTACGGCCACATCCTCGGCGTGAGGACCTGGGTCGTCCCAGAGAGATTGAAATTCCAGCTGCTCATAAAGGGATTTGCATGTGGCTGTTGTGGAGCTGTTACAGTCAGGTTCTGCTTGTTTCACGGGTGTCAAAAAGGCGGAGGTAATTGTCCTGCATTTGGTTGGCATACTCTGCATGACACAAGCGTGAGCGCCGGCAGGATCTGGCCCTGCACTGGCCAGTTCAGCAGCAAGCAGAGCTGATGCTGGCCAGAGTGAAGCACTGACCTAAACTTCCAAAGCCTGGGGATGGCCAGGCCATGGCTTGAGCCGGATCCAGCTGTCAAGGAGTCCCTGTCACCTCTGGAGAGCAGGATGCAGCTGGAGATGCCTGAGCAGGTAGGGGATGGAGATGCATCAGCATTTTCGGACACAGGGAGCGGTGGGCAGGCTCTGGCATGTGTGTTAGCCAGCCGGGGTGGCAGCTTCCCTGTAACAAGCTGTGACTCTGTCTTCTCAGTCCCTCCTCTGTTTTAAAAATACTTTTAAAAAATCTCTTAATTACCTTACTGAATATGGAAGTGGGATTTTCCCACTCAAGCATGAGGCTGGTGCGCTTGGCTCACACTCAGCCCCCCAGCCAGAGTGGAGGAGCCCTGCTGTGGAGGGAGGGGGGTTCCTGACTATGGCAGGGAGCAGCTGCCTTCCCCAGCTCATGGCTGTAAGCGTGCGGAGCTTGCCCATGGAACCGCTGGCTGTGCCCTGCCAAGCGTACGGGGCCACACAGGAGGTGTTCACCTGCTGTGCTGCCATCCCTGCAAGGGCATGGCTTAATAACTTACCATAGTTAATTACAGCACCATGTCAGCACATCTGCATTTGTTATTAATCAGCAGTTACTAAATTATGGCCCATGGAGGCCCGGTTGCTTAGCAAAAGCCGGTTATTGGGATGGGGCAATAGCTTACCACATCAGGCAAGGGGTTTAGCGGTGTGGCGGCTTCTCAGCACGGGGAAACTGGGAGCTGGGCCAGGATCTGGGGGACAGTAGTGAAGCACGCAGCCAGGTCTGGCTCTCTCTGGGGTAAGTTTTGGGGGGTCGGTGATGCTCGCCCAGCAGCCATCAGTTTTTGGGCACAGGGACAAAGCACAGAGCAGGCAGGCAGGCAACCTCCATAACGTTGGCAAGCGGCATTGCCAATGTTAACTTGAATAAATGCAGACATATTTTTTTGGGACCCTCACTGGGGGAGGAAAGTGGGGAGGAAGGGAGAGACAGGAAGCGATGGCCCCTGCCCAAAAAAATCGAGGATGTCTGGTTTGGGAGGAGGGCAGCCTGGTCCCCATGAGATGGGCAGATGCCCAGATAGGGGTGGCTGGGGAGCCAGCCCTCAGACACATGGACTTCTTGAAGAGCTCCTGCTCCCTCTTTCTCCCAAGATAACTTTCCTAGAAAGAAAAATAGAGAAGGCAAAGCGAAGCTGTGTTGCAAGGTCAGGACGCGGCACTTCTGGCTCTTTAAACACAATTATGGATATGTTTGGTTTTTTCCTTCTCCAAAGATGATGCTATGTTTTTTTTTTTAATAATGGTTTCTGCTAGTGCTCAACATGGGCAAATTATACCCATGGTTGAACAAGGTCGAAGCAGGCCTTTCATTAACGCTCATTTTAATCAGCTCATGTGAATCAGGCGCTCAGAGCAAGGTGGAAAATTAAGGCATAATGAAGGTGCAAGCCAGACTGGACTTTGGTGGCTGGGGTGGCACCACGGGGTCTCCTCTGAAAAGGTGCTGAGATGCCTCCTGGTTAACCTTGCCTGTGTTAACAGGTTGAAACTCTGAAGGCGAAGCTGCTGGAGCAGGCACAGGAGATTGGCCGGCTGCGCTCAGAGCTGGTGAGCTGCCACTGGGGTTGGGCTGAGCCACCCTTGCCCCGAGGGATGCTGGAGCTGTGGGTCCCCAAGGAGGAAGGGGGAACATGAGGAGGGCATAGAAGTGCAAGTGGGAGGATTAAAATCTCCCCAGGGCTGCAGTTTGGACACTGCAAGCTGAGAGAGACGTTGAGGGATGAAAGTTTGTGGGCTTTTGTGTCCAACCTGATGTCATGATTGGTGGCCCTGGGGTGCAGCAGGCAAAGGCTCCCTGGCACCATCACCCTGGGCGAGGAAGCGAAAGCCCTTCTGGGGGCTGGAGCTCCCCTGGGGGCAGCAGGCTGGGGGTCCTTGGGGTACATCAGGCTTCCGTCCTCTCCCATCAGCAGGGTGGCACGGACGTGGAGAAGCACCGGGACCTGCTGGTAGCCGAGAATGAGTGCTTGCGGCAGGAGATGAAGGCATGCGAGGGAGAGCTGCAGGAGCTGCGGCGGCAGCAGCAGGTGCCATGCCAGGACTGCACCCACCTCCAGGTGAGTCAGCGATGGTGGCAGTGGTGGCAACATGGTGGTGGGCACCCATGGGTGATGTGGCCTCGGCTGTGCTGTTTTGGGGCCAGGAGAATGCTGGGCTGCAGGAGCGACTGTCCCAGATGCAGCGGGAGGCGGAGGAGACACGGGCCAAGCTGGTGGAGCTGGACCTGGAGGTGCAGCAGAAGACAAACCGCTTGGCCGAGGTGGAGCTGCGGCTCAAGGACTCCCTGGCCGAGAGAGCCGAGGAGGAGGAGCGGCTCAGCCGGCGGCTGCGGGACAGCCAGGAGACCATCGCCAGCCTCAAGTCCCAGCCCCAGCAGATAAAGGTGAGGACCACAGGGCTCTCCATCTCTCCTAGCCGGGCAAGGGGAGCTGGTCTAAGTGCCTAATGGTGCCCAGTGGGTTCCCTGCAAGTGCCACCCATCCCTCTGCCCTGATCACATCAGCGCAGCACCATGATTTCATAAATTAGCCACCCCGGGCCAATGCTGGCTCCATCCTGGGCCCCTCGGGTGCTGCTTCCCCAGTACACCCCATCTCTGGGTGCTTTTCCTCCCAGTACATCATCAAGACGGTGGAGGTGGAGTCAGCCAAGGTGAAGCAAGCCCTGTGCGAGAGCCAGTCCCGAAACCAGTACCTGCAGGAGCAGGTGGGGATGCAGAGGCAGGTGCTGAAGGAGATGGAGCGGCAGCTGCAGAGCTCCCACAAGACAGTGGCTCAGCTCCAAGCTCAGGTCTGAGTGCAATGGGTGTAAATCAGAAATCACCCTGCCCGGCTCCACCACGGTTCCTGCCTGCATGGTGCTCGCCGGGTGATGCGGTGTGGCAGCAGGTGGTCACCAGCTCAGTGTTACCCCCGCACTCCTCTCCCAGATCATGATGTACGAGGCTGAGCTGGAGCGAGCCCACGGGCAGATGCTGGAGGAGATGCAGGCCATGGAGGAGGAGAAGAACCGTGCCATCGAAGAGGCGTTTTCCCGTGCCCAAGTGGAGATGAAGGCGGTGCATGAAAACCTGGCAGGTGAGGAGGCGGTGGGGGCTCGCAGGGTCACCCGGCTGGTGTTGGGGGGTTGTGCCACCTGGCCCTCACCCCATCTTGTGCCTGCAGGTGTCCGGACCAACCTGCTGACGCTGCAGCCAGCGCTGCGTACCCTCACCCACGACTACAACAGCCTGAAGCGTCAGGTGCGCGACTTCCCCCTGCTCCTCCAGGAGGCACTGCAGAGCACCCGGGCCGAGGTGAGCCCCCTGGGACCACCACCCCAGCTCTTCCCCATGTGGGGTGAGGATGCTGGGGGCGTCACTGAGCTGCTGCTCTCCACCCCCCCAGATCAACCAGGCCATCGAGGATGTGCACAGTACCAACCGGGAGCTGCTGCGCAAGTACCGGCGGGAGCTGCAGCTCCGCAAGAAGTGTCACAACGAGCTGGTGCGGCTGAAAGGTGTGCGGGGGGGTGGCAGGTCCCATCACAGGAGAGTGTCCCTGAGGGGGGCCAGGACAGACAGGGGAGCATCACCCCACTGCACCCCAGCATCATGGCTTGGGTGCTTCACATCTCCATAAGATGTTGAGGTCAGCGATGGGATGCTTCGGTCAGCAGCGGGGTACAGCGTTCAGTCCGCCCGGTGTTTGACAGTGACTGGGGGTAGCAGTAGGATGCACCATGGCTGACACCATCTCTGCATCCCCCTGCCCAAGGAAACATCCGTGTTTTTGGGCGAGTCCGCCCCATCACAAAGGAAGATGGTGAGGGCCCAGAGGCAGCCAATGTGGTGACCTTCGACGCCGATGATGATGCCGTCCTGCACCTCCTGCACAAGGGGAAGCAGGTGTCCTTCGAGCTGGATAAGGTCTTCCCCCCACAAGCGGCCCAGGAGGAGGTGGGTGCTGCCGTCCCACTGGGACGGAAGCGCTGCTGGCGTGAGGAGGGGGGACACAGCCAACTTCTCCTGATGCTCCCCGGTCCCCCCCAGGTGTTTCAGGAGGTTCAAGCCCTGGTCACCTCCTGCATCGACGGCTACAATGTCTGCATCTTTGCCTACGGGCAGACAGGGGCAGGAAAAACCTACACGATGGAGGTGAATTTGCCTGGCTTTCCTTCCCTCTTCTTCCTCGGCTTCCCATGCCGTGGTGCCCAGTCTTGGCACTGTCCCTAAACCAGGCTGGTGGCCAGCTCAGACCTGGGATGCACCAGTGATGGTCACTGCTGCTGCCAAGGGGTTTGTGCAGCCCTCTGTGACACACCCGGGACTTTGCTCCTGCTCAGAAAAAAATGCAGAATAAAATGCAAGAGAGTGTTCCCCCCCCCCCCCCCCCTTCTCACCCTAATCCATCAGGGAACAGCAGCAAACCCAGGGATCAACCAGCGAGCCCTGCAGCTTCTCTTCTCGGAGGTGCAGGGCAAGGTGGCCGACTGGGACTACGCCATCAGTGTCAGCGCTGCCGAGATTTACAATGAGGCACTCAGGTACAGGGAGGGGGGAAAAGCTTTCTGGTGGGGTGAGTAGAACTGCTGGGGAGCCAGCATCAGTGAGCATCACCCCACGCAGCTCTCCTCCTGCCTTGGCTACACATCTTGTTTCCAGGGCCTTGGGCGCTGGATTTGGCCATGCAAGGATTTATTTTAAATTTTTTTTCAGTGCATGCTGCCCTTTCAAAACACTGTCCCTTGAGTTCTGTTACTTACACAGGCTCCCGGCCCTGCCATCGATCCCGCTCCCTCAGCCCTGATATAGCGGCCAGGGTGTCCCCTCTCCTCCCTGCCCCTGCCTCCCTGGACGTTATATTTAGAAATTACTAACTGGGAGCTGGGATCATGAAAAATATTTTCCTTCTCTGCCCAGCCACAGGCAGGAGCAGCCAGGAGGAGACTGGGTGCATGGATAAATGGGGGCTGGGAATGGCAATAAAGAGCAGGGGTGGGACTGTGGTCCGGGTTGGGTGGGAGTGAGCATGTGGGGATCTGGCGGGAGACGGAGAGCCGAGGTCTATACAAAGGATATGCAGCATCCCCAGGAGGAGAGGGCTGCTCTGGCAGCCTTGGCACGCAGCCCTGAGCCACAGCAGTGATGCTGTGCCAGAGGGAAGCTGGCGCCCATCATCCCCCTGTTGGGTGGGATGGTGACGGGTACCCCTTTGCCCAGGGACTTGCTGGGGAAGGAGCCGCAGGAGAAGCTGGAGATCAAGCTGTGCCCCGACGGCAGCGGGCAGCTCTACGTGCCCGGGCTGACTGAGTTCAGGGTGCAGAGCGTGGAGGACATCAACAAGGTGCGAGGAGATGGGGGTGGCGGGAGCAGGAGGGTAGCACCGGGGGCGAAGTGAATTAGGGAGGGGTCTCTGGTGCATGACCCTGGATTCGGGAGTATTGCTGAAGAACCAGGGAGCGACAGAGACCAAAACAGGTCCCCAGGTGCGATGTGATGGTCACTGTCCCATGGGGTGAGCCACAGGAGGTTAAAAATAAAAGCATGGGGTCTGAGTGGCTTCCAGGGGATTAGCAGGGTGCCAGCTGTCACCGCAGTGCCCTGCCTGTCACCCTCTGCCTTCAGTGCATCACCCAGGCTGAGACCTGACAGTGGCCATCACCCTGATGGACCAGGCACCTCGTGGGGGACTGTCACTTGGGTGACATCCCCAGGGGTCCCCGGATCATGTGGGGTTTGTGGTGGGTTGGGGGCACGCTGGCCTCACCCCCCCACCTGCCCGGGCTCCCACAGGTCTTTGAGATTGGCCACGTCAACCGGGCGACAGAGTGCACCAACCTGAATGAACACAGCTCCCGCTCCCATGCCCTCCTCATCGTCACCGTCCGTGGCCTTGACCGCAGCACAGGGCTCCGCACCACAGGTGGGTGTCACATGGCAAGCTCCTCACCAGGGCGTCTGGGCGGCGGCATGCCCAGGGTGTGTGGGGCTGGGCACTGATGCCAACTGGGGGAATTTGGCTGTGTGTCCCCAGGGAAGCTGAACCTGGTGGACCTGGCAGGATCGGAGCGGGTCGGGCGGTCGGGCGCGGAGGGCAGACGGCTCCGCGAGGCGCAACACATCAACAAGTCCCTGTCAGCACTGGGTGATGTCATTTATGCCCTGCGGTCCCGGCAGGGCCACGTGCCCTTCCGCAACTCCAAGCTGACCTACCTGCTGCAGGACTCACTCAGTGGTGACAGCAAGACCCTCATGATGGTGCAGGTAGGGGCTGAGCACCTGGTGCCCGTCAGCATCCCTGTGGACAGTCGTGTGGTTTTTCGGATGGGTTTGGTCCCTGCTCACCCTAGTGCTGGGGCAGGCGGCGGGGGGATGCTGGAAGCAGGAGCTGGGCTGGGACCAGGGGACTGGGCTTGCATGTGGGGACATCATCTGGTCTGCAACCGCAGTGCCAGGGGCAGCACTGTCCCCATCTGTGTGCCCCAGATGAGGATGAGGGATGAAATCGGAGGTCCACGATCCTCCCCTCCCTGCATCATGGATGCCATCCCTATGGGCGCTATGTCCTTGCATGTTGGCATCTTCCCATCCTCTCTCTTGCTGGGACGATCTTATCCTCTGGCAGCTCTTCCATCCCTGCTCTGTGACACCCCCTCCCCCCACGCTGCCTGTGCCTGCACCGAGTCCCCTTGGTGGGGGGGTGCCCAAGCCCCTGCCACCTGTTGCAGCTTTTCCCAGCTGTTCTTGCGCCAAGGCAGTTAGTGACAGGGGATCCAGCTGGCTCAGAGACTGGCCTGGGTGCAGATGGATGGGGCTATCCTGGGAGTGGCAGGTTAATAATAGCATCTCACCGGCCTGGCGCCAGCATGTTTGCTGGGGCGGGGGGAGCCCTGGGGGTGTGCATGCAGCCAGCAGGGTGACTTTCTGCCCTCTCCTACCTGACCACAGGTCTCCCCCGCTGAGAAAAACACCAGCGAGACACTGTGCTCCCTGAAGTTTGCTGAGAGGGTTCGCTCCGTGGAGCTGGGTCCTGTCTCCCGGAAGGCTGAGCTGGCCTCCTGGCCCAGCCAGGAGCAGCTGGAGGTAACTGAGGGGCCACTGGTGCCCTTCCTCTTCCCCCTCACCCCAGGGGGGTCCCCTGTTTTGCCCCCACACATGGTTCCCAGGGCTGTTTGCTGTTGGGTGTCCCCCTGGAGCTGCCACCGTTGGGGAGCGTCACCCAGTGGGATGCAGGCTGTCCCCAGCAGCATCCCACTGATGCTGACACCTTGGCTCTTCCAAGCCCTGTTTTGCAGCAGCCCTGTGGTACCCCCAGAGCATATTTGGACACCACGACCCACGGAGGCACGATCTGCCCATGAGCCTGTCCCTGTCCCTTCCCTCTGGGGACTGGTGTGGCCTGACCCTGGGGCTGTGCCCCTTCTCCCCCCAGGGTGACTCGCCAGGGACCGCAGCACCCTCTGGCCGGGGCCACACATCCCCCAGCCCAGGGCAGCTCTCTGGCCGCGCCGCCTCTATCCGCAGGAAGCTCCAGACCTCAGGTGGGTGGTGAGGCACTGCAGCCCTACTCCACACCCCAGGTGCCCAGCTGGGGTCTCTATGTCAGAGGAGGCTCCTGCCGCCAGCCTTGTGCCAGCCAGATGCTGGCAGGCAAAGCCTGCATGGGGGAGCTAGCTGATTTGTAATCAGCTCATTAGCTAATGGCTAATTAGCCATCAGGAGCCTGGTTAGCACTTCCCCAAGAGCGCCCTAGTGCAAAGCTGCTGTCGTCGGCTTGGGGTGCACAGGGGGAGTGATGCTGCAGGGCAGCAGCTGTGCCCCCAGGCTGAACCTCTTTCCCTTTCGATTTCAGCCTGAATTAGGGGCAGCCATGGCTGCCAGGTGAGTGTCTGCGGCCGGGAGCCGGTGGAGGGCTCTGCTTTGGCCCTGCTTCCCAGGCAGGGGTGCCAGGCTGTGCTGCTAACGAGGATGCTCATGGGGATGCTTGCAGTGCCAGCTCAACGCAGCAATGCCACTGGATGCAGCTGAAGCAGTGATGGCCATGCCCCCTGCCCAGTGTGACCCACACATGTCTCCCCCCACAGGGAAGCTGAGGGCAGTCCCCATGTGACAAGTGCCAGCCCTGGCACCAAACCCATTGCAGGACGCGGCTCCTCACGGTGCTACAGAGAGCTGACTGCTAGAAGACACAAAGGCTTCAGTGCCATTCCCTCTCCCACCAGGACCTGTGACCAGAGGGTGACAGCACCTCTCACCATGAACAGCATGGGGCCGGGGTCTCCCAGCAGCCAGACCCCCATCTCAGGGTGGGGGACAGTGGTGCTGGGCAGGGATCTGCCCTGTCAGACACTCAGCTCTGTGACTTTTTATTTTTGCTGGATGGATGTTTTTAGCCAGCGCGGGGAGGTGCTAGGTGCTCCCTCTGTCTCTCCAGCTTTGTTTTTACAACAGTAGAGGTACATGGCTGGAGGGGGGGCTGGAGCCAAGAGAGACCCTGGACCTGTCTCTGCTACCCCCACGGGAGCAGCCTGGCCCCAGCTCCCCCAAGATTGCGTCTAGGCAGCTGCCCTATGTCTTTTGGAGCAGCACTTCCTCCATTTTAAGCTAGAAAAAATCCCAGCAGCTCCTTTTCCCATAGGTTTCTCAAGCCCTGTTGTTGCATAAAGGCACCCCAGTGCCGTACGTGAGCCAAGCTGCTGTTTCATCGTGGTGCCAGTGCTGCCAGGGCCCCACGCTGGCCACCCCAGCACAGAGGGAGAGTGGTTGCGGGGCCGCCTGTTTTACACAGCACCAGGGTGGATTTAGCAGTATCAAATGAAGCTATTCTAAAGTTATTTACCAGTTGTCTTGTCAAGAGAGATCACTGTGGTCAAGATGAAAGTGTTTGAAATATTTATACCCTGTTTACATGGTCTTGGAATGGAAAACAAAAAAACCAAACCTCCAGCCCAAACACCTGTTGGCTTATGTGTTGGGACAGTGGCTGGCAGGGGGACGGAGGAGACAGCACTCCCCCCTGCACCTCTGAGCACCCACCTGCGGGTACACTTCCTCCTGCTGCAAATAACCAATTGGATGCACTGATTGCTCCTTCCCACCGCAGCCCTCTCCTCTCACTCTTCCACAGCATATTCTATTTAAGAAAAAAAAAAGGGGGAAAAATAAATTTAGCCTTTTGTAAGATTAGATGTTTCTATGTATTTTAATAATTAAAAAAATCCCGTTTTGTAAAAAAACTTATTTTAAATAAACTGTTAAAGCCAGTCCTCCTGCACTACTGTTATTTCCCTGCAGCAGGTTTGAGCCCCGCTCAGGGCAGGTGCTCCCTCCTTGCACCACTTGCACATTGTCTCTCCCAGGGCTGGATAAGCCCATTAAATCCCTCCTCTTGCAGCTGTCTGTGGGCAAGCCGGGCAGGGCAGGCCCCCAGATCGTAGCTATGGGCATCCCTTAATTAGCAGGAGATTGAGCTGTTAAACCGTAAGTAAGCCTCAGCACTGTCGTGTCTTGCTCGGTCTCATGCTTCTCCCCCCTGTGGGCTGTTCGGGGCTGGAGGCAGGCAAAGCCTTTTCACCCCTCAGTCTGGTCCAGGCACAACATTATCACCAGAGAGGCCCCGGGTGAGGCAGCAAGTGGCTGCAGTGTAGGCAGGACATGCACCATGAGTTCCCTGGTGCTCGAAGCAGGCAGTATCCTCAGCCCCGATCATGCTGTCCTGCAATGGCACATTGCCAGGGCCTCTTCCTGTGTGAGCCACCATCAGAGCCACATCCTCCAGAGCCATGGAGCAGAGCAGAACACTCCCCTTTGTTCCTAAAACATGACCCTGTTTGGATGAATTATCAGCGAGGTAGGGAGTGGCTTTAGATTTCTTCCTAGCCCTACAGTCTCCTACATTCCCAAACAGCAGCACCTGGCTCAAGAGCTCACAGAAAATCACGTAGACAAAGCACTGCACACCTGTGTGCCACTATGTCAGGCAGGGGAAGAGATCTGCATCAGGCCAGGGAAGGGACAAGCCACAAATAATGACATTGCTCTTTGGGCTGGGAACTACCCAGCAGGGTGAAACCTCCCCCAGGGTTTCAGCAAGCCACCGGGCAAGTGCAGTTTCTCTGACTTGCTCACCACCTCTCCAACTTGCTCACCACCTCCCCTTACTCACCACAGCCTCCCAGCAGGAAGGGTGAGAACAGCCAGCTTCTCTGTGGGACACACAGGGAACAGAGCCCTGCTTTCACTGGACGCTCCAAGCTAGGAGCTGTGCCTAGGTGAACAGTACTTCAAGAGATTCAGGCATTTAACACAACTTTTTTTAAAAAGTTACAAATCTTTTAATAAAATTCATTATAAGTTACAGTTTCCCAGAGAACAGGCTCCAGTGTATAAAATGGGAGAGAGGCTGGGCAGAGCAGGGGAAGCACCAACAGGAACCTCTTTCCCCACAGGAAAGAAAAAAGAGGACAGAAAGGTTCTGACAGACATTTATTGGGGAAAAAAAAACCCAAACCTCTAAGAGTGGTCCAGTGGATGTAGGAAGACATTAGTCCATGTCACTCTGTTCTTCCACCCTCCCACATACCCCCAAAGGCAAACACATACAACAAGTCCTGTTTAAGTCACGTATTTTAACAGATCCAGGTAGACCTCAGTTCCCAGCAACAGTCTGAAGATATTAATCTTCTGTGGCCCAGGGTGCCAGCAGGGATTTTTAAGCGAAGAGACAGCCTCCTCTCAATAGAGGTCCTTGAAACTACACCGGGCACAGTAGCACAGTGTCCTGGCTCGTGTTTGAAGCAGCAAGCTAAAGGGGCCAGTCCCATACAGCAGTTGAAGAAGTCCCTTCTGCAGGGAAAGGGCACTCCACCCCACAGCAGGCTTTTGTGGGGTGGACACTGCAATCCTCAGTACACTGCACAAAGACAGCAGGGCCAGCCGGCCCCAGCCCACAGAGCCAAGCAACAAGAACCAGCAGCACACACGGGTGAAGCAGGGGTGACAGGAGGTCTGGAGCACTCCCGTCAGGGAAAGGCCAGCACACAGAGACAGAGCAGCGGAGAGCCTGATGCTGAGATGAAGAGCTGAAATGAAGCTGCTTCCCTACAGGGGCTTTGCAGGGCCCTCTGCCAGCCAGGTCCTCTCACACAGCACAGGCATCTCTCCACTCAGGTCCTCCATCCAGCCCATAAGGCACTGGGGCTGGGCAGGCAACCAGCCAGCGAGATTCCACTTCCCTACTGTGCTGTTGGGGGAAGATGGACACATGAAGAGAGGTGAAATCCAGCCACACCAAGAGCAGAGGGGAGCTTGGCCACCTGTGTTTGCACATGAGGAGGTGGTGGCTGTCACTCCAGGACAGCCATGAGGAGATGCAGTTCCCGAAAGGCACTACCATGGCGGCCACTGAGCCCAGACTTGTTCTTGACAATGTTGCTGATGTTTTTCAGCTGCTTGTAGCATAGCTTGCATTTATGGAGCCTGCAAAAAAGACAGCAGACCCAGCATGAATCCTCAGCTGCTTAAGAGATGTGCTTGTTTCTGAAGTGCCAAAGATGCAACTCAAGCAGGAGAGAAAACACAAGCCGTGCAAATGGCCTGGAAGAGGCTGAAATGTGACCATGGCTCTGCAGAAACACCATGTATTCAGCCCACATCCTGACACAGGAGAATGGCATCCACATAAGGGCTCTTTCACTCCTCCTTTCCCCTTTGGCAGTAAAGTCCAGGGAGGAAGAAGGTGCTGGTTTTTGGAGGGCCAATTCTCAGAGCAGAGCTATGCAGGGCCCAGCTGACAACTCATGTGTCTTGTGAGATAGAGGGTGAAGCCACAGGGTGGTTTTTACTCCTGACATACTCACACTTTGTTTAGGTATGACTCAATACACAGTGACAGAGGGGAAAATAAGTCCTTTGTCTTTTTCTCTGAGCAGGTTTGGTGTTTGCAGACAAAAGGGAAGGCAAGCCCAGTCTAGTATCAAAGCCTCGATGGCAAGGAGCAGAGCTCACCCAAGAGAAAGGTTGGTTCAAAAACGAAGCAAGTGGAGGTAAGTGCCTCACCGTTCCTCTCTGGTGATGTCCACTCCGACAGAAGGTGGTGCAGCAAGGATGTCTGTGATCAGTGGCAGGAACCTCTGGAGAATGAGTTTCAGGGAGGTGCAGCCAGTCTGCACATAACTGAAAGACAAACAGAATCGGGTCCCACTTGTATTTCATTCCTTTCCTCCCAGCATAAAGCCCTCACTCACATCCAGTCACTGGGGATAATCTACTCAAATGACACCCCATCCACCACCTGTAATCTGGTAAGAAGAGCAACAGCCAAGTACCAACACACCCTTGGTTCGAGTCAAGACTGACAAAGTGAGCCCTTTCAAAAGGTCCTGGCATATACCCTGCTAAGTGGGACCTTTCTGCTCAAGAGCCCAAGTTGGCCAGACCCTCTCTTCTGGTATGAAGAAAAGGCAGAAACTCCATCTTAAGAGAGGGGCTGCATTTTTTTGCCACCCAATGATGAGGTTCAAAGAAATCTTCCAAGTGACTCCAAGGTTGTTGCAGGAATTCATTCCCCTTGTCCCAAGTGGACAGTTTCATTCCCACCAGTCCACAGAGCCCACTTGTTCTACATTGATTTGACCCCTCCTGGCTGCCAGATCTGCCTTCAGTCCAACACACCTACGCCAAATCTCAGTATCCTGCTCTTCTTGCCCATGCATACTTTCCATATCTTTTCCCACACACACTTGGCAACTCCATCGCTCTTTTCCAGGCATCGTATCAGCATTATACTGTATCTGCTGTGATTTTTCAGGATTTTCTTTAAGCTGCAAAATATCCAGTGGACCTCTCCTATGAATATCCACCCCTTTTCCCCCCAAGCACACCATGCTCTTGGGGCCTCACCTTTCATATTTACTTTGGAGTAGTTTCTCTATCTGCGGCAGGACTATAGTACACAAATCCAGCTTCCAGAGAGACCTGAAAAGGACACATTCTGAGACTGGAGACTGAAGCTTTACAAGGCTGAGTCGACACAAGTAATGCTTCCTAGCAAAAAAGCTCAGGCAGCAACACTCAAGTTTACTGAGCAAGTTCACTGACTCCCCCTTGTGATAGAAAGTGGCAGGTTCTGACATATTTTACTGACTTAGCAGAATTGCTTTATGAAGCCCTAAGGCCTTGATTTTCCTTGCGAGACATCACTTGCCTACAGAAAAGGCCCCATACAACTCCAGCAGTTACTGGCACTGCAGACTTTGAAGATCTGACTACAAGCACATGCATTTCACGCTGCCATGGCCCACTGGACACGAGGCAGGTACAATGCAGCGCTCCTGACACCCAGCCAGATGGCTCTCAAGTATCCCAGGGGCTGCCCCCACCCAGGACTCACGCTTTTTGGTTGACAATATTCAAGAGGTCCACAACAACAGACAGATCATTGATCGCCACTGCAGAGTCCACAGAGTTCTGAGAGAGAAGGGGAAGAAGAAGTCGTCTCTTGCAAAGCTCAAACTGGCTAGACTAAAGCAATTAATATCAAGTGCCGCTTTTCAAAAACAAGGTAGAGGAAACGTGGAGTTGGCTAGGGAAGAGAAGATAACTCTCGCATGAGAAAGTTTTCTCTATGTTTCTTTGTGACCATTCAAGAGCAGGTGGGACACAGCAGCACTCTGTGGTGCACCCCCTGGGAAAGGGGTGCCACCCCTCACAAAAGCTGTGAGACCCTGCATTTTATGTAAGATGCAGAATTGGCCCCAGACAAGGCAAAAGAGCTGCTCAGCTGCTCCCTGCATGAGCCTCAGGTATCTCCACATCCTTGCCTTGATGTCACCGGTGCTCCACACAGCCCGCACAGTGTCCAGATTCTTGTGGCGGCTGGCGAGTACAACACACATGGTCTCATGGCCTTTCCTGATCTGCGACATGGCTTCCTCATCCACGAGCTCAGTCTGGCTTTGGTTTTTCACAGCCTGAAAGTACAGACACCAATGGAGGAGTGGTAACAGAGCAGGATAGCACAGAAGGGCAGGAGTTTTAGGTGACAGCTAATTTCTGGCCTAGGTGAGAGCTAATTTTGGTGTACAGAGGGACAGGAAATACTGACTTCCTTGCAGATTGTTTTATAAACATTTTGAAATGGAAATGCTCAATTTGTTTGCATCTCAGCCTCTTCTACTGCATCAACCACAAACACATTTGAAGCTTTGGAAAAACTCTCAAAATTGAAAAAAGTGAATTAAAAGTAAGCTTTCAAAACCAGTATGTTTTGATGAAGAAATGTTTCCATGCAAACCCTGTTTTTTTCACGTGAAATGTTCATCTCAAATCAAGAAATTTTATTACAAGGCATAAATCTTCCACAATTTATTAGACTCTCAATTTGATTCCCGCCCACACCATGCTGGAATCTCTCTTCTGCTCATATTTAGAGTTTGGGATCATGAGCATGCTCTCGTCCTTCTCCCTTTTTGGGACAGGGAATACCTTCCTGAGCAAGGCCAAGAGGCCTCCGAGACACAAGAGGGAAAGACTCTTGAAATAATTATGTATGTGTAATGGCAGACACCAATTTTCTAAATTAATCACTGTCTAGCATGTGGAATTGTTCAGTGTCTTTGTCTCGTCCCCTGCTCTCTGCTTTCATAACACATTCTTTGTGAGCATGGATCAACGCTGCTGTGTTCGCATCAGCCTGCTGTCAATTGCAATGGGGACTGGGTCCAGCAACCCCAAGGTGCTAATTCCACAGGAACTGCAAGACAAAGCAGGTGGGAGGCAGGAGAAGCACCAAGTGAGCAGAGGAAAAGGAGGAGGCAACATGTTCTCATTCAGTACTGAGGACTGCAGGCTGCAGAAAGCACTTAAGACACTCTTCTGCACCTCAGAGAACCCCCTTTCTGATGCCACCCAACACAGACACCAGAGACACTTACTGGTAGAAAGTCAGAGGCCTTCAGGCCAATGGGCTCATTCCTGGCTGCAGGAATCACCGACGGCTCTGTTCTGGTCAAAGGAGTTGAGGAGGCAACAGGTGGCCTCTGAACCGGATCAGGCTACAGGAGAAATTGGGATAAAAGCTCTAGCAGCAACAATCTGTCCGTAGTCTGATATCCTTTTTTCCTGACCCGCTTCCCTCTCACAGCAGGGTCTTAATGCAGAAGCAGTCTCCAGTTTGCTAGCATAGTTTAAGAGGCAATAAAGTATCTCTCAGGTAAACACCAAGATGCAAGTAAGGTTTGCAAATAACATGGAGATGCCCCAGCAGAAGTGCCAAGTGCTGTTGTTATCAGCATCTAAAATTAGGGCAAGCGGGCCATGGCCAGCCTGAAGGAGAAGAGAAGAATTCTAAAGAAGCCAGTATAATGTATCCTGGCCCATCGGCTGCTTGTGATTTTGGCTACAAAATAGCCCCAGTTCAAGCACTTGCAGAAATCTGGCACTTGGTTCTCTTCAGAGTGCCCCAATTTTGAGATGCAAGGAGAAACACCACTGCAAGTGCAAGAAACAAACAAAAGCAATAGAGCCATCACCTGTTGGAGGCTTGGCCTTCGATTCTACTGCTCAGGCAAGACACATGGCAGGACAAAGGCTGGAGCTGCACTTTTACTGCTCTTCAGTAAAGAAATCAGCTTGATTAGAAATCATAAAGTCTCCAGCACTCCCATATCTTTCACAGCGGGAATGTGAACAGCTATTAACAGATCATACAGTACGTACAAGTTCTTGCTTTGGCAACGGGGTCTGGACATCTGCAGCTTGGCTGGACTTCACTGCTTCCTTTGCAGTTACGGGCTCTACCAAGATAGAAAGAAGTGGGAAAGCAGAAACTGATTATTCATTTCAAGAGACACTGTGAGCAAAGGTTCTGTATAGCTAGACTACAAGTAGTCATTTCTGCACACATGCAGCTCTCCCTCTTTCGAGGGCCATTAACCCCATTCCCACCAAGAGTCATTTTCATACCATCCTCAGGAGGGGCTGGAAAGGGCTCATTGTTTTGAGGAGGAGTTCGACCTACAGAAAGAGAGAAAAAAATAAATAAATGAAGGAGCATCCAAGGCTACAGATTAGTGATAGGTCAACATTAGAGCTGGGAGATCTCCAACAACTCCACAGATTAGGGCAATCAGTGATACAGCAAGCAGAGTTATCTCCTTCAGACCCTGATGCTATTGTTGAGTTTCGCCAAAGACTTTCAGCCTTCATGGATGTGAGGGACAAAACTGACCTGTGTAGTTCACTGCTGCTGTAGAGGTGTGAAGCACAAGAAAAGGCACTGTCACAACAAATTATATTAGAAAAAAATTCACCTCCCACTAAATTGATTTATATAAGTAAATCAAAATAATGACCATTAATTCCTTAGAGTATCTCATTTTTCTCACGTACATAAATATAAGATACAGGCATTGCACTATGCCTCCTAAACAACAATCTCTACTTTAAAAAAACATCTTGCCTTTTGTTCTTTAATGGAGGCTGCTGATTTTATACATATCAAAATTCTAAGTTAATAACAGTAGTCCTTTCTAATCAGGACAGGAAGGCAACATGCTTACAATGGAGATCTGGATTTTGAGCCAGGCTTTGACCAGACATCACTTCACCCTAGTAAAGGTGCCACCTTCCAGCAGTTTACCAACATGATCTGTGATTCAGAGTCCAAGCACAGAATATTAAATAAATTTTCTAAACTCTCCCAGTCATGGGTGAAGCCTCTATCATAGTAAGCCAAAGCTCACCTCTACGGAACCAGTTTAGCACCTACAGCTCTAATCCAAACAACATTCAAAAGCACAATAAACCCTGGTACTGACAGATAGCGTTCTTGGGCTGGAAGATCTCTTTGTAATCCTCCGGGTTCTGGATCTCAGCCTTTGATTCCTTCTCATCCCGGTCATCTTCACTGCTGGGACTGCGCCTCTCGCTCTCTGAGTTGAACTTCACTCTGCTGTGGAAAAAGAGATGCTGTCAAGGGCAAGTCATATGGACTCTGTCAGAGAGAGCAAGAGCACTAAATTCCTTGTACATTTCCTTAAAATCTTGAAATTCAACAAGCCAGAAGATTCCCTTACCTTTGTGGCTTGCTGCAGCTAGTTGAGGGCCTGTCATAGATGCGGCGAAGGGAGGATCCCGTGGCAGTAGGCAGCACAAGAGGCTCGTCATCCCTGATCAGTCCATGAGGAATGGAACCCGACTTTGTGACTCTGCTGAGATCCACAACGAAGGAAGAGACTGTGCTTTGCGCAAAGGAAACTCCTATCTGCAGAAGCAAAAGATCAAGGTAGTTCACCAGGGAGCAGGGTGCATGCCAGCCTTTTTGAGAACAGGCATGATGGAATGACCCTGAGCAACTGTGCTTGATAATTTCTCAGTTCAGTGCTTTGTTTTTTTCAATTTGAAGCTGCCAATGTTTTATGAAAGGCTATGATAAAACTTTTGCCAAGTATAGTTTCTAAATACTGGTCAAACCAAGCCCCAGTTCTTTGCTCCCGAAGCCAAAGAGAGATGAAGTGGAGCACAAGGCTGCTGAAAGCAAAAGCACATAAGCTCTAAGTGCTGGGCACATCGCAAGCCCTGGCCACTTATAGTTGGACATAAGCTTAAAGATCAGAAAGCCTGCAAGGAGGCAGAAGGATTTTATCTCATGTTTTGCAGCTGCCTCCCCCAGTCCTCAGGAGCAGTGGCTTACCAACTGGTTGTTGCAGATAGATAGGTCAGCTACTTTTCCCCAGTTCACCAAGACCACATCAAAACAGCGCTCTGGCTCCCAGCCGTACACATGCAGCGAATCCTGGAAGCCACTATACAAGCAGCAGCCATCTGGGTTGAAGAGCACACACCTGGGAGGAAGGCAGGTGGAGAATTAGGCACAGCTTCCCAACCTTGCTCAGTCCCACAAGGACCCCAGGGCTGTGTCCCTAACTTCACTGAACACCTCCAGCCCCGTTTCTAACAATGAGCCTACCGATCTGGTGTTTACTTGTGCAACATCTCCAGCAGCCCAAACTTCTCCCCAGCAAAGTCTGGGGATTTCCTGAAAAGAGGAAATACTCCCTTCACCCCCACTTTAGTCTCTGCCTAGTACACTGCAGTAGGAATTTAATATACCTGATAGGAGTAGCCTCCTCTTCAATACAGCTCACAATTTGAAACTTCTCCAAGTCCCAGAACCGAACAGTCCTGTACACACAACAGAACAAAAATCATCGCTCATCCCTCTAGAAATCTGCTGTAGGATTCAGTATTGAAATATGTTAATAGCTAGAATGACTTTCGCTGTTGTGCACATATGTGCAACCTACACAGAAGGCTAGTCTAGCTAAGATCCATGAATCCGGCCATAGATGCCCAGAGACTCTAGATACGGATAGGTATTTAGAGCTGACCCAGAGCTAAGAGGACACCCTGCTAGCTGAGCAGGACTGCTTTCTGTTCAGATACAATGTCAGCTGGATTAGTGAGATGCTTGAGGCTATTACATTGTTTTCTACTGTAGTAGAAGGTGCCATCAATTTTGGATGAGAAGGCAAGATCTCCATGTTCTGTGCGTCACAGATGTGACATGCTGCTGTCTAGATGTCAGGCTCTTGCAACGGCAAGTTTGAGTTGTGTGATATTCCTATTTTCCATGTTCCTAAAAGGAAGGGCATTGGGAAAGGGAACCAACATATACAATTCCCTTCTTTCTCCTTTCCCTTCTGTACCTGTCAGAGCTGCCAGAAGCCAAAAGGTATTCATTGGGATGGAATTCAACAACATTTACTGGGCCGGTATGTCCTGTAAACTCAAACATTATCTTCCCAGCAGCCAGATCCCACAGCTGGAAGAAGGAAAGAACAGAGAGACTCTTGAAAAGATTTAATGTTAGAGAATTTCAATAACCTTTGGATTTCCTTGTACCCTTCTAACGCTTCTCCCCACTCCAAGAACAGACTCAAGTTTGTCAGAGAAAGCAATGATCGGGGAAGGAGTACCATCCTAGTCATTTAAGGCTGCATTTTTTAATTTTTTTCTTCTTTTTGTTTTGGCATTCTCTTTCAAATTTTCCATTTAATTTGTCCCGTAGAAGCTTCTGGTTTATATTTAGAGACTGGGATAAAATACAGCAGTTCCACCTGTCCCTACAGATCTCAAAAGCAAACAAACAAAAATCCAAAAGCTCTGAATCCCTTACACAATTCATTCTTCCTGTGCTCTAGTCTCCACTGAAAAATCCAGAGTGAAATGACTGATCAGTTTATTTCATGTGAACCTGAAAACAACAATCAGTCCTTCACCCACATTCCTCCATACCACATCTGAAACAACTGAACTAACTGCTTCAGTCAATACTTCTCTGAATTCCTTCTCTTGCTCTGCTCAGTCCTGACTGCAATTTTCAGACTGATAATCACGTGCAATGTGTATAACACACTCCTACTGAATTAACTGAGCAGAGCCATTGGTATGGTGAAGCAACATGCTGTAGACAACTCATTCTGTAACATCTACTCAGACAACCAAGGCCAATGTTCAGGTATCACAACTCTACCACCATCAAAACTTGAACTTTCATGTGCATAGTGCCAACGTGTCTGTTGGATAAGTGCATTTCAACACATGCAGCTCTTTTCTGGATGTTGTGGGCCACTGGACATGATCCTCATAAACAGACTGGTCCCTGCAAAGCCACAGGACTCAGCCAGCTCCCTAATGAACTACAGGTGTTTATAAGCGAGTGCTGGTAATGCCTGGTAAAAAGACAATCCCAGCATTCCTATGTGCCACGAGCACATAAAGAGAGTGTCACAATAAATTACCTTTACAGTGTGATCATCAGCAGCAGAGGCTAACCATTTCCCATCAGGACTAAAGCGGAGACATCGAACTGCTTCTGTGTGACCCTGAAATGAGAAAAACAAATAGTATTTTCTTTTTTTTTTTTCTTCCTTTAGAGGGAATTCTGGGTTTTGTCTTTCAATCCTATACAATATAATAAAATAAAATAAAATCAAGTAACTGTTTCACAGAGTCCACAGCTTGCAGAACACTAAACACTACACTCAAGAGCTACACCCATCCACACTAAATGCACGTAATCTCTCTCATCTAGACATTTCTGGCATTGGTTTAAGTATGGTAAACACAGATTTGGCTTAATCAATAAGAATCAAATTTAAATGACACAGATTCATGGGTGGTCAAATAGGAGTGCTGTGCCATTAAGTTGGTTTCTAAATGAAATTAAAGTACAGCAAGTTCTTTGGGTAGAAAAAGGCCCCAGGAATAGAACTATCTCAGTGCAGTGGGGACTTGCATGGTAATATCAGTCACAGTATAAAGAAACATTCATGGATGCTCTCCCTCCCCCACTGAAGCCAACCAGACTATAGTACATTAATTCCTCTGATATCCATTTCATACTCCCATACAGTTCACAGAGGCCTGCAGAGGTTTGCCAGGCCAGTTCACAAATTGTGCAGATCTTATTTTCATACTGGAAAACTAGGAAGTTAATTGTACATAATCACTTTAAGGTTTGCTCACAAGTCCTCGACAAATCTTTTTCCCCTCTTCACCTGAAAACTAATGAAGCATTTTACCTTGTACCTGAAGACACAGCCTTTTCTTCTTACATCCCAGAGCTACAGGGAAGAAAAGCAAACAAAAGATATGCTTAGAGCAGTATGTGAGGACCCCAAGAGTCCCATCAGAACAAGAGCTCGCCCTGTCACCAAGCTGATAGACACTGCAGAATGAAAACACTGAAGTGGCTGTTGAACCCATTTGCTTCAGGGGTATTTCCTAACCTAATTCCCCAAGTGAGAATCACTTCTATAAGGTATTTCTTACTACAGAAGCTCAGTTGCTACAGTCAAATACCGGCCTGATGAAGCAGATGCAGTCCATCAGGACATCTGCACCTGCTGACACCAGGTGTTGGCTGGCACCTTACTCGGAGCTACATTCCACAACAGAGTTGTCACACTCATGAGCTACCACTGTGAAAATACATGCACAAATTTCACAAGCACGCGCAAACACACCTGCCCACACACAAGGAAATAATGATGTACAGCATCTACCAACAACTTGGCACAAAACACGTTCTGGCGCTCTTCAAAACAAAGATACTGCAAGTAAAGAGGGCAATCTCTAGGGGAAGCTGGGTTTTACCTTAATGTTTGTGTCCAAAGAGCCAGATGCCACAAAGCTTCCAAAAGGATGGAAATCAAGACTGCAGATATTCGCTTTGTGACCGAGTAAGGTACGAAGAACTGGGAAAAGGAGCAGCAGAGCAGGGAGAAGGAATAGGGAGCAAATATTTAGTAGTTCATTTCCCCCAGACACCATGCAGAAGTTTAGCCATACTATCCTCACCATTAAGCACATGCTAATACAACGCACATTAGACATGCTACATATTGTTTATTCATCTGTATACATTATTTTATGGAAACGTTTCTGACTTTACCCTTGCAATGCAAAGAAACAGCAATAGAGGGCCCATGTTCAATGATCCTAATGAAAGTCCTGTCCTTAGGTGTGGAAACTAGGAATAAAACTCCAAAGGTCTCAATTCTGAAAATAAAACTAAAAAGCCACACTGATACACAGGCAGTGTATCTTTCCACTTGTTACAAAGACAGCAAAAGCGGGGAGGGGAGTGGGAACGAATGAACATTTTTAGCCATGGAAGTGAAAGGGACATTTGATTGCCTGCATCGTTGACCTTGCAGCTATTAGACAGACCCTTTCCCAGGACTCTGCACCCCTATCCAGGCACAAGTCTAGACTTCTGAGACGAATGCAGAACTCAACTTCGAGGAAGAAAAATTGCTCAGATAATAACAAGGGCAATCTCTCTCCATCGTCCATCATCCGGAACAGTCTGATGATTCCCCCAGCAGAAATTAGCTCTTGAGCCAGAGCTGGAGTGGCCATTTGCACAGACACTGGCTCATAGGTCTCCTAATAAATTCAGCCAGATCGGCTACTCTCCACGGGCAGAGCCAAACTATTTTATAACTGAACTGATTCTAACTGAATGACAGAAGTACTTTATATTATTTATGTCACCTCCTGTTTGCCTTCTTAGCTCAGCCAGCGTAAGTCTGTTTTCATTACACATTCTTTCTATGAACAAGTAGCAACCTGTAAGAAATATTCAGTCATTTATGACTGAATATTCCTGCTGGAATGCACTCAAGTGATTCATACCTTTGCAAACTTGTTGTAGGACTTGAGAAAAATGCAATAAATAAAGCATGAACTCAACAGTTGGCCTTTAAAGGATGAGAGCTCGATGAGTTCCTAGCTTTTATGATTTATTAAAAATTAGGTCTTTGTCTAGTTATATGGCCATGCAAGAGCAGAAGAGGAGAAAAATCACTTGAGGAAAAAAAGAAAAGTTAGAACTTAAGAACAAGAGGTCAGCAAGCAAGGGATTCCCAGACTTGTGCAGAACCTAATATACTTAAAAATTCCAGTCTGATTTTAGAACCTTTTAGTAAGGTTGACAATTTTAAGCTGAGACTCTGAATACAAATTCTACATACCTAGTCACTCTGTACATGCATGGAACCTGATCTGGAATATAGATTTCAACACACTCAGGTCAAAACCTAGAAACTAGTTCCTCCAATCAGTCTCCACAATACATGTACAAATTTCTGCTCAAGCGTGGATACACAGCTCTCCAGTCTCAGTAGGAAGTGCTTAAAAACCCTCTAAGAGGGACGGAAATTAAGATGAATGCAATGCCAGGCTCCTGTTCCTTCTTAAGTTGGGAACCTTCTGGGTCAGCATAGATATTAAGCATAAGGATATTCCAAAAAGCGTGCATTAACAGAAGTGAAAACTCATGGAAACATACTTTTGGCAGCTTCCAGGTCCCAGACTCGAATGGACCCTGACTGGGACCCTGCAACAATAAGTTCCTCATTTGTATTGATCTGTAGGCTCTCAATGGGCGTTGTATGGCCTGTCAAGCTCTGCAAAGAAAGAGTCACAATCAACAGCTACTGACACAGCCCTGTCCACAATGGCATTGTTCATATTTGATTGGTATCTAAAGTACTTAGCCATGAGTTGGGGCCACCTGGTTGTGCCACTGATCCTTTTTCCTCATCAGCTACCAATATGGTAGAGCACCCTAAAGACCATCACTGCATATAGCACCATGCATGTATCTTCCACATATCCCACTTTCTGGGGCACACTGACTAATTTTTAAAGGATGCATCAACAGAGACATGGGTAAACATTAGGTGCGGATGCCCAGACAAGGTTGACACATGCTTACGTTATAAAAATTATGCTGTGCAAGTGCAATGGCGCCGTGTTTGCTCTAAATGGGTCATGTAAGTGTCATGAACCGGTTACAAAATCAAAGCAAGAGCAAAAGCAAGGCTACTTCGAAACCTTCACATAAACAAGGAACCATTATGTTGCTGCCAGCAATGGGTGTCACAGTGATAACGTGGTGCTATTATTGAAGTATTAACTTGAGGCATAAGGTAGTAATTCACATGTATGCAGTTCCTTTCATCCTTGAGCATATAAAAGCTTACAAATTACAGAAGTATTTTGAAAAGGCCAATATTTAATTAAAACACAAGAATATTTAAAACTAGCTCTAGAAAACCAATACCACTATTGCAGACTTTTTGCTTGTCAATTAAAAGCAATATTCTATGCTTTACTCCATCCTCAAACAGGTCTTTTTAAATAGCTAAGCTAGCTCTGTGCCTCCCACACGTGTACAGAGGGTGGGAATACCAGTTGAAAACTGCCTGTTCTGATGAGGCTTTCTTAGGATTTCACGTGCAACTGAAATCCTCTACATACTCTAACAACTACAACTGTCACTGCTTAGTGAGAAACAGAGCTCAAATTTGAACCAAGTCATAATGCTACATGAAAAGTTCCTCTTCTCCCTCTTCCCCAACACGTAAACATCTGGAATCCTAACAATATAAACACTAAAGATTAATTTCAGAGGACAAAATATACAGCACAACCCCCAAAATCAAGATTCTTTTCATATACAAGAATGGCACAAGTCCTCAGCAGCTCCAGTCAGTCCCTGCCTCTCAGAAACACCAGCTTATAACATCTGTGGTTCCCAGGAAGCGCAGGAGAGCTACAGCTCTCTGCTCTCACAGAAAGGGTGCACAGATATTTAGTCCTTCGAGCTTCCTTCTTGTGGAAGGCAATACTCTGGTTTCAAACTACTGTCATGCCACCACCAAGGGCCTGGAAAGATACAGCTTAACTACGCTATGCAAGAAGCACAGCACTGCCACAGGTGAGCAACTCCTTTTGCACCCATTTCAACCTCTTTATACTTGACCTCAGTAAATTAATAGAAAAATAGAGTAGACACATTCTCCTTTTAGCCTTTTTGACTGTACTTTCCTGATTTCTTCCTCACAAGGTTCACAGTGGCTGAAGAAATGCCTTCCATAACACAACATTATTGTGTTGTTAATTAAACAAGTGACAAGAGACACTTGCTAAAGATGGTTTTCCACAACACCCACTCAAAGCAAAAGTGATGCAGGACAGACATCTATTAAATACATTTATGGTGCGCTTTAGTTATCACTACTGGGGTAACCCTCCTCTTTCTAACACACTGCGCCCAGCCTACAGGCAAGTTAGCAAACTATTCTGACAAACTTTGTGCTGACAGTTAGTGACTGTGGGACAGGTGGGAACGTATCCTGCTGGGGATGTTTCCTGCTATGAGGGCAAACTCCAGGGTATAAAATTGGCCCCTGTAGCTTCCACTATAAAACTAGCTGATCTCATACAAAACTCTGCATTTAATTATCTGTAGCCTGGTAACAAAAGGCACAATATTTATTATCTGAGCAAGCACTGGCCCAGCTGAAGCAGCCAGTCATCCCAAATCTTCTCTGGAGCAGTGGTCTCACCAGTTACCGAATTCTGTCCCTATCTTTAGCTAGAATCCAGTCACCCAGCCTTGTGTTGGTAAACTCTATTCACAAGTCCCACAGGCTACAACTGAACAATCTTTTCCCTCATTCCCCACCCTCCATACCTCAGAGTTAATATTCCCATCCCCCAAAAGTTGAAAACAGGCCTGTTCTTACCATGATGCAGTGGGGCTTGTTAACTGACCATATGTTGACCCGACAGTCATCTCCTCCAGTTGCCAGCAGCCGGCCTGAACTCTTCCCCAGGACTAGTGAGGATACATTGCTGCTGTGAGCTGTGATCTCTTCTGCACAAAACAAAGCAAACAGTTATTATAGACTAGTATAACAATTTTCCATGCCATCCCTCCCAAAGGACTAAAAAATTATTCTTCTTCCAGAAAAACTTTCCAGTTTCCACTGGACAAGCTGCAGCAGCCCACAGTTCAGATAAGAAGTCACACTATTATCTTGCCTGAAACAGTCCTTCTTGGCTCTGCCTGCTATACTTAAGACATTTGCTGAACAAGCGTCACAACTCCAGCGCTCATGTGGCTTACAAAAAGCATCTTCTCTCACCAGCAGCAGCTCGGTAGCTTTTAAAGATTTGCTCAACTGTGGCAACCTGCTCACAGAAGCTGCTTTACCTTTGGTACCCGGATGGGTCTCAGTAAGCCGAGCTGTCTGAGAAGCTGCAATAATATGCAGCAGCCAGAGTCATCTAGTGAAAGGCCCCATAATCCTGTTCTAAAAAGCAGCAGCAACAGACTGTCCAACCTGAGAGCGACTGGCAGATTAGCAGCAGTACAGTTTGTTGCCTTACACAGCAAAAAAAAAATCAGACTCAGCAGCAGGGATAGGTGGAGCTCCCTTCTCTGAGCTTTGGCAGAGGCTTTGCTACGTTCCCACTATGTAACACAGGTGAAACTTCACAATGCAAAGTGTGAAACTGTGACAAAGGAAGGATGAATATATATCCAAAGTGCACAGATGAACAAATGCAATTGATACTAAAAGATTTAAAAAACTGGGGGCTGAGGGGAAGCTCTGACACTGAGAGGGCTTTGCAATGACAGAACTGCAAGGAAGCCTCATCACAAAGAAACAAGTTTGGGGCAAAAGAGAAGCCAAATGAGCATCTTTGCTTAGATATCTAATTTTCACAGGGGATTTTTAAATCCACTCAAATTTTTGACACGGGCTTTTAGGAGATGTATTTCACAATTTCTTCCCCTTGCAGTTCTCTTCTTTGAAAGTTCACAGGATTTGCATGCCTAATAGTTATGAAACTTGTTCGTAAAAAGGCTAGGTAGCAATCAATTCAGCTTTCGTTTGGATTGTTTTGGTGGGAGGAGCAATTTGATCATTTTACACACAACACTAATCCAAAAGGATATTAGACAACTGCAATAATTATTACAGGTACTTTGATCTCAAGCTCTCAGAGTGCTTTTTTGAAAGCAAAACTGTGCAACTTTCACTTTACCTGGAGAAACACCTTTCAAATTACAAAGGTAACTGGACCGTAAATTACATGAGAAGGGCAAATCTGAAAATATGCTTTTATGTTGTGTTAGATTGTGTTGAAAGACCAATCTTCCATATGACAATGCTAAAGTAAAGTATGTATGTATACATACACTTGAAGGTAACAAACAGTACAATTAGTATTAATAGACCAACTCACTAGTTAAAATTGGAAGGATTAGAGACGCCGAGAATCACTGCTGAATGAGTACGTCAGCAGCTCCACTTTTTCCCTCCTCTTGATTCCATTCTTAATAATATATTGTAAGTTTAAAAGTAATTGCTGAAGCATTCAACCCTCTGTTCCTAAAAGCCAGGTTATAACCTGATGCCAGCCTTGGCCAGATAGCATCATCCTCTCCCTTGGTGAAGTGCCAATTTCCTTAAACCCACAAACTTTTTTTTTTTGAATGGAGTATTCATCACCAGTTATCACCCACCAGCTCAGTAATACTAAGCTCCTAATTAGCATCACTGAAAGATTTCTAACATTCTGAATGCTTCTTGCTCCAAAGAGGATGCTAAGATAGGGCAGAGCCTAGCAAAAATGAAGATCAAGAACTTCTGCCCACAAAGAGAATGGAGATTGATCAACTTCCACCTTTTCCTGTAGCTGCAGTTTCAGGGATGGGAAGATAACATAGCAAACTGGCTTTCTGCTCAAAAAGATATGAAATTACTAAGTCAATTATCTCACCTCCCTTAATATGTTATGAGTCAAGGATATCATATTTCTGCTAGCCAGTTTCTAGACCTCAAGTCACTGGTCTAAAGCTCTCACTTCTGAAAAACCAATCACTTCGCATTGCTTCTAAGCATTCCTCAACAGCCACTATGAAATTACTCATCAGTGACCAGCGAAGCAGCTAGAAATGGATAGTCAGCAACTGTTTACTGCTCCTTCTGAGGAAAAATAATGGATGGAAAAGCAGCAGATTCTTACTGTCTCTTGCAAAGCAATTTCAAAAGACTGAGACATACAGGCCCTACAAAGATCACCTCATCCCTCCCACAGCAAAGAGCTCAGTGCACGTTCTATAACAAGTGAGCAGCAATGAAGGACAACCCCAAACAGGCTAACCTGACACTGAGGAAACTCCCTGCTGCAGCCTGGGCTCTGAAGGGGGTTTCCATCACTCTCTTCGTTGTTCTTGTACTACATGAGAGTCATGGGGGGTTAGCTAGAAATTTAGGATAGCATTACAGCAACGAATCAGAAAAAATACAGGCCATGACCCTTTGAAAATAGTAATGACAAGGCCCTATGCTATTCCACTATGCTGCTATGTTTTCAAAAAGGATTTCTAGGAGTTAAACATTCCAGTCAGCAACTTGGAAAGAGGGCTGGGGCACCCACACCCAAGGCAGGGATTAGCTGGTTCCAACCACAAACCGCCTCTTCCACCCCCCTTCCAGCTGGGGAAACTCCTCTGCCCTCCCTCGGGAGGGCAGCCCGGCGACACTCACGCAGCTTCCACGCCGTCTTAGTGCTGACGGCCACAGCCATGTCTCAGCGCGGCGCCTCTCCGACGGGCAGGGCAAAAGCGCCTTCTTCCTCCCAGCGAGGGTCCGCCGCCCGGCCCTGCCTGGGCCGCCTCTCCGCCGGCGCGCCCTACCGCCGCCGGGCCATCCACCCGAGCTTCCCCAGGACCTACTCCTCAGCCGCGTCCCCGCGGCGCCGCCCTGGAGACAAAAAAACACCGGCCGGGGTTACGGCGACGCCCCCGCCACGCTGGGCCGGGGAGCCCAGCCCGCCACCCGGCCCGGCAGCAGCGCGGGGCGAGGCCTCACCGCTGACGACCATCACAGCAGCGACGGGCCAGCGGGGAGCCCCGAGATGCCGGGGTGCGGGCGGGAAGCGCTCCTCGGGCCGCCGCAGCCTCGCCAGGCGATGAGGAGCAGCGGGCAGCGCCCGGAGCTGCCGAGGAGGGACACCTGACCGTTAGCTAGCGGTGGGACCCGCCCCAGCTCTACCGACGGTGGCACCGGACGCCCACCCCCCGGCGGCACCGCCACCGCCTGACAACCGGCCCCTCACAACAAACCTCGGCCGCGCCCCGCCTCCGCCCGGCCGCCGCCAATCAGAGCCACCGCCCCCCGGCCAATCCCCGGCGCCGCTGAGCCACGCTGCGCCGAGCCGGGCGGTTGCCTGCTCTCCGCACGCCGCTCGGCCAATAGAAGCTGAGGGGAGGGGCGGTTGCCTTAGCGATCGCAGAGCGGCCGACCATTCGTAACGCAGCTTCTTGGCTGAGCCTTTCAAGCACAGCCAATAAGAAGGACGGCGCGCCAGAGCTGTGGGACCGTCATTTTGCGGCGGGGCGGAGCTGGGCCGCCCTCAGGGGCGGTGTTGGGGAGCGGAGCTGGGCAGCGGGGCGGGAGGCTGCAGCGGCCCGTTAGCCTGGAGCTTCTGTAGGGGCGGCCGAGAGGTTCTTCCTTTGCCTTTTACGTCAGGGCCCGCCGGCGGGCGAGGCGGTTGCGCCCCTGGGCTGTGGCCGGTGTGCCTCCAGGAGGCGACTCCCTCGCCGGCTGTCACGGGCGCACCCCTGGCGGGAGCGGGGCTCCCGGGGTTTCCCTTTTCTGTGTCTTTTTGCCAGGCAACGCTGGCACCAGCTCCTCTTACTCTTGCTACCCCCCAGCGAGTCAGGCCCACCGGGGCCTTGGGTCGTTTTTTCTCCCGGCAGAGCCTTGCTGGGCGCTCTCGCAGCCTGGCTGAGATGGAGTCACGCAGCTTCTACTCTTTCCTCCCTGTCTCTGAAGCCAATTACTCCATCAAAAGAGGAAATCAAATTAGTTTGATGCTAGTCCTTGATAATATGTATTAGCTGATTTTTTGGCAGCTGCTATGTCCCTACTGCCTGTAAAAGGATTTTTAAGTTTGTTCTGGTGTCTTCTCTGGTATAGAACTAACACTCATGAGTTCATAACCACAGGCTTGCTTGCTCCTTTTTTTTCTTTATTTCCATTTAGAGACCTTAGGGTTTCCTTTCTCCCCAGTTCCCTGAGGTCCCTCAGTCCTTCAGCAGTTCACAGTCCTTGTGATTTGGAAATTGTTTTGGCTAGTTCCTGAAATTCCTGATGTTCCTTTTTAGTAGTGTGTTCTTATTGGAATACCTCTATCTCAGAGTGAGCTGTTCTGGGCTTTCTCTGGCCTGTTTCTGTCTGTGCTAGGTCACCACGTTAGCCAAGCATTGATAGAGGGATGCAGAGCTGTCAGAAACAGTGTCTTGGTGTGAAACAGGCTACTGCTGTTGTTGAATGGCTTGGAACAAAATGCACTGGCATGAAACATCTCAGAGCTCCAAAACTGGAAGCTGGCAGGCCTGGGGATTTGCTGTGGTGGGTGTCAAACACTGCAACTGTCTCCCATGGGAGATGCTGAATTCTCTGCTCTCCCTTTCTGAGCCCAAAATGGAGTGTATCCTTCAAGCGACACCTAAATATTAATTTAGGCCTCTCTATAGGTAATTTGGTATATTTTAATGACCTAGGATATTCAGATTAGGGATAATGAGCTAGTGGTGGCTTTTGGTTTTAACACTGTGTTCACCTCTTAAAATGTTAAAGAAACAATGCAAGAGAAAATTACTCTCTTGCAATAAAATAGGCAACCGGGTGGGGGTGTTTCTCTGTAAAAGCCCTTTAGTGTATCACACTTAAAATGGACAGCTACCATAAACCAAGCAGTTTAATCTGCTCTGGTTCATGCTGTATTTCAGGTGTAATGTCCCTTATTCTGCTGTATCACAGCAGATTAAGTTTCTGCCTGCCTCCAGCTGCAATCAGTATAGTCTTTGCTGAAGGTGATCATTAGAGGTTGTTCCTTGAAGACTGTAGCTGTTGGGAACTATAGGTAGAACCACCGTAGGTGTCCACAGTTCCTAATGTACTATAGGTGACATCAGAAATTGTTTCCTAGCAGGTTCAGGGACTTACATAAATACCGATATATGGCACACACATACTGACTTCCATTTGTGGATATCGGGGAATGATTATTAACCAAAATACTTGATTACCTAAAATTTCTTGGATTTGGAATACTTTTTGGATTTGTCTTGACTTTTTACCCTATCTGCCAATATTTGTGAATGGTGAGTGGAGACATTCAAAGAGAAAAATAAAGATGTTAAAATCCAAAGTTTGTCAGTTTGAGTACTAGTCTTTGCTGGGTTTTGTAGTTAATAGATAGCTCTAAATGAGGTCAAAGAATTTTTATATTTGTTGTGAACTCACGAGTTCAAAATCTTTGCTTGTGCTACTTATAAAAACAAATTATAAATTTGTTAGAATATTATTACGTTGGAAAAGAACCAGTATTCCCAAATAATCCTGCTCCTGATGTCACCAGCTAGGGAGCAGGTCTGGGGAAGAAAAGCCCTGCAATACAGCATGTGTAATTCGTAGCAACTTCTGAAGCAGACCTTAAAGCTAAGGTCTCATTCAGACTTCAGTCTCTAACGTGACGGAAAGGCGTGAGAAAACAATTGATGTAATTGTAGATAGGCCTTAAAAGAGGGAAAAGAAAAAGACAGTGGAATGCTACAAGTTCATTAAAATCTCCGTGAATCTGATGATAATGAAAGATTTACTGCAGGCAAGTAGGAAAACGTTTCCACATCTTTTTCAGGCTGCTTCTAACAGGCTTCAGCAACTGATTTCCCGCGTCTGGTGTGAAAGAACAAAGAAATCAGGCATGACCAAGGTGCTCAGCTAGGCGAGGATCCTTGCGCAGCTTCTCTTCAAGAGCAAGGTATTTCTGTGGTGCCGTCTGCTTTTCCCTAGAACAAGAAGGGGGAGATCAGAGGAAAGCTGTAGCAGGGCATTGAGTAGAATATTTTGCAGAATAGCTTCAGTGCCGAGTTCCTGGGGGGCTGACTTGTAGGCCTCCCCTGGGCACTGTACTTAGGCAGTCATTCCCAATACCTGTTGAGCCTCAGCGCTAGAATGTGGATATGGAATGTGGTTTCAGAGTAACCGGTGAGGAAGTCGTCCTCCTCCTCTGGGCTGAGTTGATTCTGGTTCTCCTGAAACCACTGGTCCTTCTTCTGCAGCTCTTCCACCGCCTGTTGGGGGAGCAAGCAACCAGAAGTCAGGGTAATAGAGAGGAGAGCGAGGAGCAAAGGCACACAAAATGCAATTCAGAGTTCAGGGAGCTGAGATGAAGGGAACCACAAATCGGAGCTGGTTTATTTTCATGGGAGGCAGTAAGTTTGAGATGAGGTCTCACAGAACAAGCAAACAAGTGGAATCAAAACATGTGGAACAGTGAGAGGCAGCAAAACCTGAATACATTGCCTCACTGGAGTCAAGAAGCACTGGAGAACCAAATCAGCTCTGATTGAGACAGGGACTAAATTTCACCCTGGAGCTATTTTGTTCTTTGATCTCACATGCTAACGACAAAAAAAAAATACAGGCACATTTACGGCTCTCTTAAAGGAGGTTTGTTTCTTGCCTGCTGTCACAATGAGATGCGTGTTACCCCCCTGCCAGTACAGAAGAGACTCCAGTAACAACACATCCTAGAGCAAGGCTGGGAATACCTTTTCAAAGCGAGCCTGGATGATGTTAGCTTTATCAATGACACGATGCTTAAAATCTGTCAGGCAGTCTTCTCTGACACACAGGGCCTGCCCCTTGGTCATTTTCTCTCTGTGGCCAATTTGAATAAGAAAAGGTGCCAGGTAATCCAGATACTGTTCCTCTTGTCCTGGGAGCTCATCCTCCATTGTGTTCATCTGGAGGGGAAAGGACAGAAAGAGTTATGGTCCCATTTACCTGTTTCCCCAAACACCCTGTGATAAGGCAAAACAAAAGGAAAGACCAAAACTCCTCCCCCCTTCTCCCCCCCCCCCCCCCCCCCCCCCCCCCGCCCCGGGAGGAAATAATGTTTCTTTTTCCAATAGTTTGATCAAAACTACTGCTTTGCATTATTTGCATTAGCTTTGCATACCAACCCTTTCCCAATGTGGTTTTTATTCTGTAGTTTATTTTCTATCATTCTTTTTAACATTTCTCCTAATATCCTTGATTGTAGGGACGTCTCTTACACAAAACGTGTTATCCACTGAGGTGCAAGAAGGGCTCTACAAAATACATTTGTATTTGGACAGAAAGAGATTAGGACAGGGTATTTTGAGCCATACCAGCTTGTAGGCTGGCAAATAGCTGGTTCTTGTATCTTTGCCCCTGCTTGTGTTTCACACCAGAAGTTTGGCATGTAAAACCTAATATCACCTTTTATAACCTGTCTATTCAGAAAAGTTCAGTCTAAAAACCATTCACAAGAAGCATCTTGGAGATCTTGAAAAATTGCAAGGAATTATTCTTGAATCTTTTTGTATTTGTCCAGAACATTCGTAAGGTATTAATGCCTCAACAGAGATCCTGGAACAAAATTGGCTTTGCAAGTAATAATGAAAACCAAGAAAACAACTGATTCATATCACACAAAAAAGTGCGTATTTGCCTAACAAAATGAGCCCTGGCTAGAAAGATGCAGCTTGGATTCCATTATCATACTCCCCCCATAATCCCTATTATCAACTAATCCTTGTTAATTATTTTCTTTAGAATAAAACAATAATCTTTCTTGGTGATGTGAGTTTTTCCAGAAAGTCAGAAGGTCATAGCATGATCATGTTATATTTTCATGGGAAGTCAATTGAAGCTGTGCTGACTTACACCTGCTAGGGATTTGGCCCAGTATACTTTAATGATACTAAAAGCTCTTCAGAGATAATTCCTCAGACAGAAAAAGCTTACTCTGGATTTCTTTGTGTACATGTAATAAATACTGGGGTTAATGAAGTCTACCTACCATGGCTTCATACTGTTGTCTTCTCTTTTTATTCCTTTCTGTATTATAAATTGAAACTGACAATTTAACAGTGGTTTCTTCATTCTCACGGATCTTCAAAATATTTAATATCTTCAAAAAAATCAGAAGAAAGACCCCTTAGCTTTCCCACAAAATGACAGTACTTTTACATGCTTGACCTGCTAACAGAGCAGATGCTGCATACAAGAACTGTAGCATAAGGTTAAATATAGACAATCTATACAAATATGTTCATATCCTGCTGATAGATCAAGCCAATACTGGTCTTACTTTTAGATTGCTGCTCTGTATGAAATTCTTGAGCACAATTATTGATATTATCTGTTAAGAAAGCTCTTCTGGAGTCATAGTCTTGCCACTACTTTTGAAATTGCACTGATAGCTTTGGCTTATTTCTTTGTCTTAACAGGATATACAGCACAAGCAATGTGAATATTTTGTCTGTTGATACATCAAGACTAAGAAATTTGGCAAGGTAGTTCATGAGGTCACAGTGAACTAGCTTCAAATTTCTGAAAAAAATGGACTTTTGCAATCTTGTTCTTAATTATTCCTAGTATTCTGTACTAATATAGTTGAGCATTCCCTCTCCAGCTCCTTCAGGGGTTCCTCTTCCTCAGAAAAACATTAAAAAAAAAAAAGCAATAGCATTGCCTCCATCTGCTAGAATTGTTATATTTATCATTAATTAATTACAAAGACTTCTAAGAACATGGATTTGTTACACCAGTCACTGTGATTAGCAGTACAAGCAACGTATCTTATGAAGTATTTCTCTAGAGTTGCTCCCACAAATAGTCACTTCAATATTTTGCGCAGGACTTCCTGGAAATGGCTACCAACTAGATGTATTACATACAATATCCTTTCTTTTTGGTCCCATTCCCAGGCAAGAGGCAGATATGTTTCTAGATGGTCCAATTCATATGCTCTCATTTGCTCTCTGAAACTGTCCTCCTCCCAGAGAATGAAGAGTAAGAGCAGGACCTGGAAAGTGCCTGACTCTCCATAAATATATTAAAGCTACAACTTTACGGAACAATGACTGGGTTGCAAGCTTGATAATTCATCATGGAGACCAGCTTTGTGACACCAGAGTTTTATTTTTATCACAGTTTATGCTGAGGATGTTTTGGCAACCAGTCAGCTGAAACTGTTTCCATGCCTGACCAGCTTTAACAACAGTGTGGACACCTCCCTGTTACCTCTGCTTCAGATTGCTGGACTTGTTGCTTCAGCTGTTTCTCTTCCTCTGTTAGCTCCTGCAACAATTTGTACAGATGGAGCAGCTTCTTGTCTTTCTCAGAGGACCCTGCCTAGGAGCAGATAAGCTAGTGAAAGATAGTAGTGCTCTCTGGGTGCACGGGACCAGGTACTCTGCTAACAGAAATTGGCACAATTCTGCTATAGTCAATATAGTGACACCAATTTCCACCATTGAAACACCTAACCCATGGTCAACAGTCTATTAGACTTCATTTCAGTTTTGAATCCATCAGTAACATGAGCCAGATGGCATGTCTGGCACTTTGCTAATGCTGCTGTTATTTGGTTGGTACTGGTTTTGCAGGGTTAGAGACAAAATGATGGCACTCCAGCAATTGTGTTCTGTGTATTCTACCCAATAGGAAATAGAAACTTTTAAAAAGCTTGCATAACATTGATTTCCCTCAATGTAGTTGTGCAGCATCACTGCAGAATTTACTGGCAGACTTCTGCCCCTGGTTACAGACTCACATCAATGATGTTAGTGGAGTGACCCCCCACCCCAAATGAGAGAATTTGGCTTAATGACAACACTCCACTTTTTTTGGAGTATCTTTTATTTAAGGCTATCTATCAGCAATGCATTAAGCCTCAGCATCTTGCTCTGCGTCTGCAGGGTAAACTCTGGGAGATTTAAGCAATGATGTGACCCAAGAAGTCCATGGGAGAATTGGAGCTAGAACCCCGGATGTCTGCTTCTGCTTCTCTGCTGTAGTCTCTTCTTCAAGAGAGAACAGCGGAGGAAATTTCAGCTTCCTTGCCATGAGTCTGCAGGACTGAGCCCCAAACCTGCTGAACCAGCATCTTGGAAGATCCCAGGGGCTGTGTCTACACTGCCTGATGACCAAGTCTGGGAAGGTGACCTCAGGCATGGCTAGAGCAAGCCTTTCATGCTACACTACGTCCTGCGTGCCCAGTCACTTCCAGCATGGTAGTGAATCTCCAGGGGCATTCGTGTTGTCAGCCTCGAGGCTGGCTGTGAGGGAGGTGTGCAGATGGAGCAGAGGGGCAGCATGGAATATGTCATGCTTGTAGTTCTTCCACTGACATTTCACCTTCCCTTTGTGTCTTGAGATCTAGAAAAACTTCAAGATACAAGTAGTTTTTCTCCATACCTGGTAAGTGATGCACATTTCTGGGGTCATGATGATTTCATTTCCTTTCCTATCCCTCTCCACCACTTTGAAGAAATCCTTTCTTGAGGCAGTAATGTATTTATCCTTGAGGTGATATGTCAGATGGATCGTCTCCTCTGTGATCAGAAAGATACGTTCTGCTACATCTTCATCAGCAGGCTTTTCTAGGTTTCTGTGGAAACACTCCTTGATTTGCTAATGAGGGATGAAAAGAAAGAGATGGAAGCAGGTTAGACGACACAGAAAACTAGCAAGGTTTCCAGAGCTGGGTAAAAACCCAAGGTAAAAATTGGGCTTTTCTGCCTGGACTATGATGGCATCTCTTGGCCCATAGTCCTACTGTTCTTTCCTGTGCCTGAGAAAAAGAAGCACAAAGCTGCTTAAAGCAATACAAAAGTCTCCTATTTGTGGAGCTGAGTATGCTCTCCAAGCTCAAAGTTAGCTTGGGATGCATCCCCTGCCTGAGGGAACTGCAGGAAGCAAGGTATTTTGGAGCACAACAAAGTTTCCCACATTTCCCAACATAGGGAAGGAAAAAGGAGCATGTTGGGTGCTGGTCCAAAGGCAGGCCACTGCATGGCTCTGCCTTGGCAGGTGAAGTGTCTGAGCCATACTGCCAGATGTCGGATTTCCTCCCTCTTCTGTTTTCCAAATCAGACCTGAATAGAGGAAGAGGTAGATTACCTGCTTGTAACAGATCAGAGTGATGAAATACTTCATCAGGAACCTAAAATGTTATTAGTTTGGGGTCAGAACATGAAATCATTTGACTAGTTTTGAGTCTTGTGAAAATTTCATTCCAAAATCATAGCCAAGCTTTTCTTGTTTCCTCTGACACACATTTTCCAAGTTTTAGCTTCCTAGTTTCATTCTAGCTGCTCAATGCAGTTCGTGACGACTGGTAACACTGTAGCTCTCTGTCAGGCAAGCAACCCTGAGACACAGCAGCTGAACAAGGCTTGAACGTCTCATCTGGAGTTTTGCCTTGGCTGTGCCCACTGAAAATGAACCTAAAGCCCTAGGCAGTATGTTTTGTATAGTATAAATATCACAGTGACAGATACTTTTCTGTTCCTGCCTTGGCCATACCACTATAGGCCGGGAGTTAAGGTCAGTTCTGGAGCCAGCCAATTGTATTTTCTTTCCTCTTTTGCCAAACTCCATGTGCCGGACACGAAGGAAGTCATCCCGCCCCACGAAGTACTCTGTCATCTCGTTAGCATTTTCAACACGTTTCTGGAGGCCATCGACTCGCGCTTCATTGTAAAACACCATCGTATGTTCAGTCTCTGGTTCCAGCAACGTATAGGTGTGAGCTAAGGACATAAGAGAGATTGCATGCGTTTTCAGAGTTAGCAACCATAATATGGTGAACACAAGTGTGTCCAGAGGAAGCCTCATTTTCTTCAGCAGCCAATAATTCAAATGCACATAAAAGTGTAAGAAGGGGATGTTATCTCCTCACTGCTGTGTACCAATATGCCACAGCCTAGGACAGCAGGACAGCTTTGCAGGGCCACTGCCTTCCTTATACAGTAAGGCAGTAGTGAGTGGAGCCTGGATCCTGCTCTTCCCAAACCAGGAATGGGCGCAGCCTCTTGGGGTGAAATGCTGCTTTAGCAACAGATCTGATGCAGGACTTCCTCTCCCCCAGCTGCACAACACTGAGAGACCGAATATAATCCTAAGGAGAAAGTTTCTATTTCTATCACCTCTACCGGTAAAAGTAAATTATATCATCCTATATATGTGATAGATATGTATTTTTGTTCTGTTATGCTGGGCGGGGGGAGAAGAGTACTGTCCAGGACTGGAAGCCAACAACCCAATTCTCTACTCTCCACTGGAGACCATTATTTATCTAGGCGATTCATCCCACAAGTTTGCCGCCCCCCAACTTTGGGCTTTTGCCACTGCTAGATGGGATTCACATGAAGTCCCATCAGCTGCAGTGGCTGCCCAGATGAGCTGGAATACCTTTAAGACCGAGGAGGTGTCCTGGGCTGAAATACTCTTTGGTCAGCTGTGTTTGTTTATTCACTTCTCTCATATCCAACATGTCTTCTCGGTTTTTGAACCATTCCCTTACCTCCACTACTTCAGTACCTGGCAGGAGACAAACCATTTCACAACCTTATGTCACTCTGTTGGAGGTGGCAAGAATCATCTGACGAGCTCTCAGTGTCTGTTCAAGCAACCTGTGGTCCTGATACAGCCAAAGCAGACATTATATAGCCACTGGAATTGGCCCTGTGCACAGGGGCTTTTTGTAGATGAATCCTAATCTACGTTTGAGTAGATGAATTACACCTTAAGAGAGTTTATTCCTCTCCATCAACAGGAACTAAAGTAGTCAGCTCAGGGGGAGAAGATGGCACAGCAGATGGCTACAGTTAGGCAAGAGAAATTCCATCCCAAATACTTAATGGTAGTGTCAGGAGTGAAGGGAATGAGATGGGGGCATTACAGTATCCAAGAGGGCTGAGGACAGGACACTGTATGTCCAGTTAGGAATCTGCATGGTTTCTTGGACCAGCTGTTGAAGAATAACGCTTTGGAGTACAGAAATATCCACAGTCCGTAGCTGCCCCTTTCTATGGCTCCTGTCAACACCAATGGGAATAGTGATACTATTGGATCAAATCAAACCAGCCTTCCATTTCTCTGAAGACTGAAAATCCAAGCAGCTGACCTGTGACACTGAGCAGCCTCACCATTGGGGTGTAAACAGGTTCAAACTCTCGCAGGAACCCCTAGCAGTGCTGGAAAGTTCTGGGGCTTGACAGACAGTGAGCGTGATGAAGTGTTTGAAGATGTGGTAAATGAGTCCCCCACAAATGTGAAAGGAGGATGAGAAAGCACAAGACAGACTCTGGCAGAAAGGGGACCACCTTCCCTTTCCCATCAGCACACCGCAGGCTGCGAGTGTGTTCACTCATCCCTCTTACAGTCTAAGTCTGCGTAGATGGTGAGGCGTTTCACCAGCCCATTTCCATTCAGGTACGGTGCCCATTTCTCCAGTTTTGCTTTCTTGTATAGGATCACCTTCCTCCCCTGGGAACAGCGGGTCTCAAACTCTGCAGTGGGCAAGAGAAGTGTCAGAAAAATTTACTCCCTTGTACTCAGCCCCAGAAAAAAGAAGTCAAGAGAGCGAAAACCATGGTCTAAGGGAAACCACACATTTATTGACTGTGTTCAGCTGCCAGTAAAGCTGTTCAGACCCTGCCTGTTGTGCTTTAATGTTATAATATTATACTAAGTCTTTTCTCTCCCAAAGCAGATATTTGATAATGCAGGGGCAGCCCCTTGTGCTGCCTTGGTAACAGAAAGTCCATCCCAGGCAAAATCATTCAGCTAGCAGGAAAACACAGTGTGTGCGTGTGTGTGTCTGCAGGAGGGTTCCCACCCAGGATGAGACAGTGCACTGAGCAGATATTCAAACCACTAGCTATTGTTGCCTTCATCTACTGCACTTCACTGCTGTACCTTGTCCATCCTGAAGGGAGAACTCTTGAGTGAGGTAAACAAATGCCCCAAATCCACTAAAAGGTTAGCTGAGGGGCAAGCAAAAGGCAAAGGAAGAATACATACCTCTGGGAGATATCTGAATTGGGGCTACCCACGATGGTGGCATGTCAAAACTCATGTCTTCCTCCTCCTTTTCCTGCTGAAACAGAAGCAGAGATTTGCATTTTTGGCAGCTTCTCTTACTGTGCCAGGAGGCATTGTGGTTCTAGGGAATGTGGTGCAGCAATCAAGAGTTCAGCTCGTGTGAGGCTGTGCTGGTCCTGGGGAACATGGTGGCACAGTTACGAGAGCTGTTGGTCACACACAGCCTGAGGGCAGAGGCAAGAAGCACATTGCAGTCTACGTGGAAGGAGAGCTTTTTTGCATCCCCACACTCTCAATAGCACATCCCTACTCAAGCCTAATGAAATGATCTTCTTCTGGCTAACACTCATGCTGGATAGGGGATGAATGTGACAATCGTCATTCAAACTAATGACCAGCTTATTTTATGTAGACCATGGAAGGTGCTTTGCTCCCTGGTTATGGGCACAGGCTGAGAAGAGTAGATAATGGGAGGGAACATACTGTTATTGACATTACTCTGTCCTGCTGTGCTGGTGCAATGCCTACTTTATCATGCTGTGTTCTCCCACCAGGACAACATAACATTTTTTGCTTCCAGTACACAGCATTTTTTGCTATATTAGAGTACATACATTATTTCTACATTTGGTTAGTAACTCCACCTAGCAGCCAGGAGAGCAGGGTGCTCACCAGCAGAGAAAGGGTGTCCAGAAAAATTTCAGGGTTGTTTTTTTTTTTTAATTATTTCATCCCAAAGGTCAATGCACTGGGGGCCTACAGATATCCCAACACCAGAAGTACCACTTGGGGTCCTGCTTCAAAAACCATCAGAGCTATTCAAGATTGAGAAGGAATCTAAAGTGCCAACCAAAACCTAGCTAGAGCAATAGTGATCTGACCTGGAGAGAGCATCAGGCAGGCAGACATATGCAGGCCTAGGAACACACCAGTTTGATACAGTGTCCCCGCTGCACGACAGCCATAATTTGGGTCACTCACCTTATCATCCATATCCCTGTGAGATAACTCCTTTTCTTCCTCAGCACCTGGGAGCAGCTGAAGAGGCTTGTTGCTCCTTGAAAGCATAATTTCCCAGCGGATAGTGTCACCCAAGTCAAAGATGAGATCCTAGGCCATATAGAAGAAACCCACTTAACTACAGGGCAGTCTGAAGGGCCTGACATTAAACTGAATGCTGCTCCTGCACATCTGCGGCGCTCTGGACCTGGCTGGGTGTCAGAGAGTTAAAGGATTCTAGACAGACCCTGGATCTCAGTGAGGGTTTGACCCTTGGCTGGCTGGTGGGACCCCAAAGACTGCCCCTGTGCCTAGAGGGCTGCAGACCCCTTTCCTCATGGTGCCTCTGCCACAGATGAGAGGAAGTTACTGGAAACGCTTCTGCCTCCTTCCCTGGGGCATGCATGGCCCCCAGGTCATTCACACAGGCCTAAAGTTGCTCTAATTCAGACCCCCGCCTCCCAGACTTTATATCAGCTGGGGAGTAGCTGAGGTGTGGGAAGAGCCTAATTAAGATCTTTCCTGCCTTGAGCCATGCCTGACAGGCTCAAAACGTCCTCTGCCTTAAAAGCTGTTGTTTGAGAGAATGAGTGTCCAGCCAGCCTTAAAAGCTGATGTTCTAGCACTGTAGGGGTTTAATAGTGTGATCCATATTTGCTAGCTCAGGGTCTGGGATGTCCTGGAGTAGTTCCAGGGTCTATGTAATCAGAACAACATGACCAGAGCCAACACAGGGAAGTAAGTGGAAACTGGGATCACCAGCAATCTTAGACTTCCCCAGGACTCAGGTTAGCCCAACTGTCCCTCCCAGGCACTGAGGTGCTTAAGGGCTCATTACCTTGCAGCCATTCCAGCAGTCCTGCATGTTCACCCAGTAGTTCCTGTGGTTCCAGACGCTCTCGATCCCAAGGAAGTGCTCATCCATGGTGCTGTGGCTGTTTCCCGTGAAGGGGTTGATGAAGAAGGTCTCTGGGACCTCCCTCTTCCCAGGCAGAACCAAAACCCATGCATGCACCCGTAAGCCATACAAAGGGTCACACTTGGGCTTTTCCACTTCCTGTAGTGCAGAGGACAGAGCAGTAATTATTGCCATTTTATTGCCACTTTAGTCCAACCCAATGGCAATCTTATTCTCTCCTCCATCCACTTCTAAAGATCTCCAGGCCCTTAACACCCTTCAGAAGAGTGAGGTAGTACATATCCAGTACATACTCCTATGCCAGCACACACTGTGTTCCCAGAGGCCAAGTGCTCATGGCCATGATCAGGGTTGTGTCATACTTCATGGTGGAGGGTGGTGAGCTCCTTTCTTTGGTCAGCCATTACCTGTGTCTCAGCTCTTGCTCCTGGAGTTTACAGTGAGGTGAACCTCACTAACTCACCATGACCTTCTCCCCTTCTCTTTCCTTGTTCTTTTGAGCAGCTTCAGTTTCTGCCTTCTTCTTGGCCTCCTGCTGAAGCTCAAACTTGCTCTGCAGGTCTGGTGGGGGCTTAACTCTATACTTGTTGGACTTCTTCAGCCCCTCTTTTGGTACCTGCCTCTGCAAAAGCAGGGTATTGCTGTGAAACCCACCAGAGATCAAGAGAAGGGAGAAAATATATAGCTTACAGGTACCTCCCAGTTCCCAACCCTCAGCAGTTTGCAGTATTGGACCTGGTGAGCAGGAATTCAGCAAAGCCAAAGAGGCCTCTTAAGGAACTGTGGAAAATCACTCAAGAGATTCCTTTGGTGAGGTCCCTGCTTAGCACAGACTGAAATCCAGTGTGGACCTGAAGCTGTTCCCCCTAGCTCAATTCTGGAGCTCACTGGAAATGAACAGGCTCAACATGCATGCTGGGCTCCTCCCTGCCCGCTCACTGCAGGTCTCACCTCCTGTGGCTTCCTGAGCAGTGGGCACAGCTCCAGAGTCTCGTCCAGGGTGCATATCTCGCGGGTGGCATACCCATGCACGCAGTAGGCATCATACCCGGCCCCAATCAGCATGGAGCACAGCAGCACGCTGAAGTCAAAGCAGTTCCCTCGCTGGTATTTCAGGATGGTGGTCGGGGAGTAGAGCGAACTGGGCTTGAAAGAGAGAGATGCATGTTCACAGTGCTTGTCTTGTGAAGCTGAAACACACACCAGGCAGAGAGCAGGAGAGAGAGAGGGCATTGCCCATATCCCTGGGCTCTGCACCCATAAAGAATCTGTTATATAAAGTTCCTATATAAACCACAGACCCCAAAAGTCCCCTCCAAAGTGATCCGGAGAAATTCTGACCCCAAATCTGGTGAAAAATTTAACCATAGGGAGAGATGGGCAGGACAACCTCATCAAACTGCTGAAAACCTAATGCTAACCACAACTCTGCAGTGGGGCTTACCTCCATCTCTAGCTGGTCTGTCTGCAGCATTTCAAAGCAAAAGACCCATAAGCTAAATTATAGTTCAAAGGAGGGAATACATTCCCTTCTGGCCCGGTAAGCAAGCAAAGGGGATCAATATGCGCATACTGCATATAATGAGGTTCTACATAGTCTACTCCCAGATCTCAGACATCACCTTAGGCAATCAAGGAAATTCCCTCTGCTAAATGGAGAAACATTCTCTGTGGCCGCAAAGTGCCAGAGTTCCTCTTGAGACCCTGTGACACACTTGGCCAGCATGGAGCTGGTGTAGATTGTTTGGGGCACACTGCAGGGCATCAGCAGTCCTTGCTAGCAAGGATGTGCTCCCTTTGCCTTAGCTGATTCACACCAGCCAAGAACTTGCCCCAAGTCTGGCATCATCCCTTCTTGCCAGTCTACAAGTCTCCCTTCAGCCACCCCAAACTATCCCCAAAATTGGGACAGAAATGTCTAAAGGCCCTAAGAACAGGTCAGTGAGGTCAAGCATCATCCCCATGGCTTTATATGCTCCTTTGCTCCAAGGCATCTTGGTCTTTGGAGGGGAAGCTTGTCAGCCATTGCAACCCACAGCAGACCAGCTGGTCATCTGGGGTGACTGAGAGCAGGGTAAGGACCAGTCTTTAGAAATGGTGCTTAATTGCTTGACAGGTACAACACTGTACATGTACTGGGATAACGGGTCCAAACAGAGCACACAGGGCCTGGGAAAATCGAGGGGGCCCTAAGTAATGAGGGGATGATGGAGGGGTCAAAGACCTTTGTAATCCCGGCCACTGGGGTTTCCACATTGTGTCCGGCTGAGAGGCCCTTCTGTCACCTCCATTATGGGGCTGTTTCTGATAGGACTGCAGCCCCTTTCTTACCTGTGTGATAGGGGACTTGAGGGGCTCCATGGTGAGGTAATCAGAGACGAAGCTGGCACAGCCATCCCAGTGGTACAGCTCTGTATAAGGCAGCAGGGTTGGCCTCACCGTTGTGCTCACAAACTTCTATAGGGCAACAAGAGGACTTTGGTTAGCCAACAGATGCTTGGCAGAGTCTCCTGTCCAAAGCCATCCTCAGACCACCCCTGGATGTTGCAGCTCACATTCAGGACCTCCCTGCATATCAACAGCATCAGTAACCCTCCTCACCTGTTCCAGGATGGAAATTGGATGGGGTTGAGAGGCCATCTGCTTGTCTGTGGCTAGAACTTCAAGCTCATCTCAGACACATTACAGATGCGAGCCAGTTCTTCTCTTAGTTTTCAAGCATGACAAATAGCTACTGCCCTTTCCAGCTTTTACATCCTCCAGCATTTTTTGCCTTGTATGTTAATGATATAATAAATGTTGGGGAAAGCTGGTCCAAAGTAGCAATTCCAGACGCCTGGAGGAGCATCAGGTCCAGAACTAGAAAACAGTGGTGCAGCTTGGGCCCAGTCCTAAACAAAACCAGACCACAAACTTCCACATTTACTTCCTTCCCTGTAACTTCTGTGAAGTTTGGAATAAGACCTAACTCTGGATCCAGACTCCATATCTGTGACTGAGCCTGAGCCTTATCTATTTCATGTGTTTCTTTTACTTTCCTTTCTGTTTCTGTGGTCTTTCCTGTTTCCTAAGCATCAGGCTGCAGGGCTGCGAGCTGCCTGTAGCCTATGTGGCACCACCACCATGTGCGTGGTACAATGCGCTTGTGGATTTGGACAGCTGGGGTATTCCTGGGGTGATGTGTGCCTGCTCAGGGTGCTGTGGGCACAGCAAGCAGGTTCCCATTCCCTTTGGCCACGAGGGAGGGCAGGAAGGGCTGCTGTCCTTCCCCAGCATTTGTCACTATGGATGCCAAGTGCCCCCTGTGCTGTGTGCCCGCAGCCCCACACCACCCCATACCTCCACGCCACACTCGTTGACCGGGTGGAGGAAGAGTGGCTTGCGGTCAGGGCAGAGGTGAGTGTACTGCTGGAGGAAATGGTCAGCGATGTACAGCAGCTTCTTTTCCTTCAGGGAATTTGTCTTGTATGAGGACGGTAACTGGGATGTGTCAATGGAGCTCCAGTCAAAATCCCTTCCAGGGAAGGAGGAGGCAGAGACACACAGGTAATAAGCCGGGAGCAATTTGGGCAAGATCACCTGCTATCAAAACATGGCAGGGGCTTCCTGTTTCCCAGGGGAAAAATGGGGATCATATCCAAGGACATGATTTTGACATTGCCAAGCTTCTCTGGAGTGACAGCAAGCTGACATATACCCAGAGGCTAAGAGGATCTTTACATAGTGTCATGATACAGCAGTGAATGAATCTACAATGAAGTGAGTTATCATCTTACTCACACGTGCCCGCTCTTGGACAAACACGCCAGGCACGTGAAACTAGCTCACTCCCCTCCCTGTGCAAGGGGACCACACATGCCATCCACATGTATGCAGTCTCCCCATGGATCCCAAAGGGACCGTCTACTGCTCATCCCAGTAACTGACAGACACAGGTGACTTACAGTACATCACTTGGGACGCAGACTTGCTCCATGGACACCTTCGTCTCCAAGTCCTGGAGTTTAGCACCGACCTCGAAAGCCTTCAGCTCTTCTTCTCTTTGCTCCTCTTCCTCCTTCTCCTCCAGGACCTCCATTCTGCCTCCTCCTGGGCACTACAGAAATGCACGCACTAGGTGTATTCAAGGGTGGGACCCAGATACACAGCAACACTCGCATTCTGGCCACAGTGATTTAGTAGTGAGCATGGCTGAGGCAGCCAGAAGTGTGATTCTCATTTCTGCAGTAAAAGGTAAGCACTGAATTTGAGTTTGAGCTGGGCTTGGCAAATAAGTGGCTGCATGTTCCTGGGCACCCCGAGCATGGGGGAGACGGCAGAACAAGGGGAGCCTGGCTTGGTAGGGCACAGCATGTCCCCACGTTCAGTCTCAGATCATGGTGTGTCCCCTGTTTCCCGTGCCCATGTAAATGCTGCATCCTCCATCCTGCCTGGGGTGCTGCTGGCCAGAAAACGGCTCCAGAAATCTGCTGGTCACCTGCCGATGGCCCGTGCCAGAGTCTGCAGGCTGCACTGAGCCTGGCTGGCCGCTCAGGGGCCTTGAGGGGAGTGGGACGTTTTGCAGCGGAGTCAGCAGCCTTCAAGGACAGAAGGCTGTTTATATTGTTTATTTACATCTCAGGGAGGTCGGAGGCTGTTTTGCTCCCCCCTCCTTGCGGTCAGGCTGACCCCGTGAGGAGCAGACAGCGAGAGGGAGGCACAGACCTTGCACTGGGGGGGCAGGGGGCGGTGGGACGGGGGGCATCCCGGGGCCCAGCACTGCTCCACGGCCTCTGCACCACCCCGACAGTCTCCCGCCCCCCCGCCGCCCTTTCAGCCCCACGGCTCTCAAGGACAGCCAGGCTGCAGCTATTCCTCCACTACCCTCCCGCCGGCCTCCCTCGGCCTCACCACCTCCGCCTCACCGCGGCTGCCGGGCTCGCGCACCATGGCAACGCCCGCTGCAGAGGCGGCGCGGGGCCGTGGCGGGGGTTTGCGGCCTCTTCGGGCCTCTCGCCGGCCTACCCTGGGGCCTACCGCTGCTTCCCCCCCCGGCGCCTATCTCACCTCACCTTCCCCCGACCTCAGCCTCTCCCTAGGGCGTCCCCCCAGCCTCTCCCACAGCCTACCCCAGGGCCTATTGCTGCCTCCTCTCTAGGGCTTCTCCCGGCCTCTCCCAGAGCCTCCTCCTAGCCTACCCTCATGGCCCCCCCCGGCCTCCCACCACCCCGAGCAGGCCACAGGCCCGCCACAGGCTGCCCCCATGCTCCCGGGGGCTCCTCAGATGCCCATCCCGCATACCCTCGGCTGCCCCAGCCCTCCCCACCACTGGGATGAGCGTCTCTCTGGCTGAAAGCTCGACACCTGCCCCGGTGCCGCTCAGGGAGAAGGTGCGTTTCTGGTGACAGCCCCCTCTGTCCCGAATATTTTTGGGTGAAACGAGGGGGAAGCGGCCAAACCCTGCCCACCAGGATGACATTGCCACCAGCACTTCGGAGACCACAGGGCTCACGAATTTCACTCTTTAAAAAAAAAGAAAACCGCAAACCAAAAAAAAGCCCCCCCCCCCCCCCCCCCCTTTTGTTGCTTTCTAAGCCTGCAGGCTGCAATGCCTTTGCACTTCTAAGCAAGTCTGTGCAAGCTTCTGGTCCCAGTTAATTGCTTTGTAAAATACCTAAAGGAAAGCAGAGATTCTCACTCAAAAGCTGGCAGCAGGGGACAGCAGGAGGCCTTTTGGTTTAGTTTTTTTCTTTTTTTTTTTTAATTGGTAGTTCATTAGGCTGTAAGCAGGGTCAGGCGCTAAACACTTGTTTTCTGGCTTTTGTTGTGGTTAGGAAAAAACCTGTATGGATGGATGTTCACATTTGCTGCAATTAAAGCTCTGAGGATGCACAGAGTATAGTCAAGAAGCATCACTTTGAGTGATGACTGTTATTTGCAGCTGGTTACTGTTTCCCAAACAAAGTGTGGTAGAACCAAGCCCTCATCCCTCCATCTCTCACCACCACTTCTCACGGGATCTTAGATGTCAGAAGTCATTAAAAAAATAGCCAAAGCAATCATATGTTGTGGTTGCAAAACTGCGTATTCAGTACACGCAGTTATCTGGCCTTCGCGTGTGCCGCTGTGGTATCTGTTGTTATTGCTGCGTCAAAAGCAGGTATCACAAAACCAGCTGGATGCACAAAACCCCAGATTTCCATGGATTTTGCAGATAGTCCCCCTGTTTGGGATCCCATCAGGGCCATGAATTGGGTCAGCATTCATGAGCCGTTGGCTAATCGGAAGGGCTGTCTGTGCCAGAGGATGGACTTTCACAGAGTCCTTTCCTCCCTGGTCGCCACCGAAGGATGCTAAGCTGGCTCTTGTGCAATCGCGGAGGCAGCATGTTTGCGTGGGGGAGAAGGATGAGCTTCTGGAAGGCGATATAAGGCATGCAGCGGGGAGTGCAAGAGCGACCCGGGGCAGAGGTGGGTGAAGGAGCATATAGTAGCCTGGTGATGGTAAGTGGGATGAGAACAAGGTGAGATCTTGACGCTGGTGGGACCTCTCAGGACTGCTGCAGCGAGCAAGGAGCAGAGTGGGGAATAAACCCTCCTCACCTGGAGGTCAGGTGGTCACAGCTGCCCGGGGTTGAGTAGAGGAGGGGGTACGCGATGTACTGCCAGACCAGAGTGGGGCTTTTGGCATTGGCTTTGCCCTGCTCTCAGTGCACCTGCAGGGCAGAGGGGTGGCAGAGCATCGCTCCAGCCACCGGCCCCAGCTGACTTATATCCATGTCTCTGATAAGGAGACTCCAATGTCCAGTGCTCATCCAGCACCGTGCCATTAATTTCCCTAAAGAAATTCATTATCTGTACCAACAGGGGAGATCAACTTAATCTGTGGCTTTGTAGCATTGATTTTAGTTGTGTTCAAGGCTTTGGGGTTTTTTTTTATCCCATTGTCTCCTTGTTATGGATATGAGTTACTGGGAAAGCAAGGATCCTTTTGCAAATCCTAACTCTTCAAAAGAGCTGTAGTGGGAAGAGGGAAACTCCTTTCCTCTTCGGGGAGCCTGGACTGATGCCTCAGCTGTGCAGTTTTACTCAAAGTGCCTGTTCTTACTGAAATGTGGCTTTATCACTGCCAGCACATCCCTGCAGGTCCAAGGTCTGGTTTCTCCCACCCCCTCTTTCTGGAATAGCTGCCTAAATTCAGGACAGCATTTGACCCTTGTGTTAGCCAGGTGGGGAAGGGGGAGGCGTTGCTGATCTGCCCCTTTGGGATAGGAAATGACTTTGTGCCATTGAACCTAGCGTTTTTGGAGGAAATTACGCACCCATGCTTGAGGGTTGGCTCTTTCCAAATGACTGCAAACATGTCCAGCAAGCATGCTGAAAACCCAAGTTACCCAGAGCCTGCTTGTTTTTACAGGAAAGGTCTGTGAGATGTTTGCTGCTGGTCTCTGCCCTCTGCCTGGCTGGCTGCAAAGGCAACAAGAGTGAGTCTCCCTGTACACTGTACCTGCTGGGTCACAGCAGGTAGTATGGAAAGGAGAGGTCAAACCCTCACCTGATCCGTGTGTAGGTTCCTCATTCAGGGCACTGCTGAAGGCTGCTAAGGGGGGACAACAGAGCAGGCCTGTCCCCCACTGGGGGGGGGACGACAGGAACTGGGGTGCAAGAGCAGGCAAAACAGGCAGAAACCTCAGGCTCTCCATCCCAGTCACATACGGTATATAACCCGTGGAGATGGGCACAGGTGCTGTGACGTGCCACCACTCTCCTAGCTAGCTGGTGGCAGGCTCCATAGCTCTAATCCAGATTATGGCCATGCTGAGGAGGTCTCCTAGACTCTCAGTCACATCCTCACAGGCAAGCTGAGGCGGCAGATACTTCCTTAGATATGCCTGCTCTGGCTCTAGGCAAGGATCGCAGCCCTTGCAAGCTATGCAGGGCTTCATGCCATGGGGCGAGTTCACTCTTGCATCTCTTGTAGGGGAGATGTTCTTGCTTCATTTCAGCTTACTTGCCTTTCCTTTGCTGCAGGTGAGCTGGCGGGCCCGCATGGCCTGAGGCGAGGGTTTGCCCTCCGTCTCGAGAGGAGCCCAAACGCCTGCCTGCCAAACCCGTGCCAGCACCAGGGGGACTGCCAGGTGATGGAGGACAGACCAGTTTGCAGCTGCGAACCAGGCTTCACAGGGGCGTTCTGCCAAGGTAGGGCTGGCAATGTTGGTGAGTCCTCCCCAGTCTGTCCACGGGCACCAGAGGGAAGACTGATAGGCACAGTGCACTGGTGTTACCACTGCTCTCCACTGCAGGCTCCAGGAGCATGTCCCAGCTCCTGATTCAGGTGCATTCCCCACCACCACCACCATGTCCTGACTACATGTTCGTACAAGACCCAGTCACAGGCCATTTCCTTCCTCCCCAGAAGTCTTAATTCCTGTAAGAAGGAAACCTTGGCTGTCAAGAAGTTGTGCCTGTGGTGTAGCCATGTCAGGGCAGCAGGGCATACTGCTGAGTACAGCTGCCTCACAGTCTCGGCACAACCACATGGACTCCAGCACGGCTACAGTGAAGGCTTCTTCCAGACACTGGCCAAAAACTGTTTGTCCTCCATCTGAAAGAGAGGATCACTGTCCCTGTCTGGTGCCCTTGGCAGACTACAGTGATTCTGTAGACAGCCCTAAAAAGGGGCCAGTCCCACGACGTCTGCCTTTGATGTCTTGAGCTTAAGGGCTGTCTGTCTTCAGAGTAGTGGCAGCCATGGACTTGTGCAGGTCTTAGGCAACCAGTAGAAAATTACAGACCCACATTAACTTCTGCGCATTCCCAAAGGTTTGTCTTTTGCCCAGTGTCTCTGAAGAGCCCTACCTGTAGCCTCCAACAAGGCTGGGATGAGGGTCTGTTGAGCTCAACGGGACTGTGCCATCCCATAGCTGACCTAGGGCTCCTTCAGGCCTCTTCCTTATTGCTATTGCAGATGGCTTTTTCCCCCAGATGTGGTACTGAAATTGGCCTGCGAGGAAGAGCACATGAAGATGATGGTGAGGAAGGAGGTGTTTGAACTCTTGAAAATCCCCCGGGAGCTTGTCCACTTGAAGAACAAGGCATGCAAGGTCTCAGAAAGGGAAGAAGAGGGCGAGATGTTTTTTGCAGCCACTCTTACAGGTGAAAACCACACTGCCTGTGGATCAGTAATTCAGGTGAGGATCCAGCGGAGCCTCTCTGCATAGCTCTGAAGCTATGAGAGGAGCAGACATGCTGAGTGGGGACAGCAAGGGGAAGCCCCGGAGGATTTCCTTTTATATATGGGTGCTGTAAAGTTCTCATTTCCCTTGGAAGGCTTCCCTGGGGGCTGTCAGAAAGCTCTTCTGCCTCCACCAAACCCCTGCTGGCGGCACTTCTTGTCTTATTCAGCAGAGCATGGAAGTCTCAGTATGCTCTTTACTAGCTGATAACAGCCCTCGGCTTTCTCTGAGCTCTGCAGCCCTGGCTATAGCCCCTTGGCCCTCACTTGATTCATGGGTCAGGGAGGGTGCAGAGGAACCGGTGCTCCAGCTCTGCATTGCCCTCACCTGTGGTCAGTATGCTGACTCCTACCTACTCTGGTGATGGTTGCCAGTAGCCCCTGGACATGGGGCTTGAGCAAAAACCCCAGCAGATATCCAGGAGGCCTGGAGCAGCTATAGCTGAGTTGCACCATCTGAACTGGAGCTTGGAGCTCTGTGTATGGACTTACATGTAGTCTGGAGACTTGATTTCTGTGTTGTTCCAGCAAAACAGCTCTCACGTGTCGTACTTCAACATCATTGAGTCAGAGCAGGAAGCACACAGGGGTGTGATCTCCCGGAGTTTTCAGCTGGAGGTGCATTTCTCCTGCATCTACGCTTATGAGCAGATGGTGAAACTACCCTTCGCTCTCACTGCTGTTGACAAGTGAGTGGTCCCTCTTCACCCTGCTGCTGGCATGGTATCTGTGACCTTGCAGAATAATAGATGCCTTCAGTGAGGTGATCTGCAAAGGCCGTAGGGAGCCACTGGAGAGCTCTGAGAGCAATGCCACATCAGGGTGCCTACCTTTCTCTTACCAACATAGTTTTTCAACACAAAGTTTGGGCCTGGGACAGAGCCAAATTGAGGCACGCACAATCTACCTTTCTCCTATCCTCACTGCTTGAAACCAACTAGCCAAAAAATAAAGGGTGGGAACTGGAAGATGCCCCCACCAGGCCCCTGTGGAGGTGCAGGTTAGGACCCTCTGGGTTGCCTTTCTCATAGCCCTCACTGGCCAGCAGGTCAGTGGCAGCTCCTGGAGCTTCTTGCCTCTGTCCGCACACGGTGTGGACGTACCAGCTGGGAGGCAGCTCGGGGCCCGGCTCTCACGAGGCTTCACCCAGGAGCAGAGGCACATCCAGAGTCAGTGCACCTGCACCAGTGGCCTGATTTGTGCTATGTCCTTCCTGCCCTCTCATTCTGCTCATGAGCTCTCCTCCTCTCCTCTCAGACTGGTGCAGTTTGTGGTCAGAGAAGGACACTTCAATGTCAGCATGAGACTGTACAAGACTTCCTCCTACCTCCAGCCCTATCACCTGCCAACTGCAGCTGTCCTTGTCATGGACACACTCTATGTCCTGTTGAAGATAGAAGGACAGCACCAGCTCAAATACTTCGTGCTGAGTGTTGAGGACTGCTGGGCCACGCCAAGCGCAGATCCCTACCAGGACATGCGGCACAAGCTCATTGAGAAGGGGTGAGTGGAGTGCCCCTTGTGCATCTGGTCTCCTTGCACAATGAGGACAGTCACGTCTCTTTGCTGGGTGCTAAGGACAGGTTGCTGTGAGGGAGTAATGAGCAATGACACCATCATTGCTCATAGGTGGAACCTATGGTGGACTTCATCATTGAATAGGTGGAACAGCCCCATAGATGAACCTTCTAACTGCCCTGAACTGAGCCCACTGTCCTGACCCTGCTCTGCTGCCAATAGTGCTGCCTTCCCTCTAGCATCACTCCTGGCCAGCTGGGGAGGCAAAGGGCAAGGAGGGGAGAGGGGAGACCTTGCTGGGATGTGCATAGAGGTATCTGCTGAAGAGCTTGCATTAGAGGTGGCTGCAGCCAAGCTAAAGCCAGTAACATGGATATCCAGGAAGTGGGAGCCACAGCCAGGCTCATTCCAGCTCTGCAGAGCAGCTGTGGCCCCACAGAGGAAGACACAAGCCAGCTCCTGTGCTGGTGGCAGCTCCTCCCTGTGCTGGGCACAATGCAGGGTGCCAAGGAAAGGCATCCCCACCAGCACTGAGACAGAAATAGTCCTGTTCAGCAAAGCTTGGGGGCTGTACCCAGTCCTTGTGTGCTCTGGTGTCCCAGGCTGGGATGCTCCCCCTCGTTTGCCACCTGCTGACTCAGCCATTGTGTCCCAGGTGTCCCCACGATGAGACAGTGACGTACCTGAATGCCATTGGAGAGAGCACTACCGCCAAGTTCAGCTTCCAGATGTTTCAGTTTGTTGGTTACCCCGAGGTGTTCCTGTACTGCCATGTCCGGCTCTGTCTCCCCGACAGCCCAGAGCCCTGTGCCAAGGTGAGCTCTCCCAGTGGTCTGCACCATGCCCTGGCCAGGCAGGGAGACCTCCCTTCCCTTGTCCTGCTGTTTGGAGAAGGGGCTCTGCTCTGGTTTCGGGTGCCTCAGCACAATAAACACCTCACAGCAGCAGGAGCTCACCCCAGTGCCCTGAACTAAAGGTACGAGGGCTTGAACCCACCAGAGGGCTCCTTTCCCTCTTCCCTCTGTCTGTTGGGTATTTGTAGGAGGAGAGGTTTATGCTAGGACTTGGGGAGGAGCAGGCAAAGGTCCTTCAGGAACCAGGTCCTCTCATGCTCTGAGGTCTTGACCGCTCTCAGGCTGCAGCCCCAACTGTGCGTCTGCCAGGGGGAGACCACCAGGACAGCTCTTGCCCCCTGGAGCAGGCTTTTCCCCTGCCCCCCTGGTCCTATCACCCTTCCCTTGGCTTTGTTGACAGCAATGCCCCAGGCACTGGAGGAGGAAGCGGGCGCTGGCAGATGACTACAATAAGATTGTCTCCTACGGGCCCATCCACCTGCTGGCTGCTCCTTCCTTGGGAGCAGAGTCCCACCATTCCAGGACTGACCAACAGGACCTGGAGGGTACGTATGTCCCTCTGGGGAGGGCAGGAGCAGCTCACAGACCCTTGCAACTGTCTAGGCAATGCCAGGTTATTAAAAAGGGCTGCTAAAATCACTGCCCTGCACAGAAGCATGGAGTCTTTCAGGTGTCGTGGCCATGCACAGTGTGCTCCAGAAGCCAAACCAGAGGTTAGCTCTGCGTGAGCAGCTCTGTACCAGGCACAGGTTGGGCTAAGCAAGGGAGCTGGGCAGGAAGGGACCAGGAGCCAGAAGGCTGTCGGTGCAGCACCCCAGGCAAGGAAAGCTGGGTTTTCATGCTGGACCTCTGCATCAACCAAGCAAGGCAGGCTCCTTCTGAGCACCGAGGTCAATCCAGGAGATCCAAGCAGCAGTCAGGACCAGGGCTGGGGGCAAGCCCACCTACAGCATAGCTCAGACCAGGCATGAATGCTGAGCTAAATGGAGCCCCTGGGTAGTGGTTGTGGGTGGAGGCCCCAGGTGAGGCCAGTTGACCGAGTCCTGTTAGTGCCCTCAGGGCCCTGAAGTACCCCCAGCTCCAGTGGCTCTTACCCTTCACAGGAGATGACCTCCCCCGCATCTGCCCCCAGCCAGGAGATGCCGTGCCAGGGTTCAGCACTGACCTGGGGGACCCAGATGTGTAACCAACCTTTCTCTTCTTCAGCAGGACCCAACCCATGGCTCCCCAGGGCCCTCATCCTGCTGTGTGCACTTGGTGTGCTCACTGTGGCTGCTGTGGCCATCAGCATGAGGCGGCGAACAGTGTAGAAAACAGCTGTTTCCAAATAAATGTGACAGTAGCAGAGAGGTCTTGCCTGTGTCTTCACAGGTTTTTTTTGGGAAGGAGGCAATAGTTGGATGCAAACGATGCTTGAAGGATGAGTCACATCAGAGTGTTTCTGTTCCCTGTAGCATCCCTAGGACCTTCTCATCCCCTCCTGGCCCATGCTCTCTAGACTCGAAACACGTACCCAGGGATGGGAAGTTCCTTCCTCCTGCTTTCCTCCTCCCCAGAGAGTCACCCAGGCATGTGGGGAGATGGAGGTACCCACACTAAATACTTGCCCACCAAAGCTGGACTTTTTATGGTTCTGTATGATGCAAATGCAGCATTAGCAGAGAAAGGGCTGCTCTGTGTGTGCATGTGCATGCGCGTGTATATACACCTATCCATACAGATTTCTTCCTTCTGAATGATGACAAATTGCCAGCAAGATTTTTGCCCATCAATACATCCTTAATATAAAGCAAATAACAAACAATATTGTAAGCATCAAAGAGTAAATCCATAGTGCTCAGACAGCCAGCAGAGATCTAATACTAAAACACAGGTAAGGAGAAGTCCCCTTTCCCTACGAGGGGACTATGTGTGTACATTGGGCTGAAGCACAGTGTCCTCGGGGAAATAGTTGCTGGCCCCAGAGGGTGTTTTGCAGGAGGGACATACAGCAGATCCTTGCCTGAAAAGCTTGGCCCCAGCCCATTTGGAGAGGACATACTGCAAAGAAGCTTGTGGGATTTCTCTTTTTTTGCTAATTCTCAGACCTGAACCTCCTGAGTCTGGGCTGGAGCGAGTCAATCCTCCCACCTCCAACAGCAGGAAAACCCACCACCGGGCTGGTCCAGCACCAAAGGCCATCTCTAGTGAAGAGGGAGATGGCTCCATCCTGGCTGAAGGCAGGTGGTTTGTGGGCTCCCTCCTCACCCCCGCAAAAGCCCCTGGGGAATGAGATCGGGGGCACTTCAGACCATGGGGGAACTGCAGCCTGGAGGGACTTTGCCAGAAGGGATGTCTCTGGAGCTCCTTGCCCAAGGCAGGCCACTAGAAATGAAAGGGCCGAAGCAAAGAGCCCTGCTAAGGTGGATCATGCCCACTGAAGGGTAAACTAAGGCACGGTAAACTGAGCTTTCGTCCTCTGTGGGGAAGCTGCATCTGTCAGGATCGAAGCTTGCTCTCAGTGGGTGCATGTGCAGGCAGGGAGGGAGGTCTAGCCAGCAGCTAATCCTGGGAGACTGTGATGGTTCTGTCATGTCTGATGATGTGGGAGAGGGAGCCAGTGGTCTCCTTCATCTTCAGGTAGTAGAGGATGACCAGCCAGATGAATATGAAGATTCCTGCAGGGAAAGGAAGGCAGACAATCAGCAGCAGCAGCAGGAGTTGATGGGAAGCATCCTGCTGGGATGCTGCCGGCACTTCCCTGCCACTTCCAGGGGGTTCCCCCAGCTTGCTCCTGCTTCTGCAGGAGGGTCTCCCCCTGCTTCAGGTGAGTCATTTGGCTGGGACATGCCCTCTGCTAAGGAATGGCTTGCTTGGAGGAAAACCACCCCCGGTGGAGCGGACGTGGTTGGGAGCCATGACCAGCTCCATGCCAGTGGCTGGGACCTGCTGCTTGACATTCCCTGCCAAAGGGAAGGGCATTACAGTGCTAGGAAGATGCTGGTGCCTTGGTACCCCTGGTCAGCCACTGCCAGGCTGGCTCCTACCTCCTCCATCTTCTCCACCCAAGCCCAGGGATCCCAGCTCGGAGCCAGCCCTGACCTTGGAGAGAGTTGAGAATGAATGGTGAAGAGGTAGAGCATGGGCACAGAGGAGGTGCCATGGGTGAGGAACGCCAGGGCCCAGGTGGCTCCCAGCAGGCAGAAGAGCCCCACTGCCACCAGGGCTACCTTCCAGGCCTTGTGGTCTTCCTGCACTGCAGGCAGCAGCTTTTCTGGGTCACCACCCTGAAGACAGCCATGTTGAAGAGGATGATGAGACCAAAGTAGCCACAGTTGGTGATGTAGTGGATCAGGAGATGTTTGGAAGTGATCCAGCACCTGAAAAGAGACAACCGCAGTGCCTCCAGCGGCTCTGCTAGCCCCGGCAGCACCCATGGGAGCCTCCCCAGGGGGACGTGTTTGGGGATGCAGGGACACCCTTGTGCTGGTGGGGTTTTCCAAGGCCAGGGTGAAGCAGGGGAGACAGTGGTGCAGATCCACTGCCCTCATGTTGCTCAGCTGGGAGGGAGCCTGGGGAAGCTCCAGGTGGACCTTGGATGTCCCTCCATGACCTGGAGGCCTGCAGGCATGACCAAGGAGGCTCAGCACAAGAGGTGGTGGTGGTAGTTACTACGGCTGTAGCTGTGGTGTTGTAATCACAATTAGGGAAGTGGAAGCACAGTGTAAAGCTGAGCAAGATGGGTGCAACCCCCCACCACCACACTCCTGGCAGGACTGGGTTACCACTCCCCGTGCCAAAGGACCACCTAAGCCCTGTGGGCAGTGGCACACGCACAGGTAGGCTATGACCTGGTGGTCTGCAGTCCGGATGCTGTATTCTCCATAGCTGCCGATGACTCCTGCCACCCCCACCATGAGAATGGGGAAGCCTGGAAGGGAGACAAGGGAGACAAGTGGAGAAGGCCAGAAAGGCAAGTGGCGGGCAAGGTGGTTGGCTTGGGGTCTCTGCATGTCCCTGGATGTGCTGACCTCAGGGAAGATGGGGCTTAGGGACCTGCTGAGGTTGCACAAGTGCCAGGGGCACAACGGTTGCTGCTGGGACATGATGTGGAGAGGGAAGGACAGCGCTGGGTGGCAGGGCTCGAGGTGTCCCCTAACCTCTCCGCAGGATCATCTGCTCCGGTGCCCCTCAAGGTGCCATGGAGGGCTGGCAACGGGGGAACGAAGACCCCCAAGGACACCACCTGCTCGATAAGCAGGAGGTTGGTCCTCAGCAGGACAGAAGGTGCCTGCGGGTGTTGCCCTGAATTTGGTGCATTGAGCCCATCTTATATGGGCTTCCCAGCCCTGACCACAGCATTTGGAAGAGCTGCAGGCAGGATGGGGACTTGCTGGCTCTCTGCCCATCACTGCACCACCCTGTTCCCCCTCCAGTTGTAACCCACTGCCCCCCTCTCCCCCGAGGTCTCACCCAGGCTGGTGGTGCTCACCCCAGCCGACCAGGCACAGCTTCGCCAGGTAGTGGTGGATGTAGGTGCCGAGGACCTTGACGAAGAGGAGGTAGAGGTGACAGCCCTCCAGCGCCATCCAGGTAAAGCAGCAGAGCAAGCAGTAGTGGGTGAGCCCCCCTAGGACCTTGCAGGTCCCCAGCTGGGTCCCACCAGAGACCGCACTGTTGAGCAGGAAGGCCAGGTTGAGGAGGAGCAGGCTGCCCACGAGGTTCACGTGCAGCCCCAGATTGATGCAGAGGGTCTCCTCGGACTTGAACCTGCGCCGGAGCATCCCCAGAGGGAGCAGAAAAGGCAGGGGTCACAGCTGAGCAGGGCCCCATGCTGTATCACAGCAGGTTCATGCAGAGGCATGGAATTGCTCCACATCTCTCCCAGCCTGACGAGTCTCCAGGGAGCTGCTGGCACATCCTGCCGTAAGAAGATGCAGAAGGAGATTGTGAAGATGGAGAAAGCCATGGCTAACCCGCAGCCAAGCAGTGGCAACAGCCATCAAGGCTTGTGCCGTGGACCCGTCCAGAGCTGGATTCTGCCAAACATGCGCATGTTGGGTTAAACAGGCCAACCTAGAAAACCTGACTGCAGCTACCAGAGCCACAGGGCTGATAACCCTGGTGGGCTGCTGTAGGGACCCCATGCAAGCCCCCGGTCTGTCACCCCAGAAGGTCTTCGGGGGGAGGGGGACAGTGGTGGCTCAGAGGAGATGCTCCCTGGGGTGGGGTGAGGGATGAGTGAAGGCTATGGTGGACCACCATGAGCACCCTCCTGGGAGCCTTCACCAGGAGATGGGACCCCAAGCCTTGCTGCTCCAGAGCCTGCACTAGGCTGGGGGCCATTTCCACCCTGTACCCGCTTGGCTGAGCTGCTGCTGCCCTCCTGAGCTGGGGCTGGGCTTGATTTTGGGACCTGGGCTTGCGTGGGAGCAGCTACAACTGTCCCTGTGCAGCTACTCATGACACCTGAAGGGCCACCAAGGTGGGGTAGGCAGCACAGCCAGGGTACGAGCAGGAGCTGCGGGGACTGTGATTGTCACCAGGAGGAGGGTGAAGAAGGTGAGATGGTCGCAGGAGCAGACTGTCCCCTTGTCCCTGAGCTGCTTGACACATCCACTGCTTCTCCAGCCTCCTGCCTGCCCTGCAACAGGCACAGCATGATGGCCATGAGTGCTGGGCACAGCACCCATGCCCAGCCCCGCACCTGGCCCCTTTGCTGGGGATTCCAGAAAAGGACCATACCTTTGCTGGGATTCCAGAAAACACATTGTGGGGTGACACCCTGCAAGGGGGGAGAGCAGTGTCAGCTGATGTCACTGTGAGGGGCACTGGAGGAGAGATGGAGAGAGGGCACAGCTGACTTACGTAGGGCAGCTGCCCATGGGCGAAGGTGAGCTGCACGGGGTCCCGCAGCCTGGAGATGCTCATCTCTCCCACCGTGATACCCACCACGGTGTTGTCGAGGACCTGCCCTGTCTGATTAGCCTCCTGCGTGGGGGCAACGCTGCCTGAGCCGAGCCGGCAGGTAGTGAGGGCCGGCAGCCAGAGGGATGCTGGCAGTGCCAGCTTGTACTTTGAACATGCCAAGCTGCTGGATGTTGAGGACCGTCACCACCACATGCGCTGTCTGGCTGCTCAAGGACTGGAATATCTCCCTGGGGAGCTGGATTTTGCCCACCTTCCCCTTCTCCATCTTGTTCAGCATCCTAGGGCCCTGCGGCAGAGAACAGCAGGGGGGGTTGCTTGCTGGCAGCGTCACCTCTCAGCTCAAGACCCGCCAACCTTGCTCCAGACACAAATTCAGCCCTGCCAGGGTGGGTTTTGCTCAGCAACATCAGCAGGAGCCCTGAGGGCAGAAGGGGAGACCCTTATCCTCAGCACCCAGCAGCAAAGGGACAGAGCTGGGAGCAGCTCCCAGGAGAGCCCCAACCCACCATCACCCCATGGGACGTGGTCCCCTAGGACATCCAGAGAGCAGGAGAGCCTGGGGGTGGGCAGCAGATGCAAGGTCCCACAAGTTCCTCCTCTTCCTCCCCCTCCCCCTAACTACCTGCCTGCTGCTGGGATGACTCCTCGGGGAGGGCTCTTCCCTCCCAAGCATCATTTCATGTGACTCCTTGCCAAGGGATGCTAAAGCTGACGTGGGTCCATGATGCAACCCTGGAGCAGGATGGAGGAAGAGCACACCATGGCACGTCAAGCAGGGGCTGAGGGATGCTTGGAAGGCGTGGGGCCTCCTGAGCGAGGGAGAAGGGCACATCTCACCTCTGTGGGGGAAAAGATGATGAGGACATCGCAGGTGGCAGCCCTGCTGACATTCAGGAGCAGAACCTTCAGCCCGGCCAGCCCACTGTGCAGCGCTGGCCCCACCGACTGCAGCAGCCTGCAGGGCAGGAGGGCTATGGGACTGGTGGACATGGGGTGCTGAGCCCCCAAACCCTGCCATGGCCACCCCTGCCCACTACCTGAGCCAGCGCTCCCGCAGGCAGGCGCAAGCAGGGCTGCCAGAGCACCCCAGCTCCAGGCAGTGCCAGGGCAAGTCAGGGCTGGGGGTCCTGTCTCCTTGCTCCTCTGACTCCACCGTGTTGCAGCACCGGTGGTGCCTGTCACCCTGCCTCAGGGCTGGGGAGGAGGGGAGCAGGGTGACGGGTGGGTGCTGTGGCACTGGGCAGGCACCAGGGCGAGGGCAGGGATGGGAGGGACCACTCACCAGCACAGCTCTCCTGTCCCCCAGCAGTGTCTGGAAGAAGAGCGTGTGGGGAAATGGGAGCAAAACCCCAAAATCTAGGGTCAGTCCTCCCCCTGCCCACAGGGGAAGGGGGAGGCAGGAGAATCTGGCAGCTGCCAGGTTTGAAAGGAGCAGCCCTAGAGTTACATGGACTTCAAAAAGCAACTGGACAGCCATCGGGCCTGGTGAAGGCAAAGCCACCATGCCTGCATTGACACATCACCATGTCCACCCCCCCAGTGTGGCTCGCAGAAGGGACCCTGGGCTGCTGGTCCCAGGTTTTAAAATAGCCCCCGGCAGCAAACCCCCCTGCTCCGCTCGCCTCTGCCAGCTCTCTGCACATCCCAGGGAGGACACTCCCTTCTGGCTCAGCCACATTTCAGGGTGAAACCCCACCACAGTCTTGGGGTCAACACTTTCCCACAGGAAAATGTACCCCACAAGCCCATGCACACCCCAAGCTGGGGGTGCCTGCATCCCCCTCACCCACCACTCACCAGGCAGCACCAGAAGCAGCAGGACGGTGCCCAGGAGCAGGATCATGCTGCTTTGTGGGGTGTCCTGGCCACTCCTGGCCATCCCACAATGCTCTGCTCCTCCCTGGGCTCCCCCGAGGCTCATAGATGCTCCTGAGGCAACAGCCGTGTCCTCATTTCCCTTCTGCGAACCCTTGCACCTTCCTGTGGGTTGGCAAGTGACCTCCTGCCCTGCTTGCAGCAACAGTGATAACCATCAGAGCCGCATTATTTCCCCCTTGGCTGCTTCCCCCAGCTGACTCAGAGCTTTTTTCCTTCCCCTTCTCCCCCCCCCCATCCTGTCAAATCCTTGGCCAATGCCCCCCACCAGCCCAGCAACATGTTGGGGCATCCCTCTCCCAAACTGGGTATGCTGCCAGGCATCACCTCAAGCTGCCAGGGATGAAACATCCCCTTCCTGGGAAGGTCCTTCTGCCCCAGCCAGGAGCTGGGAACCGGGCAGAGGGGGATGAGCGACAAGTGGAACATCATCCAGAAGGCAAACTGGTGGGTCGGGAGACACAGTACTGCGTTTGCAAGTGGCACAGCCAGGAGAGCCGCACTCTCCATGGCCCCGCAGCCGGGAGGCCCCATGGCCTCCAAGGGAGGTGATTCCCGTCCTGTGAAGCCTCCCTCTTCACTGCGTAGTGATGGTCCCTGGAGACTGCAGCAGCTTCCTGAGCCATGGCATCCCCTTCCGTCACCCCAACCCCTATGGCACCAGGCTGCCGGTGCTCTGCCAGGAGCACCATTACTGGTCCCAGCTCAGCAGGATCCTACAGGGTGAAATGCTGGATCCTGCCCCGGGGATGGGACAGCTCCAGCCAAGGGATGGATCCCATTGGAGAGCCCACAAACGCACCCAGCAGAGAGGCCCCAGCAAACCGCACTCCAAGCAGGAACAATTTTAATGGGCACAAGTCTGGTGTGCGGGCATGTTTGTTAAACTTCTACACCATCCAAAAATATACATTCAACAAAATAACAAAAATAGATTATTTCAGCTGCTAGAGGTTGTCATGGGGGCAGAGTTATTCTGTCTTCACTGGGGAAGGACCACCAGCAAGGGCTGAAGGGCCTCAGGGCACGGGAGGGGACATCCGGAGGCACCAGGGACCCTGTCCCTGCCCCTTCTGCTTTCTGCAGCCCTCACTGCCCAGCCTAGCATCCCTCCCTCCTGCCCCAAGGATGCCAAGCTGAAGGATGCGCTGCTGCCCAGCGGGATGCAGTGGGTGGTAAAACTGGGGAGGGGGCCAGCAGAGGCAAGGGGCTCGGGGTGGCTGGCCCTGCTGTGGGTCCCTGGGCTCCTAGCAGCCCTACAAGGCAGGTGTGGTAGCAAAGCAGACAGCATCAGTGCTTCCCACAGCAGTCCTCTGTGTGGGGAGCCCCAGCATGGCGTGCAGCATGCCAGCCATCACGGGGCTCAGCTGAGGTGGCTCTGGCTGCTGTTGGGCTGCAGTTTGACGCTGTCGGAGCTGCTCTGTGAGTCAGGGGACTTTCTCGCCTGCAGCACCATGGTCCAATACCAGAGGAAGATGAGGAAACCTGGCACAGGAAGGAGGAATCATAGAATCATTTAGGTTGGAAAAGACCTTTAAGATCATCACGTCCGACCATAAACCTAACACTGCCAAGTCCACCACTAAACCATGTGCCTAAGTTGCCATGTCTACACGTCTTTTAAATACCTCCAGGGATGGTGACTCAACTGCTTCCCTGGGCAGCCTGTTCCAGTGGTTGACAACCCTTTCAGTGAAGAAATTTTTCCTAATATCCAATCTAAACCTCCCCTGGCGCAACGTGAGGCCGTTTCCTCTCATCCTATCACTTGTTACTTGGGAAAAGAGACTGACACCCAAAGGGAAGAAAGCATGGGGGAACCCCCTCTAAGGACCAACAGCAGTCAAGAACGAGCCAGCCAGCCTGCCAGGGACGGCTCCTCTCGTACCCCATCACCACCCCACCAATACCCCATGAAAGCCCCAGTGCCCGGCATCCCAGGCTTACCTTGGAGGGAGTTGATGATGGTGAAGATATAGAGGGAGACGAGGCGGAAGACACCGGAGGAGAAGGAGAAGAAGACCAGTGCCCAGGGGATGCCCAGCAGGATGCTCAGCCCAAAGAGGGCTAGGACATGCTTGAGCTTGTGGCCTTTCTTGTTCTGCCGGAGGATCTCCCGGACCATGGCCCCCAGCATGACCGAGTTAAAGAGGAACACCAGGCTGAATAAACCCAGGTTCACAATGTTATGGATCAGGGTGCTCGTGATCCAGCATCTGGAGGGAGGAGAAAGGGCAGAGGATTATGCTGTGTCATCCCACAGGGACATGAGTTGGAAGGGTTGGGAGAAGCACAAAGGTGTGGTGTACACCCAGCACCCAGCTTAGTTAAACAGGGAGGCGGGGATCCCCCACCACCACCCTGCACAAAGCCCTAGAAAAGCCACAGATGGGCTAAAGAAAGCCTGTAGGACATGGTGAAGGTTTAGCCAGTTGACTTTATGTAAGACCAGGGACCAGGCAACCCATTTCCCATGACTTACAGGGTTGCGTTGGTGGATTTGCCACCAACAGATTCATAGATGGGAATGGAGAAGGGGCCGTAGTTCGTCCAGCTAGCCAGGAAGATCAGCATCACGCAGAAGAAGGGGAGTCCTGGGTGGCAAGAACAGAGTGAAGTGGCTGCCCTAATCCCCCACCCTCGGTCCTTCTGGAAGGATTTATTGCCCCTTTCCCCCCATATAGAATACAAACCAATGTCCTCCCTCCCAGGGGGGAACTGAGGATGGAGCACGCAACAAGGACACCTTGCATAAGCCCCAGTCCGGCAGCGAGCTATGCTGCACCGACCCCAGCTGAGGATCTCCCACAGCTGTGGAATTTTAGGCCACAAAAGATCATGAGATCTTCCTACCACGGCCTCCTGCCCAAAGCACAGCAGAGATGTGTGGGTGCTTCCTGCATCAAGCCCATCTCTCTGGGCTGTCCTGGATGTTTCTTTCAGAAAGACAGGATCCCATTACTATTTAAAGACCCCAAGCAGTGGCCCTCACATGCCTCCCTTGCCGGGTGACCCCCAGGGTGACCCACCCTTGCTCTAGCACCCAGCCTCTGCTCTCGGCCACCAAGCCTCCTTCTCCACCGAGTCTCTTGACAAAGAGAGCCCTCTGCTCTCAGACATTTGCTCCCCCACATCTCCATCCCCATCCAGGCACCGTAGATGGTGGGAAAGACCTATCCGGGTGCCCCTCCACCCCCATGGCTCATGCCCTCAGGGCGTCTCCGCTTCCCCCATGCTCACCCCAGCCCACCAGGCAGAGCTTGAGGAGGAAGTGGTCATGGTAGGCATTGAAGACTTCGATCACAAGCCGGTAGAGGTTGTAGCCCTCAATGCCCATCCAGGTGAGGCAGCTCAGGAGGGAGAAGTGCAGGAAGAGCCCCCCGGCTCTGCAGACTGCCTCGCTGCTGCTGGAAGCCAAGTGCTCGGAGATGAGGAAGGTGACATCCAGGAGGAAGATGGCACCCAGCAGGTTCATGTGGATGTGCATGCTCATGACCTGGTCTCGCTGCTTGCTTCTGGAGAAGCGAGGAGGGGGGACACCTCACCGCCGTGCCTGGCCAGCATCCTTGGTGTCTCACAACACCCCACAGCTCCACATGGGGCAACTCACCCCCGTCAGAAGAGCCAGGAGACCCTCTGGTGGTGTCAGGGGCTGAGAGCCTAACCCCACAGGTGGGACCACCCATTACATGTGCAAATTCAGGTCCCTGCAGCTGACCCTGCATTTCAGGTCTAGGCCATGGGGGGTAGGGGACGACGTCATTTCAGCTCTGAATCATCCACATAGGATCAGTGACATGACTCAGGAGAAGACACTCATGTTCTCCATTGGGCCCTTGAAAAGATCGTTGCAGGGTTCTGCTTGCCGAACTCATAACAACAACCAAGCTGATTTTCCAAAAATCATTGAAAACAGCTGGTGTTTTCAAGCACCCTGCAGGAGATCTGACCAAGGGGGTGGTTTCTGGAGAGGAGAACTCTGCTTTCTTCAAGCATGGCTCCTTCATCATGCTTCTATCCAGGCCACCAACTGTGTTTGGAGAGCTTGCACCCACCCAGGTGTAGTGGCAATGGACAGGATGCAGATTGGGAGCATGGGGTGACCTGTCAGACCATACCTGAAGTAGAGGAAGAAAATGGTGCAAATGGATGCCAAAGCTGAGATCAGGCAGCCGATGTAGGTTATGATATTCAGGTAATCCCTGTGCATGTGGGCGATCTCTGGGGAGGATACCTGAGGAGAAGGAGGAACGAGAGATGGTGAGGAAAAACAGCCAGTGAGAATGATGTAGAGAGCTGCGGGAAGGCACTACCCACCATCAGCACGGCAAAGTAGGTGAGGTGGTTGCATCTGCAGTCCGTCTGGCTGCCCCTCGTCACTGTTGTACAGCCATAGCTGTCCCAGGTCCCAGAGCTGGCTGTGCAAGAGAAAGGGAGAGCGTCTGGTGAGCAGCAGGAACATATACTTCAGGTTTGTGGAACTTCAGGGCAAAGTGTCCATGGCAGGGGGGAGGACAAAAGTGGGAGTCCCAGCTTGTCCCATGCTAGGCACACATACTCAGATAGCACCCTCAGCACCAGAACCCATCCCTAGGGAGGGAGAAAGCTCTTAGTTTAGCTATGGAGGGGAAAACCTGAAATCAACTCCACGGGAAAGGTTTATGGAGCTGGAGCAAGGAAGGGAGGTGCAGAGTGACTTTTACTCCTACCAGCAGGTCTGTGGTACCCTGCAAAAGGAGCAAAGGCAGCGCCGGCTTCACACCCAAGTGCAGGAGCACTCACCGGTGGTGTCCTCCTGCCAGAAGACGCACAATGTGGTCACGTTCCTCTGCAATGACAAAGCCACGGGCCCTGATCAGGATGCAGCTGTGGGTTTGTTGCCCAGCCAGCCCATTCGGTAGGGAAGAACATGGGGCAGGAGGCAAGACGGTCTCAGGAGACAAACTGTCCCGTATCAGGGGAGCAGACTCCAGGCAGAGACCATTCTCTTGGCAGCTTGCAGAGCAGATACTTCCTCCCAGGTCCCCTTTTTCAAACAAAGCGTTCAGCTTTGAGCAGGCGCTTGACAGGGCCATGAATGAGCCAAAGGATTGTTAACTCAAAGTGTCCCCCAGCCCTGGAGATTGTGCTGGAGGCGACATATCTGCAAAGCGGCATCTCCTGGACAGGAGCAGGCAGTGCCACCTCCAGTGCAAATGGTGAAGCCATGATCATGATACAGCCCCAGAAGATGCAGCAGACCCTGTACAGGCAGGCCAAGGGCATGGACCTGCTGGATTGTGACCACTAAGCTGGCAGGGCCTGAGCCCTCCATTCCTGGTGGGACCAGGTTCGATGAGGCTGTTTCCCCACCTACCAGCAGCTGGTCATGGAAGAAAGTAAGGACCACTGGGTCAGAGAGGTTGGCCACCACTGTGTCCACCAGGGAGATGCCAATCACCTTGTCACCCAGGACGTGACTGCTGTTTTCATCCTGTGGGAGAAGAGGAGGCAATGGCAGCATGGGAAGGGATTGCTGCTGGGCATGAAGCAGGTGAGACTCCCCAAGAAGGAGGTCTCATGCCTCTTTCCCTGTCAAGCTTCTAGCTCATCTTTGAAGCATCTTCTCTGAGCAAGCACTGGCACCCTGGTCTGGGCGGCATCCCTGCTACCCTGTACCACCGGAGCCGCCAGCACAGCGGGGACACTCCACCATGCCATGAGTGTGGGCGTTACCTGGAACATGGTCTGGCTGTTGATATCCATGAGGAGCACCCTGTGCTCCACCACCTCCTCCCTCTTCTTCGCTGTCACGAACAGGCTGCTCGGCAGGTCCACCGCAAACCCATGGACCTCTCCACCCTCCTGCAAGGAGAGACTTGTCAGGAGAGAGGTTGGGAGAGGATTCTGGTGGACCAAGACCACCAGGGCAGGCTGCCCAGGACCAACCTCTCTTTGGGAAGCAAAGGCCAGGTGCCAAGGAGCCTGAGTGGGCTGGACCCTCAGGACAGTTGCATGCACGGTGGCCTTCCCAAAGGTCTGGTTCTGCCCTTCCAGCTCCACCTTGGCCAGCATCTTCTCCAGCTCCCCGAGTTTGCTGTCAGGGAAGGGGTGCCATAAGCAGGATGCAGCGGGCACTGCACCAGTGGCAGTGGGAACAGCACAAGCCGGGAACTGACCGCCGAAGCAACCGCTGCTCCGTGACTCCTGCAGCCAGCGCTGGGGGCTGGGCAATGAGGCTGTCCAAAGCGGTGAGCTGCTCCTCCACGTCTCTCTCCCAGATGGGCATGCTCTCTGGAGAGGCTGATGGGCACATGAAAGGAAACGCCATGAGATGCACAGGCAGAGACGGCTTCCCTGTGCCCCAAACCAACCAGGCACAGCCCTGGTGGGAGCAGAAAGCAGAGGGCTTCAAGGTGACCCCAAGCCCGGGGAGCCAATGGAGACCTTAACCCAGAGGGCTTCTCCTGCCACCCAGAGCTCATCTTCCACCAAGGCCATTGGGACTAGTCTGGCTGAGGCTAGCTAGGTGCCTACCAGTGCAGACAGGACCCTCGGAGACTTCTGCAAAGCCCACGATTTCCCAGGATTTTAGGGGGAAAAACACTTGAAAATCTCCGTCTTCATCTTTAGGAGCCTGGGTACTGGGGGCTGCCTCTGGGCTGCTTCAAGCAAACCTATGTCCCCTTCCATTACCTTTCAGCTGTGTCTTCACATCATCATGCTGTAGCAGATACTGGGACACCACCAATGCTTGGCCAATGGCTAGAGAATGGACTGGGGATGAAACAAACCCTTTATTTCATTAAAATAATGTTGAATTGCCTTTACCGGGGAAGAAGTATTCAGATGCACTGTCAAGGGAGGTGTTCTTGCCACCCTTTGAGATGTAGGACACGTTGAAGATGGAGGTGCTGGTTCTTTCAGTCTTCTGACTCTCCTTACCCCGGGTGATGCTGCTGAATGGGTCCCCACCCAGGAGGAAGATCTGCTTCCCATACACAAGCCTCAGGGTCCTGTTGGCCTTGAACCAGTAGACACAGAAGCGGTACCTGCCCAAAGCAGGGGGCAAGCTATACTTGTAGTAAGAGTTTCTCCTGTTTGGCAAAAAGGGCCTTTTTATTATCAGTGCCTGGTCAGTGTTCTCAATGGAGATGGTGGCAGGGCCGTGCTCGTAGATGATGGAGCTGTTTTGGGTCTGGTTTCGGTCACCACAGAAGCGGAAGTCCTCTTCCTGGCAGCCACTGGCTCCCACCCCTGCATTGCTCAAGCACACAGAGACGCCAGTTCAGCTGGAGGGGCGGCCACCCCCAGCAAACACTGCACCCCCATGGCAGCCATAGCACATGGCACGCCAGGCTCTGCCCCAGAGATCCCAACCCCATCCTGGATGGGCTGCTTGATATCAGCCACCTCCCTGACATCCCCATGGCCATGCTAGGAGGGTTTGCCAGGGAACCAAGTCTCCTGGGGCAGCAGGACTTCCCATGTCTTGGTGATACCCTCTCCCAGGTCCCACCACCCGCATCAGCAGAGACAGACAGAAGAGCTCTCCATCTCCATAAGGGACGGATGGAGACCATCTCCTTACTCTGGAAAAGACCCATACCGCCCCAGAGACTCCACCAGAGGCACATCAGCCCATGAGATGTTTCACTTCTGTGGAAGCCATGGCTGCAAACACCCCTTGGTGCCCCCCAGCCAATTTTTGGGGCTGCCAATTATATCCAGCAGCCCAAACCTGGCCCACTAGCCCGGGGCAGGATATAGCTGGGGACAGCCTACCTTGGAGCGGGGAGAGAAGGAGCAGAAGGAGGACCTTCATCCCGGCCAGCTCTCAGCTTTGGCTTGGCCTCTGAGGAGAAAGCAGAGCCTGGAAGGGTGCAAAGAAAAGGGGCCATGTGAGTATTTAGGTATCACCCATACCATGGTGTCAGGGATGGAGAGTAAAGGCTGTGCCAGTGGGACACTGGCCGGTTTCACGGCCGGCTCCCCCGTGCCTCTGCCACGAGGAGGAGCCACAAGCACCAGGCATCCCGCCCAGTTGCAGGCTGGAAGGATGGGGGAGGCCAGCAGCCGGGTCCCTGGGCAGTGGGGCACTGGGAGGGTGCCCCACCACCCCAGCACAGGCACCAACTGCCAACCATTCAGCACAGGAGAGGTCCCCTCTTCCGCTCCCTGCTTCACTTCTCGGTTCAGGCCTTGGCTTCTTATCGTGAGCGATAGGAACAGAAGGAAATGGTGGTTTCCTAATTCACCAGCCCTAAAATTATTTTCTCAGGTGCTTTCAGCTCCTGCAGATTAGCCGAGGAGCCAGGCACGTTGCAAACCACTCTGTCATTTCAGCAGAAATGGGCTCTCCAGGTTCACCCCAGCGATGCTGATGCAGCAACCATGGCCGCCAAAACCCTTTCTGCCCCTTGCGACCACCCAGGCAACGTCCTCCACATCCCCCTTCCCATCCCTTCATCCTGCACTCTGCTCCACCACCCTTTTCTTTGTCTTTATCTGCAGCCAGGGCTCTTGTAACCTGCACTCAGGCCAGCGCCAAGCACCCTAGATGCTGTCACACCCATATGCTCCACCTGGCTGCAGCCTTTGCATCCGCAGCATTTCCCATCGTGCTTTCCACCTTCCCCACGCTGTGAACTGCGTCTCCAGCACTGCTGGGATGCACTGAGCTTCACCTCCTCCTCGCCCTGCTGTCACTACAGCAATGGGTAGAGGCTGGTGGGACCCATCCTGCCAGGGTCTGCCAACCGGCGGGAGCAACCCCCAGGGCGGGACAGCATTGGCGGGGGCTGCCAGACTGGCCAGCAGAGCCAAACACTTGCCAATACTGAAAGCCAAGGCAGCATCTGGTTTGCCACCGCTGCATCCCACTCCTCTGCCACTCTCAAAGCACCCTCCTTGAAACCCACCGAGTGGCCAAATCCTGTTTTGTGTGCTGCAAGCGGGTTCCAGAACACCCACCAGCATCACCTGCAAAGGCTTGTGAGCTCTCCAGGCACGCAAGGGTCATCAGATGGGAAGGCTGGGGCAAAACTGCTTACTTGAAAACTTGGCATCCCTGTTGCAGGTTTCTCCCACCAGCACAGGTTTCTTCCAGAGGTTTCTCTGGCCAGCATGGATCCAGGGCGCATCCTGCACCAGCACAGCCCACTTGCCATCCCTCCCCATCTGCTTCTTGCAGCAGTTTATCACTGGAAGACAGGGGCTTTGGGTAGTTAATTAACCTGCTGCCATGTGTATAATTGAGTGTGGCACTAACGAGGTTCCCTGGCATGGGCTGGGAGGATATAGCACAGGCACAACTTGGCAGCAGTAGCTGGATGTGGATGGGGCTGGCATCCTGGTGCCTTGCTGCACACTTGGGAATCACGCATGTGTATCCAAAAAGCGTGGATCCGGGGAGGCAAAATGCCAGTGGTGAAGGGAAACATCTGAATCGCTTAAAAGCAACAGATTGGCACATGAATGCCAACCATGGCATGATGGCACAGAGCCGGTGTGCCAAGAAAGCATTCCCTCCGGATGGGGAATGCTGAATCCCAACAAGGATTCAGCCCATCCCGCTGCGCTGGCTCCACTGGGATTTTATTGGGGTGGTCACAGGACAGGATCAGCCCCTTTCAGCCGTTACTCAACTGGGACCAGAAATCCCTGTGGGGATGTGGGTGGGGGAGCTGGTATTTCCCCTCCAAGCCCTATATGGTCCCGCTCGCCCTGATGCCGATTGCTGTTTCCTGAGCTGAACAATAGCAAGAGAAAATCCCCCAGAAATGGTTTCACAGTGGGAAAACACGGTTCCCATCTGTGCTGGCAATAAGCAGCGCCAGAGGGAGCCAGATGCACCAAGCCCATGCCGGGGCTGGATCCTGCCCCGTCATCTTCCCATCCTTAGGCAGCGACGGGGATGCACAACATCACCGCCCCTGGGTACCCGTGGAGATGCCACACGTCCCCACTGCCATGGGGCATCTCCCCAGTGGCACCCATCTTCAAAAGCCCTGTGCTATCACGGTGACCAAGCAGAGACCCCCTTCAGCACCAACCCTACCATCATCCCCAAAGCAGGCTGGCTTTACCCACTGCCCCAGCTGAAGCCTGGGGGCTGAGCTCCTCCAAGAACAATAATGCATAAAAAAACTCCTGCTTTGGCCCCAAAATCAGCCAGATGATGTAAAAAGAGGTGGCAGGTGCCAGGGCTACGCAGTCTGGACCAGGCTCCCTCCCCACCGGCACAGAGGGCGGCTCAACCCTGGGCATCACATTGTATCCTCCCATTAAAAGAACATGCTGATCTCTGAAAAAAAAGCCAAGGAATAATATTGCAGCCTCTAAGTCTGGAGGCAAATGGGAAAAAAAACCTAAAAAAATCCACACAAAAAAAAAGCCTGGTGTTTACCACCTTACTGCTCTCTGGGTGACTTGGCAGCAGGTATTTAAGCTTTTGGAGGTGGCACATGGCTTTTGGACATTACTTTTTTCCTGAGGAGAAAGGAAGATGCTCTGACGCCTCAAACAAACACCTGAAATAGGGAAATCCGGGGGCTTTTATCTCTGTTTTCCTTCCAGGTCCATTAGAAAAATACACCGACACTCTGTTCGTCAAGATGCTAACGAGCCTGCAGCTCATCACCTGCAGCCTGTTACCCAGGCAAGGACTCAGGAACCAGATGGGGAAACTGAGGCATGGAGAGGCAAGCCAGGACGGTCTCCCCAAGATGCAGAACAGCTTTGCACGACCGGCCTCCATTGTAGGGACTGCAGATGATGTGCCCTAGGGCTGGAGCTGCCCGAGGAGGCAGGTACCCTGGCGGGGACCCCCCCGCAGAGGAGATGCTCCAGCATCAATCACCTGGGTGCTTCACAAAGTGCCCTCGTCCTTGGCCAGTGGCCCATGCCCACAGGGGCCAGCCCACATGTTATTCACAGCATCAGCATGCAAGCCTTTCCTGTCACCAGTGGGCAGCAGGGTCCAACCTGGCACGTTTGTTAATGCCCGAGGAGCTGAGTGGCAGCTGCGCCGGCAGACTGGCTGTGCCAAGCCTGTGCCACGGGATCAGCCTTTCCTGGGCCATGGAGTTGCACATAACACCCAGCACCCACGAGCTGAGTTTTGCCGACAAAACAAAACCAGACCCGATAAAGATTCCCACGGGAGCAGCACAGCTCCCTGCCAGATCCGTCCTTGACCAGTCGCTGGCAACCATCCCTTCCTGAGCAGGCGTGGGGAGACCCGAGGGGAGGCTGGCACAGGCAAACAGCCACTGTCTGAGGCTTTCGAGATGGAGGTTTTGCTTAAAGCTGGGTTGTAATTTTCAAAATTTTAAAAAATTTCCATTTCCTAAAAAACACCACAGACAGAAATATCTCAGCAAACTAAACCAGCTTTTCCTCCAGCACCTGGGCAACACGGCACCCGGCTCGGTGGCATGCAAAGCCTGCAGCTTCAGCAGGGGCTGCAAATGGTCTGCGAAGGACCAGGTACGCCTGCAGCAAATTCAGGGCTGCCGTGAAATGGGAACGAAGCATTCAGTGCAGGTTGTCCTCCCCCAGCACCCCGTGCCACATCACTGGCCTCAGGGGGTAAAGACAGCACTCCTGCTGCTCAGCCTTCTTGGGGAGAAACCCCTTGGCCTCCTCCTGCAGGTCTGCTTGTACCTTTCCTCCACCCAACCCCCCCCCGGGTTTCAAATGGCTTCCAAAACACCCTGTCCCCTCTCAGGTCTTGTCCACTTCCGCATGAGCAAGGTCCCCATCACCTGCCTGTGCCGTGGGTGCCGGGGAAGGGAGGTATGGGGCAGCACAGGACAGCCCAGGACCACCGCAAATCAGGCTCCCAGGTGTTTGGGGTTTGACATGGGAAGCAGCCAACCTGGAGCCCGGCAAGGGTGAACCTGGTCCCAGCGGACTTGTCTGGCTGCAGAAAAGCCAAGCACAGGCAGGGCAAAGGCTGCAGCACCCGAGGAGCCAGGTAAGAGGCAATGGGCCCCTCCTGGATCCCTGCCAAACCCCAGCTGTTGGTGAGCTGATGGGAAAGGAGTTGGCGGGTCAGAGCCCTCCCAAAAAACAGGCGCCAGCAGGCTGCTGCCCAGCTGGTACCACGCAGGCGCTGGCACGCTGGGAGCCACCCGGCCTGCTATCTGCACCACGTCCCTCCAACACCCATGGGTGCCACTGCAAGGTGCGGGGATGGCCAGCCCTGGGGGTCCCCATCCCAGCAGCATGCAGTTGCTTGCAAACCTGTTGTTCTGCAAATAGCAGCCCCCAGGCCGCGGGATTAAGAGCTGGACTGCAACCAAATATGCAGCATTTTTAGGCTTTGGCTTAATTCACATGGGAGCTGCAAACCCAGCAAGGGGCACGGCAAAACCCACCAAGGCTGCAGTCCTGCACTTAAAGGATTTGCCCCCCCAAATCTCTGAAACACTCCTGGCTCCCCACTGGCAGTGGAGCTTGGAAGGGGGTTACTGCAGCCCTCAGATGAGCTTTGGCTGGCTTCCCTCCTCAACAGCCGTTCAGACTTGCTGCCAGGAGGTTATTCCAGGAGACTTCATTTCAATTCTCCAGCTGGCCTCGCTGGGTTTTGCTGGTCCCTCTGGAGGGGTAGTTCAGGCAGCTTGTGGGCAGGGAGCACCCAGAGCATCCCACATCCCGCAGCAGCGTGCCAGGACCAGCAACAGCAAGCTGAGATGTTGCAGGAGGAATCCCCCCAACAGGCATTTTAGGGGAGGGAGACCACCCTGTCGAGACACGCCGGCAGCCCCACGGGGATGCTGCGCCCTCTGCCAGGAGGGAGGAGGAGGAATGGGGCGCGCTGGTGGTTCCCCCGAGGTGGGAATCGGCGGCCACACGCAGGGCCCGGCCCGGCGGCGGAGGCTTCGCGGGGCCCAGCTGTGCCGCCGGCAGCAGCCGGGACCAGCTGGTCCCAGGCATCTCAGGGAGCTTTGTGGCTCTGCCCGGGAGTTCAGCCTGGCTCTGGGGCAGGGGCAAGGGGAGGCGGGGCAGGCAAGGGCGAGCCCCATTTAGCAGGGATGGAGGCTTCACCAGACAACTCGCGCCTTGGCCACGAGCAGAGACCCCCGGTCCCTGCCCGATGGAGGCGTCGCACCCACCACTCAGGCGCGGGGAGGCAAAATGTGCCCGTACCTACCGGAGCAGGGTGCATCCCCCCATGGAACACCCCTTAGCTCCATCCAGACAGGCTGCCCACTGCCGTGCAGGCCAACTGAGCACCCCAGGGTGCTGCCCGGTGGCACCAGTCCCAGCCACGCAGAGCCCCAGTGCCCTCCCAGTCCTGCTGGGCTGGCCCCAGGGGGTGACAGATGCCCAGGGCCGTGGAGGTCCCCTGGCCGGGGGCACTGCTCGCCCCTGCACCCAGTGGGTGCCTCCGGCCCCCACCGCCTCCCCGCCCGCACCGCAGCATCCGCTGCAGCATCACCTCCTGCGTGCCAGGCAGTGCCCCTTACCGTTGCCTTTGGGACCCCGAAAGCAAACACCAGACCCCCCCTCTCCTCCTCCCTGCCCCGCCCGGCTCAGTCGCTCCCCACCGCCCCCAATACCTGTGCCCGGGTCGGGCTGGGCGCGCTGCCGCGGCTCGGCTCGGCTCGGCTCGGCTCGGCTCGGCTCCGCACCTTGCAGCTCAGCCCGGCTCGGCTCGGCTGGGCTCGGCGCCGTGCAGCGGGACAAACGGGCCCGCCCCGCCCCGTCCCCCCGGGCAGGCGGTGACTCAGCGGGGCGGGACCGGGACGGGTCGCGCCGCACCGACCCCTCCGAGACCCTCCGGGATCGCTGCTTGGGCCGCGGGGCCACCAACCTTCGGTCACGGCACCTGCTCGGCTCTGTCCAGCCCAGCCCGGCTCGGCTCGGCTCAGCCTGGCTCTGCCTGGGACCACCGGGCTGGGAGCACCGGGCTGCATCACCCCGCCCGGCCTGGACAGGGATCGGGACCAGGACCGGCACCGGCACCGGGACCAGGACCGAGCTCGGGACCGGGACCGGGACCGGGATAGGCTGGGGGACCACGGCTGGGGACAGCCGGGAGCTGAGGGTGCCCCATCCTGCCGCCCTTCAGTTCCAGACTGGCGGGCATCCAGAGAAGGGAAGGAGCTGGGCGGCTGCACGCCTGGCTGCGAATGGGATTAAAAAATAACATTAATGGGAAAGCAGCCCGGACGGAGTGTCCCTGTGAACCGTCCCGCTCCCTGCAAGAAACAAGGGAGGCGAGAAGCAGGGCAATGAGCCCAGGCCCCAAACCAGGGGGAGCTGGGGAGGGGGTGCCCCATGCCCCCCATGGCACATCCCTGGAGGAGGTGGACTGAGATGTGGGGTGCAGAGCCTGGATGCAAGCCCCCAGCCAGGGCACGCGGCTCCCACTACCCATCCCAAGGCTGGAGATGGGCACCTTGCCCCTCACCCTCGGGACCCCGTGCCGGTGGTGGGAGCTGAGGCTGGAAGCCTCGTGGCAGCGATGGGCACTGCAGGAGCAGACAAAGCTGCTGCCAAGCGGCCCTTTGTGTGCCCTGAAAAACAGCTGGGTGGGAGAAAGCTGGGGCTGGCAGGAGTCAGAGGAAGGAGGGCAGGCGGGGAGGGCTCTGGGAAGTGCCCTGGGTAAATAGTTGCTCTTGCAGATATTTTCAATGGCTTGAATGAGACTTTTCTTTCTGCTGGGGGAAGGGTGGAAACAACCTCCCACTCTGGCAGGGAAGGCGATGAAGATAAAAGGTGGCCACGGCACCGGGGGTGCCATGGCTGCACTGGGACCCGCAGAGCAAGGGACATCCTGCACACTTGCATCGCCCCCCACCTTGGTTTAGTTTCCAGCTCCAAGCCCCAAATGTTCCCGGCTCCCACGGGAAGCGGCTCACGCGGCCTCACGCGGCCAGACCATGGCTAATGAGGCCGCCTTTGAAGCCCAACCGTCACCACACTGCAGGGAGCAGGGCTGGCTCTGAAATGCTCTCTCATGGCAGCCGGAGCCAGGAGAGCATCGCAGCAAGCCAAGCCTCCCACTGCGGGTCATCCTGACCGGCTCCTTTGGGAAACGCTGTAAATCCGCCTCCCAGGAATAATGCTGCTAAACCCAGCGGCAGCTCCTGCAGGATGAGGCCCTCCTGGAGGGGGGGATCAGGTGTGGACCCCATGTCCCAGTGAGGAAAGGACATTTTAGGCCATCTTTTTGCTGCTGTTTATGGAACAAAGAGCCTTTGTCTGCACTTGACATTATCAGGCATTATTTTTAGGTCAATGTCTGCACTTGGTGATCTTATCGGGATTATCTGTAAGTCGGCAGGCTGTGCTGCTGTTTTCAAAGACGCTGGCTGAACGTGGCGAGGGAAGAAATCCTTGTGTTGTCCCTTGCAAGGGACTTTTGCCCTTGGGCTCAGGCCAGCAGGACTTACTCAGCCTGATAAAGGTTTATTGCTCAAGCTGGGGAGTTCCTCAAAGCCCTAAAAGTTCCTGAAAACCCTAAAAGTTCCTCAAAGCTGTAAAAGTTCCTAAAACCCCTAAAAGCTCCTAAAACCCCTAAAAGTTCCTAAAAGCCCTAAAAGCTCCTAAAACACCTAAAAGATCCTAAAAGCCCTTGAAGTTCCTAAAAGCCCTGAAAGCTGCTAAAGCCCTAAAAGTTCCTAAATGCTCTTAAAGTTCCTAAAGCCCTAATAGTTCCTAAAAACCCAAAAAGCTCCTAAAGCAATAAAAGATCCTAAAATCCCTAAAAGTTCCGAAAAAACCTCAAAGTTCCTAAAAGCCCTGAAAGCTCCTAAAAGCGCTAGAAGATCCTAAAAGCCCTAAAAAGTCCTAAAAGCCTTAGAAGTTCCTAAAAGCTCCTAAAAGCCCTAAAAATTCCTAAAAGCCCTAGAAGTTCCTAAAAGCCCTAAAAGTTCCTAATACCCTTAAAGTTCCTAAAAGCCTTAAAAGTTACTAAAAGCCCTAAATGTTCCTAAAGCCTGAATAGTTCCTGAAAACCCTAAAAGTTCCTAAAAGCCCTAAAAGATCCTAAAAGCTCCTCAAGGACCTGGTGCTGGCATCAGGTGAGTGGGAGCATGCCAGGGGAGCATGGTGGCACAGCCATGGGACAGGCAGGCTCTGGCAGGCAAGGGCACATCCTGCCAGGCTGCTGCCGGCCAAAGCAAGGCAAGTATGAGCAGAGGTGCCCCAGTGCTATCTGAAGCCGAGGGTGAGCCAGCGAGTGCCAGCCCTGCTGCCAAGCAGTGACAGCCCCAGCCTAGGGTGCTAAGACCCCCCGAAAAGCCCCTTGGGAGATCATGGTGCTCCCAGGGGAGGTGCAACTGCAAGCGGGGCTCAGCCCAGCTCCAGTGGGTGGAGGAGGAGGGTGAGGATGAGGATGATGAAGAAAATGAGTGCTGGTGGGAGGGGATGTGCAGAGGTCCCCCATCCAAATCTGATGAGTCATGCCAGGGCAGCCTTGGGAACCTCAGAGGACGGTGATTCCAGGGGAGCCCAAGGAAGCTCCGGAGCTGCCTTGAGCGGCTGTGGGTGCTCCTGCTGCTCCATTGCCGCTACTCCACCTCCCTCAGCCTTGCTCCTGAAAATACATCAAATGGGGAGGTGGGTGCCCCCCACCCCACATCGGGGTTTCTCTGTTGGGCAGCAACAATAAGTGACTCACCAGGTGCCAGGGCTGTAAAACCCAACTGTAGAGAGAGCAATAAACCTGACTTATTTGTTTAGGCTCAGTTTTGCAAATAAACCCGCAATGATGTCAAGGAAGTCTGGGGGAAAACTGGTCCCCGGTGGGTATTTGCACAAGCAGTGGGTGAGGATGCTCCAATGGGATGTGGGAACCGGGCTCGTCTGCTCCCTAGCAGCCAAGTCCAAAAGTTGAATACCAAAACAGAGCTAAGGTCTGCCCCCTCTGCCATTTCCAGATGGATTTATTATCTCCCCTGGCTGCTTGTTTCCCAAAATTTGGAGGATTTGCAATATTGACCCCTGGAGTTAGGGCTGGCACCAGAGCCTGAAGGCACCATGGTGACACCAAGCCACCTTTCCTGGGGAAAAAAAGGATGGCACAACCCCCTCCGGCAGCCCGGCACCAGCCTCCTGCAGCCCGGCACCAGCCTCCTGCCTGATAAGGCACAGGGGAAGGTAAACAGGATTCTTTCTCCTTGGGAAGGTTAGATGGGCCGACTCCCCCTTCTCCTGGCCGCGGTGCCCCGGGGCTGGGGTGAGCCGGCTCCGGCACTGAGGGGCACTGGGGGTGGTGGGAGGTGGGAGCCCACCCTGCGCTCTCAGGAGACCTCGGGGAGTTTTTTGACCCTGCGTCTGGCACAGCTGGGTGGAAAAAGTGGCTTTTCTGCCCCTGGTCCCCAATAACAGACTCAGCTCCCTGGGGACCACTGTGCCTCGTGGGTGCCGTGTTCCCGCTGCTGGGAGGCAACCACCAAGCAATTGTTTTCCAAGCACCACTGCATACCGGAACAAGGTTTACTCATGCGCTGGTGTTGGTGTGTAGGCAGGCACCAGCAGCTGGCATGACTCACACCGCAAGCCCTGAAATCTCGAGATGGGGAGGAAGGGGCACGGAAAGCACATCCCAAGAGAAACTGGGGGGATGGAGCCACCGCAGCCGGGATACGACTCTCCTGTGGTGGGGCTCATGGGGGACAAGCTGGGTGCTTGGCACCTCACCAAACCCCCAGGCTTCTTATTTAATAGCTGAAGTCAGCCGCCGGAGCGGTGAGACATGCACAGCTCATCGCCACATGGCGGGAGTGCACCCACAAGCAGGGAGCACCGTGGTGCCTGGCGGGCTGGAAGGCAGGGGCACATGGCCCCAGCAGGACGGGCTTTTGTCCTGGCCACCAGCAGGAGGGATGGAAACTCAGTGGCACTGGCAGCCCCTTGTGCATGGAACAAAGAACAAGAGCCAGCAGCCTCCTTCACTGCCCAGAACCAGGCCCCGGAAAGCAGCCAGCAAGTGAAATGCCTTTTGGCAGAGCAGCACAGGAAGGCAGAGATGGGCAGCGTGTCACCCCATGAGGCTGCCCAGTGATGCCTGGTTCCCTGGCACTAGACCAGAAAAAGGCAGCACCAGCAAATGGCACCTCGCTGGCGCACCCTGCAAGCTGCAAGCATGGGGGTGATGGAAACCCCGCTGCCACCACAGGCGGTGCAGCCATGCCAGCATCACTGCATTGTGATGCTGCTCTGCATCCCAGCAGGCAGAGTGGGATGCCCAGCTCCAAAATCTCAGGCACCAGGAAAGGCAAAACCATGGGTGCAGTTCTGGGTTAAGCCCGGTGTATGGGGATGCACGGGGCTCAGGGCTGACTTGCTGCCTCCAACCGATGGTTTTAGTCCCTGCAATTTGTCCTCTCTGTTTATTTCCTGCAGGCTGGACTGCTTAAACCCTGATGAAGCATTTGATTGTGTTGAAGAGCTCTGCTTGGAGTCTGCCTTCCTAAGTGAGAGCAGGAGGAAAGCTGAATTACCGGTTCACTTACTCACTTCCCACCACCTCCTCTGCCCCAGCACATCCGCTCAATGCCAAGCCAAAACCCTGCTGGCCCATTTGCCTGCCAACCAGGGGCTGTGGGTGGCCTCCATCCCCATGCTGGCTTTGGGGCGAGCAGGAGGGCTTTTGGTGGGGTGCTGTTGTGGGTGAAAATCCGGGGTCAGGGGGGGGTTGGGGGTGCCACAGCCTTACAGACACACTCACCAGCCCCCAGCTGTGCCAGCACCAAATGGGTTGGGGGGCACCTAGCTGGGGAGATCTTGCTTCTGCCTGTCCCATGTAAGATGATCCGGTGGCAGCTCCCCAAGAGGGCTCGGACGTCCCCTCCTGGCTGTTAGGGGACTCTTCTGCACTGCTAACCAGTACTGCTAACCAGCACCACCGGAGGCCCACCAGCCCTGCTGTGTGCACAGTCCAGAGCTGGGACCATCTTCAAAGTCCTCGTGCCATCTAGTGGGACCTTCACTAACAACAAGGCAGAGCATGGCTACTGGCTCTGCCGGCTCTGCCTGCCACGGGGCCGGGGGTGATGAGATGGCAGCGGACGGCTGCCGGACCCTGGCCAGAGCCGCACCAGCTCCTCCAGCAGTGGAGGAGACCTGCATCAGCAATTAAACAGTGCTTTTAATGAGAAGTGTCCACCTTCAACAGAAAAAATCGATGTTTGTTACTAACGGAGGGTCTGCGAGCCGGCAGGGCTGCCCTGCTCCCCAGGGGAGCACAGCGCCCGTAGGGCCCCAAGCCACAGCCCCGCAGTAGCAGGCAGCTCCCGCCGCCCAGAAATCCAGCTTTGCAACACAAATGCTTCCCCTGAAGAAACATATGGTGTCCACAGCACTGGCTGTCAAGCCTGGGGGATGCTGTCATGCCACATCCTCAGGGAGCAGCCCCCAAGCTCCCTCACACGCCCGAACCCCACCATTGGCGTGCGTTATCTGGAGGTGTTGCTGATGCAGCTCAGCTTGCTCTGGCAGTGCACGGTGATGTACCAGAGGCAGACAAAGACCTGGGGGTGGGTGGCAACACGGTCACTGCCACGGGTGCACCGAGCTCCTGCAAGGAGCAGGAAGGTGACAAGGACCCTGCTGCTCCCAACCCATGGAGTGCTCGTCCCCCAAAACACCCCTGGTGCTCCCCACAGACCTTGTAGGGAGTTGAGGATGGTGAAGAGGTAGAGCTGGGGGATGCGGAACATGCCAAAGCTGAAGAAGGCCAGGCCCCAAGTGGTGCCCAGCAGGCAGGTGAGCTCCAGCACCATCACCCAGTCCTTCCTCGCCTGCCACTTCTGCTGCCATATGCTCCACAGTATCATCACCACCCTCCCCAGCACCAGCGTGTTGAAGAGCAGGATGAGGCTGGTGTAGCAGAGGGTGGCATAACAGGCCAGCAGGCTGGTGAGCCAGCACCTGGCGGAGGGGACTCTTTTGGGGACAAGAGCCAGTACCCCCGAGAAGGAGCTGGGCACAGGAAGGGCATGGCAGCAGTGCCCCCAGGTGCGGCAAGATGGAAGCAGGCAGCCGGCAGAGCTGGGCTTACCAAAAAGTGGCACCTGGCAGAGCTATGGCTGGCTCCTGCTGGCCCCAGCCCTGGGTCAGCCCCATGTGCCTGGAGTGCCCAGGGTGCCCAGGCTGCATGGGGTTCCCAGGGTGCCCAGTGTGCCCCATGTGCCTGGGGTGCCTGGCATGTCCAGGGTGCCTGGTGTGCCCAAGGGGCATGGTGTGCTTGGAGTGCCCAGGGTGGCTGGTGCGCCCAGGGTGCCTGGAATGCCTGGGGTGCCTGGCATGCCCAGGGTCCATGCTGTGCCCAGGGTGTTCAGGGTTCATGCTGTGCCTGGGCTGCATGCTGTGCCTGCAGTCCATGCTGTGCCCAGGGTGCCAGGGTGTGCGGGGTGCCTGGGGTGCATGGTGTGCCTGGGGTGCCTGGAGTGTATGGTGTGCCAGGGGTGCCTGGGGTCTCCAGGGTGCCCAAGGTCCATGGAGTGCCCAGCGTGCCCAGGGTGCCCGGGGAGCTGGCAGCCCGCTTCATTCACATAGTTGTGTTCCTGTAGCCTTCAGAGGTGCTGATGGTGTGGTATCCATACATATCTGTCTTGAAGACAAAAGCTGCCACGGCCAGCGCGGGCAGACCTGCAGGCCTGGGGACAGGCTGTGTGGGGCTGTGCAGGGGCAGCTGTGCCATGGGCAGGCGTGGGCAGGCAGGGCCAGATGGGGGCCCACTCACCCCAAGCGAAGAGGCAGAGCTCGAGGAGGTAGTGCTGGATGTAGACATTGTAGACCTTGATGGAGGAGGAGGAGGAGGAAGTAGAAGGCCTCAGCGGCCATCCATGCCAGGGCGCAGAGAAGGCTGGTGTGCAGCAGGGTGGCAGTGACCCAGCAGAGCCCCTTGGTGCCGGTGGCCAGTGGCATGCTCAGCAGGAAGCTGCAGTTGAGCAGGAGCAGCGCAGCCAGGATGTGCACATGGATCCTGGTCGTGTTGTCCCTCAGCTGCTGCCTGCAAGAGGGGGGAGGGCAGGGGGTGCTGGCGGGTGCCTGCTGGATGGCACAGCACTGCATGGCACGGTGTGGCACAGCGTGGTGAAGCATGGCATGGCATGGCACGACATGGCATGGCACAGCCCAACGTGGTATACATGGTATGGCATAGCAGGGCATGGTATCGCACAGCCCAACATGGCATGCATGGCGTGGCACGGCATGGCATGGCGTGACACAGGCCAGCATGGTATGTATGGCATGGCATGGCATGGCATGGCACAGCTCAATGTGGCACGCATGGCATGGCGCAGCTCTACCTGAAGAAGCAGCAGAGCAGGAGGGCGCAGAGGGTGGCAGCAGCCGAGAGGGAATAGCCAATGGTGCTGATGTGGGTGAGCGATGCCAGCTGGGCTGGGCTCAGGGCACCCGCTGGGAGCTGCCAGGAGTGGGTAGGGAGCGGGTGAGCTGGGGCAGGTCCCACGGCAGCACCCGCCCACTGGGAAAGGGGGGCCCCCTTGCAAAACCACCCCCCTGGCCACCCTCCTGGACATCCCCCATACACCCTGTACCCCCTCATACAACCTACACCCACACCTCCAGGGAGGAGGAAGAAGGATGGAGGGGAGAAGGAAGAAGGATGGAGGGAAGGGGAAAAGAGGAAGATAGAAGGAGGGAAGGAGGAAGGAGGGAAGGAGGGAAGGAGAAAGGAGGATGGAGGATGGAGAAAGATGGAAGGAGGGAAGGAGGAAGGAGGGAAGAAGGAAGCAGGAAGGAGGGAGATAGGGAAGGAGGAAGGAGAAAGGAGGAAGAGGGAATGAGGAAGAGGCAAAGAGGGAACAAGGGAAGGAGGAAGAAGGAAGGAGGGAAGGAAGGAGGAGGAAGGAGCATGGTGGTAGGAGGAAGAAAGAAAGAAGAAGGAAGGAAGGAAGGTGGAAGATGGAAGGAGGAAGAAGGAAGGAAGAAGAGGGAAGGAGGAAGGGGGAAGGAGGAAGGAGGGCTGTGGACCAGCAGGACGGCGAAGTAGGTGAGGTGGTCGCAGTAGCAGATAATGGTGCCCTCCCTGTGCATGGTCTCACAGCCCTCCCTGCTCCAGCTGCCTGTGCTGCCTGCACCTGCCGGAGAGCCACCATCGGAGAGTGGCACAATGGCCAGGGAACAGAGACATCAAGGGGATGCCAAGCCCTGCCAGGGCTGCCTGGGATGCAGATGGGAGATGCCTTCAGAGTGGCACCAAGCTGGCATTGCCTCCGGCCACACTTACCGGCTCTGGGCTGCCAGAAGACGCAGGTGGCATTGGAGGCATCTTGGTGGAAAGGGGACTGAGGGGTAGAGCTGGGGACCTTCTCTGCTCCCTGGGGACCCCAAAAACCTTCTGGTCCCAATGCAAAGAGGGGACACTTTCTCTTTCCTCAACTCAAGGGGAAATGCTGGTGGTGGGAATGCTCCTGGCTCGTGCTTGCGGTGGAGCCCTGCTCACCAGTACTGTGTCATGCCAGAACTGGATCTCCATGGACAGCTGAGCCCAGCCACGTGCCCACTCTACAGGAAGGCTCCCAGCACGTCGTTGTTCAGCATGGAGCTGTTGTGGGCATCCTGCAAGAGTTGGGGTGCCTGTGGGGAGACTCCCAGGTCCCCAGGACATCCCACCCACCCCAAGCATCTCAGCAGGGGGTGGGTGAGGGGTTGGGTGTGCTGCTGGTTGAGGATGCTCGGGGGGTCCGTGTGAGGACCTGCAGCTCACCTGGAAGATGCAGGGGCTACGGATGTAGATGCAGATGAGCTCCTGTTCCACCCCCTACACCTGAACACCCTCCATGAGCTCTGCCGGGAAGTTCATGGCGTGTCTGAGCCTCCTGCCACCACCTGGCTTCACATCCTGCGCCAGTGGGCAGGGGAGAGATGGGTTTGGCCACCCCGTGCTCAGCTGGCTTGGGGGAGGTCAGGGTGCTTCCCCGGCCACCCCCCCTAGCACAGCCACCCCAGTTACCGGCGTGGCCCCACGGCATCTCCCCACCCTGGCAGCAGCTCCAGCTCTGCCACAGTGCCTGCGAACACACAGATATGGCAGCCACTCCCATCTCGACATCAGAGCCCTCCCAGCCTGTAGCCCACGGTAGTGCTGTGGGTGGGGGGGTCCCTACCAGCCTCGCCACTGGGCAAGCATGGAGCTGATGGTAACGCACCAGGATGCTTTCCCAGCGGGATTTCACAGCTTCGTGGGCTCCCCTAGACAGTCTCTGCTCCCAGGTCCTGAGCTGGGGGTCCTAGCTGGCAGGCAGGTACCCCTGCCTGCAAAACCTCCCTTGTCCTGCAGGAAGGAACCTCAAGCCAGAGTGGTTGGGCCTCCCCAGCAGGGCAGCTCCACGGCCAGGGGAAGTGCCATGGTGCCGCCATGCGACCCCCTTGCACTGGGATGGGGAAGTTGCTCTGCGCACTCCCTGCCCTGGTTTCCCTCTCCCTTCCCACTGCAGGGAGGTGGGAGCCAGGACTTCCCTTTTCATAAATCAGAAGAGCTTCAGGATGGATATCCTGGCTCTTGGCTGCAGAACACCCCTCAGCTTTAGAAGCCCCTGGATTTATCCCAGCAATGGTGCTGGGGACCTGCAGCCCCGTCTGCCTGCAGCACCCTGGCAGAGCTGCATGTCAGGAGGCTTTGCTGGCATAAAGCATCCTTGGAGGATGATGGAAACCCAGTGTGGGCAAGTGTCAGCCACCCCAGCATCCCCCCAGCACCTCCCACTGGAGATGGAGGAACGGAGGGGGCTAGGGGGGTACTGTCATCCCCTGGGAATATCACCAGCAGCATTGGGGGAACCAACCATCCTGCTGCTGAGGTTTAACCCTCTGAAGTGCTCAGTCATGAACGTGAACATGTAGGTATCCATCATGCTGCCCGTGAAGTGGTATTTGTCCCGGCGGGCCAGCTTCTCTTCCAGCTGGTTTAACCTGCACAGGGAGGGTGTTTGGGGCAGGGTGCAGCAGGATTCAGCCCTTGTGGGTCTGGGGGGATATGTGAGATCTGGGGGACAGTGGGGCGGGAGCCAGCGCTCACCTCTCCCTGGCGCGGAGAGCACTGCCGCAGCCCTGCTGCAAGTCCTTCTCCAAGGGTGTCCATGTCGCTCTCCATCTCCCCCAGCTCTGATGGAGCCATTTCAGGAGCTGAGCCTCAGCATTCGGCACCCTGCCTCGCTCCCTATCCCGCCCCAGCCTGGGGAGCCCCGAACAGCCCTGAAAGCACCCAGCCCAACACCAGGATGGGAGAGGGAGACCTCCCTACCTTGAGCCCGCAGGACAGAGGTGGTGAGGCAGAGGACAAGAGCGATGAGCAGTGGGATGGGCATTGCTGTGGTCCTCTCCTGCAAAAGGCACCAGGGACCTGGCCAGCTCTCCAGAGCCCCACCCACGTCCTCTAGGACCTCAGCCCTTTCCCATGTGCTGGGTGCAGGACAAGGATGGGGTCCCGGAGACTTCCCCCCACCCCCAGCAGCCAAGCCCCACCAAAGCCATCACAGCAGCAAAGCCCCAGCCCGGAAGCACCAAGTGGCTGCCCTGGAAGCGGATGCGAGCGCGGGGTGAGGAGGAGGGTGTTTGCCACAGCAACCAGGGTGCAAGATACCCTTCGCATCCGTTTTACCATCAAGGTTGTAAAACCGCGGGGGCAAGGCTTCTGCTTCCCCCCACCACAACCAGGACTTGGACCTCACTGCCATCCCAGCCCATGGTTGCAAATCTCCGGCAAGCAGCCTGCAAGCCAGAAGGGTTGCCGGCATGCTCTGCCACAGTGCTGGAGCTTGCACTGAGCTAGGGACAAGGAAGTGTCCCCAGTGCAGGGTGGGGGGAAGGTGGCTGGCACCAAGATTTGCATCCATTCCAACACCACAGTCAGTGCCACTCACAGCAATGCCTGCTGCGGTAACACCACTGGCACCGAAAGCAGCAGGGGAGAGAGACTGCAAGTCCAGCAGAGCTGGAGTGCAACCCTGATGCACAAATGGTTTTTACTATGGATGCAGCGATGGTATTGATGCTTCAAGGCACTGAGCCTAGCAATGGCCAGTGCAGCCAGAGCCTCCCAGGGCAGGAGCAGCAGTGCACCTCCCAGGCTAGGAGCAACAGTGCAGTGGGCAGCGCATTGGGCAGCTGCCTGCACAGGCTCCTCTCTGACCCCCAATGAAGGACAGCTACCACATCCCCTTTAGGATGTTTTGCAATAAATAACGCTTTTACTTCTCACCGACGTAACCCTCGGATCCCCAGGGCACCCAATGCAGGTGCTTGCCCCAACCTCCCCTGTTGCCCAGCACAGCCCAGCACAGCCCAGCAACGCCGAATGCCATCCCCACCGCTGCCAAGCTGGAGAGGGCCTTGTTCCCTTGCTGCACCCTCTGGAAATGGCAGGGCGTGGGTGTCACTTTGGGTGGGTTTTGCCTTCGTGGGGAGCAGCCTGGCACCCTGGCGAACCCCCAGTGCTGTGCTAGTCCCCTGCATCCCCCCCCTCACTCCGGCGAAGCCCCTACCTTGGGCACGGCGGATGCTCCAGCTCTGCCTGCGTGGCAGTTGCGGCAGCAGAAAAGGAACTGTTCGTATGCAGATGAGCAAATTAAATCAAGAGAGCTTTTAAATTTCCTTTTGCTTACTCTTTCTTGCAGCCCAGTGAGGGACTGAGGCTGGGGGGAGCATCCCCAGCACTGCCAAACCCAAAGGACACAGCAGACGGCTGCGATTCAGCATGGCCCAAAGACAACCTGCTCCCCAGGCATGTCTGATATAATTAACCTTCTGCCTCTAATAAGCTTCTCCCCACCACCAGCTCATCAGCAACCCCTGCTCTCCCATGCTGAGGAGCCTGGTCAGCTGCTGCGGCAGCACCGGCACCACAACGGTCCCACCAGGGCAGGAGCCAGGCTCCAAGCAGAGCATCCACACAGCCTGGTTTGATAAGTGTGGGAAGTCAAGCCACCAGGGCAGAAGGCAGTGTGGCTGAGCAGGGATCTGCTGCTAGGACTCAGGTGGAAAAGGAAAGCATACAGACATTGGGAGCAAGTATAGGCGATGCGGGAGGACTATGGAGGTGCTCTTTGCCAGGGCAGAAAATTCACGCGGCCAAAGCGCAATTAGCGTTCAAGCCAGACAGCACTGTGAAGGACAACAAAAAGGGCTTTTCTAAATATGTTAATAGCAAAAGGAGGATTGGAGATAACACTGGTCTGTTGCTCAATGAGGTCAGTCACCTCACAAATAGGGACAAAGACAAAGCAGAGACGTTTAATGCCTTCTTTGCCTCTGTCTTCAACACCGATGATGGGCCCTAGGACCCCCAGAGTCCTGTGTTGGAAGACCTGGGGGGATAATAAACTCCCAGCCAACCCTGAACATGTTCGAGACTTGCTGCTCCAGCTGGATGCACATAAGGCTATGGGGCCCAATGGGATTCACCTCAGGGTATGGAAAAAGCTGGCCAATGTCATCATGCAACCTCTCTCCACTATTTTGCAATGGTCTTGAGAGTCTGGAGAGGTCCTAGTTGACTGGAAGCTGGCGAATGTTGTCCCCATTTTCAGGAAGGGTAAGAAGGAAGACCCTGGTAATTACAGGCCTGTCAGTCTCACTTTAGTGCTGATAAAATTATGGAGATGGTTATTCTGGGAGTTATTGAAAAGCACTTGAGAGACAACACAGTCATTAGTCATAGCCAGCACAGGTTCACAAGGGGAAAGTCCTGCTTAACCAGCTTAATTTCCTTTTACGACAAGGTCACCCATCTAGTTGACCAAGGGAAGCCAGTAACATGATGGTTTTGGATTTTAGCAAAGCTTTTGATACTGTCTCTTACAGTATCCTTGTGGACAAAATGTACAGCACACAGCTAGACAAGTCCACAATACGCTGGGCAAGCAAACGGCTGACAGGTTGGGCTCAAAGAGTTATAGTAAATGGGGTCACACCAGGCTGGCAGCCAGTTAGCAGTGGGGTTCCCTAGGGCTCAATTTTAGGGCCAGTGCTCTTTAATGTTTTTATAAATTATCTGGACGCAGGAGTCAAATGTACATTAAGGAAGTTTGCCAATGATACTAAACTAGGAGGAGCTGTGGACTCCCTCAACGGTAGAGAGGCCTTACAGAGAGATCTGGATAGGCTAGAGAGCTGGGCAATGACCAACCATATGAAATTTATCAGGAGCAAGTGCTGGATTCTCCACCTGGGACGGGGTAATCCTGGTTATATGTACAAATTGGGGGATGAGAGGCTGGAGAGCAGCTCCATGGGAAGAGATCTGGGGGTTTGGGTTGATGGCAAGTTGAATATGAGTCAACAGTGTGCCCTGGCAGCCAAAAGGGCCAACCATGTCCTGGGGTGCATCAAGCACAGCATCGCTAGCCGGTCGAGGGACGTCACTGTCCCACTCTACGCTGCACTGGTGTGACCCCACATCAAGTACTGTGTGCAGTTTTGGGCGCCTCAATATAAGAAGGACATCAAACTATTAGTGTGTCCAGAGGAGGGCAACCAAGATGGTGAAGGATCTTGAGGGCAAGACTTATGAGGAGTGGCTGAGGTCACTTGGTTTGTTCAGCTTGGAGAAGAGAAAGCTGAGGGGTGACCTCATTGCTGAGAGGTGACCTCATCACTGGGGGCTGACCTCATTGCAGTCTACAACTTCCTCAAGGGGGGCAGCGGAGGGGGAGGTGCTGATCTCCTCTCTCTGGTGACCAGCAATAGGACACAAGGAAATGGAATGAAGCTGCATCAGGGGAAGTTCAGGTCGGACATTAGGAAAAGGTTCTTCACTGAGACGGTGGTCGGTCACTGTGTCTCGTCCCACTCAGTGGGTTGCGAGAGGGGTGAATCTTTTCGATTCCCTGATTGTTTGAGTACCGACAAAAGCTGATCTCTGCTCGGCAGAGCCGCGTGGTTGGCAGAGTCATGACAATGACCCAGAGGAACAGTCTGGCCAGCAACTTTATTAACTGGCGAATTCCACAAACGGACAAACTTAACGACCTGACGAGTTTAATGAACGAACAAAGGCGATTTGGCAATGGAGCTATTTTCCAGGCAACCCCATCCCAAACTTGCATATATATATTGGAAAAGCAGAGGAAGAGAGAAGCAAGAAAAGGAAAGAAGAGAGGAGGAAAGAGAAAGAAAAAGTATCACCACCCTTGGATCCCGCGATGACGATGACAGACGTAGCAATCCTCCAGTGGTGGGCGTGCGCGCGCCTCCCTGGGGGGGAGGGGGGGGGCAAGCCTTTTATAGGCTAATCCCTGCCTCCAGGTACGCCCCTTCAAGGACTTACATGGTTCTTGTTCTAGAAAGTTCTCAATCTTCTGCGCAGGTGCTGGGGGAGGGGGGTGGTCGTGAGGGGTCTCTTGGGCAGTTGCAAGCCCCTTCCTCAGATCAACTCTGTGTGACCTCTGGCCATACATGGTCAGGTCTGGCAGAACCTGGAACCGCGTGGCCTCTGACGTGCTCTCCACATCCCGCTCTTGCTCTCCCCCACCCCGTGCTCACCGACCTGCTGTTGCCATGCAAATAGTGCTTCAAATCGCCACAATGTTTGAGACATTAACTCTTTCAGTCTCTCACACACTGGAACAGGCTCCCTAGGGTCATGGCACCAAGCTTGTCAGAGTTCAGAGAGAGTCTGGATGACACTCTTAGTCATACGGTTTGTTTTTAGGCAGTCCTGCAAGGAGCAGAGAGTTGGACTCGATGATCCTTATGGGTCCCTTCCAACTTGGGGTATTCTGTGATTCCATGACACTACAGTTTGATGCTACTGCCAGGACAGAGCGAGCATCCTCCACACCGTGCCCAGCCATGACAGCACAGCTCCCCAGCAATGCCAGCCAGCCCAGCCGAAGGAAAAAAGATCTTTTTTTTTCCCAAAAAATGGTTAGTTTTGCCCCAAAAGGCTTCACCTTGTGCTCCAGGGGCTGCTGGGTCCAGCTGCAGGGACATGGCCATGTGCAGAGGCATGGGGAAAGGGGACAGCTAAGCCACACCAGTGCTCACTGCAGGGCAGCGATGCTGCCCTGTGCTTGCCCAGCACCTGCAGCCACTCATGCAATGAGCCTCCAGGTCTCAGCTCATGGCGTGGGGCAACGACCTGTCTCCATCTGACCCATCCCAAAAATGGGCACCCTTTGGGAATGCATTTAAGAGGGTCTGCTGGGCATGGCCAGGCACCCTAGGCCAGGCTGGAAACACAGAGCTGAAGGAGGAGGGTGCCAGGAAGATGGTCCATGGATCACAGAGATGGGTCACTGTCCACGTCCTTAGGTGGCATGCCCTGGGTGAAGGAGGTTTGATTTTTGCAAGGGTAAAAACGACAGATCCCAGGATGCTGCAACACATCCTTGAACCTGCTGGCGTCACCAAGATGCTCATGTCTAAGCAAACAGTAAAGACACACTTGGAAAAAACTTCACTGGCTTTCAAAGCCCAGTTTTAATGCCAGGAGTGGGTTAAAACCCCAACCCGCCAGCACGCACCAGCAGCTCTTGCCAAACCACCTGCAAAACGGATTTACTGGCTGCAAGTGAAGCCACTGGTTCAGGCTTCCCCAGCGCAAAAGGCAGGGATAGGGGCGTGGGAGAGCAAAGCATCCCCCGCCTCCAGCTTTTTGGGGTTGTTTCCAGTGGAAAAATACAGGGCATGGAGAGAACATGCACGGGCATTTTCAGTTTGCTTTGATTTATTTTTCCTTGCTTTGCTTGATGCTGGGGGAGAAAAGGGTGTCGGTGTCCCGTGGCATCATTTCCCCATCCTGTGGGAAACAAATCCTCTTGGCCGCTTGTATTTCCCAATTTTTTGGCTGAAAAGCATCTAGCAAAGGGAAAAATACTGGGGGGAAATGGTGGCTTGGGGCTTTGCTGCTTGGTTAGAAGCAGGATCGAGCCAGCAGCAGGATGTGCGGGGATGCGGGGGCAGTGCTTGCATGGCTGTTTAGGACCAACTCACCCATTGGAACCCTCGGGTGGGGATGGTCCCACCCCGCCCACCCCCCCCCTCCGGGCCCACTCCCAAGCCCCAGCCTCCAACTCATGGATTTGGAACAGAGCGATGCCAATCCTGCAGGAGCAGCCAGAGCCACAGGGAAGAAGGGTCAGGCCTGCTCTGGCAGCCAGTACCGGCCCCCCGGCACTGCAGCCACGATGCCAGCGGCTCCAGGAGCACTCAAACCCTGAATAGGCCCAGGCTGGAAAGCCAGGGGCCAAGCTGAAATCTGGCAGCCGCAGCGCCATGTGCATCACATTCGTATGCCAGCACGCCTGTGTGCAACTACCCATGCAAATGTGTGTGAGCATGCGCCTGTGCAAGCCCTCTATGCAACACACTCATGGGCAAACACCCCCAAGCTAGTATGCTCCTATGCATGTCCACAAGCACCCATGAGCAACCGCAACCACATGCAAACAGCAGCGTGTAACCTCTCGCATGCAAACGCATGCAACATGCTTGTGCACAAGCACGCCTGTGTACAGCCTTGTGCAAACACTTGCAACACGTTTGTGTGCAGGCATCACTGTGCACGTGCTCCTTGAGGCAGACACTCACATGCAACCCACTTGCACGTAAAAGTGCCTGCAGAAACACCTGTGAGCAAGCTCCCCCGTGGGCAAAAACCTACCCGCACGCGTGCGGAAGCATGCCAGCGCGCACCCAGGTGCAACACGTGTGTGCATCGCTGTGCACGGTCTCCCACGTGCAAATACCCGTGTGAAGCCCCCACGAGTATAACCGCTTAGAAACCCACGCGTGCAAGCACGCGCGCACGAGCAAACCTCTCCCCCCCCCCTCGTACCAAAAGCAGCGTGGAAGCCCCCGCGGAGGCAGGACACGCACCCACGGCTACGGGCTGGGCTCGGGCAGCGGGACCGGCCCCCCCCGGGCGCGGGCGGGGGGCGGGAGCGGCGGGGGGAAGAGGAAGAGGAGGAGGGGGAGGAGGAGGAGACTCGGCCGGCAGCGCCCCGGCCTGCGCGGGCTGCCCGCACCGCCGCCGCGCCGACACCGGTGAGGGAGCGAGCCGGGCCGGGCCAGGCCGGGCCGGGCCGGGCCGGCGGGCGGGACGCGGCACCGACGCAACGGGAAACTTGCGGGAAACTTTGGCGGGGGGGCGCAGCCGCGCCGGGACGGGCCGAGCCGAGTCGAATCGGGCCGGGCGGTACCGGGCGGTACCGGACCGGGCCAGGCCGTGCCGGGCGGTACCGGCTGCACCGGGCCGTGTGGGACAGGACGAGACTGGGCAGGGCGGGGCGGGCGCGGAGGAATGTGGCGGCTCCCGCGGGTCGAAGCGCGTCACCGCCGGCGGCGGAGTGGCAGCGCCCGCGGCCAATGGAGAGGCGCGGGGGGCGGGCGGTTCCGCCCCCGCCGGGAGCCCGGGACGGCCGGCGGTGGCCGCGCGCCAGGGTTGGGGGCGGGAGGGGGGCTCGCGCCCCGCGACGTTCGTGGGGTGCGGCGATCCACGCGCGCTCCTGCGGGTCTGCACGGGTGCCGGTGCACCACGCGTGCTCTTCGTGGGTGTTCCAGGGGTGGCCGGGATCCAGGCATGCTCCCTGTGGGTGCTGCATGGGTGCCTGTGCTCCTCAGGGCACTGCAGGGATGCTGGTGCTCCCATAGGTATTGCAACAGCAGCTGGGGGTCTGCCGGTGCCGCATCCTGCCGAGGCCTGGATTTCCTCCCTGGGGCGGCAGCCCATGCAGGCAGCAGGAGACCGCAGGCCAGGGCTTGCCTCTGAGTTTTACCAAAACTTCACTGTTTCAGGAAATATCATCAGAGAAGTTATTTTTTTAGCACATAATTGCCATTGGCCAATGATGCCGCTGCTCTGGCACCAGCTCTCACAACCTTGCCAGATTTGGCGGCAGGTCTGGGCTGCACCATCCCAAAAACCTGCCAGGAGGCTGGGGGCTGGCTGTGGACGGACCCTGTACTTATCCCATTAGGGCGTGCAGCAGCCTCCCATTAAGGTTTCCTGGGGTGGTTTACCCGCCTGACTGAGCCGGGATGTGAGGTCCGTGCCGGGACGTAGGTGGTCAGCTCCAGCCCTTTGTTGCGGCATCACCAGAAAGCATGTCCGGCCACCTCAGCACGTATCCTGCCATCACAGTGGTTCAGCAGCTCCGGCTCTTCTTCCAGGGCTGTTCCTGCCTCGCTGGTGCCGGATCTGGGCTTTAACCCTCACTGGAGCTGTCAGGGTGCAGCTGGGTCCCCCTGCCACAGCACCAGGGACTGTCTTGGAGGCCCACAGATTATGTCATCCAGATGACCTCATGTGGATGACATCATCCAGATGACATGTAGATGTTGTTGCCTCCAGTCCTCTGGCAGAGGTGCCCCAGGCCAGGCTGGTGCCTGCTGCACTGCCAAGCTGGGACAAGGTGCCGGTGGCCGGGCAGTGGGCTGCAGTCCTCTCAGGGGACCTCACTGGGGTCTTCCCTGGGGATCCTACTGGGGCCATCAACAAAGACCTCGCTGGGGTCCTCAGCGGGGACCCTGCCAGAGTCCTTGCTGAGGACCTCACTGGGGTCTTTGTTGGGGACCTGGCTGGGGCCATCACTTGGCTTCTTGGTGGGCTCATCACTGGGGACCTTGCTGGGGTCATCATTAGGATCCCGGCTGAGGACATCACCAGAGTCCTCACCAGGAACCTGACCAGGGTCCATGCCAGGGACCTTGTCGCTCAGTGTGCCACCCCCAAAACCAAGGGCTGTGTCCCTCTTTCCTCGAGGCCCCTCCAGCCACCTCCTGCAGCCTCCCGGGACCCCCTGATCCCTCCTCTTTCCTGCAGGTCCCCGGGTGGAGGCACTGCCCTGACGGAGACGGCCATGCCCTAGGGGAGACCCACCATGAGCCAAAGCGGGGCCACACACCTGGCCGGCTCCCCGCCGCTGCCGAGGGGCTCGCTGCTGGCCCTGCTGGCCCCCGAGCCCTCCCCGTCTCCCCCCAGTGGGACGCCCTCACCTGGCCCCCCGCCGGCACTGCTGGAAGGGGACTGGGAAGGGCGGGAGGAGCTGCGGCTGCGGGAGCTGGAGGAGGCACGGGCGCGGGCAGCCCAGATGGAGAAGACGATGCGATGGTGGTCGGACTGCACGGCCAACTGGCGGGAGAAATGGAGCAAGGTGCGGGCCGAGCGCAACCGGGCCCGTGAGGAGGTGCGACAGCTGCGGCATCGCCTGGAGGCCCTCACCAAGGAGCTGGCCGGCCTGCGCCGTGACCGGCTAGAGGAGCGCCCGCCACCCGCCCAACTGCCAGCACATTTTCACAGCCGGCCCAGCACTGGCAGCCCACTCGATGCTGATGGGGCAGAGGGAGAGGCCGACGCTGAGCATGAGCCTGTGCGGGATGTGGGGGCTGAGGCACCCCAAAAAGCCAAGGTGAGGGTGTGGGGGCTGCCCGGGGCAGGCAGGGCTGACAGGGTGACGTGGGGGGCTCCTCGCCCCTGGCAGCTGCCCGTGTGCACCCTCAAACCACCACTGCCTGCAGGTGCCTGCGGGGTCACTCCCTGCCCCCCAAAGGTGGGCAGTGTGTGGGGGCAGACCCCTCTTGGAGCGGCATGGGGGGCACAGGCCCCTCTCAGAGCAGTACAGGGGGGTCAGACCCCTCTTGGATTAGCATGAGGAGGGTTAGCACCCTCAGAGCAGCATGGGGGGCTCAGACCCCTCTCAGAGCAGTGTCATGGGGTCAGACCCCTCTTGGAGCAATGAGGGGGGGTCAGTCCCTTCTTAGAGCAACATTTTGGGCTTAGACCCCTCTCAGAGCAGCATGATGGAGTCAGACCCCTTGGAGCAGCCTTGGGGGTCAGACCCGTCTCAGAGTAATGTCATGGGGTCAGACCCCTCTCAGAGCAGTGTGGGAGGGACAGCCCCCTCTCGAAGCAGCCTTGGGGGTCAGACCTCTTGGAGCAGCATGGGGGGGTCAGATCCATCTTGGAACAGTGTTGGGGGGGTCAGACCCCTCTCAGAACAGTGTCATGAGGGGGTCCAGGACCTCCATAGCCCCGTGCAGTGAGATCATCTCGGCACTGGCTCTGGTCCCTTTTTTGGGGCTTTCCCTTTGGAGGCGTTAGGCAAAAGTCGGTGTGTTGGTACAGGGGACAGTGGCTTCGGCAGTGCTGGTGGCATCTCCCAGTGACATCTCGAATGCCAGGGTGTCCATACAGGCTTCTGGTAGAAGTCTGTGCTGAAGGGAGGAGGAGGAGGAAGGAGGGGACACCAGAGCCACCCCAGGGATGCTCCCACCTCTTCTGGCCATCCCCTCTCTGATGCCATTGGCTCTGTCACGATGTAGAAGTCACAGCTTGGGGTGCTGTGCCGGTTCAGTCCACCTGACTGCATGGCTGCTGAGTGGCAAATCTGAACATAATCTTAGCATCCCCCCCGGGCTCCCTGCTTGGTCCCTGGGGACGTCCCATCCCCAGAAAACCCCTGCAGCTCATTTACCACGCACTTTGCAGAGCCTGGTAGAAGATCACCCGCGTGGTGTGTTAAAGGAGAAGCCGCTGCCCAAGCATTCACACACCATTCACATAGTCGCACACACACCACCCAAGACTTTTAACTGCTAGGACCAGAGTCCCTTCACAGCGGGCAGCTCCCCTGAGCTGACGGGTGCCCCTTTTTGACTCCTCACTCACACACACACTCACTCTCGGGCACTTTCTCTCCCCTCTGGCTCGACCCTAGGTTTCCCGAAGCAGAGTCTCTGATACGACGTACGCCAGACGAATTTATTGATTGGTACAGCGGTGAAAACAGGTCAAGCTGGGTGCCTCCAGAGAGGGACCCAGAACAAAGAAATCCTTGGGCAATTACACCCTTACAAATTAAATTCCCCTCCCCTCAGGAGACAGTTGAGACCAATAGTAGTATTTGGGTCTGGGGTCTTTCCGTTCTTCATTGGGCCCTTTCATTGTCTCTAGGCGGGCCGATTCTTCTCTTATCTCTAAGGTTGTAACTTCTGCTAAGGAAGCTTCAGCTTCCTTATCTTTCTGGTTTGCACCGGTTTCGGGGGCCTTCCTTCTGTAGCCAAGTAAAAGTTTGGTGTACGGTGGGTGAATCTGGGTGAAAGTTCACAAGCTTGCGGCCTAAGGCTTCAACAAGCCTTGATACTAATGCTATGTATTGCATTCTGTTTGGGCTAGAAAGTGACTACTACAACAGGTGGTCGCAGCGAGGTTGGTGTAATAAATTGGTATTACCTCATCCAAAATTTCCAGCAAGGCAGGGAGCTGGCAGCAGAGCATGGCGGTGTATGGGAGCTCCCCTGGGAGGACAGGTCGCTCTCCATCAGCTTCAGGGGGTCCCCGGGGACTGGAGGGAGGGATGCTGCTGGGTTGGGCTGGAGGGATGCTCTAGGTTATGGGGTGAAGGCTGGGTGCTGTAGGGGGTGGGAAGCCAGGGCTGCCACCTCACCCACGGGTGACTCCCTGTTCCCTGTGCTGGGCACCACAGGAGCTGGAGCTGACGGAAAACATCTTGGCAAGCAAGCAGGACGAGAGCTGGGAGCAGCGGGGCCCCCGGGCCTCCTTCACCCGCCAGGAACGGAGCCGCCTGCTCTGGGAGGATGTCAGCGTCATGGAGGAGGATGCCACCAAAGTCACCGCCCTGAAGCTGAGGCTGGATGAGTCCCAAAAAGTGCTACTCAAGGAGCGGGAGTGAGTGCTCGGGGCATCATCGTCATGGGGTGTCAGCTGAGCCCAGCCCGGTCCCCACCGGGATGGGATGTCCTATGGGGTCCTGCCAGCTGTCACCAGTGTTGCCTCTCCCCAGGGACAAGCTGGCGCTCAGCAAGAGCATCGAGAAGCTGGAGGGCGAGCTCAGCCAGTGGAAGATCAAGTACGAGGAGCTCAACAAGAACAAGCAGGAGGTGATGAAGCAGGTGAGCGATGTGCCTGGGGACCAGGGGTGGCCTGTCCCCCAGCAGGTGGCATGTCCTGATGGTTGGACATGGTGACCCACAGCCACCTCCCCAACTCCAGGGTGCTCATTAAGGGTCTTAATTAGTGCTATTGAGCCAGTTGGTCTGTCCACAGAGGTTGGGTGGATGGGTGTGGGCAGGGCTCAGGTGGCGTAAGGTGGGTGCTCGCTGCCCGTCTTGCGTGCTGTGTCCCCCCCACAGCTCAACATCCTGAAGGAGATCCACCAGGATGAGCTGGGCCGCATCTCTGAGGACCTGGAGGACGAGCTGGGTGCTCGCTCCAGCATGGACAAGAAGCTGGCTGAGCTGCGTGCGGAGGTGAGGGCAAACCCCAGTGCAGGGGGCGAAGGGAGTGGCGAGGGGGGTCCTCGCTGCCCCCCAGCCACCCCACGTCCTGTCCCAGATGGAGCGGCTGCAGGCAGAGAACGCAGCTGAGTGGGGGCGGCGTGAGCGGCTGGAGACAGAGAAGCTCAACCTGGAGCGGGAGAACAAGAAGCTGCGGGCACAGATCGAGGACCTGGAGGAGGTGCTGGCTCGCAAGCGGCGCCAGACGGCCAGTGCCCTGGACACCGACCTCAAAACCATCCAGGCCGAGCTCTTCGAGAAGAACAAGGTGCCATGGGGGTGGTCCCATCCCCCGCCACCCCCTCCCTGGGTGACCCTGTCACTTCAGCGGTGGCTTAGCATCCCCCAGGACCTCCTCAAGCTCAAACTCTGCCACCACCCTTCATCTAGGGGATGGTGGTGACCCTGGCCTTGCTCCATCAGCTCCTCCATCATGGGGTGGGGTGGTGGGAGAGGTCCCTGGGGAGGGAGAAGGGTGCAGACGGCACTGGGTGTGGCACTCACCTGCTCAGCCCCCCACCCCGTGCCCACCACAGGAGCTGGCCGACCTGAAGCACGTCCACACCAAGCTGAAGAAGCAGTACCAGGAGAAGATGGCCGAGCTGGCCCATGCCAACCGCCGCGTGGAGCAGCATGAAGGCGAGGTGAAGAAGCTGCGCCTGAGGGTGGAGGAGCTGAAGAAGGAGCTGGCCCAAGCCGAGGATGAGGTGGGGAAGCTTGTGCTGGTAGGGGGTCAGGGTGGGCAGCTCCACTCCTGCTGCAGCTGCCAACAGCCCCATCCCATCCCATCCTGCAGCTGGATGAGGCCCACAACCAGACACGGAAGCTGCAGCGGTCGCTGGATGAGCAGACGGAGCAAAGTGAGAGCTTCCAGGTGCAGTTGGAGCATCTGCAGTCCCGGTGAGCGGGGGACCAGGGTGGGCCATGGTGGGGACCAGCAAGGACCCAAGGGTGGGATGACATTCTCCTTGCCACCATCCCTCAACCAGCATCTCCCTAGTTGAACCCTGGGCTAAGCATGGCCAAAGTGCTTCCAACATCCTTGGAGGGTGTGCAACCATCCTTGGAGCAGCCTTCACCCTGCTGCAAGCTGGATGGCATTCACCTCCCAGTTAAACCAGCACAAAGCTGGCCACAGACCAGTACAGCCCAGTTTCACACCGCTTGAGGTTTCACCTGCTGGTACCCAGGGCCAGGGCAGGCTCAGAGCATCCCACGCTGGTTTGGGGAGGTGGGTTTTATTGCCCTTAACTTTCCCTGGCCTCGCTTCGCCTCCCCAGCAGTAAAGAGCTGAAATGGCCGTGAGAGATCGATGCTGCATCTCCAGGAGGCACTGGGGGGGTTGTGTTTATAATCTTACCTTATTTTATTGGGACATCTTCATTAAATCATGGAGGAATAATGGAGGCTTCATCTTCCCCCCCCCTCCAGCCTCGCCATACGCTTGTCCTTAAATAATTCATGTTTTCCAGTAAAACTCAGCAAACTGGTTGGAGCTGACCGGGTCCTGGGCCTTTTGATTTCAAATTTGCTTCATAAATTTTCACTGATGAATTTTCACATGAGGGCAAGCGAGGAACTAAAACTACGGCAGGCTGCTGGGAATGGGGACTTTTGGTTTTTTTGCGGGGGATCTCCATTTTAGGGGGATGACTCCTCCCTGCTCTGCACTCGGCTGGGTCTGAGATGCCTGGTGTGGCAGTGTCCGGCCCCTGAGCATTTTAGCTGGTGCCCTGCTTGTGCCAAGCACCATCCAGGGCTACCTGGCCCCACACTGGAGGGTTGGCCTTGGGATGGGGGGGCTGATACTGCACCTGGAGCTTGGTGGGAGCCGTAGAGATGGGGTCCCACCAGGGTGCAGCCATGCTGTAGGAATGCGGAGGGACAGGCCTGGCTTTGGCATCCCCCTGGGGCTGCACCCCACTGCCCCCTACCCCAGCAGCTCTCCTTTGGCAGGCTGCGGCGGCAGCAGAGCACCCCGCTTTTCGGCAAGATGTGCAGCGCCCGCTTCAGCCCCAACGATGCCGGGGACGGCACCAGCGACCCTGATGAGGACGAGGACCTGCAGATTCAGGTGCCCTAGAGCCCAGGGCCAAGTGCCACTGCCGTGGGGACGTCCCATGGCAGTCCTCTGCCCACAAGTACCTGTCACCGCAGGGCCCGGCCATGCAGTGACCCTCGTATAGATGGGGAAACTGAGGCATGGAGCGGCGGGGAGGAATTTGCCAGGGATGCTCCAAGCCTGCTGCCTCTCGGACCTCTGATGCCCCTTGGCCACCGACATTTCCTGGGACACAGATGTGGCCACCAAAGCCAGCATCACTGAGCAGCCCAGGAGGAGGAAGCGCAGGGCAGAGAGGGGCACCAAGCCCTGCAGCCAGCCACGCTCTCCTGCCCTCATTTTTATATATATATTATACATATGTATGTATTTTTATATGATTTTTTAATTATAAATACAGAGCCCAGAGGGGCCCAGGCTCTGGTGGTGGCTTGGGCTGCTGCTCTGTCCCCACACAGGAGCGAGGATGGAGGGGACGGGGAGGACAGCATCGGGGAGACACAGCGTTTCTCTGCAAGCCGCACACGGGGCTGGATGCATGGCTGCTGGCGTCACCCCACTGCCATCGCTGTCCCCATGCCTGGGGACGAGCCCGGCTCATGGGTAAAGTCTGTCCCTGGGTCCATGAAGTGAGAAGTGGGGTCTGCGGAGCAGCTCATGGCCATAGAGGTGCCTGTGTCTGCAGGGCTGTGGCTGGGCAGGCAGAGGTGCACACCTGTGGGTGCTAACCTGTGGGTGCAGAGGTGCTCACCCATGGGTGCATGGTGCTCATCTGTGGGTGCAGGGTGTTCACCTTGGGGATATGCAGGGGTGCTCACCCGTGGGTTCTGATCCCCCAGCCCAGGCCCCTGTGGCCCAGCCCCCATGGTTGGCCCACAGACTGGGGCCTTGCAGGGCTTTGGAGGAGCTCAGACACAACCTTATGAAAAATTAATATTTCAGTGAGCTAATCCCCTTGCTCTGCCTTTTAATTGATTGGCTAAAAGCATGGCTTTTTGCTGCTCGTGGTTTTTTTTTTAAGGCCCTTTTATTTGCAGCGATTATTCATTTTTTATGGCCCAACAAATGAGGCTGCGGGGGTGGAGATGCCTGCAGGTGGTTTCAGTGGGCCCCAAAAAGCAAACTTTTGCGGGGCACAGAAGGGGGGACTGGGACCAGGAGACGTCTGCCTGAGCCTAGGGACAGCCCGGGACAGCAGCTAGGCGAGAGGCTGCAACCGCCCGTCGGTCGCCGCGAGGCATTCACTCTGAAGCCTAATGATGTGCAGCCGGGAAGCCTTTTCCAGGACGGCCGGTTGTGGCTCTGGCTGGGCTGGGCCGGGCGAGGCCGGGCCCGGAGGGACAGAGGCGGCAGCCCGGGAGGGGGGGGGGGGGGGGGGGCGGTGACGACGCGGGGGGCGGGGCCTGGAGGGGCGGGGGCGGGGCTCCAGGGCTCGCAGCGACGCGGGGCCGGCCGCCGGAGCCGTCCGAGCCGCCGGGGCCGCCGCCTGCAGCGGGAGGCACGGGTAAGGCCGGGGGCGGACACGGCAGGAGACCGGCTGCGGGAGGGGTGGGGGTGTAACACAGGACGGGGCTTGGCCGAGGTCCGGGGTGGCAAGTGTCGGGGGGCCCGGCTGGGGCGTGACAGCACGGGAAGGGACGATGCCGGTGGGAGCAGTGGAGACCTGGGGGTGATGGAGGTGTCACGGGTGTCTGGGTTTGGGGGTGTCCGAGATGACAGATCGGGGGGTGGGCTGGGTCGGGGGGGGCAGGAGGTGCCTTCCCAGCATCTCTGAATTCCCTTGGGGTGCTCATGTGCATGGGGTGGGGTGGGGCAGGGGTGATGGGGTGGGCTTGATGGGGTGGGATGGGGGGATGTTGCCCTCAGAGGCGAGTGCTGGCCCAGTCCCTCTCGGGACAGCAGAGGGTCTCTAGGGTGCTGTCCAAGCTCCCATCACGCCCACTCCCCAGTCCCAACAGGCCACGGGCTACCCCAGAGCAGACCCTAGTTCCACAGGACCAGGTGTGAGGTCTCAGGCAGCAGGGCCAGCCTGGCTTTTGGGGGGGACACAAACCATCCCAGTGGCACCCAGATAGGCCATGGCAGTGGTTGCAGTGGCTGGAGGAAGATGCTGGGGCATAGTCGCTGCGGGATGGCCCTCTGGGCTGTCCCTGATGGGATGGATGGGGCTGGATCCCCCTGGATGCTGGGGCTTTGGGGACCAGGGCATCCAGGGCGTCACCTGCACGGAGTAGTCTGGGTCTGGAGCATCCCTGGGGATGGCCCCATCCCATTTCCTAGGTTACTGCCTTCTATAGGAGATTTTTCCAGCTGGGAAAAGAACCTGGTTCCCTGCCTGGTCCCGCCACCCGGGCAGTGGGACCAGGCGGGCACCAGGCTGAGTGAGGCCAAGCTAGCGGCGGGGCTGGAGGGAGGCTGGGTTGTGCTGGGGGTGCAAGGCTGGGAGATGGGGTCACTTTGGCACCCAGTCCCACAGCCAAAACAACCCATGGCAGAGCTGGCCTGACTGGGCAGGAGGTCATTAACACTGAACCCTACTGATGCCCAGCGGCTGGGGCCATGTTGCTGCCCAAGCAAGCAGCCTGGGAGGAAGGAGAGGCAGTGCGAGAGGTGATGGAGACCCGTGGGCAAGGGCCAGCGTGGGTGTGCTCTGGGACGCATGTTGGGGCTGCTGGGGGCGGGGGACCACTCGTGGGTGCCAGCCTGGCACCACCGTGCTGGCAGGGGTTAACACTGGACTGTTCCACTCAGATGGTTCAGGCAGCGAAGGGAGGAGGAGGAGGAGGAGGAGGAGGAAGATGTCACCCGTCGATCTGTCATTTCTCTTTTCAGCCAGAATGGGGGATGCTGCTAGCACCAAACTGGGCCAGCGGTGAGGCAGTGGGGGTACGGAGGAAGAGGATGGAGGGGGGGGGGCGAAGGTGAAGGCAGCCCCCCCTCCCAAAGTATCCCCCACCCCATTGGGCCATCGCCATGGCGACAAATTTTAATGACATCATCAAGCAAGGCTATGTGAGGATGAAGAGCAAGAAGCTGGGAGTGAGTGAGGATCTTGGGGAATGGGGGGTGCAGGGGGGTGGCACCCCTGAATTTGGGGTGCCAGTTGCCACGAGAGGCAACGTGGCCAGGTCTCTGGGCCATGTCACCTCTCACAGCAACCGGCACCCCTCATTTTGGGTTGAATAAGCGGCATTTTGGGGGCTGTGGTGGTGGTGGGGGCAGGGGCAGGCCACTTGTTGGTATCCAAATCATCCAGCAGCCTCAGGGGCCCAAATCCTGCACTGGCTAGATCCTGCACTGGGTGGTACCCACTCACCGGACACAGGTCACCACAGGGATTTGGGAGTTGTCCCTGAGCCCTCCCCCCCGATGTCTCCGTTTTCCTCCACACCCAGTTTTGGCACCAGGGTTGCCCCACAGTGGTGGAGGGGCTGCTGGATGCAAATTAGGGGGGTGCTGGAGGGCAGCACCCATAGGTGTGGGATCAGGAGGGTTGGTTGCTCACCTCCATTGCTCGGAGCCAGCAGCAACAAGCATGCTGGGTAATTTCACGCTAATTAGGGAGAACAAAGAGGGAGCGGGCTTGCGGGACACACACACACACACACATGCTTGGGGACGATGGACCCACTACTCCCGGAGGCTGGGGCTTCAGGAGAGGGGAGAGGGAGATGCTAGGATGGGGGTCCCCTTGGGAGCCTTGCCCATGTTCGTTAATTAAGCTCTGTAATTAGCACTGGCAGATGTGGGGCGGTCTGATGGCAGCCGTGTGATATCCCCATCCCCAGGCCAGCAAGGTCAGCAGGACCAGGCAGAGGTCCTGGGGAAGGGGATGGGAACATGGGGACAGGGTGGGGACGGGGACCCCCACCCGCACCACGGCAGCCACCGGCACTCTCTGTCTGGCAGATCTACCGGCGGTGCTGGCTGGTCTTCCGGAAATCCTCCAGCAAAGGGCCCCAGCGTCTGGAGAAGTACCCAGATGAGAAGTCGGCATGCCTGCACGGGTGCCCCAAGGTGAGGGGGTGCGGTGGAGGGGTGCTGGGGTGCTGTCTGCTGCTTGGGGCCCCATGCTGGAGTGGGTCCTTCCTCACCTAAACTTGCTGGGCTGGAGCTGGGTAACTGTTGCCCTGTGCACTCCGGTGGGGGATGCAGCTGGGTCTGGGTGCAGCAGGGGCCAGGGTCTGGGTGCAGTAGGGGATGAGGGCTGGGTGCAATGGCGGCTGGGGTCTGGGTGCCACTGGGCTCTGCGTGCAGTGGCAGCCGGTCTCTGGGTGCAGCAGCTGGGGTCTGGGTGCAGTGGGGCTGGGTTTGGGTGCAGCCCTTAGTGACCCCCCTACCCCACCTCCTCTGTAGGTCACCGAGATCAGCAACGTCAAGTGCATCACCCGGTTGCCAAAGGAGACCAAGAGACAGGCCGTGGCCATCATTTTCACTGACGACTCTGCCCGGACCTTCACCTGCGATTCGGGTACGGAGCAGTGCCTGGGGGAGCTGGGCTGGGGGTGCCAGGTGGACCATCCCAGTTTGGCCAGGGTTGCCCAGGGGCTGCTGTGGTGCCTTGCAGAGCTGGAGGCGGAGGAGTGGTACAAGATGCTGTCGGTGGAGTGCCTGGGCACTCGCCTGAATGACATCAGCCTGGGGGAGCCCGACCTGCTGGCGCCTGGCGTGCAGTACGAGCAGACAGGTAAGCATGCGGCGGTGGGGCACTTGCTTGGGGCTTGGCCTCACTACGCCCCCCTGAATTATTTTATTTTATTTTTTTTCCCCTCTCCAGACCGGTTCAACGTGTTCCTCCTCCCCTGCCCCAACCTGGACGTTTACGGCGAGTGCAAGCTGCAGATCACCCATGAAAACATCTACCTCTGGGACATGCGCAATCCCCGGGTGAAGCTGGTCTCCTGGCCCCTCTGCTCCCTGCGCCGCTACGGACGCGATGCCACCCGCTTCACCTTTGAGGCTGGACGGTGAGATGTCACCCTCACTGGGACGGGGACCACCACTGGGTGCCTTCATCCTGCTGGGCACACCAGGAGGTAGCACTGCTGGCCATCACCCCAGGGCAGGCCTGACACCGGGGTGATGGCCACAGCCCGCCTAGGGTGCCCCACGGCCGGGGAGGTTTGGTGCTGGAGCTGGTCCCAGCTCAGCACCTTGGAGGGGACATGGGGACAGCACTTAAAGCATGGGAAGCTGGACCAGGTGCCACCTGGGGGTATTTTTTTATTATCTCTTGGCTTGGGGATGCCAGTGACGCCCCGTGCCCTGTCCCTGCAGGATGTGTGATGCGGGGGAAGGTCTCTACACCTTCCAGACACAGGAGGGCGAGCAGATCTACCAGCGTGTGCACAGTGCCACCTTGGCCATTGCTGAGCAGCACAAGAGGGTCGTGCTGGAGATGGAGAAGAACGTCAGGGTGAGCTCCAGCCCACCATGGGGACACAGCTGGGCAGGGGCTCAGGGCACCCCATGTCACCCTCACCCCCTTCTCATCCTCCACAGCTGCTGAACAAGGGCACTGAGCACTTCTCCTACCCTTGCACGCCCACCACCATGCTGCCCCGCAGTGCCTACTGGCACCACATCACCGGCTCCCAGAACATGGCCGAGTCCTCCAGCTATGCCGGTGAGTGTCCCCCCCGTCCCCCACTGAGAAGCCACCGCTCCTCCGGCTCCCAGGGCATCCCCCTCCCCATGTGAGCCCACCCTCTGCTTTGTCCCCAGGGGAGGCATATGCAGGCGCCCAGGCCAGCTTGGATACCGACCTCCTCAACAGGTTCATCTTGCTGAAGCCAAAGTCCTCCAAAAGCGACAAGCCTGAAAGCAGGGAGCCCACATCGTACCCGTGAGCCGGTGGGGGAGGGACCGTGGCGCAGGTCCCTGTTTTCTTCCCCAGGGGGTGGCAAGGACATGGGCAGCTGCCCCTCTGAGTCCCCAGGGAGACTGAGCTGGGGCATCCTCTGCGCCAAGACCTTGGGGGAGCAGGTGCTGACTCACGCCCTGGCCTGATGTTATGGGAGGTGATGGCTGGCTCAGCCTCGACTGACTTGAAATATATATTGAATATCCGTATTATAAGTGATTTTTCCTTTTCACATGAACGCAAACTTCATGGCTGCCGAAGAGCCCTCGGGCAGAGATGCTCAGAGGTTTTTGACTCTTGGGGATTCAGCTGGGAGGTGGAAAACGGGGGTGTGTATGTCAAGAAATTCAGTGTGTTTTCTTGGGGGGGAGTGGGGGGAAGGCTGGAGCATCACCCTGCTGTGGGGATGGAGCAGCGCTGGAGGATGTGGCTATGCCAGGCTGAAGGCACAGGGCACCAGCATCTCACCCCCCCTGTGAAGAGCGGGGTGCTCCTGGGGACACCTTGCCACCCCTGAGCTGATTTTTGCACTTCTCGAAGCTATTTAAACACTCGCTGTAGAACTGAGACATCCCAGGAGAAACTGGTTTTCCTTCTAGGGGGGTCAGCTGGGGTGAGCAGCTGGGCAGAGCCAAGCACCCTGGCTTTCCCAGGCTGCCCCCGCCCCAGCACCCCTCACTCCTCCATCCGCAACTGCTCCCCCAGCTTATCTGCTGGTGGGCAACCTAGGGACCAGTTTTGGCCAGTAGCACCTGTCCCTTGAGGGGCAGCTTTGCAGATATAAAAAGTCCCTGGGCAGAGAAGCCCATGCTGATGGGGGAAGAGCCGCGTTTCTTTGTGCACCCCCATTCCTGTCATCCTCGCTCCCTCCTTGCCCACTGGTGCAGCCGGCTGAAAGCCCTCGCCTGGATGGGAAGCTGGGCTTCATGTGCTGAACTTGAAAGCAATTCATTTTTTCTAGTTCTCCTAGTTATTGACCTCCTTTAGAAGGGCTATCTTTTTATTGCCATGCAAACTTTGGTGTTTCTTTGGAGTCTTCTTTCAGTCTGGGTTGGGTGGTTGGTGGTTTTATTTCCACCCTTAAAGCTCCACATCCATGCTTTGGGGACGGGGATTGTCGTGATGTGGGAACCTGTGGTCTGTAGATACTGTCTTGGGTTTGTGTAGCTTGTGGCTGAGGCTGGAGAGCTGCTGGGGATGGAGAAGGGCTGCTCCCTGCAGCACAGCTGCGTGCAGAGGGGCTCATCAGCACCCCAGCACCACGCAGTAGCATGTCCTTCCCCAGGTGAGAGGTGTAACCATCTCTCTTTTCTTGGCTACACACCTCAGCTGGAAAAGATTTAACATTTATTACAAAAAATGTTTGCGTTTTCTGTTTTTTAAGGAGTTGCTCAATGAATAAACAACCCTTATTCACCCTTCCTGTTTGTTCCATCCAAATGTGCTCAGGAAGTGCAAGTGGGAGTAGCGCCTGCCAGAGAGAAAAATGCTGATGGGGGGAGATTTCCTAATGCTGGCAGTGTGCTTGGCTCAAAGCTTTGTTCTGCCTCCAGCCACAGCCAGGACATTTCAAGTGAAGCCCTAAAACTGCTGGGGAGGGGAGAAGGGTGGAGCAAGTTGCTACCCTCCATCAAACAACCCCAAGTGAAACAGGATGCCAGTACCCCACTGTCACCCCTCACCTCCAGCCACCCACAGCTTCGGGGATGTGCCAGGGCACTGGTGGCTCCAAATCCTTGGGTGAAGGAGTTTCAAGCTCTTCCAGAGCTTGAAAGTCTTCCAGAGCTCCAAGTCCCAGCTCTTCCAGAACTGTGCCAGTTCAGTTATCCATGCCATAACTGTCTGGTAGAGTGCTGGCCTCAAGGAGAGACAGCCACGCCAGCTGGGCCAGCACTCCCTCCAGGGACAGGGACAGCTCCTGGGGAGCCGTGCTGCAGCTGGCTGTGCCACGGCAAGGACATGGAAGCAGCAGCCTGGCTGCAGCAGCTTTTCCCTGGAGGGAAAGGCAGCGCTGACTCAGGCTCCTCTCTCCAGCTCAGCGTGAGCACTCATCCCCGCTTCCCAAGCTGTTCCCATGCTCCACGTCCGCACTGGGACAAACGCAGTGGCACACACACCTTCCCTTCCCTTCCAGCCACCGCAGGAAGAGGCAGATCTCTCCAGGAAAGCGTCACTGAGAAGTTCATCCCAAGTCCTGCTGGGTGCTGACAGAAGGGAGGAGAAAGGGTGACCCGGGAAATTGCTGGAGTCCTTCAGCCGCTGCCATGGTGGTCACAGTTTGGGACCTGCACCAAGCTCCAGCCCAGCACACAACCCACCTTGGGGCTATAGGCACACTGGAAGCTGTCAGCCAGGGGTTATTAATGACAGACTCCCTGCCATCCCAGCTCCTAACATAAAGATTATATAGCGCATGGGTAGAGTCTGCTCCAAAGGAGTCTTTAAATACAGCTAAGCCTGCCTGGCCCATCTGGGCTCCCCTGCAGCACTGCCTTCTGCAGCATCTCACTTACCAGCCCAGCTTCAAACATCTGCTTTAAATGTAGTGCTGGATCAGTAAATGACAGGCTACCTGCTGGATGGGGTTCTGGTCTCCTTAGGAGATAATGTCAAGAGCAGCAATCAGCAGTAAAGAGCAATGCTCCCTCCAAAGCAGATCTCATTAAGTTAATGTCTACTGGAGAGAAGTAAATGATGAGACATCTCCTCCTGCCGCCCTGGACAAGCTTTCAGGGATGACAGAACATGGGGGGTAAGGCTTTATTCAGCACAGTAAGGAATGGACATGCAAATAAGGTAGGGTTGTGTAACCAACGTACGTGCTTCCCCATCCCAAAGGCCACGTGGCCAGAATCCAAAACTCTGGCCCAAAACTCTGGCCTAAAACTCTGGGATCACTTGGAGACAAAGCCTGTCCCAGCGAAGATGCTCACCAGTTGCCTTCCTGCTTTACCCTACACATCGTGATGGCTTTCCCTGTGAAGGGGGGCCAAGGAAGAGGTGTCACGGACCAGCAGAGCTGGGTCAGGAAAGGCAGAGGCAGATAGGGAAGCGAAAGCCTTGGTACAGAGCACTGGAACCTTCTGTATCACTCACGCCTGAGCACTCTCTTGCAAGGGGCCACCTCAGTTTATAGTGAGGACATCACTCTGAATCTCATGGCTCAGCTGGGTCTGGAGGTCGCTCAGTTTCTTCTTCAGGCCAGACAGTGCAGAGAGAACGATGGTCTCCGGGCGCAGAGAACCACAGGACTCCACATTGTAATAAAACCTGAGGGTACAAGTCAGGGGGATAAGTCACCATCTGCTCTGCAAGGAGGTACAAAACCAGAGAGCACCTGGAGAGCAGTTCCAGCCTGTCCTGACCCACCACAGGGAGATCTGCTGGGAATCCCAACCATCATCATCATTCACCTCCCAACTAGGCAACAGCCAGCGCTGCCCCTCTACAACCATCTCACCAACACTGTGACTCCACAGGCTGCAAGAGCACATCTAAGATGTTCTCCATTCGGCACTGTGACCTGCAAGCCAGCACAGAGCCCTGCGCCAGGAAGTTAGACTGGCTGCAGGCACTTCTGCAGTGCAAATAACCCAGGAGAGGGGGTACCACCAGTAATCAGAGCATGAGACACCCACACAAGTGAATAAATACCCTAAGCCATTTTCCCCCGCAGGCCTCGTACTTCACCAAGTGCTGCACTGCCCTACTTGATAACATGAACTCAGGAGAGCCGTCTAGTATCTCCCAGAGGGGAAAACCTGCCAGGCCTGGGTCTGCCCTGCTTCTCAGGGAACACCAGCTTCCTAGGCTGGCAAACTTCAGTGCAGAGTAGATACTCTTGTTATTAACTCTTGTATTAAGCCGACGAGATGCACCCAGCCGGTCCTCCCATTTTCCAGCTGCAGCAGCACATTCAGCTTCCTACCTCTCTGGCTTCCCGTTGGGGTCATAGGGAGCCTGAGCATCCTCCTCATCAATCTCTGAGTACTCACTCTTGGGCCTGGAATCAAAGAGCAGGAAAGGTTAGCACTATGGCACAGGCACTCTATGGCACTGTTTGGCCCCAGAGAGTGAGCACTGGGGCTCATATCCAGTAGGCAAAGGAGCAGTCATCAAACATCAAGTCACAGAAAAAAGCTCAGTCCCACATTGCCCTTTCTAGCTCCTCATTAATGCCACACAGTCACCCAGCAGTGCTGGAAGAAGAGGATCAGCCCCAGTCTGCCCAAACTCAGAGAGCCCTGTGCGGGGTACTGTGGCTCCATCCACCTACACTGGCACAGTCTTGCAGATGCTTACAGCAAAGGGATGCCGATGCCTGAAGGGACTGTGTTTATGGACCCTGGATGCCATTTATGGAGCAATGGACCTTGTGTTATCTTTTCTTTCTACTTTTCACTGGGCCAGGAAAACACCAGAGCACTCCAGCACTCAGTCTGTGCAGCACAGCTGAGATGGGAAGACCCAGTTGGCTTGTGCCCGGCAGGAAACAATCTCCTGTAATTCAGACAACAGCTGCATCAGTGAGCCCTGTCCTGATGTTCTGCACCTCCACTCCTCTACACACATAACTACCAAAATCACTGCAATACCCATGTATCAGCTAGGCCAACACATCTTTCTACCCGTTGCATCCCTTGGCTCATAGGGTGTCATACCAGAGAGACTGTTTAGAAGCACTTAATCCATGTAAGAAAACCCAAAGCCTTGAGCTGTCTGAGAAGCCAGCATAGAAAATCCCATGCCCACCAACGTCTCCTGCTGGCCTTCCTCTGCCCCAGTGATGTCAAGAAAGGCTGATCCTAGCACCCTATCATCAGCTGCCTTAAATAAAACTGCACTTCCCAAACAAATCCTCAGTCTGTTAACAAACCACTGAGAGAGATAAAGCATTAATGGAGCTGGGTCTTCACGTTACTTGCAAAATCACTAATGACCAAAAACAGGGCAGAGGTTTCCACCACCACGACAGCTGCTTTGAGAGTCCAGCTGCGTGCCAGTGCTCTGCCAACAGCCTCAAAAACACAACTAGCATGCAAAACCAAACCAAAAATAACAGCTAGCCTTGGATAGCAGAGGCCTTTGTCTCTCTGTTGTCTTCATGGGGAATCAGATGAACTTGAAAAGACAGTCATATCATCAGGGAACAGGCAGCTCCAGTGGCAATCTTCCTTTGGGATTTTCCCAACTTTTACATGTATTTTGTCAAGAACTTCTCAAAAACTGTTTCCAGTTACCCAGCTTGTTGTATAACACACCAGGTTCTTGAAGACGCAGCCGACTCTGCCATCGAACAAAAGAATCCACATTAGCCTTGGGCCACCCAGCCAGGTCAGCACCTCATTGCCAAGGTACACGTGCTCAGCCATGCACCTGGGGCTCTTCTCCGTGACACTGACATCTCCAAAAGCTCAAACTCTCCTAAATTCACACTGTGACGTTCCCTGTCCAAAAAGAAGGCAAACCCAATGATACCGCAGCCTGCCTGGCATCTATCTGTCCAACTCAAAGCAGTATTCCAAGTCCGTCACTTCATCAGTGTCAAAGGCTTACTATCTAGCATCACAGAAATTAAACCAGAGAATTTTTACAGCACCAAAATGAAGCCTAAAATTATTTCAAATCCTGATTTGAAATTCCACATCACAGAGACATTCTTGTTTCTCAAGAATCCAGTCTATCACTCAGACAATCAACTAAACTTTGGGGCAATTTACCTGCCACAAATCATTTGGAAACCTCAAAACTATCCAGTTCTGCCCCCAAAACTGCTGGTGACAAAGGACAGGCCAGCACATCAACTCTTGTGACATGCTACTGACCACAAAACTGCTGAGCAGCATCCTCCTCGGCTCTGCACCACCTCACCACAACCTGCCTCTCATGGACTTTCCCCCCCGACAGCCTGGTCTGTAGCTGACAATTCCCAAAGTCAAGCTTCAGTCCACATGTACGGATCAGCAACGCTAAGGAAAATGCCCATTTCCAGATTTCTGGCACTACCAACCAGCCCGGTTCCTACTGCAGATCCCAGAGCACCACCCTAACGAAGTGCTGAAGGAGCCGAATGCCTGGCACGTCCCTTTCTCATGCAGACTGACTGAACCGGACCCACGAATATGCCCTACAGAGCCCAACAAAGCCAAGCAGGGTTTGCTCCTTCCATCCGTAAAACAGGGCTGGAATGGCTGCAGGGGGATCCCAGCCCATTTCATGCATGTTACAGATTCACCTGCAACTCCACCCTCGGCAACAAAAGGCTTCTCAAGTCTCCCGAGTGCAAACCTAGCCACACAGGATCTCTGTGACAGCTCCTCAGTAGAAAGCCCCTGGTAGTCCGGCTGAGGTGTGAAATCTAGACTAACTGCACCTCCAGGAAGCTCGTTTACTGATAGCTAACTTAGCAAGGGACAGCTTAAGGCCACATTCTGTGATGGGTACGAGCACCCAGGCTCAAAGTGGACAGTGTGGAGGTACAACAGCCCACTACCTGCCTGCTACTGCTTGCAGCCATTTGGAGAGTCAAATTTGGCAGCACAGGGCCTGGTGGCAACAGGAGGAAAACCGCTGAGCCCCTTTTGCTGCTCAGCCTCCTCTCCAGCTACAGCTCTGCTCAGGCTTTTGTTCCCGCTTGCTCAGCCCTGGCTTCTGTGGTCCCTGCACCAAATCCTGCTCCTGTACTGAGGTCTTCCCAACCTTGAGTGCAGTTCTGGCTGCTGCCCTCCGTTACAGCAGCATATCCACTCCGCCCTCTAGTCCCTACCCTCAGCCTGCCTTGTCTAAAGCACCTGGCTCCTTGCTCTGCCACTGGCTGCAGCATGCTCGATGACAGGATGTCTAGTAGGTGGCCACTGGGATGCAGAGCTAGGAGCAGCTCAGGTATCTACTCATGGAAAAGCGCTGCTAGGTAAAGTCCTTGCTCTGACCAAAGCAGGGCAGCAGCTTTCCAAAAGTAAAATCATGTCACTTTTAGATGAGACACAGTGTGCTACCAGTGCAGACTGTTATGTCACAGCAGATGAAAGGGCCAGAGAGGAAAACTACGCTGCCAGAGCTCACGCTCCAGGAGTGAGGAGATGTATGGGTGAAATCAGAGCCACACACTGGGCTTCCTCAAACGAAGAGGGCTGCAAAATCAGCCTTGCAACCTAGCCTTCTGCTCTTTGCTCTCATAGCAACCTCTTCCACCTCACATGGATCTATTCCCTCCTCAGACCTTACCCTGATCTACACACCACTTGTGTAGGGAAGAAGAAACACAAATGAGTTGTGAGAAAGAACATGAAAGCAAGCAACGTAAAACAGCAGGGACAGTACATGAGGAGAGGACAAGAGGTGGCCAGAAACCAGTCCACCTTGCATGCAGCTGGAACCGAGTGACTGGCTTTGGTACCCTAACACAGGAGCAGAGCCTGTGCAAGGGGAAGCGACAGGCACGCTCCCAATCACTTACTGACCCAAATTACCCCCAGGGCTGAAATGTAGGTGCCTTCTGGAAAACCTTTTCCAGTCCCTCCAGACAGACATTAGGACATACCACTCCTCCGGTTTGGGGTACACGGTGTGCCTCAGTGCATTGTCTGGGTCGTACTCGAAGGCTACGCCTGCCGTGGGGTTCCACTTGGCGTGCTCCTTGCCAAAGCCCTTCTTGGCATAGGCTCGCAGTCTCAGCTCCTGGCCCTTCCGCAGCTTCACAATGAGGATGTCTGCGGAAAAAGCACACACCCATTTGAGAAGGTTGCAGAGGAGAAATGAGTGTGCAGATCACACAAGGGCAAAAGCAGGAATTTTTAGTGCCCAGGAAGATGTCAACAGAAGCCAGAGCTCGCTTGGATTCTTAGAGGGGCTCATCTGTGTCCCCAGAGAAGCTGGGAAACATCTTGCTAAGTAAAAAGGAGTTGCACATATGCCCAGAGGCACAGTTCAGGCCTCCAGGCAACAGTGGACAGCACAGCATTTTGCATCTTTGCAGTCTCTAAGCTCTCACAAGGAGAGAGAAGCAACCTCTGACACAGGACTTTAGTTCTCGGGATAACCTTTAAGTGGCATTATGACAAAATGCTAACCCCACTGATGCAGTGATGCCGGTGTCTTTCAACTGCCAGCTTTACAGCTGCCTTACGGTTACACAGCTAGTAAAGGAAGAATGAGTTCAAAGAACCTGAAAGAAAAATTTGTCTCCTCCTCCAGCTCTTATTCTCAGTGAACTGCCACTTACCGTCCTGCTCCACATAGTCATTGGGGTCATTGTCCCTGCTCCGAGATGTTACCTGCAGAAGAAGAACAAAAGCAAGCGAATTAATGGCAAGATCAACTTTTTTCCCCACATCAAACAGCAGTTGCCTACAAATATTAGAGACTGCAGAGAGCCACTCTAGCATGACTTACAGCAACAAATCCAGCCCACCCTAACAGAAATCAGGACAATTCAGGCAGCTAGGTATGCAATATCCCACTCCACCAGCCTGCTCGCCTCCCGAGCTGCTCTCCCCCACAGGACAGAGAAGGCTCCAGCCCAGCGCAGTACCGCTGCGTGGTTCAGCGATGCAGTCCAAAGTCATTCCCAGGACACACAGCACTCGCAGCACCTCAGCCGAAGCAAGCAAGAAACAGCAGGCTACAGCTAGGCTTTAACCAGGCAGACACTGTCACCAGCTACCAGAAGCAGCCCCAGGTTGTGGTGACATCTGGATGCAGCCTCAATAGCATTTTAAAACATTCTCCTTTAAGTCCCTTTGCATCTGTTCTGCTTTGGCTCAGCCAACCCTCCCCAAGGCGACTGGGCAAGAGCCATTTGGCCCAGGCTCCTCACACCTTGCTGCGCTAGAGAGCCAAGAACCAGAAAACCAGAGGCCTCTGGGTTGCTACCAGGCCTTCAAAGAGGCTGACCTTGCCTGAGCCCCAGCAGCAAGCACACAGGAGAACGCAGTGACACGGCAGCAGGACACAAGCACACATGCTCTGAGTGTTCAAGGCAAGATGGAGGGGCTACACTAAAGCCTCCCAAGAGTTTGAGATGAGGGATGCCGGATGAGGCTTTAACAAGACCATACTGCTTTGACACACTATCAGACAGCAAGTGAAGGACAAGAAGTTGAAGAAGAGGAGGGCATTGGCACACACTGCTGCTTCTGCAGATATTCCTGCTTTGCTCTCCCACTACGTTTTAAGTGGGGCTTTAGGCAACGTGAAACATGCTCGAAGGCCTTGTTTTGTCTACAACCCATGTATTTGCTACCCTGGCCTCAATGGGAACGTAGAGAGGGGACTCGCTGACAAGCAGAGGGATTGCACTGACCGGTATGACCCGGGGGTTGTTGGAGATGAGATCGCGGGATGTGACGTGACGAGTCTGGTCTTCATTGCACCGGACGTCAAGGGTGAACTCCACAGAGCACTCCGGACAGAACTCATCACACGTGCAGTCCTGGGACAGACACGGGTCAAGACCTTTATGCCAAACCTCTCCCAGCAGAAGTAGTAGCACCTTCCCATCAGATCAGATACCCACCACCATCAAAATAAGCACCCATGACATTTTGCTTGACTCACTCTGGAATATTGCATCTTATCCACAATGTCATCACTGGTGAGCGGGATGAGACCTGTGGGAAGAAGGAAATCGGGGGAATGTCTGAGTGAGACCATGGGAGCACTAACCCTCCTGCTGACAAGGGCAGAGGAACAGCAGCCTCCTGACAAAGGTACTTCAGCGTCTCCGGACTGATTTTGCCCACGACCTCTGCCTTGCCGCAGGTCTTCGTCTTCCTCCCCATGCCTGGCACTCACCCAGCCTGTGTGCAATGAATTCATCATGGAGCACGGAGGAGTTGGCATCTATCTGGACCCAGTCAATGGCTGCAGAGAGGAAAAAGTCACAGGCTGAGAAGTATTTCTGTGGGGAAAAGCCAAGCAGATCACGAGGGCACAGAAAACGTTAGGGAGACTACAGTGAAGCTGAGACAGCATCTCGTAATACATAGTACTGGCTAAACATGGGTAAGGTGAGCTGAAGGCAGCTTCAAGATGGAGGAGAAAATGGAGGGGCATTGATGAGAGTAATGGGGACAGCAGCCCAAGGGACCGTGACCACAGGTAAGCGAAAGGCGGTACCTATAATGGGGACTTCTGCGATGAACACTCTCCGAATGGAATTTGCCACCCTGAGGGAGAGAAACACCCGTGCTTAGGTATGAGGGAACGTGGAGCTTTGTGACGCACCAGCCTGCCCGCAGAGACGCGTGAGGGGACGCTGGCCGGGGCTGAGGCCCGGGCTTTGCCTCGGAGGCCCTGACAGGGCCCGCACCAGGGGTGCGCGCTGGCAGGAGGCCGAGACCCGAGGGGGGCAATCCCCGTGGCCCGTCCCCCGTCCCCCGTCCCCCGCGGGGAGGCAGGGCCTGTGGGGGCCGCCCCCGAGCTCCGCCACCGGGGCCGACCGCGGCCTGGTTCGTCCCCAGGCCGGCCCACCCTCCCCGCCGGCCCGGCCCCTCGGCGGCGCTCACGCCAGGTCGGTGTTCTCAATGATGAACTTGACGTTCTCGTCCGTCAGCTCGGTGATGCGCACCGTAGGCTGGTTGGCGTACGGCATGGCCGCCCCGCCGCCCCGCCGCCCCGCGCGCGGCCCGCCGCCGCCCGCGCCCGCCCCCTGGCGGCAGCCACCGCCTCCCGGAGGACCCGCCCGGACCCGCCCGATCCTCCCAGAGGATCCGCCGCCGGTGCGCCCCCAAAAAGAGTCCGTGCTAGGTTGCGGTGCGGTTTTATTGGTGCCGGGGAAGGGTCGGGCGCGGCCCGTTCTCGCTACTGCGCCGTCGGCAGCGCCCGCGGCTCCCTCCTCATCGGCGCTGGTTCAGCCCCGCCAGGTTCCTTATCTGTGGGGCAGAGGGAGAAAGGGGTTAAGTACTGCTGCTCCGGGGGGAGAGGCCGCGGTCCCCGAGACACAAAGGCCTTTGCCCAGCCCTGGAGGTTTCAGCGTCGCTGGGCAGCCAGTCTTGCCCCAGAAGAGGCCACGGGAGCAGGGGTGGAGAGGAGGCCTGTGTGCTTGGGAGCTGAGAGGCGGGGGTAAAAGGCACCATTCGTGGTCAGAGGACGAGGTGAAGGCAAAAGGGGTGGAGAAAGATCACCCTAGATCCAGCTACAGGCGTCCCTCTGACCTGAACCTGCTCTCTAGGTCAGTAGGTTTCAGCTTGGGTTTATTTCTGCGGCTGCACAGACCCCAACTGAATTTAAGCCTTTGAGGCATTCAGCTTGCTTGTCTGTTTTGCAGAGACCTGGAGAGCTCAACACACCTGTACAGCACCCTTAGATGTGGGAGGTCTGGACTGGTTGCTCCTAATAGTTAATGTACTGGGATGATTTTGCCCTAAAACCAGCTGGCTGCAACCCACCCCCCTTCAGAAGCAGCCTAGTTCCTCCTGTTCATATGCGCAGTGGATCTGCTGCATGGACAGACTAAACATCCAGTAATAGGAGACATCTCAGACCCAAACTGCAGGTATACAGTCTGCGGGAGAGCATCATGTTGACATACAAGAGCACAAACAGAGCACGGGGATTTCTCTAGTGGAGGATCCTCTTGGCATATGCAGGTGTGAAAGCAGAGAGAGGCTGAGAAATGGTAAAGATACAAAATTATTCCACCATAACTGCAGGGGGAAGGAGGTAGGAGAAATTCTTGAGAACTGCTTCATACAGTAAAAATGATTTCTAATTTATGTTCCAGCCTGTTTGTCTTGTACTGGTAAGTGCAAGGAAAATGTATTTCTGATAACAAGGAAATCACTTTGCTGCTAAGTGCAATGGGAGTTGTCCAAAAATAGAATCACAGGGAAGCCCTGAAACCCTTCAAAAATAATTCCTGTGTACACAAAGGATTGTTTCCTATCCCAGAGGAAGTGCAGCTCCCCCTGCATGGACACAAAGCAGTCCAGGATGCTACCAAGAAGTGAATGAATTCTTGGAAGGATACTGCAGTCAACTGAAACAGCTTGAGGAAGTCACCCTGCTGTGGCTCAGGGACAGGTGCCACCTCCTGTGTGTCCACGGGGGCATGGACCTTCCGTCAAGATCTCCAGTGCAGGGACTGGCAGAGGAAGAGATCTTGTGACAAGCGACACAGAACAGTTGTATTTATTCCAATCGCCTGTCTCTCATCCCTAAAGCTCACTCTGCAGCTTCAGACTTAATTTTTTATGCTCTATTACAAGTTCTTTCACCACAAAACAGTGAACTAACCCCAAACTTCCCAGAAAATCATCCTTACATATAGTTAAGTTATGAAAGACAATTCTTTTTCATGTTGTCCTCTAGATTTGGGAGGAAAAACATGCTGGCATTCTGCATGGAAAGGAACAGAAACAATTCTGCCCTTACAGCCCTGCTGGTTTCAGCATTACTTACAGTAACTGCAGCTCCCATCAGGCCCTGGACAACTGCTTCTCCAGTGGACTGTACCTAGGAGACACACGGAGAACACGACCTTTTGCTTTCTTCTGCAGTTACACTTGTGGCCACCCAAACACAGAGACGTAATGCACAACAAACATGTATTTGCTACAGAAAGGTGCTGACAGAAGCCAAGCACTACAGATGAATGATAGCCAGAGATAAGAAACACAGAAGAGATTTCCTGGGAATATATGTCTCCTAACCATCAGGCCAGTCTGACAAAGAGGGTGCCTACATGCCATTTTACTAGAGCATAGATAAGCATTTATTGATGTTGAACTAACAGTATTTATGCAATCACCCACCAGTACAAGGTGGTCTCTCAGCAGCCGTGTGGTCTGCATGACCGAAAAGCCAGGTCTATCTGTATATATATTTGGGGAGAAGGAGGATGCTGCATGTATACCTTGCCTGTAAGGTTACCTGATTAGCTGTATTGCCCATGTTCATGGCATCAGCTACTCTGTTTTCCAGGAATCGCCAAGTGTCCTCGAAGTCAGGGGATGAATCCTGCATCATCACCAGTTCAGTGGTGTTGTAGATGCCAGTGAGCACAGCTCGACGAGTGTACCAGTTAAACTGCAAGGGCATGAAATGAGAGAGAGAAAGATGTGGCCTGAATGCAGATCGAGAATGCAGCTCACGAAAGCAGACTGGAGAACAGCAAAGGAAAATCATATGCCGACAGCACATTCCTTCCCCACTTAAAGTGTGTAACTTGTCTCTGTGATGCAGTGGGCCACTAGCCAACACTGACATCTGACAGCACAGCTGCTCCTGTGGCACCAGACAGAGGTCACAAGTACGGTGTCTAAAACTGCTGAACAAAATCCTCACCTTCTGGTTGCAAGCAGGCACCTGCAGCAGACAGCAAGGAATTATCTCTTGCCCAGCTAGCCTGCATGCATGGTGCAAGAGTTCATCTTAGCTTTACAGACTGCTGGCGGGCAATGCAAAGCTCCGATTCTAGATCTGATTAGATGAGAAACGGCTACATTTAGTACTGAACTTGAGCTGCAGTTCGCACCAGATACGAGCACGAAGAAAGGGAACTAACAGAGGACAGAACTGTGCAAGACAGCACACAGAGATACACCTTTCCCAAATCCTATAATTGAAATACCAGTACTGCCTGCTGAATCACTAAATGCATCAGTACACTGCTGGCAGCAATGCTGTAGGATGAGTTACAATAGCTTACACTATACAAAGATGCACAAATAACTCAAACTCTTCAGTTTTTCCAGTTGCACTTGCACCACTGGCAGATGAAACATATAAACATTTTAAAAAATGAGTCTTCATTTGCTGCTATTACAGTGATTAAACTATTTGGGTACCTGGAAAAAATACTGGTTGTTCCATTCATAATTACAAAGCAACAGAGAAATGAAAACACTGGCCTTGATTTTGGCTCAAAAGCTTTACTGTCTGCAAACTTTGAGGAGGGGAGAAACATGAGGGATGTTGACACTTGCAGCTGGATCTCTCAGGTGCCTGAGACCAAACTGTTTATGTTGATTCTCCTCCTGCTCCAAAAAAAACCACCTGAAGGGTCTCTGAGGCATGGGCATACTCTACCTAGCTCCTGGCATTGTGAGGAGGGCTCCACTGTGAGTGACCTTAAACCCCTTTACTGGGAAAGAGGGAGGGAGCTCAGCATCACAGCTTCCCGAGAAAACTCTTGTAACTGATCAGAAGGTGCAAACAAAAGACAAACTTCAGAACCTCTCCTACTCTGTGTCAGTGAGGATACTTTAGTGCAGACATTGAATCCAACATGTTGATTTGACTTTCATAACCCGTAAGGGACTTGCAGTTTCTGATGCAACTACAGTCTTTCAGTTCTATTCTGAATTATTCCTTTAATTTTTCTGTAATCTTATTTATTTTTCACTGCAGTAGCTTCTCTTTTATACTCAGATAAAAGAAGCTTATTAAAGTAGTTTGTTAAAATGGTTCATTTAGCTTTTCTCATCTCTCCCTACATCTATATGAATGAAAGTAATTTATTAATAGCTTTAATTAAGGTTATAATTTTATTTTATTTCCTGCCAGGAAGATGAAAGCTTTAATAAGCTACTGGTATTTTTAGGTAGGTTCTTTAAAGGTTTTCAAGTCAAATCTGTAAATGCTGCTGCTGGTGGAAGAGACAGCTGCTTCAACACAGATGCTGCTCACTCACTGAATACTGGATCAACTACTTAGTCTCAAAATCTCAACAATTTTGTCTGTGTTTTCAAAAAAAAAAGAGCACTTAAAAAAGTCTAGGAAAGTAGGTCCTTTTAATTTGCACTAATCCCGTTGGCACTAATTTGTATTTAGTCCCATTGGCTCCTAAGTCTCTTTGGAAACTAGACTATAGTTTATAAGGACCCTTGGGTGCTTCTCAAAATGTTTTCCTCATTCAACAAATGGATCACTTCAAGAGAGATGTGGCCTGACACCTACTTCAACCCATCATTTTGCTGAAGTGCCAAGGGGTAGAACGAGCCAGTCTGCAAAGCACAAAGACTTACATCTGTGGACTGGTCTCCAGCATAGTGCCATATATCATCGATCATGCTGGTGAGGAGGTTGAGGCTGGAAGGGATGTTATGCGGGAGCAACAGGATGCTCAGAGCCTGCGAAGGAAATACACAGATAAATGGGAGAGTTGAAGAGAGAAGGACATAGCATTAAAGCAGACCAACAATGCTCTGCTCTGTTACCTTTTCCCTGTTGCTGTTGACTTGCCTCCAGCTCCCAGTGACAAGTCCTCCCAGATCTTTTCAGCTAGCATCAGTCTTTCCAAGCGGCAGGATTTGCGGGGAATGTACAGTGTGGCAGCCGCACTCAGGCCTCAGCCTGTACTGGAGCCCAAAGCTCCCCGCTCAGCTCAAACACCAGTGTGTTGTCTCTCCCTAGCTGCCTCTCCAGGCACGGAAACACAGCACAGGCTGAGCTGACTCACACTTGTGCTGTGCCCCTATGGGCAGGGAGTCAAATCTCTCATTTCTTTGAATTTGACTTTGAACTCAAAGCAGCTACCAAGGGCAGAACAGCCAGCCATAATGGCCCTACTGGGACCCTGCAGCCTTTGAACGTAATAACACAATGCCAGAAGAGTCACAAACCACCCACATCCTTCACAAGTTATGCTAATCTGGAACAAAAACATGAATCCTGTCTTCTCTCTCTGCAAGGAGCACTGGATTCAGCTGCCCAGAGGCCAGCAGTGATTCTGGACAACAGAGGCTGACTTTGCAGCAGTCTTTGCAGCCCAAGGTTGGGAACTCTGCTTGTTACTGAGGCCATAATTCAATTCCCTTCTCACCCTGGGAAGAAAGGTTTGAGACTTAAATCTGAATTTTGAAGCACAGAGCCCTCTCAGTTCACAGATCTATCCTCAGGTTGCCAAGGGTTTGTCATTCGCACACTAGGCAGGCAGTTTCTTGCAACAAAGCGGTAGTTCTGCATTTCCAGGCATCAGATGATACCGGTGCAACCAGAACAATGCTGCAAGGAGCCTGACTTGCAGTGACACTGCAAATAGGACTGAGCAGAGACACAGGTTATCCCCTGGGGATCCCAGATGGGTGGAGTGAATGATGGAGAGGTTTGCCTTTCCGGAACTGCAAGAAATAGTTGTTCTAAGGACACCTTTAACTGCCTTCTTCCAAGGGTGCTCTCCTGTTGAAGGGTATGAATCATTTGAAACCAGCAAGGGTTTCACTTACAACCTTGAACTACTCTGGCAGAGAGACTATGTTGAAGGCCACAGACTGTTTAAAATACACACAAAAAAAGAGACAATCTTGATATTCATTTTATACCTGGGGCCATTTCTCAATATATGGAATCAGCATCCTCAGTCTGGCTTCCACAGCATCTCTCAGGAATTGATCTGTAGGCTTCTTCCTGGGTGAGGAAAACAAAATATAAATATGAAGAACATCCAGTTAAACTCAATTCTGAACTTGAAAGGTCGATCTCTTGCCTGCCTCAGCAATAAATATGCAAAGTATTATGTATCCTTCATGCCTCTGGTCCAACTCTGTATCTGGGAAGGTGGTTTTATTTGGGTAAATTACTTTTTTTCCTTAGAGTATCTGTGTCCCAGGTGGCCTCTCTGTCTATCCAGTCCCCAAAGCCTGCCAAGGAAGATGTCTTTTCATACCCAATACTCACTCTGCTTCGCCCAGCTGCACTAACTTTTGTTCCTGCTCCAGCAGCTCAGACAGCTTGGTGTTGCACTGAGACACAAAGTGCAGGATCAGTTCACTGCCATCACTGTGAAACATCCCTGCGGCAGCAACAGAGAGACCCAGGGTCTGTAGGGAAGAAGGAAGAAGCACAGACTGGGTCATACACTGCTAAGCAGGATCCAGCTAGAAAATACGTTGTATTTATTTTGTGAACAAAGTTATATGAATTTAAACAAAGCAACGCTGCATTAAAAAGCTCTTTCTGTACATGCTTTTCCTTCTTTAGGATCACTACTCTACATTGTGCCTTAGTTTAACTCTGACAGGGTTATCCTGGAGTAGCTGGGACGCATTCCTGCCTGGTACCATTTACTGACTAGGGTGCATCACCCAAGAGTATGCGGGGAAGCATGCAGGCCTGGCTGTCTTTGGACTTCAGCTCCATCCAGTTTTCAACTGGTTCTTTGCTTCTCTCCCCACATACCTTGGCTCCCTCTGCAATGGCTTCTACAGTCCAGCCATGTTCAGGCACAAACTCCAGCGCTGCTGTGAGGATTCGAAGCTGCAGCTGCTCCTCGCTCTCATAGTCCTCAGACTCCTGGCCGCCCTGGCCAGTGTAACTATGAGAAGGTATTGTTAGAGTGAGGGGAATGCCACCATCAAACATCAGCAACCTGGACTCTGCCACTCACTCGCTGCCACCACTGCATGCAGGCACGCTTTGAGATCTGCTTACTTAGTTTAAATCTCACCTCCTCCTGTAAAATCCTTCCCTTTCCAGAAAAAGGATTCTTAACGAACCTTTGCCATGAGAGAAGAAAAGAAAAATATGGGAGGGCTCAATCTAGGTGCCTACCTGGAGGCCAATCAGCCTCAGATTCCCCCTCCTTTAAAAAAAAGCTGAACTATAAGCTTTTCCAATGGGAGCTTTCTAGTTATAGGCATATGGACAACATATTGTCCATATTTTGTGTAGATTTACACAAAAATCCAGAAGCGAAGGCTTGCACTTTGCAGACCACAGAGGTGGTCTTGAAAGCAAGTCCCATCCTGTCTCCATGGCAGACAGTGAAATTTGCACTGTCACAGCAAAACAGCTCTCCAGCTGCTGCAGTTTGAGGCTCCACTAACTCTAGATCTCATTGTCTCCAAGTTTCAGATGAGAGTTTCAGGAAAGCAAAGCCTTCTGATCCCGCTGTCAGCAGGACAGCACTAGAAGTAGCTAGTGAGTTACCTGGGGCGAGGGCCCTGAGGTTCCTGTTCAGGCTGGTGATCGGTTGGATGTGAACTGAACTGTTGCTGAGAGGAAGATGCCAACGGCTCCTTCTTCTGCTCATTGGAGACTCTCCTCAGCACGGCCGAGGCCTGGAGAGGACGCTGTGGTGGGGAGAGCTGGCACCTGACCACTAAAAGGGAAACCAAGAGAGTCAGATGTCTCCTTGCAACAAGAGGAAGCACAGAAAATTAAGGTGAAGCAGAGAGTTGTGGTAAACACAGCTGAAAAGAATAGAAATTTGTAGAGACAGTCTTTTTTTACACTCCCCAAAGTGCCCCTCTCAGCCAAGCTCACATTTACTTGATGAAAATAAAGTGAAAATGTTTTGTGAGGAAAAGAACTGCGCAGATGGCACGTACTGCAAATAGAAAGGAGTTTCCCAGTCTTGCACTGGAAACCAGGTACACAAACGTGCGCTCAGTCCCCTGTTGCATGCCCTCTCTCCTTTTCAGTCCCTGATGGAAGGAGAGGAGTTAGAGGGAGGCACTGACCCCTGAGCCTGGGGCAAGAGGCAAGTAATACACCTGAGAGCAAGCAGTCTTAACAGATACAACATGCTGACCACGATGTATATTTCTCAGATGACTGACAGGCAACACACCTTTCAATTACAGCTACTCTGTGAGAATTTTTAAATTAACTGCAGTTTAACTTTTTTTTAATAAGCTAGGGTTGCATGGCCCACACTTTAAAAAAAGACACCACCAAACGCATCCCCCCCAAACCCAGTCCCCCTCTGGTTCCCTCGCATGCCGCATGGGGCAGTTTCAGGGCCAGGGAGGTGTGAGGGGCTGGCCGGGCACCAGGCCTGCTGACGGAGTCTCCTCACACCAGGTCCTGCACAGCCTCCTTCACCCAGGCACTGCGCTCCATAAAGAGACCCTCGTGGGCCAGGCTGCGCCCCTCCAGCCTCCCAGCCTGCCCGGAGCCCGCAGCCACCGCCGTCAGGCAGGCCTCGACCCGGCTTCGGGGCCGGGGCCGGGGCCGGGGCCGGGGCCGGAGCCGGGGCCGGAGCCTGGGTCTGGAGCGGCCCCGCAGCCCCGTGCCGCCCCCTAGCGGCAGCCCGCCTCTGCCCTTCACCTCACCTTCCCCTGCCCCGCCCCGCCCACCGCGCGCACGGGCACGGGCACGGGCACGGGCACGCCCCCCCCCAGCTGCGTCCCCCGCCCCCTCACCCGCGCGGCCCCACCACAGCCGCCAACCCGCCCGCCGTAGGCTGCCCGCCGCTGCCGCCGCCATCTTAGAAGCGGGCAGAGCGCGATGACGCCTCGGGGGCGGGACGCGGCGGTGACGGCGTCAGACGGAGACGACGAGAAGTGAGCCAAGGTGGGCGCATCCGGAGGTGAGCAGGCCCGAGGCTGAGGTGTCTCTCTTCAGTGGTGGGGGGGCAGGCGGGCGGGCAGGCAGAGGGTGAGGAGCACCTCCCGCGTTGGCTGATACTCTGTTTTTTTTTCTTTAAAAAGGCTCTCTCGAGGCATCGTCTGAGGCGGGGGGTGGGAATTGCTGTGTGAAATTCCTTCACGTATCTTGTTCCTCGTCCCTGTAAACCGTTCTTGGCTCTGCGATTTAGAGGTTTATTCTGCCCTTTCTATATGAGGGGATGTATTTAAAATACTAATCTGCTGTAGGGCCAGTGTAGTTGTTGCCTGCAGCCTTGGATTGCGTCCTGGGCCGCTGAAAGCTGCCTGCTGTGCATCGCAAGGTACGGAGCGCTCAGGGGGCTCTAGTTTAAAGTTTTGACGTGCTATATGCGGTAGCTTTTTAATCTATTGAAGCTGGAAACCTCCAGTATTGTTTAAAGCACTTTTCTTGCCCTGTTTTGCGCAGTCCTGTTCCTCAAAGACTGTTAAATGTGTGTGAAATTAAGATAAGGTCCCTGCCCCCAGCCCGGTGTCTACTCCTGGACCCAGCCCTTGGGCCTCCTCCCTGGCACGGCACAAAGCAGCCTGATCCCAACCGGTGGGAATCCTCCTTGGTGTGATAGAGGAGAGTGCCTGCTCGCTGTCTTCACCGAGCCCTGGCCAGCCAAGCGCTCGGGTGGTTGAGCAAGCCAGGTCATTGTAGTCTAGAGCTGAAGGTATTTAAAAGGAAGATGGCTGGTACGCCAAAACTTTAATTTTAAATAAATTCCACCTCCTACTGGAAAATATAGAGGGAGGAAAATATTCCTCCCATCATCCCATCAAGAACTTGACTGTGTATGCTTTGATGGTAATTCCTAGCCTTTACATTGACTGAAGGCAGATGTAATGTCATGTTTTTGAGGACTACAGTAGCTTCCTACTTTTTTTAAGTTGCATCTCAAGGGATTGATGCAGGCTGCTGTTGCTGTTGATGTAGTTTGGGCTCTGACTGATCTTGAAAGGTCACAGCCTGCTATTCTGAGAGGAAGATGTGACTTTGGCTTTATTTTTTTTCCACATTAGCCTAACAGCTTATGTATCTTTTGAGGTTTTCAGCCTTCTTCCTGGGAAAGGTGACTTTTTAATGGGGTTAATAAATGTGTTTACTACTGTTGCTATCTGTTGTAGTTGCTTAGCTTGCATTGCATATGCATTCAAGGCCAACTGTGAGGTGCTATAACCTGTAGTGTACATCCAAGATCTTCCACTCCTTACCTGGTTGGCATTGTGGGCTGCGTTAGCACTAAGTCCTACCAGAGTAGCTCAGACAAGGTGCTGAGTTGTCCTGTTCTGAACTTGTTTGCAGTTTCCAGGAGAGAGAGGTCCAGGGCACATAGAGCCAGAGGAACAGCAGGTCAAAATCCACTCCACACCTGACTGCAGGCCACTGAGTTAAATTTGGTACAGCATATCCGTAAGCTATGTTTTCATGACAACATGGTGGCAATAAGGCATTATCCAGGATGCATAATGTAATGATTTCTGGTAAAGACCCTGCTTACAACAAGCTCTCCCGAAGCAAGTGTGTGGCTTGTAGCTAATTGAAGATACACTGAGCAGCTAGTGTGCTGAGTCACCAGTGCTCTCTGTTCTCTGTGGTCATGTTAAATTAGAAAGAAAATAGGTTTCCGTTAGATGAGTAGAGTGAAAGAGGCTAGGTAATTTGTTTCAGTAGCTGGTGCTGCTATGAGTACAGATGATAATGTGATACTATTATTCTGTAGTGCAGATTTTCTTCGGACTCTGTCAGGAATGCAATCTTTTATAAAATATTAGTGCAGACAGGTTTCTCAAAACTGTCACATCACTGCACATTCTGTTCCATTTCTCCCTCTGTGTAATTGCTCACCCAGCGCCACCAATGACAAGAGTTGAAAGAGCCTCAATCTGGAATGCTGGGAATGCTGAAAGTTACCTTTTTTTTTTTTTTTCCCCTTCCATGTACTGTGGAAGCAAACTCCGCTAGTTCATGTCCTTAGTAGGAGAGACAAGGCAGTGTTTAATGTCAAATAGTTGTCATTAGTCTGGAAATCCAGAAATCCTGTGTATGTCTTTATTCAAATCTTTAGGGAAAGCAGGTAAGTTTGTTTTGTTTTCTTTTATTTTTTCTTAAGCATGGCTTGCAGCCTCCCTGCAAAACTAGTTTCTGAGCTGGCGAGAAACTGAATTATACCCTTAAGTGTAGCTATTTCTTAATTTCATGTCAACGCCTAGCTTGTGGGAACTCTGTACTGCCTGTTTCCAGAAAATAATCCCTGTTTATTAAAACAAGATGATGCTCTGTGATTAAGTCACAGTCCACAGAGGTTCATGCTGTGCTAGGCACTTACCCTTCTTCTCTGTCTCCCCCCTCCCCAACCCGTTCCTCTCTCTGCTGCTGTCAGGTTTGCTGCTGCTGCCGAAATGGGGGAGTATGGAGTCGCGCCAGGCCAGCGTGTGGCCATCGTCTGGGACAGCTCCTCACCGGTTGAAGCTCTGAAGGATTTGGTGGATAGAATTCAGGCGCTGGTGGGAGCTGGTAATCGTGTCTCTGTGGAAAACATTAACCAACTGTCTCACTGTAAGAATGAGCTTAATTTTTCACTGTTTTGTTTAAAGGGAGAGGGTGCTTCTGTTGTGTGAGCTGACATCTTCCTTGGTTTATAAGTCGGCATTCAGAACAACAATAGCACCTACTGCTAACTCTTACCACTGGTAGTAGAGCAAAGAAAGTTATATACTCTGGTCATGTTTCCTATGACTGGTGTCTTTAATCAGTTACTGCTGTTGTACACAAGCATGAGAGATGAGGAGGGAGGTGGAACTGATGTATTAAGCAAAGCTGTGTGTATATATGTCTACAATTGTACCATCTTCCTCTTTCTTTTCAGCGGCTCACAGGGAGTCCAGTTTTGATGTAATTCTCTCTGGTGTGGTACCAGGCAGTACAGCACAGCACAGTGCGGAGGTACTGGCAGAAATAGCTCGGATACTTAAGCCAGGGGGCCGTGTCCTCCTGAAAGAACCAGTGGTTACAGAATCAGGTGAGAGAATCTGCATCAGCCTTGCTTTCATGGCAACGTAGCAATTCTTGTGAGGATTAGGCTGAAATGGAAAGGACAGGAACCCTGACTGACATTCAGAGATTTTCTTTCTCTTGACACAGTAACCTCAATTGCAAGGTTTTTCTCCTGTGTTTCAGCTGGTAGCCATCAGAGATGTTTGCAATCACTCTCCTATCAAAAGTGCTGGATAGGCTTGTTCCTAAACTACGTTGAAAAGCTCAGTGGACACTGGTCTTCTCCTAGGGCATGTAATGTTAAATAGTTGCAGATGTTGTGTTTCTGAGGAGCTTCTGAAGTGATTTTAAAAACAGGTGACAAATGCCAAGAGAAGCTGTCCCAGAAGCCAGCTGAGAAACAGTTATCCAGAAAAGGTAGAAGTGTTTGGGCTAAGTTTTAAGAGTAAAGCCAGAGCACCTGCCATGGTACAGCTGGCAGAACACACAAGGAGGTGAACACAAGATTATTCTCTGTCTTATACTTGACCTACATTCAAACCTTGCTGGCATAGGGAGCTGGTTCAGGATGGAATTGGGAAATAATACACCACCTGGTAAGAACAGAAGTATCTGTGCTGATGGTGTTTCTCTTGGCACAATCTACAGTGCTGAAAATGGTGATGTAAGTGACAGCAGAAATGCCTTCTTCACGTTCAGAAGATTTGCCAATGCTTTGAAGCTGGCAGTGGCTCTGTGGTGCAGGGGGTAACAGTTCTGGGACAGAAGAAAGAACATGTAAGGTCCGGAGTAGATGAGGGTTGTTTTTTTTTTTCCAAAGTCACATCTGACAGGCTGGAATTCGGTGGACTTGGAATAAAGTTCAAGTGGGACTAGTGAGAGAGGGTGAGTGGATTCTGTTTAGCACAATCCTGTGCCCAAGTGAAGAAGCCTGTAATGAGTTTTTGATTAAACAGTGATTGTAATAGCTTTTGCCTACGAGAACAAGGCTCTTGAATGTTATGTTTCTGAATGTAATTTTCATTTAGGAGTCCATGTTTTGAAAACTTCATGAGTTGTTCACTTTAATATGTGAAAATGTTTTGGGGGATTTTGTTGTTTGGGTTTTGGGGTGGTTTTTTTTCCCTTTTTTTGGTGGGTGTAAATTGGGTTGAGGAAGGTTTTGGCATATATAGAAAAGATCTGGAACAGTTTTGTGACCCCAGGCTGTTATTTTAATGAACAAGCTGCTTATACTCTTTCTGGTTTGTTCCTGCTGTCAACTAGAAAGGGCCTAATTTTAAAGCAGAGTTTTGGCTTGAGTATTTCCTTCTAAAGCTCTTGCTCTTCCAGGTTTCTCAGTGACCTCTCTTCTTGCTCTTCCCTCCTCCTACTTCCTGCTTTTGTGTCTTCCAGGAAAGAACAGCACAATCAAGACAGCAGCGAAACTCCCGACAGCTCTGACTCTCTCTGGGTTGGTGGAAGTGAAGGAGGTATGTATGTACTAACCGCTTCCAGAAACTCTCTCGTGCAGTTACATTGAAATGTAGATGGCGATTCCTGGGGACTTGCTGGGTGACAAGGTTTTTAGCTGCTCTGGTTTACTGTAAATGTGCATGGACACTGCCTGCCACAAACTGTAGTTACTGCAAAGGTAGTGTTTTTCTGTAGGATTGAAAATACTGATTGTCTGTGTTCACTGGAAAGCTGGACTGGGTGCTGAAATAAGGGGCTTTGCATGAGGTTAACCTAGTATCTTACATTGCAGCTGCAAAAGGAAGCATTGACCCCAGAGGAGGCCCAGTCGGTCCGAGAGCATTTGGGTTACCAAGGCAATGACCTTCTCATTGTTCAGATAGAAGGCAGGAAGCCCAGTTTCGAAGTGGGATCTTCAAGTCAGCTCAAACTTTCCTTTGCCAAGAAACCCGGTCCTTCGGGTAAGGAGTGGTGTGTGCTAAATGTCTGGATTCCCTGCCTCTTGGGTGACAAGCATCCCTTCGAATAGAGCAACAGCTCCGAGGCAGGGAGTACTACAGTAAAAACCTGTGAAGTGGGGCTTTCCAAAGCTGTTTGAACTCTGTTTGTTGGGAGTAGATGGGGCAAAGGCTGGAGTAACTACTATTTCTTCCTTTGTTCTGGCTCCAGGAAAACCCTCTGTGGACCCAGCCACTGCCAAGCTGTGGACACTCTCTGCCAATGATATGAATGATGAAGAGATGGTATCTGGTCTTGTTTGTGAGGCTTTGCTGTTGTTCCTTCTCTCTCCTCTTCTTTCCTATTCTAAATAGTTTCAGTCATGCCTCTTGGGAAGCTTTACAACTTAAGAGGTAGAAAAGTATCCCCAGGGCAAAATATCTCATCTGCTATGTGAGGTCTTGAGAGCCCAGAGGTGTGGTGAGGGCGGAGAGGAGACATGGATTAGAGGGCCCAGCTGCAGCACTTTAATGCTAGTGCTACAGATAGCACCATTTCTTTGAACATAACACAGCAATGTCATTCCCTGCTGACAAATCAGTTTCCTGCATCTTATTTTCCATGGCATGTTTTCAGGATCTTTTGGACTCTGATGAGCTGTTGGATTCAGAGGATTTGAGAAAGCCAGATCCGTCATCCCTCAGAGCTCCATCCTGCAAAGAAATGGGCAAAAAGAAAGCCTGCAAGAACTGGTCAGTACTGGGATTAGCATGTCGGTGAACCTTTTAACTGTAACTTTAAACCCTTAGAGTTGGATGGATTTTAAAAAGATTGTAGACACTTTGCTGTTTTTCAGAGCATAGTTCTCTTGGTTCGTGTCCTTTCTTATCTTAACTATTTGACTGTAAATCCAAATACAATGAGAATTGACTAGGCACACCAAAACTGCTACAAATTACCACACTGATACAATCAACAGTCTTTTTGAAGGTGGCTACAGTTTGTCCAGCCTTGACTAAAACCCTGGTTTCTCAGATTTCAAGGAGAAATAGCACACATAGCAAGTGATGTAGCATCATTTCCCACTCAGTTTAAACTTGAGGAGTGTGTTTCAACACTTGTTACACAAACCATGGTGTTGAAGAAAAAAGTGAAGAGTGTGAGAGTCCTAGAGTCAGCTGTGTTGTGTGACAGAGCGAGGGCTGTTGTGTGTGAGTAGGGCTGGAACAAGTGTTGGTGACTCACAACCTTTAAGCAGAAAGATGCAGGTGACTTCTTTATTTTTCTACAGCACATGTGGTCTGGCTGAAGAGCTGGAACAGGAGAAGAGCTCACAGCCCAAATCTGCCTGTGGAAATGTAAATAGCTATTTTTGTTTCTATACTGTGGTTTGCAATACATTATTTGTGTCTAAGAACTGTGTTGTCTCGTGAATGCTCCCTAAGCTGACTTACTGCTTCCAAACAGTGCTTGTGCAGCTTCTGCAGAGCTTCAGCCTGTTGCCCTGTGCCGACATGCTCCATACCAGTGCGTGCTGTCTGTTCCAGCGCAAGTAGGAGTATCTGCCGCCCCTGTAGGAGTCAGAGTGAACAGCAAACCCTTACCTCCCTGCTTATGTGCTAACTAGTGATCTGCTCGGGGAAGATCACCTTGTGTGGAAGCACAGGGGGACCTGGTTGTGGTTAGGGGGCTACCCAAGCCCAGCATGCAGCCATGCCCAAGCACACTGGCTGAGGTGGAAACTCATTTCTTCCATGTGAGCACAGTGCCCTGCACACCTCTACTAACCACGCTAACCAGACATGTGTTGAGAGGGGGTAGAAGGGAAGCGGTTTCTGTGCTGATACATGCTGAGGAGCATGTAATCTCTTAAGCTGGAAAACATGTGTCGCAGGGGGAGAGAACTGAAAGTTGCCCCTGATTACAGAAGGTGCTTTTCTTTCTCTTGCCAGTGCTACCTGGGGGATGCGTTCCGGTGTGCTAGCTGCCCTTACCTGGGGATGCCTGCCTTCAAGCCCGGGGAGAAGATTCTCCTGAAAGAGAACCAGCTGCATGATGCCTAACAAAGACATCTCTGGATATCCTGCGAAGGACTCCTCTGCTTTTCCATCAGTATGAGGTTCTTCCTGCAGTCCTCCTCAGCCTCTCAAACTCATGCTTGCCAGCCAGTGCTCCTTGTGGGGAGGGACACTGTGGGCACTGACACTGCTGTGAGCTCATCACTTGTAATCAGCCTTGGGCTACCTGATAATCTTTGGTGACAAGTGGTCTTGTGTATTAGACTTGATGTTATGCCTTGTTTTAGCTGGCTTGACTTGATACTGGGATGCTGGCCATCACAGCATGTCCCACCAGCAGAGGGAAGTAGAATCAAGTGTCAGGTTGACCTCACGTGCTTGTGGCAGGACCTGTACTTCCCCATGCCCATGTCGTACAGCTCTAATTTGCCCTGATTTTCCCTGATGAATCAGCAGCTCTGGCTGAGCTCTCAAGGTGACATTGGGCTCCTGCTGTCTCTGAAATTTGAACCTGCAGTTCCTTATCACGTGAAGGTGGCTCAGCAGCTCCTGTTGCAAGTCAGGAGCAGTGAGTACACTTAGCAGTATGTACTCTTAGCAGCGTACATGAACTCTGTGGTAGTGGAACTAGCAGGCATGATGAATTTCCAAGTGTTTTGGGAGCCTGCTGATGATATCCCTGACCTATTTTCATCAAAATGACAAAGATTCAGTCCCACTGAGAAAAATTCTGCCCTTAAGGCAGGGAGCAAATTAAACAAGATCTGTCTTGTCCTCCCACACCTTTCTGTCCATTATGAACTGATAACACAAGGGCAATCTGAGACTGTTGCCTCTCTTGGTGGTTACCAAGTGAGTTACCTGCAGTGTCCAATAAGTAAGAACATAGCAATAACTTAATTTCTAGATGATCTGTGGTCACCATCTGGTCCCACTCCACGAGATACTGACTACTCTTTGTTTATTTGCGTAATTACTGCTAGTGAAGCATCTGCGCAGATGCGGGATGAGGGAGCTGTTCATGTTCTGTGCCAGGGTTGCTTCTCACCTAGGGAGGGAGAGGAGGAAAACCCAAAGCCAGTGCATCAATGGGGATTGCTTTGTTTAGAGCTCTTGCTCTACAGGATGTGACTGCTTGTTGTTGTGCTACCCGAGTTACACAGTAAACTCACGGAGAGAGCTGGGATGAAAGGCTGTTCTGTTCTTGAAATAAAGTGACCAATAGTAAAGCGTTTAAGACTGGTATTAGTGCCATTCTAAGCGTGTCGCTCCTTTTACTCAGCCTCTCGGTGATTTCTGGAACCATTTAAATGTTGGGTTGCATCTTGGAGTCCTCCATAAATTGTTCCACTGAAAACATGACTCAAATATGTGATGCCCACTGGAAAGGACAGAATCAAGCTGCCTAGATTTACTTTTTTTATTCAGTCTAGATTTCAGAAAGAGGCTTTCTCCTGGTTGACCAAGGCAGCTTGCAGGGAGAGAAGGGAGGGAGTCCTTGAGGTGTCCAAAGCACCCTGTGTGGATCAAGGGGCAGGTGCTGTGGTGTGAGCTGTGTAGTACTCGGTACTTACCTGGGAGCCAGAGGGGAATATGAGGGACTGGCGGCAACAGAGACCTCCAAGATCTTGTATGTAGAGGGACGGCTGCCCTCCAGCGAGAGCACGGCTTTCCCAGACCCCTTCCTCGAGCTCCTCCTCTGATCTGATACAGAGTCCCTGCTTCTGTCATCAGCGAGAACAACTCCCAAGGAGACACAAATCTTGTGATAAACCTCCTGTCCAACAAACCTGTTAGCACTCCCATCTTGTGATCTAAGGAAATGGATAAAAGCCTCTGCACATCTATGACCTTTTGGGGTTTTATTGCCTTTTTTTAAGCCTAACTGGTAGCGGAAGATCAGATCTATGCATGTCTCCATGTGAAAAGTCCCTAATAAAGGCAGCCCTTAACCTGAACTCTGCTTTCCTTTCAGGAGTAAATAAGAGAAGAGAGGGAGGAGGCAGCAGCAGAAGCTTTTGTTTTACAGTGATTCACTGAACTGGCATTTAAACAAGCTGGAAACACTTTCAAATACTGCTGAGTTCAGTTAATGATGGTTAAGGCTGTATAATCTCATTCTCTTTAAATAGTGTTACTCACTCTTGCCGTGAGAGGCCCTCAAAGGGTGACAGTTTTGGCAGTGGAGCATCAGCTGGGTGGGAATATGCTCCTAATGGACTGCTTGTGAGGAGTATTTATCCTTTTAGCCCCCTTCCCTTGTCTGCTACAGCCTCCAGCCATCCTGCCTGCCCTCTCCTCCTCCTTCTACCCCCAGTCCTTATGTCTGGCCATCCACCCTGCACCTGGGAGGGTTGCACTTGTCCCTAGGAGATGAGCAAGCTGAGGCTGTGCCTAGAATAGAATAGAATATTTCAGTTGGAAGGGACCTACAGTGATCATCTGGTCCAACTGCCTGACCAACTCAGGCTGACCAAAAGTTAAAGCATGTTATTAAAGGCATTGTCCAAGTGCCTCTTTAACACTGACAGGCTTGGGGCATCGATCCACCTCTCCAGGAAACCTGTTCCAGGGTTTGACCACCCTCTCGGTAAATAAATGCTTCCTAAAGTCCAGTCTAAACCTCCCCTGGTGCAGCTTTGAACCATTCCTGTGCGTCCTATCACTGGATCCCAGGGAGAAGAGATCAGCACCTCCCTTCCTTGCAGCTGGGATGGTGGGAACAGGGCTAAAAGGACAAACTGAAGGAGGATTAACTGAACTCATCAGATGTGGTTCAGGTCCTGATGTGCTGTTGAGCCAGTTCTGTGACAAGGCAATTCTACAGGAGTCTCCAGCAGACACTTTAAACATGCCCTGCAGCAGAGTTAAGTCACTGTAGCTTCAGCCATTTTCAGTGAAGCTTCTCTGATTTTTCTCCCAGTAGCTGACCTGTTCCCATGTTCCTCTGAACTCCTTGCTCCAGGCAGCTGAAGCCACCCTCTCTCCAAGTGACCCGGGTTGGACACACAGCTCCAGGTACGGCCCATGGGGAGTGCAGGACTGACCTGCATGCTCGCATCTCAAACAAGGCTGCTGAGAGCAGAAAGGACTAAAAATCACACTGCTCTGTGGCAGAGTGAGCTGTGCAGCCATGTGTGCGCTGGAACGGGGCCTCTGAGCGCCTGCTGCCTTAGGCCAGACCCCTGAGACCTTACTGGATCTGGCCATTGTTTCTTTTCCATCGTTCTAGTTGTGGACTTGCTCCTATGTCCTGCCATGCACTTTTTCTTGTGAGATCTTTTACTCTTTGTGTGATGGTTTTGAAGCATAGTTGATGTGGTTTTATTTCTTTTGGGGGATTGAATAATCCATCACCTTCTGAAAGTGTCCCCTCTGCACCACTGCCTCAGGGAGTGTTTTACGGCACTGCAAGCAAACAGGGATGCAAGGGATGGGCACTGCAAAGACGAGCATCTGCTAATCCCCTTCTTGGTGCCTGTAAGTCACATCCATCTTCCCTCAGTGGCTCATTGGCAGCCTCACCCTCCCCATTGTTCATCCCCCAAGCCAGGGGCTGGGGCAGCCTGGGGGATCCCACCCACATCAGGACAGGATTTGGGGCTGCGACATCTAGACAAGAGGGGCCAAGAGCATGGGATTCGGTCCAGGACTGTCACCATAGGAATTCCCTCACCTCACCTCTTCCTGTTTCCACTTGTGCAGCACAAAGAAGACAGACGTGGGGTTTTTTCCAGCTGCAGAAGCACAGAAAGCCATCCAACATGATGAATGCGGGTCCCAAGTGCAACTGGGTCATAAGTGGGAGGAGTTACAGGGGACCGGGAGAGGCCTTGGTACAGGGGGGGTGGATGTGCCTCTCCTACCCAGTTTGCTCTGGATAGGCTGTTTCCAGCCATGTCCAAAGCTTTTTTTGCCAGCTTTTCTGCTCCACTGCCTCCCTCCAGCAGCTGCGCCTGCTCAGGATTGCCTGGTCGTGATCCTGCCAGCTCTGCAGACCCCAGCAAAGCCCTTCACTGTCAGCTTCTCCTCCCAGTACCACTGGAACCGGTCCTGGTGAGCATTGTCTTGGGGACCTAGAAATAGTCTAATTTACAAAAAGGGGGGATTGAAATAATCAGGGAGGCTCCTCCAATCCTCCCCAGCAATAAAACTGAAAGAGTAAATTGCCCTAGTTTTCCAGGGGGCTGCGCGCAGCCCTTTGTGCTGCAGGCCAAGTGCCAGGCCAAGCACTGCGTCACAGAGCTGACCATCCATTCCTCTTGTTCCTCTTGACAAATGAGATCAGCAGAATTTTTCACCCTTCTCCTCCTGCCTCTCTTAGCTTCCTTTGAATGTCCCTTTTTACCCTGGAGCCTGTTCAGGAGATGCTTTATGGAGCCGTTAATGGAGAAACACCCCAATGCATCTACCTCTGCCTCCATACTTGTGCCCTGGGATGCCCCTTTGCATGGCTTTGACTTGGGGAGGCATGAAGAACTGTGGAGTTCAGCACTGGCTCTGCATGCATACCTGCCTTCCTCCCCTTGAATTAGAGCAGCTGGGAAAAGCATGGCTGCATTGGTGGCCTTCAGAGGCCCATTGGTGCAAAGACAAGGAAGCTTTTCTCTGCATCTTTGCAGCTTGCTTTACATGCACTATTTTGCTCTTAAATAAATGCGACGCCTGCTAGTAACCTTCCTTGCTCAAGAAATTGGGTCTGCTGGATGAGAACGAGATGCTCTGCAAGACGAGGAGGGATGTTTGCCCTCTGCAGGGCAGGAAATAAACCTCTCCTTGTGCCTGGCCCGGACATCTCCGAGAGCTTCAAAGATGTTAAAGTCCAGTGAACTTGCCAGCAGAAATATAATTAATGACCCAACAAATTAACTGCTCTTTTTCCTCATCCTGAGCTGTTTTCCTCCCCCAGGTGTTCCCCTTCTTCTGACTCTTCTGGTCTCTCCTGTCCTTCTCTTTCTCTGCTCCACTTCCTTCCACCTCTTTCTTTCTGTTCTTCTTTCTCTAATTCTCTTCTGCTTTCTCTCTTCTCTTTGCTGGCCTCTCTCCTTCTCTCTTTCACGCCATCGAAGTATACTACAGCCCTCCCCACTGCCACCCATCCCCATCCTTTTCTGTTCCTCCTCTTCTGCTCCTTGGCTTGTTTTTTCTTTTTCCCTTTGCTCTTTCTGGGTTTTCTCACTGTGACCCGGGTCACATACCTGTTCTTTCCGATGTGGATTCCTGCTGCTCTTCCACGGGGCAGGGAGTGTGGTGGAGGCCAAGCCTCTCCTGTGTGCTGCAGCATGGCTGCAGCTTTGCTCAAGACCTTGTGTTCTGCTGAGCCCTTTCTGCGGGAGGTTCAGCTGAGGACCATGTAGGAACCAGGCTGGCAGTGACTGCGGCACTGAGGACTTGTCCACCAGCGCCCAAAAGCACCATCATGGTGAGCATGAAGCTTAGGGACCACATCAGGCAGCAGCTCCTGGGGAGCTGCAGAGACCTCCCGGCTGCACCCCCTGGTACCCCTCTTCTCCAGAGGCTGAGTGGCTCCTCTGCACTCTCCCAGGTGCCTGCTGCTATGATTCTGCGCTTAAAAAAAATCAAAACACCAAACTGGGAGAAGCAGCACTTTTACTTCTGTTTCCCTGCCTGACTCAGGCTTCCTCTGTGCGGCGAGCAGAGCTTGCAGGGCAGCGAGGGCACCCTCCATGCACCTGGCATGGAAACCCATCACGGACGTCTTGCCCACCTGCCTTGAGCACACACGGGGACAACAAGGACCTCCATCTGTACGCATGTACGCTTTTGGGGCAAGGAGGGCATTGCATTTATTATCACTTTATCTTCACACACTTGCTTAACTGCTTGTGATAGCATCTTTCTGAGAACTGAAATTCGGAGGCTCAGCTCTGGGCATAGTCACTTCACCTTTTTAAAAATAGCCAATGGACAAAGACACTGCCCCCACCCTTCCTGTCTGCACTTGCAAAAGACCCCGAGATCTTGAGAGATTGTCTCAGCTAGCTCCTTAAGCAGCTCTGGCTGTGTTTCTTCACCTCTTGCTCCCTTGTGTAACTGCTCCAAGGCTATTTCATGGCTTCTTTCCTGGTTCCTCATTAAAAACACTATCCCAGATTTGATCCCCACTAACCTTGGGCGTAAGGGAGGATGCAAAAGCAGGACTACAAACGTCCCAGCTTTCTCCACCTCGTCAGTTAATGACTCTTTCTTGGTGAAGCAATGGGCCAAACTTTTCCTTTTCCTTCCTCTTTTTTTTTAAGGCAGTTAAGCAAATGCAGAGCCTTTCGCAGCCCTTGTTAGTCTTAACTCATTTTGTACCTTAGCTTTTTAGCAAAATTGCAGATTTTTGTCATTCTGCTCATGTCCTTTGTTTTTTTCCTTTCCTCATAGCCTTCTTTTTTGACCAGTGGGATGCTGAAGAACTTCTCTGCAGCTGTATTTGCCTCCTCTGAAGCTTCCCCTCTTGCCTCTGCAAAGGATAACCGGCTGCCAAGGCTTTTAATACAAGTCTCAGGTGTCCTGCTCAGCTCTTCTTGGAGACACAAGCAGTCCCTCTTTGTTGAAGTTAGCTTTTTTTAAACTCTTTTCTCCTTAAAATAACAACATTGGTCATTTCATGCTGTAGGAACATGAGAAGGGCTGTGTTGGGCCAGCCCAAGGGCTACCCAGCCTGGCTATACAGAATCATAGAATCATTTAGGTTGGAAAAGACCCTTAAGATCATCAAGTCCAACCGTTAACCTAACACTACCAAGTCCACCACTAAACCACGTCCCTAAATGCCACGGGATGGTGACTCAACCACTTCTCTGGGGAGCCTGTCCCAGTGCTTGACAGCCCTTTCAGTGAAGAAATTTTTCCTAATATCCAATCTAAACCTCCCCTGGCACAACTTGAGGTCATTTCCTCTTGTCCTATCGCTTGTTACTTAGGAGAAGAGACCGACATCCACCTCACTACAACCTCCTTTCAGGTAGTTGTAGAGAACGATAAGGTCTCCCCTCAGCCTCCTTTTCTCCAGACTGAACAACAACAGTTCCCTCAGCTGCTCCTTGTAAGACTTGTTCTCTAGACACTTCACCAGCTTCATTGCTCTTTAGATGCGCTCCAGCACCTCAATGTCTTTCTTGTAGTGAGGGGCCCAAAACTGAACACAGTATTCGAGGTGCGGCCTCACCAGTGCCGAGTACAGGGGGACAATCACTTCCCTACTCCTGCTGGCCACACTATTTCTGATACAAGCCAGGATGCCATTGGCCTTCTTGGCCACCTGGGCACACTGCTGGCTCATATTCAGGTGGCTGTTGACCAAAAGGTGGCCAGCAGACCCCCAGCTGATCCCTTGTTGGACTTCTGCCCCACCCCAGCCTCCCTGGCTGCCTCAGTGCCACATCAGGAGGGTGCGGGATGGCTGCCCTCATGTCCCACCTGAGTGCAAGCAATGGAGCTCCTTGCCATAAGGATGGGATGGGAGCCATGGCTGAGTGGTGTCTGCTCTAAGCCAAATCCCATGGACCCCTGGGCATGTAGGTTGGAAACAGCCCCCAAGGAGCGATGGGCAGTGAGGTGTTCTGGAGATCCTCCATCTTGCTTCCTTTCTGCAGCCAGGAGGAGACCTGGCACATCTCCTTCAGACCCCAGTTCCTCCTCCAGCTCCTTCAGGAGCTGCTGCTCAGGTTTTGGCTGCATTTCGTACCTGCCCGCTTCATTTAGGCCTTCCCTTTCTAAGCTGGGGCACCCCTAGGGATCCTCCTCCTCCATGGTTGCAGGTACTCAGGAGGAGGCTGGCAAGGATGTCCTCCAGTTTGGTGGAGCCTGGTTCTGCTCTGCATCCCTGGGCAGCATCCCCCAGCACCCCCCAGCAATACCTCTATGAGCCTCCCCGGTTCAATACTTTGACCCTCACATCCCACCCCCTTTTCCACTGAATCATAGAATCATTAAGGTTGGAAAAGACCTCTAAGATCATCTAGTCCAACCATCAGCTGAACACCTCCATGCCTACTAAACCATGTCCCGAAAGTGCCACATCTACATGTTTTTTGAACTCCTCCAGGGATGGTGACTCCACCACCTCTCTGGGCAGCCTGTTCCAATGCTTAACCACCCTTTCAGTAAACAAATTTTTCCTAATATCCAATCTAAACCTCTTCTGACGCAACTTGAGGCCATTTCCTCTCGTCCTATCACTTGTTACTTGGGAGAAGAGACTGACACCCACCTCACTACAACCTCCTTTCAGGTAGTTGTAGAGAGCGATAAGGCCTCCCCTCAGCCTCCACTTTTCCAGACTAAACAATCCCAGTTTCCTCAGCCACTCCTCATAAGACTTGTTCTCCAGACCCTTCACCAGCTTCCTTGCCCTTCTCTGGACATGCTCCAGCAACTCAATGTCCTTTTTGTAGTGAGGGGCCCAAAACTGAACACAGTATTCGAGGTGCAGCTCCACCAGTGCTGAGCACAGGGGCACGATCACTTCCCTACTCCTGCTGGCCACACTATTCCTGATACAAGCCAAGGTGCTGTTGGCTTTCTTGGCCACCTGGGCACACTGCTGGCTCATGTTCAGCTGGCCATCAACCAGCACCCCCAGGTCCTTTTCTGCTGGACAGCTTTCCAGCCACTCTTCCCCAAGCCTGTAGCGTTGCATGGGGTTGTTGTGACCCAAGTGCAGGAACCAGCACTTGGCCTTGTTAAACCTCATACAGTTGACCTCAGCCCATTGATCCAGCCTGTCCAGATCCCTCTGTGGAGCCTTCCTACCCTTGAGCAGATCAACACTCCCACCCAATTTGGTGTCATCTGCAAACTTACTGAGGGTGCACTCAATCTCCTCATCCAGATCATTGATAAAGATATTAAACAAGACCGGCCCCAAAACTGAGCTCTGGGGAACACCGCTTGTGATCAGCCACCAACTGGATTTAACTCCATTTACCACAACTCTCTGGGCTTGGCCATCCAGCCAGTTTTTTACCCAGTGAAGAGTACACCTGCCTAAGCCATGAGCTGCCAGCTTCTCTAGGAGAATGTTGTGGGAGACAGTGTCAAAGGCTTTACTAAAGTCCAGGTAGATAACATCTACAGCCTTTCCCTCATCCACTAGGCAGGTCACCTGGTCATAGAAGGAGATCAGGTTGGTCAAGCAGGACCTGCCTTTCATGAAGCCATGCTGGCTGAGCCTGATCCCCTGGTTGGCCTGCACGTGCCTGTTGAGTGCACTCAAGATGAACGGCTCCATAATTTTCCCTGGTACTGAGGTCAGGCTGGATGCTCCCCCCAGATATTTGGGATTTTTTTCCCCAATTTTCCCCTTTCTGTAGCCCTTGCCTGTGTCTTTCTGGCCACGTGTGACCTGAGCTCTGCCCCCAGGACACTGGGGGCAGAGCTCCACCACCACTGCTTTGGGGATGTCCCCCATGGATAGCTGCTCTGAAACTGGACTGAGTGGGGAAACCAGAAAGTCTCCAGGGCTTGGTGACTATTCCTGCCAGACTTCAGCTCGGTCTCCATCAGCAGTACAGAACTGGAAACACTGAGGGCAAAACATCACCTTTTATTTTTTTTTTTTTTTTCCAAATTACAGGAAAGCTCCACATGCATGACTATACCTGTCCACTCCTGGTATGAAGCAAATCCACGTAGATCACTGCAGCAGCACCTGCGTTGCACCTCTGCGAAGCAAATGATGCCTTTCCATCTTTGCTCCTTGTGTTTCGAGCGAGTGAACCAGAGAAAGGTCAACCCACATCACAGCAGGTACCTGCTCCGGAGAAAATCCAGAAAATCGCTCCAGGACTTTTCCAGTGCTGAGAGGAGCTTCTCATGGCCACCCCACCCAGCATGTCCAACACCAAGGGGAAACCAAGGGCTTCCTGGACTATGGTGGCCACACGGTGCACAGTGACATTGCTGAAACATGGAGCAAGTTGCTAGAGGAGCCCGTCAGTGACTGGAGACCGTGAAAGGAGTTGATGAGGCTTGGCGGTGCTTGGGGCTGCGGAAAGGCAAGGGGAAAAATGGCTGGAAGAGCCCTGTCCTCACCACGAGAGATGGCTTCTTCCAGGGGAACATAAAGCATAGTGGTGCAGCCATTTGGCTGTAAATAGGTGGCTTTGGTTGCCAAGATTGCACTTCCGTATGAGCTAACTCCTAGTTTTCAGGGATGATGACACTGACAGGCATACAACAAGCTGCTCATCCCTCCCTTCTCCCTCATTTGCCCTCTCCCTCCGGGGAGACATCCACCCCTGCGTTGGCAGCACTGGCATCCCCACTGCTCTGCTTTTGTTGCGATGGTTTGATCTTGGTGTAAATGATGTCAGAGGAGGCGGGTTTTGTCCCATTCTTCTCAAACGTCAGGTTGGCATAGGTAAGGTCCTCGGTCCCTATCACCGGGGCTGCCTGCAGGGGAGAGAGCAATGAGTAGAGCCCTGGCTTTCCCTTCTGCATCTCCCCTGCTAATATTTTTCCACTGGCACAACCATTTGCATTGCCCATGCATTATCCAGCTTGCTCAGAGGTGCCACCTACACAGAAGCTCGTAAGCCCCTATTTAATAGGAATTAATGTGTTTAGGACCACGTTTTCAGAAAGCAAAGCTGATTTTACTCTGAAATCCTTTCAATGGGTATTCAACAGCCAGTGCTTTTTTTTACAGGAAGAAGGAAATGATATGTGCAAAGCCCTCCCTGGCTTACCATGCTGAGCTGGTTCCCCTCCACCACTTGCCTGCTTGTGAGCTTTCCTGAAAAAGGAAACATAGTTTAAATAGTAGTTAAAATAACGATAATGATCATTATTTTAAATGAAGAAAACTTCTGCATTGGTCCTGCTTTTGTTGCAGGAGAGGATGGGGCTCTGCGGCTGGCTGGCTCTGAAGATGGCCAAGGGGCAGGAGGGGCTGGAGAAGAGCTCTGAGCTGGACACTTCTGGAAATGTGCAAGACCTGTTTCACTTGCACCATGGCTTATGCCATAACCAGGTCTCACCAGCAACTGGCCAGAGGGAAGGGAGGGGGTGAATCTTCTCCCCACCCTAGGACAGCTTGTCCAGGAGGACAGACTCGTGCAGGGAACACCAAGTGAGCAGGAGCTCACTTGGATATCGAAGATGGACATCTCCAAAGCCTGGGCTTGTCCAGACCAGCAGGTGAGGAAGAGATGCTACCGGCTCCCACAGGAGATGGAGGCTCGGCGCAGGCTTAGCCTTACCTTTTCTGTTCCTTCTGCACTGCCACAGCAGAAGGCCAATTATCGGCATGTAAAGAAGCGTCCCAATCGCTAAGCCGAAGATGATACACAGGAGGAAGTTGAGTCCTGCACACACAACCATCACAGAGGCACCTGTGAGCCGCCATCCCACTGTGCAGGGATGCGTGCTGTCATTGCCTCTTTCAAGGGGGGGCCATTCTTGTCCAAACTTGGGCTTTCAGACCCTGAACAACCTGCAGCCCCCACAGCCCCCGGATGCTGACAAAATCCTGCGGGGAACAGTCTCCAAAAAGTCACCCAAACTCAGCCGGGGGGGTGGTCGGAGCATCAGAGCGCCTTCCCAGCATCACAGCCTCTGATCCACTGGTGCCTACTCCCATTTGCCAGTGGCTCCCACCCACTCAGGATATGTTTCCCCCCTTGCTGCTCCTCTTTCTCCCTGAGGACCCCTCCTGCCCCTAACTCTTGCAGCCACAGGGCTGTGGGGATTCAGCTGTCCAGGTCTCCTTCTCGGTGACATTGGTCTGAGGTGCCCCAGGGCCACAGCCTGGAAGACAGAAACACAAGCGAGAGACTGCCCAGAGGCAGAGGACACTGCTCCCTGCTCTGCTTTGGGGCAGGGACCTGGACCCCACAGCCCTGGCTGTCCCACTCCTGCCACCGCAGCTCCAGCCACCTCAGCTTTCAGCTGACATGCTGTACCTGGAAGATGTGGCACGTCCTATTTCAAGGACCCAAATGCCAAGCAGCTCCCTGGTAGGATGCATCTGCCAAAAGGGCCACGCTGAGTTGGCTCCTCCAGTGCCCGGGATGCTTTTGGGGGAAATGGTGCACAGGGGTACCGCAGGGAGTGTTCATCATAGCATCCTTCTGTGCCCCCTCATCACCCCCATGAAAACAGAAGCAGTGCCACTTACTGGGAACTGTCCCTTGCATGCTGTTTCCAGTGTCCGTCAAATTTGTTCCTGTGATGAACAGCCTACACCCACAGATTCCCATGTTGGCTGCACGCACGCCGGGGCTGGTAAGATTGGTACAGTTTTCTCCCAGAGCCATGGTGTTGGTTTGATTCCTCTCCTCCAGACCTGCAGGTTTGTACCACTTGACATGTACCATGAGATTCTCTGACCAAATCTCGAACCTGCACTCCATGGCGATGACTGACTCTTCTGGCTGGCTGACTGTCCCTGGAGGAAACAAAAATGTAAGTGATAAGTGAAATATGAGTCATATATATGACCTTGCAGGGGTCATATCCCACTGGCATGTGTCGCTCATGCAAGACACAGTGAAGTAACTGTCCTTTTCTCCAGCAGCTGATGCTCTTTTCCAAATCTGGCTGCTAAACGTTCCTCAACATTGAACGTTGAAATGTTGCACATTGATTAGTGCCACCCAATGCTGTGCAGCACACAAGCATTTCTCTGTCTCAGAAAGGACTGAAAATGGGAGGATCAGGGGAAGACACCTCCTCCTGCAGCCTAGACAGAAGGGCCTTCTGGCACCCGAGCAGGACATGCCACTGAGGCCACAGGCTCAGGCTCCACCATTTCATGGAGCGTGAGGTGGGACTGGGGGTCTAGCTGTGGGGAAATGGTAGGCCCTAGAGAAGCAAATAAAATGTAGTAGACCCCCTGCAGCCTCTCTGGCTTCATTGCATCCCCTAATGCTCACTCTGGAGTACTTCAGAATCACTCCTGAACCTCTGAGCTGAAGTCACTTCACACCTCAGCAGAGTCCTCCCTCTCTTCTCTCCCTTCCTCAGTCCTTTCTCTCTGCTCCCGTGAGTGTCTTACCTTGGTTGTTCGGTTTGGAATGTCTGTTCTCAGAGATATTCCTCGTGTTCTCCATCCTGCATGTGTATGTTCTTGTATGTGCTTTTTTCACACTGGTGACGATGAGCTGGGCAGAACCCTTACCCTTTCTCATCTCCACACCACCTTCGTTCTGCTTTTCTCCATTGTTTCGGGTGGTATTACACCACTTCACCTCCCCAGCAGTGCTGCTCGAGCCTGTCTGGAGCAGACACTGCAAGATGAGATCTAACTCCACTGATGCATTGATTGTGGCTGAAACCTGGTGAGTGAGTCCTGCCGAAAAAAAACCCAACCATGGAGGGTTGGGTTTGTGTTAAGGAATATCTGCATCCTCCATGTGAAGCTGACCCCCTTTGCAGTCATCAGGCTTATAAGTATCTCTGTTTCCTTCCCCCCCTCCAACTGTTTTCTCTCCCTGCTGCTGAAGGCGATGCTGGTTCAAAGCCCAGAGCCTGAAATTGGGTCCCCGTGGGCAGAGCCTGCAGCCTGGGCACAGGCAATTGCAGGGGGGACCCCCTCTGCAAGGCACATGGTGAGGTGCTGGTGCAGAAGGGGGGGTTAAATGCTGCAAGAGGAGAGGGAAAAGCAGCAGCAGCCATGTCCCAAACCTCCTTCAGGCATATGCAAAGACGGAAGAGTTCAGAGCAGAGGCGAGGGCACAGGGGGACTCACCAGTGGGCAGCCAGGCAAGGACCAGCAGGGGCAGAAAGCCACTGGCTAGCCGGACCTCCATGCTGTCTATCTGACAGCCTCGTGGCGATGATGCTGGGTGCCCGGCAGGATCGGCTGGGAAGTTCCTGTCTCTCACCGCAGCACGAGGGTCACTGCTCAGCTGGGGCAAGCTGCAGCCCTGCTGGGAGCTCGCCTCCTCACCGCTCGGCCAGGCAGTTCCCTCTGCGCTTGCAGGCTTCCCCTCTCTTCCCCTTCTCTTGCTTCAGCCTGATTTTTATCTCCTCTCTTCGCTGTTTGATTCCTTTTGCAGTTTCATCCAGGCCACGTGCTCTCAGCCCTGAGATGGACCCAAATAACGCAGCCGAGCACCGCTGATGGCCATCTCCCAGTATTGTAGGTTGGCCATTTCCCAGTAGGTTGCAGCCCAGTAGCTCCCTGTCCCCTACACAGGCAGGCGCAGGGGAAAGGGCTTCCCCAGTTTCCTACAGTGCTGCCTCCCTGCGTCACCCGAGTCCTTTTTGTTTTACACCAGAGAATGAACTCCTGGGAGAAAGTGATGCTGCTGTCACAGCGGGGTGACAGGGTGATGTCTGCCCTGTCCGGCATGCTAGCTGAGGCTGCGTTAGAATCTACACACCCTGCCGGCCCCCAAACACCAAGGACCGCTGTGGTTTGATGTGGGGATGGGCTTGGTTGGAGCTTTCTGGTTGCTCACACGTGGGATGTACAAGCCCCAGCCAGGCTGGGACCAGGCCCACCAACCCAGCTCTGGCCATAAGCACCCAGGTCCTGGCTCCTGCCCTGCAGGGATGGGGTGCTCCAGGCAGTCCCCCGCATCCCCCTGCCCCCTCCGGCTGAAGGGATGTCCTTTCCTCCCCAGAGCTGCATCAACCAGGCCAGACACTGGAGGGATGTGGGCAGCACAGGCAGCAGGTGCAGGCCCCTCTGTGTCCCCAGCCTCCATGGGTGCAATCTCTGCTGCTCCCTGCAGGCTTTCCACTGCCTGTCACTGCTCTTCCTCTTTTGTGCTCACAGCAAAACCTACTCCCACCTGCCATTTCCTCCCCTTTAGTTTCCTGTCAGCATTTCCAGTAATCACCCCCCTGCCCCATTTTGAAGCTGGACCCAACATCCTCCCTTCTCCAAAGGCAGCATCCCCCACATCCCCACATTACATGACCCCACCTCACCACTGACCTCCTCCCATTTTCTCTGCCCCCTTCCTCCCATCCCTGTTTTCTCTCTCTTTTCCAAGATGATGAAGCCCAAATTGAGCATGCAGGATGGGGGTCCACCACCACAGCCCTCCCCAAAAAAGAGTCTGGGGAGCAGTATCCTACTGGGACCATCTTCTATCACCAGTGAGCATGGTCCTAACACCACCTTCACCACAGCACGGGGAGGAGAAGAGGACAGCAGAGCCTGTCCCGCAGGGCGGGTCGAAGACTGAAGGATGGTTGCAGAAAGCAAGGGATGCTGAGAATTTGGGAACACTGGTGTGCCCCTGGGCTGATCCTGCACCTCTCCACATGGCAGGTGTGCTCCCAAAGCCCCATGGGCATCTCTGCCAGGGAGAGGGCAGAGTCCTAGACACTTGGCTCTGGCTGCAGCTCCCTGCACCATGGGTCTCCCCTGGACTCCCCATGCCAGGCATGCACAGCCCAGCCACATGCATCTCCTGGAGGAAAGGGTCTTTGCTGGGGCTTTTCTCCACCAGCCAGTGGAACCTCCTGGCTGAAGCACAGCTGAGGTCTCATCTGGAAACCGACCCACATGGGGAAACAGCAACATCAGCAGGATATTTGCTGACGGGAGGGTCATAAACAAAATTCTTGTGGTACACGATTCACAAGAATGACAAGCAAGAGGCTCTGTGTCTGTCTCGCTCTCCTCTCTGGACTTCTTAATCTCTTCCCATGCTCATTTTGATGTTCAGTTCCTCTCTGCATTCAAGTCTTCCTCTCGTCTCACCTCATGACTGAGTGACAACATGTACTTGTTGCTTCCTTCCCTTTCATTTCTATTCTAGTTCTCACATTCGCTAGCACTGATGAAGCCAATCAAACACAAGGTGAACTCCTTCATGCTCTCCCCCATCTCAGAGATGTCAGCACCAAGGATCCTGGAGTGGGCAAAGCTGGCAGTATATTTCTTGCCACAGGTGAGGCAGGCAGGACCACTGAGCCATGGACGATCAGCACAGTGGGAAGGGAAGCTACATGCCCCCAGCCTTGCCCTGCCCCATCTCCAAGCATGGACACCAGCTGGAAACCATGGCAGGAAAGCAGCAGAAGAGGTGGGTGCCCACGTTCTCCTGTCCAAGACCTGCTGCAGAAGCTTTTACCAAGATGCTGCGACCCAAGTGCAAACACCAAGGCAACTGAGCGTGACTGTCCATCCTGCTCCATGAGTACTGCACATAAGTACAAGCCTTTCCTAGGCTGCCCTTGGCAAGTTGGATTCTCCAGTCAATTAGGATAATTTTCTATATCCCAATTAGGAGAGCAAGAGAAACAGGAAGATTGTTAACACAAGCCTCATCTAACTCCAGAGCCCAAATTGGGTTTCCTGGCCTGGGGAAATGAGAATGAGTCAATTTTAACTGTAACCTGAGCACATCAGCTGTGGGGGGCTATCTGTAGATGGTAGAACAAAGGTTTCAGCTCTTTCTTCTAGGTATATCCATTGCCCTCTTCATTGCCCCATTGCACCCAGTGAGGTGCAGAGCCTCACTGGGTCAGTGGCCTCAGCACCCCAAACAGTCACAGATCTGCAGCGAGAAGGTGCAAGAGCTCAGTAAGAACATGTCAGTGATAACTAGAACTGTGAACTCTTCCCTTTCCATGCACAGCCTCCTCCTCCCTCATGGACCTGCATGCATATCCCCAGGGACCAGGGCTCAGCAAGACCTTCTCCAGCTGGGGCAGTGCCTTCCCAGTCTTCCCAACCGCAGTGCCAATGGAACTGAGGATTAAGTCTTGCCAACTGCCCACTCCACAGAGCTCCTCTCCTACCAGAGCCCCTTCCAGCTCCATGGCAACATTTCATGATGCTGTCTGCAAAGGAGAAAAGAGAGCAGGAAATTACAATGCTGTTAATAACACAAGGTGCCCCATATTGTCAGGCAGCTACACCATGCTTTACACAATATATAAAGCAAGACAGAGGCTGCAGAGTTTCTCAGCAGCTCCCTGCTCCTTTGCAGTGAACCAGGGTAATACAAAAGGTGCTCAGGAGCGCCTGCCTCATGTCCTGCCACCGAGGTCTTCCTCTCCTGTGCAGCCTGTTGGGAGCAGGTGAGGAGCCTCCTGTGCAATGCTGGGAGAGGATGAGGAGCAAGGCTGTCCTTAGATGGAGCATGATGGCTGTACAGGGGCTCTTTGGGCGTCATGCTGCTCTGCCCTCTCCAGGGTCTCCGAAAGTACAGCTTCAGTTGCTGAGCAGGATCCTGCTCTCAGCCTGCCTGTAACAAGGAACTTCTCTGAGCAACATAGACTTGCAGTGAGATATGGATCCCCTGAGCCAAAGACTATACCCAGGAAATCTCACTGCATAAGTTCCCCAGGCGGATAGAGGAGCTGACAGGGCTCAGAGGCACATTGATCTGAAATCCCAATCTCAGGACCTCCCATCCAGAGCCCTCACTGAGCTGGGCCGGGCAAGTACCAGCCTGCAGTACATCTCGGTGAAGCCATCAGCAGAAGCACAAGTGCAAAAGTCCCTGGGAGTGCTGGTGAACACCAAGCCGAACATGAGCTGCAAAGAAGACTCGTGGTGTCCAGGGCTGCCTTAGGCAGAGCATTGCCAGGCGGTGGAGGGGGGCGGGTCCTGCCACTGGCGGGGCCACCCCTGGAGTGCTGGGCTCCCCAGTACATCCCCGTCCCCCCTGTACTGCGGAGATCAGCACGGGGCGATGCAGGAGGGACCACAGCACCTCTCCTAGGAGAAGCGCGGCGGGAGCTCATCAATGAGATGACGACGCGCCACGCCGACCTCCTACTGGCTGCCGGCGCTGTCCGTCGGCCGAAGGCCCGACCCCCCCCCCCCCCTCCCCGCCCCTGCCCGACCGAGGGATAGGCCGCCCTCCACGCGGCGGGAGAAGCCGCCCTGGACGCCGCCATTTTCGGAGCTGCTGCCCGGCGAAGGGGCGGGGCCGCCGCGCCTGCGTCTGCGCGGGCCGAGGAGGGCGGGGGCGTCGCCGCGCGTCACGCCGGGAGCGAGCGGCCGCCACGGGAGCGCGCCCGGCGGGAGGATGGGGGGGGGGGCGGGCGGTGCCGGCAGCCCCTTCCGCCGGCCGGCGGCAGGTAAGGGCAGCTCGGGGCACCCCCCCTCCGGACCCCCCTTTCCCCGGCTCGGGGCTGCTTGGCGGCGAGGGGGGCGGGGCCCTGTCCGAGGGCGCTGGGTTGGGCGCGGCTGGCGAGGGCCCCGGGTGCTATCAGCGGGATTTCCTCGGTGTGGGCCGGTGCCTTGGGGTGAGGTGGGGGCCTGCCCCGTCCAGCCCTGTGAGGCGAGGCGAAGCGAGGTGAAGTGAGGTGGGGGCCTGCCCCGTCCAGTCCCATGAGGGACCCACACACAAAGAGCAGCTGCCCAAGCCCTGCATCCCCTGTCAGCAGAGAGCACCGTAAGCCATGCCAGAGGCATCCCCGGGGCTGCCGTGGCCCTCCCCCGACATTTGCAGCACAGTGATAGCGTGAGGGCCGTTTTGGTTTCCACATTTTTCCAGATGCTGCTGTCTCTGGCATAGTCCTCACTGTTGCCTTTGACCTCTGGCGGTACCTGCAGGAAGCAGTGTGCCGGACATGGGCCTTTGTCGTTGCACATCTGGACCAGGAAGGACAGAGCGCTGTGCCGGCCTTGTCTTGAGGTGTGGTGGGGGTTGCTCGAGGCTTTGGACTCGTGGGTTATCGCACATCACACTTGCACTAAATTAAAAGCACGTTTAGTAAAGAAAGCATGTCGATCTCTTTGAGATCGACGCATGAACCACGTGCACATCAGCTGTTACATACAGAGCTTCAGGTATATGTGTGCCAGAAGGCTGGATGAACAGTTTGACAGGAAAAAATGGCTTCATGTATGAGGTGGCCTCCAGCTTCTCAGGTGGACCAGTTAAGTTCCCCAGCTCTATTCCTGTAGAGACCTTGCTGGCTTCCAGAGTGATGCCCGCAGTCTCTACCAGCATTTTGGTCACCTCTGCTGGGGTCCTTGCAGAACTGACAGTTCTGAGGTAGCATCTGCTTTCACAGAAGGTCTCTGCAGTGCATTAATGTCACTGGTGCAAGATTCCTAGTGCAAAGTGAAAATCTGAGTAGTTCCTACGTAGATTTTGTCAAAGATTCTCATGCAAGCTTAAGACCCATGAGAATGTCACAACCAGTAACAACTTTATTACTTGTAATAAATATTACTTGTTTAAAATGAATTCCACCTGACTGAGATTTTTAAGAGACAGTTGGATGGCAAACAGAAAAAAGTAGAACTTAAAATGAGCGAGCGTTACAGAAATCAGCTTATCTGAATATCAGGAGTCTCCTATTGTGCACGTTAAGTGCGACAGTGTGCTCTTAATAGCATTTTCAAAGAATTCAACCTTTTCTAAACTTTTGTCTTGTGTGATTTTGACATTGCTGAGCATGTCTGTGCGATCTGGTGCAAGCAGGCACACACCTTGTCTCAATTCCACCTTACTTAGTTTGTGTCTGTTCAAAAGAAGATTATGCTCTTTTTATTGCAAGCAGGTTTTTTTCTTCCAGCCTGTAAACTACCAAATATATATGTGTGGGGACTTCAACAGTTATACTTAACCGTCCATGCAGCCGCAAGACTTTATTTTTGTGTCATTTATAGAAAACAGGCCTGAATACAAGCTGTCTTTCCTGCCAGTAAATTACCCTTTTACGTAGAATAGTAAATATTTTCAAGATCATTTTGATACCATCCTTATTTGAGTGTTCTGCTAAACATCAGATAAAAATGAGTTAATTAAAATTCAAATTAATTTTGTTCTTGTTTATAAAGACAGATCATGACTGTATCACTGCAAACCTAACATCACACAGAACAAGCGAAAAACATACTGAATTAATTCGGTAAACATTTCATAAGGTGTTTTATTGCATCTGTAAATATTTGTTTGTGTTTTGCAAAATAAATATTCGTAAGTGCTGCTGTTTCTGTTTCCTAGTTTAGTGTCTATACCACAAAAATACCTAGAAATTCAGTCAGGGTTGCAGTTTTGTTATGCTGGTCTGTGTAGGCACCCCCCCAGACTAACAAAATGCCGATAGCATACAAAGTGTTTGCATTGTGGGTAGTTTGACTTGCATGCTGGTACTTCCTGGTGCTGTGTCGGGATTTGCTTTCACGCGTTGTAACTTAGTGCGAGTATTTTAGGATGGGGAGATGCGTGACTCTTTCCAAAACAGATTGTGATTCTTGTTGCTTGTGGGGATTTTTTCCAAAGGTGGTGATCTGGTGTTGGTACCAGTTCTCTTTGCAACATGGTCTTTGCTTTTTCATAATCAGCTTCTAAAGAAAACTGAATTTGTTATGTTTATAAAATGAAGAAAACTTTTTCTTTCTAAAAAAAAAAATCATTCAGAAAACGTCAACAGTGGGTGTAGCAGATAAGAATTCAAAAGGCACAGAACAAAAGCCAGATCATAGGTAGCTGTGGTGTCACAGATTGAGGAGACTGCTGACATCTCTCCTCGAAGTTCGCGCTCAAGTGAATGCTAAAGGCAGTTCAGCCAGTTGTGCCAGAAGCAGTTCTAAGCCAAACTGGCAAGTAGGGATCCAAAGGGATTAATTTACCAAGAAATACTTAAAGGAAGAAAAGAAGTGTGACTTAACCAAATGTTTTTGTGTAGGGAATATAATAATTGTGTGCAAAACCCTGCATTCCTGGAGGTTAAATGGCACAGACAGAAGGAGATATTTTTAACTATCCCGAGTTAAGTAAAAGTTTTAACTACCCACAATGGACATAGAGGAGCGCCCTTTTCCTTTCTGAAAGCAGTTTTCTATGTATTTTAATACTGTCATTACCTCTCCTTGTAGCCTTCTCCTCCCCTGACTAAACAAGCTCAGTGAATCCAGGCTTTCCCCCCAGGACATATTTTCTAGATGTTCTCTGGAGTGGCTTAACTATTTGCCATGAAATTGTTAAGCTCCAAGTAGTTGTTTTCAGTTTGTGTATTTAATTTGGAAGAAAGATTTATGTGCCCAGAAGCTTGCCTATTACTTCCAGCTATCTCAGTCAGTCTAATAAAAGATATTACCTCATCTCACAAACCTTTATCTCATTTAGAGACTTAGGTCATCACAACTACAGCAGTACTGCTTTTACTGCCATTGCGATAGGTTCTTATGTCCTGTCCCCTTGATGCTTCCTGTTGCTCCCAGTCTGTGCCTCGCCGTGTCTGGTTTGTCCCGGCATGCTCATGTGTGTTTCTGTACATGTGTTCTGAGTTTTGAAACGCAGGAGATGTTCGTGACTTGTAAAGCTGCTTTCTTTCTACTATTCTTCTGCAGTAGGATTGTTTGACTTGTCCCTTAATACTATTCTCTATGGATTTTCTATGTTTTTTTTAATTAGGATCTTTGAAAATTTTGAATGCCTTATGAAGGGTAGAAGCTAGCATTCAGGCTAGATGCATTTGATGCCAAAATATGCCTTTTGTTGGTACTGACTTGTAGCTTTTCACGTTTTAGGAACTGTGGGTGGAACAGAAAGCTGAGGAGCTGAACATTTTATTGAAGGCCTACATGTAGACCCTGATGCTTGAATGAATGCAGAATGAAAATGCTTCCTGGAGTGGGTGTGTTTGGAACTGGCAGCACCGCCCGGGTACTGGTACCCTTGCTGAGAGCAGAAGGCTTCTCCGTTGAAGCGCTTTGGGGGAAGACTGAAGAGGAAGCCAAACAGCTGGCAGAGGAAATGAACATATCCTTCTACACAAGTCGGACTGACGATATCTTGCTGCACCAGGACGTAGATTTGGTTTGCATCAATATCCCTCCACCACTAACTCGGCAAATTGCTGTGAAGGCTCTAGGTACCTTTTTATCTTTGGAGTTGGACCAAAAATCCATAGCTTGTTGGCAGATTGAAATTTGAAGCTGTTATCCCAGCATGATTCTGGTTGCACCAACATGCAAATGCAGTGCTAAAGGTTTTGTGTGGAATTGGTAGTGCCATCTGCAAGAAAGATTACCTAGAATTTTTTGTAAAAATACTATTTATAATTGCTTATAGCTTTGCAAATCTTGAACTAATTGCGCTAAAATATCCCATGTTTTCTTCAGACTTAACTGATGGTGGGGAGGTTTTAATAAAAATGAGCTGTTTCAGAGGTGATGATGATGATGATGAGGGGGCAGAATGTTTTTATGCCCATTTAAAAAACAAAAACAAAACCAAAAAACCCAAACAAGTTGCTTAATTAATTTCAGGTCTTCCCTGCAATAGGAAACCAAGATTTGCCTGGGGTGGGGGGTTGTTCAGCTCTGCTTTCTGTTTTCCTCACAAATAAAACCAAACTTGAAAGTTAAAAGCCTTTGAAAAAATGTTTGCATGCACTCAGTAGAATCTTGTGAGTCAGGGCTTAAATTCTCTGCAGATGCTGCTTTCAGCCAGTGTGCTTTGACTCTGGCCACCACCTGGAGCTCTCTTTGGACACCCATGGCTGTAGCAGGCTGATACGGTCCCAGTTGCAGACTTGCTGGAGGAATCCTTCCATCTGATGCAGGAGGGCAGATGCTGGGGGAGGAGGAGATGTTGGGGACAGCAGGAGGAATCCAGCAAGATGGGCTGGGTTAAGGTGTCTGGGAGAGGAGGGATGACACCCCAAACTGGTTGGGCAGGGAGGTGGGAGCCAACTGCCTGGGCACCCTGACATTTCTTAATTCTCCAGCGTGTGACTTTGTAGTGTTAATATCCTCTCACGTAGTACAGCGTGGGTGTGAGTTTGCGTGTAATTCTGTAAATATAACAAGTGTGATATTTTTACTGTGTTTACAGGAGATCCACATGAGTTAATTTTAGGATGGGTAATATCTCAAACCATGTGAGCCAGGGTGGTTTGTTGTTCTTAGCCTCTTTGCTCTACAGTAATTTGTTTTGGAATTAAACAATTCCCTGCACAAACATTTGCAATGCCACTTAGATATGCAGAGGGACATTTCAGGCTTTTTTTTTTTTAATTCTTTTTTACATTGTTAGATTTGTTTGTTTACCTTGTTAGACTACTGTCCTTTGAATTTAAGGTATTCTGATTTTTGAATATTTGAACTATAATTTAGAATTTATCTCTTTAAATATGTTAAAAGTTCTTTTAAACACTTGTTAGGTAGTAAGTGTTTCACTAATTCTCATGACTCTTGATGGTCAAGTGGGCTTAAAGGAGAGGATTGAACCTTCTCTGGTGAATTATAACTAAAATGAATTGAGATTCTTTTTTCGAAGGCTGAGAACCCATTAAGATGGCATTATCCAGAGGAGGAAAGGGGGATAAAGCTGGTGCAGAAGTACAGAGGTGATATGTATGCTTGACTGGAAGTATAGACAAGTGGAAAGCTGAAAAAGCTAGGGAAAATCAATGGATGAAGTAGTAAAGGGTGGTTTATTCTTCACTTCTGTCTGTCTTGAACCATTCTGATCTGCAAACTGATGCAGGCATCTTGGACCCAATATGATGCTGAACTTGTCTTTCAGCTTTCTAGGTTCATCACAATGGTATTTATAGATCCGTTACCAAGTACGTCATGACATATTTTAAGCCAGTGTTGGATGGCTTGCTGTGATTGAGCATTCTGAAGGAACATAAAATCAGGGTAGGGCCAAAGATGGCAAGCACATTTTCTCTGAAAGTTCCGATTGATACGGTGATGTTTATAATTGGAGAATTATTGGCTGTGAATTGTATATAATAGATTGGTGTTTACTAGCCGAGAGACTGGGCTTTCAGAGAGATCAGATGTGGTGCAGTACTAATGGTCTTGTGTGTTTTGTTTTGTTGGGGTGGGTTTGTTTGGTTTTTTTTTTTAAGTGCTTACACTTTTATTACTTATTTGTATACTTTCTTATACTTTCTTTTTTTTTTTTTTTAAATGTGCTTAAATTTTTATTTATGGCAGAGACACTGTTTTTCCAGGCCGTGCAATTTGCTTGCATAAGTTTCTTACTGACAGAAATCCATAAACAAGCCTAGGTACAACTTTGGCATGACAGGGACAAAGCAGTAACACTGGATTGAGTTCATGAACCAGACAGAACAGATCAAAGCCCAGAGGATAATTCAAATTAAGATCAGTGTGATCTTATGGTTTATCTCCACAACAGGCAAAGCAAGAAGCTATCCTAAAATTTGTGCTTCTTTTGATCTCAGAGGAACTAAATTAATTTCACAAAATGTCTGTGTTGTGGTTCATGTCCCACAGTTAAAATGCACCCATCTTTGCATTAGGTGAGCACAGAGCAGAGTTACCGGCTGGAGTGGAATGTAAAACATGGGATGTTTGCATGTGAGGAGAAGTTCAGGGAGGCAGAACATGAGAAGTCCTCAGAGTAAAATTTCTTCAGGATGCTAAAGTTAATGCTGCTGCATGTACTGAGCCCAGCTGTCAAACGGATGGTTTGTGGAGTGGCTACAGAGGAACCTTTTACTTGTCTCTCTTGGTTGACTACATCATCTTAGCCATCTTTGCAACATAGACTGTTTGACCCCCCGATTTTGTGGAGTCCTTACAAATTATAGCATGTATATGTTAATTAGAAGGAAAGAGTCAGAAAGGGCTCTATCACTGCTTTGTGTTGTGACAAATCCAGATTTCCTGTTCTTGAAACAGGATGAACAAGCATGCTATGAGTGCTGGCTTGTGCTTCCCGTCTCTGTAACAAGTAGCATGGAGGTCTTTTCAAACCATAGGCAAACAAATGAAATGAAGCAGTGTGTTTTGGAATTCATTCATTCATTTGTTCATTCATTGGGAGGCTCCCAAAGCAAGTACGTCTGAAACAGCTGGTTATTTGGAAAGACTCCTCAGACACTCCCAACTTCTTATGGTAGACAAAGCAATGGTCTGGTGTACTTCAACAGCAGCCAGTTGTACATCTTCCTAGGTGCAACCTTAGGTATCTGACGTTATTCAGGGGAGTAAAGAACTGGGGCTTCAGTTCAATGGACATATTCACATGGAATAAATAGATTAAGTAGTTTGAGTCAACTTTATAACTTGTGCAGAGAGGGGCAAGGCTAGGGACTTTAGCTGCTTATGGAAAGTGTTGGATGGGCAGCTGTGGCTATGATAGCCAGGCAAATAAACAACCAAAGAGTTAAAGTGGTAGCTGCCATGGTGAGAAGGCTGTCCCAGGCCAGCCCTCTCCTTGCACTGCCTGGGCAGGCTGTGTGGCACACAGCCGGTCCCCTCCTGACTGCACTGCAGGGACACCTCTGTGCATGGTTGCTCCTGCTTGTCCCACCCAGACACAGGACAGCAGGACCTCTCACCGTCAGGAGCCCTGGTGAGCTACGTCCTATTCCAGGCTAGTCAGCGGGCCCCCCTGGGACATGAAGGACCTCCTCGATGAGCGGTGGGCCAGGTGTGGTCTCAGTGTCCTCATGGCCTGCTGATACGGACCTGGCCTGAGGCAGAGAGGAGACCTTGGCTCACATGCACGTTGATTGAGGAGAGGGCTGACTCTTTAAGGTTTGGGCTGCACTACTCCTATCTTTCCATGAATGCTCCCCCTCCCAAGGCCCCACCGGGCTGAAGGGTCTCTTCTCCTTCCTCCTGCCCACACTGGCACCCTCCCTACCAGGAGGAGGGAGTGGGCTGGGGGGTTCTGGCAATTGCTGGGACCTGTTTCCATCCCCAGCTCCTGTCATGGCTCTGGGTAGTGTCCACCAGGTAGCATGAGAAAGCAGCAAGTTTTCTGTGCTTGCATTTTATTAACCAGGACTGTAAAATACTTCACATATGGCAAGTTTTGGATGTGGTGTGGCTAACCAGCTGCAGGAGAAGTTGCTGATGGACAGTGCAGATCTGACTAGAGACTTAAGATTCCTTTAGGAGAAAATAGTCTAGTTTATTCTGCTGTCCGGTAAGTCCTGACTTGCCTATTGTTTTTTGATTGCTTCCATAGGATGTGAACACACTTTAAATCTGGTATTTCACTGAGTGAAGCCATGATTTGGCTGTATTGCATTAATGAGAGTTAAGAGACCTCTTTTTAAATGTTTAGTTTATTTACTAAATCAGGAATTGGTTTGAAAATTCTTGGAATCTAGCAGGTGCTTTTGCCCCTGACCACGGGAGTAGATGGTTTGTTTAAGGACTCCTGGCAATGGTGACCTTTTATTGTCTTTTCCCTCACTCTTACTACAACAACCAGTTCAAAAGCCATAAATAAGAATAGTTTCTCCTTTGTGCAGAGCTAGTAATGACTGTTGTGAAGGGTGCACCTGCCTGGAAATGCACTTGTGGAGAGGTGATTTCTTGTGCACCAGGAGCAGAGTATCAGTTTGTTCAGGGTGAGGTCTGATCGCTTGTTGGGTGCTCTGGCTGGGGGTGTGTCAGTCAGTCTGTGCATCCGTTCTGCACGCAGGGCTGTACAGCCTCTCCTTATACCCTCTCCAGGGCACTGCTCAGCACTGCCTTTCTGGGGGATGCTGCAGCCTGAAGCCATTCAGGGTTAATTGCAGTCATGAGCAGTGTAGGAGCCGGTAGAGAGCTACATACCTTCACACTGCTTAGCTGGTTGCATTAGGTAAATCGTTTCACATTTGGCAATAATGAACACAGCACTGAGAGCAAGAAGCACTTCCCAAGGATCCATCATGGCAGGTTACAGAGCACATGGGGGCTCAGAGCTGGTAACTGAGGGGTGGGCTGGCAGAGAAATGTCCATCTTCCAGGATGTGAAGCAGCACTGGCTGTCATGAGGCAGGGTGGACAGCCTATTTCCTGGATAAGGACAAAACAAAATAATTTCTAGGGAGGAAGATTGACTCTTTCTCTCTCTAGCATCTTAGAAGGACTTCAGTGCAGCGATGGTCTGCAGAAGCTGATGTGCTCCCTGCAGACAGGGTTCGCTCTGAGATATGCGCAAGAGAAGACCCTGAGGCATGTTGTTAGGACAGCCTGCCATGAGCTTCATCAAAGGCAGTGGAGCTGTTGCTGTCCTTGCTTGCTGCCTCTGAGGTGGGGAAACCCAACTCCACAGCTCCACCTCCTTCCTTCCAGGCATGCAACCCCTTCTGTGGGCTTAGACCCACCTGTGAGCTGATTTAACCTGCCTGCTTGGAAAGAGGAAGCTTCCTTTTCTAAACTGGGCTCAGTTGGTGAGCTCAACTGGCTCACAGAGGACCGTGTGGTGGCTCTCATGTCTCCTAGCTGGTGGGGACTTCAACAGAAAATTTTGCAGTGGTGATTTAAGACAACGATATGGTACAAAGTTCAGATTATTAATTATTAAAATAATAGTAACAAGAGAAGGGTTATAAGTTGCTCTGCCTCGGAAAACAGAAGGCATGGACATTACGTTGGTAAGGGACCTCATAGCCATCTCTGACTTGGCCCTTCTCCTTGCTGCATGGCCATCTTTGTGAGCCTGGGGACAGCTGGGTGGATGTCCCACTGAGGTCAACTGCAGGATTATCCCAGAGATGCTATGGTGTACCCAGGTCTCTGTCCTGGCATTCTGGCAGCGCTCGATGGGCTGCGCTGAGCTGTCAGTGAGCTGTACTGACTGCCATCCCAAAACAAGGCATCCGTCAGTTTCAGCTCCTCAAGTGGCTCAGCCTATGCTGGCAAAAAGAGCACAGTGCTGACGCAAGGATGAGAGTGGGTGGGTGGGTGGCAGGACAAGGGGAACCTAGTGTGATAAACCACCTGGTGTGAAACAGCTGTCCCCAGGCAGTAGGGGTGGTCTCCTTTGGCCTGGCCCTTTCTGCTCCCAGTCCTCCACTGCAGGGACCCACCCCCTTTTGTGTGGACACTGTCAGGGTCCTTGAAGAGTCAACTCGGGCCAATAACCTGCCAGAAAAAGAGCCAAGATGAGTGAATATTTCCATGCTGGGTTTGTACCCTGAGCCGGCTCTTGTACCGCCAGATGCATGGTGGAGGGCGGTGGGGTTGTGCAACGGGGAGAGCCACACCAGCAGTGCACTGACTGCAGAGCTGTACCCCATGTGTATGCGGATTGAGAGTTGCTTTTATTTTCTGAGAACGTAGAGAACTGTGGTCTGCTTAGGATGCTGTGAAGATCCTTTTTCTTTTTGCTTGTATTTTACTGTAACCTGGCTTGAGATAAGTGCCATTTAAACAAGAAGGCAGGTAAACCAGGTGCTGAAGCATCTCAAGATGCTTCAGCTAGCCCTGCAGAATATTGAACAGAGTGTTGTGCCTCGTCTCAGCAGCAGGATTGGGGGCGGGAGAGTTGGAAATGGTCTCTGACATAGAGGGTTACCAGTGGGCAGCCAGCGTGTCCCCAGGGAGTTCGACCTTACTCTTTGTTCATTAAAGCTTCTGTTGACTCGCATCTATTTAGGGGATTTCTTTGGATGAGACCACTAAAAATTGTAGTCTTGTCATTTTCTGACTGGATTTTTCTGGTATCTATTAGAAATATAGATTCTGAGTTTTCTCTAGCTGTAGTTGTCCCCTGGCTGAGTTCGGCACAGTGATGTGTCACGGGAGCTCACTGGGCCCTGGACCACTCAGATGGTTCCCAAAAGGCTTGCTCAGCGTAGCCAGGAGGTGGAGTGCTGAGAGCAGGAGCTGCAATGTGGGATCTGGCTTCCCCTTGTGTGCAAGAGACTGATTGAAGCACTTGTGCTGGTATCTTGTCATTGGGGAGTTGATTAAAAGCTGTTCTGAGCAGGGAGTGCAGTCTGCTCCTGGGTAAGGAGACGCTCTTTGAGAGGTGCCTACCACCTTGTGCGGTGATTCCTGCAATTCTTAAGTAGAAACTGTGGTATGACATGACTGACCTTCAGGGCTGACCTCACCAGTTAATGTCTGGAGACTTCTAGGTATACCCCTGGTTGTTACATTGAAAAATTATTAGATAAGTATTTTATCAGAACAGATGTATATGGAAAAGTAAAGCCATGCCATGAGAAAAGGGTGAAGATGGGGGAGGAAGAGGGAATACCAGCAGAGCACTGAATGTAGGAATTTGGTTGAAGCTTGTGCTGGGATGCTCTTTTGTATTGCTTTATTTCTGCTTTAAACTTAAAAAAATGAATTATTGACTGCCCACATTGATTCAGGCTGACCACAAGATAAAGTGCATGAGTAGGAATAAAAATGCAGTGCAGCTGCATTTGCACTTGCAGCTTGCAAGTGCAGCTCTCATCTGTGTAACTCACACAGTCACCTTTGCAGTCTAATTGTACGAGTAGGCTGTATGTGTAGACCAAACTGTTTTGCTTTCCAATTAGCAATGCTTTTAAAACAATCCACCTACCAAAACATTATTTCTAATTCTTGTATTCTGTACGCAGGCCACTAAGTATCTTGTATGTCCCATTTCTATTAATCTATTTAAAATAATAAATTAATGTGATGGTGAAATACAAAGTTTGCTCACCTCTTCCCTGCAGAGTACGTGATGTTTTTTTTTTCTCTGGCTGTACAGGCATTCAAATAATTTTATAGCTACAACACACAAATTGTGTCTTGTTTTGATACTGTGTGATGACATTTGGCCATTTATCTTTTACGATGTAAAAATCCTCTCTTTATTTGGAGCCTCTCTCTGTGGGAGTTTGTCAGCTCTGCAACCAGAGCATTTTGGAAGCAGCTTTGAGTCTTGCTGCACTTGGCATTCCTATTTTAGTTCCCAGACCTTTGCCTTTGAAATTGCAGCAAGAAAGCCTGGCTCTTAAAAACACCATTTCTTGACAGCCTTTGGGGCAATCTGAGCATGTTTCGCGTGTGTGTGCTATTTTTTTTTTTTCCCCATTTGTGCTGCAGGAATAGGGAAGAATGTGATCTGTGAGAAAGCTACTACCTCTGTGGATGCCTTCAGGATGGTCACAGCTGCCAGGTATTACCCCAAGCTGATGAGCATCGTTGGCAATGTTCTCCGTTTCTTGCCCGCCTTTGTGAAGATGAAGCAGTTGATAGAAGAACACTATGTGGGCAACGTGATGATCTGTGACGTACGAGTTTATGGGGGAAGCCTGCTCAGCCACAAGTACAACTGGATCTGTGATGAGCTGATGGGAGGAGGTGGTCTGCATACAATGGGAACCTACATTATTGACCTCTTAACTCACCTCATCAGCAGGAGAGCAGAGAAGGTTCACGGTTTGCTCAAGACTTTTGTGAAGCAGAACACAGCTATAAGCGGGATCCGCCATGTCACTAGTGATGACTTCTGCTTTTTCCAGATGGTAATGAGCGAGGGTGTCTGTTGCACTGTGACTCTCAACTTCAACATGCCTGGATCATTCATCCATGAAGTTATGATTGTTGGGTCTACGGGTCGCCTCATAGCTCGCGGGATGGACTTGTATGGGCAGAAAAACACCGCGCTACAAGAAGAACTACTGTTTACAGACTCTCTGACTGTCAACAAGGGCCTTTTGGATAAGGGTTTTAAAGATATCCCACTGCTTTACCTAAAAGGAATGGTGTACATGGTGCAAGCGCTGCGGCAGTCTTTCCAGGACCAGGAAGACCGTCGGACATGGGATCATAAACCTGTCTCTATGGCAGCCTCTTTTGAAGATGGTCTGTACATGCAGAGTGTAGTAGAGGCCATCAAGAAATCCAGCAGGTCAGGGGAATGGGAGGCTGTGGAGGTGATGACCGAGGAAGCAGATGCCAATCAAAACCTCTGTGAGGCGCTTCAAAGAAATAACTTATGAACGTTCCTGCTTTGGAAGATAGGACAATTAACACTTCTGGCTGTAATGTAAAAAAGCTCTCAATTTTTAAGATATGTAGATTCTTATTTAATAACCTGAGTTCCTTGTTTTTTTAAGCACGTAAAATATGTCATATTCTGATAGAAACTGTTCTGATTTAAAGTGTTTAAAGAGTTTTAAATGTTTCTGGTTTTTGCAAACTTTTAATTTTTGTCTTGGAGACTGGTAGGAAAACTTGAATTGCCCTTTGCACTTGCAGTAGCTGAAGTGAAACATGGGATCTCTGCCATTGCATGGCTTGGAAATGGGACACAACCCCTGTTGCACAGGTTGCTTATTTTAACAATTTTAAAATGAGAGCATGTAGAGCAACATCAGGGAATATCTGTTGTTCAGATGCCTTTTCCTTCTCTCATGGAGACTGATTAAGTTTTACTCCTCTGTAATATTTTATAAAAGAGTTTAGTGATGTAACAGGTCTCTAAACTCCTATAGGGCAAAAAGTAGAAGGAACGGATTAAAGTTTGTAATATAAGGATCAGCCTTTTGGGTTCCTGCATGTGGCAAATGTCTTTCAAATTCATTTGAACTGGTATTTTATTTAAATGATGCTATGAATTCTCTGTTGATGGTGTGTTGGCAGGAAAATCTTCAGGAAGTCTGTGATGATTTGTGCTATTCTTCCATATCTGTAGACATTATTCCTTCTACTCAAGAGCTGCCTGCATCCAGCAGCTTTTTTCCATAAGCTCTGTGTCCATCAGTTGTGTTTACTGCCTGGCAGCACTGGTGCCGTGACTGCGGGGCCACATTCTCATTTTTGTGACTAAGTGCCTCCCAGGGTCACAGGATTTCCATGGTGTCATGGGTAATGAAGTTGTACAGCATTAACCTTCCCGGGATCTGAAGATGGAAGTAAGGAGGTATTTCCTACCTCTTGCAGCTCTCTTAACGTGCTGGCTGGGTAATTGTCACACTACACACATCCTGATAGTTGAGAGGATGGGGACTGACCTGTCATGGGTAAGTCTGCTCTTAATCTCCAAAACTGGATATTAACCCTCTGGCCCTGCACATCCTCGTGCCCTCCTGCAGCTTGTGTGCAGTGGAGGATCTGTTGGCAGATCATGGGTGGAAGTTCATTCCATTTGAGAAATGTTTCTCTCTGAGGCAAGTATGTGGAAGGGCTAGTCCCAATTTTACTACATTTATTTTGTGTACTTGAAAGCTTTTTTTTTTAATGTACTTCCCACTAAATTCTAACTCTGTGTATTTATGTATATTACCATGCAAACTGCTGTTTCATAAGCTGGTCCTTCCTGAAAAGTATCTTCTTTTCTACAGAAATAAAAAATTGTTTGTTGAGGGCATTCTTTATGCAACTGTGTGCTTGTGTTTGATTTGGTCAAGCTGAAACCATCCCTATAAATGTGAACAGGAGACTTACAGCTGGGACTCAGTACCTGTTGAGTCCTTCCCTACTTCTGTGCTCTTTTGCTACCAGCTAGGCAGCTTGGGTGTGGAAAAAGTAGGAGACAGCTCTGTGCTATCCTAGCAAGTGTCGTCCATTTATCACCAAGGGAAAGTAAGTCCCACCAGAAGATCTATTTCCCACCTCTTTGCTGTTTCCTTCAGACTACAGCTGTTGAGTGGCTGGTTTGGGAGATCCTCTTGCCTATCTTGGACTTACAATGTCAACTTTTGTGATTAACAGGATCTTTATTTTTCTGCCTGACTCATAATAGAAATTGCTGGAAGACACCAACTAAGAAGCAAAATCCCCATAGCATTGATGGGACCACTTTCTTTGCTCAGTGTGTAAATCAGGTATTTACTTTACCTTTTAGGTATTTATTTACTTACAGAAACAAGTCTACTGACATGCTGCTTTAAAGGGTAGGAGCGTGACTGCTCCTGTGCTCTGCACAATCTCATCTCTACTGTGACATGGATGAAGAAAGCAAATGGTTGAAATTTACTCACTGTTCTCAGCTATAGCAGGTGGAGCAGTGAAAGCTGCATCTCTGCAAGCCTTCCTTTACAGGTAGAGGACTGGTATTCCTGCCATAGCTCTGAGCATCTAATGTCTGTGATGTCTATGTGCTATGTAAAGCAGGTGAGATAATGTCTCCTGAGCTCACCTGGAAGTCACCGCCTTCATTCAGACAGAACAGCTCTGGCTTATTTCATGCCAGTTTTCCGATCTGTTTTGAAGCTGTCCTCCTTGAACTGAGAACCTTCCTTTGTGCCTTTGTCAGTATGTTTGTACTGGGCAGAAAATCCTAAAGTACAAGTCTTTCTACCAGGAGTAGAAGGAAGCACAAAACATCTTCCAGATAAACCAGGTGATCCCAGCAGAGGAAGGAGGGTGCCAAGACTCCTGGGTGAGCAGGAGACCTCACCACAGAAGCATACAGAGAGGTGAAATGGGCTTCCTGTAGGCTGGCTGCAGCCTCCAGCTGCCCTGCACAGGCAGAGTGGGATGGTGGCCAAAGGAGCACTCCTTTGGATGAGGTGGATCCTTGTCGTGAAGTCTAGATTCCCCTGTGCAATCCCTGTTCATCTAACGCAGATGTAGTGGAAACACCTGCTGGTTAGCGCTGCTCACAGAGACAGACCAGGCCGTGCTCTGCTGTGTGCCACAGAAAGGTAGCACCATACCATCCCCTTCTGTGTCCCCTGTGTGGGGTGATCTCCAGCAGCAAGGCTCAAGGCTGGTCCCCAGACTCCTGCTTTTCACATGAGGAAGGAATCACAGCACATGCATCCTAAGGCCATGTGATGTGCAGGTATATTTTATAATGAAAAATTGCTTTTTTTCCAGGCAAATCAGGTTCTCTGCAACCAGGAAAAAAACCCCAATAAACCCACAGCTCTTTGTATGGGCCAGGTGATGATCACCACCCTGCAGGTCAGGGTGTAGTAGCCAAACAGGAGGCAGAAGGCTGTGTGGCTATTTATACTGAGGAAAGAGCTGTGGCACCAGGTGAGCTGCGTATCTGAGCATCCTATCAATATCAAGCTGCATGGATTTGTCACCCGCTCCTGGGGCTGGGATCTCTGGAGTGCTGCTGGCCCAGGTATCTGCAAGAGGAGTGAGTGCATCAACAGCCCAGCCACTTCCTCGGGGACAGGCTGAGGTATTTGCACCAGCGGGGTGCCAGGTCCCAGCAGCGTGGGTGGGACAGCCACTCTGGGTCTCCAGCCTGATGTCCTGCTTGGAGCCAGCCTGTTACTAGCTCCAACTCAGGCTGGCCATGGCTTTGTCCCAACAAGTCTTGGAAAACAACTCTGGAACGTGGAGACTGTGGAGTCAACTGAAGAGTGCTGTACCTAGGGGAAAGGGTCCTGCTCTGTTTGGCTGGGCTACCTCAGAGCTTCAAGAGAAAACCTAAGGGCAGAGCTGCTGCAAGTGGTGACCCAGAGACACCCAAGCTGCTTCTCTAAAAGCTAGCAGCAAGGGTAGAAGAAACAGGATAAGGTGACAAAACCTGCACAGGCAAGGGCAAAGCCTCCATTTCTGGGGGGATGAGATATGGGGACCAGCAGGTCTCTCTTTGGTCACTGGCAGGACAAGGCCAGCTCCCTGGGGAATACAGGAGCTGGGTAAACCTTGTTGGAGCTTACCCTCCAGCTGTAGAGCAGCTGCCCTCCCAGGCACTGCAGGGACCTGGTTTGGCTGTGCCAGCCCTGGGACTTCATTTTCGTCTGCTGATGGATGCATCAGCTCTGGCATGTCGAAGTTGATGTACTGGTACAAGGGTCGCAGGTGCGGCAGTTGCCCTGGAGAGGTTCAAGAAGAACCCAATGCTGACAACCCCTTCCCTGCCAGGGCTGTGCTGTAGCTCACAGGCTGCAGCAGCCCTGGGAGGAGAGGAAGAATATTACTCCTGCCAGGAGAGGAACTAGGGCATGAAGGGGGAGGCAGATGCCCTTGAGCTGAGGCTGCCTGATGGGATAAAAGCCAGGCATACATGGCCACATCCCAGAGGCAAAACAGCAGCTGGAGGGAAGAGCCATGGCGAGCCTTCCTGGGCATCACGGTGCCCAGCTGAAATCTCACCAGTGGCAGAGCCCCTGTCATCACCCAACCCACAGGGATGCTGCCACTTTGGGGAGAAGCAGAAAGGCTGGAGACCTCCCTGTTGTACTATGGATCCAGCCGTAGACCAGCATCATTCCTGTGACAAGTCAGTTACAGCACATGCCGTGCCAGCCCAGCCCAGCTTGTGTGGCTGCAGCCAGCAGCTTTGCTCACCCAGTGTGTCCTGGGATGTGGACCCTTTGAGGGGGTGCAGGCTGCTCACACATCTCTTTTTCTTCCTTTTCTTCTGCTGCTTGGCAGACAGGTCAGCATCACCTCCAAGGGCAGCCGGCTCCTCAGTGGTGGGATGCACCCTCTGGAAATCAGGGTGCTGCAACAGCAGCACTTGCAAGTTGACCCTGCAGGACAGAAACCAGCTGTGGGGCACAGCCAGATGGCAGATGGAGCCCTGTGGCACCTCGGGGGGGCTCCATGCCGTGGCACAGGAGCTGCGTCCAAGTGCAGCCCTCCCCCTTGGTTTGTGCCCATGCTATGGTGCAGCCATGCCTGGGGCTGGCCGGCACCTTGCTGCTCCTGCCCTAGCTGTGCTGGCTCAGCTCCCTGGCTGGACCTGGACATGGCTGGTGGTCACTGACTGTGGCTGATGGATGGCTCCGGGCTACTACATTGCCATAGGTGCCATTTCCCTTTCCACCATGAGCCCTGTGACTCTTTGGGCTTCTCCCTGTCCACACTTCTCTGATTTATCCACTCTTTTAAACTCTAAGCAATTCTCAGAATTACTATAAACTGAGCTCCTCAATTCTCAACAAAATAAAAACAGAACAATGTCCAGCCACAAATCCTGGATACTAATATCTTCCATCCCACTCTCATCCCTTCGTCCCAACCTTGTTTCACCCTTGCACAATGCAGCCCACCTGGGGCAGACCCAGGCCTTGCTGATCCCGGCTGCGTTGCAGCACAAAGTTGACTTGTGAAGGAGATGTGGTGACTTACTTTGTCCCCTTGAGTTTGAAACTGTAGGCTAGCAGCCAGGCCTGCAGCATTGCAGCACAGCCAAGATCTGCCAGCTCCAGGAAAAGCTCTTTGTTCTTCCCCATCTCCTCCTTGTACAGCTCAGTGTGGACAAGGACACCTTGCCCGTCCCCGGACCACTGTGGCGGACATGGGGGACAGCACTGATGAGCAATGCTCCCATCCTGCCAGTCTGTGCACCTGCTTTCCTCAGGCCCTGGCACGGATGACCCTGCTACCATGGTTTGGACCCTTTGCTGGCCATTAATAACCACCTGGATTTAGGGGTTTACACCCAATGTGGCCCCAAGGTCTTGGAGGTGAGCCCGGCTGGCTGGTAAGTGGGAGCAACCCATGTTGCTGCAGCAGCTGTCTATGGTGGGTGGGACCATGGGGCTAGGTGGCCCTGCGAGCCCTGCTGGCCCTCCCAGGGCTCTGGCTGCCACATTGCCCCCCCATCAACCACAGTAGCACCGCCAGGCCCCAAGCAGCAGCTGGGGACACCTTCAAGCATGCCACCAGAGCAGAAAAGTGCTTTACAAGGAGTTGGCTGGAAATTATTCAGCTGCCATCTCATGCAGCTTAACTAGAACTTAACAACAAGAACTTAACACCACCAAGTTGTGCGGGAGTGTTGATCTGCTTGAGGGGAGGAAGGCTCTACAGAGGGACCTGGACAGGCTGGATTGATGGGCTGAGGTCAATTGTATGGGGTTCAACAAGGCCAAGTGCAAGGTCCTGCACTTGGGCCACAGCAACCCCATGCAACGCTACAGGCTTGAGGAAGAGTGGCTGGAAAGCTGCCCAGTGGAAAAGGACCTGGGCATGCTGGTTGACGGCCGCCTGAATATGAGCCAGCAGTGTGCCCAGGTGGCCAAGAAAGCCAATGGCATCCTGGCTTGTATCAAAAATAGCATGGCCAGCAGGAGTAGGGAAGTGATCGTGCCCCTGTACTCAGCACTGGTGAGGCTGCACCTTGAATACTGTGTTCAGTTTTGGGCCCCTCACTACAAGAGAGACATTGAGGTGCTGGAACGTGTCCAGAGAAGGGCAAGGAAGCTGGTGAAGGGTCTAGAGCAGAAGTCTTATGAGGAGCGGCTGAGGGAGCTGGGATTGTTTAGCCTGGAGAAAAGGAGGCTGAGGGGAGACCTTATTGCTCTCTACAACTACCTGAAAGGAGGTTGTAGAGAGGTGGGGGTCGGTCTCTTCTCCCAGGTAACAAGTGATAGGACAAGAGGAAATGGCCTCAAGTTGCACCAGGGGAGGTTTAGACTGGATATTAGGAAATTTTACTTCACTGAAAGGGTTGTCAAGCATTGGAACAGGCTGCCCAGGGAAGTGGTTGAGTCGCCATCCCTGGAAGTATTTAAAAGACGTTTGGATGAGGTGCTTAGGGACATGGTTTAGTGGTGGTCTTGGTAGCGTTAGGTTTACGGTTGGACTTGATGATCTTAAAGGTCTTTTCCAACCTATACGATTCTGTGATTCTGTAGAAGCTCACAGATAACTATCTGGGGTCATTTACTCTCAGTTTGAGAAAATCTTGGGAGTAACATCATGCCTTTTGTTTCTGGGGAACAGATCCAGCCCCAGGGACATCCACCCTCTGCAGAAAGGAGCTTTTCCCATTCCTTCCCCCTCCCCAAATTTTGGCACACGTCGGGATCCCATGTTTGTGCACAAGACTCGCACAGGGGCAAGTGCCATGCTCATGGCACCCGGGAACAAAACCTGTGCTCATTGCAACTCCCACATCCAATGCAGCATCACCCTTCACCTCCAAAGCTTTGACATTTGGGTTCTCCAGGGCTGCAGACAGCTGAGTGCGGACATGCCAAGGCTCGCGGCTGCCACACTGCCCCTCCTCAGGGCTCCTCACCAGGGCAGGAGGCTCCAGCATCGGGGCTGGCATGGCAGATGCTCTAGGCCACCAGCGAGGTCTGCATGCAGACCAACATCTCCATGAGTGTTTGGTTTGGCATGGGGGCTCACCCCAATGCACAGTGCTCTGCCAGGCTGTGGTGAGTCCCCGCTGCAGGGATGTGGGCACTGGCCACCTCTCCCTACTGAGCTGCTGGGGCAGCGATTCCCCCTCCCAGCCTTGGGTCTGGGTGGTGGCTTTGAGGGGGCTCACCTCTGCCCAGCACAAGGCCCCCATGAGCTGCTCCAAAGCAACCATCCCTAGGAGCTCTCCCGATACACCCGGGGATGCAGGGAGGTGAAAACCTCCCAACACTGAGCTCAGCCATTAGCCCCTCACCCCACTTGTTCAGTAAACCTGTAACCAACCCCCTCCCCACCCCGTCCTGAGCTGCCAGAAGACCCCAACTGTCCCAACACACCTTGCACCTCTGCCTTGTACCTCCTTCAGGTCGATCATCAGCACCCAGTCCCTGGCCAAAGCCTTGGCGTTGCCTCCCCTTCCACCGGGAATGAGGCGGGGCAGCCCCTACACAGGTTTAGCATCTAATAAGGAACAATATATTCTGATCTATTAGGGACTATCCCTTTCTGATCCAACGTCCTTCCTGAATTCATTCCCTGTTTGCCAGTTAAACGGACACCCGAACACCATTTCAGCATTTCCACTGACCAACTGCAACCCTGAGAGGCTGCAGGCACCGATTACCTGCCCCAAGCATCTCACCGCCAGTCTCCACACACGCTGGCTTCCCTGTCCAGCCATGAAACCTCTGGCAAAATGGCCCCGTGCCCAGAAGGCAGCACGAGGAGGACTGACACAGGCCACTGAGAGTCACAAAAGCCAACTGCAAGTGTTCTAAGCCACGGTAATGGGATGAACGGTGTCACTTCAAGCCTGACCTCTCCACCTCTCCCCTTTCAGCCTCCCCCATGCCCCAGGCTTGGCTCTGGGGACGGTTTGAAGGTGCCATTTGGGCAGGAGATTTCAGAAAACTGTTAACCCCCGCGGGGGATGTGCCAGCAATAGGCCACGCAGGTCTGGGCTCCTGTGTGAGAAGGGAGGTGAAGAAACTGGAGAGGACCCAGGGGATGCTCCCTGGCACCTGGGGGATGCAGTGGAGCTGGGCCGATGGGGCTGGCCACAGTGGTGACAGAGGTAATGGGGTCCTGGGGACACTGCAGCCCTGGGAGAGGTCACCAGGAGGTGGGGAGACTCCATCCTCAGGGATGGCAGGGCTCCACAGGACATGGCTGTGGCCATCCTGATCTGGCACTGGTGACAGCCCTGCTCCAATGTGGATAAGGGACCCAGGTGGCCCCCTCCCCATGAATGCTGCTGCAGGGTCTACGAAGACCAGCACCAAGTCCCATCCCTCAGCCTGGAAAATGCTGGGATTTTGTTAGGCTTTTGCACCCTGGAGTGTTCAGGAGAGGCTAACTGTGAACAGAGAAGTGGTCTCTGTCTTCATCGTACCATGACAGGAGAAAGAGGCTCTTACACAGCTCCTTTATAAACACAATGGCATTTTATAGCCTGGAGATAGTGATGTGGCAATCAAAGGGGTGCTTCAGCAGGCGAAGGCTGACCCCAGCACCCATGCCTCCTCAGCTCAGCAATAAATGCTCTGAAATTTGTTTAACCACCCAAGTCCAGAGCAATGGCACTGAGATGTACCATTATAAGGGAAAAGTGTGGTTATGGGCAAACACATCCACACACATTGTGGTTTCCTGGTGCAGCAAACCTGGCTAGTGTGGTCATTCTGCTGCTTTTGGTTCAACCAAGCCAAGGGAGTCTTCTGCGCTCGCCCAGCAAATGATGGCCTTTCAGCTTGATGCTGAGCATGCTCTAAGTCAGATTTATCCTGGAAAATAAGAGTTCAGCTGCTTGACTTGGAGAGACAATCACAGAAAGGAGAAGTAAGAATTTCAGCAAAATATACCTCAAGACTCGTTCTGTAACTGCCTTTCAGGGTTTTCTTCCGAGACATGCATTGAAATCTGGATACTGGGGAGCCCATTCCCACATTTTTGGCTTGGTATAGGTGGTTTGATCCACTTTACCACAGCCTTGTTCTAAGCTGTAGGGTAAGCACATAAATAGAGACAGGCTCTAGAGGCAGACTTCCTCGGTCCTATGGGGTATATTTGGGAGTCCTCTGGCCCCCAGCTCCCTCCTTCCCCAGGCCCTGAAGGTTCAGCGGCCGGCGGGTGTAAGACAGGCAGTGATGTCCGGCGGGATCCTCCCCAAAAACCTCCGGGAAAGAGGAGGCTGAGGGCACGGGCGGGAGATGAACCTTCGCCGTAGAGCGAGCCCGAGACAGGGCTGTCCTGTCCTGGGGACGGCTCACGGGCGGGTTCGGTGCCCTGCCCATCTGCTGGGGATCGCCCTCTTGTCCTGCCGCCGCCCGGGCCACAAGCTGCCAGCGGAGAGAACCAGCGAAAGCTGGGGCTGAGCTGCGGGAGCACCCCGGCCCCGCTCTCCGGCCCGGCCGGCGCCCCGGGCGGGGCCCGCCCTGACCTCGCGCCCCTCCCGGCGGAAGCGGCGGTTGCTGGGGAGCGCGTCGGGGCCGGGGTGAGGCTCGCCTTCGGCTCCCGGCGGGCGGACCCAGTCCAGGTCCAGGCCTCCGCGGCCCGGCCCCTGCCCCTCGCCGCAGCCGGGAGAGCTTCTCTGCGGCCTCCCTCGGTGAGTCCTCTCGGGGGGAGCCGGAGAGATCCCTCGCGGGCCCCAGTGCCCCCGCCCGGGGGTTGTCCCTGGGGTGTCCGCCGGGCAGCAGGGCACCGGGACGGCAGAGGCTGGGGACTGTGGGGGAGCCGGGCTGGGAAATGCCAGAACAGGGGGCTGGAGGGCCGCCATACCCCTTCGGAGCAGGGCAGCACGGGCAAAGCACAGCCTTGGCGACAGTCTGCAGCCCCTGGGAAGGGGTCATTGCACCCGTCTGGGTGAAGCGCTCGGGGGCTCCTGCCCATCTGCTGCCGGCTGCTTCAGGCTTTGCGGGCAGTCCGGCTCTGACACCCCCAGGTCTGCGTTTCTGGCTGCGCTTTTCCCACTCACCCCCTCCCCCGAGATGTGGGGATGAAAGGAGCCAAGAAGGGTTTTTCCCAGGTAGCCAGTGTTGTTCAGTGGGATCTTGGATCTCAGCATGTGTCCCAGAACAGGCTTTGTATTGATTTCCCATGACAGCACAGCCAGGGGAGACTGTAGACTGTGACGTACAGCTCCAGTCTCCATCGCGGGACCCAGTGTTGCACATCAGGTCCTGTAAACTCAGGACATGGCTCGTCCTTGCATCAGAAAGGAATCCCACGCGTTAAGGTGGGGCCTCTCTTGTGTCGTCCTTGCTCTCCTGTGAGAGGACTTGGCTGTAGCTCTGGAATACCCACATCAGTCTCTGCCCACTTTCCAGTGCCGAGCACGGCCCTTATTCACTTCCTGCTCGAGGCTGCTGCTGCAGGACATGTGTTTGACTCCTTGGGCAGACTGTACCAGCTGGCTTTGTTCCGGAAGGGCTGTTGGTGGACATGTGCCCAGCTCCTAGAGAACAGATGTCCCACGTGCAAACAACAGTACTACCATACCTGGCCCCCTTTGTTTTCAGAGAGACAAAAGAGAAAATGGGTCATGGAGACTGGCAGGTAGGGAAGAGCTGGTGGTACCTGAGGGAACCTGCATGGGGAATAGTATTAAAAGGAGAATATTAATCTCTCCCATTGCAGTCTGCAGAGGGTAGCAAGGGGAAAGCATAGGCATGGACTAACATCACTGGGTAGGTTCACAGCACATTGACCTCATTTCCTGACCCCTCATTTCCTGGCCCCAGGCCATACCTCCCTGGGGCAGGAGGTATGGCCCCAGATCCATGTGCAGCCCTGGGGCATGGAGGTTATCCTGGTGCTACTTTCCATTTCAGCTAAAACTACTGAGTGAGGAAGCAGACAGCCAAGACCAGGTGAACAGAGATTAGCCCTTTGATTTGCTGCAGATTACTTGCTCTGTTTATCACAGCTTATCACAGCTGTGGGATTTTTTTTTTCCCATGCTTTTTGCAGAGGTTGGCTCATAAAGGCATGAAGCTGGTCTTGCTTTAGCTCTGCGTGTGGTAGCGGCTTCTTGGCCAGGGACTCAGGCACAGTGAAAATGTGAAGAAGAGGGAGTGCTTCAGAGTCAGACACAGCAGGTTCAGGGCTGTGAAAAACACCTGCCAAAGCCTTGTCTGTTCCCATGTTTTGTAATTTCCTTAAGTGTGATGCCAAAAACAAGCCACGAAAGGAAGCCATGGTTCATGCGGGCTCTGAAAGATCTCAGTTTACCAGGGGGATAAGTAGCATTTTTACCAATTGGTAAGCTGGAGCAAAGGACACAAAGAGTTGAATTAATGGTTCTTAAAATTGCAGGGATGCTCTTCTGGGAGAGGTATGGCTGGAGCCTGCATTGCTGGAGTGCCAGGTCAGGATTAAGCTGTGGTCCTGGTGGGGAAGTGAGCAGCCAGCCAGGCTCAGACAGGATAAGTAAGCAATGCTAAAGTCATTGGGTTACTCTGGCAACTGCCCTGCTCCTCTTTGTAGCTGTGCTGATTTCAGGTGAGCAGGGAACAGAGTTGGTGCAGCCCTGTGGCTAGGAGCAGCATCGCTGCCTCCCTAGTGGGTTCTGCAGTCTGGCAGGGGGTTAAGAAGGGAGAGGAGTTGCACACATATATATCTGTTTACCTGGACTTAACCAGTCTGCATTTGCAGAGTCTGCCTGCATCTCATAGCCTGTGAATGCTCTAAATATTGTCTTTCTGGTGGCAACAGGTTGGATACTGTATTCTTGACATTTAGGTTTCTACATGGTGATAGAGAAGATACTTTCCTGCATGCAAATTAGGCAGTGTGGCTGAGCCAGCGATCGGGTCACTGCTGAAAAGGGCTGGCCCTGTTGCCTCTTCCTCCCTCCTCTGCATTCATAAGCATGTGCTCCTGCTGTGTTTCCCTTGTGCTTCCTCCAGTGCTTCTCTGACTCCCCTGTGGAGGTTAAACAGGCAGAAAACTAACCCAGCAAAATAAATGACTTGTTTCATGCAGGGATAGTGAGTTGAATCGGCTGAGCACAGGACTGTTTGCACTACAGAGCTGTCACAAGAGATGAAGCACAAGGATGGGAATGGCAGCAGAGAAGGTCTGCACATCCCCTTTTGGCAGAAGTGAGCCATGAGGTTCCCTCACTTCTGTCCCCCGAATACGCTCGTGGTCAGCAGGAGCAGAGCAGCAGCTTAAGGAAGTCTGTACTGATCATTGGTAACTGAGGCTTGGCTGCTTCTTTTCAGGGCTGGGACACTGATGCTAGGGGTTTGTGTCTCACGTAGGTGAGTTTGCTGGAGGTACCTAGATAGGCAAGATGCTTACTACTGTAATAAGGTTGTCTGATCTTGCAAGATCCCAATCCAGAGGCAATGTGACTTGCAAATCAGGGAGTGGGTGTCATTTGCAAATTCCCTGCAGCAGGGCAGGGTGCTGTTGGGAGGCAAAATGTGACTTGTGTGAAGGTAGAAAATGAGCCTTCCATCCCCCGCCTCCCATCAACTTACCTTTCCTCCTTCAATCCCCCACGCTAATTATCTGCTCTGTTACAGGTCTTGATTTCAGCCTGTCATTTTGCATGTAAATTACTGGGTTTGAAGGCAAGTTCAGATCAAGATCAGATGTGAATTTCAAGGCCAGTAGCTGTTCTGGAGTGATCTCATGGTGAAACTTCTTTTTTTTCTAGAATAAGACAGCCTGTTCTGGCTTAGTTGGATTCATTATCAAGGAGATTAAATAATACCAAGACACCATCCTTTTATCTCAGGCTGGGAGTCTGTGTCTGCTCTTCAGAAACAGCTTTTCCAGAGTAGCTGGGTACAGACTGTACATGCATGCTGGTGTGCAATAGTCAGCATTGCTTACATTGCTTCTGCAGTTGTGTCTGGGAGATGAATAACAGCTTTTTGCTAATGGGTCTCATGTCAACAGGGTTGATTTAGCCCGGAAGGCTGCAGTGCATTAGTTGCTATGACTCAGACTCACTCAGCCTAAACTGATCGTTTATTGGTTTATAAATTAAACTGCAGATGCTGCGTCCCATCAGTGCTGGCACGCCGAGGATCCTGAAAGGGGTTCTTCCCATAGAGTTGTCTCAGAAATCTTTAAATTACTGCCTCGGAAGTCAGGGCATGCAGGTTGTAGCCCCAGCTCTTACAGCAATGATCCCAGCCAAGCTGCCCTGGCACCTGTCAAAATCATGGCGTGACTCTGATGTCATGCTCAAGGCTCTTATGGCATCTGCCAAAAGCTCACCCGCAGTCTGTGCCTGTTGGTGCAGCATCCTGCATCCTCATTTTCTGAGTGGGGAGCAAGTCCCTCAAGTTTCTTGTAGGCAATAAAATGCTGTCCACAAGATCTTGGTGAGCATAGCAGGGAGACAGATGCTGGCTACTCCTGGAAGGATCTGTGTTCATCCTGTCGTGGGAAGAAGAGAGGCAGCAGGGACCGGTGTGGGCCAGGGCAGGGATTTGCGGATCTCTGCTGATCCCTGTCAGTCCGCGTTGAAAAGTTCTTTAGAAATGAAAAAGATGTTTTTCTAAACAGGTAGCTCTCTGTTCTCCCCGAGACCCAAGAAGACCAGCTGGGCTCTTTTCATCTCAGAACTCTTCCCCAGAAATGAGGCGCCTGCCCCTATGTTGTCCTGGAGTGAAGTGGGTCCTTTTGTCTTGGGTCCTTTTGAGGTTCAGCCCCAGCCTGCTCAAGGGTGGGGACTCCACTCGTGTATCTCTTGCGGAGGATACAGCAGAGGGGTTTACCTGTGTCAGGCAGGTAAACCTGTGTGGGGCTTCAGCTTGCTTTGGGTAGGTGGTGTTTCAACCACAGGAGCTATTTAGAAAGAGCCCAAGATGCAAGGTAATACAGATCTAAGGCTAAAATGTGTCAGATGATGTCCAGCTACCTTGCGTTTCCTACTTGCTAAAGGCACACAGCATGGTTATAGCAGCTCAGCTCTTGCTTGCATGTCTGTATTAAATGTTCCCATATGGGAGAGCAAAGCCAGGAAGGATTTTCTGTACTGAAGATACTGCTATTAGAGCAACTGCAGACATTTCAGGTTCAATGCTGTTAAAAACGCTGATTAGCCCCAAAATAGGGATAGTGCTGCTTGATCCCTTGCCTCACCTGCATGGAGTCCAATTTGGAGCAGTTTCCTACCTGCAGGTCATCTCTGTAGCTGGGTGTGAGCACTCTATGAACTTCTGACCTTCATTATATATATATATATATGAAATGTAGCTTTTCAGTGGCTCAGTGAGCCCTGTTCTTTTCTGTTCTCAGTGGTGGCTGGTTTCTGTGGCAGAGGCAGAGCAACGGCACAATGTGTGAAGGGCCATCCAGGATTTCTGGACCCATTCCTCCAGACCCTATGCTCTTTCCAAACTATTACAAACGCCCATTCTCAGGTGAGTCCTTGATGCTTGTTACAGATGTGCAGTTTTGTACTTTGGCATGATGCAGCTTGCCCATTTGATGTCCTTATTCTTTGGCATCCTCAACAGTCTCCACTCACACTGGTGCAGGTGCTTCTGCTGCCTCAGAGATGGTGATCCTAAACGTGGTCTGTACAGCTGGTTGAAAGATGGGAAAGCATAAGGTAGAGGTGGAGAGGAGGTCTTGAGCGTTGTTTGTAGGCTGTGGGTGAAGAAAACCACGAGGTAAGATCATGTCCTGATAATCTCCTTATCTTTCTTTCTCTGTAGCTCGAGGGAGGCTGGAAGGGAATGCTCAGAAGCTGGATTTTACTTCTGGCCCCCTGGACCCTGTTCCCAACCCATACCCCACTTTGGGCAGCACCTGCCAGATCCAGCCAGCCCCTCGCATTCGCCCCAGTGGAAAGGACTTTCTGGAGAATGGGCAGAAGGGGACGCTCAGTCTCTTATTGCAGCTCGAAGGGATCTCCCTTGATGGGGGACTGCCAGTCAAGAGTAAGTACAGCTGAGTCACTGCTGGCCTGAGTTGCGTTTGGGGCCAGGGATGAAGCATCAGGGATTTGGGTGTATTCCTTGGCTCTGCTGCCTGAGAAGAGCTTGAGTTTCGCAGGGCCGGTTGCCCCATCTTCTCTGTTTGGCTTGGCAGTGGTGTTCCTGGGCCACCACCCGTGCTGGAGCAGGTGCTGCTGCAGCCTCCCTGACTCCACTCTGGCCCAGGTCTGCAGTGGGAAGAGGGACTGTAAAAAAGATGCTGTTTAATTTGGACTTGAGGAACTAGTCATGGATGAGAGACTATTGAGAGATGCTGGAAATAAATCAAGCCCTTCTAGTTTGCTACCTGTGAATATAACCAGTATCTTTATAGTTGAACTTAAAGATGGATCAAGTGAAATCTTAATGTATAAAGGTCATTTAAGCTGGGGAAATCCTTGTTACAGAAGCCAGGCAGGATTTGGGAAGACTGTCTGTAGATACTGAGAACATATTTGTGAAAGATGTTCCCTCCTCCACGGAGGTCACCCAGAGTACATTCAGAGATCCAGGAAGGAGATAAGGCTGAGCACTGGGTGTCACTTGATTGGCTTCATGTGCTGGCATTGCCCCTAGCCCTGCCTGGTGCCACCATGGTGGATGCCAGCTGGTGGCTGCCACAACTGCTGTGCCAAAGCAGGAGGGGAATGGAAGGGGGTCTGGCTGCGTCAGCTGAGATCTTCCCTGTCTTGGGGAGCCCAAGGAAGGATAATTTTTGATTTGAAAACAAGAAATACACTCCACAGTCTTGATTATGTCTGCTTGAATGTGGGACAATGGCTGACCCTGAGCCTGAAACCAGGAACAGCGCAGATTGAAGGCTCTGCAGCTGCCATTAACCAGCCCACTCTTCACTTCAGAAACACCATGGGATGCTGAACTGGGAACTGACCTTGCTCTCAAGAAGATGCTGGCATGGCTTGTCTAGCATAGCCCATAATGGGACAAATAAGCCACACTCCCTCAGAGCAAGGGAGCCTGTGAACACCGGTAATGTGCACAGACCTGTGCTGATGGTCATCTGGGTACTGTGGGATCCTCTGGCAGGAAAGGGTCAGTCCGGGAGTGTGCATCTAACATGGGAAAAATCCACAGATTGCCTAGTCTGCAGGAGAGGGGAGAGCTTGCTATTTCTATGGATGGTTGGACCATCTTTGGAGACAGAGCTGTGGGCTCTGGTGCCAGTACTCCAAGAGCCTGCATCCCTTGGCAGTGTCTGAGGGGTGAAGGCTGTGTCTCCCCTTGCTGTGCAGGGAAAGAGTCCAAGGACCACGAGAAGGAAAATGTGAGGCGAATAAAGGAGATTCAGAAGAAGTGCAAAGAGAAGGAGCAAGCCCAAGAGCACAGCCAGCCCAAGCCTGTGAAAGCTCTGTGGAAATCCCAGATATATAAAAATGTGGAGTCAAAGGTGAAGGCCAAACTGCAGGTTGGTACCCACTGAGCTCTTGAACTCTCCTGGCCTGGGATGCAGTTCAGCCATGAGGCTCTGTGAGACAGTGGAGATGGGGGATTCCCAGAACCTACAAGTCTGGGGGAAACTTGGTGCTGAAGCACAGTGGGCAGATGTGACAGTGGCGCTGTGTGCTGAGCGAGAATGTTTGGCTTGGGTCTGGAGAGCGATTGCTGTAATAATCCCCATTCTGTCTGGCCATGTAGACCCCCCATGCAGGGGAAGCTGAGAAGAGGAAAATCTCATCACACCTTCTGCCTGGAGGCTCCTACTTGGCCCTTCAGTTGTTAGGGATCTAAAGGCAGTTCCTTGGGGGTGCAGAGCAGCCCTTTCAGCCATATTACCTGTCTAGAGGTGCATCCAGCTGGCTTTGCAGCTCCCCAGTGTTTGGGGCAATGCTAGTCTGGGGTTTGTGCCAAAATGTATTCTGGGTATTAGTATAATATAATAGTCTGGGGTATTCTGCTCCATGGATCATGGTCCTCAGAGGTAGATCTTCAGGCTGTGTCAAACGTTGGTCCAACTCTTACCACCCTGTGGACCCACAGTGGGCCATATATCATAGAATCATAGAATGCTTTGGATTGGAAGGGACCTTTACAGGTCATCTAGTCCAACCCCCCTGCAAGAGCAGGGACATCTTTAACTAGATCAGGTTGTTCAGAGCCCCACCCAACCTGACCTTGAATGTTTCCAGGGATGGGGCCTCCACTGCCTCTCTGGGCAACCTGTTCCTGTGCCTCACCACCCTCATTGTAAAAAATTTCTTTCTTAAATCCAGTCTAAATCTGCCCTCCCTTAGTTTAAAACCATTGCTCCTTGACCTGTCACAACAGGCCTTGCTAAAAAGTCTGTCCCTGTCTTCCCTATAGGCCCCCTTTAAGTACGGGAAGGCTGCTATAAGGTCTCCCCGCAGCCTTCTCTTCTCCAGGCTGAACAACCCCAACTCTCTCAGCCTGTCCTCGTAGGAGAGGTGCTCCAGCCCTTGGATCATTTTCATGGCCCTCCTCTGGACCCGCTCCAAGAGCTCCATGTCCTTCTTGTGCTGAGGGCTCCAGAGCTGGACACGGTACTCCAGGTGAGGTCTCACCAGAGCAGAGTAGAGTGGCAGAATATATCTCCAGCCTCTTCTCTGAGTGATTGTCCTGGCGAATAACCACTGCACAGTAGAGGCATACAGACATCTCCAGGCAATCAGGGTGGAGGCCTTGTAGCTCCAGCACAACCTGCGAGGGTGTATGTACCTCCTGTCCTCTGTACACCTGCTTGTAGGAGAAGGAATGCGGGGCCATGCCTTGTTTCCTCACTGTTTTCTCACTACTGAAACGAGCGTGTGTCTGGCTTTGTGAAGGTTTTGGTTCACTTTTGGCTTCTTTCTTTTTCTTTCTCTGGATAATTTTTTCTCGTCCAGTGGGTTCCTCATGTTTAAATGGTGCCTCTGTTGGAGGGCTTTGCAAAATGCACCAAAGCTGTTGCCTTGGTGTAAATGTACCTATTTGTGCAGAAAGTAAAGTTAACGCTCACTGGGAGAGGGAAAGAGAGCTCCATCACTATCTTTGAGTGGATCCACTGTCATCAGTCTGGATCTGGGAGACCCCTGTCATCCAGGTGACCTCTGTGTTTGGTTGGCCTCTTCCTTCATCCAGAAGTAGGCACTGCGACTCCTATGGATGGGGTTGGTTCCCACGACATGGCGAGTTGTACCCAGTCTCATCATAGTGACCTCCTGGAGGAGAGGCCCTGGGGCTCCATTCCAGCTCAGTCTCGTGTGGGAGAAGCTCCCTGAGGAAGTGGAATTGCAGGGCTGCTGCCTTGGGCAGTAAGCCGCTGGCTCTCCAGAGTAGCCTTGAACTGTTGGATCCTGCATTCCCATCGGCCTCAAGATTGTTGGCTGCCAGGAGAGGGCTTTGTCCTTCTGCGAGTCCCTGGTAGTCTTCATGGTCTCTGTCTCTGTTCTGTCTTTGCAGCCAATCAGGCTGTGTGGACAGGAGCGACACAGCAAACTGCTGCTTGTGCAGACGGTGGGTGCAAGCTGGGTGATGCCTTGAGCACTGGCACTTACACAAGCCTTCCCCTGGTGCTCCTTTCCTGAGTTGGAGCCTTCAAGTTCCTCCTGATCTCTGCATTGCTTCCTTCTGGTCTGTGGCCCTCGGGCCAACTTTTGACACTAAAATTATGTGTGTAGATAACAACTGCAAAAATTAGCAAGATGATTTCCAAGCCAGTGGTTCCAAATGCTATATCCCTTCTTCCTGGTGTGCCACCAACCTCTCTGACGTCCATGACCCTTTCACACACAGGAGCAAACCCACGTGTGCTTTAGGAACACAAGCTTATGCTCCTGTTTGACAAATCCTCTGGGTTAGAGGAAGATTGAGATCATTTCTTCTTTTGTTTTGGGGAAAAGGGGTGGTCTCTGTGCAGGCAGTTTCTGCACGGTGTGTTACTTGTGTTCTGTGGATTCTTCCAGAGAGAGGTGGCAGGAGGCCCTGGTGCTGACTCAGTTGCTTTAACTGTTGCTATGGCTCTCCTAGAGCTGGGGTGTTCCCTATGAAGGATCTCCGTCTTGTGTGGAGCTGCTGCTCAGAGTTTTAAGTTGATTCTGTTAGGCCTTGATGTCTAACGCAGAGTTTCTTTTCTCTCATCTGTCCCCAAGGTTGTTAATTGTGGCAGCTGCCTTGAAAAGGGCTCTGACAGTCTCAGTGCTCTTGCGGAGGAAGATGGGGCACGCTGCACTCTGCTAGCATGCTCCTAAGATCACAGACTTACTTGACTTCTAACCATGACTGCACTAGGTAAAGGTACTTCTCATTAACTTACTGGAGAGATTTAGGTCTCCTGGCTCCTGTTGAAAAAAGACTGATCATCTTTGGAGCATGATCAATCTAGGCAGTGCTGAGGGCATCGCATACCCTGGTCCTTACACCAAAATTACTGACGTTACTGTCCTATCCTACCTTCAGCCTTCAGGTCTGCCAAACTAAATGGGCCAGGCAACAAGGAATCTGCCTCAAGGGGACTGCAGTTCAGCTGAGAGAGCAGCCGAGAGCTTGGGTACCTGTAAAGATCTGGAGGCTGCCCTGTACAGTCCCTGTTACTCCCAAGAGCAGAGCAGTGCACTGGTTGTATTTATTGTAAGGTCACCCGCTTGCCACAGTGTCCTTCCAGTTTTCGGGGTTTGTTTGGGGACTGCCTGAGACAGCCTGTTGCAGACCGCCTGTTAGGCATCAAGCAGTGTCGCCTTGGGCCAGTGCTAACCATGGCCTTTGAAGATGACTCCCAGATGCAATTCCACCCTCCCAAAACTACCAGACTCCCTCACTCTCCACTCCTCTTTCTGTCTAGAATAGGATAACCACAGATTTGGGGTGCTGAACAGAACAGCACTTGAGAACAGCATCTAATTTGTGTCAGCTTCATGCCTACCCTTGCCATTTCATTAAAGCTTGCTGGAGCAGGGCTCTGCAGCATGCTCTGGATTTATGGAGGTGGGAGGGCTTCTTCTGGGAGTTCAAGTTCCCTAGTGTGCCAACAAGGGAGACTGGCATGTGTGTCTCAACTTTCAGCACACTTACTCCATGCTGCCATTTGCCCTTTTCACAGGACGATTTCTGCTTTTTAAGGAGTCATGATCATTGTCAGTTTGGACTGTCCATCCATTTAAATTGTCCCTAGGTCTGGTAGGTATCTCTGTTGGGTTATCTAGTGTTTCTCTCCTTTAATGCCTGCCAGATTAGTCAGTAAAGAGGGACTCTCCAGTCAATGCTATGCATGCATTTGATCCAAATGCGTGTTTCTGCAGATTTTTTCCCTTTTTTTTTTCTGTGTTTATTTACAAAGTTCAGTTGCCAGGTCTGGATTTGTTGCTGTAGGCAGTCTGTTTGGCCTTTGCTGGCTGTGTACAGATTGCCTTCCTCCAAGAACTTCTGCTAAGACATGGCAGAAAGAGCGTGGTGTCATCTGCCTGCTGGAAACTCGTGGTTGACCACCCAAACTTTGTTGGGTGGGTTTCTCTTTGCTCCAGCTTCCCTCTACTAGTGTGTGTTTTCTTGCCTTTCCCAGGAGAGCTCCCCACCTCCAAATCCAGAGGCTCTGAAATTCCTGAGGGCATATTCTCGCTGTGGCCGTGGGATCAAGATGTGCAGACCACTCTCCCCAAGGCCTGCCAGAACAAAAGCAGGGGCAGACACAGAGGCTCCAGGGGCACTGGGTGCTGAAACCAAGGTGAGTTGCACACTAACTGCATGCTCCCAGGAGTTTCTGGCACTCATCCATCCCAGGGGTTTCTGGCACTTATCCATTGCTCCTGCTTTGAACTCTTCATGTGTTCTTCTAAAGCGTTGGGTCAGATGTGCTATGTGAACAGGGAGATCTATAAATATTGTTCGTGGCTGAAGGGAAGGAACAGGGCCTTGGTCACTGGGGTGGTGAGATGGGCGTTCAAGGATTGCTAGTACTACCCTCTGGCTTCATCCTTGCTAGTAGTTAAAGAGATTGTGAAGTTCCCTTTGAAAATCCCACCTCCTCACTGTAGAAGTGCCAGTGATCTCAAATCTGCTCTTCCTAGGGCTTTGCAGGTGGTCTTGGGGATTTGGAGACTGCTCCCACCTTAATCAAAGGAACTGTGGCTTCTGGACATTAGATGAAAATTTGGGAAATGGGTGTGCTTTTTAGTAAGGAGAGTTAAACCAGTATTAACAATTAAACCTTTCGGGTAGTCTTGTCTGGGAGGTCCTAAACTGCTCTGTGACTCATGTCTTCTTTCCTTGGCTAGCATGGGGTTGTCAGTTTGTTGGTTCCCAAATGCCATGGAGCGACTTAATTTAAACAGGACATAAATCCCTAAGAAGGAAAACCAAGAAAAGAAAAATTTAAACTCAAACCCAGCAACATTCTCCCCTGTCTTGACCATCAGAGGAGCTGTGATAAGAGGGTGCTGTCTCTGGGGAAATGCCCCCAAGGACTAGCTAAGTTCCTGCTCTGCCAGGGGTTCTGTTGCATTTACTGGTCTGGTGGGGGCCCGAACGGTTTTCCCCCCAACCTTCTACCTGCTCTGATGGGCTCAAAACACAGCAGTAGAAGCTACATGGACTATGCCAAGCCTGGTTCTTCCTGTCCTTCTGGCTTTGAGGGCATGCGGTCAGCTTGGGGACCTCAACAAGATGGGGTTTAGGTTTTGTCTGGCTTTTGGTATCAGGCAAACCATGGCACCCCAGGGGTTTCTGGCACTTATTCTGGCACTGGTTTCTTCTCAAAATATTGACCATAGCTCCTGCCTGTGTCTTTGACTCCTGAGATGGGATGGACTGAGGGTATGCCCATCCTATTTTAGTACACCTGCAATTCTGTATCTTGTGTGGGTGCCTGATTTGTCCCTTGTGGGGATAAGGGCAGCTTCCTGTGTGCATGTGCCCAGACAGCCTCTGCTGCCTCCCTCTCTCTTCTTCCAGATCCAGGTGGAGGGCAAGAGCATTGACTTCATTAAGCACAACGCCTGCAATGCCAAGCGGGCCCCACTGCGGCGCTCCCAGTCCCTGCAGGCGCTGGCTGAGCTGCTGGAACAGAAACATCGGGAGCAGGAAAAGTACAACACCAGTCAAAAGGGCCACGTCCCTCAGTAGTACGTATGCCCCTGTCTGGTCCATGAGACTTTGTGTAACAAGCCCACTTCCCTTCACCACATCCCCCAGCTTCTGTGTAGAAAGACGGGGGCTGGGGACAGAGGCTCTCTTGCCATATGCAAACAGTGCGATTTACTGTGGCCTGGGGAATAAATGCAATCCCTCCTGGTTTCTTGATTTAACAAGCATCCCATGGCCAGTGTGACTGGGTTCGGAAAGAATTTTATCTCCTCCTCCCTTGCTTGCTGTCGTACAATGATGCTGACATGGGGATGTTCTGTGTGCTCTGAGAAATGTGCTCCTGCCCCTTTGTAAGCCATGCTCCACATGACATAGCTTCAGTATTAAAAAGTCTGGTTTTGGAGAAGCAGATAACTTAATCTGCCTCGCAAGCATTCATCCTGCCTTGGACCCGGTGTCTGAGGAACGTCCAACTAGTGACTTGCACTTTGGGGTTCTGAGTGGAAAACAGTTCCTGGGTGATCCTGTCCTAGGACTGACCATCGTGTCAGTCCTTTGGCTCTCTGCTGTGTCTGCTGTTCTCTGCCAGCATCCCTGGCTGTGAGCCGCTTTTTCCAACTTCATTCCGTCACTGACCCATAAATGGTTTTGAGAGGACTCAGTGACCTGGGCCAGAAGCAAGGAGCAGAAGCCCTTGCCTCCGAGGAGCTCATGTCGGCCTCAGTGTGTCTCTTCCAGCAGCCCTTCAGTGCATGTGGAACATGTTTGCTAGTCCATGCATGCAGGCTAAACCTGGGTGTATCCCTCCATGGCAAGGGTGTGTGCTGGCAGGGTGGGTCTCTCTGGTCATTAGGCAGTGACATGGAGACTAAGGGGGTTTGAAGGGCTCAATTCCTCGCCTCTGTGTCCGTCCCTGGGCAACCCCTCCTGCCAGATGTGCTGACACGTGCCTTCGTTTGCTTTGCCAGCCTGCTGGCGAGGAAGGAGCTATGGCGCAGACAGATGGAGGAGCGGCTGCGAAACCTGCCAGATCCTGACATGCCACCTGGTCATACCATGATGCCGGAGGGCCAGCGGCTGGAGATCCTTGGCAATCTGAAGCAGAGTAAGAGGAAAAGAAACGGGGATTCCAGCTCAGAAAAACAGGTGATCCTAGCCAGGATTAAGAAGAGAGTTCTGGGGCACATATTCCTGCCACTTGGAGAGTTGCCTGGAATGAGGCATGTAGCTGGGATGTGAGCTGTGTGCGTGGAAAGAGCAATCGCCTTCAGTTTGGTGGGACCTGCAGGTTACAGAACTGGCTCTCTGGAGCAGGCTTGTCCAGTGGACCTAATGTTAGGGTTACTGTTGCTCTTAAAATGATAGGAAGATTTTAGTTGGAAGGGACCTTCAGAGGTCTCTAGTCCAACCCTTGGTTCTTCAAAGCTGGAGCAGGTCACTCAGGTCCTCATCCAGCTGAGTTTTGAATAAAGAATGGGTATTCTAAGTCATTGTGCTGCAGTTCTAAGTGCTGCCATTTTCATGACTGAGGATGAGGTCATAGCATTAGGAAAAGGATGGATTTCTTCGCTCTTCCATTTACACAACTTGTGTTTTGGGTGGGTTGTTTTTTTTTTTTCTTTTTACAGGCCAGGAGCAGCTGATAAAGGACCTGGTGATGCTGCCAGTGCGTGCAGACACCCTCAGCATGCAGAAGAGGCGGGTAGAACTGGAGAGGAAGCTCTCCCACATAGAAGAGGCCATCAAAATTTTCTCAAGGCCCAAGGTCTTCATCAAGCTGGACTCCTGAGCCAGTGGGGCTGGGTGTGTCGCGCTGCTCTGTGTGAACATCCTTCATCACTGGGAAGGGACGATCATCACTTTGGGAGGGAAGGAGAGGAAGGCAAGTACAGGACCCTGGGCCCATGCAAGGTGCCAATACAGTATCCAACGTGCAGCTGGCATCTCTTGCTTACCCTCCAGTGCTGTGTCTTGTTCATGGAAAAGGGAGGGAGATGCCCTAATATACTCTCCGCTCTGTGGTCTGGAGAACAGTTGTCTCTGTGCTGCTTGACTTCTCAGCGATGAGTGCTCTGCTCTGGATCCATGGCATCACCTCTTATTTTCCCATTTTTTCCCACTTCTAGAAACTGGTAGGAGGTCTCCCGTGCTGCTGCCTGTGGTGTTCCTTGTCCCCCTCTTTCTCCTGAGCTGGGCCATGGTCATGGCTCATTCTGGGTACCTGCAGACTTGTCTGCACAAAAACCTCATGCTGTACGTCTGCCATGTGTGCCCAGTCCTGAGCACTGACCCATCCTGCTTGCGCAGCTGGTGCCTCTGCGCCCTCCGACCTGCTGGCTGGGCTCAGTGGCCTGGGGACAGCTTGGGGACAATGAAGAGGCACAGAGCTTCAGTCCTTCCTGCCCAGGGAAGAGCTGGGCTGGCTGCAGGGGGATCTGGCAGGATGTCTGGAGAAGCCTTTGCTGTCTGTGGGGCAGGACATGCTCCAGTAAAGCATTGTTTCCCTCTTCCAGTGTGTGTGGAGCTCCCGGTGGGCTCAGCAGGGCCTGAGGAGTGGTAGTGGGCAGCAGAAACCAGCAGCATTGATGTAATGCAGGGAGGGGGAGAGCCGTGGGTCCTGGTCCCGCTTTCTGCAGAAGCCCGAAGTGGCCAGGGAGGTCAGGTTTGACAGTGCTGGGGTGCTGGGATGTGGTGGTGGACTCGGAGTGGAGAATGTGCGAAGTCCTGCCAGATCTCAGTCTGCAGGCCGGCAGGACAAGGCTGGGCAGATGCCATCATGGAGGTGAGCTCGCTGCCTCCTTACCTTCAGATGCCACATAGGGACCTGTGCAGACCTTTGCAGGGATCCTGCTGTGTGAAGCATAGAAAGATTTAAGCTGGAAGGGATCGCTGGAGGGCTTGGTCCATCTCCTGCTCAGTGCAGGACCAGCTCCACAGCTTAGGGCCTTGTCCAGCTGAGTTAGGAAAATCTTCAAGGATGGACTTGCCACCACCACCTCGCTGGGGCTCTGTCCCCGAGCTGTGCCACCCTCAGGGGGAACACGTTTTCCCCTGAAGTCCCACCAAAATTTCCCTTGTTGCAGCTTGTGCCTGTTGCCCTGTCTCCTTTCACCGCATGGGGTGGTGATGCTGCACATGGTTGCCCCAGGCAGGTGCCTTGTTCCACAGGGTTACTCCATCCCAGGCAGGATTTTGTGGGGTAGGGATATTGCAGAGTGGTCCAGCTCTGCCCACAGCACTCAGCACTCTGCAGTGCCCTGGGATGTCAGGGGCCAACACTGCTGCCAAGGGCCAGGGAAGCTTTTAGCACTCCAGGGCTGGAGGAGGTGAGATGTCAACCAGAAAATCATCCTATGCTCCCCTGAGGCCACCCTCGGGGCAAACGCTGCAGCCAGGCTGAGCCAGCTGAATGAGAAGGGTGCTCAGAGCAGCTGGGGGCTGTGGGCACCAGGCCCTGTGCACCTCCCTGCCCTAAACAAGTCTGGAATAACCAGCCCTGCTGTCTACTTTGCTCTCTTGCCTGTATGGGCCATGGCTGTGTGCCATGAGCGCCACCCCACTCAGGAGCCCCAGGGCCTCAGCCCTTGCTGCTCTCCCTGCCTGCCCCCAGCAGGGCTGGAATGCAGCCCCTCCCCCCGCCCCCTTCCTTAGGGAGGTGTTGGGGAGGTGACCTGCTCTGCTGCTGGCCGAGATGCGCCTTTGTGCCTGCACCCAGCCCAGGGCACCCAGCATCTCCCCACGGGAGCCAGGCCAGGGCACACAGCACCATCTGCTCTTGCTTCCCATGGGGTTTAATCCGAGGGCCCGGGGAGAGCCCTTGTGCCGTGAAGGGTCTGGCACCATGCCAGTGCCTTTGCTCCCCCTGAGCACCCATGTCCAGCGTGGGCAAACGGGCTGGAAAAGCACCACTCTCAGGTGCACCCTACCTGCCAAACCTTGTGCCTGGGCTGCTTTGCCAGCAAACATTGCCAGTGGCTGCGGTGGGTTGAGGCAGAGGTGTTGGCGCTGGTGCCGAAGGTTGATCCTGCAGGAGGTGTAGTGAGAGGGGACGAAGGCCCATGGGGACAGCCAGCCACTACCTGGCCAGGCCTGTTCCCAGCCAGGACAGGAGGAGGAGAAGCTGTCACCACTGTGGGCCCAATGGGGCACAGCAGCACCTTCCTGCTAGGGTGCTGCTCTGTCCTTCCTGTGGGCAGGAAGGTGCTGGGCCAGGGCTGGGCCAGGCCAACAGCAAAGCAAAGGCCAAAGCCACCATCGGCCCAGCATTTCAGTGCTGGGAGAGGGGCCAAGGGTGCTAGGAGCCCCAGGTGAGCAGGAGGGGTGGGTACGGCCCCCCCTGAGCTCAGGGCTGGAGGAGGAGGATGGAGCTGCACCACCCCCGGCAGTGTTTACTGGGGCTGACTGACAGCCAGGGTGCTGCTGCCAGCCCGGGTGCCACCCAGCTCCCTGTAGATGTCACCCGGGTGTCCCCTGCATAGCGAGGGCACCACAGCAGGGACAAGGTGGGAACTGGGGGCTGCTCCCTGTAGATGTCACCCGGGTGTCCCCTGCATAGCAAGGGCACCACAGCAGGGACAAGGTGGGAACTGGGGGCCCAGGAAAGGCTCTTTGTATCAGGCCACCATGTCAGGCTCACTGCCCAAAACAGCCTGGACGTGTGCTGTGGGACAGGGATGTGCAGGGAGAGGGACATGCCCCAGCGTTCCTCCAAACCCCCACCTCCCCACAATGGGCCTTGCTGGGGTCGCCCAGCGCAGCAGCAAAACCACAATGTGCACCATGGTCAAGGGTGCTGCTCCCAGGCATTGCCTTGCACATGCAGGGCTGGGGTCCCTACCCCGCTGTCCCCACCCGCTGTCCCCCTCCTCCCAGGGGACCTGCAGAGCTGGTCCCATGCCCATGACGGCACATGGGAAGGGGTGATGGGGCTGGCGGGGGACATGCTTGCCCTGTCCCATGGCACCGGGGCTCTTTGCTGTCCTGGAGAGGGCTGTGCCCTGTGGCTATTGGGGTCTGGCCCCTGTGGTGATGCAAAGCAGGGACAAGTGGGTGGTTTCTAGAAAAGGTTTTACTGTCCCTTGCAATATATTAATTGATGATGTATATTTCGATAAAACAATTTAAAAAACCCACTTGCTTGGAAGGAGGGGGGTGAGAGGCGAGGGTGCTTGGAGGGGCAGTGCGTGGCGAGAGTGGGTGCCACAGCAGGGCTCCCGGGGATGTGGGTGGTGGGCAGGGCAGCAGGCAGCCCCGCTCCACCCCTGCCTGCTGGCCCCATCACTGCCCCGGTGCTCATGACCAGCCTGGCTGTGTGGAAACCCAGCTGGCCACCAAGGGTGGCACAGGACCCCGCAGCTATAGGGTGAGGAGGGTGCCATCCTGCTGCCCACTGCCCCGGCCGGGGCTGCCATCATGGCTGCCGAGGGACTGCAGGGAGCCCCGCGAGCTGTGTGGGGACAGGCTCCGCTGGAGGGGTCCATCCATGGGGCCCCCATTGGGGCAGCCCCCGGGGATGTAGTGGGGCGCACTGTCGCTCTCGATGACCAGGTCACCCTCCTCGTCGCTGTCAGCTGTGCTGTAGTTGCTTAGGTACTGCGAGGCTGGGCTGGGGGTCTGCTGGCTGGGGGTGCTGTCCGTCGACATGCCTGAGCTGCCTGAGGCCTTGCTGCTGCGGATGATGTTGTTGCGCTGGTTGGCCGGCTTGACGGTGATGATGAGGTTGTGGCTATTGGCCACCATCATGTCCGTCACCTGGTCCAGGGACTTGCCAGCCACATCAATGCCGTTGACCTCCAGGATCTCGTCACTCACCGCCAGCAGGCCTGTGCTCTCGGCCAAGCCGCCCTTCACCAGGCGGGAGATGAAGATGCCAGGCACCTTCTCAACGCCCTGTGGGGCCACACGCATGCTGACACCGTCACGGATGTAGAAGCCCAGAGGCTTGTCAGAGCCGTGCTTGTGGAGCCGCACGCGGCGGTGGGTCTCAGGCAGGATGTCCACGTCGATGATGGAGGAGATCTGGCGGAAGTCCTGGGGCATGCCAATGAGGAGGTGAGACTTGGCCCGGTAGTGTGTGGGGCGCAGCAGCCCCTTCTTCTTCCGCTGCAAGGAGTTTGAGGCAAAGACACTGGTGTCGGACTCTGCTGTAGGGAGCAAGGGAGGACACAGGTCAGGCACCACAGCCGCCCAGGGACGCAACTGCATGCCCTTGGCCCCAGGTGTTAGGGGAGCTGGTGGGAGAAGTGCCCTGCTCATGGGTCTCACTGGCTTTTCCTCCCTGGAGCATCACCCCAGCTTTTCCTGCAGCGTGTCTCCGCTGGGCCCATCTCCTGGGATTACCCAGTGTACGAGGCCAGGATTAGTGGGATCGAGGCGGTGATTCAGCCTTAATCACACTTTAAGCCAAACTCTGCAGCTTAACACTAGAGCTGCCAGCCCTGACGGCCCAGGAGCCACGGCTGTGCCCCAGTTTGGGTTTGGGGAGAGGGACCCCTCCCTGCACAAGGGGGAGCTGTAGCAGCAGCCAGCTCCCCAAGGGCAAGTCCAGACCCATGAGACAGCACCAGAATCCCTTGTCCCTGCTGGAGCAGGGCTGTCACTGGCATGGGATGGGGATGGCTGCAGCTGTGTCCTGCAGAGCCCTGCCATCCCCAAGGACAGAGACTCTCCACCTCCTGGAGACCCATCCCAGGGCTGCAGCAGCTCTGGGACCCTGAACATCCCAAACTGTGATTTGTGCCACTGTTTCTTATTCCACCATCTGGCACCACCACACAGGGTTTGACTCCATCCTCCTTGACCCTGCCCTGGGGCTGCTCCATGGGGCCCAGCTCCGCCACGTCCCCTCCTTGGTCGCATCCACTAGCTGCTGGGGAGCATCCCCTGGGCCCTCTCTGGTTTCTCTCCATCCCTTTCCATGGGGGAGCCCAGACCTGGATGCTGCATTGCCAGTGCACTCCCTACAGTGCTCCCCACCAGCACCTGGACCCTGCTCCAGCCACGAGGCACTGGGGATGCCCCCAAGCCCAGGGGAGGCAGGGTTTCTCCCTAGCCAAGCCAGCCTGCCAGGATCGTGGGTTATAAATATCTCCCTGCACACACAGCCTGGCATATTTTTAGCTCAGAGAAGGGTGGCGGAGGCTTTCCCACAGCTATTTCAGCGCACGGCTCTTCTCCAAGGGGTGCAGAGCGGCTGGGCCAGGCAGGTCCAGCACCCCATGAACAAGCCTGCTGGTGGCCCCGGCAACGTGCTGGGCTTTCCCCTGCCCTTCCCGTGAGCCAAGCCCATTCCTGGCAGGGCTGCCCCACAGGGACGGCTTCACCTGATGGGGTGACAGCACAGAGAGGAACCAAGCTGCAGCCTGTGCTTTTTGACCCCCTGCAGCAGGACTGGCTGCCGCAGAGCCCACTGACAGGTGCACGCCTACATACGCATCCATGTGCATGGCTCCCTGCGCCTGATGTGTGAGAGAGGCTCTGCAGCCGCATCCCTTGCTGACCTGGACTGGTTCGACAACAGCCCAGCCCCGGGCATGACCTGGATCCATTTTAAATCAGCTGTGACTCACCCAGGGCTCACCCCTGGCCTCTCCACATGCCTCCTGTAGTGCTGCCAGCCCTACGGCCCCTCTCCCACAGGCATGGCTGGGTGCTGGGGCTTGCCAGTGCTGCCTCCTCACCCTCTTTATTGCGCTGACCACAGTGCCAGGGCCACAGCTGCCCACTCTCTGCACCATGCCGGCTCGACGTGGCAACCCACAGGCTTTTCCCAGCAGCAGACGAGGTGCCTCCGGGAGCAGGAGCGATGCTCCTGTGGCAGTCCTGGCACACCCAGCCCTACACTGGCTCCCCATGCCAAAGCCTAGGTCCAGCTGTTGGTCCAGGAACAGGGGGATGATTCAGTGCTGGCAACAGCAGCCCCGGAGCACACCCTGGGCTCCGGCTCCCTCCTGCCAGCAGCTTGGATCGCTGCTGCTGGCCCTCATGCCACGTGGTCCCAGAGGAAACGTGTCCAGGGCATCCTGCACCACCCTGATGCAAGAGCCCAGGAAAACTGGCACAGCAGTCAGGACCGGCCACCGGCATCACTCCTCACCCAGGGAATTTGTACCACTAATGTGAGCTGGAAACATGGAGTTGCTCTGGGCACCGTGCTGGGGAAACTGGGGCTTTTAGATCAGGCTCTGGCTTTGCACACTGTTGCTTGATGGTGCTACTAAAAAGAAAGCCTCAGTGCTACTAAACTGAGCGGAAGGGGACAGGCTGGTCTCCCTGGCAAAGGGGAGACGTACCACAGTTGTTTGTCACTGGGAGGCTTTCACCCTCTCTGGGATGCTGCTGTCACTGGGAGGCTTTCACCCTCTCTGGGATGCTGCTATCACGGCGATTTCATGCTTCTGTGCTAGGAAGCTGCTCTCCGGGAACACGCCACTAAGGTCAGGGGGAGCCCCTGGGCTGCCAGGGAGGAGATGAGCCTCCTCCCACCACCAAAAACTCAGTGGCACCCAGCACCCCAAGAGCTCTGCCAAAATGACAGCTGCCGCCACCTTAGGGCAGGGAGCCAGATGGGGGTCCCGGTGCAGTGCTCACCGGAGTAACACGGTGTTTTCCAGGAGCCCACGCAAGCCCTGCTGGAAAACATGACTTCAAAGGGGTGAATCACAAGGATTTGCCTTTGCTCACCAGGGCACATGGGGCTGGACTGGTGTGGGTGCCTTTGCCACAGGGAAGGGCTTCCGGGGAGAGCCTGAATGGGTGCCACGGCCCCAGCAGGGCTCTGAGAGCCTCCCAGTGCTGCCACCTCCAGATCTGTCCACCATAGTGGTGGCTGGCAGGTACGTGACTGGCTGCCACCAGCACAGGCCAAATGTGGAACCAGTGGTACCACGGGATGTGGCTCATCTCCCTTGATGAGAAGGATGGATCGGGCGCCCTTCTCCAGATCCAGTCCCTTTCTCTGGCTCCTGCTTACCCTTCTTCTGGATGATGACCCTGAGGAGGGGGTTGGCAGAGGACAGGGCTTTGTGGTAGTTGTCATCGTTGTTGATGGGCAGGAGGTCGCCGTGGACGTCCGTGTAGCCCAGGAGCACATCCACCCGTGGGATCTGGTGCACCGTCTGCAGCAGGCGGTAGAAGTCCTGGAAGCTGCCTGCGCCGGAGCGCTTCATGGCGAAGCGGCGAAATTCGGCATCAAACTACGGAGGAGGAAGAGGAGGAGGAAGAGGGTGAGGCTGGGCAGGACTGGCTCCAGCCAGCAGGACCGACAGGGCACCGCACAGAGCTGCCCCGGGGCAGGCAGAGCCAGGCACTGCCTGTTCCAGAGCTCTGGCAGCACCCATTGGCCAGAGCCCATCCCAAAAGCAAAATAAAGGGAGTGGAGCCGTTTTCCTGCCCAAACACTGAAGTGATGAGGCAGAAAATTGCCCACATGGTGGAGGAAGGACCCTCTGGCCATACTGCCAGCCACAGCAGGCACCGTGGCACTGGGAGGCCCTTCCCTGCTGCCGTAGCACCTGATGAGCAAGTGTGTTAATTATGCCTCCTTCAGTCACGACGAAGGGGAAGCCAATTAAGAACAGGCTGAGGAATGCTGAAAGGGTTGCGCTGCCCAAGGGGGATTGCACTGATCCCGGGGCAAGTGGCAGCTGGTGCACCCCAGGAAGGAGGGCACCGTGTGCCCTGCTGGGCAGGCAAGGGCACAGCTGGACAAGGGTGCAGCAGGGAAGTGCACGCATATGGGTGAGCACAGGGCTGGGTGGGTGAGCACAAGGCTGGGTGAGGGCACACATCTGGGCAAGAGTGCACCAGGTGAGCACACATCTGGATGAGCACACACATCTGTGTGAGCACACAGCCATGCGAGTGCACACATCTGGGCACACAGCAGGGAGTTCATCCCTTGCTGGGGGTGCACAACTGGGTGATGGCATAGCCAGGGATGTGCGTGCCCTGGTCAGCACACACATCTGGGCAAGAGCACATGTGGGCAGGGTGTGCACCCGCGGTGACCACGCACCCAGCACACCCACGCCGGTAGGGCCGTGCCGCACACCAGGGCTGCCAGCACTGCGCACCGGCGAGGACGCACAGATGTGCAGCACCGGCGAGTGCTCCCCGCCGACGCTCCCATGGCCGGTGCCGGCCGCGCCGAGCGGGCCCGCAGCCCGGCAGAGCCCAAGGTAGCCGGGACGCCGAGGCCGCCGTGCCGGGCTCGGGGAGGCCCCGGGTAGCGCCGCCGCAGCGCAGGGGAGCGGAGCGGAGCGCCCGCACGGCCTGGCTCCCGCGCAGCTCCCCGGTGCGCGGTGCCGCCCCACGTGTGCTGCCCGGCGCGGCGGCGGCGCGCCCGGCCGTAGCCCGGCGGAACCGGCACCGGCGGGCGCTTACCTTGCTCTTGACCTCGATGACAGGCTCGGCGGAGCGCGCCGGCGTGCGGTGGTGCTTGGCCATGCTGCGGGCCGGGCCGCACCGGGCCACGCCACCGCCACCGCCGCTCCCGCGGCCACGGGGGATTTTCACCGGCCATGACGTCACCGGCGAGCAGGCCGGGCGCCGCCGCGCCATTGGCCCAGGCGGGGCGGGGGGCGTGGCCGGAGGGTTGCTGACAACGTCGCTGTGGCAACGGGGGCGGGGCCGGGCGGGCATCAGGCACCGCCCCCTCCACCCCGGCGCCGCCGCTCCCTCTGCCGGGGCCGGGGTCGGCTCCGCTCCGCCTGCGGCCGGCTGCTGCCGCCCCGCCCCGCCCCGCCCCGCCCCGCCCCGCCCCGCCCGGGCACGGCTTCTCTCCCCCGGCGGGACGCCGCTGCGCTGACCGCCTGCCCCCGCCGCCGGCCGCGCCGTCTGCGGGCGGGCTGAAGGGGATGGCACCGGGCGCAGCCTGACCCGGGAGCACCGCCCCGCACCGCGCCGGCAATCCCGGCCATCGCATCGCTATCAGGAACCTCATTAGTGGCACAATTCAAATCAAGGGGGGGGGCGCCTGCCCCTCTTCGGGGACACTGGGCTCTGACACGTGGCTGGCATCCCCACTTCATCCCCACGAGTGTCACTGGTGGGAGCCCTGGGTCCCCCCGGGGATATTTCAGCGTGTCTCCACCCCATGCCGGCAGAAGCTCCCGCCTCTCCCGCTGACCTGGGACTGCCTGCTCCCCGCTGCCACGGGTTTGGTGGCCTCTGGGCTGGCCGGCCGACGGCGCATCCCTGGCAGCAGGGGACGATTTTCAGCCTGGCCGTGTGACACGCTGCCGTGCCGCTTGTTTCCAGCTTCCTGGTTATACGTTCCCCCTGTTTTTTTTCCCCGTCCGGCACGAAAGTTTGTTATTGCTCCGGAGCAGCGTGGGCCAGGGAAGGTTATTCAGTCCTGCGATGAATTGCTTTACCAAGTGGTGGAACACCCGAATGAAAGGAGGGGAGCTGCTCGAGTTTGCTGGGTGTACGGTAAAGTGCTCACGTCGCTGTGCCTGTCCCACGCCAGGCTGCCAGGATGTACTGCCAGAGCACATCTCCTTGGGTGCTGCTGGGTTGTGTCTGCAGGTGATGCCCTCAGAATGCATCTCCAGCAGAACTGGCTCTGTTCAGGCACAGAAATGCTCAGAGACACACAGGCAGCCCCTTCCCCACAGAACCCGCCACAGTGCAGCTCTGCCTGCATGATGCTGGAGCACACTGCAAGCTCCCTGCCTGCTCGCGGGCTGCCTGCACCAGGGTCACCAACCCCAGTGCCTAAACAAGACTGAAATCTTGTTTATGGGCTGGAAGGAAGCTGCCACACCGGCCAAAGGGGCTGTGACAACGGTGCCATGAAACGTGGTTCCTACTGAATAAACACATCGAACCAAATCCTGAGAATCAGCCCAGCTTGTCTGGATCATGCCATCCTCTGATCCTTGCCCTATCCTGGCCCACAGAGTAACCTTTGGACGGCACAAAATTGCATCAGACCCCAGCATCACCACAGCACTGGGCCCACGTAAGCCAGACTGCGGCTCCTGGCAGGCTCTTCCCCTGCGTCACTGCACCTAGGCGAGCAAAGGGAGTGCGCCAGGCTGCGAGTTTGTGAGTTTGCGGGACACCTTGTACACCACGTACCAGCAAGTACGTGGTACACCAGGTACCAGCAAGTTCTCCCCTGGCTGCTCCTGCTGCACCGAAAGATTGCTACGCGGTAAAAACAAGCCTGACCACAAACAGAGCTGTAAACTCATCAGCAATTTCCCCCCTCTCAGTTTTTTTTTAAACAGAGTAATTGTGTTGAGGTCAGAGAGATAATCCTGATTTACACCAGGGTTAATGTTTATGCAGGCACCAGTGACAAAAGAAGCTTGCAGCCCTTCATCTCCAATTTTGGTAAATCGGAGTTAATTGTTCAGCAGGACGGTGGGGGTAACATGCTGGTCACACCTTCTGTTTTGCACCATGTCCCCGAATCTGCGGCTACAGAGTGAGACCTAAGCTAAGCAGACAGTATCAGGGCAGGCATTTGTTTTGCCTTAGTATCAGGAGCTCTGAATCAGCCTCTGGGACTGGAGCACGTGCTACCAACTGTCCGGACGTGTCCACTGCCTTCAGATCCAACAGTTCTTGGCTGCTTCAGGTGAGGACAGTGAGGGCCTGGCTCTCTGGGGGTCTCAGCACCCCCTGACTTGGAGGGGGGCTGCTGAGGTTTAGCATCAAAGCAACATTCAGGTTGGTGGGCGTCTTGGGAGGTTGCTCCTCCACCCCCTGCTCAAAACCAGGTCAGCACTGGGTTCAGATAAGGTTGTCCAGCACGTTCCCGTGAGTGGGAGGTTTTCCCAGTTTTCCCAGCAATGGCTGGGACACGAGATGGGCAGAGGGTGGCTCAGGTGAGCTCTGCCCCCCTTGTCCGTGGCAGGGGGGAGAAACACAGGAGTTAAAGCTCGAGGCGGGACTGGCGCTGCGACTACAGCTGCTCACCTGGTCCATAGGCCAGCAACGGCACAGGGACTCCCAGCAAAACACACAGGTAGAGCCTGAGAACCCGGCTTGATACCAATACCTCCACAGCTTTACCCTGTCCCTGCCACCCATGGGAGCCCTCTGGGCACTCTGAGCAAACGCTGCAACCGAGAGCAGCAAAGTCACCTTGACCTTAACCAGGGACATTGGCAAGGGAGGCCTTGGACACTGCATTAGTCTTTCCCTCTTCTACCACCGTTAGGTGCTGGTTGACACAGATCACGGTCACTGCCAGCAGAGCAAGAGCGGCAGATAGCTCTGATGTCTCCTTGGCTTGGTGGAGACACGGAGCTGAAGTTGGGGAGGTAAAGCCCACCTGAACACTGAGCCTGTCCAGGGACAGCTGAGGGCAGAGCAGGCGGGGAGCGCAGCCTCAGCTCTGAAGTGACTCCTGCTGCCGCAGTGCTCGTTGTGGGGAGGGATGCAACACAGGAATGGACTCTGCCAGCGTTCTCCATCCTCACCAAGGATGTAAACTGGCAGCTGCGGAGGGTTCATCAGACCAGATGTAGGCTCAGTTCATTTCTTTGTGATTTTATTTTGTCGGCTCCCAAGGTAGCACTGCCCCGTGACACAGCTCTTCCCCAGGAAGCTGTGAGGTGATGCATCCCCGTGGCGGAGTGTCTTTTCTGGTTGCAAAATCTGGCTGCAAACTCATCCATACCTTTGGGCAACAGGTCTGACTGCCAAGGAATACTGAGCAGCTAATGAAACATGCAGAGTAAGTATGTGGTGCTGACAGATAAAACTGACTTCTCACATTCCTATGATACTGTTTTAAAGTACGCTAAAACCCCCTCCTGATGCATCAGGATCATTACCACTCATTTTCCCAGTGCTGGATCACATCTCAAAGGAAGATGGGTATGAGGAAGAGGACTCAGAAGCTGCTGTTCTACTTTTTTTTTTTTCTTTTTTGGTTATCACCTTTCGCCAACACCCCTGCACACTCCTTTTGGCCCCACACGTTGTGTCCTGTCCCCATGAAGTCAGCAACAAACCTGTTGAGGTAGCTACGCACATCTGGTAAAATAATCATAGGAAAAAAATGCGATGTTTCACCTGGATCAGGCTGTGGATCCAGCATGTGCAGGGCCCCACGGAGAGCTGTGCTGCTTCTGTGAGCAAAGGGGAAAGGGAAGAGTGAAGCCAGCGACCCCTAAAACCGGCATTGCTGCCGACACTGATGTGTGGTGGAGCTTTGGCCTGAGCAGGTGACCAAGAGAACCCAGCGAACAGCCCCGCCGCGGTGCGGCAGCGAGGCCGAAGCAGGCAGGAACGGGCAGGCGGGACGTGGGATGGGTGTCTGAAGGACCGACGCGGCAGAGCACCCATTACGCGTCCCCGCTCTCTGCTCGGTGCCGAAGGGGTGGCTGGGCCGGGCCCGGTGAGGCTGCGGCGCTGCGGCCTGGCAGGCGGGGCGGCCTCGGCTCCCTCAGACCCAGCGCGTCCCGGAGGGGTCGGGCGGCCATGGCGGCCTGGTGAGGCCGCCCCGCTGCCTGCGGGACCCGCGAGCTAAGCACGCCGGACCGCCACCGGGCGGGAGGGAAGAGAGAGAGGGAGGAAGGGAGGGCAGGGGCCTGGCGCCGGCGCGCACAGCGAGACCGGGCCCCGCCGCCCCCGCAATGGCCGCCAGCCCCTCCCGCCCCGGCGGGGGGGTGGGGGGGGGAATCACCGTCACCATGGTGGCGTTGCGCCGGGCGCTGGAGCCCCCCCTCACCCGGCACCGCCCAATCAGCCCCTCCGCCTCCCGCCACCGCCTTCTCGCGGCGCCGCACGCGGGGCTCCGTCCCATTGGCCTACGTAGCAGCCCCCTCCCGCGCTCCCGCCGCGACCAATCAGCTGCAGCCACCGCGGCCCTGCAGCAGGGCGGGGCGCGGCGCGGCGGGCGCCTATAAAAGGTCGGGCAGCGGTAGGTAGGGGGGTGTTGTTGCTGGTACTGGTCCTCCGGTGGATATGGAGGAGCCGCTGGCGCTGCTCGTTCGGAGCCCTACGCAGCGGCACCCCGACCTGCGTCTCCGCGCCGCGCCTGCCTGGACCGTGCGCCGGCTCAAGGCCGAGCTGCGCCGCCTCGTACCCGAGGCACCGGTGAGTGTGCGCTCCCCTCCTCCCCCTTGCCCCTCAATGTCCTCCGCCCGCTGCGCGAGCCCCTTCCGGCCGCCGTCGCGGCCGTTGGGGCGGGGAAGAGAAGGAGGAACGACGCATCCCCGCGGGGCAGCGTCGGGAGCTGCCGCGGGGCCTCGGCGGAGCTCCGGGGGCCGCCGGCGGTTCGCTTGGCCGAGGCCTGCCGGCACCTGCCCCCCTGTCCCGCACCTGATTGCATCAGCTGCCCGGTGCTGGCTGGTCGGTACGGGCGCGGGGCCTGCTTGGGCCGTCCTGGGGGCTATTTTGGGACTCGGTTTCTGATTCGGCCGCTGTTAAATATTAACTTCCCGGGACTGTGTGTCCTGCGGGGTGTTTGGAAATGCCAGCCGCTGTCGGGGAGTCGGCTCGCACCAGCTGCGGGTGAGGTCAGTGAGTCTGGCAGCTGAGCCCAGAGGTTGGTTGTGTGGAAGGTTGTGCATGGGATGTGCAGGTGGGCAGCGCCTGGGACATCACACCTACCGCGGGGGTAGCGAGTGGGCTGAGGCACCTGGGTTTTTTTTGAAAGCTCTTTCCAAGTTGAACGAGAGGTAGCCCAGTCTGTGCATAGCAAGGTAACTGGGTTTGTAGAGATGTCTGATGGTGAAAATGCAGAAGTTTGACTTCCTTTCAAGCCATGGGTCTTGTGAGCTCACATCATGAAAGCTAGCTCAGTAGGTGTTGCATTGCTGTGCTCTGTGGCACCTGACAGACAGTGTTTCAGCAGGAGGATATGCTTTTTGCCTTGCTTTCCCTGGGAGTGAAGAGAAACAAGATCAGTATGCTTCCACTGGCTGCTGTATTGCAGTAGGAAGGCTCTAGGTGAACAGCTGCAGGGATTCATCTGATGGGGTACAACAGATTTATTTGACACCACCTCCAGTGCTGAGCAGATTAGATGGTACTCCAAACCTTTGTTTCTAAGAAACACAAATGTTTTTGTCCAGCCAAAAGAGACAGTATGTAACAAAGTTCTTTGCCAAAGGAGTGCTTTATATCCTCCTGGTGATTTAGACTTCAGTGTTAGTAATCTTGCACTTAAGTATTCAGTTGTTCTCATGTCATTAGCTGAATTTAGATATGCACAATTCCCTATGCACCTTAATGTGTGGGGTGCTTTCAGCTGCATGCCTCTGTCTGGCTGCAAGTTGTGTCAGTTAATGCTTGCATGTTCTTGGCAGAGCAAGTCATCCTATTCTTTGTTTTCTTTCTTCAAAGCCTGAAGAGGACCAAAAGCTGATTTATTCTGGGAAGCTGCTGCTTGATCATCATTATCTGAGCGAGTTGTTGCCAAAGGTATAAAAAAAATCTTTTATGCTGTGCTGAAATATATCAAGAAAAGTTATATCTTTAACATGTCTTCCATTACATTTTAGCACAGGGAGTTGCATGCTCTTCATTTGGTATACAATTTCAAGACTCCTGCAAATGTGCAAGAAACCAATGCAGAGGTACTCATCCTAAGTTAACATACTATTCAATCTTGGGGTTGTGACTAAAAATGGGAAGTATTGAATGGCTATTTTAAAGTTCAGTGATACTGCAGCTTTTTCCTACTAGTGCAATGGCAATATTACTTTGATTATTTGGTTAGGAATTTGGATTAAGATGAGTAAAGTGACTCTGGTTCATCAGTAAAGATTCTTATGGCATCTGTTAAGAAATATCAAAACTACAATCTAGTTGTAACACACTGCTTAGAGGAGAAATGCTTTCTGGTAAATTCAGTTTTATTAAATAGAATATGACCTGTCATGTCCCAGGCTCTTTTGGACAGAGGCTGTGCTTGTGGACAGATACAGTAGTTACGGAGTAGAAGCTGTTCCCATCTGTAATTGGGGTGTGAGGAAGGAAGAAGGCTGTTAGCTGAAGATGTTTTAACTGTTCTCATTAGTGACTCAGCCTGTATAGAGGAAGCCAAAGATGAGCCTTAGTGCTTGAACTGAGTCCTTGCTGGTCTTCAGTGTAAATGGCTAAAACCAATTTTTACTCTCAAGTGGATGTGCTAATGTGTCAATAGGTGTGTTTATATCATCCTTTATAGACAATTTGAGCTTATCCTAGCTGTGAGCCAGCTTTGGTCTGGATATTATACAGATGTATCACCACAAAACTACTCTTGAATTCTGTGTACAGGAGTTTGCATTTGCATACATAAACTTATTGTAGCTAAAAAGTCAAACTGTCTTGAGTTCAGTTCCCTCTGTTTCTCCCAGTTGCATTTTTATTAATTTTTATGCATACAGACAGGTCCCATCTGGTTATAAATACAGGTGTAGATCTAGTGAAAGTGAAGACTAACATCAAGTCAGTTTTACATGCCAGTCACTTTTAAAGGAGCTTTAAAATACTGATGGAGGTGCTTGTGGCATGGTGCCCAAGAGCAGTGTCAGTACTGTGGCAGTGCCTAGAGGTACCATGTGGGACAAGTGTGTGAACTGTGTAGCAGTTATAAAAGCATATTCAGCATGGTGTAACCTTTTTGTGTAAGGCTTGTGTAGTGTCCTGGATAACCTTACTAACTGCATTGCTGTCCCTAGGTTAAAGCTGATCAGCCAAAGCTCTTGTTGGAAGCTAGTCAAGCACCATCTGTATCTTCCTCAACTGGTGAAAGACTGAGATGCTCTTCTGGTGGCCAGTCTTCAGCAGAAGCCAGTAACAGGTAAATACAATTTTTACATACATCACTAAGACTTTTAAAATGTTGGCTTTGTGTTGGATGTCAGCCCCTTATGTTACAGATGCTGTCTTAAGTCCGTAGAATGAGGGCCAAAGATGATGAGGATATATATAAAAGCTTTAGTGGGCATGAAAGAAGCTGAAGGAAAATGCACTGCTCTGTTAGTTGAAAATCTTCCCTTTATTCATGTGGGTAAAGAGATGTCTTTAGTACTGTAGAAGGGAGAATTAATTTTGCATTTGGATGTACAAAATGGCAGAAGTTGTCTTGTAATAAATGACTCTTACAGTTTGCCCAGTATTTGCTAATGAACGTGTTCAAATTTTGACCAAGGCTTGAAACAACTCTGCATCCCTTCCAAAGTGTGGCTCCTGGCTTCTCTGCCTATACAACCTACAGCATGCTTCAGATGTCCTGGTTTCGGCAGATTTATGTAAGACAATACTACATGCAATAGTAAGTTTTCTGTTCAAAGCTACCAGTAGAAAGTAGAAACTGTAATACAAAGAAATAGAAAGCTTCTGGCAGTTCTTCTGATGTAGTGTGATTGGAAGACCCTTTTTTGTTGTAACTTATGCTGAATGGTGTGGGAATGTACCTCTTAACTGTCATGTGGTGCTTGGTTTACTGCTTAGGCCAGTGCTTTTAAATTTTCCAAATTGTGGATCTCTGACTCTTTTGGGAGGGCAGGTGTCTGTAGAGTAAATGTAATCCTGCTGATGAGCCTCAGCTCACTTTTTGACTGCTTAAAGTAGCACACAAAGCACTGACAAAGGTAAAGCTGAGACTTGCAGCAGCCTTCTAGACTACCTTTAGATTGCTCTAAAGATTTTTTGCAAAGTATTGAAATTATTGTTCATAAAGTAGAAGGTGCCTCATTTGACTTGCTGAAGTCACTATGCAGCTGTTGTCATGGGTAGAACTAAAACTTGTGTTTAACCCTTCTGTAGCCTCTAAACTTGATGCTTTCCACTTGCATGTGATCTGACTCTATACTTAAAGGTGGACAAATTTTTAGTGCCTGTGTTAAATGCGAAAGGATTTGACTAAGCCTTACTCTGTATTGTGTTCTCTGATTTCAGCTTGGCTTCTACTGCTGCATCTGCTGACCCATCCCGTACACGACATTCTCAGGAGATACCAGTGGCACCAGTGACACCCCCGGCTCCTCTCCCAGACCCATTTCCTGCACAAAATCATCCTGGAAACCAGAATGCTGCTGCCCAGGTTAATGCAGCAGCCAACCAGAACTTGCGGATGAATGCCCAAGGGGGTCCCCTCATGGAGGAAGAGGAGGAGGGTGGCAATCGAGATTGGTTGGATTGGCTCTACTCAGCAACACTGTTCTATGTTTTTGTCAACATTATCTATTTCTACTCCAGTGTCAGCAGGTTCCTTCTGGTTATGGGTGGCACTGTGCTGATGTATCTGTAAGTGTATGGTATTAATATTTACTACTGTATTCAGAGATGTTTCACTGAAGTACTCAGCTCTGTACTGTGGTCAGCTTTCTGGCATTTGAGCTTCATATGACTCTTGTACCTGGAAATGGTGGACCAGTCCTCTATCCTGCTATAACTCGGTATTTAGTAAAAATATAAGTATAGTCTATGCCTGGATTAAATGAAGAATGGGTGATAGTGGTTTCTGTACTAACACTTCTGGTGTGGCTGGCTTTCTTTTTTGAAAACTAGTTGAAACCTAATAGGTAGCTTTCAGTGTAAAGCCCCAGCAGCTCAGCAGTGTAGAGTGGATGTGTAGGTTCAATGTAGTAAATGACAGGCCCTTGTAGGGAAAACAAGTGTTTGAACCCTCTGTTTTGGGAAGAGGGTATCACACCTATCTAAGTCATGTACCCATGTGGGTTTCTGCTGTGTGTTGTCTCTCTGACAAAGTTTAGCAGACAAAGCTAAACTGAATGCAGTGTCCCGAGTTGCCTTTGAGTCTCTTTAGTGGGGCCGGGGGGGGGGAACTTGGGATAAATCTCTTAGAAGCACAATAAAGACAATGGGCCCTCAGTGGACATGCTTGGGATGTCTTGGCTGAGAAAGATAATCTGTCCCCTCAGATTCTTTGATCACCAGTGAAACAAGTGATGTAGGCCTCTGCATTCCTGTTGGTGGGTCTAGGAGTTGAAACGAGCAGCTCAAATGATCAGCTCTTCTAACCTCTATGCAGACTTGGAGAGTGAAGGCTAATTGCTTCATTAAAAGTCCTTAAATTTTACTATTGATAATTCTCAAGTGTAACTTTGAACAGCTTATTGTGGGTTACAAGGTGCAGGTGCTGTAGAGATACAGACCTAAGAAGGTCTATATGGCCTGTTATGTTTTGGTAAGATAGTGCTGTTTTGCATGTTCTTTGTGCCCCTTTTTTTTTAGGGTAAGTACAGAGTTACCCAGGGGTGTACATAACATGGTAAACAAGCAGGCTCTTTGTACCTCCAGCAGAATGTTCCAGCAGGCTCAGCCCTGATCAAGTAGATGGAAACCTGGATGTAGTGCTGCTTATTTTGAATGTGAGCAGATGCTCAGGCTTCCCCTCCTACCTCATGGTTTGCTGCTAACAGGAGGCTTTGAAAGTACTTAATGGGTCAGGGCAGAAAGAGACCTTAATGTGCTGAAGTTGCTGTCTGCAGCACTGAGCAGTCAGGTGTTACTTGAACTGTGTTGGTGTAACAGGAAGGAGTAATGTTTCAATTACCACTATGAATAAAAAAATCTATTGACTTTGCCAGGCACCATGTTGGATGGCTTCCATTTAGACAAAGACCATTTCAGCCCTTCCCAGGCAATGTTCTTCCTCAAGCTGCTATAAACCAGGATCAGAACAATAACGTACAGGTATTGTCTTGGTATTTTTTAAACCATGAGCATGAAACCCTGTGAAGTCTTACTTTCAGTTTACTAATTACATGTAGTAGTGAGAACTTTTCTCTAAACTTTTGTCAGAAACTATCTTCCATGGTGGAATAATTGCCAGCTTAAGTCTTCCTTTGGTGCAGCCAATTCCTCTGTTCTACAAAATATTTCAAGCTGACTTATCTTTTAGTTGCTTCTGTCCTTTAGGATGTTGCAATGGAGAGAGCAGCCTGTCACAGGCTGAACAGTATCTTAACTGAAGACAGGATTTAGACTATACCTCAGTGATAGGATTTGAGTATATAAGCCATCTTAGTGTTGCATTTCAAGCTGACACTTCTGGTTGATGTCAGTGAAAATTAATTAGTTGTAAATGTGTATAGTTCACCTGATCTGGTGCTTCATGTCTGTCCTAGACAGTGTTCTAGTGTCCTAGACACACAGCATGATTTAACCATAATGCTAGTGTGCGGCTTGGTTTTTTTGACTTTGTGGTTATCTGGGGATACTTGCAAGCTTTTTATATTCTGACAGTGACATCTGGGTAACAAACATGCTGTTTGACACCCGATTCTTCTCACTTCTGCAATGATCTCATTTATCAAATATCCTTTATTTTGGCAGGGAGGAAATGCAGGCAGAGCAGATGAATCTGAGGCATCTCCTGATGAGGAACAAGTTTTACAAGAACTGCAGCAGGCCAGTCCTTCACTTATGAGCACAGCATGGGTTTTTTTCAAGACTTTCTTTGCATCCCTCCTTCCAGAAGGGCCTGGAGTGACCCGCAACTGACTTGTCACCAGTCTCCTTGTCTGAAACTGCAATGGGATTTAGTCTACCTGAAGGAATTGGATACCAACTCCAAACCAGGAGTGAAAGTGGATTGCATTGCTTGGTCAGTGAAAGCCAGAGAAAACAAAGCTGCAAGAAGCCTTAAGTCATTACAGCCTAGAGACTAAGATGCTTGCCCTCATTCCAAAGAACTCTTCCGTAGCATTTATTAGGTACCTATGTAGAGGCTTGGCATTGTAAACTTGTGCACTAAATGCACAGGCTCTAAGCAGGTGTGCAAAAATGTTAGAGAAGCAAATTGCTGCTTCTGTGCAATGTGATTCCTGTTGGAATGTTTCAAATGCTATTTAAATTACACTGAGTGTAGGATCTCAAATTGCTAGATATGCATTAGCAAGCTTTTAGGAAAGATCCATTGTTAAATTGCTTCAACAGTATAAATTTTCTGTGTAAATATTCTCCTATGAAGGATGTATGGTGCAATTTCCTTGTTGGACAAAGCGGAGGACTGTAAGACAATGACCTCTTGATAAGCAATTATCTCCGTGAAATTGCAGGCTAAATTTCATATTGCCAAATTCAGATACTTTAAACTCAAGGCTTAATTTCCCCCCTGCCAAATCATGGGAGAAGAGTGTGTTCAGCTCTATCTAGCAAGAATTTATGCAAGATGTAAGCTTCTTCACTGCTTTTGGATTGCAAAGTTAAAGCAGTCTAATGCCTGTATTCAACTTTGCTCTGGAGTGAGAATGCATCAACTCTCTTGTATTAATTCATTGTGTCCCCTTTAATTTCTGATATGGTTAAGGGCTTTGGTTCTAATAAAATTTGCAGGCATTTATATCCATACTTGTATACACTGTACAGCAATTGGAAGACTACATGTGCAAACCACAGGATGGGCTGTCAACTTGTTTTTATTGAAAAATCATGATGAATGAGTTGAGATATGAGGAGAAAAGATGCTTGCAGAGCCTTAGACTCAGCTCCTTGCCTAACTGTATTCTTCAGCAATCTTTAGCATTTAAAGTGCCTTGCAGAGCTTGTAGCTTGTGTTTGCTCACTGAAAGCTGCTGGCACAAAGGCTGTGGGCATCTTGAAGCAGGTAGTTCTGCAGGTATTTGGGAAGTTTGGTGTTTGACCCCTTGAGCCCAGTGTGTGACTCCTAGTGGCTTTGCAATGCATTATCTTGGCTCAGGGATCTAACTTGGCTTGAGATGCACTGTGTCTAGGGAGAACTACCACTCATGAAACTTGTAATGCTTTTCCTCAGTGCTACCTGCAGTTGGCAGAACTGTTTGTTTAGGAGTGTCTTGTCAGGGCTAACATGCATGAGTTGGTACAAGCAGTTGTAACAGCCTAACTAGTAATGCTTGATCTTGGCACTTCACATCAGACTGATGTTAGATGTGGTTTGTTGGTGTTATCTGTGGTAGCAAGTTTAATCTTGCTGATGTGTGGTTTTTTGGCTTTGAACGATTATTTCTTTTCCAAGCATCTTTCCAAGTAGCTTTTCTGCTGCATCTTCAATCTGCTGGAGACTTGGGGAGGGTGGGTAGGACAAGGTGGTAAAATTTAGCAATAAAGTCTTTAAGTATTTAAAGTGAAGTAATTTGAGACTCCTCCCAAGTGAGTCTTGTTACTTCAGGTATATTCTGCATAAGCCTTTGAGGATGTTCTTGGAGGTAGTGTCCCCTCTTTCTTGTCCCACTAGTAGTAAGTCTACCTGTGCTCAGCACTGCATTTTGTGGATGATGGATTTTTTTCTTCAGGGTGTATCTAATCATGATGGATTTTTTTCCTCTGGGTGTATCTAGTCATCACTTGGGTGTCTCAGCAATGTGTCTAAAACAACTGAGATGTGCCTGCCTGGGCCCAGTCTTGGGAGGAGAAGGTATTTCTTGACAGCCAGAAATAACCTCTTTTGGTACTTCTTTAGGCAACAAGCACTGAGTGCTGGATTACTTATGAAACATCTAATCTGAGAAGTTACCAGAGATGGCAAAACATCTGTTGTTGTCTTGGTTTTTGCTACTCCCACAAGCAGGTAGATTGGTTTAAAATTAGCTGGAAAACTAATTAAGCATAGCTAATGTCACTGGAGGGATGTAGTGAGGCTCCTGGGCCTTAGAGAATGTTTCCTTAATAGCTTAGTGAAATGTGTGTACCTCTCTTTGCCATTGGGGTGGAGGGAAGCTGTGACTACAGCAGAGGACACTAGGCAAGTAATGTGAAAGTAAATACTGCTTAATTCTGCAGAGATGGCTGCCAAGTGCTGCATCTGGGCAGAGCACTGGGAAGCAAGAGAGCAGTGCTTGGCTGAGGGATCTGAGCACCAGTGACTCTGGCTGAGCCAGTCTGGTGTTATGTGGAGTTGGGAGTGTGGTGTGAGCCCTAACTCCTGTTACTAATACCTAACCAGTGAAGGCCTCAGCTGCTGTAGTAGCACCAGTGCTGCTCTGGGTGTGATGGCCAGGTGAGATAGCCTAGCAGCAAGTGGGGAGGATTGAAGTGTGGGAGCAGTGGAAGGAACTGAGGCAGTTTAATCTGGAGGAAGGGCAATGTAAACAGTGAGATATGTAAATAGTGATGGCAAGGATGGGGATTGTAGCCTGTGTGCCAGCTGTGGGTGAGACAGCATGGGCCTTAAATTAGTTGAGGGAATTCAGGTTAAACATTAGGAAAAAATGAGCCTTGAAACTTCCAGAGGAAGGCTGCTGAAAGAGCACAGGAATCTCAGACAGGTGGGATTCCTGTGCTTTTTCATAGGAATTTCATAGGCTTGCTCTTTCTGTCCTCATCTACCCTGGGACACAAGTGACAAATACCCTCTGTATCAAATTCCTGTGCTGGGACTGAAGTGCTGAAGTTGCAGAGAACAGAAAGGGCCTTGAGGCTATGGGTTTAGGAAGCTGTGTTTGTCTTGGCTCATGCTTCAAGCTGTGTGATTCTGCTGCTAGCTTAAATCTTCCTCATGCTTGCAAGCACAGCTGCATGTAAATGCACTAGTGCAGCACAGCTGCACCTAACATACCTGTTCAGCCATGGGTGTACAGCACTGTGCAGGGCTTCCCTGAAAGCAGGTGGGTTGTGCAGGGGGTGATGGTCCACTGGGTGGCAAAGTGAGCAGCAGAGTAAAACCAGCTTCTCTGCTGCTTTGTCTCCTGATAGCTGGGGGAAGCTGCTAGGGGCTGAGAGCAGGTCTCTGTCCTTGTTGGAAAACAAGTTGAGGGAGAAATGTACTGGCTGTCTTATCTCAGGCATTTCTCTTCTCATGGCAGAAACTTCTAACAGGCTGCTTATTTGAGGAGTCATTGAAGTCATGTTTGTCACATGTTTTGTTGCTCCTGTCCTCAACTCGTGGCACATGAATCTCAAGAGAATGAGGTTGCTGCTGAGCTGCTGCTGGGGGGGGCAGGGTGCTGACTTCCCCTTTTCTCCAAAGAGCTGTTTCACTTGTGCACATACATGCTTGTCCCTGTTCTCAGCAGCCAGGGACATCCCAATGGCTGTGCACTTGCCCAGCAAAGTGTTATAATGTCCCTCTGGTCTTTGCAATCCATTTCTAGCTGTTTGAGGCTGGTGGGATTTGCAGAACTGTGCATCCAAAGGGTCTCTCCTTGAAGGTGTCAGGCCAGCTGGAGGCCATCCCAGGGCTATTCCCCCATTGTGTTACCAAACATGCCAACTGCACCATCGTTACCTCATCCCAGCCCCTCTGCTTCATAAGAACAGCTCTTGAAATGTCTGCTAGTATTTAATGATGTCTGAATATCAAATGGAATGATATCAGGGAGGTAAAACCAGGCCTGCTGTACAGCCAGGGTCACAAACCTGTGGAGAAGGGCTTAAGGCTCAGCTGCCTGCTGAGGAGGGCTGGGCAAATGCTGTTTCTAGGCTCATTGTCCTGTGCTGCAGAGGAACCACCTAGAATTTCTTAAATTAGCACTGAAAGTTGTATTTGCTGCTCTTGCAGTCTGGATTTGGCAGTGCAGAATCAGTGCTGCAGAAACACAGCTGGTTGTTCTTCCAGGCTTCAACCCAGCTGCATGTGGCAGCCTCAGCTATGAAAAGCCTGGACTGACCTAGGGCCACCTGTGTGTGCCAGCTTACTTTTTGGGGGGTTTTGAAGGTTGTTATGGGTGACACTGGTAGGGAAGAAAAGAAATCAGGTTGGTTTCAGGAAAATTTTGTGGAAAACCATGTGAAACTTCATTGTTCAAAAAAAAAAAACCCTCATGGGTGGTTTACCCTCCCAAGTGATATAGTCTGTTAAAATCTCACAATTCACAAACTGGAGTTCATGAATTTATTTTCCTAACATCCAAGCCTGTCACGGTCATAATTATAACTGTAAGAAATAACCTCTCTTCAAAACTGAATCTCTTTTCAACCCAAGATTCCTGCTGCTGGGGTTTGACAGCACAACCCTGGACAATGGAAGACACATGGTTGCAGTCTCCAAGGGCTGGTGCTGGATTTGTTGGATTGACTGGGACCTTGTGCTGCTGAGCCCTGGACCTGTGTGAGATGAGAGCAGCTGGGTTTGGGCTTGCCCTCCTGCTATCCCAGGGCTGACCTGCTGTATGAGACCTGGAGGTGGTGCTGGAGCCTATCCTGCTGAGGGAGCAGAGTGTGGCCAGGCTACCTGGCAGGCTATCTCAGGAAGCAGCTGCAGGGTAACACTGAACATTGGGGTCAATGCAGCACAAAGATTAATGGCACTGTGCTGTACCTCTGCTCTGGATAGTGTAGGGAAAAACAACCCTTGTTATAGGACAATCCCCAGCAAGGTGGTGAGCACATGTGTGCATGCATGGCCTTCAGATAAAGCCTTACACAGCAAATATTTATCAAAACATCTTCCACCATCCCCTTTGCAAGCACTACACACCAGCTTGGGCATTTAACCTTTCTTTGGGTTTTAAAGCCTGCCCTGCCTCCTACTAACTGAATTTAACCTTTCTTTGTGTTTTTAAATCTGACCAGCCTCCTGCTAGCCTGACCTTGCACTGAGAGGAGGCTGGGCTGCTGTGTCCCTGCTGCCCTGGCCTCTGCCTGGTTACTCCAGGGCAGAGATGCTCGCAGAACCTCCATGTTCCACATGCTTTTGCTATTGTAGGCAGAAAGTCTCCAGCCTTCCTGTTCTTGCTGGAGGTTAATGCCCGGTAGTCCCCTGTTCTCCCTTGCCCCCAGCTCAGGTCATCTGCCAGCAGCAGCCTCTGAAGCAGGGATGGGGCAGGGGAGCTGGCCTGTAAGGGGGCTGTAAATGCACTAGATCTACCATGACCAGCACATTGGCTCTGGGTTCTTGGTCTTTCTGTCCTTATCTGCCCTGGGACACCAGTGGCAAATACCCCTGTATCAAAATGTTTTCCCTTTCCTTCATGCTGGTATGAATTTCTGACCTGGGCAGAGGGGTGGCTGTGACCTCCTGGGTCCTGCTCTGCTTTCATTTACAGTGACCAACACCAGCCTCAGTGGGGCTGCTTCCCTGCTGCACTGTCTCCTCTGGGTCTGTTCCAGTAAAACTTAAATTGGCCAAGGTCAATTGTATGAGGTTTAACAAGGCCAAGTGCAAGGTCCTGCACTTGGGCCACAACAACCCCATGCAACGCTACAGGCTTGAGGAAGAGTGGCTGGAAAGCTGCCAGGCAGAGAAGGACCTGGGGGTGTTGGTTGACAGCTGCCTGAATATGAGCCAGCAGTGTGCCCAGGTGGCCAAGAAAGCCAATGGCATCCTGGCTTGCATCAAAAATAGCATGGCCAGCAGGAGTAGGGAAGTGATCGTGCCCCTGTACTCAGCACTGGTGGGGCCGCACCTCGAATACTGTGTTCAGTTTTGGGCCCCTCACTACAAGAGAGACATTGAGGTGCTGGAACGTGTCCAGAGAAGGGCAAGGAAGCTGGTGAAGGGTCTAGAGCAGAAGTCTTATGAGGAGCGGCTGAGGGAGCTGGGATTGTTTAGCCTGGAGAAAAGGAGGCTGAGGGGAGACCTTATTGCTCTCTACAACTACCTGAAAGGAGGTTGTAGAGAGGTGGGGGTCGGTCTCTTCTCCCAGGTAACAAGTGATAGGACAAGAGGAAATGGCCTCAAGTTGCACCAGGGGAGGTTTAGACTGGATATTAGGAAATTTTACTTCACTGAAAGGGTTGTCAAGCATTGGAACAGGCTGCCCAGGGAAGTGGTTGAGTCGCCATCCCTGGAAGTATTTAAAAGACGTTTGGATGAGGTGCTTAGGGACATGGTTTAGTGGTGGTCTTGGTAGCGTTAGGTTTACGGTTGGACTTGATGATCTTAAAGGTCTTTTCCAACCTACACGATTCTGTGATTCTGTAAACTGTGCGCAACACTCCTGAGTTTCTGTCCTGCAATAAATGGGAGTGTGTCCTTCCTCTGCTGAAAGCTGTGCTGAGGACACAGGTGGATGTGCTCGTGTGACACCCAACAGCACTGTGTCTCTGCCGATTTAAGTGTCTCGCTGCCTCTGATGTGTTTGTGCTGCAGTGCCTGGGGGTACCCCTCTTGCTGTGGCTGCAGAACTCCCTCACTCCAGGCCTTGGCCACTGCGCCAGCGTCCCTTGAACTGCAAGCTGCTGGGGAAGGCTGGGCATGTGAGAGCCATGAGCTGAAGGACAGAAACCAGAGCTGTTACAAGGTTAAAACCTCTTTAATTTAAATCCTTTTGTAACGTTTCTGTGCCCTTTGCAGCTTCCCTGTAAAGATGCCTCCTAACCAGGGCAGTGAGGATGCCATGGCAGGTGAGACAATGGCGCTGGGCTGTCATGTGGGAGCTATGCTGGTCAGACACCTGCTATCTTTATATGTGCTTCCAACATTTAGTTGTTAATTTCTAATACAGTATTGCCTCGCAGCAGGTAGCCTGTCCCAGGCAGCCTGTCTTGGGCCATCATGCCGCTCGCCTGGAGAAGTCTGGAGGAAGCCTACAGATGCTCGGTTTCCCTTAGCGGGTCAGTGACCGTGAGTGCCTCCCACGGGGTACCTGAGGCCATTCACTTTCTCAACTCAGGAAGAAAACAGGGTGACAGGGTGGGGGCCGCCAGACAGTGGGGCTCCATGGAGGAAATGTGCTCACCCAGTGCAGGGAGGACAAGGCATCTGCTGGGGAGAGGAGTGAGGCTGGCACCTGGTCTCGCTCAGGGGGTTAGTGTGCTCCTGCAGCATTGCCAAGATCTCACCTTTCCTTCTCCATCAGCCTTTGCTGGCAAAATGGTTCACGGGAGCTGCTGTGAGTCTTGTTGCTGTAATAACCTCACTCTGTTTTGTCCTGGAGCTCATTTTGGGATGGGCCCCACAACAGGGGTGCGGGGGGGACAGTGGTGTGCAGGGCAGGTGTGCACAAGGAATGGATGTGAACTTGGGTTTCTAATGTTTCCCAAATAGCAGCTGAGAGGCTATGTGCATGAAAAGCTCCAGCTTAGAGGGTTCTTCCCCGTCTGGAAGGTGGCAAACCACGGATTGTCCACAAATCCAGCCGAGAGGCAGAGAGCATCCTAGTCCTGTGGTCATGGACCTCTCCAGGGATGTGGGAGATGTGGGTTCAACCCAGTGGTAGCAGGAGGGATGTCCTTCCCAGCAGCATGCCTCAGTTTCCCCACAGTGGGCCTAAAATCAGTGGAGGGGGGAGCAGTTAATAATGTTAGGTACCTTTTGAACAGGGCTTTGCTGGGAAGTTGCTGCAGGAATGCAAAATATGGAATATTTCTGTGCGAAGAGCAAATGATGAACTGGCTGGAGGCAGAGTGCCTCCAGAGTCAAGGCTGATCCCTTGACTTTATCCCCTTCCAATCTCCATCCCCCTCCAGCTTTCTCCACCCACCTCGATGCGTGCATGTCCAGAGTTAAAGCAGTTTTGGCAGGAGAGCCAAGGTCTGCAGCCTGAGTGCCTGCTGTGGGAGGAAGGCAGCGTGCGACTTGAAGAATGTTAAGGAAACTATAGGAAGATCAGGAAACGTGTGATGAGTTTTGATAACTGGAGGAAGCAGGTCATGTCCTGCTTTGAACGAGATCTGCTTGGAGGTATGAAAGCAGCCTTTGCCACGGTTAAGAATCAGTCGATCTCGTCAGTGCTCCCCACTCTGGCTGAGGATGCTCTGGGCTGGCAGGATGAGGCTGGGGACCTTTGGGATCTTGCTAATGTTTGTCCACGCGTCAGCAGCCTGTGAGTTTGGGCCCTTCCCTTACAGTGTCACAGGGATCGTCTGCAGGATGACCAAGCCTGCAACATTGCTGTGTAAGTGCCTGCTGTATGGGGCTGCATTCCCCCGCTCTCCACCAGGAGAAGATAGTCATAGATCAGCCAAGTGAGGGGGTTTCTTGCTTCCCTCGTGGAAACTGTTTATCTAGTGAAGATGTGTTAATACCTGCCTGGGAGCATGGGTTAAACCATGGGCACCTGAACTGAATAGGCACAAATTCTCAAAGGAGCTAGAAAACAGTCTTCAACCCCTCTCCTTAGTCCAAAGTTTTAGCAATGTTCCTTGCTGGGGGCTGGCGTGATGGAAGAACTAGAGCAAATGTGTGTTTGATTTCTCACCTTGCTGCAATTTCGTCTCTTGGGGTCGGTGTGCAGAAGAGAAGAAACACAGGGGTTCTCTGCTGCTGTGGGTTTATTTGCAAGGGTTTGGGGGCTCTGCGGGTGGAGGAAGAATAATTAGTGCTTCTGCAAAGGGTGGGAACAGCTCTGTCCCATCCCCTCTGTCAGTGGTACGTGCAGAGAAGGATTCTGGGCCGAACTAAGAGAAGGTACTTCTCTAAGGAAAAAATCCTGTACAAGCGTGTGTCTGAGGCTGAAATGAGCTGGATAACTTTAGGAAAATGGGTACAGAAACTTAGGTCTCAGAATTTTTCCTTTGGAGACCCAACAGCTGACTGCAATACAAGCAAGCAGCAACAGAGCAAAGCACTGGGGTAAAGTCAACAGCTTGTGCAGCGTAAGGACAAGCACAGCCTCGACCTTTCCAAAATCTGCCCCTAAGGTGCAGGTGAGGTGTGTGAAAGCTGGGCTAGATTCCCTGGAAACAGCCCTGCTGGTGACTGTCAAGCCACACATGCTGCTGTCCCCAGCTGCCATCAGCTGTTAAAGTTAGGGACTTGGTTTTGGGGTGGTTTTTTTTTGTTTTGGGGTTGTTTTGTTTTTTTTTTTTTACTTTACTCTGGAGCTACTTCTAGTGCTTCCTTAATCTAATGGAAATGCCTTGGATAAAACTATTCTGTAGTACTTTAATCCAGGGTGTGGACCCGACTTTGCAGCCAGGATAGATTGCAGTTTGGTATCTTTGCCCTTTTCTTCCACTGACAGTGAACCAGGAAACAGCGCAGGTCATTCAAGCAGCATTCAGAAATGCCAAATTCCCAAATATCACCGGGGAAAGGTCCATGCGGCTCCTCGGCAAGGTGGCTTACGGGCTGACCAAGTGAGTACCTCTGTGTCTCTGTGCCAGGGGAGGTATGGGCTGACAGAGAGGAATGGAAACTGGCCTTGGAGGGAGCTTTGATCCAGCAATTCCTGGTGAAAGCAAAGGTCTGGACCAGGGCAGACACATTTTCTGATCTCTGCCTTGCGGACAATTTGCACATTAAGGTTTAGGCTGCTGATGTATTATTTAAGAGCTTTTCCAACTCCGTGGGCAGACAGCAAGGCAGTGCGTAGAGCAAATCTCTGACAGTGGGGATGGGGAGCTCTGTCCCTGCGGGCTGGAGCTCCTGGGGCCCATCGCCGACAGATGGTGCCCATGGCACATTGAGTGGCAGAGGGGACTCGGCCGGGGCTCCCGGAGACACCCATGTCAGCAGGATGTCACTTGGCCGGGCTTTGTGACAAACAAGGCTGGGTTTTGCTGTGTTACTAACTTTTATTTGGGGACAACAAATGCAATGATGCAAATGCAGGACGGATTTCCTGCTGTGACTGCAGCTGACAGAGCGCTGCAATAAAACGGAGTTGTTTCTGCAGCGTGTTGCTCCGTGTTTCCTGTTTAAAGCATTCCTCCCCGCCTCATATCCGAACACTGCAGGGGAGGAGCAGTGCATCAAGGTTGAGCAAAAGCACCATTGCCCTTGTGCGTGGCCCCTGTGATTTGCGAAAGCTCCTGAGTGCTTCCTGGAGTTGGCACAGACCCCTTAGAGACCCCACATCCTCAGGAGCAAACCTGTCTTGCCCGGTCACAGAAAACAGCCCCGGGGTTGGGGACAAAATGGGTTTCTGTTGTTTCTAGCATCCAGGTCAATGACTTGTCCATAGAGCAGAGTGAGGTGGAGCTCAAGGAGAATGATGCCATTCATATTGCCGTTAAAAATGTGACTGCCTTCTTCAAAGGGACCCTGACCTACGGCTACGCCGGGGCTTGGTTGTAAGTACCTGGGGGCTGGCTGCTGCTGAGCACCACGGTCCCAGCTCCTGCTGCTGCCCACAGGCAGGACTGGCCCGTGGCACGAGTAGGTGCAGAGGAGCTGTGCTCCTCTGGCTCTCTAGCAATGGCAGCATTGCTTACTGCCTGAGCGAGGTGAGATTTTATATGCCAGCAGTGCTGCTTAGCCCCATCACTGCTGCTCTTGTCTTGCTTTCTGCCTTTCTGTCTGCACGTGATGGTGCAGGGGTGATGCCCTTGCCTGAGGAGACAAGGTGGCCAAAGCATACAAGTTGACTTCTTCCCTCCCCTTCATTGCTCTATAAACTTTGAGTGGGGAAAAAGGGGGCTTAATGCTCCCGTTCCCCTAAGTGCCGCTAAGGTGGTGGTTTGCAATGATTTAAAGCCCTGATGATTTGCAAATGATTTGAGATAGGCTGCCACGTGCCAGTGCCGGGGTTTTGCACACTGCAGTCCAAGGACCAATGTGAGAGGTTTTATAAAACCCACCCCCAGCTGACGTGCGGTCAGGGAGAAGCTGCTCCCAGCATGGGTTGCTAAATGTCCTGTCTTCTGCTGTTACAGTTTGCAGCTTTTTCATTCAGTTGATTTTGAAATCGAGTCTTCCATTGACCTCCGGATAAACATTAAACTGAGTAAGTAACAGCTGGGGATCGCTAGCTGCAGGGGGTGTTTGTGCGTGTGCTTCCTCCAGAGCAGCAGGACAGACTGGGTGATGGGCAGTGAGCCCTGCCCAGCTCTGCTCACCTCTGTGGGGATCGGATGGCATCTGGAGGCTGGAAATGGGTCTCTGCCATGCTGTGCACACAGGCTAGGCGACAACATGGCCCTCAAAGACCGCATAGTTTTAACAGACCAAGCAGAGGAAGCTGGTACAAATAATTTCAGCAAAGTTATGCTGATTTACACCAGCAGCAAGTGAAGAACAGTCTGGCCTTCTGGCGTGTCTTTAGGACCGGCTTTTCATCTCCTGCTGTTCAGGATGACTTGAAAAAAACATGGGGATATTTCAAAAGAGCGAGCCAAATAAGGGCTTTGGTGCAGGAGGTTTGAACATCCTTATAGTCCACTTTTTCAGCTGTCTCCAGGTCAGGCCTAAGGTGTGCTCTGGGAAACAAATCTTCTTCCTCAGTAAAGTCATTAGACTTAGACTAGAAAGGGACAGAGGCAAACTACGCTCCTCCACCTCCCATAAGGGATGAGAGGGATGTGGGTTATCACATGTGCATAAAAATACGTTTTCCTGCCTCAAAATACGTTTTCCTGGTAAGCTCCCAGGGGGAGAAGAGCAGCACGAAGCTCTCCATGACAGTATATTGCAATTTCCAAGCTTTTCGCAATATGAGTTAATTCCCTCCCCACTCTGGTTTGTGGGCTGCACATACTGCCCAGGTTCTTCTGGGTGATGTTAGGGGGCAACTGAGTCCCTGACGATAGGAGCTAGTGAGGCAGGGAGGTATCCAAATGAAGCATGAAGAAGGGTGTCCAGTAGACTTGCTCAGCTGGAGCTGTGAGCAGAAACCCTCCATCCAGGTACAAGGTAGCCCCATCTGCCCCAACTTTGCAGGGTCCTGAGTCTTTTGGAAACATCCCCTGGGAGGTGTGGGGAACTCTGGCTACCCCTCTGCAGTGATGCCCTGCTCCAGGTCTGCAGTGTCTGCAAAGCGCACTCATCTTCCTCGTCTCGTTAGCAAATTAGCTATTTTTTTTTTCTTTTTTTTCTTTCATCCCATGCAGTGTGCCAGAAGGACCAAGTGGCTGCTGATGCCTCAGACTGCTATCTGACTTTCCACAAACTGACGCTTCACCTCCAAGGAGACAAGGAGTGAGTCTGTCCCCCTTCAAAATCAGGCTTCACTTGCCCTGCTCCTGGTCCCTAAGCACTTCAGCCCAAGTGTCACCCACTGTGGGCACTGCTGGGCAGTCCTTAACCGTGCTCCCTGTCTTATGCAGACCGGGCTGGCTGAAGCAGCTTTTCACAGATTTCATCTCCTTCACTTTGAAGCTTGTTCTCAAGAGTGAGGTAAGACCAGCCATTTCCTGTGGACAGAGGAAAGGTTGGTTTGTATGCTACATAATGCTCTGGTCATGTATGCCCACAAGATAATAGCAATATAATTTTAGTGCTTGTGAAAAAGAAAACAAATAAATAAATAGAATCCACAAAAAAAACCAGCTTGGATGAGGTGGGAGGTTGCGCTTGACACTGGGATCTCTGATGGTGCTGGACTCTGACCAACAGCCCTCAATCTCGCCATGAGGCCCAGCTCTGCTCCACAACCCAAAATCCTACCCCCCACCTTCAGTTTTTCCCATCTTTTCCTCTTGTAGGTGTGCAATGAAATAAATATTCTTGCCCAGGTGCTGGCAAATTTTGTACATGACTTAGCAGGTAAATATCCTTGTTTCTTCTGCTTGCTTTTTTTATGTGCAACTTGTAACATTTGACGCCCAGCAGGGCAGTAGCCACATCCATCAAAAAAGTCCTTTGAAAACGTGTATGGGATCCCAAGCCCTCAGACAACAGCAAAATAAACCTTAACGATGTTATGCTTTGAATTTTCTGCATCAGGTTGATTTTTAAGGGTGATTGCACTGGTTGAAAGACACATTTCAGTTCATAAGGTATTTATCCTTCATTATGTAATGACCAGAGGTGCAGGATAGGTGCAGAAGGACTGATGTTAGCTAGAACAGGAGCATGCATTGGAGTATTTGGGCTGAGATATTGCAGCATCTGTATCTGCCTGCTGAAGATTTTCCCATGGTTCTCAGTCCCAAATATCAGGGAAAAGGAGCAGAATGTAAAACTAAGAGTAATTACCCCTATTTCCCAGTGGAGAAACTGAGTCAGTGAGCAGTAGCAGGATCAGCACTAGCACCCAAAGGAATGGGGCCCCCCAGTCCCATCCCCGTGTTCTTTTATAATTCCCAGTTACTTTCTGCACGCAGCAAGTCCTAAAAGCAATTGTCTCGCAAGCTCTGCTTAAGGTCATATTTCTGGTGTGAGGCTTTTGTGTTTTCTGCCTGCAGCAAATTTTGTCCGGGATGAGGATATCAGCGTTGATATCTCCCTTGCATCAGTTCCTTTAATAAAAGCAAATTACCTAGAATCGCATCACAAGGTAAATTAACCTGGGCTGCTCAGAGACCAAAGGTTTTCTGGCGATGATGTTCACTAGAGGGCTGGGAAGGGTTGGTCCCTTTGCTGCCATGCACTGCTGCTGCAACGCAGCCAAAGGTAAGTCTGCAGTGTTGGCTGATGCCAGCCTTTCACCCAGTTGAGCAGCTTGCTCTCTGCTCTGAGTCCAGCCAGCCAGGCCTTTGCCTTGCAATGAAAAGGCAGGTGTTGACATTTTGTCCTGTCTCCCTGCTGCTTGTCATGGCCAACACACTTGCTTTCCTTTTAAAGGGCCTTGTCCTGTACAAAAACTACTCTGATGTCTTCAGTGACTCTGTTTTCTCCCCGTCGCTGCTGACTGAGTCCCGAATGCTCTACTTCTGGCTGTCTGAACACATCCTCAACTCTCTGGCTTCGGCAGCTTTCTTAGATAAGCGCCTGGTGTTGACCATCAGAGGGGAGAAGTTGCAGGTGACTATTTCAGGGGTGGTTCCCTCCTTACATCATATGTCATATTTTGGGGAGAGAGTAAAAAATTCTCTAAATTTTGTTTTTTGGTGAGAACTAGTTTCTGGAGAAGATAGAAATCTATAGGCAGTCACTACATGTGATCCTGGTCAGAAATTGGTACCTTCTTAGCAAGTATGTGTTACCAGGTAGTGTTATCCCTTAAAGCGATAACACCAGCTGATAGAAAACTTGTCTTCCAAGTTGTAAAGTGACGTGTTTTCTGTGGGAGTACTGAAGTAGAAAGGGGGTGAACTCAGGAGGAACTCAGCCATGGTTCTGAACTGGCCACAAGCAACACATCAGCGCTCTGGCTCATCCAGCCTGCATCAGGGCTAACCATAACCTCGCGTTTCATTTTTCTGCAATCTGTTTCTGGTTTGTTTCTGAAGGCGCTGTTTGAAATGGAAGACACAGAAGCACAGCGGAAGGCGGTGCAGATGGTAACTGCATTTTGTGTCAAATGAGGAACTTCTCAAATGGATTCTGTTGCATTGTAACATCTCGTGTCCTTCCCTCGACAACTCAAGAGTCTTGGGTGGGACTGATGGGGAAAACCAGGGACTGATGGAGAAACCGTTGTGCTTTGCAAGGCAGATTTCCCCACCCTCCATGCTGGCACAGCTTCCTTGAAATGCAGCTGAGTTATTTGCCTTGTGTGAACTGGAGGAGGAATTGGGGACTACAAAGGGGACGCAGCTGCGTGAAATTGGGACATGGCATGGAAAAAGCCTGACTCTTCTGTTCCTCCTTATTTGACCAGATTTTTCAAGGCACTTCCTATAATGACTCTGTGGCCAAGGTGTGGAGTCTTGCCCATCCCCAAATCTCTCTTCAGCCTGAAGGGACAGTTGTGAAGTCCTTGGTAGCAGTGGAGGTCAGCATCTTTCCCCTGGGAGAAGAGCCCCTGATGGTTCTGTACATGGAGAAGGTCAGTTCTTGCTTCTCCAGACTGTAAAGACCTTGGGACAGGCTCTGTCCTGAGTCTGGACCACTCCTGGTGCTCAGGGACAGTAATGGCAGGGAGCCCTTTGGGAAGAGGGTGGTAGCTAAACCATGGGAGGTGGAGAAGGCAGATCAGTTCCTTTTAATACTTCGATCTCTTCCCTCAACATTTGAGGCTGGGAATGATGATAGTGACCATGTTGGCTCAACACCTCCTCTATTAGGCCAGCCCATCACTGATGTGCAAGATGCTAAGTGCAGCACTGGAAAGCTCTGATGAGCCCCCATTAACCTGTATCGGACACAGTGAAACTCCTTTAGTTGAGGTATTTTAGGAGAGAATGAAGGCACCATGGGAATGTATTTATTTTGAAATCTCCTCATTCCCAAATTCTAGCTCTGGCCCCCTCTTAGAGGATGATTGTCTCTGAAATGAAGATACAGTTCTGAAGAATGCAAAGCTCAAAATATAACCTTTTCCTCTATGTATACCTGTATGAAAGTTCCTGCTTACGCTGTGTTTTACCCCAAACTGCTTTATACTGAATCTAAGGAGGCAGAAAAAAGAAATGCCAACAGCCTTGCTGTCATGGATAACATCACAAGAAAGCAGTATGTTTGTCCAGCCTTGTAATTATGGGCTGGTATGGACACTAAACACTGCACAAAAGCAAATCCCTGCCTGAGGGTAGACCAGACTCTTGAATTTAAAGGCTTAAACTGTAATCGAGAATAATTCCCTCCTGCCCTCTGCAAGTATCCCACATTAGCAGGGTGTTACGGGGAAATACACACAGCTGTTTTTTTTGCTCCAGGTGATATCTTGAAACAAATTTCTGGTAGGACTGCAGAAGCACTGAACTAGAGGTGGTCCCTAAAATCGTGGCTCTCAGGATGTGATCTGCTCCTGGCCTGCCAGACCCCTGGTTGTGACCCGCAACTGGATCACAAAATGCTCCTTTTAACCAATGTTTGCATACAAGCAAAAGCGAGAAAATGAGACTAAATGGCCAGAATTCAGAGATTGATCTATTTTTAAATTTGGTTATAAATGAAAACACTATGGTAAGACTACTTGTGGTAGCCCTGGCTACCCTGGGGCTGGCCTCTCCACATCCAGTCTGATGATCTTTCATGTTGAGACAAATGATCATTGGGAAACAACACCCTACGTAACCATTTCCTTCCTTATGCAGGATTTGGTTCAGAAAATGGCACAAGCATCAGTCCTGTGGATGAGCCAGTCTAGGCTCCACAGGCTGAGGCTGTGGGCCTCAGAGGAGTTTGTTGCATGCAAATGGAGAAGTAAAATGCCAACCTTCTCTAGTAAAGCCATAAGGATGCTGAACTCTGGGTCATAGAAAGTAAACCAGAATTTCCAAATGCAACTCCCTGCTATAAGGCAAGATGTGCTACATCTCAACTCTGCCGTTCATCTCTGTGCAGGAAATCACAGTCACTATCCAAGCTGCCTATGCGGATAAGAAACTCACTTTGCACCCTTTGGACTCCAGGTTGGTACTGTGGTTTCTTGTGGGTTTCATTGCCCCTTTTAGCCCATGTCTGAGAGCAGCACAAAAAGAGGATCTCTGCAGCCCTTAGTGACCTTTTTTCCCCTTTTTCCTTCTCTTCAGGACAGAGTTTAAAGTCTTTAAATGCATAGCTGATCCAAGTGGGGTAAGTCCTAAGAAATTATTCTCTAGGCCATTTGTGGCTAAATGATGTCTTTAAAACCTTGTTCTGGCTTTCAGAATGACCCACCCATAAGAAACTTCCTGCAGACAATGATCTCGGTTGTCGGGATCCCAGAAGTGATTTCAAGTGAGTTTTCCCTTTGGGGATGTGCCAACCTACTCTGTAAAGCATCTAACATCAGATCTCCTAAACCTAAGCACTGAAAAAATACATCAATAACCGTGACAGCTGGGGGGGAACCACATTACTGATGCAAATTTCTGCTGGATTCAGTTGGGGAATGGGGAACCCTTTGGCTGGGACAAAGGAGAAGTGAGTTTTCCGTCAGGCTGAAGGTCGTGGGGCATTGAGGCATAATTAGGTTTTGGCAACAGGCAGACAAGGTCACAGTACATGATGAACAGCAAGCCAGGACGGCCATACCTGTAACTGGATGGGTTTACTGATTCCATAGAGATTGAACCAGCTTTGACTTCACTGATGAACAGCAAAGGGCTTCATCTATTTGAGATCAGAAATCCTGAGATCATCACAAGAAAGGTAAGCAGAGTTCAAAAATACCTGGCTCACAAAGCCCTTCTTGGGAGTGTGGCATAACACTTTTCTTTTTTCTCTTCCCTTTTTAGGGATACCTAATTGTACAACTTGACTTTAGCTTCCCGAATCATTTGCTTCTTGATTTTCTTGAGAAAAGATTATAGAGCTGATCTCTTCATAGAGGAGCGTAGGAACTTGTGTACAAACAGAAAGATTGTGTGTGAACCAATTAGAAGACAAGCTGATTTAAATCAGCTTCAGTTGAATTTTCTTTCCTTTTTCTGAGAAACACTCCAGTTTCTGTGCAATTGTACTTCCACAGAGCCTTTTCTCTGCAAAGATCTTGAAGTCTCCACCTCTATGCACGCTACTTTTTCAGGATCTTTAAAGGACTTTTGTGCTTAGGAGTAAGGGTTGGACTCTTGAAGTGCATGAGCTCTGGGTTAGCACTCACGGGAGGCAGCAGAAATGGGCTTTGCCCACCTTTTCGCATTTCTGTTGTTACATTTCGGAAATGTAGCACCTTTTGCGCTGATCCTGGGTTTCATTTCTACCATGAGCCAAGAGGCTCCTGATTTTGACAGACTTCAGCAACTCAAATGATATTACCAAACTCCAAGTGAGCTCAGAACCAGTTATGCTAAAAGACCTGGGTATGTCTGAAAAAAGTAAATGGGACGTGAATTTACAGTGCAGTACAATAATGGAGAGATCTCGTGCCCTGGATACTTTCTTTACAGAGCCTGTAGACTCTATGTAAAGCACTAGGCAAATTGTTATGCCCATATTGTTGAGACAGTGGGACCAAACTTGAGAAAAGCAATAAAAATTATATGGAAGTGCAAGTGATTAAAAGAGAAAGTGGAAGTGTCTAGTCAGACAGCAGGTTCCTGTTCCTTCCTACTACAGTGCAATAATTTATCTGAAGTGGCTCAATTATTTTCCTGTACCAATTCATGCTTGCCTTTTTTAAATTTGTCTTTTCACTTGGAAGAGATCTCAGGTGACAAATCTAAGACTGTAATGGTAATCACAGTAACAAAGGCAGAGGATGATGTTCTCCTCCCCCACAAAGTGATATTAAAGTTGGGGTTTCCACAAAGAACCCTGCGAGGCTCGTAGCAGGATGGCCTCAGTTTCTTGAGCTCCCTGGGCCTGGTGGTTGCTCCCTCTGCATTGCCATGGATGTCCTCCCTGGGGAATGAGCCAGGCCATTCTGACCTGTGCTCCTCTCCCACCAAGCTCCCCCAGCACTTCCTTGGTCCACGCGACTGCTGGGTTTAACATCTCTTCAGTGGTCATGACACCAAGGCTGGTGGAGGAGAAGGCCGGGACACATGGAGTGGGCTGAGTTTACAGGTTGCTCCATGGCAGCCAAGGAAGGTTTATCTTACTGAGTCTCAACCAGCTGGGCCCATGATGCAGCCGGAGCCAAGTGGTGCAAAAGGTGTGACACCATCGTGTGGCCAACGGTGGCCTTGAAGAAGCCCTGGTGTAGAGGGCAACTTTCCACCTCCCTTCCCACCCTGTTCCCATCACTGCCTCCGCTGGCTATTTCAATACCATGTAAGGGCTTGCCCGTGCTCCCTCCTGCTCTAAAGCCACCAATGCTGAGGTGATATTTTTCCTCTCTGCATGGCAATGTCTGCTGAAGACTATGGGAACTGGCTTCTGTCAGGCCAGGGCCCTCTAGTCTTCCTGAGTAACATCCCACTAGAGTGATGAGCATTAATAAAAAAGAAATGGCATAAAAAAATGCCTTTTTTCTGCCTTGGGGGTCCTTTCTCCTGCTGGGGGAAAGGTGTCTGCTGGGGACATTCAGTGGTGGACCGGCCCTCGAGGCTGGGCAAGACGGCTGCCTTTGCATGTGGGAGTGGGGACTCTGCCGAAGGAGGGAAGAAGCAGGAAAGCGCCTAGTGGACGCCCCGAGGGTCCTGAGCTGGCTCCCTGTGGGGCTGCAGCACCCACCACAAAATGGCGGCCCGACCCCCGCCGGGTGCTGCGGGGCGCCGCCGAGGCCGTGCCTCGCCGATCCTGGCGCGGAGCCGGCACTGCGGCCCCACGTGCTTTCTCGGCAAAGCCGCTCCGCCGCCAGGCAGTTTCGGTTTCGGGGCGGTCCAGAGCTGCCGCCGCTGCAGCTATAGCAGCGCGCTCGGACAGACAGACAGCCGGGTGAGTGCCGCAGGCGGGTCGCCCCGGGCGGGGAGGAGGCATCTTGCTGGGGCCCCCCATGAGGGTTTAGATGTGGGGGGACTGGCGGTCTGGCTGCACCCTTTTCTTCCCCATGTTCAAGTCTAAGGTCAGAAGTGTTGCTGGAGGTGACTTTTGCTCCCAGGCGCTGGGAGCAAACCAGTATCGCAGCTTTTGCTAGCTGGAGCGATGTGTGGGAGTCTGTCAAAGATGAGCGTGGGGATTTTTAGGCACGGAGTTGCTAGGTTGGCCATAAAGGGGTTGCGTTGGTTGTGCTGCGACAGCTTCTGGTCTGGTGGAAACACCAGTGGGAGGTGTGGTGGGCCAGATCTGAGCAGGGAAGGTGGCAAAATGGGGCAGAGCGTGGCAGTGGGCGCTGCCCATCACCTCTCCAGCTGCTCCTTGCCACCCATGGTCCCCTCCATCCACCCCCAGTTCTCTCAGAGCTTCCCCCATCCTCTGCACCATGCTTGAGGCAGGATAACCAGAGCAAGCATTTCTGTCTGGAGATGTAGGTGTTGCTGGACCTGTGTTTTTTTTCTCATAAACGAATTTTGAAACAGCGCTGTGTGCCATCTTGCCTTGTCTGGGACTTGGCTGCAGGCTGCATCTGGTTTTCCAACATAGGTTCTCTGGTATCTAGAGAAATATTAATAATATTTCATTGTGTGTTGCACCCTATCTGGCTAGATCTGGAGATCTCTGTGCACACAGTTCTATCTAGAAACCTGGGATTTTTTCCTCAAATCATTCACATCTACTATGTTCTCATTAAACCTTGTCCCCGTTCCAAAGGAAAGGCAGGTTGCTTTTTTCTCTTAGATATAATGGAAATGGTAAATAAATATTTCGCCATGTCCCAGAATAATCAGACCTATGCATATAAATAAAAATATTCCCATTGCAAGAGCCTTAACCACAACCAAGTCAGAGTTTACTCCAGTGAGAGTGTTTGCCCCTGAGTCCCATTTCTTTGGACCACTCCCCAAAAGCTTTACCTAAATTATCATCTAGCTATAGATTTTAGAATAGGATATCACTCTTCTGCTGTTCTGATGGGTATTTTTGCTCCTCTCACTGTTTTTACCACAGATGAGTTGCAGTTGGGGAATTCCTGGCTGCTTTTACTTTCATTTTGCTGTCTTTTGCTCATCAGGTCCCAAAAGCACCAAAGGGTTGTGTGCCTCGAGTGAGTTAGCAAGTGAAGAAATCAAGGCAGTGGACATTGTCCCCCAGCTCCTTTGTTTTGTGACCCCCACTTTGTTTTCGGTGCTGCTGCTCTGTTTCTGGGCTTTCCGTAAGTAGCATGTGCTCGTCAGAGCGTGCAAGAAGTTGGTAGATTTGTAACAGGGAGCTTCACATTTTGGTTTTGTTTTTCGTGGCCGGGAATGGTGTGAATACCAAGTTGAGGAAGGGAGGTGAGGCGTTTTTTGTAATGTGTTTTAACAGTGTTTCTGCATTTGAAGGACGAGGGCAAGAGTCAAAGCTCAAAAGTTTTCTGGCTCTTCTTGGAAGGTTTTTGTGCTTCGTTTTGAGCTCAGAGGCATTTTACTGTAGGTCGCTGCCCATTGTTTCTGGTGGTCTGATTTAGCAGAGCAGTACTAGTAAAGGAGCTGTGCAGTATCACCTGAGTTTTCATCTAACCTTTCAGGGTTTTGTTCTTGAATATGAGTCTTTAATTATTTTATATGACCCTACTCTTTGCCTGAACGGCTTTTGGTCTTCATTGGCATTAAGGTCTGGTTTTTAGTTTATTTTTTTAATATGGGCTTACTAAGTAGGTAGTTCTTGGTCATTAGGGGAATAAAGTCAGGGCATTGCTGTCTACAGGTTTCTGGTTTTTGGCTGGAGAAACGTAAAATGACAGTCCCTAAAGGTTGACTGATCAGGCTACTGGGAAATGAAGTTTGTTTTGCAGGAAGCCCTGTTATTTTGCAGTTTGTTTACATTTGAAATGTTTAAATGTTTTCTTTTAAGCTTTCCAGTTAATTGAAACACTTTCTTTTGTTTTTAATTCATGTGTTACTATTAGCATTCTTTATTTGTATAATTGATAATATAAAATGAATTTCATAGTAAAACATTTTGAATGAAAACTTGCAGAGTCCTTTCCAGTAAAGTTCAGAGTTTCAGTTTTTGGCGTCACAGAAATGGCTTGAGGAGGACACTGGTTAAGCCCAATTTTCTTAGCATTTCACCAGGAACTTTTTTGTTGTTCTTGTTAGAATAGTGAATGAGAGGCATTAGAGAATTTTTACAAACTGGGGGTTTTACCCACATTTTGATGGATCCCAGAGCTGCCTCACTGTTTATGGTACACATCCTGAAAGCTTGATCTGGAGTGGGAACCTGGGTAGAGTCTTTCTTGCAGTGATACTGTATTATAACAGTATATGGTGACGCTGCGTAATAACCAACTTGTGACATGGTTTTGACCTGAAGAGTCAGAGATTGGTAAAAGAGTGTACAGTATCACCAGCTTTGCTCTTCTTGGATGTCTGCTTGGCTTTTGGAGTGTAGGAACAGAAGAAATTGATTAGGTCCTTCCCATCCAGTCCCCTGCTGTAGCGCTCAGTCAGGTTATATCCCTTTGCTGATTAATTTGGCTCCGTCTCAAAACATGAGGCTGTTCGAAGAGGCAGTACAGAGAGGGAGGAGAGTGGTGGTGGATTATGGGAGAAGGGGTATCCTCTTAAACGTGAGTGGGACAAACATCTTGAGCAGTTTTACGTCCAGTGCTCTAACCTGGTGCCTGCCTTTTGTTTTGTCTTCAGATTCTGGGTGCATGCCATGCCCAGCAGTGATGTGGGGAGGTGATGTTCTCTCTGTGCAATGTGCCCCATGGAGCAGCATGGCTCTGCTGTGAGGTCACTCCAGCACAAGCATAACTTTCTGACGAGTTAGGAATTGTCTGTGCACAGATGGGAGGGTCTTGGCTCTTTCCATCAGAGTGCCTTTCTGTCTTCCGCTTCTGTTTTGAGTTCTTCCCTCAGCTCTATAGAAATCTCCCACTTTCCTCCTTGGCCAGGTCAAGAAGGTGGCAAAAATAAAGTCTGAAGGCCTGTGGCTCACTTTACTGTAGATACCTGAATGGTCAGTGCAGAGGAGAGCATGTTTGGGAAGTGAGGGCTGAACACTAGAGAAGGTGGGGTCCGCAGCACGACTCCCCCATCCCTCCACCCTGGTAGTGGTGGGGTGGCTGCTGCTGTTGGGTTGGGAAGGTGTTTGCTCAGGAAATGGCAGTTACTGGGGAATGGCACTGTGTGCACCAGCCTCGTTACGGGATGAAACGATTCTACCCAACAGGATGCTTCCACTCAGCAGTGATACCAGCTTTTTGCTGAACTAGGTTGGTCACTGTCCTGTCCCCACCTCACGTAAACTTGGGTGTTACAGCAACTGCGGGAATTTTTGCCACATCACACACAGTGCAGCCATCTTGGACCTGGAAGGACTATCCCATGGAGATGCAAGACAGGTAGTTGGTGATGGAGGCCACTCCCTGCAGTTTCTATTTCTCAGCCTTTCTGCAAACATGGTGATGGTAGTTGTAGTTGGAGCTGGCTTTTTCAACATCAGTGTAGGCAGCTGTCTGTTGGGGATAGCACAGTGGCACGGTCCTGATGCTGCTGTAGCCTGGGCTGGGGTCCTGCTGCAGGATGTTTGGAGGCATGCAGGATGGCAATCGCTTTCCTCGTCCCTTTCCCTGTGGTTGGACACCAGCCAGCACCAGCTGCAATGTGGGGAGAAACAGTTCCCTTTGCCATCTCTGCTGAGAGGTGGGGGGCTGGCACTGGCACAGGTGGTGTTTTTAGCCCCCTGCACCTGAAACTCCTTTGCGAGAGCTGTGTAACCTCAGAGTATCAGCTTTTCACAGTTTTTCTGGTGTGACTGACTGCCTGACTTGAGCAAGCTGCTGCTTCTTCTGCTTCAGTTTCCATGGAGGGGCTAAGAGCAGCAGGTTGGCATAGAAGACCAGCTCAAGTCAGGCAGTGACACCAGGAAAGCTGTGATTCCCTTGAAGTGTTCCTGTAAAGCCTATCTTCACTTGCATCTTAGGGCACAAGGCTCAGTCCTGCATTTTCATCACACCAGTAGTGGATCCTCAAATGTCCAAACTTTGTGGTCACTGCTGGTTTCGGTTGAGGTTGCTGCCTGAGATGAAAAGCTCCACAGATGACCCCAGGATCAAAGGCAGAGCTTCTAGATCTGGGACCCGTGTAATTGCCCATGCCCTTTCATATCTACATCCTGCTCTGTTGTTATTATCCCTAGGCACCTGCACTGAGTGAGGCAACTGCATATAGGCATGCACCATATGTTGGGGTTGTCACTGTGTGCTGAAACACTGCTGCTAGCAGATCAGTTCTTCGTCAGGGTATGGAGCAGAAGCTACCTTTGCATTTGACAACTGGGAGGAAGCTGACCACACAACAATGCAGGTAGGAGACCATATATGCATGGCTTTGCTGTGGGAAAGAAGTGGAAGTGGAGGGTGACATTGTCACCAAAGCAGAAATGAGTTGTTCATCCCCACAAAACGAGCAGCAAGAATAGCTGCTTGAGCCCTTTGTGCAGGGAAATATCTTGCTCTTAGAGTCCCATGCCTCCCCAGAGGTCCTGCTGCATGTGAAAGATGCCCGAGATGTTATCTTTGGCAGATAGCCACCACGGCAATACAGATATCAACAGAGCTTCTCCCTAGCTGATGCCAGAGACTGACTCCTGTTGTTTGCTCCTGTCTCTTGCAGTACCACTGCATTAGGCACTGTGCAGACAAGCACTGTGGTCCTTGCACCACATAATGGCTGGGCTGGGATTTGCCACATGACATGGTAAGAGTAAGGCAGATAACAAAATGCTGGGTTGGACCAAGGGGTAGAAAAGCAGATCAAGTTATCAAGGGCTGTGCTGGCTGCTCAACAGCAGGGCTGCGTGGGTGAACATCTCTCACTCCTATGCCCATTGCTACTCTTTCTGGTTTCATCCCTCTAGCCTCCATTTCAGAATGATGATCTAGACCTGGAAGCAGCCATAGCGAGCGCCCGCCCCCAGCTAGTGGAGCTTCTCAGTCACCGTCCTGAATGGCTGCTCACGACCTCCCAGCGCTTCCTTCCAGGTATGGCCCTGAATGGCCTGGATGGTATCACCGACCACAGAGAAAAAGTCTCAGTGCTTCTTGACCTGCTGGAGAAGGCTGGCCCTGCCACCTGGCAACAGTTTGCACAGTACCTCTGCATGGAGTGCGACCTCCCCCTGGATCTGGAGATACTGCTTATAAGTTCTGCCGGAGAAGGTAATGGAGATCAGGCCAGCTTCCTCTGAGAGTCTCCAAACACAGCCAACGCCTTGGCCCCCCACAGCCAACAGACCAGTCTAGGCAGTGAGACCACTAGTGCCCTCACTTGCACGGTCAGTGCCTCATCAGTGAGAGGTGGCAGTCCTCTCCATGGTGTCCAGGCAGCTTACAAGCCTTTTTAACCAAGCCACTTGGTTTAAAAAATGATGCTCCGCAGGAAAAAAATGATGCTTCGCAGGGAGTCTTACCCAATGAGCCCTTCTCAGCGGTACTGTCTTTCACATCCTGCTTGCAGTAACTTGTCGTTACTTGCATCAGTTGGACAGATGCAGCCTTTGGTAACCAAACGCAGCAGTAGTTACTTTTGCAGAGATGAAAAGGGGGAAAGACCAGACAAACAGCAGGGAACACAGACTGATAGGGGCTTTCTCTTGGGACCAAAGGCGAAACAGATTTCAGCCTTTTAATGCTGCAGCATATCATAAAAGAAGATGTCTCTTAAGGTTTCGGAGTTGGTTTATGCTGGTTTAACTGTAGTATTAACAGTTTAGCTTCATTGATCCTTCTGAAGATTAATTGCTTTTGGTTTTGCTCTAGGGGTAGCTTTCAGTTAACCCTGACCTTCTGCATAGCTATGTGGTTGCAGGGGCTGTCCCAAGGGTGTAGGCAGGAGTTGGTGGTTTGGAGGAGGATGACACAGGACCACACTTTAGAGTAGCAAAGCAGTCTTAGGTTAGGCAAGATTAGCCATTAGATTGCCTTTGCTGAAGTGACTCCTAGGGAAAAGTGTTTCTGTCTGCATGGTGAGCGAGACTGGAGAACTGATGTGGGCTAAAATCAACCTGAGGGGCAGCCCAAGCAGTGCTTGGAATGAGTAGTGGAGAAATAGCGGGATCGAGTCTTCCAGCACCAGAACTGGCTTAATTGGCTTTACAAGGCACACAGGGCAAGAGTCAGGATATTTGAGCTGTCGAACGGATTTTGTGTGAGGCTGTGGCGCAGCACGTGTGCCCATTTAGAGTCTTGTTCTTTGTTGCTTCGTGCTGATGCTAGAACTAGAAATACCAGAGTACTGGCCTGCACTCCCAGCTGGGAAATGCTGGAAATGACAGTGAGGGGAATTAATGTATGAAGACTTCCCATTTGATTTTGGAGAGCGATGCTTTCAGGCATGAGTTTATCTGAACAGAAGAGTCCTGGTGGTATGCAGACTCCTGTTTGGCCTGAGCAGGATCTCCCTCTGAAGCTCTGTGAACATTGTCTGTGAGGCTGGCTGTGCTGAGTGGGGTTTTGTGGCAGCTTGAGCTGTGCAGTGAGTCAGAAAAGGCCCTTGACTGGGCTGCTAAGTGACTCTGCCAACAGTTTCATCACAGAAACACCTCCTTTGCACAGGAATGGGGAAGAGTAGGACTTCCCTTTTTGGCTGTGGTGTGGTTTTAGATCAGCCAAAACTGCCCACGTTCTGAGTTTGTATGTATCATAGACAAAAGTTGTTTCACTCCTACCTTGAAAGCAGAGGTTAACTGTATTTTAGAGCAATCTGAAAGGAAAAGATCAGATGGGCAGCGTGAAAGCTGGCTGTGTTGCATCAGCCCTTATACTGAGTCTTGGTTTGTACCACTGTGTGTGCTGCGAGCTGCTTGCCCTTTGACTTTGGCCAGTAGCACCCCATATTTCAAGAGCAGGACACTCGCAGTAACTATTTCATTTCCAATCCAACTCCTTTAGGTAACTTAAGCCAGAAACAAGAAGCATGCACAGATGTGAGTGCCCGGTCGCCTGTGTTGAAAGGTAAGGCTGGAACAGAGCCTGGGGTGCTATGCTCTTGGAGTTTATCTTCTCTGCCCATGGGCTGGGCAAGGCTACAAAGGTTCCACGTATTTGGCCACAGCACTGGCAAGGTGTGGGGAAGCCACTGCAACTTCAGATTTGATTTTTCTGTTCTTAGTGGTTTCCAGATGAAGCTCCCCGGTTTCATTTTCTCTCCCTGAATTTCAGAAAAGCCTTGTTGGCCCTGACTCTGCTAAAGAACTCGCTCATTTTAGTTTCTTTAGCCAAGGGAATCTCCCACCCACTCTGCAAAATCCCTGCTTTTTGCGCTTTTACTGTGGTTGGCTCATGGGTAGGTGGAGGATGTTGGTTTGGCTTTTAAAGGAAGAGCAGAAAGACTATTCAGGAGTTGATCCAGCAGAAAGCATTGCACAGTTGTCAGAATCAGAGCTTAGAAGAACAGACAGTAGTAGTTCTAGGGCTTTCTTCAGGGGTGATTTTGGGACTGTGGCCTTCCTACTCAGTGCAGATCATGAAATGAAGGATTTATTTTCAAGATCCCTCCTCTTCCCCTGGCACTTTGCAGCAGCATCCACCACCTGAATGTCAGTCAGAAGCCTTTGGTGCAATATGAAAATACTGAAGGTATGTGCCACCACTTAGCGATGTCCCTGGGCCCTCATGTAACAGCTGCTGGAATATCTGGAAGCTGCTAAATTCTGAGTTGCCTTCTCAGTTACCAGGTATTTAGTTTCCAGAAAATGAAACACCATCTGAGGTCCTCCCCATGTGAAGAGTCTCACAGCAGAAAGAAAGGATGTGATTCTGGCATCCGGCTTTGTGAGAGGATAAACGGTGGAGGTTATAACAGAAAGCTGCCGTCAGTTTGCTGTGTCCTCCTGAAATGTGTGCTGGGGGAAAGCAAAGCAGAAGGAAATGAAGTGTTGTGTTCTGCAGGCTGCAGCGCAGAGGAGTCACTGAGCCAGGACCCTGGCAGTGCAGAGAGCAAAGTGCAGGCCTTGTGTCCTGTAGAGGTGCTCAATGTTGGTGGCTGGGGATGGGTTTGGTGCTGGATTGCCCATTGGTGAAAAACAGATGATTTGAAGGAAAAGCTGCTCTTCATATTTTTCCTGCTGTGTGAATTTGGGGACTGGCTAAGGCTCACACTCACAGCAACAGGAGCTTCTTGCAGAGCTGGCTCTGGTTCTTGCTGAGGTTTGCCAGTGCCCTGTCCTGGTTTTTGGCTGGGATAGAGCTAATTTTCTTCCTAGTAGCTAATATAGTGCTGTGTTTTGGATTTAGGATAAGAATAATGTTGATAGCACACTGATGTTTTAGTTGTTGCTAAGTAATGTTTACACTAGTCAAGGACTTTTCAGCTTCCCATGCTCTGCCAGGTGCAGAAGAAGCTGGGAAGGAGGCACAGCCAGGACAGCTGACCCCAACTGGCCAAAGGGCTATTCCATACCATATGACGTCATGCTTAGTGTATAAACTGGGGGGAGTTGGCCAGAGGGTAGCGATCGCTGCTCAGGGACTGGTTTGGGCATCAGTCGGCGGGCGGTGAGCAGTTGCATCACTTGTTTTTTTCCTGGGTTTTGTTCTGCTCTCTCTCTTTTGTTGTTTTCCTTTTCATTACAATTTGATTATGATGATGATGATTATTATTATTAGTAGTAGTATATTTTTTCCCCAATTATTAAACTGTTCTTATCTCAACCCACGAGTTTTGTTACTTTTGCTCTTCCAATTTTCTCCCCCATCCCACTGGGGGGGAGGGTGAGCGAGTGGCTGTGTGGTGCTTAGTTGTTGACTGAAGCTAAACCATGACAGTCCTTTTTGGCACCCAATGTGGAGCTCGAAGGGTTTGAGATAATAACAGATTAACCAGAGTGTATTAAGGAATTTAGATCTGTTAATAGTTGTGGGTCACGATATTGATTCATCTGTTCTCGATATTGGTTTATCTGACCTGCACCATGCTCATTTTTTTGCTGTACATGTTAAAGATTGGTGTTGTTTTGTGCAGTTTGCTGTGTTCTGCAGTGATTAGTGATGTTTTGCCTGGCAGATTTGTTATTAAAACAGTGGCCTTGAGCTTAATTTGGTATCTAAGTTTTGTACTGAAGCCATTACTGTATGTTGGGTACCACCTTGTGGAGACAATTAGCAATTATACTTCTTCCTCTGAGAGGTTTTTTATGGAGGAAATACAGAATGGCACCTTCGTTACCTTCTTCCATGATGTTTCCTCCTTCATTACAATAACTTTTCAGTATCTTGAACATCCTTGGGTAGTTAAGATACATCTATTGGTATTGCTTGGGAATATTGTTTCGGTTTTGTCTAAGGTTAACAAGCAATTTAAGAATATCATCCAGAGATCTGCCCCAAGGCTGGATAGTTATGAGTGGCAGGATGTGTGAGATAGCATGGGCAAAAGCCTAGGAGAGTGGGCACCTGCAGTATTTTGGAACTTCACCCCTGAACAAGTGCAGAATCCTGAAAAATTAGTAGAATATTTGGAAAAAGTATGCTGCCACCCTGGCAATTCTAGGGAGACACAAATTGCTGCAATGTGCTGGAGCCTGGCCCATGCCTACCGAGCCGTGTTCAACACTATTCAGAACCCTCAAGGGGAAGAGAAGGTCTCTGGATCTGGTGACAAAATGACAGGCACCACGGCTACTCCAGCCCCCCTGCGACAGGTACTATGGCTGCTCCAGCTCCAGCGACAGGTAATGCGGTTGAACCAGGGAACCAACCTGTTTCGGTATCAGTCACCCCTATACACAAGAAGAAATCTTGGAAGTGAAAGTCAGCTCATTTAGAAAGGAAAGATGAAAAAGCAGGGCCATCACAAAGAGAGGAAGAGGAAGAATTTGTGGACGAGACAGAAACCACCTGATCCCTATCCCTGAGTGAGCTGCAAGATATGCAAAAATATTTCAGCCATCGTCCAGGTGAGCACATTGTCACCTGGCTGCTCCGATGCTGGGATAACGGGCCAGTAGCCTGGAATTAGAGGGTAAGGAAGCCAAACAACTGGGATCCTTTTCTAGGGAAGGGGGCATTGACAAAGCGATCGGAAAAGGGACACAAGTCCTCAGCCTCTGGAGGCAGCTCCTGTTAGCTATGAAGGAAAGGTATCCCTTCAAGGGAGATGTTATATATTGCCCAGGCAAATGAACCAGCATGGAGAAGAGGTATCAGTACCTGAGGGAATTAGCCATGCTGGAGGTGGTTTATGGTGACCTGAACAACAGGCAATTATCCAAAGATCCAGATGAAGTCCTGTGCACATGACCCATGTGGCAGAAGTTGGTATGGAGCGCACCAGCATCGTATGCCAACTCAATGACAATACTGACCTGGAAAGACGGAGAGGGTCCAACAGTGGATGAAGTGGCTAGCCAACTCCAGGAATACGAAGAAAGTATCTCTTACTCCCTTACCTTGGCTGTGGAGAAACTGTCCCGTAAGGTCCAGCAACTCGAAGAGGATAGGTCCTACTTTCCACCTGTACAGACCAGTATCTCAGCTATTAGGAGTCAGTGTTTTTCTACTCAAGAGAGACAATATAGAGGGTACACGCCACGGGGCACCCTATGGTTTTACGTCCGTGACCACGGAGAGGACCTGAGGAAGTGGGATGGAAAACCTACCTCAGCCCTAGAGTCACGGGTATGTGAGTTGCAAGGAAAAACAATCACACAAGGGGGTTCTTCCAGGAAAATTGCTGCTCCAGTTTCTAGTGGACAGTTCCCCAGACAGAGTAGAAGGGCTGATCTTACTCCTGATTTTAATGAAGGAACTCCTGACTCTTATGTACAAGAAGTGGGTAATGAATACTATGACCAGGACTAGAGGGGCCCTGCCTCCAGCCAGGTGGAGGAAAGGGACAACCGGGTTTACGGGACTGTGTGGATCCAATGGCCTGCCACATCAGACCCACAGGAGTATAAGGCTCTTGTAGACACCGGTGCACAGTGTACCCTAATGCCATCAAGCTATAAAGGGGCAGAACCCATCTGTATTTCTGGAGTGTCAGGGGGATCCCAACAACTAACTGTACTGGAGGCAGAACTGAGCCTAACTGGAAATGAGTGGCAAAAGCATCACATTGTGACCAGCCCAGAGGCTCCGTGCATCCTTGGCATAGACTACCTCAGCAGAGGGTATTTCAAGGACCCAAAAGGGCTTTTGGTATAGCTGCCTTGGAGACAGACAAAATTAAACACCTGTCTACCCTGCCTGGTTTTTCAGAGGACCCTTCTATTGTGGGGTTGCTGAGGGTTGAAGAACAACAGGTGCTGATTGCTACCACAATGGTGCACCGGAGGCAATATCGTACCAACCGAGACTCCCTGAATCGCATCCATAAACTGATTCGTTGACTGGAGAGCCAAGGAGTGATCAGTAAGATTCGTTCACCTTTTAATAGTCCTATATGGCCAGTGCAAAAGTCTAATGGAGAGTGGAGACTGACAGTAGACTATTGTGGCCTGAATGAAGTCACGCCACCACTGAGTGCTGCCGTGCCAGACATGCTGGAACTTCAATATGAACTGGAGTCAAAAGCAGCGAAATGTTATGCTACAATTGATATTGCTAATGTGTTTTTCTCAGTCCCTTTGGTAGCAGAGTGCAGGTCACAGTTCGCTTTTCACTTGGAGGGGCATTGGAATCGATTGCCCCAGGGGTGGAAACACAGCCCCACCATTTGCCATGGACTTGTCCAGATGGCACTGGAACAGCATGAAGCTCCAGAACATCTGCAATATATTGATGACATTATCATGTGGGGCAAATACAGCAGAAGAAGTTTTTGAGAAAGGGAAGAAAATAGTCCAAATCCTCCTGAAAGCCAGTTTTGCCATGAAACAAAGTAAGGTCAAAGGACCTGCACAGGAGATCCAATTTTTAGGAATAAAATGGCAAGATGAATGCTGTCAGATCCCAATGGATGTCATTAACAAAATAACAGCCATGTCTCCACCAACTAGCAAAAAGGAAACACAAGCTTTCTTAGGTGTTGTCTTTGGAGAATGAGTATTCCAAATTACAGTCTGATTGTAAGCCCTCTCTATCAAGTGACCCGGAAGAACACTGATTTCAAATGGGGCCCTGAGCAACGACAAGCCTTTGGACAAATTAAATGGGAGCTAGTTCATGCAGTAGCCCTTGGGCCAGTCTGGGCAGAGCATGATGTAAAAAATGCGCTATACACCGCAGCCAGGGAGAATGGCCCTACCTGGAGCCTCTGGCAGAAAGCACCAGGGGAGACGTGAGGTTAACCCTTAGGATTTTGGAGTCAGGGATACAGAGGATCTGAGGCCCACTATACTGCAACTGAAAAAGAGATATTGGCAGCATATGAAGGGGTACGAGCGGCTTTGGAAGTGGTTGGTACTGAAGCGCAGCTCCTCCTGCCACCCTGACTACGAGTGCTAGGTTGGATGTTCAACAGGAGGGTCCCCTCTACACATCATGCAACTGATGCTACGTGGAGTAAGTGGGTTGCACTGATCACACAACAGGCTCGAATAGGAAACCCCAATCACCCAGGAATCTTGGAAGTAATTATGGACTGGCCAGAAGGCAAAGATTTCAGAATCAGGCAAAGGAAAACACATTTGTGGGATTGCTTTTGCTCAAGGACCTGGGTGCACTTGGTGGGTAATGTGAAAGGTTGGGGAAATCCCCTGTGTACCTCAAAGGGATTTGATTTTGGGTAAGAACAGCCAATGAACTAAATGATATGATGTTAATTGCTATATAGTACTGTATGTCACCACATTTATGATTGCTATATACCATATCAACAGTATTACAGTAAGAATCGCCCAGATTAATGAAGAATGAACTTTGATGAAACCAAGAAAAGTGCAGTGGTGGTGGAACTAGAACTGGCTTCAGCATGCAACAGTCCAACACCACACACCATCTCTCCTGCCCAGAAGGACTATTATGACAGATGGAGCCCAAAGTCATGGACTAAATGAACTCAACAGACATTTTAGAGGGATCGCCCATAGACCGAGGGAATTATATCTGTGTGTGTATATCAAAAGACAGAGAAAGTGGTGGTGATTAATGGGAATGTATTAGAAAGGGTAGAACCTGGGCATGGCGTAGATGGTATAGAATAAGGGGTGGGTACTGGCCTGGTTTCGGCTGGGATAGAGTTAATTTTCTTCCTAGTAGCTAATATAGTGCTGTGTTTTGGATTTAGGATAAGAATAATGTTGATAACGCACTGATGTGTTAGTTGTTGCTAAGTAATGTTTACACTAGTCAAAGACTTTTCAGCTTCCCATGCTCTGCCAGGTGCAGAAGAAGCTGGGAAGGAGGCACAGCCAGGACAGCTGACCCCAACTGACCAAAGGGCTATTCCATACCATATGACGTCATGCTTAGTATATAAACTGGGGGGAGTTGGCCAGGGGGTAGTGATCGCTGCTCAGGGACTGGTTTGGGCATCAGTCGGCAGGTGGTGAGCAGTTGCATCACTTGTTTTTTTCCTGGGTTTTGTTCTGCTCTCTCTCTTTTGTTGTTTTCCTTTTCATTACAATTTTTTATTATTATTATTTTATTTATTTTTCCTTTTCCCCAATTATTAAACTGTTCTTATCTCAACCCACAAGTTTTGTTACTTTTGCTCTTCCGATTTTCTCCCCCATCCCACTGGAGGGGAGGGTGAGCGAGCGGCTGTGTGGTGCTTGGTTGCCGACTAAACCACGACATGCCCTCAGTACCTTATAACTGGTATGTTTGCATCTGCTGTTTGCATTCCCTGCTCCTGGCCAGACAGAGGCAGGCTTTTAGCACTGTGCTCCTTAAGCAGTGAGCTCTCCCTGCCTCACCCTGCCTCACCAACTCTGCTGGTGTTAGGCATTTTAAATCATAGGTCCCAGCCTGCACTTTGCAGTTCCAGCTGATGATATGGTCACAGAGACACTTTTGCCTCTGCTTTTCACTCACACTGCTTCTGTGTCATGGCACTGCAAATACTGTATCTTGTGTGTCACATGCAGTTTTCAGATCCTGAAAACAAAAGTGACCTTTCTGTTCTGCAGACAGGCTGCTGCTGCTAGCTGCTGTGCTGCCCTAGTGAGTAGACAGTCGATCTTGCAAGTTGCTGATGGAATAGGAATTTGAAAATAGTGCTGAAAGTTACTAGGACCAGTTAAGAAAGGAAAGACTCATGCCTCTCTCAGCTCTGCCCATTCTCTCCATCTGAGAGAGCACCATAAACGAACAAGGAATTAATCACCGTAAACAGCCCTGGGAATCTGTGGGCTGTGCATTCTCCAGAAATAGCTGTTCCCTGCCCTGTTCTCCAGGGTAACAGAGCAGTTCCTATGCTCAAAGCAAGACAGATGGATCACCCAGCCTACAAAAAGACTCACCAGTGAGGCGGTTGTGGTCAGTCTTGGAAAATGCAGGGCAGCTTTTCACAGCAGTATATCTAGCGCCTTCATCCAGTGCTCTCTGGCCAGCTGAGCTTGTGGAGGCTGACCTGGCAGCTGCCTTTGCTCACAAGCAAACTTTCTGTGGAGCTGAGATATGTCTAGTAATTGATATTTCCTGCTCCTACTTTCTTTCAGGTCCATCGCATGGGCTTACCCTGCTTTGGGTGGACTTAAATCCTAAGGAGGAGTGGAGAAAAATTGAAAGAAATCGGGCTGTGGGCTTTGCTACAGTATGTAGCTGGGATATGTGACACTGCTATTTGGTTTATCTCTGTCTCAGATCTGCCAGGCTTCTTTCATATGCTCAGAACCACTTCCTCCATGCCTTATGTAACTCTGCAGTGCTTGTGGTGTATGTCTTGATTAGGCTGTCTGTAGCCCTGTTGTGATTTAACCCCAGCCGGCAACTGAGCCCCACACAGCCGCTCGGTCATTCCCCCCCTGGTGGGATGGGTGAGAGAATCAGAAGAGTAAAAGTAAGAAAACTCATGGGTTGAGATAAAGACAGTTTAATAGGTAAAGCAAAAGCCATGCACACAAACAAAGCAAAACAAGGAATTAATTTACTACTGTATGGGTTACAACAATTTAAAGGTATTTCCATTACAATCTCCACCCCTGGTCCCTTTGGACCAGACCATTGGGTTTAACATTGCAATGAACTCCTCCCCTTGCCCCTGCTCCAGCTTGGACTTATCCACAGACTGCAGTCCCTTATAGGGGAGTACCTGCTCCAAGTGGAGCCTTATCTATGAGCCACAGTCTCTCCAGGGGTATAACTGCTGTGGCATAGACTTACCCACAGCCACAGTCACTTTGTGGTGCACCAGTTCCAGCGTGGCCTTCTCCATGGGACACAATGCCTTCAGAGATATACCTGCTCCAGCGTAGCCTTACCCACAGCCACAGTCCCTTCAGAAGTAAACCTCCTCCAACATGGCCTTACCCATGGCTGCAATCCCTCCAGGGGTGTACCTGCTCTGTTGTGGGCTTATCCATGGACAGATGCTTTGAGGTGCTCCAGCATGACCTCATGCACAGCCACTGATGCTTCAAGGTGTACCTGCTGCAGCATGGATTTATGCACAGCCACTGATGCTTCAGGGTGTACCTTCTCCATTGTGGATTTATCCTTGGGCCACAGTCCCTTCAGAGGTATACCTGCTGTGGCACAGACATAACCATGGCCACAGACACTTCGAGATGTACCTGCTCTGGCATGGGCTTATCCATGGCCACAGATGCTTCGAGGTGTCCTGCTCCTGCGTGGACTCATCCACAGGTCATAGTCCCTTTGACTCAAGTTCACGCTGGAGTTCCCGCCTGTCCAGTACAGCAGCACAGAAACAGCAGCGATGCCCTGGCCGTCTGCCAGCCAAGGTGCATGGCCATTGCTGTTATCAAAATGTTCCCAGGCACAGCAGAGTAAGATGATAAGCAGTACGGCAAGCAGTGAAAGCAAAAAGCAGCCGCTAATGAGCACTAGACTCTAATGTACAGTAAGGCAAGCAAGCTCCATGGCAAGCACAGAAGCCTGCCGATTAATAGCTGAACAGCAACAACAGCTATAAATTCTATCTAGCACATTCCAATCAAATCTGTAATTATCTCAAACTCTTCGAGCCCCACGTTGGGCGCCAAAAAGGACTGTCGTGGTTTAACCGCAGCTGGCAACTAAGCCCCACACAGCTGCTCACTCACTTGCCCTCTGATGGGATGGGGGAGAGAATCCGAAGAGTAAAAGTGAGAAAACTCGTGGGTTGAGATAAAGACAGTTTAATAGGTAAAGCAAAAGCCGTGCACACAAGCAAAGCAAAACAAGGAATTAATTCACTACTTCCCATTGGCAGGCAGGTGTTCAGCCATCTCCAGGAAAGCAGGGCTCCATCACGCATAACGGTTACTTAGGAAGACAAAGGCCATCACTCCGAATGTCCCCCGCTTCCTTCTTCCCCCAGCTTTATATGCTGAGTGTGATGTCATATGCTGTGGAATATCCCTTTGGTCAGTTGGAGTCAGCTGTCCCAGCTGTGTCCCCTTCCAACCTCTTTTGTAGTACTAGCTACTAAAAGAAAATTAACTCTATTCCAGCCAAAACCAGCACAAGCCCTTAATGCTCTCTCTACTTCTGTATGCTCCTCTGAATGCAGAACTACACATACCTAATTTTTTTTGCCTTCCAGCAGCTGTGCTACCAGTAGGGTCATTTCCTAGGATGCTTTTTATGGGCTGTTATGATAGTTTTTTGCTAAGGTTCTGGCACTACTTAGCACTGTGCTTCTAAGCAAATGAGGGGATTGAGCAAAAGGATCTGAGCATCATTTGCTAAACCTAACACATTTCTTGCAAAACATGCCTTTTAAAATTCACGTTGTTTCCTGCAAAGATTTTCAAAGCCAGGCTTCCACCAGCAGCTTGTACCTCCCTATTTCTGATGTCCCAGCTGTTGTTGGCTGCGAACAGTAAGATTTGGATGTTAACAGCTCTGTGAAGTGCAAAGTCATGTTCCAATATTAGATAAATGTTGAATCCTTCTAGCTGATCATGTGTCCCAGGGAAGAGGAAGGACCTGCTTAACTTCTCTGCAAAAACACTCAAGTGGATAGAACAGGGAAGTAGCAGATCACACTGTGGCAGGCAAGATCGATGTTATCCACTAGGAAAATCTATATAAATAAACTGAAGTGTTGGAATGAATTGCTTGGAGAAGTTCAGGGAGCTCCATTACTGAATGTCTTTAGACTTGCCCAGACCCCTAGGTCACCCCTGAGAGCTGTAGTGTATTTGGAGTGGGGCAAGAGGATGGATTAGCCTCATGAGGACCAGCCCAAATTGTCTTTCTATAGCTAGATGCACCTCTGCTTTTACTTCAACATTTGCAAAAGCAGTTCTGTAAATTCAGCCTGAATTTGAAAATAGTTTTGTGTCTCTAGTTTTGCCTCTTCAGCTCCCCAAATGCTTTGCTGGAGAGTCTTGCCCAGCATTAATAAGCTGCCATTCAAAATGCTCTTTTGACATGTTTCTGACTTTTCAATTTTCAGGGTTTGCTTGCCGCCGCCATCGCTGCAGCTCTGTGAGTGATAAGGATGTTAAACAGCAACGACTAGGTATGTAGATGTTCCAGAAGCAGAGTGGTGGTGTGCTTTCCTCTGAGGAAGGACCTATTTAACTTCTTTGCAGAAACACCCAAGAAATCAACCTCCTGCATTGAGGGAAACTTTTGTTTAGTAGCTGGATAAACTCTTAATGCAACAGGTTGTAAAATATACAGACAACGGGACCTGGCAAATAACAAGAAACATCCATTTCCATTTCAGGGATATATTAAATCTACCTGAGGAGAAGGGATGCAGATGGCATAGGCTAAGAACTTCCTTAAAGTGTGATATGCTGGTAAAGCATTCAGTTGTAGGTCATCCCTGTATTTGTCTGCTTTTTTTTAACCAAATCAGGTGACATACTGACAATTTAAAACCCACTAAAGGCTCACAGTTTCTGTAGCGCATTAAAAACTCCTATGATTTCAGTCCACCCTAAAGTAGAGAAGTAACTGAATAGATGAGTGATGACAAAGTCGAGGCAGAGTAGTTCCAGGAAAAACTGGGTAGCCTGAGCAGACCTGCAGGCTGTAGAACACCAGTGTCCACATCCTTTCCTTCATCATCTGCCTTTCTTTACCCTTTTCTACCTCTTCTTTTAGCCTTGCAATCCCCACGGTCCAGCGCTGCCCAGTGTCTGGTGGGGCAACACAGGGAGCATGGCAAAGCTGGTAGCTGCAGCTGGGCTGGAGCCAGTTTTTGGCTGAAGGTTTGCATACAGGAATGTTCTTGAGGAGGTGCTCCCAGGAGGCCAGATCTTACCGGCTGACAAAACTCAGCCAACTTAACAGCAGTGAGGATAGCATTTTTCGGAAGGTGCTGACCGCCCTTAAGTATCACCACTATTCTCTCTTCAACAAAGAGATGCTGATACCATTGGGGATCTCAAATTCTCAAAGCAAAAGATATTTCTGTTCTGAGGTGCAGATAGCTGAGCAAGTGTGGCGCAAGGCCAGCATGAGTGAACAGGGAGCTAGTGAACAAGGAATTATATGCATAATACGCCAATACCTGATTCTAATCTTAAAGAGATAATAAGATGTAGTTTTTATATAAAGCTGTTTCACCTTTTCTGCGAATTTTCTTCTTCTTCAGCCCCTGTGCAAAAATAGGAAAAATTACAGGTTATTTTCATGTGTTCAGAATTTGTCATCTCTACCTAGCTCTGTGGAGCAGCTTCTGATCAGGGCTAGTGTTTCTCTGTGTATGAGTGGTAGTATTTTGGATCTGTCACGGCTCAGAACTAACTTTTTCACTCTCATACTCACTCTGTTGTCTTCTCTCTCAGATCCGGCTGAAGAGTACCGGCATCTCCTCATTGATTCTATCCGACAGAGATATGGAAGCAGGAGAGCAGCAGGAGCAGCAGCACAGGAACAAATGCAGCCACTGGCTTTCAACCAAGCTTTTGTCAACCTTGTCATTCGGCAGAGCAAAGCCTCCCGCTTAAAAGAGAGAACAGATAAACGCCGAGAGGATGTGGCAGATGCTCCTGAACTGGAAGAATGTGCAGATACAGCTGTGAAAGTGTCAGATTTGTTTCGTAATGTCGTCCCATTGGGCATGACGAAGGTGATCTTTTTGTTTGGTAAACCAGGTGCAGGCAAGACCATGCTAACGCACAGGATTTGTCAGAAATGGGCAGAAGGTGTCCTACCTCAGTTTCTCTTCGCTTTCCTGTTTGAGTTTCGGCAGCTGAATTTATTAAAAAGAAAATTGACTCTGAAGGAGCTTTTATTTGACCTGTTCCTTCAGCCAGAAGACAGCCCTGATGCAGTGTTCCAGTACCTCCTGGAAAATGCCTGGCATATTCTGATCATCTTTGATGGGCTGGATGAGTTTGCAGCTAACATGGATGTGTCATCCTCTTCTAAGGGAGGCCCAACATCCCATATGTCCGTATCTGAGCTCTTTGCAGACCTCTGCCATGGGAAGCTCCTGCCTGGTTGCACAGTTTTGGTCACCAGCCGACCTAAGAGAGTACCTGACTTCTTATTAAACACAGTAGACCTGCTAGCAGAAATTTGGGGATTTGACCATAAGAAGGTTGTGGAATATGTCAGCCACTATTTTCATCAGAATTCATTTAAAGAACAAGCCATTGCTTACCTGAAGAACAACACCAAGCTCCTCAGCATGTGCCTGATCCCTGCTCTGTGTTATGTTGTGTGCATCTGTTTGGAGTATTTGCTCCTTAAACATCAGATGAGTGTGGAACTTCCTCAGACTATGACAGAGTTTTATATCAAAATGCTTCTCATCTTCATAAACAAACAGCAGGGAGAGCATGCAGGTGGCAAGGAGACTCAGCTGAACTGTAACAAGGAGGCCATATTGGGTCTGTGTGATCTTGCACTGAAAGGCCTGGAAGATAAGAAGCTTGTATTTTATGTTGGTGATATTCCAGAGCACGTGAAGGAATTTGCTTCCTTGCATGGACTGCTGACTGTCTTTGAGGTAAAGTCAAGTGGCACTCGGCCAGAGGCTGGCTATGCCTTTGTGCACTTGAGCTTGCAGGAGTTTTTTGCAGCACTGTGTCTCATGGTAAGTAAGAGGGTGGACAAGAACTACCTGAAGAAGAAGTTCTCTTTGAAGTCAAGGTGGACTTTAAAGAATGAGGCAAAGACCGAGTTCATGGAGAGTTTTCACATCTTTCTGGCAGGCTTGTCATCAAAAGAATGTAGGACATTTCTCATGCTGCTAGCTGAACAAGATGAAGCTTGGGTGCAGGATAAGCAGGATGCAATCCTGCAGTCTCTCAAGAAACTGGCAGCCACTCATCTGACAGGGCCTAAGGTCATTGAGCTCTGCCATTGCACATTTGAAACACAAGACCTCAAAGTAGCCCAGCACATTGGGAGCCTGCTGAATTTCAAGTACACATTTAAAAACTTTAGACTGACACCTCTGGACATGTCGGCTTTGGTTTTTGTCATAAACTCGGGCCAGGATTTGACTCATTTGGATTTTGCAGGATGTCTCATGGACATTGACTGTTTGGAGGTTCTGGCCAGCTGTAAAAATGTAGAGCACTTGAGGTAAACACACTGAGTGCTATGAGCTGGTGGGTGGAGAGAAGGGCCAAGGGGTTGGAAGGGCAAGCCTAGTATTTGTTTTAGAAGGGAGAGAAAGAAGATGTGAGGAATTCTGATCTGAGCAGCATAACTTTGATACTGAAGAAATTATGAAATAATGAGTTTATGAGTGATTGAAGGATATTAAGGTGATAAATCCATTCTGGCTGTATTTTTTGTATGTTTCTTTGTTTTAATTAAAACAATCAAGCAACAGGGTAGTTAGTGTATTAGATAAGAGAGAAAATGATAGGTATTTCTTGACAATACAAAGGCAGGGCGAATCCTGCAAGCAAATGAGAAAGTTGTGATCTAAATGAAATCACCATAAACCAGATGAACAGGAGGTGACAACTGCACTCTGAGGTGCTCTCTATCAGTGCTTTGCTGTAATGCTGGAAGGACATTTCAAGGAGGATCTCTTGGGATCCTGTTGTGGAACGGGTCTCATTCTGTATTTCTGTGAATGACTTAGAGGAATATGTGTAGAGTTTGCTAATGTGGAGAAGATGGGGAGCAGCCAGGGTGAGAATTACCTTGACCTGAAGGGAATGATGTTGTCTGCTGTGAAGCAGAGGAGCAGACACAGAGATGTGCAAACTGCTATTCCTGGATATTGGTATTATTGTAAAAAGGACAGCAATTGATTGTTCTCTGCCTCCATTAAGAATAATAGAAATACCATTTAATTTACTGTTAGAAAAGCTTTCTGGTGATACATCCTAACTCTAAATTGCTAATGCAGGCACTGGGCAGTGCATGGAGTCCTCTGCTTTCAGAGAGCAGATTAGGCAGATGCATGAGGATGGTTGGGCTGTTCCCTTGATTAGGAGAATGGAACAGGGGATTTTGGGGGATTCTTCCTCAGCTCATACACACTCAAGTCCGTGCCTGCTTTTGTTTATGGTCTGCAGGATACTAGCAGTCTCAGTACTGTCTCTTGGAAGGGTGGGCAAAGGGCAGTGGGACCCCAAGCATTTCAGCTGCATGTTGCTTGTACAGAACCTATCTAAAGAAGAAGCATCACCTCAGATGTGTTCCTAATGACCGTAGGCCATGTCCGTCATGCCACTGCACCTCTGCAACATGTTCCTGACTCCCTCTGGTTTAGGGGAAGGTGGCAGAGGCACTGAAGGCAACAGGGCCATAGGTGGGTTTCTGCTCTCATGGCCCCCAAACATGCTGTGGGAGACATACAACCCAGGGGGCTTTGTACCAATACATCCCGTAATCAGTACATCCTGCAACTGATTCAAAGGAGGGCTTGCGTGCCTGAAGACTTATGTCCATTTGTTTTTTCTAACACCACCAGTTCCTTCTATAAAAGAAGTACTTTCCCTAAAAACCTTGTGTGTTTTATATTTTGGACAACTCTGGCTACTCTGCCACCCAAATTTAAAGTATCTGGCCTGAAATCAACCCTCTCATAACTCAGCAGCTCATCACATGGGAGCTGTTAGACACTCTCTGTTTGTATGAGTTTGGTTTGCGCCTGTGTGACCTCCCTTGTCTCCAGGGTCCTGACTCCGGTGGGACATGCAATAGGGCTGACTCTTCATCTGTGGCAGCACTTACACATAGTGTCACTGTATCAAAAGGCAGAAGCCGTCTCTTGAGGTATTTGCAGTTGATGCGCAAGTTTAATGTTTTTTTTTTAAACAGATGTGTGAAAAGATAAAGATGCTGCAAAAAAGAGCATGATACAATGGCTGTTAAGAAAGAAATTCAACACTTTTTTTTTTTAACGTCCTCTGTGGGCTAGCTTATTTTGGGTTTTGTTGTGTTTATGTTTTTTCCCTTTTCTTCATGTTTTAGCTTTCGTAGTAGGAGATGTGGCGATGACTTTGCTGCTGCTCTTTCAAAGAGCTTACAAGGAATGGGGAGCCTGAAGAAACTAGAGTAAGTCTTTGCTTGTAAGATCAGAGCCTTCTCTCTTTCTGTCCGTCCTGTTTCTATCTTACAGTCTAATTACATCTGCTTACTCAAGGCTGATGTGCTCTGTGCAGCACTGTATAGAGAATAATGCAGTGCTATGCAGAGCAGCATGGATATGTGTGGCTCTTGTTTTATGCTGGTATCAAGAGGAGTATTGCATTGCCCTGGTTGAAAAGGAGTATAAAGTTGGTTGCAGGTGGCAGAGTCAGGCCACCTCCTCTTTGTGTTGGTGTGCTGGGAGCACGGCACAGGCCCATATCTGAGGCAGGCTTGCCATGCGCTGCACAGGATGCTAGTCCTTCCTTTGCTTGGTTTGAATGATTCTTTCTTTTCCAGGTTGACAGGTGGGAGCATCACAGCTGAAGGGATGACTAACTTGGTCCAGGCTTCATCACAGTGCCTCCAGCTTGAGGAAATAAAGTGAGTGTGTTGTGGCAATGCCCCTCAAATCAACCGCTTGTTCTTTGGGGGCCTGGGGTACTAATGAGAATGAATCTGTGTGCAGCTTGCAGGACAATCAGATACGGGATCCAGAGGTGAAGAGTGTGATGGACCTGTTTTCCAGAATGGAAAAGCTGAAGAAAATAGAGTGAGTAAAAATGGCTTAAACCTATTAAAATCGGTAGCCACTATGAAGCCAAGCATAGCATCAGAGAGAGTTTAAATTCTCATCAGAGCAGAGTTGCTGGATGTCTCTGTAAGGGTGACACTCGCTCTTAGAGATGCCAGTGGTGTACACGCGGGGCACTAAGCTGAGGCACAGACATTTAAGTGCAGGCAGGGCTGTGCTGGAGGCCTGGCTCAGTTTGAGATAGACTCAGCCTCACAGTTCTTACCCAGGTGTTTTAAAATAATCTCAAGGGAATCCTGGCACCACTGACACCTCTCCAGGAATTACAATGCATGTGCTCAGCTTGGTGCCTGGCATGACTTTTTCCTCTTCTGCCTCCTCACCTCTCTTCCCCTTGGTCAGGCTCAGATTGAGATGCCTCATCTCTGCATAAGAGAGGATGGCTCCATCCCTGTCTTCCCAGCCTTTTTGTTAGCCCTCTTCTCCTGTACTCCTCCTTCTAACACTCCTGTAACAGCACAATACTGAATGAGAGGGACTGACGTCTAGGAAAACTCCCAACACGGATCTGTGTCTTTTTAGGTGGAGAGAACCAGCCTGATTTGTGAAGGGATTTAAAGCCTTTGAAAAGCTAGCAGGGGCAGTTTAAGCAGCAGCAGGCAAAGCAGAGCAGAGCAGAGCTGCTGCAAGTGTTGGAATCTCAGTGTAGTTTGCATTACAGGAGAGGGGTAGCCACAAAGCTGTACTGCCCCTGTAGAAGGCAAAGCCACAGCCCTGCCTTCCCATCCCAGTTGAAAGGGAGTGACTCTGCCTTTGAAGGTCTTCCACATACCCCTGGGCGCAAGCAGGTGAACCCAAAATACGTGCAGTTATTGCTGGATCCCATCTTGGAATTAATTACTGTGTTTGCAGTATGATTAGAAGTGTTTAAAAGCATGTTGGAAAGAGGGAGGACAGGGGTAGTGTACCTGCTCCTCTGCTTTCCTGGGCACATTGGATAACAGCTTGTGGGAAATGCCAACATGTCCCCAGTGAAACAGCTTATCATATGGAAAAGGTAGGAAGCCAGTACGATTTGTAAGGCTCATTCCTTCACACGTTTCTATTACACACATGCAGTGTTGTTGTCATGGATGATTCCTTTGAGGCTCACAGGGATGGTGCTCTGTGGCCCTGAGAACAAGCAGAGGATTTGTAGAAGCAGACCTTATGCTCCATATTTAATGAGGTTCAACACATAATGAAACAGAATAAACATGCAATTAAAGAATAAATCCTTAGAGGTTGCTAGTGTTGTGTCTTCGGGGGTGTTTAAATGTGAAGGTTTAGACCACACTACTTTAATATGCCATACTTAAATTGGATTTGTTATAGCAAGAGTTTAACTGCACTGTGGGCTGGTTGTGTAATCATAAGCATATAAAGTACATTCCCTACATAATCCCAAAATGGTTAATGATTCTTCTGTTGCACATAGAGGAAGTATGTATGATTCTAAATTCATGGGAGCTATAGCGTGCAGAGAAGAATTATGATTTGATAATGCTTTTGTTAATGCAAAATTCAGAAGTTTTGGAGAAGTCCCCTAACTAAAAGAATGTGTGCTTCAGGGTGTTTGGGTGTGGAGCAGAGGGCTTTTGTGTAACGGAATAGTGTGCTGTTGGGTCCAGCAGCTGAGGTTGTGTTCTTCCTCATGTTCACAGTCTGAGCAACAACGATCTTTCCTTGAATGCTGTTCTCATTTTGGCAAAGGAAGTCATCACGTGTCAAAACGCTACTGAACTGCGTGTGAGGTATCAATGCATGAGAGCTGTTACAAACCCAAATATGTTGTCTCTTTAGATGCTGACTTTTTAAATGGACACTGTTTTACAGCTTAATTGTTGGCTAATCAAAGTCTACAAAAATTAATTTTAATCCTTTTTGTTTTCTGTTTGAAACAAAATTTGAATTCATCATATTATGGACTTTCTCTTTGTATTTTTTTAATAGGTCATTTTATCCTTGGTCTGTAAATTGATTTGCAGGGTGTAATATTTCTTCTTATATGACAGAATTTAAACTTGCTTTTAAGCTCTGCAACATATCAACTGGGAAATTCTTTGCTAGCTAGCATAAATTTGCTATAAATCAGCTAAGTTTACTGAAAAGGTGTGGATTTAAGTAGCTCTAGCTCTATGTTCCTTTAAATTACAGGTTTTGGTGTTTTCATAGGTCCAGGATGACAGAGAAAGGGTAGAATTTTTAAATCCTAGCTCTTATGGTTGTCTTACATTGTAAGTTTAACAGGCCAAATTATTCCTGGGTGTAACTCAAGGGAAGTCAAATTGCCTACAGCTTTTTCTTATTTTTCGTGCTGGAGTGGAGTTTCTACTGAACCTCTTTCCAGGAAACTGCTGGTCTTGCAAAAAAAAATCCCAGCCCAATCTTCTTAACTGTGTTACTCTGTTGTCTGTATGGAGTCCCAGTTCAACATGCGGGGGTGTCCTCCTGCCCTCTAGCCACATGGTTGCTCAATTGCTCACCTGTGGCAATGTGCTAGCAGGGCAGATGTCAAGGCCCTCTTTAGCATCCAGGCAACAGCTTTGATCCTTACTGAGCACCCCTCCTAAAGAAATGGCATCCTTCCACCTGTGCCCTAACATTGGCTTGGATCTCTTTTTCAGGAAGGACACCGTGATTATATATTTTTCTGGCCTATCTGGGAAAGTTCCAAGGTGAGAAACTGCACTTGGGGTTATGCTATATTCAGTTATGCTGATTCAAACCATCAGCTTGGTGTCACTATAATCCACTCCAGCAGCAGAACTGGTTGCCTCTGCCCTTGCATCTGGCAGAGTTGGATCCACCTGAGCAAGGAGAAAGGTAACCAAAATAGCTGGTCTTTGCGCAGACCTGCCAGCCAGTTCCACAAAGGCAGCCTTAGTGCCTGTGTAAGCTTGAAGTGCTGTGTTTCTATTGCAAAACTGCTGAAAAACAGTTTCATGTGAGGATAAATGAAGGAAAAGGCTTTGCTCCTTCTCTGGCTGGCTCCTGTGTTCTCTCTGCTTGTGCATACTTTTGAGGGAAGGGTGGATTTGACCTTAATTAAGAAACTATAAAACAATTTCTTGTATCCTGATAGGGAACTCACTTTGCCCTGTGTTGTGCGGTCCTCAAGGGGCCTCATGATATTTGGCATGCATGTGTGAACCGGCTCAGCCTGGCCCTGAGTTAGCTAGAAACTGCTCCTATTCAGATGCCTGAACATCTGTCTTGTGCTGTTGTAGGCAGCCTGGCACAGGTGGATATGTTTATCCCTTCCTGTGGTGGCACAATTCCACATGGAGGCAAAACATCCTACATCTTAGTAGTGCCTTTGAATTGGGGCTCAGTTATCAAGTTGATTCAAATACACAGTGAAATCCCATGTGGACACCCCCTGTGCTCCCGTCTCCTGATGGAGGTCTTCTGGCTCTTGAAAATCACTTAACCTTGCATGGAATGGTTGGACAGAACACAGACCTTGTGGTTTCTTCCAGAAAACTTCCAGACAATACTAACCAGCTCCCAGGTCCTCATATTTTGTGAAGGCATACTAGAGGTCAAATATTTTGCTTGTTTGCAGATCTTTGGATTTGAGGAGGGAAGAGAATAAGGAACATGTAATTCCAACTAGACATGTGAAGTTATGGTAAGAGAAGGCATTGAAATTCCTGCTGTCGAATGTGATTTGCAGATAACAGGTACTACAGAAGGACAAGAATAGCAGCTGTGTTGGTCCTTAAGGACAGAGGATGTTTCCACATACGAAAAAGTTTGAAATAAACCTGAATCAGTAAATAAAAATAACAATAGATATCCCTATCTGGCCCAGCCAGTGGCTTTATTTCTTGTGTGTTGGGCTCCACAGCCCTGGAGAGGCAGAATTCCCTTGATAATGCCCATCTTGCCATATGTTCTTATAGCTACCAAAGGCATGAGCCATATAGTTTCTTTCTTGCCTGGGCTCCAGAAGAGGGCAGTGGCTTTCTCAAAATAGGAGAATTCAGGCATGTTATCTGAGCATGTTAAAGCTGGGAAATGGCCCTCCCTTACCTCCTTCTCTTTCCCTCACTACTCTGCACAACAGGAACAATTACATGCATCCCCTTCTCATGGATGGCAGCGCCAGGTGGCTCTCACACAAGCTGTTGCACTTGCACAGCACTCTGCAAGTGCGTCCCTCTGCACTCCTTTTGCAGCACCAGCTACAGAGAGACAGAGTAATGTGCCCAGGATTGTGTGGCAGAGCAGAGAGTAAAACCTCCCTCGCTTGGTACTGCTTCTGTGTGCCCTCATTTGGAGAGAGACACCAGAAGTGCCTGGGCCCCACTCTCCCCTCACTGCTCATTAACCCTTCCTGTTCACAGCTTGCAGGATCGCAGCCTGTCTTCCCAACATGCAAAGGAGATTGTTGCCATTCTCCAGAGCTGTCCCTGTCTCTCTGAAGTGGAGTAAGTGCCTCCTTTCCTTCCTGTTGAGTGGCTGGAGGCAGGTGGTGGGGAGCAGGAGATGTTACATGTAGAGGACAGTGAGACATGGGACCTGACCCCAAGGAGGGGTCCCAGCACTGTGTTATGTCTAGTGGGATCCTGGTTAGGGATTTTTGGTGAGGTTCAGCAGGAGATGAATGCTGAGCAACCTTCGATTCCTGTGACAACTGCAGTCTCTGGCTCCCTGAGACTGTAACCAGAGATGCCGGTTACAGAGCAGACCCTGCTAAGGAAGCAGTGCTGCAAGCTGGAGGCACTATGGAGCTATCCCAGAGGAACAGCTCCTCCAGCAAATCCTCTGAGCCAGTGAGGGGACACAGATTGCTTCCGTGTTGTCCCTTTTGTCTTCTAAAGCCATCCAGCTCTGTTGGGAGAAGTGAGCGGAGGAAGGCAAGAGATCTACTTCATAACCTGCACGTTGCGATGAGTATCATCCCTATCTTTCCTTATTTGCCTATATATGAGGCCACCTGTATTTGGCTGTAAAGCTCTCCTTCTAGGCTGTCTGCCCTGGAAAATGGAGGAATATCTGTTGCAAGACAGTTCAGTCCAGACTGTATCTTGAATTGAGCTACACCTCAAACCCCAGTTTTCTAGCTCACTGATTTGAATTGGGATCTGCAGATCTTTGTCATCCAGTGTTTTCTGCTTTCCTTTCTTCCTTCCAGGAGGACAGTAAACACTCACTCATTTGGTTTCTTGTTTTATACTCCCACTTAGGTTTTCTGAAGTCAGATGTCTTTGAGGCTAAAGCATGAATCATGTTGTCCTAGGGATAAAACTCTTTGTCTGAAGTTGCTTCATGCAGAGATAAGCAGGGAAGATTGATCTGGGACAGAAGAATAGTCCAGGCAAAAAAGCAATTGCAGGAAAGGGAAAGCAAGCAGATTTTAAGGGCTTTGTTGTTTATACTGTTCAAAACAGTCCCCACTAACTGGAAAATGCATCAGTTTATCAGGTAACAAGCTTGGAGATGAAGGCTGCAGTTGCCTGCTGGAAAGCCTCCCTTGGATATCATTTTCAAAGCAGCTGGAGTAAGTGTTGCCTTGTACAAAACCAAATTGCCCTCTTTTTTTGAGCTTGGCAAGGACCGTAGAGAGATGCTGAGCAGGGATCCAGGAGGCAAAGGCCTCACCCAGACCAGTGCTACAGAAGCAGCTCTGAGCACTCTTAAGGAAGGATGAGACTCAGCCCATGAGACTGTTCAGGCTGAAGTTGGTCACTTGCTCAGAGCATCACACATGGAAACTGATCTAAATGCATCTGAAGTGCCCTTTCATTAAAACCCCTTCCTCAGGAGTAGTGGTCCTGTGTGGTTTCCACCATGTCACTTCTGAAGTGAAGGGGGTTCAAGCATGCAGCACACTGATGACCACTTCCACTAGGACAGTCCCATGTGATTTCAGTGACCAGCTAATTGCCTTTTTTATCTTTCTTAGTCTCAGTCAAAACCACCTCTCTGTTAATGGCATTTGCAGTCTGTTGAAGTCAGTAAATACCTGCCAGAAGATGATGGAGGTACAAGTCAGGTATGTAGGTCTTGAATCATTCCTGAGATTAATCCCAATATACAAGTCTGAGAATTAGGTTCTGAGATTTTTGTTGAGTCACCTCAGAAGTGGGGTGGGTGAAGAACATGTCCAAAGATGATTACTAACACTGACACTTGGTAATACATTGCTGTAAGCTGATTTTATCTGAGCCATCAACCAGAATTTGCGAAGGTACAGAACTGTGTGTCCTTTCATGCGTGGGGGCAGTTTTAGACTCTTTCCTGCTCTCTGCCCTGGGAAGTTTTGGAGAGGGGGTCTCTGTGGAGTATGAGAACTGGTGACATCTCCTGATGTGGAGCTGGAAGTTCTCTCCTATTACTTTCCCTTGGAGACCCCCTGGAGTTCAAGTGTAAGAATTTTGTCTGCACTTTCTCTAATGGTTGAGAGAAACTGGGTTCATCTGATACTGCATAGTTTGATCCAACCAGGATTTAAAACTAATGGGGATTATTTTTTGCTTGCTTTGGGAGTGTTTTAAGTGATTGGTGTCATCAAAGAGTTTTGCAGAGCCAAATAAAGCATTCTTAAAACAAGAAGTCCTGTAATAACCAAAATGTGACATTGATTGATTCCTTCTCTTCTTCACAGCCTTTGTCGTGAGACTGCAGTCCTGAGGTTTACAGAAGACAGAAAGTTTGCTTCCCTACCTCCTAGGTAGAGTGCGTGTGCATAAATGGTGTTTTCTCAGCATCTCATTTAGTTCTTACATCCTGTTTAGGTACTAAGGGTAATACTTCAGCTCACAGCAGTTCTTGCCCCCCTCCCCTTTGAATCTAAATGTAGTACTTTCTCCTGGTTTTCTTAGCCAGTTTGGAAGTTGTCCACTGCCTTTTATATTGTTTGATTATGTTTTATGTCTCTAGGGGACGTTTCAACCCACAGCATCCTAAGCAAAGCAGACTGTTTAATGACAGCTGTGCTATCTGATAATAGTGAACAGTAAAAAAACAAGTGAACCCCACACCTCCAAACCAAATTCCAAGAAGATTCACAGGTCCCTGCATGTTTAAAACCATCTAGTTCACTACACTATGCATTCTGGATCATGGTACTCCTAAATCAACATAAATTTGGAGTTTTATTGTTCCCCTCAGAAAATTATGGGTCAGGCCAGCTCAACCCAAATGTTTTGTTCAAGAAATGGTTTCATGTTGCTCCTGGAGCTGTAGGTTCATTTTTTTATGCCTTTGTTCTCCATGGACTGAGCCTACTGTAAAATAGCATTTCGCATGGTGCACCTGCGTCTTAACTGGGCAGGAACAACAGGGCTATGATGGGATGCAACCCAGTTGTTGTGGCTATGCTTGAAAGAGAGTGACAGCTTGAGACACATGATCTGTGACTCCTTTAAGGCACCAGGTGACATTTCAAACTCAGATATTTTAGGATTTGGATGTTCCATTTATTTATGAATAGTAGTTTTTTGCACAGACATGGACTCTTTTCACAAAACATGTTTAGCGAAAGCTGAATTCTCCATCAAACTGTAGCTTACATGAGAAATGTGTCTTTTCCCCTTCTCCCCACTTGCCTGCATGCTCAAGTGTTTGGTTAATCACTGAAAGAAAGAAGAGCTTGCTGTTAGCAAGATGTGGGTGTGAGCTAGAGTCCACAGGTAGCCCCAGGGACCTGCCAAATTGCTAAAGCCTAAGCATTTTACCCTTGTCTGGTTTTGTGCTCACTTAGGGAAGAGCCTGTGTTCTCTACTGATGACCAACAATATGGAGAGGAAAACCAGACACCTACTGCCCCCCAAAAACTAAGGTACCATGGCAAATTTTCATTGTATTTCATGCATGTCCTATCTCTGGATTGTATAGCTGATGTAACCTGCATCTCCAAGTTTGAATGGTGAATTGCAAGAGAGCTGGTAAAGGCCCCTTCAGTCAGTCATTTGTCACTGCGTTCACATTCCCAGCTTGCAGCACTACAAACTCTGTGGTTAGCATCTGTGGTCTTCTACAGGAGTCAAAATAGATTGTGGGTTGTGTATCTTATTCACAGAACTGGTGTGGCGATTGTGCGGTTACTGCATCAGCTCCCATGAAGGAGTTGGGGGAGCTGGTGGTGACAGAGCTCATGATGTTGGGGGGTTCTCTACTGGTATTTGGAGAAATGCATCCTAAGCTGGTCCCATGTTCAGATGCATACCGGATCATGCTCTGACTCCAGCACAGAGTGTGCCTGTCTGTTTTGTAGGCTGCGGTGAGGAAGGAAGAAGTTGTGGCTAAAGCCTTCTAATGAGGACCTTGGGGACCTGGTTCTTTGTTGTGCCATAAGTTTTCTTTACCTTGTCTCTTTATTCTCTGTTTGCAAACAAGAGCTGAAAGTACAGATTATCAGTTGTTGCAGACAAAAAAAAAAAGGCAAGATATTTCAAGGGGATTTTTTATTTCATTATTATCTCCTCATTTATTCTCTGGTTTTCTGAAGGAGTGAAGTTTACAATCTTGTTTGCAATCCTGCAGACCTGGAGTACTGATTTCTCTTTGCCCCTAGACTGACAGACAGTCGTTTTCAAGCCAGTGACCTGGAGAAGCTGTGTGCAGTGCTGAAGGAATGTAGCAGCATCTCCGAGCTAGAGTGAGTCCTTCAGTTCTTATGGTCTTTACCTGCAGTTCTTTGGGATATTGAGAAAATGCCACTTTTTTGTTCTGCACCATTGTACAGAGAATGTGGTAGAGACACAACCTTATGAAAGGCATAGCTTTACATGGGCTAATATGCTTTGCAAAGGAGACTTACAGTTCTAGTGCTCTCTTAGGGCAAAGGTTGCAGGATATAAATCTAGAAAGGGGCTGTTTGATCACTTAGCCTGACTTCAGGTATTACAAAAGCTGTAAAACCTTGCCCTGTCATTTTTGCATTTGGGCCATTTGGGAGTAAAGCTGCAGAGCATGAAGAATCCCACCTAAAATGAGCATGGCAGCCTGTGTTTTTGCTGATGATCCCACATATGGTGTGCAAGGATCTTCAGCACCAAAGCACTTTCTTCTGTTAGCGCTGTGTGTGGGGAGTTACTCTGTTTGCTAACACCAAGAGGTGAGCAGACCCAGCCCTGATGGAAAGATTAGCCAACACACCTCCCCACATCTAGGTTTTGAGGACAGAACAAGGACCAGCACAAGCATCTAGTCTATGTACCATCACCTGAGGGCTGGCTATTCCCTTAGGCCTGGCAGCCTGTGGAAGAGATTTTTAGCCTTTGCTCTTCTTAACCAATCATGTCCCTTGATCTCACATGGGCCATAGCCCATTGTAATCCTTAGGCTCTAATATCAAAGCCTAATATCCTTCTCCAGATGGCTCCTCTGTTGGGCCTGCCCAGGTTGATAATTTTTCAGAGCTGTGGACTTCTGGTCCCTGGTAACTGCATTAAAAAGCACTGTCAGTCCAGAGGGGCCACTTGGTGGACATGAGAAAAGGAGATTGAGCTAGATTTCTGGCTGTCTTATGTTGGTTAATTCCAGTCTCTGATTTCCATGTAGGCTTTAGTTGTCAGTGGAGAGGAGCAGTGCATGTGTTGTTTGGATTTTAGATTCTTTCTGCTTTCACAGCTCTTGTTACTAAGAGCTGATTGTGCCTATTGTTTTCTTTCTATGAAAATGAAATGCCTTTCTTTAAATCCTAGCCTATCAAATAATTACCTGGGAGACGAGGGACTTTTGCAGCTGTTTCAGTTCCTTCCGAATTTGAAAATGTTAAGTTCTCTCAAGTGAGTAGCTCCTGTTTCTGTTACTCATGGATGGGTTTTTGTGGGAGTATTGGTTGTGGAAGTACAGTCCACATTTGGGAAGGGCTCTTCAGGGTCAAGTGCAGTTATATTCTGTGTCTGTTGAGGGTAGATCCACTGTGCTGTCTGGTCTGTCCCCACCTCTAGTCCAGAACAGATTGACTCCACTTGAAGCTTGATTGAGATCAGTGCCTGAGAGCCTCTGTTCCCAGTCCTCCATGAAAGAGACAGGTGATCTTGTGTGCAGGTGTGGCACTTGGTTTCTAAAACATGCTGAGATCTTTACCAGGCCACTGAATTTCTCCTCTCCTGGTTCCTCATTGGAAGGGAGAGCAATCCTTTCTCTCCTGAGGTGGGCACCTTTGGAAGATAAATGCTGGGGAGCTCCAGCTTCAGCAGTGGAGTCTGAATTTGGCCACAATCATTGGCTTATGTTTATCTGGGTATTTTACCTGGCACTCCCATTGCAAGTGCACTGTACAGGACTGTGGCTTATGGAGTACAGCACCATTCTGCTTTTTTGAAAGAGATATTTATTGTTCCTGTTTGATTAATTGAACTGTTCTCAAGCCAAGACTGTTCCAGTTACTGACAGTCTGCAGCTTCTCTTCATGTCAGTGCAATGAAACACACAGCGGTTGTTTATCTGGTTTTTTTTCCCCAGCATCAAGCACACTGCCCACAGTCACACGATAGACCTAATAGACCTGAGCATGATCTTAGTTAGCGTGGGTTTTGTACTGCCACAACTGCACTTACAGCCAAAGAGTTGTTTTTGCCTTGCCTCAGTGTCTCAAAATACAAGGAATTCCATTTAACCATAAGAAAAAACTTGTGTGGTGAGGATAGTCAATCACTAGAGCAGGTTGCCCAGAGAGATTGTGGATTCTCCATCTTTGGAGATACTCAAAACCCAGCTGGACAATGTCCTGAGCAGTCTGCTCTATTTGACCCTCCTCTGAGCAGGAGAGTTGGACTAGATCATCTCCAGAAGTCCATTCCAGCCTCAATTATTCTGTGATTTTCTGAACTCTAAAAGTGAGGGAGAAATTTAAAAAATACTGGAGTGAGTTGTGTTTGCAGAACTGTAGTTGGAAACACAGGCAGAAGGTGCCAAAGAAGCAGTCTCCGAGAGTGTTGGACAAGGATCGCTATTAATGGGTGACGCAGTGTAAATTGCTAGTTGTTTTGCTTGCAGCAGCTGATTTAATCTCTTCTTCCTGTAGGCTTAATGACAACCAGATCTCCCTGAGCTCTGTGTTTTTCTTAGCTCAGTTCTTCTCTACATTGGAACACATTAAAACAATGGACCTCAGGTATGGCCAGGAGTACTTTTCCTATTTTTTGCTATTTAAGACCTCAAGCTCTAGCTTTTGAGGAGTGATACAGGAGCATGTGTCTTCAAACTCCATCCTAATTATCTTCTTTTTTGGTTACAGCTTAGGACACATGCAGGTGGTTCATCTAACCTTTTGGGAAAGAATCAGGTAAATTCGTACCCACTCATCTGTCTAAGCCTTTCAAACTCCTCCTTATGAGATTTTATATAGATGGTGATGTGTGAGTCCCTGAGGTATGCCAATTAAAGAGCCATTTGGCTCCAAACTCCAGTCAGGGTGGTGGAAGTGGGGTGAGCTGTTTCATGGCTGATTGATTGACAGCAGCTTGAGAGTATGGAGCAGACGGCAGTATCCCACTGCTGATAGGGGCTGCAGTCATCTCCCTTCCGGGCCAGGGCAGAGCAAATGCCTAAAGTGCTGAGTGGATGCAGAACTCTCTGGAGGCTGGAAGAGGGATGATAAGGACCTTTTTCTTCTGGGGATGACGTGAACCTAATTCTGGCAGGTGGTGAGAAAAGGCAGACTGGAGCGTGAGGCCACCTCACCTGCCACCACCTCACCCTCTTCCCCAGCCACAGTGTGGGGAGTCAGCTACATGGGGGCAATAATATCAGCACAACTCATGGGGTAAAATGCTCTTTCCCCAGGGTCAGAAGTACCAGCAGATGGAGAAGTAGTTTCCTGGCACATCCCAAGCACGTAGCAAAAGGACGGTGCTTTCGGTATGGCAGCCCTAGCTTTCTTTTGTCACCCAGGAGTGTAGGGAGGGATGGCTGTGAGGGTCTGTAGCTGTAGCATAACGTGTGGAAGAGACCCATCCCCCTCCAGCTGTGTTTCATCAGAGAGCTGTCCTGTGCCCTGCCTGCCTTTGGAGGCAGACTCGGCTGTCTTGGAAAGGAGGTGTTTCTTTCCTCTGCTTGTATCCTGTCATGAATGATTCCACATGAGACACCTCTGGAAAAGGTCCATCTCTAATATATCTCTCTTCCACCCTCTCCCCTGCCAGTCCCCAAAATAACACTTGGTTACAAGGGAGAAGGTCTTGACTGGTGTAATTTGGCAAAGTCCTAAAGAGATTGGGCCAGCTGGCATCAACCCAGGCCAGCAGTTATTTGTGCTTTGTGGTCACTGGAGGGACACAGTGACATGCCAGAGGCAACTGGGTGAATAGTACACCCTCTTGGGATAGACTTGGGATATCCCCTGCTACAGGCATATATATGAAAATAAATAGTGCGTCTTTTGCTTGGCTAGGCTCGTAGGGATTGTCTTGCTTTACTGCAGGGGAAGCTTCTACCCATAAATAATGAGATACAGATCTGGCTGGCTTCTACATTCGTCCCATGGACACCTGCCAGTTTGTCACCCAGGAAGGTTTCTGCGATTTCCTTCTTGGAGAAGGAGATAGGAGGCACCATTCCCAGCCTTGCTCTGGTAGAGCTGAGACAGTGCTGAGCAGGGAAAGGTGCTGTCCAGTCTCCTGAGACAATTTAAGTACCAATGATGTGGCTCTAGGGAGGCAACACCCAAAGTGACATGGTGTTTTAGTGGACTGGCTCTCTTGAGTCAGCTCAGAGCTGGTGAAATTGTCTGGTTGTCACAGGTTTTGACTTCTCAGTCCTAGATTGTGGGTAGGAAGATACATGTAGTGGAAGCGAGAGGGTTGCTATGGGCCTTGTCCTAGGATGGGAGGCTCTGGGATGTGAAGTGAGTGTTGCCATACCATGGTCACAGGAAATATTTAGCTCCTGAGTGCTTTGTTTGCTTCAGTCTCAGGGACTGCAGAGTGGGTCCAGAGGACGTGACCAGGCTGTGCCAGATACTGACTCAGTGTCCCCAGCTGACAGAAATTGAGTAAGTGGTGTGCACTCGGCAACCCTGCCTGTCTTGTCTGTTTCCCCAACCTGCAGATACAGAGTCGGTGTTCAGGTTAGTAGCTAGTGTAAATCAGCTCTCCTCTCACCACAGCCTCCTAGAAACCCTGGCAAAACTTAACCCAGATGCTTAGATAAACCCACACCTTCCACTGCCCTCTCTGCTTCAGAGTTTGGCCTCTCCTAAGTCTACCATGTCTGTGTGTAAACACTGCAGAACACATACGTGTTCTCATAGTCTTCCTCGATCATGTGGCTAGACACAAGTGTTGTCATCTACTCCTTGAGACCCTGGGCTTGCAGTATAGCCAGAGCAAGAACACCTGGCCCACTAAGCCATGAACCAAACTCCTGAGGAGCTGGTCACTCCAGGCAGGAGCTGAGTGCCAAGAAAATTAGAAGAATACTGATCAGAACAAAAACTGAGTCATAACAAATAAAAATACCATAATACCCATATTGCATGCACGAAATACATCAGTAGCATAATTTTATAAATTTACAGTAATGGAAAAGTAAGACTCTTAAAACTGGAATGTTAATTGGCTATAGGATGTAGAGAAACACAGAAATCAGACTGTAAGGTCTAAATCTTGCCCAGCTTTCAGGGCATTTCTGGACATGTCCTTTTTCAGAATTTGCCTGTGCATGCCCCCCATGCACATGCATGTGTGCCTGTCCACGTAGATTTTATAGAAATACTTACAGATTGTCCCTGTTTCTCTTGGAATTTGTTTCCTTCTGTGTTTTACAGACTGTCTGGAAATTCATTGAGTGACCAGAACATTGAGAGATTACTGAGCTTCCTGCCATATCTCTGTCATCTGACACTACTGAGGTAATGTTTGGGGTCCCTGCTTTCATTGCTGCCATGCAACATTGGTTTGGAAAGTGTTAATACCACAACATATCTCAGGAGCATTAATCAGTAATTGTAGATTAACAAGCTAGGCAAAGAAAATGTAGAAACTCTTTCACACCCATTTCTGTCTTGTTTCTAGAACCAAAGCAGCACTGAACCTTTTTTTCTTTAATGATACATAGAGGAAAAAAAAGGACAGGAGGATAAACACCCACCCTAGGCACAGCATCCCAGATAATCCTCACTTAGCAGGTCCCGTGGAACATGACTTCCAGCATCCATAACAGATGTAGGACTTGTTGGTTGACTGTCGTGGTTTAAACCCAGTCAGCAACTAAGCACCACACAGCCGCTCGCTCACCCTCCTCCCTCCAGTGGGATGGGAGAGAGAATCGGAAGAAAAAGTAAAGCCCGTGGGTTAAGATAAAGACAGTTTAATAGGACAGCAGAGGAAGAGAATAACAATAATAATAATGATAAAAGAATGTACAAAACAAGTGATGCACAATGCAATTGCTCACCACCCACTGACCGATGCCCAGCCTGCTCCCAAGCAGCAATTGCTGCTCCTTGGCCAACTCCTCCCAGTTTATATACTGACCATGACGTCATATGGTATGGAATAGCCTTTTGGTCAGTTTGGGTCAGCTGTCCTGGCTGTTCCCCCTCTCAGCTTCTTGTGCACCTGGCAGAGCATGGGAAGCTGAAAAGTCCTTGACTACTGTAAACATTACTTACCAAGAACTAAAACATCAGTGTATTATCAACATTATTCTTCTAAATCCAAAACACAGCACTATATTAGCTACTAGGAAGAAAATTAGCTCTATCCCAGCCGAAACCAGGACATTGGCACACGGTGACAGCACACCACCCATGTGCGTGGTCAGCATGTCACAGCTCTGCCCCTGCAGGCATCTGGCATCCTGCCACCCTCGACACCAAAAGTGTTTCCTGGCAGCATATCAGCCATCTAGGCTGGGAATTTAGGCTAGAGAGGTGCTGTCAGGGGATAGGGCATTCCCACCATGTGGACAAAAAGCCCAGAAGGAGCTTGGCCATCTTTTGCAAGATGTTGTAGCATGGAGGAGCTGCAGTGTCTTGAGAGACTGAATTTGCTCACGCAGGAGGTTGATTCCACTCTGGGGTATCGCTAGTCCAGTAGCCCTGGAGAGGAGTTATTCACTGTAAACCCTTGGTCTGTACTCCCTTTTTAGTTAAAGGAGACTAAAGGAGACTCTTCTTTAGTTAAAGGAACACTGGGTGCCAATGCTCAAAACTTTAGATCCTTGCTCACTGATCTTGAGTTAAATGGTCCAGCCTTTTGCATCTCAAAGTAAACAATGGGAAAACTGGGCCTTGTGTATTGGAACCTTTCTTCTTGGGAGCTGATTTTGTTGTTCTTTCTTTCTCCTCCTTTTCAGTATTAGGAACAACACATTTTCTCCACGTTGCACTGTCTTACTCATCAACTCCATCAATCTTTGTGAGCGGATCAGAATGGTAGAAGTCCGGTAAGACACTCAGACTGGAGCCCAGCAGCTCAGCTTTAAAGGGACTACAAAGCTTGTCATCTTTGAAGAGCATTGCTGAAGGATTGTCTTTTGTGTTTGCTTCAGGTCAAGTGAAAATGCTTTTTTGCATTTAGGAACAAGCATGCGAAGCCAAAAGACATCCTGCAGGTACTGACATACAACAATTATAATTCACTTGTTTTGATTCAGTTTGAAACACTAGTGTAAGTAGCCAAATCTCCTCTTGTAAGAAGAACTCATGGGCTGGTAGTCAAGGAGCTTGGGCTAGTAGCTGAGGCTTTGGGGCTCAATTCAGTTGCCTAGGTACAACTCAATACCATTTGAGATGCGCTGGGATAGCAGAGGCCTGTGCCTTTCTTGAGTGGCCACTGGACTACTCATGATCATCTTGAGTGGCACCAAATCCTGCTGGACAAGCAACTGAATTGAGCCCTAGCCACTGCATTTTCCACGTGTGTGCCTCAAATTCTGGGTGATAATCTCCATAAGAGCGTCAGTGTGATGTGTTTGTGATATGTGTCTGCAACCTCTTTGGGAGTGATGGTTGCCGGGTGCCCCTGTAAAGAAGACTGTAACGTGTCTCCAGTTAGGCACCAAGGAGATGGAAAAAAATGTGAAAAGATCTGTTTCCCACTTATAACGTGGGGTTTGTCATTACTAACCTCAGGGAGGTGTTATGAGAAGTATCAAACAGTGGCGTAGCTAAGGGCATTCATCTTGGTGAATGTTGCATGAAGTGTGAGGTAAAAATGCAACTGCTGATGGGCAGCTCTCATTGCTCAGGCTGAGCCTGGTTGCCGGATGTGCTTTCACTCTCTTGCTGTCTCATACACAGGCTGACGGACTGTGCCATCAGTCAAGGGCAGATAGATGAGCTCTGCAGAGTCCTGGAGCAGCATGGGTGGCTGGCAGAAGTAGAGTAAGTGGGGCTTGAGTTGCTACCATGACATTGAACAGGAGTCACTGAGGGAGAGCTGGGTTGGCATGGTTCAGCATTGCCTGGGGTTTCCCAGCCTGTCTGCATGTGTATGCATGCTCGTTTGGACTATTTAGAAACAAAATTGATTAGCGATGATACAAGTCCTTTGTATATATATTTTAAGAGGGCTTGAGCTGGTGGGATAACTTCCTTGGGATTTTCACTCTGTGGCTGTTTTGAGGCATTTGTTGCTTCACCTGAGCTCTGCTCTGAGCTTGTGTTCAGAGCTCTTCATCTGAGCTTGCTCTGGAGCTTATGTGTGAGGTAGTTTTGTAGGGCAGCAGTTTGTTTTAGACAGACCTTTAATGGCCGAGCTGGGATTTAAGTCCAGGAAGTTTGTCTTTTTCCTTCAAAGCTTCTCAGAGGAGCATTGCTTCTTAAAAGGCTGAGTTTGGGTTGGTCACCTTGTTCTTCTGCCTTTCAGCCTCTCCAGGAATCAGCTGGGAGATGAAGGCCTGAGGTGCCTCTTGGACCACTTGCATCAAGTGCCCATTACCTGTTCCCTCAAGTAAGAAAACATACTGTGAATGTGAGGTGCCCTAGCAGAAAGGTGTTCACGCGATCCCTCCTGAAGCTGGTTGTCATGCTTCTTGCCCACTCCTGCAAGGTCTGAGTGAGCCATGAGCACAACTCAGTGCCTCCAGGCCAGGGTGACTCAGGGTCTGATCCAAAACCTGTGAAGTAAGTAGAAGTCTTTCTATTAGTGTCAGCAGGAGATAACAAGGCCCAGGGTGGGGTAGTGTGACAGAAGTTGACCCAGTCCCCTGAGTTTTCAGTTCATCACTTTTCTATGTACGTTGTCCTCTTTGAATAAGTCAAGGCACATAGATGCTGTGAGCTTCGCTGTGCCCTACACCAGCCTCTCCCCTTCCCTTTCTGGTGGGGAAGCAACTTCTCCAGCAGTCAGCTGCCTCTGTAATGCAAGAGGCAAGCTGGAAGTTGGCTGTGTCACCCAAGTCATCAGTGCTGTGTTTTGGAGGGGCTCGGTGCATTTAGCACAGCTGAAGGGGCCCAGCACCCCACAAACTGCTCTGCCTTTGGTGCCAACATGAATTTTGCCTCTGTGGCTGAGGAGCCTGGAGGCAACCCTGACTCTTAACACCTGAAAAACCTTCCTTCTCTTCTGTACAGTCTCAGCCATAATAGGATTTCTCAAGATGGAGTTCTGCATCTTATAAATGCCTTTGCCACATGTGGAAATACTACTGAAGTTCAAGTAAGGTGTGTGTTTCTCCTCACTAATTTCTGATTCTTCCCTGCATGTTTTCCTCTTAATTATCGAAAGTTTGTGATCTTCAGGTAATAATGACAAGGGCCACGTTTTCAACCTCCTTTATGTGTAAGTGCATGCAAAGCTTTTGTTTATGTCCGTTTCTACTGGCCAAACATAGCTGCCAAGGAGGAAGCTAGCAGAACTGTTATTCCACAGGGCCAAGTCATTTTTCTGTATAAAGACACAGGTATTCAGCTGTACTAATTGTTGTCACATATGTATCTGTAAATGAACCTCTTCAGGGCAGGAGTCAGCATTTTCTCTCTAAAAATGTGGTCCCTAATTCACTTCAGTATGTTGAGATTTCAGAGTGAGTCTGTTGAAAGCAATTTCCAATGTTCTTTACTTGGATTTGCATTTTTATCTCCTTTCCTCTCTGGCAAAAATAGCCCATGTTTTCTGGCCTTGTCACACTGGCATGAACTGCTTTTTCTCATAGATTCAAGTCACAAGGCTGGGCCATGCTGCAGATCTGCCCTTATCAATGTTTATGTTGACGTAGAGCAGTTGGTCTGTCGTGAATCAAATTTAACCAGGGTCACTTCCATTCATTCCTGCAGTTAAATGTGGGTGCTGAATCTTTTGGCTGGGCTATTTTAAAGCAGATCAGTCTCCTGTTTTAGGTCTCCTCAGAGCTTGGCAGAGAGTGCAGGGGCAGGAGGAGGCAGACAAAAGCAGGGCAGATCAGGATTGCTTCTCCAACCACCAGTGCTGCCTTATCCCAACTCAGCATTAGCAAAACCTTATTGAAGCATTCCCTGGGCTGGTTTATTGTAGCGAGAGGTGAGCTGAGCCAGGTAGCTCTGTCAGTGCTGCGCTGTGTTGCTTTGTGCAGTTTGATGTATTGTTAAATTCTGACCACTGGGAAAAATAGTCATTTTCCCTCCAAACCTTACCCTCACATGTCTTCTCTGTGCAGTTTGTGCTCCAAAGCAACTTTAATCATCAAGTTGACAAGCAGAGATGACCCGAGAAAGATTTTGAGGTAACGGTACAGATTGTTTTGGTGATTTCTTTGACAAAAGTGGTGTCCTTTTTCTAGGGACAAGGCAGACAAAACCTCTTGTACCCTCTAGCTCCTGGCACGGTGATATTTTGCACTAATAGAAGATAAGTTTCCTTTGATTCACTTTCTGAGAAGAGCTTTCTCGCATCACAGAGAATCCCACATCCCTTTCTCTCACTGCTTCCCCACTGACCATTCCTCACCTAGGAACCTGTAGGCGTCCCTACAGTCCCTGTCACAGGACAGGGTGCTACAAAAAGCTGCACCATTAGCATAAACGTATCAGAACATCTCAACAGATGCTTTTGAAGTGTTGCCACAGTCTTTTTTTGGAAGCCCTGCAAGGCACTTAAGGTTTTGGTGCCATCCTTCTTTCTCTGTGGGGAAAAGTTGTGATGCCTGAGATTTCTGCATCAGAAGGCCTGAACTGTTTGTAAGGAACTAAAACTGTTCTCTTTTGCATCCTTTCAGACTTGCAGAGTGCAACTTTCAGCCAGAGCACTTGGAAAAGTTGTGCTTGCTCCTGGAAAAGTGTACTGGTCTAACGGAGTACATGTGAGTTAATGGCTGTTTGGACCCATTTGGCTGGGCTCGTTTGTAAGCCATTCATTACAATGACCTTTGGTTCTAGATCCTCAAATAACAACGTGACAGTCCAGGCTGCAGAAAGGCTTTTGCATTCACTGAGGAAAAATCTGGGTCCTCTGAAAATCAGGTACTGTGTGACTGTGCTATTTTAGATACTGATCTGAGGCTGGTCTGATCATCTAAGATCTCCTTTCATTAAAAACAAAAGTAAACTGTGCTTCTTCCAAAGATAGGTAGCACTGCCCTGAGAAATTCCCACAAGTGACTCTAAGTTATTGGTATTTCAGCTTTATCTCCTTGAGTCATACTAAGCATCATGTAAAGCTGGGGCCATAAACTGTGCTGTCTCTGTAGACCTCTACCTGCCTTACAAAGAAGGTTGCTAATTCTGGTGAACACATTCCTACTGTGTCCTTAACTAGGTCTTGCCAGAACATCCTGTGGTTCACCTGGGTAACGAATTCTTCACTTCTCCCAAAATGTGTTGTGTTAGAGCACAAAGGCCAGGCTCCCTCTTATTGCTGTCAGTGGTAGGCAGGCATGAGGGAAGTTGATGTTTGTGTCTTCCTCTGCAGGGACACTAGGCTGCTTCTCTGTTTGTTCCCAGTTTGCACCCTGTTTCCTATGTAGAGATTACTGTGATAAGCAAAGCAGCCTTTGCATGTATATTAGAGTGTTGAGCACTCAGCTGACAGAGGCAGAGATGGAACTGTGCATGTGAATAAAGCAGAGCTGCCTATATTCTGCTTTGCAGCATAGAAGAGCCATGGGTATGTAAAGAAAGTGTGACGAACCTTCTTGAGCTGGCTGTCCAGGCCTGTGGAAACATTACTGAGATCACGTAAGTAGCACCTCAAGTTCTGGTATCTTTTAGCTATTTTCTTTTAGCATGATACTTTTAAGGAAAAGGGATTGAAGCCAGCACTTTAACTTGCTCTTCTGTTCTTTATTCTCTGTCTCCAGTGCATTTGTAAGCCATTAGCCAACTTGAAGCAAGTTTGGCACAAATGTCTGTCAGGTAGAAGTGCTTAGGAGGTTTGTGGTCGCACACCTTAGAACGTTTAGTGGAAAGGAGACCATGTTCCTGGTCTCCCTTGGCAGAAAGGGTGCCCAGATTAGGCTGGATTTGGAACTAGTTTAAACATTGCAAACCTCTTCAGAGATGGATTGTTAGCATTCATGCACCAGCATAGTCCTGTCCCATCCAGTCCTCCTGATTTTTCTTCTGGAAAATAGCATTCGCTCTCCCTCAAGAGTTCACAGGCTTATGATGTTCTCTAATCTCTACCTTTCCAGGATACATAAAGATAAAACCCTCTTCCAATTAGGTGTAAGGTTCCCACACTGCCTGGAGAAGGTGGAATCAGTCGTTAGCAGGTGAGAAAGCAACTATTTGTCATTATTTTCTGCTTGTTCTGAAACTCATCATGAGATGAAAAGTATCTTCAGAGTGTCTGAGGCTCTGGTCTCCATGGTTTCAGTCTCAGAGTGCCTCTGTGCCACACATGCAGAAAGAACCTTATTCACATGCATGTGTCTTTCGGGCCACCCTCCTTCAGGCCCATACTGGACCTGCACAAGGCAAAAAAAATCTGCCTACCTTCCCCACAGGACCAGCAGCACTCAGGAGACGTGAGCACTTTGAAGACTCTTAAGACATGCTGGCTTCTGCATGAATGTGTAGGGAGAGAACAGCATTAGTGTCTTTTTCCCTTTGTGTGGCTGAAGCAGGCAGCAGCTGTCTTCTTGTGTTGTTGGGGAAGGGCTGTGTTTCTCTACACTGGACTGTGGTGTAGATGGGACATAGCAGGAGAGCCCAGGGAGGGCACTTGGAAAGCTCTGATCTGTTCCTAAGCCTGGCCCTAAGGAGCACCAGACACTGCAGTGGGCGTCTGCTGATCATCACTGACAGTTGCGCTGTGTATTTGTATCCTGCAGATTGAATCTGTACAAGCCAGGAATCAAGCATGCTTGCTTCTACCAAAGGGTTTGTGAAAAATGTGCTCAGCTTCAGGAATTGAGGTGAGTTGCCAGGCATTGTAGAGGATTTTTTTGGGAAGGGAGCAGCTTGTCCTTGTAGCACAAGCAGGGCAGGGGAGAGGCCAGTGCAAGGTCCCAGCCCCTGCCCTCTGGGTACCCTATGGATGGAAAATAGAAAAGACCCATAGATCTAGTGGCTTCCTGGGGTATCCTTTGAAGGCATCTAAATCTCTCCCCTGTACCCAGATAACCTGTACTTTGTTATCGTGGCTGGGAGCTCCCATGGGACCTTGCCAAGTATCAATGTTGTGACACTTCAATGTCCCAGCACCGGTGTGCTTTAGCTGTGGGCTTGGTACAGGCCTTTCGCTACCAGTGGACACAGCACAGATCTGTTCTGTTCTTTGCAGGTGGTCTCATGTTGAGCTCCACAATGATGAAGCAGAAATGCTAGTCAGGACTTTGCTACCTCTTCCAGAGCTGAAGAAGTTTGGGTATGTCCCCAGCTGTGGTCTTTTCCACATCTTTATTGTTTGCTCAACCCTGTGCCTCACCCTGATCCTCTCTGAAACACTCTTTGTCTGGAATATGGCCATGAGCTCTGTGATCTCTCCTGAGCCATGTCTAGGTTGCAAACTCAACAGCTCTCTGCAGTTCATGCTAAAGGTGGTTATAGGGGCACCATGTGCATGTCTTGAGGTTTTTCCCTCTTCCCCTTTTTTGAAGTGAAAGCAATTTGAGACTGAGACCTTGGCTCTTGTTTACATTGTAGGTAAGTTTGTACCACCTTACTGTGTAAAAGAGCTTTTTCTGTTATGAATAGCATTCAGTCCGTTTCACAGACCTCTTCAACTGCCTGTAAGTGAATGGCAGGCTTATAAAGGGCATCTCTGCCCAGTGAAATGCTGGGGGTTGGCTGGCCCAGGCAGAGACTGTGCTGTTTGGTACATATACATCATGTGAACATCTCTGAACTACCTAGTCCTCATAGTCCTGTACACAGGAGGTGTGGAAATCTCTCCAGACTTACTGGTCCCTGATGTCTGTGCTGGCTGGGGTTTGGGATGGGGCAGCTTGCCTGTCAGTGAAGTAAGCTCCTCTTTTTCAGTATGCTGAGACCTGACCCTCTTATTTGATCCTTGCTGTTTTGCAGGCTGACCTCTAGCAGTATTATGGCAACTGGAATTGATTACTTGATCATGGGCTTGCAGAATTGCCAGGCCATTGAAGAGCTCAAGTGAGTGTGTTGTTACCAGGCTGTTCAGAGTCTGCCAGATCTTTCTAGAAGCTTTAGTTAAACTGCAGCCTCGATTCTGCCTGTACTGTGGACAGATGTAGTTTTCCTGATGGCTGGAGGACTTCAGATAGGGAAGAAGCAATAATTCCTTTTTATTTGCAATGAACAATAAGTGAGAGAGACAGAGATCAGTAGTCTGTGGCAGCGATGGCTTTTCCAGGCACCTACATGTAAGGCATCCTTCTGTTATGAAGTGCCACTGGACCGTGTGTGTTGCTGTCATGAGAGCTTTGCCATCTTGTGGTCACAGCAGCACCTTGCTCCAGAGATTTGGAATTCTCTTGGTATTTTATTAGGATCCAAACATGTCCAGTAGAATTGCATTAGAGAACAAAATTGAAAACTATTTGCAGGGACTAGAATACAGTCCCACTTCTCTTCCACCCTTGTTCTGCTCTCCTCTGCTGAGTGCTCGCATGACTGCCCATGGGTAGTTAGTAGTTCCTGTGTTATTTCATCTTTTAGCCTGGGTCACATGAAACTCAGCAGTGCTACCATTCCTAAGCTTGTGCTGGGACTTCGTGAAATGCCATCTCTGAAAAGGCTTATGTAAGTATGTGACTGCAGCTTGCCTCTAGCCTGGCTTGTGATATTGAATAACACTAGCTTAATGTCCATTTTCCTGGGGATGTTGTTTCCAGCTTGAACCATAACAGTATTGGCAATGATGGCTGCTCCAGACTCGCAGAAGCCTTGAGGAATATGCACTACCTGGAGGAAATCAAGTAAGTTTCTCCTTTCTTGCAGTCTCTCATCAGCAGAGAGGTGACCACTAGTGCCAACATTTGGAGAGACCCATATGTGCTTATACACCATGTTGTAACAAAAGCAGGGAGGTTGCAAAATGCTCATGTGTGAGTATTGGGCTAGAGGAAATCAGAGCTTGATGTTCAGAAGAGGATAATTTGGTCTAACCCACCTCTGCTGCAGTCACATAGAAAATAGATTAAACAGCCTCTGGATTTAAATCTTCTCTGGAATCCCTGGGATCCAGAACAGAGCCAGAGGCCCCCTTTGCTCCTGGGAGAGCCCTGGACCTAGCACTTCCCTGCTCTGAAAAGATCTGAATCTAGAGCAAACCCCAGGCTTGCTGTGCTTTTTTTCCTCTCTCTCTAGCCAGATTCTGTCCATTCTCCACTGTAGTAGTTTGGAAAATAATAACCAGCTGTTGCCTATTATGGTATTCTGGCTGAAGTAATTTCCCACCCATTAACAAGATCCAGTGATTTTGATTGCTCTTTGCAATTTTTTTTTAATGCCTCATTAACAGCTATTAGTGTTTCATGAGATAGTTGAGACAAGCAGCTCTTTGATTCTGCTGCCAAGGTCAGAGGTGTCATCCAGCAGATGGGAGACATTAAATAAGATCTCATACTTTGCTTGACGCTTAGCATTTTCCTTTACAACACAGCCTTTCTTCTCTTCTTTAAAGTTTAAGCCACAACAAGATTGGAGATTCAGGCCTGATAAATCTGGCTGCTGTCCTGCTGGAAGTGCAAAACCTGAAGAGAATTGAGTGAGTCCCTTTGTTTTGTTTGCACTGATTTTGGTTATGGCCACAGTTGGTGGGGAAGCCTGTGTGGAAAGCCCTGTGCCACCTTCATTTAAACAATGTTCCACCTCCTTCTAGCATTTTCAATGTCATTGAAGACCTGATACGAAATCTACCAAACCAATGGAAGGTGTTCCCTCTCCTGCCCTCCCCATGTACAGCTGGGACTGGCAACGACTTTTTCTGCCAGTGCAGAGACTCTCTGAGACTGAAAGTTGTCCTCGTGGAGTCATGCCCAGAGACAGTGATGGGCATTTGCCAGCCTTCGCTAGCTGTGAGAATGGAGAGATCTCTGGCTCGGTTGTGTCCTGGAACATAAATCTGCAAGCTTGTGGGGAATCATACAAGTGTTAGATCCATGCAGCACCTTTCCTTGGGCTATGTAGGGTTCCCAGCATGGTGGCTCCCAGTGTTGCTACACTGCTTTCTTTTACCAGTGGAAGTAGAGGTGAAATTGAGAATTTGTCAAAGCGAGGACACAGTTTCTAGACAAGGCTCTCTCAGAGACATGGATTCAAACTTTCCCTCCTCCAAGGGAGCAGAAATTAGAGCATCCAGGCTGTTTGTTAGGCTCAGATTTGGGGTATGCCTTGTAATTTTTTGAAATTACAAAACTGGAAATGACTTGAACAAGAAAAGGAAATTCCCAGTTCTGTCTGGGAGAGGGAAAACTGCTCCTTCCCCCCAGTACCTGCAGGGGCAGAAGTGACTCAGTACTTGACAAAAACACACTACAAATCCCCAGGCCATTTTCCGGAGACCTGTGTCTGCAGCCCTGTGTAGCCCATTGTTGCGGTGACCTAAGTCTCCCATCACACCAGGCAAACTGTGAAATATCTTAAGCTGGTACATTCTGGTTCTTGTTCAGTCACTGAGAGTCTTTTGTGTTTATTTTAGCCTTTCAGGGAACAGTCCTAGTCCTGCTGGAGGAGAAAAGCTGATGGAAGCTCTTGCCTATTGCAAGTGCATTGAGGAGCTACTGTAAGTGTGTCATTTACAATGTCCCTTCAGGAAGCTGGGCAAAAATCAGGGCATAGAAACCAAATCTAATCTGGCTCCAGTAAAGCCAAAATCATTTTTACCACTGATTCTTATGAGAGCAGGGTGAAAACTCACAGCTACATGGGATAGGAATGTGTGGTGCTGGATGTGGGAAGTTTGGGGATTGCTTGTTCACTGCAATCTCTCAGAGATTCCCAAGAACTGTACGGACTGCATCAGTGGGGAAGAACTGAATCTGCAGTTTAATAGGCATTTTCACAGGCATATGTGCTGTGCAGTGCCTGTGTTGCCTAAGAAATCAGCATTAATCTATATGGCTGCAAAAATGGAGGGAAGATGACAGATAGAGGCTTTACTCAGCCAAATTTATTATCAGTCGTCATTCCATTGCAGACCAGTTTATAGAACAAACATGCCCCTGCTATATTAAAGAAATAAAATAATAAAAAAAAAACAAATCAGAAAAAGTTATTTCTGTTACAGTTAGAATGCTGGAGCTATTCATATAACCTTCAGATTACAGCATACTGGACGAAGGTCACATATTAAAAAGTGCAATTTTGGTGTAATTCCAGCTCAGGACAACCCAGTCAGGAAGGGAGATCAGTATGCTCATGAGATGTGCAAGTCAGTTTTACTTCCCTGTTTAACTTCTGCTGCAGGATTACAAAACCTCGTTGTTCTTTTCTTCCACCCTCAGTGTCCTTGGAATCATGCATATTAGCTTCTTTCAGCATAGTCCCATGCACATGTGGGTGAGGAATAGGGGTCACAGATATGTGTGGGTGACACACAGGTGAGGAATGAGACTCTGTAGTTCACTGCAAGTAACATTTCATTTCTGCTCCTTCCAGACTATCAAGGAATGGTTTTGGAGACAGGACGGCAGTGAAACTTGCCCTCTGTCTGCCTTACATGACTAACCTCAAGATCCTGCAGTAAGTGTCAGCCTTTGCCCCAGGAAAGCTGGATATCCTGGGAATATGTGGGATGGTTGAAAGAAGGCATGGAAAAAGGCATAGACTGCAGTGGTGCACTGGTCTCTTGTTTAGACATTATTTTAACTGTCTCAGGATTGAGAAACCCTCCACAGTTACTCTGCTGCATCAAGTCATATCAACTATTCTTGTATAATCTCTTGCAGCGTTAACTTTAGAGATGAACCAGGCATTGTATACACAGTAAAATAACCCTTAAAATTGGTTTTGAGTATGTTAGCTTCTAATGCCTCTGGCTGTCTTCTCATTCTGGTGTAATGCAAGCATAAATATGAGCATCTTTTCTGGTCCCTCACTGTTTTGTGCAGGCACCTCTGAGTCATTTTACCCCCTGAACTCAGTAGTGTTACATTTCTAAACCTTTTATGGGAGTCTTTCTAGGGCTCTAACATGTAGAACTTTATCATACTGTTGTACAGTAACAAAGCAAGAAATTGGTGAGCTAGAAGAGCTCACTGGGCTCTGTTAGCCTAGTGGTGTGTTTTCCAGCCTATGTCTAAGGTATCGTCAAAAGATATCTTAGGAAAGGAATCCTAGTGGTGGGAGACTTCAGTCCTCTGGGTAGGTTCTTGTCTTCACTGGAAAGGTGTTGGGAAATCTGCAGACACGAGGTCCCGTCCACTTTTTGTTCTTAAGGCCGTTCCTCATTCATGTCAAACAGATCCCATGTGCACAGAGCTGGAGACAGACTCCTGGTGGTATTACGCAGCCTTTGCTTTTGCAACGACTGGCTGACTGTGCTCCTTTGTTGTGAGCATGGGCAAATCCACTGAACTTGCATGTCCTTAGCCCAGGTGTCACTGACAGCAGCAGGAGCCACGTGACATGCTAGCCACTTGCTGGCCCTCTGCTGTTGCCTCCCTGTTTTCTGGGCCGCTTCATTAAGACTAATCCACAAGGATCCCAGGTTATTACCAGCACCGGGCGCTGGTTCAAAAGATGTAGCAGTTACCTTCTTGGCAAGTTAAATATGAGCTTTTGTTACAGCTTTATTCTAAAATAATCTTCCAATGCTTATGTTTCTTTTGTTAGCTTGCAGAACAATAACATTGGGCCAGCAGGAGGGATAGAGCTGGCCAGAGCCCTGGTGGCGTGTGGGCTGCTAGAAGAGATAAGGTAGGCCATGGCAGGTGCACTTGGGATGGTGCCAAACATATGGACTGGTATCACTCTGCGTGTGGGAATCATTTCAGCTCACAGGCCTGAGGCTGTCGCGTAGCCTTTTTCCATGCTCAGGGTGAATCTGCAGAGGGCAATCCCTCCTCCTGTCCTAGACACTTTTCGTAGGATGAGAGGAGACACTCTCTGAAGGTCACTGCAGTGCACTGCCTGTGGGGCAGCTCAGATCACTTTAGATGTTAAACCTTGTTTGCCAGTGCTGTTTGCCAGGCTTTGTGTAGCCATGTGCCTTTCAACTACTGTATGCAGTAACCTGAGGAGCGGTAAAATTTCTAAATATGGAACTGAAGGAATGGAGATGATGTGAATTAACTCTTCCTGCTGCATCCTTGATGCCACCGTTCTTTGTTATGTGTTTATTTTTTGTTATATGTTTGTTATGTATTTGATTATTGTTATGTGTTTATTTATTATTTGGACAATGCCCTTAACAACATGCTTTAGCTTTTGGTCAGCCCTGAATTGGTCAGGCAGTTGGACTAGACAATCATTGTAGGTCCCTTCCAACTGAAATCTTCTCTTCTCTCTTCTCTCTTCTCTCTTCTCTCTTCTCTCTTCTCTCTTCTCTCTTCTCTCTTCTCTCTTCTCTCTTCTCTCTTCTCTCTTCTCTCTCCTCTCCTCTCCTCTCCTCTCCTCTCCTCTCCTCTCCTCTCCTCTCCTCTCCTCTCCTCTCCTCTCCTCTCCTCTCCTCTCCTCTCCTCTCCTCTCCTCTCCTCTCCTCTCCTCTCCTCTCCTTAAATTACCAGATGAATTAGGGTGTTGGTAATTTAGGTGTGAGATATGTTAGAGCAGGGAAGGTGTTGCCATGGCTTGTATTTGCTGGTAGATGAGAACAGAGCAGCACACTCTGGTAAAGGCTGGAAGGCAGTTACTGCTGCCTCCTGAGTCTTTGAGAGCCATGTCTTCTTCCCACTCTCCCTTACTGTCATCTCCTCTCAAGTCACACCAGTCATTAACTCCAGTATAACTTCTTATTTCCAGTTTCAAATACAACATGATGCGCTGCAGGTCTGTCCATCTTCGCCATTGGTATAACCCCATGTTACTGTCTGCAAACAATTCACTGCTGAATGGACTTACGTTGCAAGTTAGAGCAAGGCTGTCATTTCCATTTTACCAAGCAGGGAACTGACCCTGAGTTGCCATGTGCCAGTCTGGCTTGTCCCTGCTGTCTAGAGTCCCCACTTAGTCTGGGTACTAGTTATTGACTTGCTAATGCACGTAGATATGTTTTGATGGTGACTTTTCTCTGACTGTACCTGCTTTTTCTGTAGCCACTCAAACCTTTTTCATTACTCTTACAGTTTATCAGAAAATGACCTTGGGGAAGGAAGTATCCATGCCCTGTCCGAGGGACTGCCATGCTTTGAACACCTCCGGAAGATCGAGTGAGTACCAGGGCACTGAAGGCTGCCGGGGCAGAGCATGGCTGGCTTTGTTTGTAGCATTGCCAGGGCAGGAGTGTAGCAGATGGTGCTGGTGCTGGTGCTGTATTCCGCACCGGTTCTGACACCAGCGTATTGTGCCCTCTGTTTTTTGTCTCCCTGCTGCTTCAGCTTGAAACTCTGTGGAATCACTGATGATGCTTCAAAATCACTTTCTCATGGCTTCCGACAATGCCCTTCCATGGAGGAGATAATGTGAGTGTGGGAATGGATGGAGAGACCTTCAAGACACAGGTCACTCTTGTTTTAATGTCTGCTCCTGTTTTCAGCTCCAGTACACTTCTGATCCTGCTAAATACTTATTGATACTTACCACTAAGTAGTTTTTAGTGATAAATTCACTAGTAATTTACTAATTGACGAAATTCACTGCTAAACATTTCCTGGTATAACTAGCAACTTATTGGAGGCTGAATGTGAAGAGCTGAACAGAACATGGAGGAAAACGCTCATCTTCAAACTCTGCCCATTATCCTTGGTCTTTTAGCATCTGCTTTGTGAGGCAAGACAAATTCCCCATCTTGTTCTCCATGGTCCAAGTCTTGCCTCCATTTTTTTACAAGATAGCCACAGTTGGCTCTCAGAGCAGAGCAGGAGCTTCTCTGTGCAATTGTAGAGGCTGAAGTGAGAGCTCAAAGCAAAGTGAATTCAGCCTGTACATGAACAGGGTGTACCACCAGCTGCAGTCTTGCTCTCCACACTGGAATAAAAGGGGTTGCTCTGATGCGTGGATGTTTAACAGGTTTTCAATAAACAGCATAGATGGGCTAACTACATTCTGACATGTGTTCACCTGCCTAAGAGAACCTCAGTGAGAAGCCTGCCAGGAACCTGCTCCAGCTTACGTCTTTTTAAAAGCAATTTGCCCCACTACACTAGAGGGACCTTAACTTTAATTGTAGTACACAAGATCCCATGGAGTCAGCAGCACTCTCATCAATCCTGAGCTACCTGTAATTTTAATGAAGACTAACACTGCCTGAGGTGCTAGCAGGGTACAGACCTCCTAGGCTGAGATCACTCCTCTATCAGGATATAGATCTGCGAGACCTAGGCTCTCTAGTCATCTCTGCTGTGGCCAGCTGGGTGACACTTGATTAGCATGCTACTCTTATGTGCCTCAGTTCTGCAAAGTACTCATGGATAGTTTGAGTAAAATGATGCATGGGTCATAAGCCCACCAGACTTCCCTCTCCTTCCCCCAGAAGGTATTTGTGTGGAGATCACAGATCTCTTAGGACTCAGGGCATTAGGTCAAAGCCAGGATTTTATTGCCAGACCCATGAGAGGTCTCGCAATAATCCAGTGGAATAATGGGATGAGTAAAGCAATATTCAGTGCATAGTTGTGTCGCTTGCAGCATGGCACTAAGACTAGTTAACCATGTGGGGAGTTACTACTCCTGGATTACTAACAGATAGGCAGATTCTCCTTTAATAGTAGTGTTAGGAGGGGTCTTGTCTTGTCAGTGAAGGCATATGTGAGTTCTGTCATTGGGAAATCTGAGTGACACAGCGAGCAATATGCTGATACCCACGAAATCCCAGAACAGGCTGTGAGCTTGTTTGGTGGAAGGCCCCAATTCTTGAGCTGGATCCTGTCCTGCCTTTCTTTTTTTGGCTCCTACACGTGATACAGAAATTCTGGAGTTCCTCAGACGTGGGTAGAGGAATGGCCCTGTGGGGTGGCCCCAGAATCATTCAGCTGATTACTGTAGTGAAGCACTGATGGTGCCATGCTAGGTTTCTGTTTTCCAGGTGAGAGGGAAATGGCCAGGCTGTTCCGCCAGTGGCAAAGAAAGGATCTGAAGAATTTTCTCACTTGCTAATGCACCAGAAAGTGAAAAACCCAGCCTTTCAAAAGCCCTGCGAGCTATCCTTTGAAAGAGCTCAGAGTCAAAAGGCAGCTTTAAGAGCAGGTTGGAGAGACACCTTAGCTGCTGCAATAGTTTAACACCATCAGCACAAGGAGGAGTTCTCCTGGGGTAAAGCTGTGTGCTCAGCAGTCATTTCCGTCTTTCGCATCTCATTCCCTGGGCCTGCAGGACTCTCGAGATAACCAAAGTCCCCACGCTCTGTGGTGACGCTCCCTGGTGTCCTACCATACATGAAAATATGTGGTGAAACTGAGGAAACTCCTCAAAATTAAGCTTGTAAATCAGTGGAACATTTACCTGCCATGATAAGAGGGCAATAAGCTTTTTTAAACAGGCTAATCTGTGAGGGTGTTGTATCACAGCACTGCTGTTGTTCCCCTTGTGTTTATCAGCTGACTCACAGTTGGGATTTCTTGTCTGTCATAGACTGTCTTGGAACGCCCTTGGTGATGGAGGAGCCCAAGAGTTGGCCAGTGCTCTCCCAGGGATGGAAAAGCTGAAGATGTTGGAGTGAGTACAGTCCTGAGAGCAACCCCTGGAAGAAGACTTGTTTTTCTGTCTTTGAGCCTTCAACCACAGCACTTCCAAAAAGGGGACAGATGTTAGGAACAACAGACAGGCTTTTGCAGTTCAAATTCTTGCTTAGCATTCTTGCTGCACGCACTGAGGGCCAGCCTTGCTTGGGTGATACACAGCACGGAGAGGCATTTTTTATTTAAGGTGTTTGTAGTGTAGGTATCTAAGCAGAAGCTAGTCTGTGAAGGCCTCCTGTTTGAGTCAGGGAAGACAAACTGGTAGGTTTAGAACATGACTCATATCACCTAATGACCTCAGGTGAGCTGCTTCCTGCAAGCTTTTACTTCTTTTCAGTGTCTGGCATGGTCTAGATGGGTACCATGATCAGAGAGCCTTCCTTTGTGAAAGCCTGCAGCAAGGCAAGCAATCCATCCCCAGGATGGAGCTGCCAAATTGTGGGTGTTGGGCTGTAGGAGCTCACACGAAGCTCAGATGCAGCTCCTTTGCTGGAACTGCACTGCAACCAGCAGCTCGGGTCGATGTCACCAGCTCATGTGCTGGCCTGGTGGCATCACAGCCCAGCCCTATTCCGTGGGAGAGACTGTCATCTTCTGCTCAAGAACTGTTCATGGAGCTTTCCTCCTCTTGGCCCTTTGGAATATGTGGTATGTGTCTTCCATCTCTCAGCTGTATGGAAATAATAGTCTGTGGGTCATAGGAACTGAGTTTTATTTGTCTTGGGCAGGGAAACTACATAGTAGAGTCCAGCTGTTTTACAAGTACAAGCAGAAAGGTTGTGTCTGAGGCAGGAGGAGTCGTTACTAGCATTTTCTGGCACCAAGCTCACAGTGGGATCTGTTAGAGTGCTCCAAGGGCAAGAGATCTGCTTACAAGTCTTGTTGCTAGAGGGAGGTCAATTAGGGAGCAGTGCACACACACTTCTTGCATAAATAGGGCCACAGTCATAAAGATGAGGCTGATGTAAGTTGTATGGCATTGCTGTGCTTGTGCAAAAGTGTAGCTCTTCTGGGATAGGAGAAGGAGCCAGTGATTATTCAGCTGTTTTCCACTCTTGATTTGGTTTTGGATTTTAAAACTCTCTTTTTGTTTCTAAAACAGTCTGGAGAAAAATCGCATTGGTGCCTGTGGGGCCACAAAGCTAGCAGAGGAACTTGCCAAGTGCCCGGAAATTCAATTCATAAGGTGAGCAGGTATCACAGAGCTCTGTGGCTGGGTATCGGCTCAGCAAGGGGAAGTCGGGGTGACCAGTCTTGGGACAGACATGACCCATACTGGCCTGCTGCCCTGGGTTAGCTGGCATGGAATAGGATATTGCAGGGGACAAGACGCAAGCCAAGTAAGCTGAGGGTTTTCTAGGCCAGCTCCACCCCCGTCAGAAAGTCCTGGGAAAAAGGGACTGAAAAGCTTACTGGCTTTAAATGAGGTAAAACTGAAGACCCAGCTGTGTAATGTCCCCATCAGGAAGTTTGTTGCATTTTTTCCTGTAAGTTTTCTTTGTCCCATTACATCTGATTTCACTTCTGAGATACACTCTGTCCTGGGATCCGGACCTTGCAGATATTTGGACACCTGACTTTTCCCACTCTTTGTCACTGCTTCTCCAAACCCTGTGTATCAAATTCCACTAGAAACCTCTTGTAGGAGAGACCCACTCATCCTTCACTTGTTTGAAAAGTCACTCTTCTGAGAGTGCTTCTGGTAGCTTTCTGGTAACACAGGTCCCACAGCCAAGTGTTGGCTCCTATGGGAGCTGTCTCTTTGGCCTAAAACAGGCTCTGCCTTCCCTAGCTCTGCCTTCCCTAATAGTGAGAGCAGCCCGAGAGCAACCACTGAGGAATGTTTCCAGTCCCAGCTGGAGCTTGGGGCCCCTGTGTGCTTCCTCAGATTGGTGGGTGCAGCACAGCACGCAGTCCCTCTGACTCCTCAGGGCACTCTGCTTCACAAGGTAGAGGCACAGTATGGGAAGCTTTTCGGTAGACTCCACCAAATGAGGTAGGTGAAGAAGGGTGGCTCATGTAAATCAGGTTGCTTGTGCGTAACTCCGTTCTTCCTCCCCTTTCTGAGATCCTAGTGGCCTGAGGACTTTTCAAAGACTTAATCTTTCTCCCAAGCTAGATAAGTGAGTCCATCTCAGTGGGTAGGCAGCTGCTGGGTTGCTGCTGTGTCGCTGAGATATGGCCATACCTTGCTTCTGTCTAACTGTCGGACCTGCTTTGATGAAAACCCAAAGCTGCCTCTTCCACTGTCTTCGGCATGCCACCTCAGTAAGGTAACAGTAAGGTACAGTAACACATTTGCTGTCATTGTAGGCTGTGGGACAATCCAGTGCCCAAGGGCCTCACTGAGAATTTGACAAGCCAAGATCCAAGACTATGTTTCTCCTTCTACTAGCAAAGAAGAGCCTTTGCCTGACTTGGAATTGCTCTCTGTCTCCTACTGCCCTCAAAAATTGCACTGATGAATCCAGGAAACCAAAGTTCCTACAATTAAAAACTGTAACTATTAGGTCTTCCTTTGTTGCACTGAACCAAGTGTGAACACTTAGTGGTGATTTGTTTCTTGTGAGCTTTTATTGTACAGAAAAGCAAAAGACTGTAAAGAATCACTGCTGAGAAGGCAGTGTTCTTGGTGTAAAAACATTGAAGCTCTCTTCGAGAGGATGCGATGCATCTGCTCAGGCATGCAGAAAGCCAGCGGAGTATTTCATTATCTTTAATCAAGATTACAAGACCTACAGGGTGTTCCAGTAAGAGAATGCACATCCTCCAGGAGAGGATGTAAAATTATTTACAAAATTGTAAACTGTTGACCCTGTTAAAAATGCACTCAGACAGGCTGTTTGAAACTGTGTATGTTGTGTATAACTGTGTGTGAAATACCTCTATGATTTTTAGGCAAAAAATGGTAATATGTTTTTGTTTGCTTTATATCAGGCTCCTTTTCATACAGAATTGCCACAGTTTCCTAGTAGAAACTTCAAGACTTTTGAAATTTCAAATCATTGCCCAAAAGTGATCAATATTTATACTGTGATAACATGGAAAGGCTGATATCACCATAAATTTCAGTGAGAAAATTTAAAGTACTGAGGTTGTAAAACAATTTGTGAGAAAACTGTGACTATTCTGTGTGAGAGGATGTGCACTACTGACTATTTTCACGTGGGGTTTTCTAGACCTTTTGGAGTCTTTGGAAGACTTGATTGCACTAATCTCTTTGAGGTGAAGCGAGGGGTCAGTCAGCTTGAAATGTTGACCACATGGTAGATCCTTCAAGACTCTACTATTCCCTGAATCCCAAAGCCTACTTGTCGCTGGGCAATGGATGTTGGACCTGTGGAAACTGGAGGGAGAAGATCCCAAACACCAAGTTTGCTGCTTAGCGGAGGAGACGGACTACAGCTGCTCTTTGCATGTGTGGAAAGACAACTTGGGTTGCAGGAGTGTGGCCACGTTCGCATTATTTATTTACTTGTATTACAATGTTTTCCTTACATGTTTGTGCTGTAAATATTTAATCATTGTGGTGGATTTATTTATGGAATTTTGTTTACAGCAGTGTTTGCCTGGGGAGATGTAACTGATCTGATTTGGGGGGGGCAGGTGTTTGGAATGAGATGGAAGTACTAGTCCAGCAAATCTTTGGGCAGAGGGTGTGGACATCTGGTGCCCATTATTCCTGGGGGAGCCACTGTCCTTATTTAAAGATCAGCATTAGGCTCTGTGAGATACTGACATCGTTGCGTAGAGGTGGGACACATTTTTGCAGAGACTCTACTCTGAAAAGAGTTTAAAAGCAACAACAAAGAAAAAAAGGTAGTGAAATTCCTTATCAGGCCATAATTCAATGAAGTAATCAAGTACTTGAGATTCAAACACTGGAATTTAGGAAAAGCTTCACCAAATGTGGCTTTTATTTTCATCCTGTATTTTCAGATCTAGTTTGCAGATGCAAATCTTCCTAGTGCCCATTGGAGGAAGAGTGTGGCACAAAAGGCAGCGTGGTCACATACCGAAAGGTGTCTCAGTGCTGTTACCTCTTCACGGCTTTCAAGGTTTGTCAGCTGGGCTCTTCCCTGGTCTCCCGGGACTTCTTTTGGAAGTATGAGAGGTTGGACAGAGTTTGCAGTAACAGTCCGTTTCGGTGTGTCTGTGAGCTGAAAATTCAGTTTTTCCTGCATTTTAAACATCATTTTAGTAGGACTAAATACTATGTGTGATAAATAATAGAGGCTTTTTACTCTGTATGAAGAAGGAAAGTACTGGGATTGGACTTTTTAATGCACTTTATGATGGCTGTTTTGTCATCTTCGATAGCATCCATAGCCAGAGCCTTTTGCTGTTACCACAGGCCTAGGTATTGGGGGAAAACCAGAAAATACCACTGTCAAACAGATCTTTGTTCAGCTCCATTGTATCATCTCCTGATGCCACCCACCCCTGCATCGGAATTTCTTCAGGTGTTGCGATGATTTATTTTCCTCCTTTACTGGTGTGAAACATGCCTTCTTGCTTATTCTTTTTCCTTCTTTTTTGTTGGGGAAAAAATGTTCTTTAACTGAATAAATAAGAATGCTGCTTTGATGAGTGCTTGGCTGTTGAAGTCAGTTTTGTTTCTGGGTCTTGGGTGCTAACCCTAAATGGCTGCCTTGGGTAGAGCAGCCACTGTAGAGAGATCTCTTGGGTTTGGATCACATCGTTGGATTGTTTTCACTTGCAATGAAATGCACTATTTAAAAATAAATGAGACCTGAGATTGCCCCATGCAGTTTCCCTGACTCCTGAAGTTAGGAAGCATACATCTATACCATGAGGTTTGCAGTAACATAGCAAGGCATGCTACAAATACTGCTGCAGCACTTCTCTTGACTTGAGATGTTTAAGAGTGCCTCTGAAACCTAGATGCACACCTGCATTTCTCAGGTTCTTCCCCAAATTCAGGATTAGCTCCCAGACACACATCTGTCTGACCTGAGAGAGCAGCCATCCCAACAGAAGCCAGGGAAGGGACTTGCACGATGTCACAACACCTTTTCCAGAACACCAGGTGTCAGCAAAACCCCCAAAATGGGAAGCAGTTGTCTAGTCCAGCGATTTCGGCTACAACCCGGCTCTGCTGTATTTTGAGTGCGTGGGTTGCATTTTTAAAAAATTGAGATTTGGATTGAACTGTGTGTGAAATACAATAACACAATCGCTCCCTAGTTTGTTTCTTACATCGAATGCCAGGGTCTTTTAGACTGCCCTTCCCCAGAGTGCTTCCAATTTTCATTGCACTGCTGATGCCCATATTCCAGCTTGCAGTCATGTCTGAAAGTTTCCGAGGGGAACCTGGAGGCTTTGTCCAGTTTTGAGGGGTTAAAGGAAACTCCTGGTACGCAGGAAGATGTGAGGCTGTTGGGGATTGTGTGTGATGGCTGAATACCAAAACAATTCCCAAATAGCTAATTAACACGGGCCATTTTTAGAGCTGTTACTATTACGTTTCAGATTTATCATGGTCCAAAAATGGAAATGTATCAGGACGCTCCACACACCCCTATTGTTTCAGGCTGCCTGCAGTCTCTGGAAGACAATGTCTGAGCTAGTCAGTACTGGTTTCATACACAGAAGGGATTTTGTCCCCTGAGACCAGGTCTTTAGAAAGAAATACACTGCTGTAAATAAACATGCTGCTGGAGAGTGGTGAGGAGCCTGAATTTTGTGCTAGGGAACAGCCAGAGCCAAGCTGGGCCAGGCTTTTGCATGTGATGGCTGCTGTTTTGTAGAGCTGGAAATGCAGCTGCCGTTTCCCCTCTGCTAAAACCAGTTCCAGGTAGCACTGAACCTGCTGTGACTTGGAGGCATCATGCTGGGCAGGAGAGGACACACAGGAAAAACTGATTTTGGAGAAAATAGGCACATTGGCATTCATGAAAGACTGGCTGCCTCTCCCTGTTTCCCCCAAAGTGACATTTTAAGCCATGGGCATGGAAGTGGGAGGGTAGGTCTGACACAGACCCCACTTCTCCCACTGAATTCCTCTTTCAGGCACAACCTTATCCCTTCCTGTGATGGTTTCTAGCCGGGTTTACACAAAAAGAAGGGGTTTGCTCCTAAAAACTAGGCTCAGCTTTTACTTGGATGTTGCCTGTTGTGTTGCCTGCGCTGAGCAGTAGCATTCGTGACCTGTGAGCCCGTCCTGCATCCCCCTGCCCCGCTCCTGGGGTGCCGGAAAGGACGTAGGGCTGGTGGAGGGAGGGACCTCATCCACGCTGAAAACTGACTCGGTGCCTTGAAACTCTTCCGCCTTTAACAGCTCAAGCTGCAGGAGAGGGGAAAGCTGGCCAGGGGGAATACAGGACTTGCTTATTTTGCCCGTGATCTTTAAAAGCATGAACAGAGCCCATAGTAAAGGGCCCTGTGCAAATAAAGATGGTTTATTTAATCTGAAGCCTCAGAGGGAGGCTTCCAGTCTTATTACTCTATCTCCATATCAAAAATATCTATATAAATATTCCTGACACCTGATGGTGTGTCCACCAAGCATCAGGCGAGGTTGCTAATGGTATGTTGGGTACAAACCTCAGTGGTACCAGGCTGGAAGGGAAAGCATGCCAGCTCCTTGGGTCGAGCAGGGTGACGGGTAGGTGCAGTGCTGGCCAGCCTGGTGGCTTGGGCTCCCCTCCACTTCTGGGACATGCATTTGGGGCCCACCGGTTTTCCTTGTTTAACCAGCTTTTCCCTATTTGAAGTGGCGTCAGTGAGCCACTGCAGGGCACAGGGTCCTGACCCGGACCCCGTACTGATTTCAGCAGGGTGATGCCAGCACCGGGAGCACCCAACACCAGCCAGGCAGGGTGAACCCCACTGGCATCCAGGCAGCACAAAATCACTGTTTTTTGGTTAAGAGCAAGGGGCGTTGGTCCAACAAAGTTATGTTTTCATTGTAGCTGGCTGGATAACACGGAAAATAATTTTCCAGCTTTTCCACGCATTGTATTTTTTATTTTTTTAAAAGCTTTTTTGCAAAGAGTGAAGCGAAAGAAGCCAGCTGGGAAGTTTTGGGGTGGATCATTTTCTTTTTTTTTTAACCCGAGACACATGATGCTTGGCCGGGCGGGGGGATGACGGCGTGGGGGGAGCCCAGGCATGGCCGCGCCCGCCGCCCGCCCCCCGCCATCACCGTCCACCCCCCCGGACGTGGGGGGTGGGCGGTGATGGCGGGGGGCGGGCGGCGGGCGCGGCCGTGGGGAAGTGCTGAGCCCGCGGCCCCGCGGGAGCTGCTCGGCCCGGCCCGGCCCGGCCCGCAGCGGTGAGTACCGGCGGCCCCCGAGGATGCCGTGGGGATAACGGAGGGGCGCAGGGTGGAGGGCGAGGAGAGGGACCATCCGGCTTGACACGGGTGGCTGAGCCAGTCCCACGGCGGGATCGTTCACCGTGGGTCGGGTGGGTGGTGACAGCCGTGGGGGATGCACCGGCGGTGACCTCGGATATCCCGGTGGGAGGGTCGCACTGGCCGGCCAGCGTAATCCTGGTGTCAGCCCCCCGATAGGGACCTACGGGGCAGTGGCCCCACCGGCTTGTTCTGGGGATGCGTGGTATCCCTTCTGCCCTCCTTCCCCTGCGACAGACCCTCCATCCCCTGGGACAGACCCTCCGTCCCCTCGGACAGACCCTCTGTCCCTTTGGACAGACCATCCTTTGGGACAGACGTTCCAACCCCTGGATCAGACCCTTCATCCCCTGGGACTGTCCCCCCCATCACTTTATGCTCCCCTTCCCCAGCCGGGGCCCCTCTGTTCATGCACAGTGTAAAAGTTGTCCCGCCCATCCCCACTCTCTGTGCATCCACATCCACTCCTAAAGATGCCAACCAGACGTGTGACCCCCCCCAAGCAAATGCCGGGCCTGGTGGCTCCCCAAGGCTGGGGACGTTTGGTAGGGGTTTTTCCTGGCAGCTGCCGCAAGCGCCTCTCCTCCTCTGGCATCGAGTCGCGGGGTGGGGGGGGCGGATCTGGCGAGCTGAAGGCCGGGGAAGTGCAGAAGCGCTTCTTTGGAAGCTGGTTGCAGCCCGATGCTGCTCCAGCTGGTCATGATATCCTTCGTGAAGCGCATTTAGAGGGGAACAGAGAGGGTTTACACTTGCGGATGGGCTGCCCCTCTCCCCTTCTCTGTGCCCAGCAAGACACCTTGTCCTCCAAGACAGCAGTGAGCGGAGCATTTCGCTTGGCAGCATGAGGCTGCTCGGAGGATGGCAGGCAGGGAGGTGTTTTTCCCATCAGCTGCGCCAGTCTGAGGACCTGATGCAATAAGTTTCCGGGTGAGTAACCCTAATTTAGGCAAGCGGCTGGATTAAAGCCAGCGGGGCTGCAGGGCTGGAGGACTTGGTGGGCAAACACACCTTTTGGAGCTGGTGACCACAAGGAGGGTGGAACAGGAGACAGAGGTGAGTCGAGAGCTGAGCTTCTGTGGCAGAAACATCTCTGAAGGGCTGGGTCCTTGTTGCTGACTCCCCGAGAGCCTGAGCTGCTTCGTGGAAAGGAACTGGGAGGATCCCCGTGAACCTCGAGCCCCAGATTTGAAGCCTCCTGGAAATGCACTTGAACCTTGCTGGAGAAGCTGGAGTCAGAATCAGGCCGGTGCGAGCACAGCACAGGGGTGCTCAGTTCTGATATCGCTCCCCTCATCTCCGGCATCAGCCTCTTCCTGCCAGCCCAGGTATGGGGGGCTTTCATGCCAGTGTGTGACACCACTGTGCTTTTCTGGGGTCAGAAAATATTTTATTATGGGTCAGAAATCACATCCCATTGAAGCCCATTGGGGGACAGGGAGCAGAGCACTGGGAGGAGGAAGGCTGGGAACAAAAGCTTGGGGCACGTGGAAAGGATCTGTTTTGAAGAACTGAGTCGGTGGAGGATGTTTTCCTGGATTAGCCTCAGGGAAATGCTGCATTTGCTTTGGTTACAGCTGTGTGATAGCCTGGGACACACATTTTCTGGTGATGTGCATTTTTGTTTCTCTGCTGTTCCAGAGGAGCATCCCGACTGGGATAACGTAGAGGGAAGGCACCTGGTGAGGCTTCCAGCTGCCCCCAGAAGTGCACCTACCTGCGGTGTAGGCAGCCCCTACCACTTGCCCTAGGCAGACAAGCAGTCCTGGAGCTGCTCTCCAAGGACCCAGCATCCCTCACCACCCTGGGGACAGGGTTTGCCAACAGCCTGCCTCTTCTGGCACTGTCGGCATGTGCCACACTGTTCCCAGGACCTGCTTGGTCAGGGTTCACAGTTTACATCTCTTGAATGGGTTGCAGACATCATGCTGTAGCAATGTGAAGGTGGGCAGGGTTGTAGGACTGCTGGTATTTGAGACACCGTCTGTGACACTTCTCTCTCCCCACTGCCTTTCTGAGCTCAGTCTAAAGAGAAATGAGATCATTTAGAGCCACATCAGTGTGTCTCACCCTGGGGACATCCTTGCTCCTGGGGTCTGCACTGGTGGACAGCAAGGGACCCTGTGCTGGTTGCTGGCAAGCCGGTGCAGTTTGTAAAGCCATTGCTTGCAGGGAGTCAGGGGACCCCAGTGCCTGGCCAGTCTGTGCTGGAGGTGAGGGGCATGGGCCCCATGCTCCAGGGTATCCAGTGTGAAAAAATCCTCTCAGGATTCAGCTGCTGGAGCTCAGCTGCGGGTGAAGATGCTCTTTGCCCTGGGGGGATGTCTCTGCCATGCAGCCCCTGGCAGTCCTCATCTCTGCTCGTCTTCAGCGATCCAGCTCCCTCACCCCAAAACAGTAGGGTTACATGATGCTGGAATGGCCGCTAGCTACCCCGTGGTTTACCAGTCTGCCCAGTTGTATACCATATGCCCAGTTGAATTGCATTGGCTTTGTTCACCTTTTAGCAGTCTCAGTGTGGCATGCGAAGAGTCTGGGACGCATAACTTCTTCTCCTGCTTCCGTTACACCCGGTGGAAAGAGTTTCCCACTCACTTTAGTGGAAACCTCTGCCCAGGGAAAGCTTGCTCGCGCCACCGTAAATCAGGGCTTGTTCTCTGGGAGCCGTCAGCATGCCGAGAACGTAATACCCGGTTAACTGATGAAAAAGCAACGCTTGCAGTCTCCTGTCCTGGTTTGGGGCTGCCAGCTCTCATAAGGAGCTCTTTATGTGAGAGCTTTGGCTTGCGTTCAGAGGCAGGATGGGAGGAAAGGAGAAGAAAAGGTAAATTTTCTGGCATGGTGGAGTAGCCAGGCGTTAGAAATGGTGCTCCTGGCAGGATGCAAAACCGCAAAACGGCGTGAAAAAAAAGAATTGAATGCTTCCCCCCCCAGATCTTACAGTTTGTCTTTTAAACCTCTAAAATATCTGTCGAGGGACCTGAGTCATCACTTTTTGCTGCTTTGGCTTGGTTTCCTGGTGGCTGGCTTTGCGAGGTTACTTGTTTGGATCACAGGAGCAGGGGAAAAAGTAGTTCCCGGGAACTTGGGTGAGTTTGGAGATCTTAACAATGTTATTAAAACACCAGAAAAACAAACAAATGTAGTATTCAGTGAGAAGGGCTCCACTTTTTATTTGCCTGCTGCTTTTGCTGAGGCTTTGGGTTTGGGAGCTGTCAGATTTTCTGCCTGTAGCCAGCAGGAAAAAGCTCATGTCTAAAATAGTCCCCTTCACCCAGCCCCAGATTTTCCGTCATCACAGGATTCCAGAAGCTGAGGATTCAGGAAGAAACATCAGCCATCGTGAGGCTGATTTTAAAAATGAGATGAGCTGGAAATGCAAGTTTTGCTGTTAAACAGCAAGTCCAGGGCTATGCAACCATTTAAACCAAGTTTTATATTCCCTCGAGTGGTGTCTAAAGCTGTTGGGAAGGGGTTGAGAATTTATCAGACGTAATTCTCATTATAAACCACCACATTTTTTGTATTGCTGGCATACAAATCCATCTCAGGGTGAAGCTTTGCACGTCAAGTGGCAGCATCTCTTTGCTGCAAAGCAGGCCAATAAAATACAGTTCTTTCGGAAAAGCTTGGATTGTAGTGATGAGAGTCACCTGCCTGAGGGGTGAAAGTGGGCTCCAGCCTGTGGGGACATCAGCGGTGCTCTTTGTGGCTTGGTGTCAGTGTGCCAGTGCAAATGAGTATTGCACATAACTACCTATTAATTAATATTTATTTATGTTATCAGGGGAAGGGCTCTGAAGCTCTGGCTGCTAAGGGGATGAGACGGTGCATGGGATGGATGGACCTGCACGCTTGTCCTCCCTTGGGGCTGCTGGTGGGGCCTTTCTGGCACGCTTGTAATTTTGGCATGCGGTTATGTTAGAAATTAGTTAAAGATATTTCTCATTACCTAAGTGATGATTTGTTTTCCCCCTCTCACTTGTGATACATGGTGTTGGCTGGAAATAGGAATTCAGTTAAAATTCAGAAAACCAGCAGTTTTGTTTTCAATAACTTAGAAAAGCCTTTAATAAGTTAAACAGCCAGTATACATTAAGTATACTTAAAATGCAGGAGGTTCCCTCTGCACCTGCAAGGGAGCCCTGCTGGCTGCATGTCCTTTACAGCCCAGCTGCCTTCCTCATGGGGCTGCCCTACTCCTTTACATTTCATTGGGTCTGGCTTTAATTAAGCCACCTTTTCCTCCAAATCTGGTTGTTGAAACAGATATATCCCTCCTCATCATGAAAGCATGCCCCACTCTTGTACAGCTGCTGTAGTATTGGGGTGGGGAAGTTTTAATTCAGTGGCTAATATCTGTCCAAAATCCTGAGAGTGCCATGTTCTTCCTCCCTGCGTCTCCTCGTTTGCTTGTTTGTCCCACCTGGAGCACGTGTCCGAAATGAGCATTGCTGCCACGGGGAGGTAAGAGATTCGTGTTTGGCATTTGCCTCTCTTGGATGGACCCTCCCACAGGTGCTGCCTGCGGCGCAGAGCTGGCGTGTAAACCTTTTCGTTGGGTCTGCTCTGTAGGGCAGTTGTGTAAAGGGTTTGATGCAATCGCCAGGATTCACAGCAACATCACGATGTTTTCTGCCCTAAATCACAGATTTCCCTAAATTGAGCCCCAGAGGAAGCCTGTAGTCAAGCAAAAATGTGCAATCTTCTCAGCATATCTAAGTCAAATACGTACTTGCCAGCAGAGACTGGAATGGGGTTGGTCTATGCAGCTTGGCCATTGCTGTGCATCCTTAACAGAAGATGCTGCTATGCTCTTGTCTTGCCCTGCCCCTCACTTGCCCTTTCTCCATTTCTGAGCAGCAAGCCCAGAGCTGCTGCTGCTCTGGAAACCACACGTATTTGTGAGCAGGGCATGCTGTGGGCGCAGGACATGCAGTGGGCGCAGGGCATGCAGCAATCACAGAACATGCAGCGGGCACAGGGCATGCAGTGAGCACAGGGCATGCAGCGAGTACAGGGCATGCAGCAAGCGCAGGGCATGCAGCAAGGCTGGGCTCTGCCTCCTGCAGAGGCACCCATGGTGCAGTTGTCTGGTAGCAGCCATCAGAGCCCATCTTTTTTCTCTCAGGTTTAGAGGAAATACTTTTGTTTGTTTGTTTGTTTTGCCACTTTCTGAGCGGTCTCCAAAAATGCGCTCAGTCTGCAGCTCCTCCAGGCCCCTGCCAGCAATGGTGCTGCCTTCCTCCGCACGTCACTGCTGGGTGTGGAGGAGCAAGTTTTGCTTAGATTTGCCAGGCTGGAGCCCTTTGCTTTCCACCAGGGCAGAATTACGGAAACATCTTTGCCTCTGGGAGCCCGAGGGCTATGCCCTCTCCGGAGCACTTGGCTCTCCTGCTCTTCAGGGCTCGTGATTTCTTGCTGGTAAGTGGTTTTAGATACTTTGGGGACAGTGTAATGACATTTTAAGACTTCATCCGGAGAGGGTTGGAGAATGAATGCTGTTCCCTTTGCTCCCCTGGTGCCAGGGCAGGCTCTGCCCAAGGGTGCCGGGTCGGTGCCAGCCAGCTGGCATCTGAGGCTGTCTGCATGCCAGGAGCATGTAAAGCTGCTTGGTTTCACTCACGCATCCCTGGCTTACTGAGATCTCCAGTTTTGGTGTCTCTGAGGGCGTGAGCCCCTCTGCGAGGACGTGGGTCCCATCCTCTGGTCCTGCAGCAGTGACTGGGCAGTGGCCACCCCAGAGGGATGCTGGCACAGGTACAGGACCACTGCAGGTGGTCTTGCCTTTTCCAATGCCCTCCCAGGGGGCGGCAAGCTCCCCTTAGCTACAGGGTGGCTGCTCAGGGCAGAGCAGCCCCAGGTCCCTCCAGTTTCTGCTTGGATGGGAGAAGCAGCCAAGGTGGCAAGTTTGGGTGGTACCACCGGGGGATGCGGGGGGACCGTTGGAGGCATCGTCAGGGCTGCGTGGTGGTACTCGGAGCGGGGCTGCGGTAGGAGGGGATGCAGGGCAGGATGGGAATGTATGGAGGAGTCTTGCTGCTATCATGGGGGTCCTTCATCATGAGCTAGTTTCTTCACTGGCGCCGCTCTCTCCCAGAGTCCAGCAGCCGCTTTGCCACATGTGGGGATGGCAGAGGCAGCTGGAGGTGGTGGATTTGTGCTTGACATGTGTGGCAGCTGCCTCAGCTCTGGACTAGGCAGGGGAATCACACAGAATCACAGAATCACAGAATCATATAGGTTGGAAAAGACCTTTAAGATCATCAAGTCCAACCGTAAACCTAACACTACCAAGACCACCACTACACCATGTCCATAAGCACCTCATCCAAACGTCTTTTAAATACCTCCGGGGATGGTGACTCAACCACTTCCCTGGGCAGCCTGTTCCAATGCTTGATAACCCTTTCAGTGAAGTAAAATTTCCTAATATACAGTGCTTTTGAATGGGTTTTCAGGTGATGATGCTTTCAAAATGAGACAAGCAGTGGATGGTGCTGATGAGCCCTGTGCTTTACAGGCAGCACAGGGAGGCTCCCACACTCATGGGTCCAGGCGGGGGGGATCGTTACTCCCATCCGCCCGGCTTCTTCAGAGTATCTTCCCTATCTCTAGCTGCTGACAGCTCTCTTCACAGTCCTAATTCCCAACAGGCTGTTGTCAGCCTTGGGTTGGATCCTCGGGTGGGGGAGAGGGGAAATGGCACAGAGCAGTGAGGAGCTTTGCCCAAGGAGGAAGTCTGTAGAAAGCAGAAAATGGGATGGCCCCACCCTCTCCGGCTGAGGCGGGATGACTGCGTGCCATAGCCGAGGTTGGGGCCGCGGTGCTTGCAGAGCACCCAGAGCCTGCGAGGTCTTTGCAAGTGCTTAGTGCCATTGTTAGTGATACAGAGGAGCTCTGCCAGCACGATGAACTGTAAATAATGATGTTCCCTAATCCCCTTTTCCTGGAGGGTCTTACGTGCCGGACCTGTTAATGCGATTACACTGGTATTACAGTGTGATATATTACGCTGTTATGGTACCTGTCAGTGTCCCAACTCTGCGGGGCACCGGTGAAGCCGATGCTCTGGCACCTTTGTATGGATGGAGAGGTGTCCCTGCGCATCCCACGGCATGCCCTGGGAAATGGCAGTCAGGCAGGTGACACTCCCGTCCCATGGCCTGGCACGTGCCTGTGCCCCCTTGGCGGGTCCTGCCTGCCCAGGCTGAGCAGGCTGTCATGGCTGAGCACCCAGCTGGGGTTGGGCTTCCAAAGAGCACCTCCAGGTCATCCAGCAGCGGCACCCATGGGTGGGACAGGCTGCGTCACTGCTCCTCTCCTTGCACAGCGTAGCTCCTTGCAAGCCATCCGGCTGCCTGGCGGGGTGTCCAGAGGCAGGGCTGCAACATCCCCTCTGCGGGGAGCAAAGGGGCTGGGATAGGGCCTGCTGGGAGGCTCCCGGGAGGTTTTATGCCTTCTGCAGGTTCCCTTTCCACCCGTCACTCATCCCAAGCAGGGAAGCAGCTATCTTTCCCCCTGCATCCAGCTGAAGAAGCTGGATGGGGCTCCTAAATCACGAGTCAAAGGTGCGTGACCCAAGGCTGCAAGAGGGAGTGACGAGCAGGTCCTTCTGCATGGAAAGTGCTTCTTTCTTCAAAGTTATGACCCCAGATTTATCGATGCTTGGATAAATGCTCGTATGCTTGGATGCTTAGATGGCCTAGTGGGTCGTGTCCCCATTATCCCTCTGGTTGCTCTCTGGAGACGGATCTCCTGCTGGGTGAAACTCTCCCTGCACAGTCAGGGTGGAATTCCGGCATCCCTGCCTGCCTCGTGCTGGGCCTGGGGTGCTGGGCTCAATCTGACCTAACTCCAGCCACCTAATTGCCACAAGGCTAGTTGCCACGGGTTCCCTGGGAGCTGGGGGAGAGGATGATGCAGCCTGTTTGAGACCCTGCACAGGGTACAGGTGCCCCCTGAAGACGCCAGTCTCTCTCTGGGGGCTGTCGAGGGAGCTGGGGCTTTTTCTGCCTCATTTTTCAGCTGGGATCTGCATTGCCTGTCCCACTCCTTGCCCAGTCCTGCTGCAAATCCTGGCTCTCTCCATTCTCTTCTCCTTCACCACCCCAGTCCCATCTGTCCTGGGTGCTACAGGTGGTGCCTGGCCTGCTCATCTCCATCCCTCCCAGGGATGAGCAATGGTTTGAGGTGGGAGCTTAATGGGAACGTAGCTTTGGGCTGATTCAAAGCAGTCCTTGGAAATTGGTGTGGGGTCTTGGTGAACACCTGGGCTTAAACAAAAGGTTTCATGTGCCAATAGAAGCGTGATGGTGTTACAGTCCCCAGATCTTCCCCATTTCTGTTTCAGAGGGGTGTTTTGCAGTTACATTGTCTGTTTGGCCCTGAATCCTGGATCCCTCTAACAGCATCGTTATGGGGGTGCTGCAAGTTGCAGCTCAGCCAGCCCCAAAAGGATGCTGCTGGATGTGGCAGGATGGGCTTGTCCTTGCCGCCGGCAGCCTGGGTGACCAAATGCTTTTTTCCAACCACGCGCACTGCACCGGGTGCCTGCCCACTCTGCTGCGTTGGCTCAGTGGTGGGCAAGTCGCCCCGAGTCCAGCCCTGCTGGCACCCACCTGCCCTGTACTCGGGCTCTGCCGTGTCCCTTGTCCCCAGTGCCTGGAGTAGCCTGGATAGATTTATTTGCACCAGGGAGCAAAGGAAGGGCTGGGGCTGTTCCTTGGCTGGTGGTGGCCGCTCTGCGGTGTTGGTGACGGAGGGACTGCCCCCGTCCCCCATCCCTGACACACCCCATGAGACCAACCGTGGTCTGGGAAGATCTTCCTGGGTTGGGACCTGGTCTTTGATGGACATCTGAGCGTCAAGGGCACAGGACAGGTATGGGCTGCCCTTTGCTGAGTGCTGCCCTCTGGGGTGGGTATGCAGGACCATGGGGCTGCCTGGGTCAGGTAAGGGAGCAGGATCAGTTCCGCTTTCTTGGCCAGCTCTGATTTTGCTAAGAAGTGCGATTCAGCCCCTCCTGGGGACCCCAAGGAGTTGGTGGTGCTGCCGGCTGGGTGAGGGCTGGGTGCATGTGCTAAGCTGGGGGTCTGGCTGGCAGCCACTCTACACTTCTTGCTTTCACCACGTGCCTTTAGAAGGGGTTTTGGGGACGCTGGGTTACTCCCCGCTAGACTGCCCCAGCTCCTTGCATATGCGGTACCTGCCAAAGCCGACCATTGAAATTCAAATTGGTTTAGAGCTATCCAACCACAAAAAAGGTGTTTGAACCCCTTCCCAGACCTTTAAAGCTGCCTTTCACTCTCTCCCCCATGATAAATTCATTTAGCTATCGCCAAATGGCATTGTACCATATTAAAGCAAAGCAGACATCGCAGCGAGATGGCAGACAATGGGACATTTCAACCCACCAAAGACCTCTTTCCCTGGAAAGTGCCTGAATGCAAGAAGTGCCACTGGGATGGACTTGTGTTTGGTGCCTTGCTCTGGGACTCTGGCTCATCCTCCCTTTCTGCCTCAGTTTCTCCCTTGGGCTTTTATTCCTGTTCCCTGTAGGACTCGGGAAAACTCCCTTGCCTGTCCCGGTGTGCTGGCTGGGAGGTTGTGGTCTCCAACACAGCTGGGTATGGCAGCCCTCTTTGTGTAGCATTTTCTCTTGCTGGCTGGGAAGCAGGGATACAACCTTTCTGGAGGGACTGAAATGTAAAGCCACTTTGGGGGGCCAGCTCTGGTGCTGCGGGGTTTGCCTTGGAGTTTTCCTGCAATTTGTGACTCCCAGGACACGCCAAGTGACTTTGCACAGCTCTGCTGATCATTACCTACCAGGAGAAGCTTGCCTGGGTGCTGCTTGCATACTGGTCGGCGCAGCTGCCTCGGCTTTTGGCAAGGAGGGTGCTGCCTACACCAGTACCAAACTGTGCCAAGGTTTGGGGGCTTTTCTAGGGACAGCAGAGGTCTGAGAGGAGCTGGACGTTGTGGATGACTATTGACTGGGCACGAAATGAAGAAGCAGGTGCTGTTGCACTGAGGTGGCCCCAGCCATTGTCATGCCTCACTTGGGATGGGATTTTGCAGCGTGCCAGCCTGGAAACCAGAGCCTAGCCTGGGCATCCCCCTGTGCTGGGTCTACCCCGAATCTCTGGAAATTTGAGAGAATTTGAGCTCATTCCCAGCTGTGCTGCCCACACTGGGATACTTGGAGGCAGTTTTCAGCCTTTCCCTGCCTCGCAGGAGAGATGAAGGTCCTCTGATGGTAGCAGGTACCCAAGGTACATCTTTGCAGGGAGTTTTCATGTGCAAGCTTCCCCTTTCTGCCTCCCCCAGCCTGCTCGCCTGTGGCAGAGGCATTTGCTGGTGAGGGGACCAGCAGCACGGTGCTGTGTACATGACTAATTGCACGTGCGTTCAGAAGGTAACAAGGCTGTTATTAAGACCAGGTGCAGGCTGGTGAATCCACCCTGTTGCCTAGGCGAGACTGAAAGGCAAACATTTTTGCTTTGCAAAATAATTCTGGAGATGACTGTTTTTGTTGACAGGAGGGAGGAAAGTGGCCCGTGTGGGTTTTGACGGCGTGGGGAGCTGCGTCGGGCATCCATCACAGTGCATCCCGCGTTTTCCTGGCATCTCCGGCTCCGTGTGTGCTGTGTTTCAGCTTTTCTGCTGCTCTGGGCAACTGGTTTCTGTGTCCTCCCGCTCCTCTCCTTTGCTTCAATCTTCTGACAACCCATTTTCACCTGATCTTCATCCTCCCTCAGGTACCACTGCTCTCCCACTGTGCCTCTGCTGCCTATAAGCTCAGATATGTGCTTTATAGGAACCCAAATTTACCTGCTTGATGGTCCTCCCTCTCATTTTCCCCTTCTGGAAAGGGAATTTGCTTCTACAATTGCAGTAGGCTGTGGTGGGGCAGCCTGAGTGTGTAAACTGAATCACGGGTGACTTCTGTGGGGTATTACAGAAATCATGGATCATCCCAAAGAAGGGAAGGGACATCCCCGGGAGGGACCCAGAGGGACTCTGCACCAGTCACTGGTGGATATTGGTACTTCTGGGGCTGTTTCAAATATGCCTGGTATTCCCTGTGAAAATAAATCTGATTTCTTTAATGAGAGGAGATCACTGAAGTTTGACAACATTATTAATATTAAAAAAAGCCCCCAAAATGTTTCTCTTAAAGCACAGTGGCATGGCTTATTTTTTTTCTCTCTTTTTTTCCTGTTAATGCTTAAAATGGGGGCTTAGTGTGGCCCAAGTGACTGCTTCTCATGGGGCTTCCCTTCTGTGGAGGGAAGGGGAACCTCCCAGGGCAGAAGTTAGTTTGCAAAACAGATAATGCCTTTGCCTCCTCCTCTTTCAGATAAGACAGGATAAAAAGATCCCAGGGCTTCCAGCCGGCCCTTCTGCACTGTGCTTTGGGGATCTGCTGTAGAGACTGGGGGGGGGGGCATGGGGTGAGGACGAGAAGGAGAAGGAGGAGGAGGAGAACATCTGTGTGCATTGCTCTGGGGCTCCCAGATGTTCATCTCAGATATTCTGGGTGGCCCCAGGGTTTGTGCATGCCCCAGCCAGTGAAACCCTTTGCTGCAGGAAGTTGTGGACGCAAAGCAGCTTGGAGGTGACCAAGTCATAGAGGAAAAAGGACTTGAAGGTTATGAAGTGCAAAGATGTGTCCAGCTCAGGAGGTCTGGGAAGCTGGAGCCCAGAAAGGATTTGGGGACCATGTCCCTCCACCCTGGGGTCCTGCTCTTGTGACACCTCTTCAGGCATCTGCTGTGGCTGATGGCAGACGGGACCGTGGGGCAATTGGACATTCGTGCTTGTCCCTGAGCCCTCTCATCGGTAGCCTGGCCATGTTTCGGCAGGAGACCACATGTCTGCATGATTGGCATGAAGTCGGCAGCTGGGATTTTACATCGGGAGAATATTTGGCCACAGATGCCAAGTGAGTTACAGGACTTTGTTCAGGGTGGCGAATGCGGGGAGAGAAGAACAAAAAAAGGAGGAGAGACTGGAATATAGATGATGGTGAGCCGGCTCGTTTGGTGCCAGCTCAAATTCCCCCCCTGAATTTAAAGGATTTGCTGGGGGCTTAAAATGCTGCTGCCTTGCTGAACCCTCGTGGTGCCTCAGATGGGAAGCCTCTGAAGCAGGGGGACCCGTGGCTGCTGCCAAGGCTGCAGGGGCCAAACCCCTGCCTGGCCCCAGGAAGGTGCTGGATCTGTGCTGGCGCAGCGGGAGGAGAGGCGGCTGTGGCTCTCTGGCGGGGAGGAGGCGGCTCCCTTGGCTGTTTCCTGGGACAAGATGGTGTGCGTGGATGAGCAATGGTGGCACCTACGGACATGAACATGCCCTAGTGGCATCACCATCTTCTGCCTCTGCCACGTCTCTGAGCGTTACCCTTTCCGTGGGGTTGTTTGGGAGCCAGCCTGGGTGGGAAAATGACTTTTTCATTTAAACTAATTACTTTTTGGCTGAATCAGGATGGTTGTGCTCCTCAGGGTTTTATACTAGGACTGGAGCTGGGGGGAAGGAGTAGCCCGAACCATGATTTGGGAGAGCTGCCCGTGTCTTTGGCATCTCCATCACCAGTGGGCTGGCTGGACCAGCAGCTCCTTGGTGCAAAAATCATCTTTACTGGGATGGTGGTGAAAGGGGTGGTGGCATCTTCCCGCTGCCTTTTGCCTTCTTGAGGAGGAGGCAACCACAGGATTTTGTGCTTGGCACCTGTGAGATGGCATCAAGCTCTCCAGGTTGGCACCTGGGGGAGAGGCCACTCTCCCAGTCCCTGATTTTGGGTGCCCTGGTGGAGAGTGTGTCCATGCAGGGAACATGAGTCCCACCAGGTCTATGTCCATGGCTGGCCCCAGCCAGCGCTGGCCACCTCTCCTCTTCCCTGTGCCTGTTTTGACCATGTGCTCCTCTCGGGAGCACAGCAGGCTGAGCGCAGGGGCTGGAGCGCAGGCAATGCGCAGCGTGCCAAGAGGATGTTTTGGTGCCTGCCAGCCCTGGGAAAAAGCTTTTTCCACTGAGTCATTTGCTGCCTCTGCTTTTTGTGAGACAGCACCAAGATCTAGGGGAAGGGGAGATGGAAAAACCCAGCCCAGATCTCCCTGCTCCAGCAGGACCAGGTCCATGCTGGCACAGCTGCCCCGCGTTTGCTTTTTGGAGGGAGTGGCAGACAGACAGGAGCATAAATAGAACAGGCCTGGCTATTTTAAGACATTCATTGCATGATCTGTACAAAGAAAAAAAATAAAAAATCTTTGTTTTAGCTGCAACTGGCAATGTGGGGTTGAGAGGAGCAGAGGAAGCTCTGGTGGGGATGGGTGTTTCAGAGCCATCACCCCAGTGGCCACAGGGGCTTCGCAGTGGATGAGCCAGAAGGACTTTTGCTTCTGCATGTGTTTCTCCTCAAAGTTGTGGTGGATGGACCATTGCCCACACATGCTGCTGATGTGGTGTCGTGCTGCTGTGAACGGGAAGCAATGGCATAAGATGTGCTTGGTCTAGGAGAGGGGAAACCACAGCCAGGGTAGGGATATGGGTGCTGTTTCGGAGATGTACACGTGTGTGCGCAGCCAAGGATGGGGATTTTCTTCTTCTGGAGATGTTTCTAGGTTCCTATGGAGCTGAAATGATTGCACCGCTCTTGCCCTGAGCAGTGGGCTGTGATGAAGAGCTTGCATTTACTGTTGGGGATTAAAATCAGGCTTGTTTCGGGTGACTTAGTGCCAAGCAGAGATCTTGGCAGGTAGGAGAGGAGGGCTCAGAGCTTTGGAATCGGGAGCTGTTTTCTGCTCACTATTCATCACAGCTGGGGCCAAGCACTCGGAGCAGCTGGCGGCGAGCCTGGAGCTCCCTCTCCCATAGCCATGTAGGGGCTGGGATCACCCCATCCCTGTCCCCCTTCCCGTCCCAGCTTGGAGGTTGAGCTGCAAGGGAAGGGAGCAGCAGTACCTCTCCCAGCACCATGAGCACTTGGAAATAGTCGTGCCTGGGCAAAACAAACAAATAATATTAATTAGGGTTTCAATGCCAAACAGCAGCAGATGGCTTATCAAGGTGGGGGAAGGGGATGTTGGGGGTTTTCAGATAAAGTGGATGAGCCAGGAGGCGCTCTTGAAAAAGAGGGGTATGGCTAAAGGTATTGATGCAGCTGCTGAAAAGAGCACTCTCTCCAATAGCCACCCCAGCTGCAAAGGTTTATTAGTATGACTTAATCTGAAAATGCTTTTTCTTCTCTTTTTTCCCCCTTTCCTCATCTCTGTTGAAGACCTTTGATAGTTTCTGCTGAGTAAACTGCACATCAGAAGGCAAAACTCTCATGTGGGACGGGGTTTTGCACTAATAATGATATAAAAGACATTTATCTCTGCAAAATAGCTTTGGTAGCGGACTTTTGGTAAGCTGTTCTTATAACAAAGGGTTTATCAGGGCCCTGTAAATCATCTCGTACACCATGTCATGCAGTGGTTGTCACATTTGTCTTGCTCTTCTGTGAACCAACTAAAGCCACTTTTTAATTGCACGTGGAGATAGGGCTGAACCAGGGCTGGAGCTGCCCTCCACCCCACTCATCCTCACAGTCTCACCCCTTTCCCTGGGATGATTTGGGGGGCAGAGCTCAAGTTTGGCCCTCATAGCCTAGGTCCATGGTCTGTGGCTTGGGACCAGCTGGACAATGACCAGTTTTCATGCTGAAAGGTGGTGTGGAAGTGTAGTTCCTCCCCACAAAAAAAACCCAACATGCTGGAAGAAGAGGTTGGGGACCCCCCTCCCTCGGGGAGTAAGCAGAAGATGTTACCTTTCCTTGAAAATCTGCTATTTATGGAGCAAAACCAAGGCAGGTTGTTGGACTCCTCTGCTGGGCTCCCATTCAGGACATATGCCTGGTGTGGTGGCCACATGGGGATGGTGACTGGGTGGGGCAGATGCTTTGGAGCCAGGAAAGCCTCATAACTTATTGAGTGTAACTTAGAGCATGAGGCTCTGGATGTGACCTCTTTGTCTGGGCCTAACCCACTGGTACTGACAGAGTGTTTTCTGCTTTTGCACTTGCACTGAGGTTTCTCTTCGTTCTCATGTCCCACAGACTGCCTGGAGCTGCTGCTGCTGGAGTCCATGGCGTACACCGTGACTCCCACACCAGTGGGGCCCATTGGCTCCCAGTACTGCGTCTGCAAAGTCGAGCTGTCCATCTGCGGCCAAAACCTTCTGGACAGGGATGTCACTTCCAAATCCGACCCCTTCTGTGTCCTCTTCATGGAAGTCAATGGGAAGTGGGTGGAGGTAAGTCCTGAAGTTGTGTCAATTTCCACCTCCTGTGGTTTGCCGATGCTAGCGTCTCTTCCCTCCATGCTCCGCTACAAGGCTGGTCCTTGTTCCTCCTCGAGCAGAGGTGGAAGCTCTTCCAATCCTCCTGAGGCTGTGTGTGCAGCACCGGTGTGTTAATTATTCTGTGTTCTGCAACCGGTCCTTTCCTCATTGGTGCTTTCTGCTTTGTGCTGGGGGTTAGATTTAACTGTAGATCTCAAAATGCCGACCTCTGGCAAGGCACATGGCGGGCGTGAAAGGATCTTGCCACCTTCAGAGTGGTTCTAGCCCCTTCTCAGTCTGCTGTAAGCTGGGGATGCTTTGGATTTGGGTGCCTGAAATGCTGATCCCATGTGACAATTAGATGTTGTGAGGTCCCGCTTGCAATGAGGTATGTTTCTAGGTGAGTCAAGATAAGCTGGTTCTTGGGTCATATAGGAAGCTGATCTTCGGGTTTCGCTTGAAGAGTGGCTCTTTATAGGGGCCAGGAGTGTGCTGGATGAGGGTCTTGCAGGTCATGTCCTGCTGGGATAGAGTTAATTTTCTTCCTAGTAGCTGGTATAGTGCTGTGTTTTGGATTTAGTAGGAGAATAATGTTGATATAACACACTGATGTTTTAGTTGTTGCTAAGTAGTGCTTATACTAGTCAACGACTTTTCAGCTTCCCATGCTCTGCCAGGTGCAGAAGCTGGGAGGGGGCACAGCCAGGACAGCTGACCCCAACTGACCAAAGGGATATTCCATACCATATGACATTGTGCTCAGTATATAAACAGGCTGGTCATCAGTCAGCGGGTGGTGAGCAATTGCATTGTGCATCACTTGTTTTGTACATTCTATTATTATTATTATTATTATTATTATTATTATTATTATTATTATTATTATTATTATTATTATTTTATCTTCCTCTGCTGTCCTATTAAACTGTCTTTATCTCAACCCACGGGTTTTACTTTTTTTTTTCCGATTCTCTCTCCCACCCCACCGGGGGAGGGAGGGTGAGTGAGCAGCTGTGTGGTGCTTAGTTGCCACCTGGGGTTAAACCAGGACAAGTCAGTCCAGTGGAAAAACGTTAATCAGGGCAGCTCATGCTCTGATCACCTGTGGCCTCTTCCAAGAATTATATCAAGGTCAACAGTCCTTAAGTTGGGCATTTCATGGGCTTGTGAGAGGCTGGTTGAGGAGAGGACAGGACCATGGGACAGGGAAGGAGACTGTTGGGAGCTGGGTGCGTGGAGGGTTGGATCAGTTCAGCTGCAGAGAGGAGAGACAGCAACCAGCTGACAAATCCCAAGTGAACTCTTTGCAGACACTGGTCTTTTCTCCTTACCAGAAATCTCATAAATATGTGCTTCAGCTGCCATATTTGATACCGGGAGACCCTGAGAAGAAACTGCAGAGGATCTTGTTATTTGCTTGGTTTCAGAAGCCGGCTCCTTATAAATGGGAAAAGTAATTCCTACAGGAAGAGAGGAGGGGAGGGATCGTGACGTAGACAGTGGGATTGAGTGCACCTTCAGCAGGTTTGCAGATGACACCAAGCTGAGTGATGCAGCTGACTCACTTGAGCAAAGAGATGCCATCCAGAGGGACCTTGACAGGCTGGAGGAATGGGCCCATGTGAACCTCATGAAGTTCAACAAGGTCAAGTGCAAGGTCCTGCACCTGGGTCAGGGCAATTCCCAGTATCAGCACAGGCTGGGGGATGAATGGTCAGAAAGCAGCCCTGCAGAGAGGGACTCAGGGGTGCTGGTGGATGAAAATCTGGACATGAGCCGGTAATGTGCGCTTGCAGCCCAGAAAGCCAAGTGTACGCTGGGCTGCATCCAAAGAAGTGTGGCCAGCAGGTTGAGGGAGGTGATTCTCCCCCTCTACTCTGCTCTGGTGAGACCCTACCTGTAGTACTGCATTCAGCTCTGGAGCCCTCAGCACAGGCAAGACATGGACCTGTTGGAGCAGGTCCAGAGGAGGGACACAAAAATGATCAGAGGAATGGAACACCTCTCCTATGAGGAAAGGCTGGGACAGTTGGGGTTGTTCAGCCTGGAGAAGAGAAGGCTCCGGGGAGACCTTTTTGCAGCCTTTCAGTACTTAAAAGGGGCTTATGAGAAAGATGGGAACACACTTTTTATCAGGGCCTGTAGTGACAGGAGAAGGGGCAACAGTTATAAACTGGCAGAGGGTAGGTTTAGGTTGGACATAAGGAAGAAATGTTTTACGATGAGGGTGGTGAGACACTGGAACAGCTTGCCCAGAGAAGTTGTGGATGGCTCATCCCTGGAAGTGTTCAAGGTCAGGCTGGATGGGGCTTTGCACAACCTGATCTAGTGAAAGGTGTCCCTGCCCTCGGCAGGGGAGTTGGACTGATGATCTTCAAAGGTCCCTTCCAACCCAAACAATTCTGTGATCCTATGATTGTCCTTCTCACCAGCTTTGGGTATCCCTGCTGCACCAGGACATCCCGCTCAGCAGATGTGTGCGGCTGCTTGCAGCCTGTGGGCTGTGGGCACTGAGGCTCTGCACAAAGGATCACGCTGGCATGCTCCTCTGGCTGAGGGGGCTTTATTTTTATTTTCCTTGTATATCCTAAGGAGCTGAGAGCTGCAGTCATTTCCTCTGCCTCCCTACCCACTCCAACACAAGCTTAGTCCAGGGCAAGACCCTGCTGATAAAGGCTCTTTAAGGAGAGGAGGACTGTCCATGGCTGTGCTGTCCCTGATGGTAGGTGAACACAAGATAAATCTGTCCTCTCCAAGATGCAAACAGCGCACAAGGAGCCCTTGTGTGTTGTTCCCAGCCCTCCGCTTCAGTGGGATGAGGCTACCACTAACCAGGCTAATGGAACGCAAGGGAATTGACCCTCAGCAGCTGTCTGAATTATTTTGTAGCATAAGTAAAATGTTGGCTTGATCCCAAAAGCTTGCTTCCCAGCATACCCACCAACTGGATGTGTATTCCTTTGAAAATCCCCCTCATGCGGGGAAAAGGCACAGGGGTACGTCTCCCCACTGCAAGCCGCATCGGGGACTGGGTGTGTGTGTGCTGCTGGCACTGCAGTTCATCCAGAGATGCCCAAATTGTCTTTGAGCAGCATGACCTTGGTCATCACCAGCAGTGATGCTGGCAACGGCAAGAGGTCTCATGTGGGTGGGTCTCCCAGGCAGAAGCATGTCTCAGGCTGGTTTTGCAGTTGGGGTGTGCACAAAGTGGATCAGGAACTCCCAAGGATGGTTTTCACGGTGCTTTATTGACTTTTCAGCATCTCACATGGAGAAGCTATAGTTGTCGTCTCCTTCTGTGGCAGTCTAAGTTGGGCAAGGTGCTGTCTGTGATAAAATTGGTGTCGCGAAACCAAACTCCAGAATCTGTGCAAGAGCATTTACCTCTGTGCCTAAGAAAAACCTTTTGGCTACAGTGGGACTCTGGGATAAAATGCCTGGAGAAAAAAATGGGGATTTCATTTTATAACTGCAGTTGTAGATAGTGTAAGACCTCTTTTCAGTTGGTCTGGGAGGGAGCAGGTAAGCAGAGCATGGGGGTGTGATGGATGGATACAGGCATGAGTGTTGGATGCAGTACAAAATAAGCAGCCGAAGGGCATTAAATCATGTAAGACAAACAAAAATCTTCCCAATTCCTGGGAAATTAGGTAGTCTTTTTCAGACAGTTGAACTAGTTGGGCAGCCTTGAGCGCTTGGCCAAGGAGCTGGTGAATCAATGGGCATCACCTAAGGTGTCCTGCAGCTGACCTCCTTGCTGTCAGCAGGGAGGGAGTAGGGGCAAACCTCACCTTACCATGGTCTGCAAATAACTTTGCTCAGCAGCCTGGATGAGACTAATGAGCTGTCTAGCCTTGATAGGTGTCATCTATTTGACCTGGTTGTACTTTTCAGGAATTTCTCTTGCTGTCAGTAATGTCTCAGTCCAGCAGTTTTGATTCCAAAGCTTCTTTTACAATACAAATGTGTGGTCTGTGGTTTTTTTTTCCTTTCCTCTGCTATTTTTAGCTTCTTTTTAATTGGCAAGATATAAGATAGGCACTGGACGTCAGCCTTGAAAAGCAGATTGCTTGGCGCTCCGCTGCTGTGGTTTCAGCGGAGGTCAGCGTGTTGTGTGAGCTGGCATGTGGTGTGCTCGCATGCCACAGAGCTGGCCCCAGTCCACTGGCACACTGGGGGCACAGCCAGGACTGAGCTCCTCCTGCATCCACACATGGCAGTAGTGGTGCATGGGTTTGGGCTGTGGCTGGGTGCCGGGGAGGACCAGGAGAGGTGGGCTCGCCTGCGAGAGCCTCACTGTATGGGGCACTTGGTGAGCCCTTGGCAGCTCATGCCACCATGGTTCAGAGCTTCCCTGGGGGTGCCCGTGTTGTCCTGCATGGATTTTGGCTATGCAGACGTGCCCCTTGCCCTAAGACGAACCTCTTTCCCATCTGAAAGCGGTGGCCTTAATATAGCTGAAACGTAGGGGACAGTTGGGGACAGCAGCAGCTCAGTGGCATTCCACCACACAGTCCTCCACACTGGGTTAGCAACATATCCCAGCTGTCAGACCTGGTTTAGGACGTGGGTCTCCTCCTCCAGGACCAGCCCCAGCCACGGTGGTGCCGGCATCTGAGCTGGGTGGTAGAGCTGAGGCACCAGCTGATGCCGACAGAAAGGTTTCTGCTCACTGTTCTTTCTAGCTATCACATTTGTTCCCAAATACAATTATTTTTGTCTGGCTGAGCTTAATAGAAATTTTAAAATCTTTGTGAATCAGCCTTGGAGGGGGTGGGGGATGGAGGGACAATAAACCACAGGCCAAGAAGTGACATGAAGATGGATGATGTTTAAATGTTCTGCCCGGTGATGTCATCTTGCAGGAGCCATGGAAGACTTGGCCTGTGATGCCGGGAGCAGGGACACATGACTCTCTGTGTCCCTCTGAGTCATCTATCCGGCCCCGCACCTTCAGCATGAGCTTTCCTTGGCACTTGGGAGAGCATCTCCAGTGTTGGAGCATCAAGCATCTCCATGTGCTGGGAATGCTTGAAGGTCTCTAGCCAACCTCCCTTCAGATGCTGGAGGACTCCCTGGCTGCATTCACTGAACACAAGGGGTGTCATTGGAGTTGATTTCCCAGTTTCATGCTTGATTTGTAGAATCAAAGCTCTTATCCAAACAGAAATCTTTAATTAGGCTGCTTGCCTCTTAAAAGCCTTTGTGCTTTTCTGCTCTCGGGCGGCAAAGCCACCTCTGCTCTTTACAGAGAACGCAGATGTGTAAGCACTGGGGGCAAAGGGGAAGGCAGGAGCTGATGGCATGCTTATCTCCTGGTGGAGGTGGTGTGAATAGGCCTCGTACGTGATGGTCACTGGCCAAGGTGACCGGTGCTGCATCAAATCAAAGGCCAAACCATGTGCAGCAAGCAGCTGGAGCTTGTGATTTTGTTGTGCTTCATACTGACAATAGGCGGAAGATTAAACGCTTGGTTTAATCTGGGTGTTGAAGGAAGCCCCATCACTTCGGAGGGTTAGCTCAAGACACATTGGCTGGGTTTCTCTTCCCCTTCCCTGGGCCATCCCTGCCAGGGCAAAGCTAGAGATGGGACTTTAAGTTATCTCCTTCGAACTGGTGCCTGGGAGCGGGAGGACTGGTTTCCCTTGGTCCCTGGCTTCCCAGTAGTTCAGAGAACATGGAAGGAGCTAAAATCCACCTCTGTTGCCTGCACAGTCTCATCTCCTAGGCTTGAAAGGAGATTTGCCTGTGTTGTGCTGCTGAAATAAGGTAGAGCTTGTGGATACCCACTGCTCCTGGTCCACTGCATCTCTGAGCAGACGTTTGGGGTCCTTCTGTATGGCATGGCAGGAGAGAAGGAAGGATCTGCGTGAAGCTGCGTGGCCCTGGTCAGCTTACAGCCCACTGGTGTTGATGCATTTGATTCCCCAGAGTGCAGCAGGTGGCTATTCTGGGAACACAGCATTTACTTTAGTCGTTTCTTGACAATTAAGACAAAGTGACCAACTTCAAAAAACACTGCAATAGTATATATAGCAAACTCACCACATTTCCACTCAGTCCCTCCAAAACCTGCCTCCTGTGTGGAATGAGTTTCTTTGGGACTAAGGTATGTGTTTGCATTTTTTGCTTTTTTGGAGGGCTTTTTTCTGCTCTGCCATACTTATTCTTGGCTCCCATCGTCCCGCAGCCTGGCACTGCCTGGGGGTGCCGGCATGGCAGCTGCTTTCTGCAGAGGTCTTGCCCTGGGACCTGGGATGTGCAGGCGGCTCAGCCTTGCCCAGAACCGGGTGTGCTGGCTGCAAGACGAGGCGGGATGCTGACCGGGGATGCGGCATGGCCAGAGGCTCCGTGGTGTCCCACAGGCAGATGGGATGGTCCTTCCAGGCACTGAGGGCAGCAGGTTTTGATAAAATCATGTTGGTACTCACCTGCCTTTCTTTTTTAATAGTCCCTATTACCATATCCTGGGATAACAGGGCGATATGGCAAAAGGCCAATGCTGCCAGCTCCTCTGCCAGCTCTGGTGGGCACATGGCTGTTCCAGCTCGGATGCTTGGAGCCACTGGCGCTTCCCATGGGGCTGCCTGGGCAGGGTGCCCATTGCCAAACCGGCTGCTACCTCTTACGATATCAATAGCTGCTCTCCTGACAAAGCTCCTAATTGGTTTGCTTGCTGGAGAGTTTTCCCCCAGGGTGCAGGTGTTTGTTTCTTGTTCAGCACTCAGGCTGTGCCACCAGCATCCTTTCTGCCTGTTTTAGCTTCATAAGGGTATGTTGCATGTTGGGCTCCAAACTTGCCTTTTCCTGGTGCCTCTCGGGATGGATGATGGCCTGGTGGGGATGATAGGTCCTGACATTAAAGTTCAGACCGTTCTTGGCCATTGACTTCCAGAAGCAAATACACCAGCTTTTTTTGGCCTCGTTTTCCCAGTTTCTGCTGCTTTGGCTAAAATTGTGGGTTGCTGTGTCTGGGTGAGCCCGCGCCAGGAGCCCAGCTGGTGCTGCTGTCCTCCTAGCCCTCCTGTGGTCTGAGTTATGGGGTCTGGGACCAAAGCTCCATTACCAGAGGGCAGCATCCCAGGATCTCCGGTGTGGCTGTCCCCAGGATTCTTTTTTTTGGCTCATGCAAGGCTTTCTGTCCGCCTGTGCCATGCTGCGTCGTAAACTCACACTTCCACTGGCTGCCTGTCAAGTTTCCTCTGCTCTTATCGCTGCTCTTGGCTGCAGGATGCTGCAGACCACCATGATGCTTCCCCTCCAGCAGTGCATTCCCCACGCTCCTTCCAGTCTCCATCATCCTCTGTGCACTTGCCCTTCCAAGCCATCAGAGACATCATTTCTTCCAGCCTGCTCACAATAGCTCAGGATGACAAAGTCTGTTGAAGTCTTGTCTTCCGGGTCCTTCCAGCCTCTTGTTTCTCCTAATGTTTGATGAAATCTATGAAAAATGGCCTGCGGTGATTTTTTTCCCCCTTTCTTTCCATGGAAGGCCAAGAAAGAAGAAACCACATGAATGTTTTGGTTTGAGGTCTAGAGGGAAATGCTAGAGGGTTGCTGTTCTGGCTCGTGACACTTTTTCTTTTTGCTTGTCCTTGCTGTTAGCTGCATAGCCTGAAAGAAAGAGGTTTGGCATTACAGCTGCGAGTGTCTGGTTGAGGAGCGGAGGTATGTGAGAGAGCATCAGCTCCTGGAAGAACAGGGGTTAGAAGCCAGCAAAGACTCTGGCTTCAATGAGCCTTGAGTCCACACCAAGCCTTGGCTGGGTGGGCACTCCTGTCCTGGCTGTTGGCTGGGGTGTGCTTGTACAGCCCCATGCACCTTGTCCTCAGGGATGCAGCGCTCTGCATGAAGTGCTGTTACTCATTTAGATGGATCCCACCTTGCGTACACAGGGTATTATGGCCTGCATTTAGGGATAGCCTGGTGCTCTCCCTAATGGTCACTGCAGGTGACCTCTCTGATGGTCACTGCAAGGTGTCTGGGTGGCTCTGGCTGAAGTCAGAGAAGAGACATGGCAGTGACAAAGACACAAGATGCACATACCTAAATGCCTCTTTTTTTTTATTTTGCAGCTCGACAGGACAGAGACAGCCGTGAACAACCTCAACCCAGCTTTTGCCAAGAAGTTCATCGTTGACTACCACTTTGAAGAAGTGCAGAAGCTCAAGTTTGCCCTGTTTGACCAGGACAAGTCGAGCACGCAGCTGTATGAGCATGACTTCCTGGGTGAATTCTCCTGCACACTGGGCATGGTGAGTCTCTGAGGTCCCTGCAGCTCCTCCAGCAAAGGGACCCAAATCACATCAGCCACAGGGACATTGTGGGATTAGAGCTGCTACCCTTATCTACTGTAAAGTTTGCTGGGTCCTTCCTGGCAAAACTAATTTAATTTGCTTGTCACACTTCAACTGTTGAGGTTGAACTGTGCCACGTTAGGGCTGTTGGCTACTTGCCCAAGACTAAGCTAGTCATGGTGTGGGCTTCTGCTGGTGCCTGCAGAGAGACATCAACTGGAAACTTTTGGAGGTACCTGTATCTCACCATAGGTTATAGTAAGAGCCCTGATGACCAGCTTGGATTTGGATTTGGGAAACTTCCAGATGTTTAAAGTTAGGATGCATTGCAGTCTACCTTTCTCTCTCACTTTTTTTGGTTTTGGGTTTTTTTTTTCCCCAAAGCTTTATCCATTGCCGTTGTGTAGCAAATCATCTCTCCTACTTTAACATGTTGGTGCAGGAATGAGTCTTCTGCTCCTCCTGTAGAAAAGCTTTTGGGACCCAATGCAATTTATAAGCCTTTGGAAGGTCTTTGCATTCGTGAGCCCAGACCCTGTTAGAAGTTGGGAGCTACATTCTCCAAATGTCTTTGTCCTCTGAGCTTGCTCTGACTCAGAGGCAAGGAATGAGGGGGATTTTTTCCATTCTTTTGTAGCATCTGGCTACTCGGGGCTGCTGTGGTACTTGGCACAAGCGCAGTGGCTGGGAGAAACTGTCTCTGTTGTGCTTGATGCTGGGAACCAGGAGGAAGGAGACACTGTAATAGGTGGGTCGGCATGGACAGCCAGCCCAAGGTGTTCAGGGAGGCTCATGAGTGTGATTGCTTTATTACACAGACTGGAGTATGGCACTGCAGATGGGAAGGGGGGCCAAGTGACCTTAACATTGCCAACTCAAGAGCTTGAAGTGTTAGAAGAGCACTGACATTTACAGAGTTTGACGTTTAACACCTGGGTTTTGGAAGTGCTCTGTGAAGACCTAATTCTGCTCCTGCAGAAGTTAAGAGACAGTGCAGGCAACAGCCCAGGCTGGTGTTCAGTGATTTAGACCAAACCCATCCTTTACTGTTAGTTCCGTTGCTGAAACATAGCCACCTCTGGTGTGGGGCAGTTCAGCAATGCTCCTTGTGAAGGTCATGGTCTTGGTGGAAGCTGCAAGAACAGAATTTATGGATGGAAGGAAACAGAGCTGAAACCTTGCTGTTCCTAAACGTGGTTCTGCAGAAGCCCAGGGCTCTGCAGGCTCATGCCAGAGAGGAATGATATCTGTATGTGCTGGGGAGAAAGGTGGACCTTCCTGCTTGTTGGTTCTCCCAGAAGAGCACAACCCTTTCTGGTGCTTTGAAAGGTGATTTGAAAGGTAGACAGGCCATCCTGGGGCTGTGGTAATGGTGGGGACTGGGCAGCTATTGGCAGGTCTCACATCAAAGGTGCTCATTCAGAACAGTTGATGGTTTAGCCATGGTGGCTCACAGGCATGGCATAACTGTCTACTGTGTCTTTAGGCACAGCTGGTGGGCTTAGTCCACCAGAAAAAAGAGAGCTCTGAGCTTCTATAATCTCATGCAAGTATGTACACTCTGCAAAAGAAAACTTGGCTTATGTGTGTGCCCAGTGTTTGATGAGTTTTTGCAGCACTTCCCATGTGAGCTTCTTGGTGACCTTTAGTCCACAACAAGACACCAGCTTGGAATGGAGGGATCTTCTAATTTTCCTTTTTTCCCTGAAATGCTCTGTTAGTCTCCTCTCCCTGCGGCCAGCACGCGCTTGCAGCACAGCCTGGTCATGGGGCAAAGGTGGACTGGAGGGACAGCATGTGTGCAAGGGTGCCTGGTGAGGAGAGGGGTAAGAAGGGCAGACAGGGGCTTGTGGGTTCAGCCACCCTGCTGTGAGTTTTCTGATGTCTAGATTTTGTCTGGTGAGATGTTTCCATAAGCCTGCCCAGTTTTGAGGCACGAGCAGCTCTTATAAGGGAAGGAGAGCATCTGTGAGTAGCAACAACTGCACAGCTAGTATCTGACTTTCCAGTTCTGAGTTTGCATCAGAGGCCTGTCAGATTAGCCAGATTATTTTATTGCAGCTAATTAGGTCTGTGGTAAGATTTAAAAGGATGGCTGGATCACTCATGGGCCTGTAATGACCTCTGCAGCCAAATGAAATGTAACAGGGATCAAATTGCAGGCTGGAGGGTGTCCATGGTTTCTGCTAGCAAGGGCTGCAAGGAGATTTTGTCTCCTTGTGCATGGCATGGCACAAACATCTAGCTATGCTGGCTGGTGATTCCTATGCATTTATGCACCAGGACATGGCTGGCTAGCCACAATGTGAAAGGGTTTTGCCTTGAAATTGCAAGAATCTTAGGATCACAGAATGGTTTGGGTTGGAAGGGACCTTTAAAGGTCATCTAGTCCAACCCCCCTGCAATGAGCAGGGACATCTTCAACTAGATCAGGTTGCTCAGAGCCCCATCCAACCTGGCCTTGAATGTTTCCAGGGATGGGGCATCTACCACCTCTCAGCAACCTGTGCCAGTGTTCACCACCCTCATCATAAAAAATTTCTTCCTTATATCTAGTCTGAATCTGCCCTCTTTTAGTTTAAAACCATTACCCCTTGTCCTATTGCAACAGGCTCTATTAAAAAGTCTGTCCCCATCTTTCTTTATAAGCCCCCTTTAAGTATTGAAAGGCCGCAATAAGGTCTCCCCAGAGGGAGAAGAACATTTCTGGGGAGCAATGGGAGGAATCCAAGCATGGCTGGGTCACTTGGATGGCAGGAGCAACAAGTTAAGCCATTTCATTACATGGGGGTTTTTCATTATTATTATTATTATTATTATTTTCTGACTGCATGACATAGGACCAAAGGTGGAGGCAGAAGGATGGATGGGACCGCACTTTTTAAACTGCAACCCCTAGATCTCGAAGGGGTCCCCACTAGGTATGGGAGCAGAGCACAGCTACTTCCAGTAGGCTGCTGGAGCCCCATGTGGGGGTCTGTGCCTCATGCGGAAAACTTAAGGGATCCCCAGATCTGAAGGCAACCAAAAGTCAGTGAGCTAGGAAAAAATCTCAAGGGGTTTAATTCAGCTTCCAGATCGTCCTGTCTGGCCTCTTACAAGCCAGAAGTGAAGGGGGGGACATGCCTTTGGGGGCTGCTGACCTCTGTGCTTTGCTTGGCAGCAGCTGTGCAGGGGGTCCAGAATGATGCTGGGGGAAGACCATCCAGCTTGTAATCAGGATTTGTCCATGGAAACGTGGCCTGAAAGCAAGTTGCTGGCAGGGGTCATGTTAGAAGTATTTAAAATGGGGTTTGAAAGGTTGAGTTGTGATTTTGCTGGGAACAAATCATGGTCCTTCAGCTGTGTGAGGTCCCACTGACCTGGCTCCACACAAAAAGCTGGTCCCTGGGTTCAACAGGAGATAATGCTTCAGCCTCTTGTGCTGTTGCTGCTCTGCACTGTTCAGCTGCTGCCCTGCACCCCACGGACTTGGGTGATGGTGATATTCACAGTATCACAGTCACCCCTGAGTATGATGTCTTTCTTCTACTGTTGTGAATGCTTAATCTGAATTAGCTAACATGAGCAATGATCAGTTGCTTATGAGTCTGCTTTTAATCACTTGTACAATCATGACTTTATTTTCTTTGGCTTCTCTAGATCGTCTCCAGCAAGAAAATAACAAGGACTCTCCTTTTGGGGAATGGCAAGCCAGCTGGGAAAGGGATGATAACGGTACGGTTACTCCTTTATGTTACCTGCTGAGTGTGTAAAGGTGGATAATAACCTGGGGGTGATGCAGGACACTCACCTGGGGTCCAGGAGACTGGGGCTTATCTCATGAACATTTTTCCCTTTGCCTCCCATTTTCCTGCCCACTTTGGTCTGTTTGGAGGATGATTTATTTGAGGCAGGGACCATCTTGCCTGGTACCCAGCACTGTGAGTCTTCCACCTCTGCTTTGGTCTCTGAAATAAGAAAAACCTCAATCTGGAGAAGTACAAAGTAAATCTATGCTGCTGTTTTTTGTTATCTGGTACAACATGCCTGCAGTTGTACCTTACCTGCAGTCTTACCTTCCTGAAGCAGCGGGAGGTAAGAGGGCTGATTCCTTTGCTGGCGATGGGTGGTTTTGTTTTGTAGGAAGAGGATGGGAACCGTGTCATAGCAACAACTCTCATAGCAACAGCTGCTGCTCCCGATGCAGACCCCTTCGGGCACTGGCCTTCCTGCTGCAGATCTCTTTAGTGATGTGTTTTTTTAAAAAGAAAAGACTAAATGTAGGTGCATTTACCTCCTGCCACATCTCCCATCCTTTTTAGATCTCTTCTGTGTTATGGGTTTTGTGAGACGTGCAGCTGGGCAGCAAAGGCGTGGAAGAAAAGTCCAGCAAGGAGTTAAACTTCCGTCAGGTTTAAAAGTACTGGAAGGGTTTAAAAGCCCAGGACCTGGCTGCTGCAAGGGCATCTCCATTGCTGTTTGCTCTAGAGGCTGGGAAGACGCTGCCAGCTTTTCTCTCTTAATTGCTGCAGTTAGTCTTTAAACGCAAGAGGAAAAGCCACAGTGAAGTTCACAAGCAGTGCCTGATGCCATGTACCGTCTCTGAGGAGCGGGCTTGCAACACCCCATCTGACGCTGGAGTGGGAAGAGCTGGACCAAATGAAAAGTTTCCAGTGAAGTTCAAAGGTTATGCACTTTAAAAAAAGGAAGGTCCTGATCTGTCACTAACATGTCATTAAAAATCAAAGGGTCTGAGACATCTGCTTCATTTTGTACCATTGATGCAATTTTCTGATCTTTTTTTTTTTTTTTCCCTGGCTTGGTGATGACAACAGGGTCATGTGTGGTGGGCACCTTTCCTCACTGCTTGGTACAGTGCTGGAGCATGGGCTATGGACACCAACCAAGGAGCAGGCTTCTGCTTTGGACTCACTCATATAAAACAGAGTTTGGAGCCAAACCTTGCCTTCCTCACCGCCATCCCCTTCAATTTTGCCCAAGTATTGTTTTTCTTAACTGAGATGCCAGAGGAGTGACTGCAACAGAAGAACCTTGGCTGGATGGACAGGATCGCATGGGGATCCCTAGGTTTGAAGAGATGGGGAAAATCCCAAAGCGAGCCACTGTGTTTGTAGAAATCAATCCTGAGATCTTGCCACATGCCTCTGCCAGGCACAGTGGTGGGGATGTTGTTATTGTCCATGCTGGCCAAGAGAAGATGCCACCAGCAGCCTGCGGCAGTGTGGCACAAGGACCTACCTGGCTTGTCTGCATGGTCTGGCTTTTACATAGCCTCCAGTGAGTCCTAAAATGCTGGACACCAACTGGGCATGCTTTTGTGGAGATCAGCAAAGAGCAAATTTCATCCACTTCCCTACAGCTGCTCTTCCTCATGCTGGTTTTGGTGGCCATGCACGCCCACCGAGGACTGGGTGGGAGAGAAAACCGATGATGTGGCTTTCTAATAGGGAACTTCTGACTTCATGGCTATACGGGGCAGAGGGGAAAATTCGGTTTTGCATGCAGTGAACACATCTTCTGTGGACCAAAGAGTGGTGTCCTCCATAGAAAGGCTGGGAGGTTGTTGGGGAGCTGCAGCTCATCCCCTCGCCCAACTGCCCAGGCGGATTCAAAAGCTGCATCTCTGCCTCCTCGTCTCTGCAAACTCCCTGCTCTCCTAAGTGCCAATAACCCTCTGAGTGCTTGTTCTGCAGAAAATTGTTCCCTTGATTTCTGCAAGTTTTTCTGAAAGCCTTGCTGTAATTATGCTCTGTATCTCCAGTGAAGGACAGCCTCTTTGTGAGAGCCAGTAAACGGCCGTGCTTGGGAGCACCATGCATGAGGAAAATGTCCGCACCATGCTCCTGGCCGTGCCTGTGCCGGCTCCTGCCTGAGGAGGATGCTGTGGCCAAGGATGCCGAGGGACGGCTCAGCCCACCCCAGGGAGCAGAGGAGGGAGACGTGGGGAGCAGATGCTTGGGCAGGACACAGCCTTGAGGAAAAAAATACAAGTGATTCAGAAAACGGCTGTTAACAGAAGTGAATAAAAGTGGTTCTTTGTTATAAACATTCCCTTTCTTAAAATACCAAGAGACTCATTAGACCACGTTCCAGACAAAACCGGCCCACTGGTGGTTGGCAGCCGAAGCCCTTCTGTAGTGTATGTGAATAAAGTCTCTTAAACTGAAGTAATCTGGGCTGCACTCCTGCCTGCTGTAGCTCCTCAGGAGCAACAATGGAGTTTTCATCCTTGGGGCCGTCTTGTCGGGTGATCGTGCAGAGATGTGGCTTAAGTCCTTGGTGCTGCCAGCATCTCCCCCAAGGGACAGGGCAGCTGCTTTTTGCCATGCCCAGCCTGGGACATGGAGGACAAGGTGGCACATCTTGCTGGCAAGGGTTTATATGGCTCCTGCTTCCTCTTGGCTTGGTTCTTGGGGGCTTCACCAGGTCCTGGCATGTGAAAAGCCACCTGAGACCAGCTCAGGTGTGACACCCAAGACAGGGGATGAGTTTGTTCCCAGAAGCTTCATTTTAGATCTGATGGCACGGGGGAAGGAGGCTGCTCAGGGTGTCCATTGAATGGTTGTCCATTCAAGAGGCTTAATTGTACCTGTCGACTCCCATACCTGCAAATGAACATGTTTCACGTGGACCCAGCCCCAACGATGAGGCTGTGGAGGTCGGTGGATGCCACGGGTGCTCCAGATGCAGCAACCAGCATCATAGCTGGTAGCCTGCTAAAAAAAATGTATCCTGTTCTGTTTTAAAGCCGGTGTGTCACTGCCTCGGCGCAGGGTAAATGGCAATGCCCATCCAGGGGAAGTTTGGGCTATTTCTCCATCCTTCTCCATTCGAGGGAGAAGCTGGGAAGGTGGCTTTGGTCACAAATTGATCTGCAAAGGTAAAATCAGTTTAACTCCTCGATAGTGAAATACTGTGTGCATTAGATCATCCAGTCTCTTAGCTGGGAAATGGGTTTTGCAGAAGTTGTGCAGGTATCTTCAGAGTGTGTATCCTCAGGGTCTCGATTCTCCTCTGGCTTAGTGTTCACTTTCTTTTCATGCTGAAAATGAATGCAGCCTTCCTTTGTCTTTCAGATAGCTGCCCAAGAGCTCTCAGATAACAGGGTGATTACTCTGAGCATGGCTGGCAGAAAACTGGATAAAAAGGTGAGTGGGGTTGTGTCTGGGGGATGCAATGTTAAACTTCTGTCCTTCGTAGGCTAAGGGATCTAAAGAAATCTCTCATTTTGGGTATAGCAGTGACAGAAAATAGTCCTACTGGAGAAAGCATTAGGGTGAGACTGGAGGGGTTCAAGTCCTGGAGGTGCCACTGGCTGCTGGGTACACCTGTGCCTCAGTTTCCCTGTTGTCATGGTATTGCTTTCTTCATCACACACGTTGAGATGGAAAGATTATGTGTGGCACAGGATCTGTGTACTAGCATGTCTTAAAGACAGCAGATTTACTATTTCAATGGTTGTTGTTTGGAAATGTCTCCTGACGGAGCTGGCAGTTTTGATGCCGCTTGAACCCATATCTCAGAAGTGCTGAGAGCTCCTAGCTTGTCACCTTCAGCCCCTCTGGAAATGGAGGGGCCCCATCTGCTTGTATATCAAACAGTAGGGCCCATCTTTTCCGAGGAAGAAGTGTTGACCTCATGGAGGCAGGTAACGCATGAGTTTTGCTTTGGATATGATACGTAGGAAACCATGAGCCTTTCTGAACAAAGCCATCTGACCTTATTTATCAGGCAACCAGAGCTATTCCTCTATTCCTCTTAAACCAGTGCTGTTGCTAAGCGATCGATGGGAATATTATTTTTTTGTTCTTCCTAGCCTCTCCAGAGCTTGTGTTATTGGCAGGATGGCCCTCAGTTTTCAAACCAGGGTAAAGCAAGCATCCAGGCAGAAGGGTATTTGCTGGGGCAGAAGATGTGGTTTGTTAAGTCCCATTGTCCAAACCGGATGGATGCCTGATTTATCCAAGTGTTTTTCCCACATCTTGGGAACAGCTGTTTTCTCACCCTCCTGCTTACCCTGCCTAGTGCAAGGAGCCAAATGACCCTATTAAGAAATCCCCAAATAACTCCATTTCATAAATGGGCTGGAAGATGTCCTTGAGCTGGTGGCTTCCTCTGACATATGGCCGAGGGTTAGGCCCATGCATGTCAATGAAGACATCCCTAATGCAACAGTTTTCTTCCAGCGCCCCTGCTCCCTTGTAAAGCAAGGGATGGGATTTCACAGCAGGCTTGGTGCCCTTCCTTCGTGCTTCAGGGTTCCTTTGCAGCTGTGGCCGTTGTGAAGAGCAGGGCCAAGGACCTGAGTCCTCCCTGCAGCGCTGGTACCTCAGGCATACGTCCACTTGTTGTATCAGCAACTTCATTGGTGGCATCACTTGCTCCACATGCAGGAGCTGCCTTTCTAATCTGGTTTGCAACCAAGTTCTCCTATCAGGTTATGCAAAGGTGACATCTTTTGATATTCTTCAACTAGGACATGATGCCTGTGGGTCTTGCTGCCCTTCAGACCCACAGTCAAGGTATGGAAATTCAGCATCTACCTGATTACACTGGGATAAGGACTGTGAATAATCCTATTCTTTCTGGGTCTCCCTCCAGTTTATCAATAGGTGTCAGCAGAAAGCTCCTTCCTCAGTGACTGCCTGCTGTCACCAGGAGCTAACAAGGTTTCTTTGCTGATTCCCATAACACAGTGCAGCGTTGCAGTGCCCAAAGCCCTGCTCATGGGCAAAGGATGTTCATGTCACTTCACACAAATTAAAATGGTCTCTGAACAAGGAAATTGGACAAAACACAATATTTTTGGGTCGTTATTGGTCATAGGTGAAATGCAATTGTGGGAGCTGGGTAAAACTCATTTAAGCTCAGGAAAGACAGTGGAGAAGTAGCTAAGTAAAAAAAACACGGGGGTAAGGCTGCAGCCTGGGGGGTAACACGCTCCTGCACCATGCAGCATGTAGCTTGAGAGCAAGGCCGGAGGCTTGGATGTCATGTGAAGGGATCAGATCTCACAAGATTTTGTGATGTGGCCATGGGATCATCTTGCTGTACACACCGAGCCAAAGCTGCGACCATCCCTTACCAGCAGCTGTGTCACAAACCCAGCCTGGAGCCATGCTCGGCCCCAGGCAGCTCCTTCTGCTATGACCACCCTGAGGCTGGGACCTCTCTCGGGCTGCAGGCAGGTCCGCCTCCCCATCACACGTCCATGGTTTCTCTACCCGTGGCTCACTACCTTGCTTTAAATGCTGAAGCTGCACAGCGGGAGCATGTCAGCAGCAGAACCAGCCTGAGGCTCTTGTACCTTATGTCAGATCAGCTCTTTGGAGAGTTGTTTTAAGAAAAAATGTCTTGCAGAAGAGGAGGTATTTTCACATGGGACCAGCCCTGGTGAATTCAGCCCCAGAACTGTGTGTGCCACTGCAGCTGCGGGGACAGCAGGAAGGCAGTGATGCTTTGGGATGGCTGGGGGAGAGCAAGCGCTGCAAGCCAGGATTGGTGCTGGAAGCTGTGGTTTGGGGAGCTGCATCTGGTGGAAGTGCCACCTCCATCCTCCTTGTCCATGGTGTGCAAGGACCAGTTTGGATGATTTAGATTCTTGGACCAGTTTGCAGATTGATCTGGTCTGCTGAGCTCATTTGGTTGCTCAGTTTCCATCTCCTGCCAGGCTTGCAGGGTGAGATGTTTGTGGTTTTGATGTTTTTAAAATAGCAGCCCACAATCCTGTGGCTTGGAGGCATCTCCCACCCTGCTTTGAATGGAGCAAGGCTGACTGGACTTGCAAACTGGGCTGCTCTGTGTAGGATGGCAGCAGGCATCCTTCAAAGCTCCCTGCTGTCATCTGAGCTGGTGCCTCCACCAACCCATGCTGGGTTGGCACTGATGAAACCGCATTGGATTGCAGGTTAAGCCAGCGTAGGCAGGGTCAAGTACTCACTGCTGGTTCTTTAATCCATCAGTGAAGCTTGAAAGTGCGAAGTCCAGGCTGTGGGTGAGCAGGATCAGAGCTGTGCTGTAACCATAACCCTGCAGAAAGAATGGCTTGGTTTTCTCTCCTACAAACCTTTCTCCTAGAAAAATAGCCTCATCTCACCAGACAGCATCCCTGCGAGCCTTTATGGTCTGCTCTTCTGGCAGAAGAATTTTGACTGAAGCAGGTTATAGTTTCTCCAAGCCAAAACACTTTGCAGTGATTTACTTTTCTGGCTAGCTTTGGAAACAGGATTTGGATAGAAACATTAATGGGTTTTCTGCTGGGGCGTCACTAGAGCCTCTGTCTGTCCCAGCCACCACTTCCCAGGCTGGCTGTGGACAGGGGCTCCTGGGGCGTCCATGCTTCCTCCTCCTCCACAAGCAGCCCCCTGCATCCCCACCACATCACTTGGAATCCCAAAAAGCTTCTGTTCAAACCTGTAAGAAGTTCCTCCAGCTCTTCACAGGATGCAGGTAGTCACCTCCCTCTGGGAGAAAAACCCAGCTGAAATGGCTTGAGTTGATGGTAAATAATTTGGAATATTTTGGGCTTGGTTTCTTGTTAGCCACTTCTTAGTTTTTCTGAATGGGAATGAAGTTCTGCTTAGAAATGCTGGAGTTTCCCTGGGTTGGTGCCACCAGTGCCGCCCTCCTCTACGGGCTGCAGGTGCCCCGAAGTAGCCCCTGTGCCGATACCCAGCAGGAACGTGTGTGTATGTGTACATATTTCTCATAAACCAGCAGCCCTTTATTGGGGGAATATCTGAGGAGATGCTGGCAGGAAGGCAGTACACACTGACTCAGGGCTGCGTATCTCGGAGAGTGTTACATGATCTCTGTCAACACCAGGGCAGCTTGCTCCTTAAAGATTTCCTCTCCTCATGCTTTACTGCTGTGTGTAGGAGGGTGGGGGTTTTTTTTTTCCTTTTTCCCCCAAGACTCTTGTGCACTTCGTAATTCTGTTTTTCCTTTGAACCTTTGGATGTTTTTCCAAGCCCAAACACAGCTGCCTCGCAGCTGGGGCTGTTTTTGGTGGCATCTGCATCCAGAGAGCTTGCTGGGTGGCAGGCACCTGCCAGCAAATCCCATGGGCGCGTGCTGGGGTGCTGACTCGCCCACTGCATCAGTGCCGAAACGCGGTGTGAACGTCAACAGGATTCGTGTGACCAGGACACGGAGGGGTGGCAGAGCACTACCCATGGGTGCTGCCTGTTTACCAGTGTGCTTGAGCCAGTCTCATGAGGACATAAGGGTGTCTGCAGGGTTAGCACTGTCGGGGAAAGGAGGTCTCTCTTGGACCGGCTGTTGCTGTGTGCAGAGCACCATGTAACCTGTCCTGTTCTTCTCCCCCAGGACCTGTTTGGAAAGTCAGACCCCTTCTTGGAGTTTTATAAACCAGGTGATGATGGGAAATGGATGCTGGTCCACAGAACAGAGGTGAGCGTAACTCTAACCCAAGCTGCTGAGATGCCACCATCCTTACATCAGCTCCTCTTGCCCTTTATGGCATTATCTCATCAATCACCCATAAAGTGGGGTGGGATCCAGGGATTTCAAAACCTCACAGCTGTCTTCACCATGTCCAGCTGAGGCTGCCGGACTCCAGCAGATGAAGATATACTGAGGCCAGTGAGGTCTTGAGATCTTTTCTGTACTGCTCACTGCTGTATCTACCAAGCAGAGAGGGAGATGGTCTTTTAACCTGTGTTAACCTCCTGGATCAGCCTGGGCATGGGCTGTGCCCTGGACCACTTGCCCTCCATAGGCAGGAGCAGCGGGATGAGCTGTGACCTGGGGAGGTGGTGGAGAGAGGTGGTGGGAGGTAGCCCAGGGAACGGTAGTGAGGAAAGGTTAAAATGAGCTTTTGCCAGATCCTCAGCTAATGTGGGAGGATGTTCAGGCATCTCCAGCTTCAGTGCATGAGCACTCGGGCTCGTGTCTAATGGAGCCTCCCCTGGCCAGGGAGGCAGAGACCTGTACTGAGGTCCCAGTGGGTATGGTCATGGGCAGCTGACCCCTCCCTCCCTGTCCCTCATTTATACCTGCTGCAATATTTTGATCTGAGCTCCCTTCTGGTTATGTTCTCAAGCTGCTAAAGCCAGTGATATTATGGATAAGAGGCACAGCACGGGCAAGGAGAAGCAGTCTGGCTTCTGCTTTAGTACCAGGCTAATAAGTAGTTTTCAATGGCTTTTTTTCCCCCTCCTCAAAGCTTGTGTCAAGGCTTTTTTTTTTTGCATGTAGCTCTTGGCAGCTGGCAGAAAGAGGAGGGGGTGATCATTGCAGGAGGGGCCTCACAGCAACTCCCATGTCAGAGGAAGAGGGTCCTATCACACCCCACCTCACCCGCCTCTTTTTCCTGTCCCCATCTCCCACCCCTCTTTTTCCTGTCCCCATCTCACATCTCTCCTTTTCTTGTCCCCTCAAGGCTTGGTTAAGGAGCCTGTTGTCCCACCGCAGCAAACTGCTGTTACAAAACACAGTGTAAACTCATGTGGAAGGAGAGGGTGGTATTTATTTAAAAAGTCTCTCCATACGTTGTTTTTTACCACTGCTGTGCAAAGTCCATGAGGGTTTCCTTCACTCGCACACCCACGTGCACATGAGCACCAGGAAGTGTGTACCACCGTGAGTCCTGTGGTACCCATACGGACTGTCCTTTTAACCCTAGCTCTGCTGTTTTTTTTCAGTGCTTTCCCACACACGTTTCCATGCATATTTAATTCATACCAACCTTAATATTTCTCTTGTATTTCTGCGGGAGCAGGCTGGGCAGCCTTGTTTGGTTGTTTCCTCCTGGTTTAGTGTGGGTAGCTGGGCTTTGACTCACCGAGACACATTTCTCAGACATGGGGATTTGACTGACCTCAAGCCCTTCCTCCTGGAAGAGGTGTAGGAATTGGGAATGCGGCTGTGCACCACTCATCTCTGGGATCTCTATAAGCAGGTCATGTTTATGGGGAGCAGATGTATATACTGATTTTTCCTCTGGGTTGCTGCCCAGTTCTTCCACTGTCCTGTCTCACTGGACAAGGGTCTAGCCAGGTTTTCTTTCAAGTAATGGGTGCTCCAACAGCCGCCTCCTTACTAGCCCCGAATGTATCCTGCTGCCCTCGAAGGAATCCCGTACCAGGTGGTCATCTTTGAGTTTTGAGGCTGGATACAAATAAATAAGGTTCCCCATTCTTGCAGCTTTCAGTGTGGGAATATAACCAGCTCTCAGTCTGATGCTGGCATTTCTCATGCCACCACAGAGGTGTCTGGCAGGGAAGGATTAGTGCGCTCCTTACAGCCTGTTATTTAAGCACAAGTGTGGACACCCAGCTGGGCACTGTGCAATGGAGACGCCGGATCCTTCCCCACCCACCTTGGGGACCCAGCAGCTGGCAGTGTGCGGGCACCATCTTGGGGTGCGTGGGCTCCCCCTGTTCTTCCCAGCCTCCTGGAGGAGGTGTTTACAAATTCTCGACAAATGCTCGCAGTGTCAGGGTTTCCCCCATCTCGCATAAGAGCCTGTCTGTAAAACAAGATGCCCGTTTCAGGTCCTGCACAGCTGTTTGCCTGCAGCAGCAGCCATGGACCTCTTCCTCACTGGGCTGTGCTGTTGCTGCTTTGGCTACAAAGGTCCAAGGTCCTCCACACCAGATATCCCCGTGTTTACCCTGCACAGAGAAGGGTTAATCTGCTGCCCGTTTCTGACTTTCCTAATATTCACATGAATCGCTTTTTGAGCACAACACCTTTGTGAAAGAGGGTCTTCACCTGCCCTGCAGGCATCTCCAATGTACACAGCATGTGCCTGGAGCCTGCTAGTGTTTGCTTAGGTTTCCACCAAGCGATTGCATCCTCTCAGGAAATGTCAAAAAGCATCAATTAATATTTCTCCAGCTTGGACAGCAGATGTTATGCAGATGAGTTGAGAGAGCTGGACGTGCCCAGGGCTGTTTGGCTTTCCTGGCTGGTTGCGGCATCCCACTGCTCCAACCCCAGATGGATGTAGGCTGCACTGGGGTGCTGGGTGGTAGTAAGCAATCAGTAGGGTGCAGGTTTGTTTAATTACCCCTGGAGGTGGTTATATCACCCAACGATGCAAATGAATCTGTTGTAATTCACTCATGCTACAGCCTGAGAAGGGGGAGCTGCTGTGTCTAAGCTAAGGAGGGAGAAGAGGGCGGAGATGGGGCTTTCTGCAGCTTGCCTGGCCTGCCCCACCGAAAACCTGGTCCAGGGTCGCTCTTGCAGACGTGGCCCCCGCTTTGTGCCAATCTCCCGCTGCAGACATGCCCCTTGTAATGGCATCCCTCCATTCCCACCCCGCAGGTGATCAAGTACACGCTGGACCCTGTCTGGAAGCCATTCACTGTGCCTTTGGTGTCACTGTGTGATGGAGATGTAGAGAAGCTGATAAAGGTAACGGGGGACCCTTCAGCTTATATTGTGATGGTCGGCCTCTGGGATCAATTGTTAAACATCTAAAACCCTATGGCTCGTTTATCAAAAAAACCCAAACAAACTAAAACAGAACCACCAAAAAAAAAAAAAAAAAACAAAAAACCCCCCACCTTGTTTGCGGTCTCCAACAGGAGAGGTTGGGAACTTCAGCAGGTCTCCTTGCAGGAGACAGTTGAGGCTGGTTTGTGCTTCTTCCACCCTAGGTTATGTGTTATGACTACGACAGTGATGGGGGACATGACTTCATCGGGGAGTTTCAGACCTCGGTAGCCAGGATGTGCGAAGCCCAAGATGCCTTTCCGGTAAGTGCTGACACGTTTTCAGGGAAGAACGAGGAAGGAGCTCCTTGGGGCTGGCAGTGGGTTTTGGTACTTGCACTGAGACCCTCAACCTGTGCCAAGAAGAAGCCAAGTCCAACCCCCTTTCTCCTCCCACCCACACTGTGAGTTACCCAGGCCATGGTTGTAGCTAAAGCATCTGAGCTAGAGAGAGGGCTAAGGCAGCCTTGGCTGAAAATAGGGCTCTGCTGAGATGTCTGAAGCAGCACACATTATTTGAGGGGTGCCCTGTGGTTTGGGGGGCTAGAAGGGGAGGTGTCACATGCTGCTGGGGCTGCGTCTGCTGCAGGGACAGCCTGGTCCCCAAGAGTGCCAGCTCCTGTGCAACTCCATACCAGTTTTGTGGCCAAAGGTGTCCCCGTCTTCCCCGCTAAGTGCTGGCCAAAAGCCTTGGCAGATGCCACCTGACTGAAGGCATGTCGTGAAAACTCCTGGATAAGCAGTGCTTTTCACTGCCATCATTGCTAGGATTACAAAACCGAGAGGAGGTCTTGGTCAAGACGTGGGGATGTGTAAAATACCATGCGTAGTATAATGAGATAAGTTTCCTGGCTGGGGAAACCAAGGCACAAAGGCATGAAGTGTCCTGTCTAGGACTGCGCAAGCTGATGGTGCCAGAGGTAGGCGTTGAGCCTGTCTTCCCACTGGATTTGCAACCTACCAGCCTAGCAATAAAATCTTCTTTTCTCTCCATGTGACCCTGAGAGATGCTGGTTGGAAGGGAGTAAAACTCACCTTGCTGCATGCCTGTGCTGCTGTGCCCCCATGCATAACGTGGATCCAGCTGGGGATGGGCTCTCTCTGCCTCTTCCCCTTGCATGGCTTGTCGCGAAAGGTCAGGTGCCCCCGTTCCCCAGTAAAGCTGTTCCCCAGCTGACGCCACTCTCCAAGTGGAGCTGCCAGGGGCTCCAGGCAGAGGAAGATGGCCTCCAAAAGCAAGCAGCCACTGCTGCGTATTGCCCTTCAGCATCCTTCCTCCCTGCGGTGGCTCCTCGTGACCTGTCTAATCCTTTCATATGGCCACGCTGATGAGGGTAAATACAGAAGCACGGACAGAGATGCTCTTGCTGTAGACCAGGCACTGTGTGCTGGCACGCTTGCAGGCGGGAGCAGCACCGATCAGCCACAGCCTGGCCAAGATGGGGGAAGGGCTCATTGCCATGTCCAGGGCCATCACCGGGCAGGTCTGAGCAGGTCTGTGGCCATCATCAGGCTGGTCTGAGCAGGGCCAGGGCCATCACTGGGCTCGTCTGAGCATGTCCAGGACCACCACCGGATGGTCTGAGGAGATCCGGGGGCATCACCAGACTGGTCTGAGCAGGATGCTGGGGGAGGGGGCACAGACCAGCCACCACCGTCCCATGTGGGACCCATGTGGGAGCTACCTGCTAGCGGGTCTGGGCTGGACCATCTGCCTAGGTTTATTCAGAGTTAGGGGATTTTGTCAATAGACCTGTATTTTGATTTTGTTCAGTCTGTGAAATGCAACGTTCACATTCAGGAAACTTAAGGATTTTAGTATTTAAATGTTCCCATTTTTGCAGCTGGAAGAATGGACACGACTTTCTCTCCCTGCTCCCCCTGCCCAGGCCTGCCCTCTCTCCCAACCAACCCGCATGTAAACTTTATTCTTGGACAAGTGTTTTTATTCAGTTTTAGATTTTAAAAAAATGAAATATTGCAGCAATTTTCTGAATATTCAAAAGTAATTTTGTTTTCCCAGGACTTGTGAGAAAAGGTGGTGGCCTGCCCTAATTGTTCATACGTTTGACCCGTCCCATCCCGTAGACCCCTGTAGCCTCATTGGGGTGTCTTGGCTGCCATGCGCCAGGTCCTGGGTAGGTTGAAAGCCCCTGGGAAGGAAGAGGAGCCCCTTCCCAAGCAGGTCCTGTGCCTCCATTTTGATCATTAAATATCAGTAGCTCACTCTGATTCATTTATGTCTCTTCAGCACTTTGAAATGCGTGGAGGGAGGGTGTCCGCAGGATGTGGCCGCTGGTGGCATCTGCAGCCACCCGGCACAGCCCAGCTCTCACACCAGTGTCTGTCTCTCGTGTGTTACAGCTCGAGCTAGAGTGCATTAACCCCAAAAAGCAAAAGAAGAAAAAGAATTACAAGAACTCTGGGATAATAATTGTCAAGTCCTGCAAAGTGAGTACAACACCAGGATGTTTCCTTGTGCTCCTCACCGAGCTGTCTTCCCGAGCTCTCCCCAACCCTTCTGCCTCCAGCGCCTTTGCGTTTCCAAGCGCAGGACCTGCGGACCATGAATAAAAGTATGATCTTCTCTCTGCTTGGGTTTCTCTCCACTTGGAGCATCTGATGTACTGAGTTACTGGTGCCACCCCGCACCCAGGTGGCTGCAGACCCAAGAGGAGATGTTCAACATGGGCAGAATCTGCACGAAGCCCATGCTGCAGGCGCCTACCAACTGCTTGGTGTCTCTTTGGGGGCAAGGGTTGGGTGCAGGTGGGAGAGGTCCTTCTTCTGAGCTGAGGTGTTGGTGAAGTCTTCCCTTTGTATGGCAGCAGTACAGCGGGGAAAGTGCCGACACAGCTTTTCCCACACCAGATCTGCAAGTGGTGTGAGATTGTTTTAGCCATGGGGAGAGGATCTTCCATTCAGTTCACCATGATGGACGCTTGCAGTTCTCAAGGATCCCTGTCCAGGCCTCCCACCCCAGCTTTTGACCGACACATGGCCCTTCTTGGCCCCACATGCCTTGTGAAGTGCCAAAACACTGCCATGGGAGGCCCAGGTGGTTCTTCCCATCTGCTTTGCTACGTGGCTGAAGGTCCCCAAAGGCCCAAGCTCGCAGTGGCCACAGGCTTGGGCACTTTCCATGGTTTTTTTTTTTTTTTTGTTCTGCAATGAAGATTGCTGAAACACTTTTTTTTTTGTTTTTCTTTCAGATAACCAGAGATTTTTCCTTCCTGGACTATATCCTGGGAGGCTGCCAGCTGATGTTTACCGTAAGGACTTTTGATAATAACATGTATGTAATGGTCAAAACTGGGGAGGGAGGTTCTGTGTGAGATTTGGCACCAGCTTGGGTGGCTTTTCATGGCAATGAGGAGCTGCCCTGTTTTGCTGTTAAACCATGTGGTTTTGGGGCTTTGGGGTCATTACTGACATGCTCAGGTGTGTCCAACAGCACGGGGGGAGCTGGCTAGACTTTGGCTGAAGGCCAGACTCCCACAAAGACCTTCTGACCCTTCACAAAACATTACCAACTTCTCTCCCCATCGCAGGGTTTAACCACGATGGGGTTAAACCCCCAAACCACGGATGGGGTTAAACCGTTTTTATGGAAGCACTCCTTATTTTGAAACCAACTGAGAGGCTCTGAGCTGTTAATGAGATGGTTTTCTTTATTTTTACTGGCATTTCCACCTTCTTTCAAGCTGGACCACGGCTTGTCAAGAGTAACTAAACAAGGACATTACAACCCTGAGTGAAACCGCCACAATGCAAAAGTGAGGGTTTTAATTTCTGCAAACTTTTCTGGTGCAGTAATCGGAGAGCTGCAGGGACTCACAGTATTTCAGTTTGTATTTTGTTGTTTCATCTAAAACCATGATGGGGGAAGAGGAGTAGGAGGAGGAAGAGTTGCCATAGGAACAAGAGCGATTGGGAGAGCTTTTTGTGTGCCAATCTGCCGCTGTGTGCTAAGGTCTTGGTGCTGGAGAGCGAATAGAGGAGAAAATCATTAAATTTATTGGTAGCATGGAGCTCTTGTGTGAATTAGGCTTGAATGCAGAAATCTTCCTCCTCATCTAAATATCTACTGGTTGTTGGAGGGTTTCTCCCCCTCCCGAGACATCTTTGGTCTAAAACCCTGGGTGGGTTTGTGATGGGTGCAACGCTCCACAGAAACACCTGAGCCCAGAGGAAGATGCTGCCGCACGCATCCCTGCGATTTGGAAAAGCCTCTGGTGTCCTCCCCGCCGAGGGAGATGGTGGGGAGAGAAGGGCTGAAGCCACAGAGGAGAGAGGCATTGTGCCTGGCCACTTGCCTTGTGCTAGAGGCAGACTAGCTGCATCCCTCCGAAATTTGTTGCCCAAGTGCTGCTCTTGGTGACGTTGCTTGCACGCATCTGTCTGACTCCACTGAGCCCCCTCCCTGTGCCTCAGTTTCCGTCTTGCTCTCTGACCATGCCCATGGTGGCTCAGCAGGAGCTGGGCGCATGGGTGTGGGTGTTACAGCAGTGAACCGCAGGTTGGTAAGGCTGTAAAGTGTCTTGACGAAGAAGTTGGGTTTTCATAGAACCATAGAATGGTCTGGGTTGGAAAGGACCTTTGAAGATCATCAGTCCAACCCCCCTGCTGAGAGCAGGGACATCTTTCACTAGATCAGGTTGCTCAAAGCCCCATCCAACCTGACCTTGAACACTTCCAGTGATGGGGCATCCACTTCTCTGGGCAACCTCTTCCAGTGTCCCACCACCCTCATTGTACAACATTTCTCCCTTATCTTCAATCTAAACCTACCTTCTTCCAGTTTAAAACCATGTCCCCTTGTCCTGTCAAGCCTGTTTTACCAGCCACCCTGGCACAGGGTGGTGGCACATCCTGGGCTGTGATGTCTTCTTGCCCCAGCCAGGCCAAGGTTCCCTCTCAGCCAAATTAGAGTTCATCCTCTCCTGTTACAGATATGGAGCAAAATCCCTTGTGAATCCCCTGAGCTCAATTTAGCTGGCAGAGTTATTTTGGGGTTTGCCTTTTTGGTAAGCAAACAAGGGAAGCGCAGTCACACTGCCTGCTTGCCTCTTCTCAACTCTTCCTTCCCAGTCATTTCAAATCGGGTGGCTCAGCGTCTCGCCTCTTCTGACCAGATTTAACTGGGTCTGAGATAGGCGTTTCTACAAATGTCTTTAAATAGAAAGCCTAACTGAGGAGGGAGAAAAATTAGTGCCTTGCTGACAAAGGCCCCTGAGAGCTCAGCCTATATTGGTCCCTGGGGAAGCCCAGTGAAGAGCGGCTGCAAGGAAAGCTCCGCTCAGGGTTGTGACTCTTTGGTCAAAGACCTTGAGATCCAAATGCCCAGGCAGCCCTGGCTGCTTTGGTGTCCATGGGGCTACTCAGTTCCTGAGCTTAACACCCGGGAGATGGGCAGTGAGAGTCCTGAACTGGAGATGGTGGTGGCTTGCTCCAGCAGCAGAGGGTGCTTTGGGACATCTTATGTGATGCTTGCTGGTGAAAAATGCAGGTGTAAGACTGAATGGCTTTGCCTAACCTAGTATTTAATCAGTTTTTTGGGGGGAAGATGAAGAGCTGGATTTTGTAAACTTTTTCAAAAGTTTGAGGTTTGGGTCTTGATGGGACTGTGTGTGCACCTCAAAGGCAATGGAGGCTCAGTGGCCAGGTCTGTAGTAGTGTCTGCTAATGGAAGATGGTTCTGTGCTTTTCTCTTGCCCCCCAGGTTGGGATTGACTTCACCGCCTCCAACGGGAACCCGCGAGACCCCTCCTCTTTGCACTATATCAACCCCATGGGGACAAACGAGTATTTGTCGGCTATCTGGGCTGTCGGCCAGATCATCCAGGACTATGACTCGTAAGCACCATGCCCTTCTGCCTCCACCCCTGTTTTGCAGATGTCTCCCTGGCTTCCTGAGGGGCTGCTGGGATGCGTATGCCTTGATTTCCCACCTGCAAAGCCAGGGCTAAAGAATACCTTGCTTTTGAAAAGCTCCTTGGGAGAGAATTGCCATATACACTGGGATGCAGGAGGAGGAGAGGGTAAGGACAGGGTTTCTCTTCTCCCCCCCATCACTGCTGTTCAGAGGAAGGGTACGTTAGCAGAGGCAGAGCATCCTTTACTGGGGGCAGCTGGAGAGCAGCTACTTGGTGCTTTCTTGGCGCAGAGGCAGATGCCCTCAGCTTGCTGGTATTTGCCATTGGCAGCTGCAGCGCCAGACTGCCTTGTTCCCCAGCCACCCTGAGATGTGCAACACAGAAAAATATCATCTTAGACATCAATAGAGAAAACAAATCAGAAATTTGTTGGTCTCGCCATGCTGGCTTTTATGATGAAAATGGATAGTTAATTTTTTTTAAATCTCCAGGGTTACACGTCTGCAAGAGACTCACGTGTTTGGGCCAGAGGATGCTCCTGATCCCTGTGGGTGACAAAGCAAAGCTGGACTCTTTTCTCTCTAAAGATCGAAAGCCAAAGGGGAACATCTACTCTGTCTCTGTTCAGCTCTCATGATTTTTAAAGGCACTGTTTTGTTTTGGGAGAAGGGAAGGCTGGCACCTTTTTTAGCTGGCGCTTTAGCTGTAGTTGGGCATTGGGCAGCTGGTAGCACAGGGAGGCCGTAGCAAGAGCCATCCAAGCCTGCTTCATGTGTGTGTAAATACACCCATATGTTTTTCTTCTTCTCTTTTAGAGACAAGATGTTTCCTGCTTTGGGATTTGGCGCCCAGCTCCCGCCAGACTGGAAGGTGAAGTGTTGTGGCCATCTGCGTGTTTGAGATGCGTTTGTCCTGATATTGCATAGGCAGGAGCAGAGCTGACGGGGCTTCCCGGCTGGCTCAGTCAGGGAAAAGCTGTCGGGCAGAGAGGTAATGGGCAGACATGGGATTTCAGCTGGCAGAGAGTAAGATCTGGCAGTGTGGGTGGGCGGCGAGGTGAGGATGGGGCACAGGCAGCCCATTCCTCCCTTCTAAGCTGGCATGAAAGCAGCAGCTCCCTGGCATTAATAGGCAGAGCCAGGCATTGATTCATTTTCCTGGCAGGAGGCAGGAACAATTCTGGGCAAGGGAAAGGGCCCCTGGATGAGTGTGTCAGATGGTGGCAAAATCTGGAAGGGGGCTGGCGAGCTGGGTAGCCTCGACGTGGTGTTGCATGGGCAGAGCCTGCAAGGACTGGAGCAGAGGGGATTTCCCAAAAGCTGCCTTGATCTTTTGTTGGGATTAGGTGCTGAAGGGGTTAAAGGCACCCTGGTCCTGCAAGGGCGTGAGCTGGAGCATCCTGTTCATCAGGAGGGATGCCATGGGCAGGGGTTGGGGCTGCTCCTGCAGCCCACGCTGGCTGATGGGGAGCATCTTCTCACGGCTGAGAAGATGCGCCGGGACACCACCACCTTTCAGTACTGGCTGGGTCTTTTGGCTGCTCTTTGCTTATGCCCTTAATGTGCATTTTCTTTCTGCTCACTGGTTTTAAGAAGTCCCCAGCTTTGGGCTGGGGTTGAACCTCAGCAAGCCTTTTGTGTTCTTTGGGAGGGGAGCTTTGCTCTGGGCTGAGCGCAGAAGGGCACGTAAGTCATGAGCGGCTGTGAATCCGACCGGGAAGCTCATCGCTGCTAGCCCTCGAGGCTGGGGATGTCCTGCCCGCTCTGGCTTTGCGCTTTCTCTGCTCTCCCGGCAGCCAAAATTCATGTGACTCAAGTGGGAGCTCTTGCTGTTTGCCAACCACAGGAGGAGATCCCTCTGTGTGCACTTTGGAGCTGATTCATCCTCCTTGGCCTGTTTCTGGTCTGTCACTTCACCACTTTTGGTGGGAAAATCTTGGTAGGCAGCTTCCAAGGACTAACAGCCAGCTGCCGTCAGGGATTTATTACCTGGGGAGAGGAATGGGAATGGAAAACGCAGTGGGGATGGAAAGGGTACAGCGGCTCGGGCTGCTGGGGAATGGGTGAATCGTCACAGTGAGCATTCTGCTCTGCTGCCAATATGTGCGGGTCAGTGCCCATGGGAAAGGCATCGCTGGGCTGGAAACGGCCCTTCCTGCAAGGCTAGAGGTGGATACCAGGTTGAGGATGCTGGCTGGGAGTTGAAGGGCAGAGGGATGCTGCTCCTCTGCCCCTCCTGTGGCTGCCTCCTGCAGCCTGCTGCAGAAGTATTTCCCACTGCTCCCACGGGCCTGGGGATGGTCTGTAAGTGCTGCCAGACAAAACGCCTCGTTTTCCCCCAGAATGATGTCTAAGCCCACATAAACCTCAGCAGAGAGCAGCTCTCCCTCCCCAGGTGCTTGGCCTGTGCCTAAAGGTCACCCACCCTAATGCCTGGAGTGACCCATCGGTTGTCTTGCATTAGCAGTGGGGGCATCCCCTGTGCACCGCCCCACACCACTCCAGCCTGGGGCTTTGTCCCTCCCCGGCCCACGGGGTCTGTGCATCACCAGCTCAGCTCACTCCTTAAAGATTTTTTGGCCATCAAGGCTCATTAGGTAATTTCAAAGCCAAAGCAGTGGTTCTTCATTGAAACCTGTGCCCTGTGTTACAGTGGGCAGGCAGCGGGGAGCAGCAGGGGACTCCCAGGGGACACGACGAAGGGTGGCTATTGTACTCACAGACCAGAGTGAAAATGGGAAAGATCGTAAAGAGATAAGAGTTGTATAAATGGTGCTTTGTGCGCCCGTTGCCATGGCTCCCCCAAGGCTTCCCAGGCGTCCGTCAGAGTGAGATGTTTTGCACACAAAAGTCTCGTTGGAAATGTCAAAGAACATCTTGCTGTGTAACAGCTCTGTACAGAGCCTCGAGTGGTTTCCCAGTACAGAACAGGAGAGGGAAGCAGATGGGTTGCAGTTTCTGGGGGATAAGCAAATGCAAGGCAGCAGCAGAGAGAGTGGTGCTTAACATTGGAGCCCCACTGGTCTCCCTGCATTTGGGAGATAGAATCATAGAATATTTTGGGTTGGAAGGGACCTTTAGAGGTCATCTAGTCCAACCCCCCCCTGCCATGGGCAGGGACATCTTCACCTACATCAGGTTGCTCAGAGCCCTGTCCAACCTGACCTTGAATGTTTCCAGGGATAGAGCATCTACCACCTCTCTGGGCAACCTGTGCCAGTGCCTCACCACCCTCACCATAAAGAAATTCTTCCTTACATCTAGTCTGATGGGGTCAGCCAAAGGAAATGTCTTTGTGTCCACAGAGCTCAGCCTCTCCAGCCAAAGCTGGTAGCTTTGCTGATGTGCCACCCACCAAAGCTTTCCCTCTGTTTGCCTTTTTTTTTTCATATATAGGGAAACTGAGTCATAGCAGGGGTGGGATCACTGGGGGAGGTGGCAGAGAACCCTCTGCAGGGTCAGTTCTGCAGCACAGGCTCCGGCGATGCGTCTGCAAGGCCCTGATGGGAAAAGATGGAGCTATGGCCATCCCCATCCAGGACTGGAAGAGGACACAGCCTGGCTGCAGATGAACGTCTTACCCTTTGGGGCCATTTGAAAGAGTTTCTCCCTGTAGGTTACTGGTGAACGTGATACCTGTAGATGCTCTATATACATTTAATTGGACTCCACAGAAACTGTTTTTCAAAGTACAAGGTGAATAGGGAATGAGACTCTTTTTTTTTTTTTTTTGTTATTTCGAAGCCCTCCTGTTGAATTTTCTAGCAGAGAGATATATATAATCTGTAAAAACTCCAGAGGAGGTTTTGCAACACTTCTGCCACACAGAGGGTCTGCTCTGTAGACGGTGAGGAACACAGCTCCAAACCATTTCATTGCTGCTTAAAAGAAAGAGAAACCCCTCTTTTGCAGTGCAAAACATGAAATTATTTTTGCTTGCCTTGTCTATAAATACTTGTATGGCAGAATTTTGAACGTCTTCTAAAAAAAAAAAAAAAGTGAGCCCTTTACAACTGAAAATCAGGAAATTTGAATTTGATATATTGCCCAAAATTGAGGCTTCTACGAGAAAGGGTGTATGCAAAACACATCGTGTGTTTCAGACTATGTCTCTAACCCTGGGGTTACTGGTGGCTGTGAGCGTTACTGGTTGTGCTCAACAGGAGAGACCCAAGCAGGCTGTTGACATTCGCTGGTCCGACAGCTTGTCAGCTTTGCAGCACGGTGAGGACTTTTGGTTGACCTACTTTTGTTTGGTTGCTATTTCCCACCCCACAGCCTCTTGCAAAAATAGTTTCTGCTGCTTTCAACACAATGCCCTGTATAATTGGAAAGTTTGAATCAGATGCATGTTGCTTTTACAGTCTCAGGAGGACTTCTGCTTCACATGCGCTTTAGAGGACAGTCGTTTTGCCAGCGTTATGAATGTGCGTGTCCCTGGCTGAGAAGCTCAACAAACCACCACCCTTCTGAGAGGGAGAAAATATCCTTGTTTTGTAACTCTGACATGAACAGAGTGGGAGCTTTTTGTTTCAGAGCCCTTGAGCTGGTGGCCTGAAAGCCCAGATCACCCCCTTCAACCTTCAGAGGTGCTGGAAGTGGCAGTCACATGTCCTTGGTGCTCCTGAGAGTCTGTTTGCTTCTTAAGGTGCCTAAATTGCAGGTAGCAGAGTGAGGAATTCCTAAGCCCCCAGATCTGATGGTTGTTCCCCAAGCAAGCTGTTGACCCATGCCAGCACTGGCAAGGTTCATACTGGAGGCCAGGAGTCCTCACCCTCTCTTGCACCTGAGCCATTGAGCTGCCCTGCCTTTCCTGGCAGAGACAGGTTCAAAGCAATGGTTGCCCAACGTTTTGTGGTTTCTGTCTGCAGGGTCTTCCTGTGGAATTAGATGAGGAAGGTTTTGTGATTTGCAGTCAGCACTGCTGTTTGGTTTCTCTGGCTGGGCAAGTGCAACAAGCCAGGAGCAGGGGTGTGCAGGGCTATCTGCTGTTGCCAGGACATCCTCATGAGAGCATCTCCCTCAGCTTGGGAGGAGGTGGTGGAAGACCTGAAGGATCTTGCACTTGCCTTGGAGGAGGGGTGGTTTCATGGTCAATGAAAACCAGCCCAGACTGTGTTGGGACTTGCCGTCCACCGTGCCCAAGCATTCATGTCACCTCTCCTGTGCTGCCTTTCACCCTCATGATGACCCAGATGATGAAGCTAATAATCTGTTGGCTTTGTCATGGTAGCTGACATGCCAGATCAGGTCTTCAACCCAGCTCGCTCTGTGCCTGCCTCCCTCCTGCTGCACCATGCCACTTGCAGAGAGATGGGGAACCAGGATGCTGCCAGAACTGGGGCTCACTGTGATGTTAATTGAGTTTTCACCTTTTATAACCTGCAATAGGATGAAGTCATTTCTCCTAGTGACTGGTTAGATGGCCCAGATGGCTGAGAGTATCCCTTCTGCATGCTTTCCCTCTGGGCAGCCAGTGGGAAGCTGTGTGGACAAACCTGCTTTGATAGCTGTAGAAGAATGCGTGATGTGATAATTTCAGGTGGCTCCATGATGGGGGATGAAAGGCCAGAGGAACCAGTCCACCCTCAAACGCTGACCACGTTTGAATTTGCTGCTCCTTGCTGGTTGGGTAGCACAGGGTTGGGAAGTGTTGCTGACACAGCAGGATGGACCAGCAGGTCTGCAACCACCGGGTCCTGCCCCAGGGGAGCATCAGACCCAAACCAGCCTTGCAGCATCAGCTAAACTGGTAGTGAACATCCAGCCCTGCACTGGCCCTCCATGTTAATTTGTGTCTTTTCTTCTCCACAGGTATCCCATGAGTTTGCCATTAACTTCAATCCCACTAATCCATTCTGTTCAGGTAAGCATCTACTAGGTCTTTAAGACTCCTACCAGGTCTTTAACACCCCTTAGATGCCTTCAGTGTCTTCTGTCCTTTCCTCTGCATTTCTCCAATAACTCATCTCAGGAATTTTTCAAGATCTGCTCAAAGACAGACATTACCAGTGAAGCAGAGCACATGCTAAGGGTGCACTCAGAGGAAAGCAGAGAAAATTTGGGGGTGTATAGGCCCAGGGTAAAATGCAACTGGATTCAGACAGCATAAAATCTGCCTTTGTGCTGATGTCTGCTCCTCCAGCAAACCTGCAAGAAACACCAGGCCTGTTTAGCAGATGGGGAGTTCAGACTTAATGCTTCATTTAGCAGCTGAGAGCTGATCACACTCATGGCTGAAGAACTGCGCAAATCATAAGTGGTAAGGGCTACTGTGGCTATAAATGTCGTCTGGTTTGACCTTTGCTTTACCCAGCAAAACAGGGCTCGGGCAGCCTCCAAATTTCGCTCACTGGTTGATGAAAGCTTGCTGTGAACATCTGCTTTTCTGCTGCCTTTGCTTTGTTCAGTCCCTCTCTGGTAGCTGAAAAGCATTCATTGGACCTGATTTATTGCAGGCATTACAGGGTGCAGAAGCCACTGTCCTGCAACTCTTATCAGTGACAATTCCTTCCCAAAGAACGGATTATCAGCTGTTTAATTGTGGAATTGGTCATTTTTGAATTACACACCCATGCATCCTTTTGGGAGAGCAGCCATTTACCCTGTTCTGGTGTGGCAGAAGCAGAAGGGTCTCAGATGACCTGCGGGTCCCAAGCACAATTTGGGAGCTCTGAGGGTGCTTCTGGGATTGTTTTGCTTCTCTCCGCTACCTCTGCTCCATGTCTGTCTGGTTTTTGGTTATGTTCAGAGACCAGGGGTTGCTTTTCTTTTTGCTCCTCCTCTTTGGCTGATTCTGAGATTTCTGCAGAAATGCAAGGAAAGCCTTCTTTGACTGTGGACACTACAAGGGCTCTCTTACCCCAGAAGATCTGAGTATCCACTACAAAGTGACTAAAAGCAAAGCCCTGGTTTTAGAAAATTTGAATTGAGGTGGATGAAACTTGTGGAGCTGGATGAGTTTTGGGGAAAAAAGTATGTCTAACTTCAGCTCCCATGGCAGTGTTAGCTAATGATGCTTAATTGGACTTGTGGTGGGCCTAGGCTGTGGCGCATTGTAATGCCTGGCTTCTCTGCTTTCCCTGAAGGTGTGGAGGGCATTGTCCAAGCGTACTCAGCCTGCCTGCCCCACATCCGCTTCTACGGACCCACCAACTTCTCCCCCATCATCAACCACGTGGCCCGCTTTGCTGCTCAGGCCACCCAACAGGAGGCTGCATCCGTAAGTCTGTAAGATCCCATGATGTGATGGCAATCCCAATGGCTTTGGGCAGGGGAAGGCAAAGCCTAAGCTTGATTTTGTGTCTTTCCCTTTGCTGTGGGCAGGGAAGCAGGGTCTTCCCACCAGGACTGTCATCACTTCAGACAGAGAATGTAGAGTCATTGCAGATGCTTCTTAGGAAGAAAAAAATAACTCAATAACTTGACAACAGTCAACAAAACTCCATCTGTGGAAAATCAGAAATTATTGGGGAGAGAATTGAGATGAGGGTGGGAGCTGCTATGAGGTGGGCGTCCCTTGGATTTATACAGATGTCTTGAGCACCATTTTAAATGTTGGCCCCCTTATCTCAAAGAGGATCAAACAGCCTTGGGAATGGTAGCGAGAGAGTTGGCCAAGACACTCAGCGGCATGGAGCAGCTCCTGTATGGGAAGCAATAAGGCTGGCACCATCTGGCCCAGGAAGTCAACTGGGAATATCAGAGATGCATAAAATCATGAATGGTGAAAAAGTGATTGATTTCTCCCTAATTCTTATGGGGAAGGCCTGCAAGGCCCCCCAGGAATGGCTGGGTGATGGGTATCCAACAGGCCAGGACACAGTGGAGTCAGGGAGCTGAGACCGCCCCGGGATGGTGCGCAGGCTGATGACTGTGAAGGTCTGGAGAGGGAAGGGGTGTGCTCACCGCAGACCCAGCTATCAAGGGCCATTTACCACTATGCTGGGGCAAGCTCAGGCTCAGGAGTCCCTGATGTGTGCCAGCCAACAGCTGGCAGGAGACAGGAAAGAATAACTTCGTTCTCTCCTAATTTTTTTCCTAAAATATCCTCTGCTGAGCTCCAAGGGGCTTTGCTCTGAGGAGGCAGCCTCTGTCCTTATGGAGAAGTCGTGAACAATAGTCCTGAGGAGCGTGGTCCTTGCTTTCAAAACAGCCTCCCGCTCCTGTGTGCTGCAGGACTGTCCTGGGGCAGGACAGACCAGATGGTCCTGGGGTCCCCAGGGGAGCACTAGGACGGTGATGCTACTGCTGTAGTGCAGGTGGGAAACATGAGCAACAGGGAAGAGGTTGAGCATGACTTCAAACCTTTGGCTTATTACCTTTCAACACACAACAAACAGCTGGAGGAAGCATCTCCCTCTCCTCCGTGGAGATCTCCCAGGGAAATCTGGGAGTGCACACTCAGCCTCGCAAACAGCAGGAGAGAGCAAGTCCCTGCTGTGGCATAAAGCATGATGTTTCTGATGTGGCTGATGGCCGAATCTGAACCTTTTGCCAGGAGAAGACCTTTCTGCTGTTCCCCTTTGAATAGCTTTTTATATTTGAGGGGGAATTGCAGAAAACCACGGGATTGCTCGGTTTGATCATTGCTTTTCATGCCACTTGGACAAGCAGCAGGCTAAGAGCCAGGCTTCGGGTTACTGTGCAGCCACTCCAGTCGCTCAGCAGTCCTGGAAGTCCCCATTAATTAGTCCATCAGACTGCTCACATCCATATGGCAAAAAGCCGCTTGTTAGTGCAGGGGCCCCATACAACCACGCTCCGTTGCACCAGGCCACGAGGGAGCCGGTGTGGTTTTGGAGGGCGAGGCTGGTGGTTGAAGGGATGCCGGGATGCCCATGTGTGCCAGGAGCTGCAGCCGTGGGTCCAGCCTTGCCGGTGGTGACCAGGATGTCCTCTTAAGGGTGCAAAGATCATCTGAAGACTGCAAGATGGAGCTCACTTGTGTCCCTGTGGCAGCAGGCTGACCACAGAGGATGGCAGGTCTGGCCCCTGGATTTTGCTGGCCAAAAGGAGCTCAGCTTGGGCATCAGCATGTGTGTGGCAGGAGCTGCCTCGGGGTAAAAGCTTCCTTGATTCCTGCCCAGCGCAGAGCTGGATCACACCTGAAATCTCCTCCCCACGGGCACCTCTTCCAGCCTTGCCTTTAGCGCTGTTGCGCTTCCCAGCTCTGGGGACAAGGAAATACTGAATTTGGTTTAATTCAGCACAAATCCAGGTTGCTCCTCATTTTTTCGTTTTCTCTCTCAGCATCAGTGGGGGAGGGAGAAGCCCACAGGCTCCACACTGAGCAGAGGCGCTAATTGCATGCAAATTGTACCCCTCTGTTGGCACTAATAGTTTAATCAAGGAGATTTTAAATAATGGGCACTAATAGTGCTGTCAGAGGCAAGCCTGGGTCGGCTCAGTCTTTTTTTTTGGAAGCACAAAGTGTTATTGATGAGGGATCTTGCTTCCCCGGGGTCTTCTCATCTTCAACCTGTGCAGCAAAGCCACCCCTGATGCTGCTGGCTTTGGTGACTGCCTGGATCTGCCCTCCTCTTCCTCCTGCTCTCGCTTGTTCCCAACATTTCAAATAAAACCAAAAAACCTCATAGTTTTTCCATGGCAACATGGATCACAAACACTGGAGCCGTCAGCTCTTAAGGGATGGGAGGACTAAAACGTGTTGGGGTGGGGGGAGAGACAGAGGGATTATGCATGATGACTCTTGGGGAAGGATTAATAAACTTTGGGGAATTAAAACACACCTTTCCAGCAGGGTCCCTGCATCCAGACCTCCCCTTTTCTTATCACGTGCTGTTTAATGCTGCCTAATCCCTTCAAGTCCTGCTCAAGTGCGTGAACCTAATTGCTGATATCATTAGCAAACGATCAGGAATCATCCCCAAAGCCCTCGGTGGATTCAGAGATCAGCTATTTTAACAACAAAAAGAGGAGAAAGGGGGAAGGTGCTGCTGGGTTGGTGTACCAACGGAGACCCCAGCCCAGGTGGATCCAGCCATGGGGCCAGCCTGGTCCCTGCCCCAGCAGCTCCAGTCATGGCTTGGCAGAGGTGGCACCCCAGATAGGTATCACAGCTGGAGCCCAGAGGTGCTGCCCGCACCCCTGCCCCACTGCCATTTACTGACACCAACAAAATTGTCATCACTCCTTGAGGAATCTCCCACCGATGCTCTCATGCGGTGCCTGCTGCTCCCTTGCTAGTGAGCTTCCCTGCTGCAGCCCCCCCAGGCTTTGAGGCTGACCCCCAGCATCAGCTCTTATTCCACTTGTCCTCTGAAATATGTCGTGACAAACAGTTGATGAGCTCTGCTCCCCCATCTTTTCCTGCATACTTTCCAGCATTTTTCTCTAATCCTGTTATGGATTTCACAGAAAAAAAGGGAACAAAGGGAAATAGTCCTTTCTGGGTTTCTTCTTTTTGACCATGCATAGAGGCCAGGGGAGGAAGGGGGGAATCAGCTTAAAGTCATTCCCATTATCAGCTGCTCTCCACAAGGTTTTACTCTTCCTCCTGTACTGGTTCCCAGACAGGGTCAGGCCCCAGTCACTTGTCCTGCTTCCAGTGATGACTGGCGCTGGCCACCATGGAGAAGCATGCAGGTCTTCTCCTGGAGTTTAGTCTTACCATCCAGTCTCATATGTTGGGGTCCTGCTCTTCAGACCTACGTCTCCCCATGATTTGCTCTGAAAAGTTTGGATTTAGGGAAGAACTAAACCCTGGGCAGTGCTCTGCAGGCAGGGCTAACGCATCAAAAGAGGTCGGGGACAGGAAGGGGCTGCCTGCCTGCCCTGGCTTGGGAAAACTTCCTCACCCACGTCCTTGGACTGTGTTTAAGCTTGACCCAGCCTTGTTTGTACTTGGAGTTTAGCACTGGAGAGTGTCAAGAGAAGATGATGCTTAGGGAAGGTTTCAGGAGATGTGGGCTGGAGGAAGACCAAGAAAATGGGCTCGGGGCTGCGTTCCCTCTTCCTTTTCCAGGATGGCTGCGCTAGTGGTTTTCAGAAGAAATGGAAAAAATGAGGAGAGGAACAAAGGGCTTTAATGCGCTTAAGTGCTTGTTTTCATCATTTCTCCAGCACACGCAAGGTGTGTAATGTGCCTAAGCTGAACCATTACTTTCCCCTGAGGTGGAGGAGATGGGCTTTTTGGGGGTCCACATGCCCCAGATTTGCTGAGCTGAGTCCAGCAGGACTGTCTGTCCATCCATCCTCCCCCAGCTACATGGACCGGCTCCATCACCCTCCTTTCCCTGCAGGAAGGGGAGTGGGTACCAATGCCACTGCTCTGGCATCCCTCCAGCTTTCTGGTACCTTTTGCATCCCCCCTCGGTGCCTCCAAGACCCATGGCTTTGTACAGGAGACGGACAAGCCCTGAGCATGGGATGTGCCCTCCAGACCCACAGCCCAGCACTGGGATGCAGGAGATGCTCCCCATCAGCGCAGAGATGTGTTTATGGGGACTGCCCGCTGTGTGCAGGTGTTTCATCTCCCAACTGGGCTCGTGTCTCACCCCAAACTCCTCCTGGCCGTGACACAGAAGCTGTGCACAGGTTGGGGTTTTTTTCCATCATTAAGTACAGTAAATCAGCAAAATATTTTGGGGTGGGAGTTGGTTTATTGTTTAGTTATTATCTTTCAAAAACCAGGGGGAATGGGAGCACCTGAAATTTCTAGGTGCTGCTAAAGGGGGGGGTGATGTCACCTGTCCTGGGAAGCGGTGAACCTCGTGCTCCCAAATCCCCAGGGGACCTGTCTCCCCCCAGACATGCAGAGCATCCCAGCTGCTCGCACCCCACAGGCTCTGGCTGCGGTGTGAGGGTGCCCTGGCATCCCACTAGATCTGACCCTCTGCCTTCCCCTCCACAGCAATACTTCATCCTCCTCATCATCACGGATGGGGTGATCAGCGACATGGATGAGACGAGACACGCCGTGGTGCAGGCGTCCAAGCTGCCCATGTCCATCATCATCGTGGGGGTGGGCAATGCTGACTTTGCTGCCATGGAGTTCCTGGATGGGGACAGCTGGGTGCTGCGCTCCTACACTGGCGAGGAGGCTGTGCGTGACATCGTCCAGTTTGTGCCCTTCCGGGATTTTCGCAATGTGAGTGTGGGCAGCAGGGAGGGGATCACAGGCAGAAATGGGGTCTCAAGCCTGGAGATGACCCTGGATGTGGAGCAGCCCTGCTAGAGGCAGCTAGGGGCAAAAGATAGAGGGCTGGCACCCACCTGCCTTACCCTGGCCCTAAACACCACATCCCTTGGCATGGCATGGCATGGACCACGTAAATCAGCACTACAGGCAGGGGCAACAGTGCCCTTCACCTCCATAGCATGCTCCGTCTGAGTATCCCCCTGTCTCTGCCACCCCTCCAAAAACCAGTTCATTATAGCAGGGTCACATCAGGAAGCTGGGGCAGCGCTAGGCTTGTGTCCCTTGCCACAGTCCCATGCCAAGTCTTCCACTCAGGCCTTATCCAGCACCCATGACGTGCCATGTGCTGAGGACTTAATGCTGAATTGCCCCAGCCCTGGAGGTGAGCCCTGAGCCCCCCCCGTCCCCTCCCAGTACGTGTAGAAACATGTAATGCTGGCACTGGCCCTGCGGGATGGCCTCCTGCTGCCCACTGCCCAACCCACTGTTGTGTGTTGGAAAAGTTGATGAAGGAAAAGAATAAAAGGAAAAAAAAAAAAGACAAAATAAGAAGCAGTTCTCTGCCCATCTCAATCGGCCAGGAGTCAGCCCTGGGTCAGATGCTGTTGCTGGCACAGGATTGCCAGAGGATGCAGAAAATTAGCCTGTGCTTATCTTCCCTCTTTTTGCAACTAATCAGTGTAGTTCCATTTCACCTGCTGTTGCTCAGTACCTGTTTTTTCTAACCTACCAAGGATGCTTTATTCCTTCCTACCAGTGAACTATCTCCTGGAGGAAAGGTGTAGTATAGAATATAATCCCAGGTGTATAAAATGCTGGCTGCCAGTATACTCTAGGGGGGATTAAATGAAATGCCACAATCTGGAGTTGGGGTCAGCCCAGCCACATGTGCTCAGTCGGTCCCCTACAGCCATTCTTATGCTGGTGTTTGTTTCTTTTCACCTGCAGGCCCCCAAGGAGACCCTGGCCAAAGCTGTGCTGGCAGAGCTGCCCCAGCAAGTCGTGCAGTACTTCAAGCACCAAAACCTGCCACCCATCAACTCAGAGCCCGCTTAGAGCTGTGCCAGGCTGCACCCTCTGCATGTTGCCGAAGCCTGTTGGTCCTACCGAAAGGGCATGTTCCACATGCTTTTAAGAGAAGAATACCCTCCCCGAAACACTTTGTACTTCTTAATTTAATTGCTAAATTCTTAAAACTTCATCCCAGAGAAGCATCTGGATTCATTTTGTACAGTCCCAGCCTGAGGTAATGCTAAGCAGCCAGGCCATGCCCTGGTCCTGTTCTATTGAGTCACTTTTCAGTATTGAATGTACTTTGTATAATTTCAGTGGAACAAGACACAATTTTTACAATCAAAACTTGCTTTTTCCAAGAAATGAAATGCATAATATATTATTATCATTCAATGACCTGGTCGTTGTATAGTTCATGTAGTGGTACCTGTACCTCTGTCATGCTCTATGTTCATTTTTATACTGTGTACATGTTATATTTGTTATACTCAGGTTAATAAAGAAACTTGGACATGTAAAACAAGGGTCTCCTGTATGGGAAGGTCTGGGAGCGTGGTCAGCAGTGCTGGGTGTTTGAGTCACCCCGACACAGGCTGTCCTGGTCCCCCAGCTGCCCACCCTGCGCTCAGCATTTCTGCTCGCTGTGCCCTGGGATCAGCCCCAGATCATCAACAGCAGTGTGCCAGAGGGTGAGTTACTGAAGGTGGAGGCGAATGTGGATGTCCCAGGGAGGGCAGCATCCCCTCACTCCCCCGCATCAGCTTTCAGTGCCTGCCTGAGCCAAGGGCACAGGGCTGGTGTGTGCACACGCACATGTGCGCTTGGGAAAACACTAGTGAACCCACAACTGGCAAAGCAAGTTTTATGGTTCACTACTGCTTCACCTCTAGAAATCTTTCGAAGACTAAGTAACAAAAGCTCCCTGCTGCCTGGGAGGAGATGGGCTGGGTAATGAAATCCTGCTCTCCAGCAGCTGCTCATCAGCAACGTGCTATCTTGAGCACTAATTGCTGCTTTCTTCTGTTGTTAACTAATTAAAGCCTTTTGAAGCTGGCAGGTAGAAAGTTGAATATACTGCAGGGATCACCAACCTTACTCCAAACTCAAATAGACTTGACCCCCCTTCTCCCCATTAGCGAAAGTGCTTGTGGTGGGAGGTTGGTGTCTCTATGTAAAGCCTGGAGCCAGTCTGCACACATGTGGGCTAGCATCTGTGCTTGTTGCCACCAACCACTGCTAGCTAATGCGTGGTTGTCACTGCTGCCACCAAGTCACCAGCATGCGACCCATGCAGTCCCATGGCTCGGCCAAAGCATGGAACCAAAGCTGATGGTGAGGCCCCGACTCAGCTCTGAGCACAGCACCGGGCGAGGCCCCATCCCTTGGGAGAGGTGGGACTGCTCCATGAAATATTTGCCTTGCAAAGCCCCCTGGAAAGGAAAAAAACAACCAACAATACCCTTTTCCAAATGGAGAAGCAGCCTTTGAAGGGTGGCTTGTTTAAAAATAATGCTGTATACAGCTCAGCTTCCAGATCAAAGTCTGTGGCTCTGGAAGAATTTTTTTTTTCTCTCTGTAAGAGAACCTCACATGCAGCTGCACGAGCTACTAAGCTCTTCTCCTAGTAGAGTGTTTGTGGGGGTTTGCCATTTTTTTTAACACCTCTATGAAGCTTTAACAACTAGCACAGACAACAAGCAGTTTATGAAGCTGTCCCTGGGGAGAGGATGAAGCATACACTATGCAGTCATGGCAGAGAGAGAACAGTCTTAAAAAAACAAAAAAAAACAAAAAAACCCAAACCAAACCAAAACAAAAAAAATCTAAATCCACCACTGAATGACAGCGTTGCTGGAGCCAGCCGTTCTTCTCCAACATGTCGGCCCCGGGGCAAGGTTACTGCCACGGCTGCTGTTTCCAGAAGGTCCAATTTATCCTCCATCCCTTGCACTCTTCATGTCCCAGCATGTCTCTCAGTGCACCTGAGTATTTTAACATCAGATGGCTTTTGACTGTAAGAAGGTAAATGGGACCAACGGATGGAGTAATGAGCTAGGACAGCTCTGCAGTTTGTTTACATGGCCAGGCCATGAGAACAGCAGAAGTGACTCAAACTCAAAGGCTTGTGTGAGCTAAAGGTGTTCCCCAAGTGCCCTATTCCTGCTCTTCTGGGAACAAGAGGAAAGCAGGGAGCTCTCACGCCTGCTTTTACCAAATTACATCTCCTGGCCATGCAGGGTCCAACATAACCACCAGCACCCCACCCTGGTTTCATCTGCAGCCCCTGTGGACCACCACCACCATGTCTGTTCACAAGTGGCCAAATCTCACTATAAATTTCTGTCTAAATCAGCCATTTTGACTGCAGTTGTGCAAAATATCACTCAGGAAAATGGTCCCAGTGTACTCACAGCCAGGCCAGGCTGTTCTGACTCTATAGAGAGATTAATCTAGCTTAATGCCAGGGGAAGGACACCTACATCTCTCACTCCAACTGCTCATGGCTCTTACAAATGCAACTTTCAAGAAAAACAGGCATTTTTTTGTGCACCACTTCTATTTCACTCCACAGCTAAGTACAATGAAAGTCACCAAAAGCAAAGCATTAGGGAGGCAGCAAGAGATCTAGCTATTTTCCACCTGAAAGTGCTATAATTAGAGTAGCTAGAGAAGAGGCAGGAGCAACTCTGGAGCAACCAGAAGAGGTCCCAGGCAGCCCAGAAGAACATGGGAGGAATTAGTGTGTTTCCAAGAATCTGATTGTGGAACAGGGTTGTGCAAACAGAAAGGGTATTTGGCTAAGGATAGCTTCAGCATGAGCATCACTCTCCTTGTTTCCTTTGGGAAAGTTCAACACTCAAGCTAAGGCATGAATCCTACTAAAGGCCTTCAAGTTCCACTGCTTTTATTCCAGCTGCTCCCTTCCAAGTTGCTTAGCATCACATTCAGGTAACTGCCCTTCACGACACATGTATCAGCTGTTTTCTCAGAAGCGCATACACTTCAGAGTGTGGTATGTAGAGCAGGACTGCTGTGATGGAGACTGTCACAAAGACATTTCCACCTCCGAGCAGTTGAGCTGAGCTGTTCCAACCCACTGACCCTCCATTAGCACTGTCTGCACACAGATGAAAAGGACAGGCCCTCAGCTTTCACAGCCTACTTCTTGCTCATGCCCGGCTCTCTCGTCCACACCACCCATAAACATGCCCATGTACAGTTTCTTAAATCCAATACAACTTCAAAAACAACTGCAAAGGATGGTGTTCTCCAGCTTTTGCACAAAGAGGTTTGGCTGACCGGGGTATCCCACCCACTCTGGATTCATGCTCTTCAGGACACTGCTGCAGAAAAGCTGAATGACCTGTCAAAAGCACTGGTGTGGGTGCAACAGCCTTTGAGCAGAACAGCCAACTGCAGCTCCTCTGAATGCACTCAGAACAAGAGTTTCCATCACCATCTCTGCATTTGTAGGAGGCTGGTTTGCACTTCTCCTGGATGGTGGTTTGAGGAAGGGGCTGGTTGGGTAGAGCAGAAATTGCTTAATGGAATGGGTACAATTATGAATGGCACAAGCCAAGATTAAAAAAAAAAAAATGCATTCAGAATGTCTTTAATCATGTAACACTAAAACTTCTTTACAGTGTCATGGCAATCTACACTTCACCATCTGCTTGATTTTTGTTCTGCCCCCATTTCTCAAATACAGAATAAAAATGACATTTTAAAACAGAACACATGGCTGTTTCTACAAGACTTCACTGCTTCAAGTGAGTATTTTTTGCCTGTTAGTCTTGTATAAACTTCTTAGATCAGAATTCTTTCTTTCCGTAAGAATTTTAAAGACAAAGCTCTCTCCTCCCTGCCCTCAGACCTTCATTACATTACTAGGTGTGCCTTCTGGTTTAGGATGGCAGACTTTCTTCCAGGCTCAGTATGCACCCCAGAAATGGAAAGGGGAGGGGGGGGGAGGAAAAGAGTTATTTTAGGAGTATCTGAGTGTATTAAAGTTGTGAGGTTAGCTAGAAAGATTATATTTGGGGCAGAAGGATGCATTAAGCATCCATCAGGGCTTTGGAAGATACTCTGCACTACATTACACATGGAGGGATTTCATTATGGACCATCAAAGAAACTGTTGCTACGAAAGACAGAAGAGACAATCTTTCCAGTGGAATTAATAGTGCCTTCGCTATCCGAGCTGGACTCCGAATCACTGCTTCCTGAGTAGGCGCCCAGGCCAGGCAGGATCCCAATGCACACGGCTGCTGAGGGACAGTGGACCGTGGAGCCTCCCACTGAGCTGCTCCCCAAGGGAACACAGGATGGTTTTTCTGAAAGAGAGGCACCTCAGTCAAAAACAAGAGCGCAGGAAAGGGCTTTTAATCAGTGAAGGAACTGCCACGTGTCATTCACCTGCTATTGCCACATCAGTGGTGGATGACTGCAGGATTCAATTAAAGCATAAGGCAGCTTTATGCTGCAATAAAGCTATTCTGACAGGAAGGACTTGCTACCTCAGGGGATTTTTTTTTTTTCTCATCACTAGTTTAAGCCCAGCTCTATGCTGGCATTACAGATTTTTATTCAAAAGTTGTCAGTTTGATGCTTGTCAAATACCAAACCCACTAAATAAGAATAAATAGCTCTGCTTTGTGTAATTGAATATTTTTTGTGATACAACAGCATAGTTGGGGAAAAGTTTTATTCCATCTCTCTGCTAGTCAACGTCTCCCATCTTCCATGGCTAATTAATTATTTTCAGTATTATGAAAGTTTACTAAACAGAAGGAGATTCAGGAAGCACCCTGGGTTATCCTCACACAATTGAAGCTCACCCTGCTTGTGTCAGAGTATCTTGACAGCAAGTCAACTGCAGCCCTGACAGCTAAGACTGAAATGCAACTTAATTTTTCTTCTAGTTCCCCGTAATTTTCTGAAACAAATTGGTTCCAGGATGGACAAGATCACTTCATAGCATGAAAAGCTAACAGTGGAGGTATACAAATACATCAAATGCTGCTATGAAGAGAAAAGGGATGATCTGTTCTCATGTCTCCTGTTGACAGGACAAGCACTAGGCTCGAAATGCAGCTACGGAGACTCCTATTAGTTATCATGTAAAACTCTTAAGGGTAAAATCAGTTAAGCATTAGAATAAACTGCCTAAGGAGGGTGCACAATCTCTATCTGTGGAGATTTAAGAGCAGCTTAGACAAACATCTGTCAGGAATGGTTTAGGCAGGGGATAGACTGATGACCTGTAGAGGTTCCCTCCAGCACTATTTTCTATGCAGGCTGTCAGCACCTATAGTTACCATTTCTACTGCTTTAAGAGAGAACAAGCCAAGCACCGTCTGTGCTGTCTTGCATAATGAAGGAGCAGAAAAGCAGATTTAACACCAAGTCACTTGCTGTTCAGGTGAGAGACAGACAGCTTCCCACGTGCAGAAATCAGGACATACCTTGATTCTTTTCATCATGATCAGTATCTAGTTTCAACCTCTTCACACTGTTACCACCATCTGAACTGTGGAAAAAATAAGAAAGTGTCTTGTTCCTCATAAGCCACATCTTTGCCTCAAATGCTACAGCGAATGCCAGCAGGGTCCCCTGATGACCATCACCACTTCTAACTGCTGTTAACTGGGGCTCCTCAGAGAACATGCAGGATCCTAGAAAAAAACACCTACACTGCAAGTATCACTTGTTCACCTGGGAAACAGAAACACACCTCTGGGAATCCAAGTCAGACCTCTTACACAGTAACCCTGAGCTGCCTATTCAGCTGGAAGTACCCCACAGGAGATCAGGAATGACTACCTGAACTTCAGCCACCCCACATGACCACAGGCTTGCATATGTGGATGATTACCACGCTTGATGGTGCAATGCTGGTGTCTTTCCCCTTCCCTTCCAGGGTTTCCTTCCCCTCCTTCAAGCACCTAAAGAGCCTGTTCTAAAACATCTAGAAATCTTGCACCCAGCAAGAGGCCCAGTAGGTTTTACACCAATTCACACACAACTTGCGGTATCTGAACTAAAAAAAGAAAGGGGTCCTTTTTGGGTCCAAAGTGGTATTGGTGGAAAGGAGCATTACTTGGACTTCTGACTATTCAGAACTGCTATAGCTCTTCCTTGTCACTGCTCAGTTTCTTTTACCCCTCTTGCATGTTCCCAATCCTAAGCCATCCACATAAACAAATGCTTCCCAGCTTCAGCTGTGATGAACTAAAGTGATGAAGTATGAGCATTTTCATGCATTAACTCTTTTCTGTCCCTGTCAGAACATGCAGTACAGATGAAAGGTTATTCTGTGTGTGGAGGTTTTAATAGTAATACATCCTTTTCAGGAAACTACAAAGCTCAGAGAGCAGATGTTGAACTCACGCTACACTTGGTTTGGGCCAGTTGCAATAAAAGATAAGACAGCAAAAATAGAAGACTGCAAAGCAAGTCTGTGTTGGCACTGACATGTCAGTTAAGATGCTCTCTTCAAATAGATGCCATCTGCAGACTTTAGATCTGCCATTAAGCACATGCCAGCTCCTTAGTTAATACTAAGTTAGCCAGCTCCTGGGTTAAGTACTAGTAGTTACAAGAAAAAAAAAAACCACCGTTGGCTGCTTGTTACCAGTTCAGGGTTTCTCTTCTCTGCCCTCCAAAAACCCAAACAACTACCACCCCCACCCCCCCATTAGGTGGTGGAAGTGCTTACTTTTCAGTTTCCAGACATACAATTACTGCTGTACTGAGAGATAAACATCACCCTACAAGATAACGCTTCTAAAATAATCTCTCATTCTCTTGGACAGATTCAAAAACACTGACTGAATTTCTAGATGTCAGTAATCATCTTAAGTATTAGACTACTCGTCTGTGGGAAATAAGTCTGGTCCCACATTCCTAGTTTCTCCATAACCTGTAGCACACCAGCAGCTGCATTTGCAGGCCAAGATCAAAACAGTAAACACAAACCCAGCTGCCATCTCCCTGGGATGGAAGGGGTGTTAATGTACCAGTGCAAATCAGCAAGGAACAAGGGAAGTTTGCCTGATGGCCTCTGGGATCAAATCCGTACACAAAGCTCTTCTCTTGTAACCTATGTCTCCCCCATGCTTGCCCCCAGCAGCAATTAAAACAATCCATTTTAGAGACAGATAAAATCAGCTGATAAATTACACAAACCTGAATGAAATTACATGAGTGAGGTGACACACTGATATCTACAAATAGAGATGTAAAATAGATTCCCTCTAGATACCCAAGCAGGATTGCCCAAGCCTGGCAGTCTAGAATGAAAAGTCTACCCACTTGCTTTACACAAGCTTATCTATTTGAATTGCTCCATGTTTTTCCCACGGTTTGTGAGAACCTATAGAAACAAGGCTGGTCTTTTCTTATACTTTCCCCCTTTTTTCTTTAAGGCTAAGGTTCACACCTCACTCTCTGGAGGCAGTTTTGGCCTGCCTCCCTTTACACTGCTAACTGGGTTCCATTCCTCATGAATTTATAGAAGTGTGAAACTAACCTTCTGTGTTTCACAGCTCCTGCCAACAACTTTGCCTGAGAGAATTTGTTCTTGTTTTCCACTGACTTCATGGGCAATTTCTTCTCAGTTTCCTTCTTTGGGTCCATACTGACTCCCACTTTGGCGAGAGTACTGTGAATTAAGGGTTAAGGATCAACCAGGAAGGAATGGAGAGAACAGACACTTCCTCTCCAATATATTTAGCTAGCATTGCTGACAGAAGCGACCAAAGTTCATTCACATATTCTATCAAAATAAACTTATTTGTAAAGACATTTAGCTGGCATCTTCAGCCAAGACAGAAGAGACTTCACTCTCTGGGTTCAGAGCTCTCTCGGGTATCAATACCACCTCGCCCTGTGAAGACGTCCAGGCAGTAAGACTAGGAGCTGCTTTTCTGAAGTCAGAAAGGCGCAACACAGGACACATTCAGCACCCACAAACATATCCATTATCCTACCTCTTCCAAAAGGTCTTAGAAAAGCAAAAAGGTCAGACTGGGGGGTGGGGAAGGCAATGCAGTACGTCCCCCTCCTACGAGGATCAACACATTTGTAATTCAAATTTGCTGCTTCAACCGCTAATCCTTAACAAAAAAACTAAGTAGCAACACGTGGGCTCATTCCACTCCTCAAACCCTCCTTTTGCTGAGCCCAGCAGACTTCAGCCTACCAAAGCAAAACAGTTAAATTTTCTATTTTGGTATTTATCACTCTAGCTTTTCAGCTCAACTCTTTGTAAGGGGCCACAAGGCTATTACTGCTGGTTTGAACACCAACCCCAAGAGGAAGGAGACAGATCTGATTAAGGGTGCATGTGGTCCAAGATTCACCCAAGAAGACTGTGACTGCACAGAAAAACTAAGTGGCTTAAAACAGTGTTAGCAAGGTGGGATGCAGCTGAAACCTATGAGAGAAGGTTAAGGAGAACCTTAACCATGTTCTCAGACAGGATAAGAAGGGGCTTGGTCTGTTATTATGGCACACTCACTCTGCACACACACTGAACAGGTCTCCTTCTGTGGCAGTATCTAGTCCTATCCCTGATAACAGCTAATGTCCAGCTGTATCTGATGAATTGAGGTCTGGTAGCAATCCTGTTTGTTAATGAGGTGCCAGTGGAGTCACAAAAGCTTCTGCAAAACTTTTGAACTGCACATAGCAAAGGCAAATCAACCTAATTTAAAAGGGTATTTGTTTATAACCCTAAATCTAGCTTTCTACCAGTTTCTTCTCTGACAATTCCACTGATCAGATGACATAACCACAAGCTGGAGTTTCACAGGCTCCCCAGTTATTGCAGAAAATACTGGATAGTGAATTTCAGATTGATGGACCATATATTTGAAGTCATAGGTTTTTTTCCCCACTGAACACCTGCAAATCAAAAACTCTTAACACCTTCTTTTGAAGTGACACACTCAAAGTCTCCAATCACTTTACAATTAAGAGTGTTCAGATGCCATTGCTTATTTGATTTTCCTAAGGATACAGCAGTAACCCAGACTGCTCCCCACCTCAACTGAAAGTCGTCTCAGTCAAAACCAGACTGTTCAATTTTATTTATTTTTTAAGATGGCACAGGACTGCCATCCTGTGGCTATGAGAAGCAACCCGAAAGCTCGTTGTGTCGAACACAGTTTGATGTTGCAACACACTGCAGTGTTCAACTTCCACATTTAGGTTCATTACCTTGTTACATGCTAATACTGCCACAGAAAAGCCTGGCTGAGGAACCCAAAGACTTTTCTTTTAAAAGATACCAAATCACAGGCTTTTCACTTCCATCCTCCTAACACTCCTCAACTACCAGAGACACATCACATTTTTAACAGAGATTTTATATGTACTGCTGCCATTAGCAAATGTAACACTATACCTAGCCAAGAAGTGTCCTCTTCCAGGAAGACATTAGAAATAAACCTCTCAATCTTAAATATCAACTGCATTGAAAAAGCTATCCTACAGTAAAGCCTGCTTCTTGGAGGGGGACTTTTCCTACATTTACATAGGATTTAAGACAAGAGGATGTTGTTCTCGAACACTTCTTGGAACTGGCTTAAAAAAAAAAAAATCTGTAAATCTCTAAACATTGTCAGACCGGTGGAGTCTGGATAGGTAAGGAACAAAAAACCCTAGTTCTTCTTGTAGGAGGAAGTAAAATTCCTATGCAACCACACATAGGAATTTCTTATGCTCGAGAGCACATTAAAATATTCCAAGGCATGTTTATCCTTAAGATATATGATTTCATGATTGCTCAACCTAAAAAATGAAGAAAAAAAGAAAGAAAAAAAAGCCCTGTACTTGAATACTGACGTAGGTTTTACCATTAAATTAATGCCTCTGGGTAGATTAAATTGGATGTTATACGAGGAAAAAGACCAAATAATCAAACCCGCTGGGTTGACATTCCTCTTATTAGTTTGGAAGAGGACTTGAATAGTACCTATAGATCCAGCACATTTACCTAGCACCCACTGTTTTTTGTCACTGTAGTGATAAACCATTAGTAACAACCTGCAGATTGCAAAAACACCTTTTGCATTTTAAAAGAATACCATAAAAAATTTCAAATGCTTTTTGCAAGTCATTTTGCAAGTTGCTCTGAGGTTGCTTGAAATATTATGGTGAAATAAAAAAAATTTAAAAAAAGGAAATGGAATGGGCAAAACTTCTCAGTTTCTCATGAGATGAGGTGACTATAAAATATTCTCCCTCCATCCACCCCATCAGCAATAAGTTCTATAGTTTAATTTACAGCAAGACTTCAGATACAGAGGCAGACGAGATTACTAAAACTGCGAAGACTGAGGTTAGATGGCTTGTACATCTCGAACAGGCCCTGCTCAGCAAATTCAGGGATCAGTGTGTTATGTGGCTAATTCAGGACAACGTAAGATTCCCTCTGGGCAGGTATGGTTCACCCCAGATCTATGTGACCTAACTAGAGCTGTCAGCTGCTTCCACAGCACAATCTTACACTGCACATCCCTGCATCAGTCAGACCCACAAGCAACCATCACTGAAACTAAATATATCCCACAAACATCCCATTATTAGATCCAACAAATCAAGAAAATATTCCAAATCCATCAACCAACTACAGCCTATTTCTGAAGTAAAAAAAAATGCATCAGTATTGCTTTTTCATAAACACATTACTGAGATAACTTACATGCTCTTCACAGAACACATGCTCTAAGTTGTAAATCATTAACTAATACAAGGTAATGCAGATCTTTGTAGCATTGACACTATTCAGCTTTATTTGCTGACTGGTTTTGGTCACCTTCTTGTGTCCACAAACTCTTTCATTTATACTAAAGCACCCTTGAGAACTTGTGCTTTGTTCACCGATGACTTAAAAGCAATGGTTTTCATTAGGAGGCAAAGAAATCATCGGATTCTCCACAGATTCAGTAAACCTCAAAAAACCAACATTTAGCTTAGCACAGAAATCCTCAAATCATTCCAACCTCCCTTGACTGGCCCTGATTAGAGAGAAAAAGCATCCTATATTATTTTCTAGCACATCTTCATGAAAAATTGGCATTTAACACGAAAGCCAAACTGTCCTGCTCTTAGTACTGCCTAAAAGTCTGTACTCCCAAAGGAGCTGAGTCTCCATGGGCACTGACTTCCCAGAAGACAGTCAGTGCATCTGCACAGATGTATTTAATTTCTCATCCTGCAGTTATCAGCAAGGGAGAAAGTAGCTAATACTTCAAGAAGAGTAACAGAGAGAGCAATTCAAACACTATTTCAAAAAGTTATGTTAAAAACAGGCAATATGCATTTTTAAAAAAAAAAAAACATTAACATTTACTTTTCAAGAAGAAGACAAAAGCAAAACATCAGAAGTAATAGGCTGTTCTTCCTTTACATTCTCTTTCTCTTTTTAGCTATGGTATTTCATGCCCTCAATAACGGGAAAAAAAAAACAAAACCCCAAACAATGGGGAGGGGGAGAAGGAAAGAAAAGTACCAAAGACGTGGGGGTTAAGAGGAGGGAATATCAAACATTACAATGGAAGGTCCAAGCTACAATGAAAACATTAAACTTTAAAAGTCTATCATTGTACATGTTCTGTAAAGCAGTTTTATAGAAAGAATGTCAACGACAGAATAAAGCTACAGCCCAATCTCTTATCCTCCTTTATATAACTGCCAGCCATTTTAATGCAAAGGATATTCTGTATTCGTTTAGTTCTTTCAGCTCTTCTTCTCTTCGTTGCTTTTCTAGTAGCTCTTGCTGCCGAGAAACCTCATCAAGGAAATGCGTCTCGTCTTCATCTAAGCCTCTTACCATATTTTCTGAATAAAGGAAAAGAATGCATATTGATAAGCTAAAACCACTTAGGGAGCAGCCATTTATTTTGTGTTACTTCGCCACTCTCTTAGAACATTTTCTGATGATTTCAAACTGCCCCATAAATGTAGGTAAGCATCCATGTCTCGTGTATGACACTTCTAATACTGCCGAGGTAGAACAATTTGCACAAAGTCACTGGGAACATGTGGAGTAGAGTCCTGGGTGACTGAGTGAATTGGGTACTCCAGCAGCCATGTTGTTGTGCCGAGAAAAGGGTACAAAGCAAACTCCACAAGCTATCTGCTGGATTCTGTAATTAAGGAGTAAAAATACTTCCCAGTTAATGATACTGGATGCTAACAAGCTGAAACTCTTACACACTCAGGCACACAAACTACAATAAACTAACACAGTTTGAACACAACACTATTACTACAGAGAAAAGCAAGACACAGTTCATAGGAAGCCATGAAATGCTATTGGACTTGCTGATATAATTAAGGAAAATTGACCAAGTTTTCACACAAGCAGCCTTTCTGCAGTTCTGAAACGCCATTTGGAACAGGTTCTACAAAACAAGGAATAACCACATTAAGCAATGATATATCTGTTGTTTTGGTTTCAGACACTGAGTTTAAGCCTGTCTCCTCAGAATCTGTTCTTAAACCAACCAATAACTAGAAAAAACCCACATTACTTCACCCTATAAATCTTGCCTCAAAATAGGAAGTACGTTTTCTTAAAGCAAACAATTGGTAACTTAACTGAGATTAACATCTGTTTAAAAAAAAAAAAAGTAGAAGACAGACAATTCCTAACTTCCAAATAAAAATAAATTCTTTCTAAACACACTACCCTACTTTAAGTATATGCTAGTGCCATAGGAAGGTCTTTTATTTCCTGTTCTGCAAATGTTCAACATCTCTCAATCAAATAATTTAGTTAGAAAGGTAATAAAAAAATATTTTTTTAGAAAGACCAAGTCTTGCTGTTTGTAGTCATCCTCAGAAATCTTAACCCAAACATCACCTTTAGTCTTCATTAGAGTTTAATTCCATAAGGGGATTTTTAGGCTTTTACATGAGGTCGCCATATTGCTTTTAATATTCACCCACATAGTCACGTCCTACTCATTTTAATGGCAAGCTAAGAAATCCATTCACGCTGATAATTGGCCGGCTTCTGTCTTTGACAGAAAAGCTTTAGAAATCAATTATTATTTGAGGTTACTTTTTAAAGGCTGGTCCCTACTCTTTCCAACTCTAAGAATGCAGAGCTCATTCGTAAATCTTTAAACAGTAACTTGTAGCATTCACTACTACTGCTGAGGGCCCCTTCAAACAGACAGCAAAAGTAGTGAAACTCTGGACATTTTTTGAAGTGAGTGACATGAATTAATTTCATTCTCTGCCTGCCTGATCTGCAAACTAAGAGAAGCAGCCATAGAGATCCTTATGGCTGACATTATTGAGATTCCCTACTAAATAGTCTGCAGTAAGTTTTGTTCTCCTGGTTAGCAGGTATCTGTTATTCCACAAGGGTTGCCTTAAAAGCAGCAGTTGGGTTACTTCTCAGTTACCCCCTTCTCAGGGTTGTCTCTCATTCCAGTACTTGGTTTACAGGTTTCCTGCCTGAACCAAAGGGAAGATGTTGCAGATCTAATATAACTTGGCAAGGGAAACAATTAATTTAGACAGTTATTAGAAGCCTTTCCCATCTAGGTTGATAGCAGGCAGTGTTCTGGTGGCTACTTGGACAAGAATTGCTTAGTCACATCACCAAAGATGACTTGGATCAAAAGTTGACTGAAGTAAACCAGAAACTCTCTAGCTGGAAAGAATCCTGGAGGTACAGTTGGGGACTTTAATGCATTAATGCTGCTATCTGTACTTTCCACTTTTCACTGCTAAAAATACAAGTGAAACAGGGAATAACTTCCACTTATCCTTATTTTGGTTACCATAATCATTCAGAAAGAAAATTTTTAAAGTTGCATTTTAGAGAATACTAGTATTATTTTTAATTTAAAATGCTGTAACATTCTAGGAAAACTATTTTACTTTGAAAAGGAAGACATTCTTGCAACGCTGAATAACCTAGCAGAAAGAACTGCTAGTCTGTATACCAGTTTTTATCTACGCAAAAGGTTTAGAGTAACTAAGTCTGTGTGTTTACGCAAACACAATTCTTCAGCATTAAGGTGTTTCTCCTCCCAAGTCCCATCATCAATTCTGACTGATGAGAATGACAGTACACTAAACTCGTTTTCTACTCCTCCAAAATTCCCATAGACAGAAAAAATACTTATAAACATGTTAAGGCAAATTCAAGCATATTAGGGGACAAATCTTGTCACAAGTGGCCAAATAGGGCTGTAACTCTGATGAGGTAAGCTAGTGGTCCACACTCCACCCAACACTGATCTTTAGTTGGTCAGTTTCTCCCAGTTACCTTCTCCCAAAGAAATATGGCTACAGGAACGATGTTAAAAGCATGTACTACAAAACAGTACCAGAAATCATGGTAATCGGTAATGCACTCGATAGCATCTGCAGGGGCAGGAAGTGTTATCTAACAGAACTCAAAGACTGTGCCATAGTTAAAGGCAGAACATAGTTTTGTTGCATCGCAAATACAAGAGAAATTCTAGACAGAATCCAGTTAGGCAAACTGGAGCTTAAAGAAGACAACAGTTTGAGGGTAAGGCTTCCAGCTAAAGAACCAAAATCAATCAGAACCCACCTTAAAATGGAGTCCCACAGTATCATCCTCACTTCTCTTTAGATAGAGCCAATAGCTCCCTTTTTCCCAAAATGGTTGACTAATAATTTTCTAGTTCTCATTATCATCTTTGCACTCAGCAGCACATATACAGGTGATACAATGCAAAGGAATTTTCTATAAAACCAGAAATTCAAACATCAGTAGAAATTAGGTCTCCATTTCATTAGAAGAGTTAAATATCTACTTTTGGAATTAATTCATGTATGTTTACTTCTTCCAAATAGTAATCTTGAACCTCAAATCACTTTTGTGTCAAATAATTGCGGCTTGGAAATGTAACAGCTGCTGGAACAGGATTTCTTTTTATTGATTCAAATAGGATGGTCTTGTGTTAAAGCATGAGTTCAAGAGTCACAAAACCATGTTACATTTCCACTTTTCCATGGATTGGTATCAGGGCTTTTTTTGATTTAATGTGCAAAATAAGCCTAGTATTCCACACTTTACAGAAATGCAGCTTCGTAACTGCAAGCAACTTTTGAGTTTCACGTGTGGGCAGTGCTGCCTTGGTGCCCCGAACAATGTTATCTGCAGGAACATTTTAAAAAATACAATATTTCAATAATACTTTTCTGAAGCTTCTGTTTACATCTCAGAGAGGCAGACAAGACACCCATATATGTCCCTTAGTCAGCTGTTGTATACAGCTGTTGCACACAATACATGCAGTTTGCTGGGTTTCAGTTCAAAATAGTGACTGCTGGTGCTTACTGAATTTAAATTGCTCCTCAAACTCCTGCTGCTTCTTTTCCCTCTGTTCCTGAAGTCTTTCATACAACGAACGTGGGTCATATGCCTCCTCTGGGCATTCTGAAAGGAAGAAATAAATCAGAAAATTAGACGATATGTTAGAAATACTAAATCACCAACAGTTCTTAGTTTCTTTATATAAAAACCTTTTGAACTTGTAGAATACAAGCTATTACCTTTCATTTCTGTTTTCTGCAACAGTGAAATATTCTCAGATCTCTTTCCTATAGTTAGTAAAATTGAACCCATACCTTCTGGATCCTCAGGTTTTCGGACCTTTTCCCATTCCTCTTGCCTTCTCTTTCGCCGCTCCTCTAGCTCCGATTCAGACACAAACCTCTTGTTAATCACAAGGTCAGCAGTACCATCTCCCCCATCCATTGTGGAACAGTCCGTCCTAAAAACACAATACAAAAGATACCAGGGGCCTGATTTCACTTGTCAGTGCATGACACATTACTACGCACCCTGAAAAACAGACCCACTGCACTTATAACTTCAGTTCTCTAAAGACCACTACATAGTAAGTACTGATTGAGATACCTACTCACTGCATAACTGCTAAAACTAACAGCACCACCTATTACTCCTTCTTTACTCTTTTTCATAATTATGTCTTCCCTGTTAGTCGTCTGCCTCGGGCTGCTTTTAATGGAATCCCTCAGTCACATTTTAATGGAATTTTGCCCAGCCCACCTTGGATTTACCTTGCTTAAATAAATGTAAAAATTAAATTAAAATAAAATTTTAAAACCCCACACCTACACTCACATCCTTTTATTTCAGTTCTTACACTTCTCTGCTCTGGAGAAAGGATCTGACACTTTGCCCTTACTTTACCTAATTTCCTTTTGCCCATCTTGTGAAGACTTGAGAAAGCTTGCCTGTTTTCAATGATTTGAATACATATATTTATAAATGCTTAACAGTAAGATTTCAGAAACTAGTAACTAATCTCTCTAACCTTCAAAAGCATTCTGCACCTCTTTGCAGCTCTGGGGACAGCTAGGCATGGACAGATGATGTGGGTGGGCTGTCTGCCAGGGTTACACAGAGTTCAAGAGGCGAGTGAAAGAGGGAATTCCCTTGGGCTAAAACGGGGCTGGGATTAGAAAACAGGAGCAGCACTTCGGACCAAGTGAGCACAGCCCATTCTCACACAGTACACCCACCCTCTGCTTCAAGAGATCCTAACAGTGAGTAGGTACCCATGTCAATACGAGGGGTAGGGTGGAGATGCTCCAAGGAGTCATCCTAAGAAGGAAACTCATGGTCTTGACACCTGCAAGCCCAGGATGAAACAAACTGCTTGTACTAGTCTTAAGTGGCTCCTTTCAAGATTTATTCTGCCAGCTCCATGCTACAGAGTGAAGCATTAATGCCTATTTTTGTTTCTCACATCAAGCCTGTATAGGCAAAGTACAATGTAAACACAACATAAACACAGCTGTTCATTTAAAGTCATGCTGACCTCACATATTTTTCTAGTTTCTTCTTATTTCCTTGGTATAACTTAATCACGTACCCCAAAGACTACAGATGATTACCCCCTGCACTGTCAAATATTATTCATTTAGGATCTCACCCTGCCTGTATTTCAGCATTGGAAAAGAACCCAGAACACTTACTTTTCCAGGGAGGGAAGGATGCAGTAACTCAAATAATGGAAGGAACCAGTTTATCATCCTTCCTTCCTACCACAAGGAACCACTCCTGCAGGAAGCAGACTCCTGAAATTCTTACAAAACCTGATACTTTTGTGGGGTATTGTTTGTAATACAAATGACAAATGAAGGTCTCAGGAGAAATCCAGGTTAGAGCACTGGACAAATATTTGTTACAGCAGGATGCATTCTTAATGTGGGAATTATCAAAGGAAGACAAGACAAAAGGATTCTCTTAAGAACTGGGGAAAGGAAGGACAAACCAAGGGCTGGCGATGTTATCTTTTTTTTTACTTTTCTTTTGTTTCTTTTTCAATATCTCACAAAAATCCACCCTAAGACAAGTCCACTTTCCAGAAAGCATGGAACACCTGCTCTTTGAGTGTCATTTCTGAAGGTGGTTCAAGTTGGAAACCTATAGAGAAGATGAAAATTGAATCTCCCTCCTGAACACAGGTCCTAATCAGAAGGCCAGCTTTCCTACCCAAGTGCTGTATAAACACAATAACCTAGTTCTCCACCCGTGTCATCTCAACAAGTCCATTTAGAGAGGAAATAAAAGGTTCCAACACAAAGGTGACAGAAAGTTATAAAAACAAACTGAAAGAGAGGGATTCAGCAAGGGTACGGTTATCATCTGGGGACTAAAGCCTTCAACAGCAAACCACCTGTGTTCTGGTTCAGCCAGTTCACTTAGACAATATATTTTAAGATACCTGAAGTGGATTAAGGTTTAATTATAACTTGACATACAGCTATGGTATTTTCACTACAGTCCTGGAAAGTGGCATCCGATGAAACACATTTTAGCAAACAACAGCTTTACTGACAACCACATCCTGGGGCACAAAGGTGGGGAAAAAGAATAAAAATCAAGCAGCATCAAATTTAAGTACACTTGCACTTATGAAGTTTGCTAATCTTTTTGTATTCTTTGCCTTCCCCCATCTCAAACACACATAAAGTCTTCCACACTGGACAAAACACATGTGTTTTGAAACCATCCCCTGTTCACCTACAGTTTTGTCTGGTGACAGTATTCTAGTGAGTGATATGCTGTCATTGTAAACGATGGAAGTATACATCACAGCTGTAAACTGCACCTTTTGATACTACCAGCTGGTAACGTTCCCAGGATCAAAAAAGTAAAACTTCACTGCCCTTGCCATCACCTAGGCTAGAACAGACCTAGAGCAGAGACAATGTCTTGGGTACCCATGTATAGCTTCCAATCCATTCCAATAACGAGCCTCTCTACCCATCACTGCAAGAAACTTGTGCAGCGCTCCCCGCACCGCCGCAGCACATCAAATAAAGTGCTGAGCACCGAGCCTGGAGCCACCCTACAGCCGGAGGTGAAGGGTCGCTCCCCACTAAGGCGCAGTCAGCCTGAAACCCGCCACCGGGATCCGGCACCCGCTACTAACGGTGCCCGAGTACGCTCGGAGCGGGTGAGCCTCGCCGGCACAGGCCTGAGCGTGCTGGGCCGGGGCCTGCTCCCAGCCCGCGCCGCCAAGCCCTCACCACGACCTCCTCGCTCTACCTTCCCTCCACCTACTCGCTCGGGAACGGCCTCTCCCCGCGGTACGGCCTCCGGCCCGGCCCGCCGCGCTCACAGGGCCCGAGCCCAGCCCTCTCCGCCCCTGCACCAGAAGGGCCCCACACCGCGGCCACGGCCGCTCTCCCCGCCGCGCTCACAGAGCCCCCGACCCCTGCCCCAGAGGCCGCCACCCCCCAGATCTCGGGCCGCCGCCGCCAGCACGTACCGCGGCCGCCGGCCCGTTACACCGAGAAGCACAGCCCAGCCCAAAGCGCCGCCATTGATCCCCTCTCGCAGGCTCGCCCCGGTTCGGTCACCGCCGCCGGTCGCCCCGCCCCTTCCTCCCGCAGGACCCAACCGAGTGAGATCTTCCTTAGGCGGCCCGTCCCCTCCGATAACCAATCCCTGCTGCTTTTACGGAAGGCAGAGGAGCGTGCGAAAGGGCCGCGCGCACAGCAGGCGCGCGGGAGGGTTGGCTGCTAGTCTCCGTCAGGGCTGTCCCGCGCCTCGATTGGGCAAAGCACTCGGGCCGGGGCCGAGCCCATGGGCGGGGCGGGTCGCCCGGGAGACGGCGGGGGGCGGGGCCAGGCGGGGCGGGGCTGGTTGGTGTGTGGCCTCCATCTTTCCGCCGTGCGCCGCCGCGGCACAAAGGAGCGGCGCTGCTGGGTCGGGGCAGAGGGGTGTGGGCCTCACGGCGGTCTTGCTGCGTTCCCGGTGGGGCTGAGGCGAGGCAAGGCAAGAGGCGGGGCGGGCACCGCCTTCGGTCGGCGGCGGCAGGGCGGGCGCCGCAGGGCTGAGGTGGAGTGGGGTGGGTACCGGGCTGGCGCTGTGAGGAACGGGCAGCGCTGGCCTGGGCTCCGGTGGTGGCGGTGGGTCCGGTGCGCTGGGGGCCTGCTGAGGCCGGCCTTGGGTCAACGAGGGGAAGGCGCGGTACTCGCCCCCACCCCGCCCTCCGTTTCCCCAGGAGCCACGCGTGCCGCCGGGGTAGGGTCCTGGCTGGGGGAGGCCGCCCGGGTGCGGGGCCGGGGGCCTGAGGCTGCGGCCGCGGCCCACGCTCCGGTGGGCGCTGCTTATTTATGCAGGTACTGCCCTGGCTTTTGTGGGAGCGCGCTGCCTCGCCGTACCCCCCGGGGAGGGCAACCAGCAAAAAAAGGCGGGTGGCCGCGGTCCAGCCCCGCTTGCCTTGTGCCCGGCCGGGCTGCTGGCACGCTGGGTGATCCCAGTGCTGCGCATGGAGGCCCCGGAGCTGGTAAGAGCTGGGCTCAGGTGTAGTTAGGAGCTCGCAAAAGAAAGTGGCAAAACTTGAATGAAACGGAGGCTTGCTGGAATGGGGCACCCCAAGTCTGCTGCTGTTCGGCGCGGTGAGATGTTACAACTTTTTAACAGCGTTTCTCGGGTGTTGGGATATCTTCCTGGTACTTGTATGACTTGCAAAACAAGGGTGGTTTGGCGGGGGTTGGGTTTTAGTGTGCAGGGGACAAAATGGCATGCTGGTCTGGGACCTCGTGGGAGCTCAGAAACACTCAGAAGAATTTTGTTGAGCACTTGAATATTTTTATATTAGTGTAAAAAGTCAGAAGCCTGAAAATGATTTACTGTGCTCTATGTAAAAATATTTCTGCAGAGCAAGTTTTCTCTCTCTTACAGAGAAAATATGAATATGTGGAGTGAGCTACCAAATGCGATTATTTATCTAGATCTTTTGTTTTGCATGCTTGGGCAGTAGATTAGGCAGGGGCACCTTTCTTAGTGTGGTAACACCACGGTACTGCTTTGCTCTCTTAGTTCAGTGCTTTTGAAGCAGGTCTCTTCACTGCATGCATTTCTCTAAGCCTTCTGATTCTGTCCTGCTGATCACTGTTTCTATCTTGCATACCTTCATTTTTCCCTTTTTCTTTTTTTTTTTTTAATATTGCTATTTCTTGTCTTCTGTCGTGCAGCAGTAGGTACAGTGTCCCTTCTGGGTAGAGTCTTAATGTAGATCCTGAGAATGACTGTAGTCTTCTTGGTTTTCATTTTACGTTTTGTTATTGCAAAACTTTGCTCTGAATCTCTCTGTATCCACCCCAAGCCCAGAGTTCATTTTGATGCTCAGCCTGTGTTTATCGGCATTTCCAACGCAGTGGAACTTTGGTCCATGGGGAAGTGTGGACATAAGAGCTGCCTTTTCTCTCCTAAATTTATTCAGCCTTCCAGATACATCAGCATTCAGAAAACACTGAAGTGTTTGGCGTCTTTTTTCCTTTTATGTCTGTGTCAGTATTTGTTTTCTTCAACATAAGCAAAGAGATGTTTTTTCCAGTTAGCACTAGCTTTGCCTCAGGTTTTTAATTTTTCTGTCCTTTGTCTGGCAGTGAATGCATTTATTTGTTTTGGTTGGTTTTTTTCTCATGCCGGTCCTCAGTTCAGTTCTTCTGCTTTACTCATAATTTTCTGTACATCCATCAGTGCTATGAGGTTATTGTTATGTGGAGACCTACATACATTTGTGTACTGTGACTCTTCCTGTTTACTTCTCAGTATTTAAACCTTTGCTATTTCCCTGCTAAACTACACAAATCTCTTAACAGTTCTCATCACCTACAAGCCATCTGAAATATTCTGTCATATCTTGTCTCCTCTTGGACTGTGGATTTCTGGAGGACTGTGCATTCTCAAAACTTGTCATATCATTTTGAGAGTCTAGGATGCTGTGAAATACGTCTTTCTTTTGCATTTATCCAAATGCAAAGAATTGATCTGTTCTTTGCTCTGATCTAAATCTGGCCCATTCTTCTGCAAGTGCTTTTGCATATGTCTTTGTTCTCCTCTGCCAAAGCCTACTCAGCAAAAGAGGTCCTTTCTGCTGCTGGCACCCATTCCTATGTCTCTTCCATTAGGACATTGAGGTACAAAGCTACAACAGCAATCTCTGCTATTTGTTCTTGTTTATAAGTCTGGTTGAATAGGTTATGTGTTTCTCCTGGTGTGCTCTTTTTCAGATGTGTGAAGCACAACTGTAGTTATGTGATTGCTTTTCCTTGTCTCTCCTCTTTTCATCCAAAAACTCTCTTAAGGTTCCTGCTAACTCTGAAAGTTTTCGGCATCCACTGTCCATCACTTATAGGAAGCTCCTCCAGGATATTTTAATGCAGTGTTATGCATTGTGCACAACTCTTGTCGTTACTCTTGCTATTGCTGATTGTTTGTTGGCTTAGTCTCAGTTATTTACCTACTCTTAGATTGCTGATACATCTAATTCAGCTAGTCCACACACCTCTCTTATCTTCAGCTGTGATATCGGTGTGTGCTTCTGGGTAGGTGGGGTTATTGGTTTCCTTGAAGTCTTTAATTTTCCTTTTTGTTTACCTTCAGCCTCCTGTATATGGAGTTTAACTATAACGCTTCACATTAGCCACTCTGGTATCCTACTCTCTGGCCTTGTAATTCAGTGATTACTCAGTGGCTTCCTTAATCTCACTGTTACCTTGTTCTGTGCGTTTCTTAATGCTCATTTTTTCTCTGAGAAGGGATCTCTGAGAAGTTTCTGCACAACTTCTCAGCACTCTTCCTTGATATGTTTTTCAGTATTTTCACATTGGAGGTCTTGGCTCTCAGCATATTTCATTTGCTGTGAGCCTCATGGATGGGCTGAAATAGATTACTTACAATATTTTGGTTCCCTCCTATAAAGTGGAACATCTCTCTTACTCTGCCTGTCAGGTGATATCAAAGTCCATTTCCCTCAATCTGTTTGCTTGTTTGTTAAAATTAAGGAATAAAAGGGAGATATTTAGTAGCCTAAGCCATAAGTTAGCAATAAAGGTGGTGATTTGTCATGGAATGCTTGCTGGCCTGTTACTCTTCAGGCTTCTTTGTTCAAATTTGCTTTCACATCAATATCTCCCCTAGCTGATAACGTATTGTATTTTGAAATGTCTCCTATTGGTCTCTGTCACTTAGATAATGTGATGATATCCTCACAAAATGGAGCAGAGCTCGTTGTGTGCATTGTTAGGTTTCCCTCTCAACGCAGAGGCGGCAAGTTAAAATGATATCACCTTGTGGTAAATTGAAGGCAAGCTAATGTGATGAAGTTCGTCCTGTTCTGCTCCATTGTCAATATGTTGTGTTCAGCATTTTAAACTGTTTGGGGTTTGGGTTTTTTTCCTCTCTCCTGAGCTTATGATTGCTCCGTAGACTTTGAATTTATTCCTTGCTTTAAAGTAGTGCAGGCAGAGGTGCTGTGCTGGGATTCATCATCTTTCAAGTATCTTATTAGAATTGTGTTGTGTCATTTTGTACTTTGCATTTCCTTGTGTCCTGATAATATATTTTGTTTTCCCTTCCTGGTTTGTATGCAGTGGCTGTAAAGTTGGCATGACATGGCAGCAGCTGTGCCAGCATGATCTTTATTTCCTTTTCTATTCTTCATCATGTCGCTGAGGTCTAATATAAGTCAAATGTTCATGTGTGACTCACGAGGTTGTGTGACTGACCAATGCATTATGATCTCTCTTCAGCTGTGCTTGTAATGATCTGGTACCTTGATCTACCACTATTGTGGCCAAGCTTGTGCTTTAGACATTTACCCAACTCTGCCAGGGGAACTTTGTGTATTTGGTAGGTTTTGTACATTCAGTAGGGATACTTGCTGGCTCAAAGTCTGGGCTGAGGTACTGCTTGACATTTATTACTGTATGTTTGTTAATGGGGGTTCAGCGAGTCACCATGATCAGTGACAAGAAATCAGTCCTTTTCCTTGGAGAAGTAGTGGTTTCTAAGCATGCAAAACACTTGCAACTGTAGTTATCTTTCTCCATTTCTAAGGGTTTTTTGCTATAGGAAGTGCTTCACTTTTGCTTTAAGTTTCTGAATATCTGAGTGTTTTGCTGGACGTGAGGGGAAGGACCACAGTTGAGGACATCCTGATCTGAAGTATTGGTGTGGCATTTTGGATTGCTTGCTTCAGTGCATGTGCACAAACTGATATTAATATAGGTTGAATCGCAGATTAGAGGACAGTCAGTGAACTACATGACAGAAGGCTGTGCCATTCGTGTATTTTATACCTTCCTGTAGACAGTGGGTTGTGCTAGAAAGTGATATTGAAAAAGAAAATCCAGCAGATATGCTGATGCTCTTTTTTTTTTTTTTCCTAAAAGCAAGGCTGTCTGGTGGCATGGAGAAGCTTAGAGTTCTTCACTGCTTTTAAAAACATGCACCTAATGGTGAATGAATAATGATGTGTATGTTTGCCCTCAAACTCTGGTCAATGTATCAGTCCTGGAGTGAAAGATTTTAAAAAAATTGGACAACAGGTGACTTTTTTTTCCTCTGGTAAAAAAAAAAAATCTGGTACATTTGGTGAAATAGTATCTAAGTATAGTTATTAGAACAGTTTAATCTTAATTTTCCTGACATTCTATATGAAGTCATTTAGGAGAATTCCCAGAGGACTGTGACTTTGTGTTCCTGATATTGTTACAGGTTTTTGAGAGCTTCTTAAATTGTTTTTGAGCTTTCTGCCTTTTTTAATGTGCAGCTATAACAAACTAAAATGGGTATACACTTTTGTTTAAACCATTCTTAGACTACCTTGTGAAACATGTACTTGCTTGTCTTCGGCCCTCTTCCTAATCCATGTGCGCTTGTCCTAGTCATCTCTCAGGCAGTCAGTCCCTTTCCTCATCTCAGCCACAGGAGCTTTGAAACCTGTTGACCAATTTCCTCTGAATTTCCTCATACAGGTGGAGACCTTAAAACACTGTTTAAAAAAAAAAAAAAAAACACACACACAAAAAAAAAACCAAACCACCCCCCTCCAAAAAAAAAAAACCAAAACAAACCCCAAACAAAAAAACCACCACCCCGCAGCTCACTGATAGGAGCAGGATATCCTGTGAGACCTGAAGTCACTGGCTCTGCTGCTGACAGAAGCACTTGTGTTACACATGGTCACCTACTCAACATCAGGATCTCTCCTGCACTGTGCTTTCATGGTACACTTGTAGTGGGGCAGAGAGAAAAGGTTCTCAAGGCAGAACCTGAAGTATGGGTTTTCTTGTTTTTTCTTTTTAATAGGTGAGATAAGGGGTTCCAGTGACCTGGCCAGAGCTGTGCATCAAGTTCTGTAGACTTCAGTTCTGGAAGCCCCAGATCAGGGATGGCACTTCCCATGAGTGCCTCTGAGGCAAGTTTGCTAACCTAGTGACCTACATGTTATATTTGGCTTGGATGGCAGTCTTTTGAGCAGCTGTCGCTGTATCCACTTACAGGAGGAAAGAGACTCAGAAGGACATCTCCTGCTCTGCCAGTGCAGTCCCAAACTTAGGAAAGAGCTGCTGGCTTTCCATGGTTGGCAATGAAGGTCACAAAACTGGCTCTCATCTACTGGCACTGAAAGATTGGGCCATCCTGCGATGCTGCTTGAATTAACAAGAAGTGGAGGTTTCTTCAGCCTGTTTCCTGCTGTGCTGTTAGGTTTTTCATGCTTGAGATGATAACCAGCGTCAAAGTGACAAATTTTGTGATGCTGAGAATAGGAGGGTCTAGACACTGTCTGCCCTGTGCTCTACTCTCTGAGGCAGTTGACAGACAGCCGACCATGCAAGCTTCCAACTGAGGCATCACTGAATTTTTCAGCAATGTTATCAAAATCTTTCACACATCCAAAACTGTTTTCAGAGTATTTTATGCATTTGTAATAGCTTAGTCGTGCCATCTAGCTGGGCTTATTTCTGTGGTCTACAGCAGGAGACTGTTCTGCCTTCTACAGAGTAGTTCTGCACCTAACCTTCCTTTGAAAATGAGCCCCAGCTCTGACTTAGGAGAAACAAAAGCACTAAGATTAATTTACAGACAAGAAACAGCACAACTCTGGGATTTCACCATTTCAGCTCTGTTACATAAAGGCAGTGGTTTGACAAGAATCTGCCCCTGCTTGCAGCAGTCCCTGCTTGTAGCATCTTTCCATAGCCTACAGTGCGATTACTCAGATGCCTCTGTGCTGGCCCTAGATCTAGGCAGGACTGTGCTATATGACTGTCTGAGCTGCTCAGTCTCTTGATTTGTCCCTCAAAATGCTTTTGTAGTTTATCTTTTTTTAATGTATGAGGTGCTTTAAAATAAGTATGTATTATTGCAGTTTACTACAATGAGTTGATCTTGCCATAACTTAAGAGAACTTTCATTGGCTTCTGAATAATAACATAGGTAAAGCCTTATCCTTTCTGGAATGGACTATTATTAAATTTACTAGAAAAGCTTAAAAAAAAAAAAGGCACTGCATTTTTTGTGTTGTGTCTTTGCAATTCTGCACCTCTGCTTGGTACCCAAAGAGTCCACACTTTCCTCCCAGCACTGTTCTGGAATTTCTTGGTCTTTTTTTTTTTTGTGTGTGTGTGTTGGTTTTTTTGTTTGTTTGGCTTTTTTTTTTTTAAAGTTTTGAGTCATGATATCATGAACATTTTTGTCAAAGTTTAGTAAATTCCTTTATTGTTGATAATGTCTGTAACCTTCAGGGCAGCAAGGAAGATTAACTTGAATTCATTGAAGGGTTTATTTATAAGCCTCCAAATGAATGTCTGTGCCACAACTTCATATGGTATAGCTAATCAATTTTATTTCGTGTGCTTGGATCCCTTCAGTTTGTAGGATTAGTGTTCCCTGCCATCTGCAGGGCATTATCACTATCTTCCTGCCACTTTGAAGCAGTGCATTATACTCTGCTCCTTGGGCAACTGCTGAGCTTGTACAGCTCTGCCACATCAGCTTGCTGGAGGCAAGTCATGTTCAACTTCCCCGGAGCTGTCAGATACCACTATCTTTTTTTAAAAGATCATTATCTCAGATGTGTATTCATCTGTCTCAAAGCATAGCTTTGTCTCTGAAAAGAAATGTAGTGACCCGTCTACAGTCTGGGGAGAAGGGAACGAGGAAGTCATGTTCTGCATGATTGATACTGGCATTGAATGGGTGGTTTAGACTTTCAAAGTGTTAAAGCAAAGCTGAGATTTTCTAAAGGCTGTGGTACGAAGGACAGTTCCACCTAAACGATCACGAGATGAGAAATTATGACCTCTGAGATGGAGGAAGCTAGGAGGTCGTAAATGCTTCAGTTTCTCTTCCAGAAAGAGCTGTAGCAGAACGGTCTCTGATGCTTGAGGAGCCCTGGGCAGTGGTCTCTCCTTATCCAGATGTAAGGGAAAACCTGGGCAGGGCAGGAGTCTCTCTCTACCAGGCCTACTTTGGAGACACTAGTTTAAGTGAGACAGTGAAGTTCACTTTAAATCCATGCTGCAATTTTGGTGTTCCTGTACCAGCTTAAAAACAGATTTTAAAGGAAGTAAAAAGATAAAGTAGTCCAATGTAGAGGTAACTATAAAATCGGACTTTCATAGTGAGTCTACAGAAAAAGAAACTACTGTGATGGTAGTTAGTATCTGCTGCTTCTTTCTCCTTTGACTATTATCACATCAAGTCAAATGAGATCAGATCCTTCAACTACCCTGTGTTTCTGACAAAGCTACAGTTACCTAGAGGAGACTGCAGGGTTAAAGCCCATTTTTTTTTTTGCGTAAGCCCTGCACAACCCTGGGGGTTTTCACTGACAACCAGGAGCTAGAAAATTTTTGAGAGGTGATCATTCTCTTTCCCTTTCTGTGAAACAGGCGTGCTCAAGGTCAGTCTGCTTTTGGTTTACAGCACTCTTACTACAGCAAGAAAGCAAATGACTGTAGCAATCGCTCTTTCCTGCGGATGGTGACACACTGCATGCTAGTAAATGCTATTTCCCATTGAGTTTTGACACTATTCTTAACCCTCTGGGACATTTTTAAAGAAAATAGAATTGAATTAGGGATTTGCTCCACATTACACAATATGGTATTTGGTTACTACGTGCAAAAGAACCAGCACGGCATTTACTTGCTCCTCCTGAAGCCTGCAGTCCACTTCTTGCGTGTGCTGCATGGTAGCCACACTGGACACCAAGTAACTCTTTTTTTTAGTTGCACAAGTCTTACAGTTGAGAGGTTGACCTCAGATCTCAATGTGATCTCCTGAGAGTCTCAATTTCACATTATAATTGTATTTAATTTACTGGAAATTCTTGGTTTTCATCACCTACCCCAGTTGTTTCAAAGCTGATATCCTCTCCATGTTATAAAAGCTTGTAGCTGCAAACAGGCTTCTTCCCCCTCTTATTCCTGTATTGAAGTTGATTATCTTGCTGTTTCCTTCTTGTTATAGTTTGAACTTTTCATCCCACTGGCCTCACAAGTATTTCCATCCCCTTCCTTTTTAGGAGCATCATTTCTTTGGGAAAGAAATGCTGAGGAAATATTTCTAATTATTTTATCTCCTTAACAGGAAACTGCTGCCCAAAACTCTCAACAGTTTTGCGTTTGAAAAGCTGTCAACTTTACTGTGTGGTTTGCTGACTGAGCTCCCATGTTACTCTGCTCTTGAGAGGAGAAATCGATGATCTTACTCTTGTAACAGTGGCAGAAGCTGGAAAAGTGGTTCCAGTAGCTGAAACCATCTCTACTGATTTAAGTGTATGAGGTTTTTTCTTTGCTTGGCAATGCACTCCATTTCATGGAAAGGAGAGGCATTTTCCATCATGAGGCAGTATTATGGTTGGCTGTAACCGAATATTTGAGGGATGAATCACCGAGTCTTGCGCTGTGTATTGCAGAGAAAATGAGCCTAATGCCACTTGGAGCTGACTTCTCCGTTGGTGTGTCCTGCCGGATGATCAAGAGGAGGCCTCCGGGCATCCGCACTGCCAGGCAGGTGCAAATCCACTCAAATAGCATTCGTTTCAATGGCTGATGATTATTGCCCTCACTGGGACTTCCAGCTGTGGCAGGTTGGTCAGTCTATGCAGCTTGCAACTCCTTCGTGCATCCATGCATGTGCTTGAGCCTGCCAGGAGAGCAGCTGCTTTGCTGTCGCAGTGGTGGTCCTGATGGCCGGTGGAGGTGCATGGGGGCATGGGAGGCTGCTGCTAGCAGGGCTCTGGCAGTGCCCCAGCAGCTGCTTCTCTCCTGTGCAGGGGAGGTGTCCAGCTCAAATGGCATCTGAGCCTGTGCTTTGTTTAGGGGAAAATGTGCCAGGGCAGCCGTTCAGTGGGTGTCCTGCAGGTGCTTTCTGGTGTAAAGGAGGAGGTGTTGGACACTGGCATTCTCTGCTGTTCCCACAGTATCTGTTCAGAGAGAGAGATGTCGGTACCAGATACTTGTTATAGAATAAAAACTTACATTTTGATCAAATGTTTAGCAACTTCATAGTCCTGCATCCCAAAGTAACATCTGATGGTCAGAATTCAGAGTGAATGGATGAACCTGCCTGTTGAAAAGCAGGTACTGGCTGTTGCCTTTACCATTTCTTGCACTTAAGTGTGGGGTCGAGCTTTTACTAAAATACCATTTCCAAGTAAAATAAGTATTATCACTTTTATAAATCTGGCTGCCGTTGTGAACAGCTTTCATAATCTTGTTATTTTCTAAACTTGCCAAAGAATATTCCTTGAGCAAGTGCAAAGCTGATGGGATGGGGCTTTCTAGCACTGCAGTGTATCTGAATTGACACAAAATCAAGCTAATCACGGGAAAGTGGTCACAGCTTTTTAACATGGAGAACCCATTTTTCTTTCTGTCCCGTAGCTTAGCTCTTGCTGGTATTTTCACGCACAGTTGCTTCATCTGGAGACTTTTAGATTTACTTTGACTTGCAATAATTAAGAAAATGATGTTTGCACGATGTCATTGTAGCCCTGACAGGAGGCAATAGGTTTCTGTTCCAGTGGCCTTCCGGGGAAACTTGTTCTTACACCTAAGCACCAGCACATGAGCTAGTGGCTAAGATACTCTTAACATATTTGGGTTAAAGAGTGTTTTGTTGTGATATTAAAACATGAAAGGTAAAAGTCACAAACCACACTAAATTCTCCAATAGCATAATTTTTAAGAAAACTAGTACACCTTGGTTAACAATTAGTCACAACATTATAATGGAAGACTGCTAAATTTTAAAAGCAGTTGCAGAGACTCTTAGCTGTGTAACTACTGAAAAAGAATTTAAATGGATTATGAAAGATTAGTTCTCTTCCTTAACTGTGTTCTAACAGCAAAACAAACATGCAGCCTTTGTTTCAGGAGACTGAGCTATTGCCTCTCGGGTGAGTGCACTTGGAAAGAGCCTATTTGTCTGTTACCGTATGCTTGCTGTTATGCCTGGCATTAAGTATCTCCTGCCAGGTAGGACAAGAGGCTTATCTTGGCCTATCTCGATACTGCAGTTGTGATAGTCTTCATTTGCTCCTTGAATTTTTTTCTTCATTTAGACAAAGTCTTTAAAAAAAAAAAAAAACCCTTTCTTCTTTTATTCCCGCAATATTTGCAAGTAGACTGTTAAGTATTTTTTGAATTAAAAAACATGTTCTTTTGTGCAGGTTTTGTTGAGAGCAGGGATTTGCAAAAGTTAGGCTTGAAGTTAAATTTTAAAATTTATTTCCATATCTGTATGCAGAGATTGTTACCTCTTACTGAAACAATAATATATTTCATCTTTCACGATGTGCAAAATGCTTTTGGTTTTGTGTGTTGGTTGTGTCACTGAGGTCTCTGAGTTTGGACAGAAGCAGAATTGATCACTCTCATCACTTGCATCTCTCTTCTCTACTGTAATTCCCTGTTCCATCCTACAGCTGACCTGAATTTTGATGTCTCTGTCCTCCTTACTTCAGCAGTGAGAGTGAGGAAGTTGGGGTGGCCACCAGCAGCCTAATGCTACAGTCGCAGTTCATTATAATGTTGTAAAGCTGTCCTTAAAAAATATGCCAGCTCAAATGCAATCTATTACATCACTGTTTTAAAAGACTTTTTTAAGAAAAGCTTTTCCTTTGCACTTCAGAGCCTCTCTTCGTGCATTAGTACTCTGTCCAGACAAGCTGGGTTGCGAGGTAGACCTGTAGCAATCTCTTCTACCTTATGTTCCTAATTGTTTAGCCTTTCAGATTGTTTGGGGCTTGACAATGAACTCCTTGTATGTGATGGTAAGCAGCAGCCAGGTGAATGCTGTCAAACTCAGCTCTTTACTAAATAAAGGGAGTTTGTCCTGTCATTTCTCTTTTCCCTTTATCTAATCAACTTTTATAGTGTACTTGCTTTTATTTTCTTCTGTCCCTACTCTACTGGAGGGTGATCTGGAGCAGATATTATTGCTTCCCTTCTTCCTCCTGTAAGCAGTAATTTGAGGAGAGCAGTCAGTCATTGCTGTGCACTTGCTATGGTGTCTGGAATACCAAGGCTGTAAAAACAGATTGGATTTTCTGTAGCTGTGTCTAGTCCTAAAGCTAGGAGGTGGCAAACTGGTTTTTGAAGCCTTGAGAAAACTTCCCCCGTAAAGGCTGAGTGTGGCTGAAAATAAGTGTGACTTGATGTCATGGTGGGTGTAGGGAGGAGGTGGCATATGTCTACCTTAGAGGCAGTTTCCAAGTGAATTGTTCTTTCTTTTCCCTCTGTCTTCAGGGACTCTTCAGCATAATGATTCACTGCCCACGATAAACGCTTATAGAGTGCTGCTATTCCAGATACAACTGTGTCTGTGCCCTGAAGAAATACAGTCCACTCTTCTTACAGCGCTTTGTGAGCAAGCCCAACTGTTCCTGAACCAAACATACTTAAGGGTGAGTTGATCATAATTGCTTGGTTTTAATCATGCTTTAAGTTGTCAAACAGAAAAACCTAGGTTTCAATAATAGGTTTTAATCTTGACTTATGTCTATTTTTGTTTCCTTAGGTAGGTTCTTACTTGCTGCTAATCCCTAAAATACAGCTTTTCCATGCTCATTTTGATGACAGGGTAGATTCACTGTGTTAACGTTTTCTTAGGTTACAGAACAGCTTAACTAAATACAGATTCTGAACCTGTAATGCACTAACAATGCAGTTTTACACTTTAGTAACATAATTTAAGGGTATTTTAGTAAGTTATCTGGATTCATAAATATATGCATATTTTTTCCTTTGGAAGACATGTTTTGCATTTCACATAACTAGCTCTTCTTTAAAAAACAAAAAACAACCAACCAAAAACTTCCCAACCTTTTAAAGTCATTTGAACCAGTTATGATCTTACACAATTCCATTTAAGATCTATGCAATCTGTATTGGCACCCTCACATCTACTTTTTACTTGCTGACTGAGAAGATAACAGCTGTATTGGCTCAGATGGAAGGACTCCTGAGCCTGGTGTCCCACCTCTTGCTGTGGTCAAACTGCTTGGAGAATAAGGCAAGCATGTTGTGATGTTGAAACCCTCTTAATGACCTGTGGTTTAGGAATTTCTTGAACTGGAAGTCAAGATCTTGCATTTTTTTCCAATTAATATCCCTTGAGGGATTCTCCCCCTCTCTCCCCCCCCCCCCAAGTTAGCCTTAGTTAATTTCTTAATATTGAACTCTTCACCGTGCTAACAGAAGATAATGTACTTCAAACCTACAGAAGTGTCTGTGAGAGCTTGTTTGTAGTGCTTTTCCAGTGACAACTGTACATTCAGACTTGCTCATATGACCAGTGTCTGGCTTCCCAAGTAATGTTGTTATGATCTTGTCCCAGTTGGCAGCCAACAGTTGCACAGTTACCAGTTGGCTCTGATGATAGGCAGCCTTTCATATTTGAAAGGTGGCAACTGTCTTTGACTTTCTTTTAATTCTATGGTGCTACATGTCTGCTGTTAAATAGACTGATTAATTAATTGTAGAATAGTAATAACTTGTTACAGGATATTCACCGTAATTCGTAGCTTAAATGTTGATTCTTAAAAGAATAACATGAGTTTAGTCTTAAAAGTTACTTATTTATTCTGGCATGCTTGAAGTGCATAAGTAGTGAAATGATGTCTTTTGAAGGGCTTTATTTTAGCTGAGACTTTACATAATGTTCTATAGAAATATACCCTATGGTTTGAAAAATAACTTGTAATGAGGCAGGGTTTTGTGTCCTCTTGCTTTTTCTAGCATTCTCAAGTCAGTGATTCTGAGGGACTGCCCTACAATCCCAGTTACTCGTGGGCCTGGATTTGATCCAAACTGTTTGAGTCAAGAACAAAAGAATGACTGAAACAGTCTTGAATTGCAAAAAGGGGAAGAGTGGGTTGATGCTAGGTCCAAACAAGCATACAACGTGCTAAAATGGTGTCTGTAATTCCTGGTTATTTCAGGGTTGGTACTTGGTGCTTCTTTGGGTGAGAATCCAGTTGATGTAGGCACGTTCTAAAAAGATGTGTTTATGCACAGATGGGTTAAACACGGAGTTCATTGTTAAATCTATTGTTTGTTGAGATAATAGCCAAAATTGTAAAGAACTAGTTTTGTAGAGTGAATCTGGAAATGACACTGAATATTCCCGTTGTGAAATGAGAACCTTAAATGTGCAGACTTTACTTGTGTGGCTTGAGCAGTATGTCTCTATAAAGGGCAAAGAACAAATGAAACTGTTAATGCTTACCCCTTAAAGGGTAGCAGTGTGCTAGATTTAAGGACAAAGTTGTTCCTCTGCATCTAAAAACCATGGAAGAACTGGGAAATAATAGGTAGTGTAGAAAGGAGTGGTGTGTGGGTGGGAGCTACTTACCCAGTAAACTTCCTACTCCTCCTCTTCTTTCCTTTCCCCCTCCCCACAATAGACTTCAAGTACAAACCTTATGTTTCCTAGGTGCTTTATCCACCAAGACTGATTCTGTTTACTAAAATAGGAATTCTTCTGTTATTCATTAGAAATAGTAACACTGACTCTTGTTTTGGGTTTGCTTTTTCAGATCTCCTTCTGGATGACCAATGTGTATTATAACCAATTTTATCGGAAACTAAGTCTCCAACTTCCTATTTATTCCACCTGGTAGCAACGCTTATAATGCAAAAAAATCACAATTCAGGATCACACAAACATTACTCTTAAAACTTTCTAGATGATTGTAGTTGCTTTGGTTGTGTTCTATGCTAGCAGAAGCCTTTTTCAAAGTTTACTGTTGACTCTAGAGCACCACATTCCCTGCTTACTGGGAGTCTTGGGAGCTAGCAATATGGGAAACTCATGTGTTTGCCGTGATGACAGTGGAGCAGAAGACAACGTGGAATCTCAGAGTCGGCAAACGGAGAATAGTAGAGTACACATACCTGAAGCAAGAAGCCACCCAAGGGACCCTGTGCGTCCACCCAGGAGGGGTCGAGGGCCTCATGAACCAAGAAGGAAAAAACAGAATGTGGATGGGCTAGTACTTGACACACTGGCTGTAATTCGGACGTTAGTAGATAAGTAAGTACCTCCTCAAGGAATAATTCAACATGAATGAAAATGTTCTTGTCTTCTCTCAAACTGTGACTCCATCCTCTCATCGATCTACACCTGACCCTCCCTGAAGCAGCTCCTTTCCATCTGGAGGCTTAGGAGAGGAGCACCTTTCCTAGGTAATAGTAGTAGCTCCTGAGTGCCCCGATACTGACTCTTCCAGAAGCTGAAGAGTTTTCCCACAGTTCCTGTATGGGCCTACACGCAGGTGGGATGAGGAGTGTGCTCAGTATTTCTTACCTGGCATAGATACACAGTTTAGGAAGTAATGAACACTCCAGAGTTTGGGAACTTCCATCTTAAAAATTGGTTGTTGTGCAAGATTTCTGTTTTCAGGCTGTATTTACTTCTTCAGAAATGGTTAAGCAAAACTGAGAGCTTTGATCTTTGTTAGCTTGTATAAACAGACTGAGGTTTTCTTTCCAGTTATAAGTCTGACTACTTTTTAAAGACCGCATGTTGTGGCTGTTCAACTCATGATCCTAGTATTGCATTCCTTGCATGCTCAAAGCATCCATTAAGGGTGTCGGGGATATTTATGCATTCATCCTTTTCCTTTTTTTTTTTGGTTTTGCATTGCTTTCTACAAAGCTTTAAAAGGACCTTCAAAATGATGGGTTAAGTTAGCTCATCACCTTTTGGGTTAGGTGCAGGCTAGGAATTGGAAAGGCCAAAACAGACGGAAAAACACTATTGTAGCTTCACAGCTGGGGTTTAAGATGGATGAGGCTCAGGATAAGTGAGGTTTGATTTGTATACCTGCATCCATTACTCTGGAATGTGCCTTCCTGCTGTAAAATGCTTTAAATGGAACTACCAGGACACATTTTTTCCTGAGCACTTAAATCTAAGAGGGGGTTTTTAAACAGGTTTTATTTTGTGGTCTCTCTTCAAATCATTAAGTTAAAATCATGGCAAATTTTTTGAAAGTCCCTAATCTCGCATGCCTTCCCCTTTTCCCTAAGCTCAGCTCTTTAGGCTGTTTCACAACGCTTTTGTGCATAGTTGATTCCGTTCCTGTGGGTCTTGCAATCGTTTTTGTAACCTTGTAAGTGCTCTCCTATGCTACTGAGGGACAATAAGCATAGTTATTTCACTGATCCTGGAGTCCTGTTTCTGACAAATTCCTGAAGCTACTGTATTTTTATACAGACTCCAGTGAAATACTTCTAGACTTATGTAATCACATAGGTTGGAAGGGACCTCCGGAAGTTCATCTGCTCCAGCCTCCTGCTTAAAACCCAGGTATAGCTGGAGCAGGTGGCTCAGGGTCTTACCCAGTCAAGTATTGAACACCTTCAGAATATGGAGATTCTCCACCTCTTTGGGTCCCTGTTCCAGTGTTTGACCACCCCATGCTTTAAATAAGTAAATATTTTTAAAAGTTGGAATTTCCCATGTTCCAACACACCCCTGCTGCCTCTTGTCTTGTTGCTGTGCACCTCTGAGAAGAGTCTGGCTCTGTCCTCTCTGCTCTCTCCAATTACGTAGTTGCAGAGAGAAATAAGACTTCCCCTCCTCTCCCCTTGTCCCCCCCTTAAGGATGAACAAATCTTTCTCTTAGCTTTTGTTTGTATGCCACGTTCTTCAGCCCTCAGCCATCTAGCTCAGTAGCCTTCTGCTAGATACACTTACTTATAGCAATGCCTTTCTCATCCTGGGGAGTGCAAAAGTGGGCTGTACTGGTATACTGGTTTTCCTTGTTTCATATTAAGGCAGTTGGTAAGACACAGCCAGTTTTATAACACAGCTACATATTACAAGTTGTATATAAGACAAAGGCCTACAGCTATGAATAATGGAGAGGTCTGTTCATGAGGCAAACTATCTGAATGTGTCTGAAAAATTTATCCTAGACTTGAAGCTAATGGTGGCCCTTTTTAGATTAATAGGAAAGCTCACTTGGAAAAAAAAACTGTATCTGGAAATCTTGGTTTTCAGTGTAAGTGAAAGACTGTAGGAATAAGTATGTTCCATATTACCTGTTCCTCCTAGAGCCTGATTTTTTCAGTTTTGAAAATACCACAACTGAAGGAAACTGTACGGAGGCTGACAAATCTCTTTATGTCAAAAAATGTCCAAGAATAAAGTAAAACTAAAAAGAAACTATGTGAGTAATAGCAAGTTGGAAGTACGGGCTTCAGTGTGGTAGCACAGCCTGAAAAAGCAAAAGATGATAGTCTAAGGAATGGAAGGCAAAACCCTTTTTCTGACAATTTTTTTTCCAAATTCTGTACTGAAAGTTAATACATGGGGACACTCAGATGAATTGTAAATTTAAGTTCTTATACTGTCATCTGCAATGAACAGTTGCTTTCCCTGTTTGCTGTTTGTTTGGGTTTTCTTGTTGGGGTTTTTTGTTTGTTTTATTAAATCTCAAAGTCAGGACCTAAAACATACCTGGCAACTGCTTTTTTCCTCTCATATCTAGAGATAATTCCTTTCTAGAAGGAAAGGAGTTAAGTTTCATTTCCTAGCCTCAGAAGAATAAGTACTAATTTTTGGCATTTATATGAAGTGCTGCTTTATAAATTAAGAAATTAGCAAAATGACTGTTTTGTTTCCAAATGAGGAAGGTGGGGATGTTTGGAAATTAAGTGGTTAAAATGGCAAATCAGTGGGACAGAACTCTACTTGCTCAGTGCCAGTAGTGCTAACACCTGCTACCCATGACAGAATATTTGTCATATTCCAATGTTATGGCAATATAAAAATGTGTTTAAACTTCAGCATTTTCTTGTGTAAAAATTTAAGAGTGTTAATTTTTTTTGTAAGAAAAGCGTGTATTTTAATCATAGTTTTAGTCAAAACTGAGATTTTTCTCTTATTTTATAATTAATCCCTCCAAAGTAGATAGCTTTATCTGCATGATTAATCTGTGGTGAAATTTTCTAAAATTCATCTGTATTTAGCATTTCTGGTTTTATTTAAGAGGTATGTGATAGAAAAGAAGTGTGGAACATATCATTCTAAGCCTGGGGTTAGTTTACAATGCCTCAGTAGCACTGAATAAAGCATTTAGGACATGCTGCTGCATAAGGTTTTTCTGGACCTGGAGGTGCTTACTGAATAGGATTTTGAGATCTTCCTTTAGAATCGAGTTAAATATCTTCTGTTAAACAGCCTTAACTATTTCTTACAGCTCTTGTTAATGAGTTTGAAGTCTATGATGCCTTTCAGTTTTGTGAGGATTTTCTATATATTTAGCAGAGAATTTCTGGGAAAAAAAATCATGTTTAAGCGATGTCCCTTGTGCACTGCTCTTCATTCACTTCATGACCTCTGACATACTGTCTCTTGTTACGTACTCTGAGGAACCCTGCTAATGAATAGCACTATGCCTAAGCATTATGTTTAGCTTTTAGACATGCAGATATAGATCACCATTTCATTTATTAGTAGCTATAGTAGGTGTGTAGATGTACAGATGTTGACTTTGAGCCAGAAGAAGGCTCAAATCCCATCTGTGCTTCAGATCTGACAACAGCATTAGCAGTCTGCAGCCTATGTAACTTCCTTTTGTTAAATACTTACTGGATTCATTTTCTGTCTGTTGTATTATAATTTTATTTGGTGTATTATGTTGATGAGTGTGCATAAATTTTGACCTGTGTAATATCTCTTTCAGTGACCAGGAGCCTCCTTATTCAATGATCACGTTGCATGAAATGGCAGAAACAGGTATCAAGGCCCTGTGTTGGGCATTTCAGTTGTAACTCCAAAGCAAAAAAAATTCCTTCTTTTCTTTGTGAGGAAAAATACATGCTAGCAGTATGTATTATGACTTGCTGTAGCTCTAGCGATGTGGGATCCAAAACAGTTTTGCCCTTTAGAAGTTGCACTGAGCTCATTGCATTTACCTGAGGTTTTTTTGAACTCCATTAAACTTCCTACGTTAACTCTCCAGAAGCAGGCAACAGATGGCCACAAACACATTGTAATGACATTAAACTGTAAGCCACAAAGAATGTCTGTTTGCAGTAAGGCGGAAACAACTCATATATGTATGTAGACATAGTTTAAACCCACGTGCTCCAGTGTTGGCAAATAGTACATACTTTTTGTCTTGGGTTTTGCTGTCCTTAGACCTCCACTTTATTAATGTAGTTGTTCCAATGTTGTTCCTAAGTACTCCTGCAAGCTTAGCTGGTTTTGTGCAAGGGCTTTTTTTTTTGTCTTTTGTTACAGTAGGAGAAGTTCTCCCACCTCCACCAAATTTCTGGTTTAGGTGAATTTTTGTCTCTCTTAATGGAGTTGGTACTGGTCTTAGGAAATGTATTTCTATATCAAAATAAATGAATCGGCCTGATTAGGTATTACAGCCGTTCAGTAAAATGTCTTTTGGGGGAATGTGCTAACAAAACTCAAACCCCAAGGTGTTACTTATAGTTACTTGTTATTGTTGAAAGGAGTGCCAAGTCTCTTCAACCTCACTCGCTTGTATGCAGATACAGACTCTGTCTTTATTTTCACTTCTAAGGGAACTAGTTTCTTGTAAATCCAAATCTGTTTACTTTATTAGTAGTTTAACATCTTATATGTGGATTGTTGTTTACTTGCGAGTAGAAGCTCTTGTCTACTTATTAAACAGTGAGAGCTGTTCCTTATGAAAGCAAATTTTTAGACCACCAGGCAAGGGACAAGCTAATGCAGTTCCTCTGAGGTCTGTTTTACCTGAGGGAACTCAAGAAGAGTGCTCTGATTCTGACTAGAAGAAGTATTTCTTCAGTGTCAACGTGGATGCAGCATTTAACACTTAAGAGTTGACATTGGACACTGAACTCTTGAGTATCACACTGGAACGAAATGCTTATCCATACTGATCATGAGTGTTCATTCCTAGTACTAGTGGGAACTAAAGGATGCTCTGGCCTGGGCAAGACAGTTCTCCAAACCATAGAGGTGTTCACTATTACCCAGGCTGCTGTAAACTTTTTTTCCTCCTTGAATTTAAACTTCTAAACTACTGCAAACTAAGACATTGGTGTAAAAAGCCAACTGTCTTTTTATTTTTCCTAGTGTCTGTAAACTCGCTGGATAATTTTGAGGATTTTTCAATTTACATTTATGGATGTATTTTGAACACTTCAGAATTGCAGTGTTAATTCTGAGCATTACTTCTGTTTTGCGGTTGACAGATGAAGGCTGGTTGGAAGTTGTCCAATCTTTAATTAGAGTTATTCCATTAGAAGATCCCCTGGGACCAGCTGTTATAACGCTACTACTTGATGAATGTCCGCTGCCAACAAAAGTGAGTCTAAAGTGTATGTGTTTATCTGTGGCTGAATTTCAGTTATTCATGGTTGCCACACCCGTGATAGTTTCTGGGTGGGTTTCACCAGTGATGCAAAATGCTGTTAGCTGTTCAGAAAATGGGTGTAACTTGTTACTTTAAGTAATTTGTGGTGACTTGGTATCTAATTGCTACTTAATGCTGGAAGCACTGTAAGGAGGAAAAAAAAAGAAGAAAAAAAAAAGAGAGATAAATCTGGTCCATGGGGAAGAACAAGAGGCCTTTGGTCCTTAGCTGCTTTTATTGCTGTCCTCTCCTGCCATGTGGTACATGCATGCTGGTTCAGCGAGGGTGTACAAATGCTGCAAAAGCAGTACAAGTTCTGCCGTTTTGTTCTCAAGTTCTGAAAGCTGCACATTGACAAGTCACTATTGAATTTGTTCCTGCCATGCACGTAAGGAATGCAACGTGAGTGGGTGTGTTAAGTTAGGCAAATGATGTTTTTTTTTTTTAACTATGAAATATCTAGATACAGTTTTGGCAAATCTGAATACTTTTTTTTTTTGCTGACCACTAATCTCTTTTTGGATAGAAAGATGACCCGAGGTGTTCGTATTGTTTTGGTACGGGTGCTTTAGTAAGAGCCTCAAGTGCTTCAAGATGCTAACCACTGCTGAATCCCTTTGAATGTGATGATTGTACAGAGAACTTGTCTGTCTTCACATGCTTCAAATGTCGTTATCTCATTTAATCAGAAATTGATGATGACATCATTGCAACTTTCACTTATTAATCTACTTGTTATGCTGCCAATTTTAGTTTTCAATTTGCATTGTTAGGGATATAAAAAGCTGGTAGCTTTTTGTCTTCCATAAATGCATGAGTGGCTGGAGAGCTAGTCAAGCGCTCTACCTGCAGTGAGTTTATTTTTCCTCTAGGCTGTTGGTTAAAGTTATCTGAGACTTTTGAACAAGTTAAATGTTGTATAGACTGTCACATAGACTGCAAAACGATTTTGAAAGCAAAGCTATGACTAGAAATTTTGCCTGCTTTGAAAAAGAAATCAGGAAGTGGAGACCACTGTGTGCCATGTGAAGAATTATTTTGTATTTTTTTGTTCGACTATACAATGTACTTGGCAATCAAATGATTTGTTTTTAGAAAGCCACATGACTTTTATTTAGGTACTTTAATTTTAAGGAGTTAGCTGTGAAATAGTTGACCTTAACAAGACAAAAGGAATAAGAAGCCTGTTTCTGGGGTGCTCAGAGTTTGTCTGGGGTTTTTTGGGCGTCTTTTTGGGTTTTTTGGTTTTTGTCCATCCCCCCACCCCATGCAATCTCCTTATATTGCACAAGAAGCTGCAGTTGTGGGATCTGCTGGTCACATGCAGCCTAGTAAAGTGTTCGCTGCTGTTCATTTTCTTTGTATTCAGGATAAGTTTAAGTTTTTGGTCTTAAGGGTTGTCAGTCAGTGCCCCACTTCTGTGACAGCTGGATAACAGCAGCAGGCTGTATTTCATTTTCTGTTATTGTAGGCTATAAAGTCCATAAAGTTAAAATGGCAGTGCAGTAAACTGTTTATTCTATAAAGTCTTTATTTAACTCAAAATAGTTGATCTCTGTGACAGCTCTAATAGCAGCTAAAAGCAGTATCAGAGTATTTCAAGAGTCTAATTTTAGTGAGGTTTTTCCATCCCAAATCTGTGGCTCAGTCATCCTTTCTTCTTTCTCTATTCTTTCCACTTAACATCAGTCCTGTTCATCAGTTCTGTTTTTGTGGCTTTTCTTTTGGGAACATAACTACTTTTCAGTGTTATCTCTGTACAAACCTCAGACTCTAGTGCAGTAAACTGATTTGAGTGTGGCTCAGAACACAATTCAAAAAACCTGATATATTCAACTGGAGCAGTACTCCTTTTTTCTCCAGATGGCCTGCTGATGACTTCAATATGAGGAGTTCTATTTTAATTAGATCCTAGCCTGAGATTATGCAGTTTCAGTCTGAATCAGCTGAAACTTTCATGAAGTCCGGAAAGTTGAGCAGGATTTGGAACTTTGTGAGGTGGGGTTCTCCCTGTGGGATAACTTGTTCTGGCTCTAGATTAACCCCTAACTAACCTGAAAATGGAGGGTATGCTCTAGATCTATCTTGAATTTTATCCATACCATACTGCCTGAATGAAGCAAGTCAAAGCATGGCACTTTAGATTTATTACCCTCATTGGTTACTTCCTAAATTAGTGTGACTACAGAAAGCCATTTATGCTCTCAAGGATACCATTTATGACGTCCTGTAAAGCTGACAGCATCCTAAATTTATGATGGGGATGTGGGCTCTTTTATTGGGGCACATCTCTGTAGTCCTGAATTCTAAAGTCTAAACCAGTCCTTTTCTTTTGGAAAGGGTGTTAGTTTTAGGACACTGGAAACAGATTAGGTGGCAGTAGTGCCATATGTGCTGATTGGTATTGTTTGCCTTTGTCTACTATTCAAGTTCTTATTGCTATAGATACTTCTTTGTACACTTGTGTACATCCAGAGGTGTCCTGAGTTGTTGATCACAACAATGACCAGCAATCTGGTAGTAATTTTAAAGTTACAAATCTTAGTTATGTTGAACTTCTCTTCCCATCTGCTCTTTTATTTTCTTCTTCTCTTAAGAGATAGCCATGCTGTCTGTAATATGACTTTAGTAATATCATGTAAAAATAATTTGTTGTACTATATTGAGTTAGGGGGAAAACTGTATCTGTCAGTAACGTTGAAGAGACTTCTGATTTTTCTTTTTCAGGATGCATTACAAAAGTTAACTGAAATATTAAACTTAAGTGGAGCTGCTGCTTGCCAGGATGCTTGTCACCCTGCCAAACACCGGAATACAACTGCAGTACTGGGCTGCTTAGCAGAGAAGTTAGCAGGTAAAGCCATGGGATTCTTCTGAAAGCTTGCATTTGGCTTGCTGAAGCACCTTCTGCTTTAGCACCCACGATGCAGACTAGTTCAGAAATGTTTTCTTAGAACTGAATAATGTTCTGCATCAAGGGAAGACCTTGGGTCACAGGTGTGACTGAGTCTACTGCTTGATTAAAATGTCAAACAGTCACTAGCTTGGGTCTGAATGAGCCATTCACAGTCCCAGATACTTAGAAAGACCAAATCCTTCTGATGCATGGGTAGTGATTGTGGATCAATGTTTGTTTATGGTATATTGCCTTAGCACTGGTAATCAGTCTTTTCTGTAGACCTACTCTGGCTGTGTATGAATTACCGAGAACAAGTAGTTCTTTAGCCAGTAGGCAGGAATATCAAATTAGTAGTCTTGGAGGCTGTATACAAACAAAAAGAAGGATGCTCTTTCTCCTAAACATGTATTGCTCTATTGTAGTTAGCTGAAAAGATTCTCTCTTCTGTGTTACTTAAAAATAGAATCCCAGCAATATTCTTTTAAAGTGACTTTTCATGTAGAACTTTTATTCCCTGTCATTTCTAGTACCCTGCTGGAAACTGATGATTATGTTTCTTTCCTGATGATGGTCGGGTTTGTATGTAGCTTTTTGCTCATTTTCTGAAAGTGGACAGGAAAAGGAGGAAAGTGATTGTCCAGTATCACCTAATGGTTATTAAAAAATAGTTTCAATATTTCTGTCAAAAAAACTGAAGAATAAGGGCAGGAAGCATTTTTGTACTATAATACTTATACCCTGTTATAATAAGTCAAAATGAGATCCTGTATCTACTTTCATCTTGGTGGTCATGGAACAGTTCTCATTGTATCAGCTCGGGCAGCAAATCAGTTAATGCTGTGTTGGAACCCTTTGCAATTTGTTACAGTTTGTAGATGCCAGAGTTTGATTCCCTTGTATCTCTCTCTTGATTAAACAGACAGTATTTTTTTTAAATTGGCTGCTTGCCATGGTGCTGCTGCAGATTATATAGTTAACTATCAAGTAGGCTATATTAGATACTCAGTTTTGCTTATTTTGGGCTACTGATAAATGGAGCTGGTCTTTATACTTTGACTCTCGAAGGAGAGGGGAGCCAGTCTCTTTTTGAAAGTAATGAGCATCAAAATGGTAAGCAGAGGCTGATGGAGTCTTCAAAAACTCAGAAGTGTGCTAGAACTCTGTACCCATTTACAGAAGGTAAACTGAATATGTTTGTAATTTGGCAGTAACTGTGTAATTATTAAATGTGTAGCAAATATTTGATTGTGAACAGTGATAATTGTTCTATATTATAGTTCTGCTTTGCTGTGAAGTTCTTAGATGTTCTTTAATTTGTTGCCTTGTGTTTAAAAGTTCTGTACGATCATGAGTATATGGTAGTTCCCGTGGAAGGATTTAATTTTTAATGCTCTTGTAGGTCCTGCAAGTATAGGCTTACTCAGCCCAGGCATATTGGAATATTTACTTCACAGCTTGGTAAGTGTCTCCAATCTTCTTGTATGTATTCATATATAGCAATTATAATGGAATTTATTTTTTATTATTACTGTGAAAAGTTAGGGTTATGTTTGGTAAATACTGGTAATGTATGTTATAGACAGCTGAGATTCCAGACAGTCTGTGGGATCTCCATCCTTGGAGATAATTGGAAGTCAATAGGACAAAGCACTGAGCAGCCTGATCTACTCAAACCAGCTCTCAACAGGAGGGTAGACTAGATGACCTTTGGAGGTCCCTTTCAACCTAAAGCATTCTGTGACAGACTAACAGCTTTCCCTATCCATCTGTGCTGGCTATTTATTTAATAACTTTTCTTACTGCCCATGTTTAGAACTTCCAGTCCCATCCGACAGTGATGCTTTTTGCACTAATAGCACTGGAGAAGTTTGCACAAACAAGTAAGTATTAGCCTGATACTGCTCTTAACAGTCATACTATGGCTTCTACTGCATGATTGTCATTTGCTTCATCTGATATCACTTGTGAGCATGAGAGACCAGATTGGTGGGAACACAAATGTAGAGGAGAAATGTTTGTCCGCTTACAGGCAAGAAAAAATATTTATTGTTTTAGTGACACCCCTCTACCCCTCAGAACCCTTGAGATATTTCCTGAAACTCAGTGCAGTCCTTCTCAGAAGTTGATGTAGAAGGACTTATGTTACTTGAAAAGAAATAAATCTGTATGAGAGAGATGGAGAACAGCCATGACCTAATCGTCTCTTGACGATGCAGCTCCGTGCTGAGAAGTGATATATCTGAGTGCTAAGTTAATTTCATGTCTGCTGGGGAAAGAATTTCATGCTGTTTGTAATACTGAGGTTTAAAGGTGTGTGTGGGGATTCTACTGCATTTGTAGGAAGTTACTCTCTCTAACTAAACTTATCCCTAGTTTATAGCTTTTTAGTTAATTATTCTTTTATTAGTTTTTAGTTAATTATTCTTTTTTGCCCTTAAATTGCAGGTGAAAATAAAATGACAGTTTCTGAATCGTGCATTAGCAACCAACTGATCTTGCTAGAGGAATGGACAGATAATCCAGACTATTTAAAACGCCAGGTTGGATTCTGTGCACAGTGGAGTTTAGATAATCTGTGTAGGTATAATGAAGGGATGGATTCATTTAATATTAATCACTTCTCCAAAGAGATGGAGGACTACTTTGTGTTTGTTTTGTATAAGCACTTATTGTAAATATATCTGACTGCATTTGTAATCACTCCTTCAGGAAAAAAAAAGGCAAATAAATCCAATGTAATTGCATGGAAAGGAAATTTTGGCAAGGAAAATGTGTGTGAAAGGAAGTGGTTTGTACTCTGCAAATTGAAGCTGCAGTGAAAATTCTTCTTTGCACCATATTTCCTGTAACCCACGCTTCAGCAGATGTGCTGAGTAGCTAAATAGTACAGCTCTGCGGAACAGCTGAATTACTGACATCCTGGTGACAGTTGCTACGGTAATCATACCCTGGCAGTGCACAGTCTTAAAGAAGTATTAAAGGCTTTTTAAAGTAAAGATACAGTCTTGTCAAAAGTGAAAAGTGTTTGACAAAGCACTTTACTAGATCTATCCTTTTGGATGACTAGCAATCATCAAATTTGCTTGTTTAGTTGTGATTTCAAGGGTGAAGCAACTCTAAAGACCTTGTAATTTCTAATGCCTTTTAGATACATTTGGGTAAAAGGTCTTGGGCTTTATGGGGCTTTAGCCAGCTTATGGAATGCCAATGTCAGTTGTGCTTTTGTAAACATCTGTATAAGTGTTGTAGCAAGTTTGGGATATATGAAGTGTCCTAAGATAAGATCTCTGATCTGTAAATTAACATGCATGTGTCAGCAATTTGACACCTGGCAAGAGAAATGCTTCTGATCCTTCCATGTGAAAAGGGGATGCAGGCAGAAAGAGCTGCTTTGGCTCAGTTCAAGTTCATCACCTACCTGAAAATGAGAGGGTAAAAAACTTTAAATCCTTGTTTTCCCCTTCTTCCCCATCCTCAAAATCTTTTCCATTGTGATGAATCAGAAACTCTGCCAACTGAATATACAAATACAATGGTAAATCCTGAAACAGTGGCATCTCGGTATGAACTTGGATGCCTTACATTTGCCTGTGGGTTTCCTGAAAGTAGCAGTTAGATTGTAGGAGCTCTAGTCAGAGGTATACGTCGTGTTCTCATGTTTAGAGGATATTTAACACACAGTGTATTGGAGGTGATGCTGTTTTCCTGCAGAAAAAATATCAATATTTCATTCAGTTATTCCAAAAATTAACTGGATCCTAGAGAGATTTATTGCCACTGTGTGAAATGTTTAAAATGAGGCTTTGCTGCAGCAGTGACTAAAACTAGTTCTATTTTGCAGTTTTAAAAGAAGGCAGGCAGTTTACATATGAGAAGGTTGACTTGACCAACATTAGGGCTATGCTGAACAGTAACGATGTCAGTGAATACCTGAAGATCTCGCCACATGGATTAGAGGTAGGATGTCACTTCATTATTTCAACCTAAAAAGGAGTCTGAAGAAAAAGGCAGGTTTTAACTATTTTTGTTTGCTACTTGCTCCTGTGATTTCCTAGAATGAATCAAAGTTCTCTGCCAGCTTTGTATAGAAAACTTGCTTTGTCAGGGGTTGTAACACTGCTACACTGATCTCAGTTGTAGAAATGTTCACAGTAAAGTAATGCCTGTATCTGTGCTCCAAAACTTCAGAAAAGTGAGTAGGATTCTTAAGTCAGCTGGCTTTTCACTCATTTTGACTAAAATAGTTCACAAAGTATAATTCCTATTGTTTGTCCTGTCTAGTCTTGAAAAGCGTATAGCAGTAGGATTTTTCTCAGCCATATGGTTTTTTTTCTTCCTCTATTACTTTTTCTAATTCATGTAACATGGAATACCTCTCTGTCCTTTGTACCAGGAGTCAGCTAACAACTGATGACTTAGGTCTTGTTGTCTTAGTCTTTAAATGTTCAAATTGACTCTTGTCAACTCTGTCTTTTATTTTTGGTTTGGTTTTTTTTTCCCTATGGCTTACCACTGAACAATTTTCAGTCTTGCCTACTTGCTGGTTTGTGTGACAATTATTGCTATAAAGAGAGGTCACTTTCTGTCTGAAGTGCCTCTAAAATTATGGTGGTGTGTTCTTATACGCAAGGAACTTGATCCAGGGAAGAAAGGGGCTTGTTTGAATGTTAATTTTGTAGAAACTTAACTTTTGGGTTGGTTTTGGTAGGCTCGATGTGATGCCTCATCCTTTGAAAGCGTTAGATGTACATTCTGTGTCGATTCTGGAGTTTGGTACTATGAAGTTACAGTCATTACTTCGGGAGTGATGCAGATAGGATGGGCTACCAAAGACAGCAAATTTCTCAATCATGTGAGTACCTGTAATGTCATCTAGCTGATGATGTAACTTCAGTATTTTTCTACTTACAACACCTATGAAAATAGCTCTGGTTATTCTGTGGCAGTAACTGAGCACTTGCGTGTTTCCTTCAGCAAAAATAGCTTTATGAAAGTACAGAAAAATTAGTAGTACAAGAAAAGGCTGTATTGTGTGAACAGCATCAGTCTAGCAATGACAAGTAATGCATAGCTGCTAGCAGTGACAGCTTGTAATCTATTTACTGTTGTCCGGAAGCTACAGGGAAATGGCTTATTTCTTGTGGCTTAGTCTCTTATTGGAAATTCTTTAGATAACAGCAGTGGTTACTGTCTTGTTTTTGTGAAGTAAACAATTGCTCACTAGGAACTTGCAGATTATGCACTCACTTTTACACAGGTCACAAAGCAGCCATTTGATTACCCTCTTTAACATACTTTCATATTAAATTAACTTTCACAAGGGAAATAATTATTTAAATTGACTCTGGGGTAGCATGGTATCATTGGATCTGCTGGTAGCAGTAATATGGTTCGGTTTGGGTATGTGACATCATCTTTTTAATGAAAAATAAGGATTACAAAAAGATTTAACCCTCTACCTTCTTGCCTATATGCTGATAATATAGAATAAGTACACTGTCTTATTTTAGTTTGCTTTGCTCTCCCTCTCATCCAGATAACTTAATATCTTATTCTTAATTCTAAGTATTCTTCTGACTACTAGTTTACTTTTAAAATTATGTACTTACTAGCATTAAAGCAAAATGTGCCATGTGCACAGGAAGTCCAAACTTGTGGTCAAAGAATAACCTGAAATGTTAGTAGAGATGTAACTAGGACTTCTTTCTTAAATCTTTGCAGTAACTCTGTACGGCTGTTGTAAACTCAATATGCTGTAGCATACTTGCTTCAGTATTTCCATAATACTAAGAAAGTGTAATGGTTACTACCCAAAAAACTTCTCTGCTTCAGCTTAAAGAGGACTTTCCATATTATCAGCCTTCCAAACTTCTGTTAATGTTCATTAAAGTGCAAGCTAGAATTTTAGTGCAAAAGGTGTGTATGGCCCAACCTACTGCCACTGACCAGAATGGAAACACAGGGCTTGGATTTTAAGTTGACAATTCTACTGGCTGAGCTTGAGTAAGAAATATACCCTTAGCCCTACTTTATTGTTGTAATTGCATGGCTTTCTGTTGCCACTTGGAATTTAATTTAGGAGAAGAATTTTTTATATAAATATATATATTATATATATTTTATATTTATTAAGTTTTATTTATGTATATTTTATATATATATTAGAGATAAGCAGTTAAAACTGCTCGTTTCTGATTATTATAGAAAAAGTCTTTCTACAGCTGAGTCAAATGCAGAAACTAATATGAAGATAGGTCAAATACATACATGTGAGTAAATATTGATGGTAGGGGGCATGAGAGAAAAATACATCAAGGATGTGAAACAAACACCAGTGGCAAGAAACCCAACAGGAATGAGAGAGTAGCTTTTCTCACCATGTAACTTGTGTCCTTCTGAGAGTTTGGTGGTCTTGCTCCATTTCTTCTAATTATTTGTGTAAATAGCATTGTCCTCTGCTGGTGTACAACATGCATATATCTATTCATCACACCCAGAGTCCAGTCCCACATTTCTAGCATGGAACTGCAACTGTGATTTAAATAAAAAATAAACAAAAAAACCCTAAACAAACAAAAAAACCCCACACACCACAACCAAACAAAAATACCATACTAGGCCTGTCCTGAGCACAGGCATTGTAGACATTGACTGTAATGGAAACTGTTTGAAATAAAAAGCTGTGTGTCTGCATTTAGACTGCTAAGAGGATTAAAAGATTTTTTTTTTTTCCCCACTTACTGTTAAGGAGCTTGGTGTATGCACATTTTTCTGTCCATGCTTCCCGTACAAGGTATGAAAACAGGAGATGTCACATCTCTGAGCAGGATGATTTTCTGTTGCTACAACTGTTTTGCTGGTGGCTAAATGCTACTGTTGTTTAAGTTCATCAGGGGTCTACCTGAAATACAAGGATATTATCTTCTGCGTATGTCACAAACACAGTCATCAGAGTAGCCATATGTTCTTTATTTACAGCATATGTAACAAAAAGACTAGTCCTAAATATGACATTAAACACCCATTAGCTGGGCTTAGCTTTAATTTGGGACATCTGAAGCTTGTGTAATCAGGTACTGTCTAATATTTGCATTCCAGACAAACCATGCTGAGCATGAGGAAGTCATCTTCCATAATGCTTTTGGGTTTCACGTTTGTACTCTCCTACATGACAGATTCTTCTCCCACTGTGAAACTTTTAGTTTTGCATTTGTCTTGGACCTTGGGACTACCACTTGATAACCTTTTCACAAATTGAGGGAGGCTGGCACTGAAGGGGACACAATATGCAACAAATTCAGTGAAGGGACTATGGCTTTGTTCTCGTTCTGTGTACTGTATGTTCTGGTGGCACTTGGATATCTTGTGGGGAAAGGTATTATGAGTCTGGTATTGGGAGTTCAAGACGAGAGTGGTTACAGTTCTGTGTTGACGTTTTAAGATGCAAGAAATTAGCTGTTGGGGTACTAGCCTTCTGATTTTTAAATAGTTTAATAGACAGGAGTGATTTGAGCTCACAGAAAATGAAAAACACTTTGGAGACAATATCCCCTTCTTCCCCCCTCCCCACCCTAACAAATTCCTTTTGATGTGAAAGTGAAACTAAGACTAGTTTGAAAAAATTATCTTCATGGTGGTGGGAGAAACCCTTCCTGCTCTTGGATGAATGGTTTAGTTGAATAAAAATAAACTTTAGCCCTTCTGTGTGAAGAATGGCTGCAGACTGAAATGCTTTACTCTTTTTCTAAAGGAAGGTTATGGCATCGGGGATGATGAATACTCCTGTGCATATGATGGCTGCCGGCAGCTGATTTGGTATAATGCCAGAAGTAAACCACATTCCCATCCCTGTTGGAAAGAAGGTATTCAGTCCATCTTCTGCTGTTTATCCTAGCTGGGTTTCTGCCCAGGATTTTTTCCTCTTGCAGGTGTCTAGAAAACTGTTTGTTAATAGGTGCAAACAGAGCAGTTACTGCCTAATCCTGATGACACTAAAGGTTTAATAATTATTGTGCCTTTACTAGTATTTGCAGTGGTTTAAATGTACAAAGTAGGCACCACACTCTTGTTCCACAATCTGTGTAAAGAGAATCTTGTTGTTAAATACTTTTTCTTTTCATCAGCAGAGTACAAATCCATAGCACCAACTAATGTTGCTGGACACTTAATCATAAGACTTTTCTCCAGATGTTTCTAGTCCTACAAAACAGGGTTGAAATCTTCCTTTCTGGGTTGAAAGAGTTACTTTAGAGAAGGAAAAAAACCCCTTGATCTCTGAATTAGACTTTTTTTTTTCTTTTAAGGAGGAGTTGCACTGTCTTGCTTACTTTAAATTCTTGGATAACTACTTGGACAGCAAAGTTTTGTTCTTGATCTCAGCTTTGAAATCTTGGTAGGAGTCTGTGCATGCTATGCTTGTGTGAACTGTGCCGCCTTCTCTTCTATTAAAAATTTCTTCCAAGGATGGCTAAATTAAAACACCTCTTAAAAATAAATAGCACAAGCGTATTAGAAACTTAGACGTTCGCAAGTATGTGTTCTGAGGATATCTTCAACGGGTGTAAAATAGCCAAGGAGAGACAGAGTGCAGCTTTTTTCTGGCTTTGGCAAATACTCTGCAATACTTGACAACTATGTGGTATTAATGCTCTGGAGACTAAAATTTTTTTTATACTATTTTGTCCTTTTTTTTGTTACTGTCCTGTATTACTGTTTCTTTCTTTATGCTTTTGCAAACAGTTCCTTTTAAGTGAGACAACTGATGGTGAGATGTGATACTTAAAGCAATAACTGTTTCAGCTGTTGGCATTTAACAGAAGTGAAATCTTTGAATTATCTTTGTTTTGCATGTAAGGAGACACAATAGGATTTCTACTAGACTTGCAAGAAAAGCAAATGATCTTCTATTTAAATGGAAACCAGCTTCCTGCTGAGAAGCAAGTATTTTCATCTGCTGTGTAAGTATGTGCTCGTTTGGAAGGACAGTGACCTGTATGGATAATTGTTTTAATTATATGAAGTGTTTCCCATTTGAGATGTAAATTCATATTTGCTTACCTGAAGCCATCATTAAGCAGGTTTCCCAATTGAAAGTGGCTTAGAAATCAGTGAGAAGGGTATAATTCTACAGGTGGATTGCAGTGTCCAAAATAAATACTTTGGACCTTCCAAAGGTAGGTTCAACTCTGTTTTCTACTGTCAAACTAGCAGAGCATTGAAATAGAATGAGGCTGTAGCAAAGACGAACAAATTTCTAGTAGTGCTTGAGGAATTTTTGATATTTTAAAAAATAAAGCCTCAATCCTCTAGCTACTGAAGAGTGAGTATTAACTTACCGCTGTTTGCTGGGGCCAGTTCCTGTAGTAGCATATTGAATATTCATGGAAGGACATCTCTTGGTAGGATTACAGAAAGGTGTATTTTGCCAACTCTGTTAATTTTAACACATGGCTAACTCCTCTGACTCTCATGGAGATGTTCAGCCTTTTAGTTCTGACAAGATAAGCTGGTGTGATACTTGAAAGAAGCTTCCTATGCAGCTTTAATTAAACATTACAGTACTTTGCTGGCACAGTAGTATTAATTTACAATTTCATTCATGTTTTCTCCTCAAAATGAAGATGCAAGCAAAGAGTAGTTCAGTTTAAAGAGTTGCAGAGTGTCTTGTCTATTCAGCTTGCAGTACTCTGTGTCAAATGTCATTTATATACTACTCAACAGATTCTGTTACTTGGTTAGAACTTAGGGTATTACTCAACTTGGGCCCTTTCAGTAAATAAAACTGAAAGAGGTGATAGTTGTGGTGTTTTTACAAGGTGTCTGTGTGGCTGTGAAGAAAAGACAGCTGTCCTGAGGTAATCCTGCCAAGGGTAAGGAGGAACAGATGGGCATTGTGCTAAGAGAGCTCAGACCTGATTCATCTTGCACAGGTCCCACACAAGTGTATGAGAGTTGCAAATTCCCCAGATTTGTGCCTGCTCAAATAAAGGAGCAGGAGCAGTGGATATGGAGGTGTCCCTTGCAGTTGGTGCTGCTCCTCACGACTCTATTAAGCAGCAGTTGTTTGGAAGAAGAATACTTTTTCCAGTGCTGAAGGAGATACCTGAGCTGATCAGTGTAAAGAGGATCAGGTTACAGGCTGTTCAGATATATGCATCTGCTTTTTGTGTAAGTGTGACTAATCCTAGTTGTAGACCAGGCAACCCTTATTGGCTGACTCAGTAGTAAATTCAGATAAACCCTGATAGGAAATTCAGAAGTTGAGAACTAAACAAGGAAAGTATCTGCAGCTGAAACTGGATGTGTTAGAGGTTTTTCTCCCAGTTAGCTGCAGAACATTTCTATTGAAGGAACTTGTCTCTTTGTTTCAGGGTATATTTTTGTCTGGTAATAGTAATAACATGTCTAGAAAGCTCTATTATTGCTTAAGTCATTCTAAAATGTCTGTTCATCATATTGCAGATCTGGCTTTTTTGCTGCGGCTAGTTTCATGTCCTATCAACAATGTGAGTTCAACTTTGGGGCAAAACCTTTCAAGTACCCACCATCAATGAAGTTTAGTACCTTTAATGATTATGCCTTTCTGACAGCAGAAGAGAAAATAATTTTGCCCAGGTAATCCTCCTGTCTAGTTTGAGTGTGTTTGCATGTGGAGAAATAAAATGCTTAACTTCCAAGTTGTACAGTCTTATGTTGTACATGGCAAAGTTATGTTTTATGGGGTCACGCTGCCATAGGTCTCTTTCAGAAAAGGATTAGACCATAGGCTCCAGTGCAACTTAATGAGTATGGCAGGAGATATACAACCAAAACCCATTAAATTACAGTAATTTTGTAATACTGAGGTAAATTAAAATTAACTAGTACTGCACAGTAAACTGTTTTTAGTATAAGTGCCTCCTGCTGTCTAAGAATGATTAGGTTGGTTGAGGAGATACAGTCTTAATTAAAAAAAGATGTCTTATTTAAAATTGACCTAATTTGTGATGTTGGCAGCATGGAGGTACTGAATGATTGTGAGACTTGAAGTTTGACCTTCTTTTCTGATCTAGATGAAAATTTCCCCATTTGTGAATGATAGTACCAACAAAATGTATTCCATTAGAAGTGCTTTCCCACCTAAATATAAACCAAACCAGATAGAAACAGGTTTGGATACGTTTTTCTGTAACTTACCAAACTTCTGGCAGGAATGAATACTAATAGCTTTTGTGGTTTAGGTCATTAGTAATGAAATAATTTACTGGAACACAAACAGTAACAGTATACAATGTAATCTGGAATATAGTGTACCCCAGATTTGCAACTTTGTCTAAAGATGGCCCTCTAGAGTGGTGCTGCTGTATGTGATTGAAATAATCTTTTGTTGCATCTAATTAAGTGGGGGCGGGGGTTGCTGGAGGTGGGTACCCCTGACTGTAATAAAATTCAGAGACTGGTATTGAATTATCTAGCTGTTCGATCAAGTGTACTTGAGGTACTTAAGTATCTTAGTGTTTAAAAAGAAAACAAAAAAATACCTTACTCTTGGATCCGAGTCATGCATTGGCAAAGTTTGAGGCTTGTGATATTGTATTTATGCAGAGACAATCAAATGCAACTTGCAAGGCCATTTTGTACTTACATACAGCCAGAGTAATTTACACTGCTTGTGACTGCAGGTGCTTTAAGTGAGAGTCTGATTTAATCCCTTAAGATGATCTGTTAGTTACCATTCTTGGTCAGCCCCCTTTTCAAATTAAGTGGTGTTCTCTCTTATTAGTGTCGTGCACTAGATGAGGGGGTTTGCAGTTTTTAGCTGATGATCAGATGTGATTAGTGCCAGAGTGACCAATAATATTCTTGCAGTGTTTAAGCATTAGCTGTGAGAGCTGTTCTTGATTGTGCCAAAAGGTGCAGAGAGAGACTGGGGGAGGAAACTGGTTTCCTGCTGATGCCTGACTGGAGAAACTTGGCCTAACTTCTGTTAGAGCCTATTTAATATGTGATAGCACTGAAAGGCTCCATTCAAGGTTGGACAGTGTTGCTCTTTGTGTAAACAAATATCATCCCTGCCCTACAGCCTGAACTGTCTGGAAATAAGCCAATCCTAAATTTAAAGATACCTTTGATCTTAAAAGTGATAGGAAAAAAAGGCGAGGGCCTAAGTGGACCCTAACTATACATCACAGGAGTTAACAAACTTATGTAGAGTTGTGCTGAATTTAGTGAATCTAGTGTTGGGGCATAGTCTGGGCTAGACATGTCACCCTGCCATTGAACAGTTTTGATGTGTAGTGCATGTGTTCCAAATTTGAAATGTTTTATTTCATCAAATGGGGGGGGGTTAACCATTTACTCTCCCTTGTGGCAGTTGCCATACTGGACTGTTGATTTTATTTTCAATTTCTATTCTTTTAAACTGTGTTACAGCATTATAGGGTTTCTGAATTTTGTTGATACGTGGGTTTGTGTGGTTTATTTGGCTTTTTTTCTTAACTCTTAAAAGTACACAGATACTAAAGAAGAAAGTTTTTGAAGTGTTCGGCTGTGGGAGCTAGAAGAATTGTAATCTGACACCCTCTTTGTCCCTTTCTGACAGACCAGAATAGGGAGTCAAAGACTATTCTGAACATCTCTGAGTGTGTTAAGCCTTTTTTGTGGGAAGTTATGATCCATGTTTATCAGCAGTAGTGTTGAGTAGCACAGGCAAGTGTTGCATTGGTGTTGATGCAATACTCATAACTATGTATCTATTGTTTTGAGTCAAACTAATGCGTGTGTGTCTCTTTCTTCAGACACAGGCGCCTGGCTTTGTTAAAGCAAGTGAGTATCCGAGAGAACTGCTGCACGCTTTGCTGTGATGAGGTAGCAGACACAGAACTCAGGCCATGTGGACACAGGTAAAACCTTAAGAACAACCCAAAACCAAAGAAACAGGAAAATGTGTTTGACATTCAGCTTAGGTGAGACCAGATGCAGTCCCTGCTTATCTTGGTTGACTCCCCAGCATAAAGAAAATAACTCCTCCTTTTAAGGATGTGACAGATAGAGGTTAAGCATAGTATTTGCACTGTTCCCCTCACCCTACCCCGAGCAGATTTAATCCCTAACTGTGTGTGTGTTTGAGGTTGGGGGAGTACTGTGGCTACGTATGTATGCTACCCCTGGGCTACCAAGTCTTAATTCCCTGGTGTCAAAGGTTTTACTAATGAGTACTTGTTTAGTACTGGTGCTGTGAAATCCAGATCACATGAGGAGAGCAGAAAACTCATTATATACTCAAATACTCATTAAATGTTCAACAAATGGATTGTCTCAAGTCACAAATTCATCTAAAAGCGAAAAATGGGACAGCAGTATGAGTAATACCATAATAGCACTTTCCTGCCTTTTAAGCAGCCTACTAGGAATTTAATCCAGTTAAGTCCGCTTCCTTAGTGTTTTAGAGCACTCATGTAAGCAGTCTTGCCATGGGTCTAGAGGCTGGAAAGTTAAAAAGAGAAGAGATGTGCCTGGTCTGTGTCAACAAGAAGTGGAGACAGCTTCACTCAGGGTACTGGGACTGGTGTTCTCCAGACCAGAGCAAGTGTTAAGATTAACAAAAGCATGCAACTATAATCCTGACCAACTGCACTAGCAGTTTCAGGTCTGTAAGATGCTGAGCAGCAGGAGGTCCTCTCAAAGCCTGTGGATCCATAACACCTGACTTGCAATTCCTAATCTCCACACTGAAAGACTTACCTTGACTGTGTTTCTAGCAGGCTAACTAAACTGTTTAGTGCTTGCATTTTTTTAATTTAGTTTTTCATACTGTAAATGCAGGCTTTAACTGGGGTTTTCTTTTTTCTTCTCCTTCAGTGACCTGTGCATGGAGTGTGCCTTGCAACTGGAGACCTGCCCTTTGTGTCGACAGGAAATACAAACCCGAGTCAGACAGATCTCTCACATTTCATGACACATGTGGAGAAATACCACAGACTTGTTTTTAATGAACTCCAACCAATACCGAAAGGGGAAAGCATCTCTTTATGCACATAGAACCGTAGCCACGGCCAGATTTCATGCTAAACTGTAATCTGTTTATCTTAAAAATGAAATCTTTAAGCTATTTCAAGTTGCCAGCAATGGGAACTGGTTTCAACAGTAAGGAGAGCTGGTAGGTCAGCGTGCTATGGCTATTGGACTGTAGGAGAGTATTGCTGCTCTTCCCCCTTTCCTTCTCGCCTGTCGCAAGTGCTGAAAAAATTTGCACTGGAAGTACACATACAATGCATTTTAGAAAAGAAGACGAAAGATATCTGCTAAAACAGGGCCGTTCTGTCTTGTGCTTGAAAGTCTCTGTTGTTGGCAGAAGTCAGTACTAAAAAAAGAATGCCAATGTTTTCCTATTTCATGTAGCCTCCTGCTGGTCAGAGACTCGGAGACTGTATTTTCTGACAGTGGATATTAAACTGCTCAGAGACTTAATCTGTACACAGACTGATTTGAAAAGACAATGTGGAGACTGTAGAGAAACTCACATGTTTTAATAACTTGGTGATTCCAAAGAATGTTCTGATTTGTTTTTAAATGTTAAAAGATCGGTGGTATTTTCAAGTACATAATATTTCTGATGCTTTTAACTTCAGTACCCACATTTTTTTGTGAGGATATAATTTTCGGGGGGTATTCTTAACTAATTATAATGCTGGACTGGAATTAATTTGATATTCCTGGGTATTTTTTAAGGTATCATCAAACATCTTTTTTAATCAGTGTTGGTTTTGAAAGACATATTCACTTTGGAAATATTGAGCTATCTTAAAAGATTGGAGGAGAATTTTGGGCCAGTTTATTTAGAAAAAAAGAAATGTTACTTGGATAGCAGGTTTGGTCTTTATTCTGTAACTCTTCAAAAATGCACCTTGCTTGCCACGTGTCAGTCCTGCTCTGAGCAGGTTTGGGGCCACGCTTCATATTTTTGGGTAGGCATCATAGAGTGGGAATCTCTGCTCCACTTTAGGCATTTGTGACATTTGTATGTTAAGGATGCATTTCAGCAGGCAGCTTTTGACTGTTTTACTAGGTTTCTACAAGGAATCAGGGTTCACAGCTGGTGTCAGTGAAGTAGCACAAAAATCAGTGGAGGTATACTTATTTTGCACCAACTGAGGATATGACTTGGTCTCTTCCAAGACTTGTACAGGTTGCTTTTTTAAATTATCTGGCTATATAGTAGAACTTTACTAATTCACACACAACTTACACCAAAACCATTGCACTTCTTGGCAGTGATTCAACAGCAGAGGCTGTTGTAGTGAATTCTTATGCTGCAATGTATCTTATTTTTAAAATAGTTTATCATCTTTATTGTACTATCAAGTATTAACAAAGCAGAGCTGAGGCTGCTTCTTCCTGCTGAGCATTCTTGCTTCCTACTGACCTAAATAGGAGCTGAGACCTCTGCATACAGGTCCCTGAATCCAGCTCTCTAGCAATTCCTTTCACCTTCTGCCTTTAACTCAAGGGTGCTGAATTTCATCCAGAGTTTAAAAAAGAAAAGGGGGGGGGGAGTGTCTTCATTGATCTTCTGGAGTACAATGTGTGAATTAGGAAAGTTCTGTCCATCACTTTCTTGTTGACCTTTTTCCAAATATACACTGAATCCAAAACCAGAGTGCTGGTTAGTCTTTTTGCTAGAATGTGAATTCTCTTCTGCCTTGGATGGCTGTTTTGATTAAAGTCACACTGACAAACCTGTGCCACAGGGACCTCATTTCCTCACTAACTGTACTTTACAATTGCTGCAATCCATGTTGCCAGTCAGGGCTGAGTCCCTTCCTGCTCAGTGCTGAATGAGCAAACATTAACACCGTCACTGCCACAAGGATCTTAGAATTTCAGAATCGCTTGAAATGAAGTTTTAAATGCTTCCAAATGTAATGATAGGTTTTTATCCCTAAGGTACAAACATACAAGCCATACTTTAGGGAAGAGGTGGGACAGAACCATTTTGAACTCTGCCTTAATAGATTCTAGTAACTTCAGGGCTTTGGTTTCCCTGGCCAGGATTAACTGAGGTAAAATTTTCAGAAGTGCCTAGGACTCCTGATTTGTAGCAACTGCTGTATGAGATTAAGCTCTTAAGACCCAGGTCCACAAAGGCTTTTGGGTGCCTGGTTTCCCCTTGAAATGGAGGTGACCGGAGAGCCTTGCTGCGTTTGTGGATGTGGGACTAAGTGCCTGTATTATTTTGTTGAAAAGATATGAATGCTCTGGAAAATTTTGCCCCAGACTGTCTTCCATGCAGCTGGTGTTGGGCAAAGGAAGCCAACAGTGCCAGAGGAGGGAGCTGTGTTGCAGAGAACTGTCCTATTCATTTCACAAAGGGAAAGACTGTACAATTTGACTGGCTTTCTGCTGAAATCCATGATGGGGGTGTGTTTGTAAAGCTCGATCCTCCATGACTGGTGTAGTGCCCTCCTTGGTTCCTGCACACCCCAAAGGCTCTTGGGCTGGGGAGGGGAGGCAGTGGCTCCGCAAGACCTCAGAAGGGGAAATTAATTGTAGCAAAGTTGTCCGTTCAACAATAAAAATGTCTTGAAGGCTATTTGTTGTTCTTAAATTCTTTCACTTCTGTTGAGAGCTGGGGTTACAAATATTTCTGTGCCAGAGGGTGATGCAGGCAGCCTGTGGAAGCAGGAGCTGTCCCTGAAACAAGAAGTGGCTCTGAGGCAGAAAGGCAAGTCCAGTGCCAGGCGGCTGTCTGCACTTGTGTGAAACATTCGAGCACAGCCTTTTGCCGTGGTGACCTAAACTACTCCTGGGTTAGGCAGGCTTGTGCGTCTGAGGCCCTGTCTTAGAGTGCTGTCCTCCAGCCCTCGGCGTCCTGCTGTGTGAGGGGAAAACCTACTTTAATAAGGGGGGGGGGGGGCCTGTGTGAATTATAACGACGCACGTTATCTACGTTATCTTTCTTTTTTCTTCCTAGGACAGCCTTTTGATGCCTGGACAGTAAACTCAAACCAGGACACCGGTGCCACCCGTCCCGCCAGGCCTGACGGCCCTCCCTGGCGGCGGGCACCGCCTTCCCGTGTGGCCCCGCCCACGTTCCCCATTGGGCCTTCTTGGTGTGGGCGGGCCCTCCGCGGCGGTCTCCGCTCTCTGATTGGCTGCGGGCGGGGCGGAAGGAAGCGTTTCCCAGGAGACGGCCGGGCCGGAGGGAGGATGTGTGCGATGGGGAGGTGCCGCTGGCTACCGTGACCGGCGGTAGGTGCGGGGCAGGGCCGGGACTCTGGGCCCCTTTCCGAGGCAGGGGGGAGGTGACACGGGCCCGATGCCTGTGTTCCTCGGGAAGGGGGGACTCACAAGGGCGGGTCACCTGGGCGCCTTTTGGAGAGGGAAGATGACGGCAGCCGGTCGCCTGGGTCCCTTCGAGGAGGGGGATGTGAGGCGGGCCGGGTGCCTGGGTCCCCCTGGGGAGGGGACAGGGCTGGGGGTTTCGCTCTCCCCAGGAGCCAGAACTGAGAAGGGGGAGGCGGGGGTAGCGCTTATCCCTCCTCCTGTGCCGTGGGGTAGTGCCATAGAGCCGGCTCCCACTCTCGGAGGGCTGCTCTGAAGGCCGGCGTTAGATATAGCCCAGCAACGGTGGCGGGAGCAGGGTGTCCCCAGCACGCACCCAGGAGCCAGCTGGCTGCTGCACTGGCCCATCTCGGTCGCGCTGGGGTGCTGTGTGCCCTGTCCTGTGTGATGGGTCAGTAACTGCTCGCAGCCACGGGCCGAGGGCCTGGCTGGGACACAGACCAGCGCTGGCCAGAGTCCCTGGCCTGGCACGTGGGATCACTGTCCGACGCACTGAACTGGGGTGGCATCTTCATCTTATCTGGCTTCATTTTCTTGTGTCTTTATAATAGTCGGTCATAGATGCTTCAGGAGAAAAAATGTAAAGGTCAGCTGAAAAACCCTTACAGAGATTAACTGCAAGTGTGAGCAATTTTGAGCCTGTTCTCTGAGTAGGTGGAGAAAGTTCCTAGAGAATTTGGGTTATTACAGAAAAGAAGTAGCAGTAACTTTGGAAGAATGTGATTTTGAAATTCCTGCATTTAAAAATTAAAAGGTTCTCTCCTGATTTGCTGTTTGAGAAGTGTATGGTAATTTAACGGTTGAATTTGTATTAATGCTAAGTTACATGTTACTCCTTAGCACTTTGTCTAAAAAGAAGAAATAACCACTATCAGCAGCAATATAGCAGATTGCCTCTTCTCTAGTCTGGTTATGCAGTGTAATGATGGAGACTTCTGATGAAGAAAACTTTGGTGTAGCCATGTGAGTACACTACATTCTGTGTCAGATTTTCAATAAACTATTTCCTAATTGAAATATTTTAATAGGAATATAATTACACAAATGAATTTATACCACACTGATTAGCAGATTCTGCCTCTTAGGAGAACAAGGGCATGGAATGCAAAGCTCCAGAAGCAAACATCAGTTTAGAGTTTAGATGAAGTCAAACTAAATATAACTGCGATGAGCCTAGCACTAGATAGCCCTGGCTGAGTGATCAAAATAAGCACTGTAAGGCTGAACATTTTTTTTGTGTGTGTTCATTTTAAATTCAAAATTTCTCTCTCTTTTTCAAGAGTGTACATTGTCTTATATCGCGGATTCTAAGAAGAGACTATTCCTCTGTGTGGAATATCCTCCTTCTAGACATGCAAGACCTTTTACAGGTGGCCTCAATCAAATTTTACACTGGTAGATGTAAAATTTGTTTGGCATACTCTTCTCCTAAAGCTTGTGGCAGAAGGGGACGTGTGCCTGTGCCTCTGTGACTCTAGTTCATAGGTTTGGTTCTTTCAGTCTACAGACTATCACAAATGGCCATGTGCCTGGGCTTCTTCAGCAGCACAGGTTGTGCTGGCCTAGACTAGACATGATGAGGTGACAAAGGCTTAAACCCCAAGATTTGTGAGCGCGTGTTTCTTCAGGTGTGTGGATGCAGGTGTGTTGTATAGAGAGATGGAATCACTGCTATTTTGGAACAGTTAAAATTCCATTATTTGTCTCACAAGCTTAAACAGGGGCTTAAATTAATACTTCAAATTTTCTGTTGCTGTTAGAATAAGCTATAAAACCCATAGTGCTGTTTTGGAGGGGAACAAAAAGAGTGGAAATTATCCATAGCAAAGTCTCCTGTCCTTGCATGTAAACGGAAAGCGATGAGCCCTATTGCCTGAAGTCTTAAGCGTGATGCTCAGGGTATGTAACGCTTCGACTGTGCTGTGCCAGCTCCTCTCCTGGTGGCATCCTGCTCTCTGGTGGAAGAGCACGCTTTTCCAGTCCCTTGGCTTGGCTTTGCTCTTCTCCCAAGGCTTAACACATCAGAAATGTTGCTAGAACATCACTTGGTGATCAGATGCCTTTTTAAATCAAGTATCTTTTAATTTTTCCTGGTCAGAATGAGCCCTATGGCTATTATAGTTAAACTGTCAGTTAAACTGTTGTTGGATTAATTTCACTGAACTATTTTTCAGTAGCAAAATAACTTTGAGTTTTTTTAAAACTTAGTCTGAAAGAGTGTTCTGCTCTGTTTACTAAAGAGAAATTTGAAAGAGAAATAGAGATACATTTAATTTTAATTTAATGTAAATAGTGTTTTTGCTGATCAAAGCTAACTTTTTTCTTAAAGACAAATGTCCTATAAAGCTTGTTTCCCTCATGTGTGAGAAAAGTCTGTCTTTCACCTCCTGGAGAATATAGGAAGAGTTAATCCCCCACTAAAGATGAGCTCTGAATGCCAAGGCCAAGGGGATCCTGTGGATTATCTAATGTGTCTGAACAAGCTGCACAATAATAGATTTAGCAGAGGGATCCAGAGTCCTGAAATGCTGGTACCAAAGGTTTCTTCCCTGGATGACTTCAGATCCATAATGGTGTTTAATATTTGCTCATGACTTTAGGAGATTATGCCATTTATTTGTAGCATGCGGGGATGTTTCTTGCATAAGAAAAACCTTTAAGTTTCTTCAGTTGTATAATATTTTGTATACGCTGAGTTTAAGTGGTTCACAAGACCATGTATTTAGAAGTATTCTCTAGAGTGTCTGGAGTTCTGTGATCACCATGTAGAGTTACTCAGGGAAGAGAGCAGAAGGAAAGCTTGTGGTAGCAGCTGGGATTTGTGGGTTGGAAAATGCTTAATTTGCTGTTCTAATTATACTCTTTACATCCTTCTGCACCAGGACTGGAATTACCTTGACAGTAATGCCAGTAAAACAACTTCCCCCCCCCCCCCCCCCCCCCCCAATTAGGCACCTTACTGGGGGGGAAATACAGTAGAGGCCTGATGGGAATCCCCATGAAGCAGTCTTACCATCAGTGTCATGGATTATGTGTAGGTTGAAACTAGGAAATTATTCATTTATCTTGTAATTATTGGGCTTATTTGTGGTTAGGCTTTTGTTAACACTTTTTAATTTTAACTTTTATTTCTGCTGTGGTTGAAATATATATTTATGGAGTACCTTCTGTCTTTGCTTTCAGCTCCTCCCCTTCTGACACAGAGTTTGATGCAATTGTTGGGTACCTGGAGGATATTATAATGGGTAAGCTCTGCACGTAGTTACAGACAACAAGATGAGTGCTAAACATATTGGAGGCTGCTCTTCTCTTAGCAGACATAGAGAGCCAAAATAGCCCCTGCCTGTTTCATGGAATCTTTCCTTCCTTTTGTGACCCCTAACCTGGTAGTGTAGTAAAAATATATATAAAAATATATAAAAGTCTTTTGTGTGCTGTTTGCACAACAGTGTGCTTATGAGTCTTGAAAATTATTCTCTGCACCACTGTGATATACTCCTTCATAAATAAACAGTAAAGACACTTGTAAATCCCACATAGAAATCAAAGCTTTTTGGAATTTTTATACCCTTTTATAAAGGGGATGGAAGAGACTGTGAGAGGTAGCCTTCCCTTTCCCAGCTCTGCCTAAACCTCTCCTAACCTGTTTGTCAGGATATTCTTAGAAGCTGCCATGGTTTGTCCAGGCAATTTGCTGTAGTGCCTAGCTGTTGCTACTGCAGGCAGCCTTTCATAATATGTAATATAAAGTGCCTGTGCTGCAGTTTAAGCATCTTGTTCCTTGTCCTGTCTCTGCTAAACACAGAGAACGGTTTATTTTCTCTGTCTGCAGCAGCATTGCGTAACTGGAGATGGCTGTCATAATGTCTTGCCACTTTTCACTTTTTGAAACTATCCTTCTGAGTTGATTTTGTTGCATGTAACTTGCATGTATGGATACAGTTGTAACATGGCAGGACCTGTTCATAGCAGGAACGTTGAATGGTGCCGATCTCAGCGTGTGAGCTTAGGCAATAAAAGGTGCTAAATTCTCAGGACCATAATTTTAACTGAGAAGTCAGCATGTGCAAGGAAGTAGTTTACAAGATGCCAAGACAGAAATCATGCTAATCAGCCATCAGCTGCTTCATGAGAACAGCATATAATCTTTTTTACCACATCCTTCCCAGAGATAGGTAGGTTCTGCAGCCTCAGTTTGCCTGGTGATGTAGTTGAATCTGGAGAAATGCCTGCTAAACTAAATTTGAATATATTAGAAATATATTTTCAGTTTTAGAAAGCTGAGACTGGTGTATTTTAACACTGTGTATAAGTAAACTTTATATTTATACCTGTTCTGTTCAAGTTGGTGGTGACCTACCATGTTCATTTTTATTTTTGTTTTCTTCCACAACTGGAAAAAAAATCCTCAGCAGATGAAAACAAATCTGGGAGTTTCACTAATATTTTTTAATTCAAAGAAAAAAAATTATTTTGAATTCTTATAGGGAAGAGGTAGTCACTTTTGCTGAACAAAACAAAACAGATCCTGAACAAAAAGGGGTTCAGAATAAATAACCTTACTAATAAAGCATAAAGCAGGAGGACTTTTTTGCTAATACTAAGTGTAAATGAAACTTATAAGAAGTAACTGTAGTCCTTGCTAGGTTGACATGTTCATCCCATTCCATTCTGAATACACAGCTGCTGTCAAAATGCGGACTGATGTGCTGCTGCTCTGTTGATTTGGCACCCTTAACTGAAGTAGCACTGCCCTCCGCCAGCAGCCTCTGTCTTCTCACAGATGGGTCAGAAATGGTGGCTCAGCGGCAGCTGAGCAGTGGTGTGACTGACCCTGCATGTGTGCAGGGCTCCATGGTTACAACAGGGAAGTGGAGGACTAGTGAATGTGGCTTTTGTGTTACAAAAAGAATGACTAAATTCGTAACTGTATGATGCATTTTTGTTGTGGCCCAGATGATGATTTCCAGTTAATACAGAGGACTTTTATGGAGAAGCACTACCAGGAGTTTGATGACTCAGAAGAAAACAAGCTCATCTATACTTCTATTTTTAATGAATATGTAAGATACTTTTTCCTATTTCTTGCATGTAATGCTTTTTTTGGTTTTTTTTTAAGGCCAACGTCAGGTCCTGTATTCCCCCCTTTATAAAACAGTGGGTTTGCATGGAGCAGAGCCAACATACTGCCTGCTGTACTGCCTGCTGTCTCATTCATCATCTGTGAGCAAGAAAGATGTTTTCTGGAGCTCTAGGTTCCTTTCTCTTTTTTTCACCTGAAAACTTATACAGATGTTTTGTTCTCACCAGTATTCCCAGCAAAAATGTTCAGCTCCGCGCCTCAGCAGTGGTGTGAATAATTGAACTAGCATTGCCCAGCTAAGGAATCTGTAGTTGTTGGCCCAGTGAGGATAATACAAAGTGTCAATAAGGTGTCAGTGTAAGGAAGATGCACTGTTTTGAAATCTGCTCCTGAAATTTGTTATGTTGTTGTTGGGGTGGTTTGTTTGTTTTTTTCAGATCTCTTTAGTGGAGAAATACATCGAAGAAAAATTGCTTGATCGGATTCCTGGTTTTAATATGATGGCTTTCACAATGTCATTGCAGTAAGTCTCTGCTTTGCTTTTGGTTGGGGGGCAGGTTATGTGCTTCTCAGTTAATTCTCTTTATCTAGATTAAAACTTAGGTTCAACAGTTCTCCCTTTAGAAAGAAGTTTGTCTTTAATTAAAAAAAAAAGTGTTTGTGCATGCAATGACTGACTACTTTTCTTGCCTTCAGAACATTGTGCCACTCTAAATTTCTGAAGTGTTATGCTGAAATATATTGGGGTTTAAGGGGTAGGAAGATAAATCAGAATGAGAATCTCCATCATTGTCACAAGTCAGACCCTTAAAAGGTTGGGTCTCATCTATCTCTTTCAGGCTCTGTGGTGGACACTTAAATAGTCTGGTAGTCTTTCAACAGTCATGTGATATAATGTCTTTATTGTAATTTTTGTAGAAAGCATTCAGAGAAAAGTTTGATTTGTCTTAAGCTTTTGCATTTAGTCACTTCAGCTTAACCAACTTTATGAAGAGGCCACTTTTGAAAGATCACTGGTTTTCCCCTTGGATAAGAAAATCAAGTCTCATTGGGAACTGAATATCTTATAATATTTGAATTTATTTAATTTTTTAAGTTTTTAAAATAAAACGTTGGGAAGTTACTGTGAATACACATAGTATGCTTAAAAGATAGACTGTTTAAGGTAAAGCTCCTTCTGATAAGAATTAAATAATTAAAAAAACAAAACAAAACAACCCTTGACTTTTAAGAAAGTCTTGTTGAAATATGCCAGTATGGAAGCACAGAGTCTTTCTTCCAAAATGTTTTAATCAAAAGTCGGCTACCAAGTATTGTCAGTACAGTCCCTCATTCTTAAGGGATATGTGTGAGCATTCTGTGCCTCTCCCCAACCTTTCTCACCTTCCAGGGGAGAGACTAGCTGTTTCAGTGCTCAAGATAAATAAATAGGTAAACGTTAGTTGAGTGTTACTTCTGTTGACTTACAGGTCAATTGCTTTGTCTGGTTTTCAAGGACTGATGTGATACTCTTACACCTTGGATTTATGTAAATATAATATATTAATGTACTTGGATTGGGAGTACTACAAGGTAATATTTGGCTAAAGTTTTGATTTACGAAAGACCCATAATAATATTCTTGTTTAAATTTTGATATTGTTCTATTTGCCATGGTATCCTTTTGACCTCATACTATTTTAAAATAAAAGTTTATTTACCACACAGTTTTCTAATTCCCCAACTTCTTCTCTCTACAGACAGCACAAAGATGAAATGGCGGGTGACATATTTGATATGCTTCTCACGTTTACTGACTTTCTGGCTTTCAAAGAAATGTTCTTGGATTACAGAGCTGTATGTATGTCACATGGTTTATTTTTCATTGGCATAATGGCTATTGGTTTTGTGTAGCTCTGCCTGAGAGTACCAAAGGCAGTGTTACTACAGTAGGTAGCATCATTTATTCAAAATCTGTACAGGGTCAAAAGGCAAATAACTTCTCTGGGTGGCTATTTAAGCTCAAAATGTACATTTAATAATTTCTGGAAAAGATGAGTGAAGCTGGCATGTGGAGCAGTTCTTCAGAAACACACGCTTTCTGCATCTTTGAACGTTGATTTCCAACTGAGCATAAGGGAACACTTTTTTACTGTGTGGGTAACTGAACACTGGAACAGGTTGCCCAGAGAGGTTGTGGAGTCTCCATCCTTGGACATAATCAAAAGCCATCTGGACATGGTCCTGCGTGGCCTGGCTTGAGCAGCAGGTTTGGACCAGATCACCTCCAGAGATCCCTTCCCACCTTGACCATTCTGTGATTCTATGATACGTTTTCTTAATTTTTATTTTTTTCCCCAGCCAATCCAAAACTAGCTTTTTAAGCTTATTCCATTTGTATTTCTTCTCCTCGCTGTCTAGGCTAGAGAAACAAACAGAAGTATTAATGTTTGTGAATGAGCTTTTCCCCAGGGAAATGAAATACATGTAAGCGCTCCCAGTGTCTGTCCAGTCACATTTGACAAAGGAGCAAAAGAGTCAAAGTTGTTGTCAGATTTGTGTCCTCTGCTGCCTCACCCAACCCCTTTAAGTTTTGTGAAAATGGGGGCAGGTTGAGGAGAAAGAGACTGTCCGTGTCTCAGCAGCAGGAATAGTTTCAGTTGGGTTTTGCACTTTTGGGGACACCTGAGAGGCAAACCACAGAAGCTAGATTTTATTAGTTCCTTGAGCACTGCATGAGCCTGCTGGCTGGCCATTCTTGACCAGATGTAAACAAGACTGTGCTCTGACCTGGACGTACATCTGGCAGAGTGACAGCGACCTTACTCCAGGGATTCCTGCACAATCTCTTCTTGACGTTTGTGTTCACATTCAATCATAGATGCTTAGGTAACGTGTAATTTTATATTGATTTGATGCAACAAACAGAATATGTATTGCCTGTTTCGTTTTTTGAACTGCTTATTCCAAAACAGCATTGAGTCACGGATTTCTTTTTCTCTGATATTTCTAGGAGAAAGAAGGTCGAAGTCTGGATTTAAGCAGTGGGTTAGTGGTGACTTCATTAAACAAATCATCAATATCCTCCTCCTAGAACAGTTTATGCAGCACTTTCCTTCTGCAGATGAGTGCTGCTGCTTTCATTTGGACATTAAAACGCTAAAGGTCATGAGAATCAAGGTGCTTTTACATGATGAAAACTCATTCACCCTCCAGACTATACCTTCAGAGGCCTGATCCTAGAAACGTCTGTTTGTGAATTCTGGTTGGTATTCAGTGACCACAGAAGACAACAATTTCACCTCTACCACAGTAAATACACAGTATTTGTACACCAGCCTAACCGTTGTGCATGCTGAGAAGCCCAGCAACTGAAAGGACAATAAACAGGCCTGTGCGCGTGTTATTTGGTTGGCATCTTAACCATCTCCCCAAAAGGTAGAACTTTTCAGAATCAAGATGGCAGCGTAAAAAGAGCATGTCTCTCCCACTCTTGGAAGGACAGGTGTGAATACATAACCTCTCAGTTCCTCCCCATCAATGTTTTGTTGATTGGTGTTCTTTTAAAATACTTTAATGTGATCTTAAGTGATCTACAGCTTTTTAATGGAAGAATATGTTTTAATATGTAGATGTTCTAGCATAAGACTGCCTCTTGGCTCTGACAATTGATATGTTAGTGTGTAAATCTGTCTGCTTTCTGGCTTTTTTAAGTCTCACCCTTAATCTGCAAAGTTCTCTGATTCACTTTTGTTCAGGCCCCAGCTCTTCTACACTGGGGAAAAATAACCATGATAAACTGCAATCTGGCCTATGTATGCAGTTTCTTACTTTATTTTTGGCAGAGGCACAGCTGCATTAGTTCTAGTAATATAAGCTTGATGGTAGGTTGGCCACAGACATGTTTACCAACATGTTATTTACTGCTCTAAATAGCATGCTGATTAAAAGGCGTGATTTTGCTATTAAACTGTTAGCAACATTAGTGCAGCAATGCATTTTTCAGCATCCATTGAAAAATAGATGAGTGGCTTGCTGGTGGAACTGTAGCCATAAGCCTGTGACAAAACCCCAGGCGCATCTCTGGCAGTTGGAATTAAAATGCATTTGGAGCTACAGGGACCCTCTGTTCTTACGCTGTTCAGGCACGTTAATCTGCCACTTAATGACGTGCTCAGGCAATGTGAGTATCTCTTTAAAAGCCTAAGAGTAGATAGAACACAGGATGGTGAGCAGTACCCTCTGCTCTGACCCACAGCAGTTTGATACAGCAGGGGAGATGCCCTTCAGCAGCAGTGAAGTTGTTGATTGGTGGCTGTCACCTGATGAGAACCTAGCCTAGACAAAGGAAAATTATGGCCGGGCCATTGCAAGTTTTTGTTTGTGGACAAGAAATGTCTTAAAAGAACAAACAACATGAAATCCTGTTCCTATTGACATCTGACTGATTTCAACAGTACTAGGACTTTGTTCTTCAGCTGAAATAGTCTTTGAATACCCATCAAGACTCCTAGCCATGCAGGCAAAAATAAGCCATAATTATACTACAAAATACAGTAATATTAAACAGGTTTGTGGACAGACCATAATGGCTTTTTTAAGGCTGGCTGGCAACACTAAATGTAGCATCCTAGTATTTTGACTCTGCATATACCAAATTTATGAGTGCTGCAATAATTAATCTCATTAAGTTTCTAGTATGCTGTGCTCATGGCTCTGCAGTTTTTTGTCTGGGATTATTCTAGTATGTTGAAATCTCCCTCATAGGTGCACACACCTAGATACACACACACTTCCTTTAAAAAATAAAACAACAAAAAAAAACCCCAAACAAACTATTCCTTCAGAATTTTTTTTAATATCCTCTAATAAATTTATGCTTGCCAGATTTGAATGATAAAAGCCAGAAGCTGAAGCAAAATTAAGAATTGCAATAAATGTCTTTGGAGGGGTGGGGGGAGTTTCATGGTTTGTTTGTTGTTTTTTTTTTTTTTAAAGGGGATTAGAAATCCTTCTGGGTGTGTTTTGATCAAAAGCAGTTTTGTAGACTTTCTGTTCCAGTGAACACCACACAAACTCATTTTGATTCTCTCTTCAGCAACAGTAACCCGCTAAGGCAATGTGAGTACATCCCTAAAAATGCTAATTTGCAATTCTGTGGTTTGAAATGCATGTTCCTGATCCTTCTGACAGCAGCAAAGTCAGTGAAGCTCTGTCAGCTGGGGTTGTCCCACCAGGATTCACAGGTTTTTACAGGTCTACCTACCACCTGTGCCGTAAAAAGCAGCTTTTCCCATGAGCACAGAAGTCGGTGCTCAGGCATGCATGGGCAGTTAGTTCGCAAGCAGAGATGATGCTCCAAGATGTTTATTCCCAGAAAAAAAGTTATGAAAACAGAGGGTCATGTTTTTAACACAAACTAGATGCAGCTTCCCTGCCATGTGAATCCTGAGGTTAACATCAGAAAAATTTGAGACTTAAAATCTAGTTGTTTTTCTACTGACAGTGTATGGACTGAGTTCTTAATTTAATTTCTCATCTGTTTATATAATGTTGACTTTTTAATGTCAGGAACAAATCTTATCAAATTTTAAAAGAATCTTGTTGACATAATTGTTAATTGTTGAGCTAAAATAATTATTTGCAGCTAAAACTAAAAATATCCCTGACATTTTTTTACTGTAAAAAGTTTTCATTCTTTTTCTATTACAGCTGTTTCAATTAATTACTTAAATCAATGGCAGTATAAGTTAATACTTCCGGCATTAATTTTCTGAAGGGAGTTCTGTTGTATTTTAAGCAAGGTCTCTTGTAATTTCAGAGGCTACAAGGCACGGTTGGGGATGAATTCTTATTTTGATGGGGAATTGTATCTCAGTGTTTCCTGCAATATCTTTCTGCCCCTGTGCCGCTCTTTTCTGTCTGTGTGTTTTCTGTGGGCTGCTGCTCCCAGAATAGCTTGTCCTTCTGCAACACTCCTATCACTCATCCCCAGTTTGATGCATTTTCCATCAGGCAGAGGGGCTTTTTAAAGAGATTAAATTTCTCTATGTAATGGACTATCTGTGTGCAAGTCTAACTTCACATTTTAAGAATTTTAACATTGTCATAACAATGCATGAAGAGGCTAATTTTCTTATTGATTTTTATATATATATTCATAGCTGTGGAAACTTGATGCTTCATTTAGCTCACTGAAAACCAAATAAAGGCAGATATGCCAGGGGCTAATGCAGTTTGTCCAGTCCTTTTCAATTCACACCTTCCGTTAATGCAGTTAAATTTCCTGAGCTTCTGTAGACAAGTTGTTAAAACTTTTCCCATGCAGAGCATGCAGTAAATTTTGCAGCGTAGCTCACTGTGCACCAGCTTTCCTGTGTAGAAATATCCGGAAATAAATTGAACCCATTTCATCTGTTTTTATTAGCTTGTACAAGGAGGACGTGAAAGGAAAAGTTGTGTCGGGCAGGGCATCACTTCAAGTTCTAACAAACCAATTCGTGTCCCTAAGAAATAAAAGCTGAATTTGTTGTCTGCAGCATGGGGGAACAGCATGGAACTGATCCTGGTGTGTTCCCAGAGCATTTGCAGACTTAGTTGTACTAATTTTTAAAGACCACCTGTAGCTGACATGCAAAATTGACTTGCCAGTTAATAGGTGGTCCTATTAACTCCAGCAACTCTATAGTGCTGAGTCTGCAGGAGGGAGTGCATCAAAGCCTTGGCACCTCTTTCATGTTCTTGCAGTATTGGATTCACACTCTGTGGGTGTGCATGTATGTAAAGCAAAGCAAGGTGAACCCTGTGGACTTGGTACCTCCTCCCTTGGGGCCAGGCTGTAATGCCCATGTGCAGTGGGAAGGGGCAGTCACCTCTCCCAGGTGACAGCTCTGCTGTCTGCGCAATGCCATGCTGTATGTGCACCTTCTGGCAATACAAACTTTTTTCTTGACAGACTCCACTGCTGGTTTTAGGAAGATTTTTATTTAAAGCATAAAATTTTTGCTTCAAATTGTTAGAAATCAATACAGGAACAGTTTAGACTCCTTCCTTTGCTTGGCCTTCATCTTTCAGCTCTGCCACAGTTTATGTATCGTGTTAATTGCAGTTACTTACATTGTAGCTGTGAATGACCAGAGACAGGAGCCTGGGCTTGGTTTAATGAATTTTAGTATTGGAATGTGTGGAATTGGCTGAGCCCCCTCAGCAGAGCTGCTCCAGCAACGAGCAGGAGCCCCAAGGATGAGCAGGAGCTTCAGCCTCCAGTGAGTCCATGTCCTCCTGGCAAGGCTGTGGGTGACAGCATCGGTGGGTTTGCGCTGTGGGCACATCAGCTGAAAGCATCATCAGAGACCACAGAGCAGTGTCCACGTGACCTGGTACCAACCATTCCTGCCAGTACAGGCTGGTCCAAGAACGAGACCTTGGTGGCACCAAGCCTGGCATGAGCTGACCCAGGGTGGCCCAGGACTGGGCTTTGCTGTCCACTCCTTATGGGTGGCCAGTCACTTGGCTGGTGGCTGCATTGCTGCCGAGTCCTTTCCAGGCACGGAAGCTGAAGAAAGTGCTCACCCCGTAGGCGATCATCACGAGGCAGGCGAAGAACTGGAAGAGGAGCGCACCCCACGCATGAGCATGGCGGCCGCCCCAGCCCCATGGCCCACACCTGCCCACCGCTACTTACGGATGCCACGGCTCTCCGGTTGTAATCCCACTGCCGCCATGACGTAGGCTGGACAGCGGCTGCACATGTTATGAAGGCGGTGATGTACAGGATGGTTGCAACAGCATTGAAGATCATCAGCTGGGGAAGGCAAAGAGCAGTTCTTGAGGTCTGGGCTCAGACTCGTGTGTGCTGGCATGAGGGATGAGCAAAAGGCTCAGTTTCACCTTCCTCCCTCTTCTCCAGGAGAATCAGACCCTCTTCTCCAGGAGAATCAGAGGAAAAGGGTCCAGCCCGTCATGCTGAGAACAAACCTCAGGTTAACATCTCATTAAATACGCCCCAGGTTGCGCTGAGAGGTTTCTGGTTGACACCACGACTGCAGCAGTGACAGTGGCTGTAACTTTCTGGATTGATACAGGGCTCTCTGTTTTGAAAATTTTCTAAGCAATTGAGGGGCAGAATGAAACAATGTCATTGTGCAAAGTGCAGGGGACTTTGTTCCATCAGCCCAGGAAAGCCTGAAGCCCTGGTCCTCTCAGAGCATCTCCCCAGGATGTTTCCCACTTGGGACCCCGCCTTCCTCTCTCTCAGGTACATACCACGAGGGGCCAGGGGATCACATAGAACTTCAGCTGAAGCTGCAGGAGGTAAGTCATGAAGAAAAGGACTGTTACTATCCAGAAGAAGATGGACACGAACATCACCCAGCTGTATGCTGCATGGAGGTGGTATGTTGTGTTGGCGATGAGAGCCCACACCAGTAAGCCAAGCACCTGTAGGGTGAAACGGGGAATATGTTCAGGTGGTGGTTCCTGCAGGTGGAAAGCAGAACATCACCCATGAACCCAGGCTCACCAGACCCTCATTGCTTGGGAGTGGGCTCATCCCCTGTACTGCTGCCCCAGGAGCCAGTACAGGGATGTCCTGCAAGGCAGGATGGGTGAAACCTCGGCATCCTCACCACCAAAGGTCCCTTCTCAACCAAAAAGCCCCCATACCCACAACCAGTCTCTGCAGGTGCTGGCTCAGTGTTAGGGACATCTCATGGGCTGGATGACAGCTGGATGTGGGGGCTTCTGGGTCCCCAGCTCAGCCTTGACCTCCTCCAGGTGCAGCATCATTTAAAAAAAAAAAAAAAAAAGAAAAAGCAAGCTTCTCTCCACTGTTTGGTTGGTCTGGTCTGGTCTGGTTTATACCTCCTGTATGTACAGCTTCTAGGGCTCACCTTTCATTGTTAAGCAGGTTTGACTACATAGCAATTGCAGCATCGTGTGCCTGCAGAGTGATCCACAAAGAAACAGGTACGTGAGTCTGTTTCTGGGTCTGCTCAAGGAGACATAAGCAGAGCCGTTTTCTCCGCTCACTGCAGCCCCGGGCAGAGCCCGCAGCAGGGAGCAGGTGTCTGCCCTTGGCTCCCTCCCTGGCAGGCAGGGATGGAAGAGCCCAGCCCAGGGTAGCATTTCATTTATTCTTATTTTTTTTTCTTTCCCTTCCCTGTGCTGTGTCTACCCCTGATCTTTGGACTCTGAAGGACATTCTGCCCCACTTCACCTGCAGTGATGCAGCCAGGGAGCAGCTGCCTTCTCCAGCATCCCCTCCCCAGGGAACTCCCTGGAGCACCTGTGGCAGCAAGTTTGCAGGCATCTTTTTATTCTGATGGCCCGTAACCCATGATGGAGCAAGCAGAGGATGGGACACCAGCATGTAGCGATGGGGCCTGGAAAAGAAAGGCTGTTGCAAAGCAAATGCTGCTTTCTGTGATTTGCCCTGTTTGTTCTGCAGCCTCAACCGCAGCCCATGCACTGGGACACAGAGCTGGCCAGGTGCTGGTGGGCTCTGCTTCACCATCCTTCTTCACCTCCCAGCTGGACCAGAGCAAAGCAGGGAGTCTTGAACCTGCTTCCCGGGGAGCAAGAAGGCTCCAGCCCTGCACCCTCCATATTTCCCAGCATGACCGAACATCCTGGGGAGCTCCCCATGGCACAGCCCCATAGCAAGGCTGGGGTGAGAACATGCCCCAAATGCAGCCGTGGCATCTTCTGCTTCCCAGCTGGGCTTGGGATCTCTTTGGGCAGAGGTGGTGAAGCTGCCAGCACTACCCAGCTCCTGTGCTCACCTCCACTTTGGCAGGGGAACCATGGAGTCATCTCCCACCGGTGGGGAGGAGAAGGGCTCTTTGGAAAGCTGCTTTGGCCCTGCGTAAGCCCTCCTTGCTTATTGTCACTGAAGAAACACAACAGCCTTTGTCCTGCCTGAGTACAACGCCCTGGTGCTCAGCTGCCCTGACAATGTCTCTTTGTCTGTCAACATCCATTTCTAACACTCGTGATTGCAAAATATGCATTGAGGAGAAACACGTAAAGGAAAAAGTCTGGTGTGCTCCGGGAGAAGGAGGGGGCATGTGTGAGCTGCCTTGCTGTGGCTGCTGGGGGGAGAAAAGCAGGAGCCCTTAGGAGAGAGGTTTGGGGAGCAGTGGGTCTTGGTGGATGGGAGCTGTGCCAATGTTTAACACTGCTGCCAAAGGAAATGGTACAGCCCAAGCAGGGGCACTGATGGGCTGGAGAGGTGGGACAGGCATGGGGTTGAAGGGTCCCTTCTCTTACTCTTGGCTCCATCTTTCCTTCTTGATGCTCCTGCAAGACGCCCCCTGGCAGCATCCTTCCCCAACCCTTCCCTGAGTGTTTGTTCCTGTGTCACAGCTCAGCTGTGCCCAGGGGCTGAAACCTGGAGGAGGGAGCCAAGTCTACACCAGCCGTTTCACAGCAGCTGCTCAGGGCATGTCCTGCTGCTGCCCCCCACAACACTGCCCTAGAGAGAGGGCATGAGCAAACAGGCTCCCCACTGCAGCGGGGCAGCACTGTGGGCAAACACTGGGGCAGGTCACGCATCACCCCATATGCAGCTGAACGCCCACCCCTAGACACACAAGCTTGCACCCCAGGTCCCAGGTACCAGGAGGGAGCAGCAGCAGGAGTTTATTCTGTGGTTGCCTCTGACGCTGGAGCAATGGAGAGGTGATGCTGCTGCTCGTTTTGACGGTGCAAAGACCCTTGGGCTTGTCTGAGAGAGGCTGCCAAAGCCTGACTGCCGGAGAGGACAGCCTGGAGGGCTGGGAGTGCGAGAGCCCTGTAGGCACCCTGCGAGCAGCCCCAACACACCCCGGTTGGGGTCACCGTGCTTCATACAGCCCCCTGGACCCACTGACTTGTGCCCCGCAGATGCCCATGCAGATCGGCCCTAGCCTGGCGCTGGGAGCTGCTAGGCATCAAGCTGAGTTACAACCGGCAAAGGGTGCGAGGACAAGCAGCCAAATTTTCCTCTGGCTTTAGAGAGGGAAGGAAGAGAGAGGGGGTCTGAGGAATCTCAGGGTTAGAGATGAGTTAGGGTTAGAGAGCAAGGATGGGGTAGGGATGGCAGCCAAAGGGAAACCTGCCTGTTTCCAGCCAGGGAAATGAAGACAAGCATTCAAAGTGGGTGATGCGCTCGGACGGCCGCTCCCGCAGCCGAGCCCCCCCGCTGCCCCCTCCCCGGTACTCACGGCCTGGGCGCCCATCAGCCCCCCGAGCGGCGAGCGGAGGAAGGCGCCGTCCAGGGCGGGCAGGGAGGCGGAGGAGCCCGGAGAGCCGCTCCGGGTCCGCGCGGCACCGGGCAACCCCGCCATGCCGCGGGCACCGGCACGGGCACCGGCACGGCCTCGGGACGCCTCCCGCCCCTCCCCGGGCGGAGCGCGGGGCCGGCCCCGCCGCCTCCCCCGGGTGTCGCGGGTGGGTCCTCCCCATCCCCACGCACCGGGATGAGGGGAGGGGCGCCGGGCTGAGCCCCGCGGCTGCCCCAGCCCCTCCTCCCCGGGGAGGTGCTGCGGTCCCTCCTGCATCGCCCCGCGCTGGACCCAGCACTCCAGGGGCGGCCCCGCCAGTGGCAGGACCCGCCCCCCTCCACCGCCTGGCAATGCTCTGCCTAAGGCAGCCCTGGACACCACGAGTCTTCTTTGCAGCTCATGTTCGGCTTGGTGTCCACCAGCACTCCCAGGGCCTTCTTGTGGTCCCCAGCGTGTCCCGGTGCCTGGGGTTGTTCCTCCGCAGGGGCAGGACTTTGCACGTCTCCTTGTTGAGCTTCAGGAGGTTCCTGGTAGCCCATTTCTCCAGCCTGTCCAGGTCCCTCTGAATGGCAGCACGACCCTCTGGAGTATCAGCCACTCCTCCCAGTTTGGTGTCATCTGCAAACGTGCTGAGGGTGCGCCCTGCTCCATCATCCTGATCATTAATGAAGATGTTAAACAGGATTGGACCCAGTATTGACCTCTGGGCTACACCACTCGTTACTGGCCTCCAACTAGACTTCGTGGCTGGACATCAACAGCTTGTCTAGGGGGATCTTATGGGAGATGGTATCAAAGGCAAAACTGAAGTTCAGGTAGACAGTATCAGCTGCTCTCCCCTCGTCTTCCAGGCCCATAATTTCATCATAGAAGTTTATCCGACTGGTCTCCCCCTCCAGGAGAAGCCATGCTGCTCCTGATGACCTTCACCTGCCCGGGGATAGTTCCCGGGGGGTTCCACCACCTTCCCAGGGGTGGGGGCAAGGCTGGGCGGTCCGTAGCTCCCCGGCTGCCCTTTGGAAGTCTGGGGTGACACCCGCTTTTCCTCGGGCACCTCTCCCCGGCCACCTTGACCACTTTGGAACGATCGCGAGCGACCCGGCAGAGGTACCGGCCTAGCGACAGAGGAAAGTGGCGGCGGGGAGCCTCATACACAGAGGGTCAGGATGGCCGAGCGGTCTAAGGCGCTGCGTTCAGGTCGCAGTCTCCCCTGGAGGCGTGGGTTCGAATCCCACTTCTGACAGCTCCTTTTCGTGCCGCACAGCGACCGCTTTTTGCGTGGAGGACGCGGGGGCCGATAAAAAAAAAACCTGCCACATATGAAACCAATTAGCTAATTAACTTTAATAAAAGCTAAAAAGGGCGACCTTGCCGCAAAAGTTTACGAAGTTGTCAGAAGTGGGATTCGAACCCACGCCTCCAGGGGAGACTGCGACCTGAACGCAGCGCCTTAGACCGCTCGGCCATCCTGACAGCGTTAAGCCGCTTTATCCGCCGTTCCGTACTACAAGACTCGCAACTGGTCTCTGGCGAGCTCCTGTCCCGCATGAGGGCCGCGAGTGTCGGGGGCCGCGAGTGTCGGGCACCGCCGGCTGGGCTCTCTGCGGCTCCCTTCTCCGTGGCCTGTGGTCATCAGGGGCCTGTACCTCGTTCCCGCCCGGGGTGAGGGGCAGGCAGCTCTCCAGCATGCAGACCACAGTGGCACCACTTGGAGGTGGTTGTACCTCACTTCGTACTTAGGGGTTTGTGACAAATTCTCCGTGGCCAAAAAGCTTCCCAAAGGCATAAACTTGCTGTAACTGCCCTGGTCAAGTCTCACAACCCGTGCTCCCCACACAGCAGAGAAACTACCATGGCCGTGCCCAGGGAAGAAGCGCAGCAGGCTAAATCAGGAGGGTGAGCCCACCCATCGCCACCACTTCTGCCTCCTGACAGAAATACCCCAGGGAAGTCCCGCCGGCCGGCGTGGGGGAAAGGGCTGCAGCCCCGGCCGGTGACAGGAGCAGGGAGTCGCGGGGGAACCGGCAAGGGCCACACAATGGGGACGGCCCGGACCACACAATGGTGGGAAGTGTGAGGTCAGTGTCCTATGCTGGGCCGCCATTGCAGTACTTCAGGAAGCTTGAGGAGGAGAGGAAACACTGCGATCCTTCACATTGTATACCTGCTTATTTAGATATTAAAAAAGGGACCAGAAATAGCCGACAGTGTCCCTCTGAGGATGTGATGGAGGACGACTCTTTGCTATGCAGGCCAGTTGCACAGAAGTCAGCATTTCTCTACAGAAAAACACAAGTCCTCTTGTTGTCTCACAAACGGAGTCCGTTACCCGGTGTGCAACACCCAATATGCACACAGAGCCGAGATATCAATTAATTCCAAGTTTTGCACAAGGCTGGGTGCTAGGGAGTAACTCCACAAAGCTAGCACACCAATTGTTCAAACAGGTACAAATATTTATACAGTTTTGTTATACATATGCGTAAGCGATTACATAAAAGAGTTTCTTATTGGTCTACATTTCCGTACCTTAAAGTCACAGTACTACTTTAATGTTCTACGCATGCTCAGAGGTGAGGGGTCTCTACTTGGGCCGGGGTCTCCGGCTCAAAGGGTGTGATTTTTAGTATTACAATGAGGATATTTTGCATAAGGGTGCTTCTTATCACACTTCTACTAATGAAGACAGATTGTTGTAGCAATGTTTCACTCAGCGCACATATTTCTTCAGGATGTATTTCACTCCCAAGGATGATAATTCTTTCCACATTCCAGCATGAATCCTCCTTATCAGCTTTATGTATGCCTCGGCCTTCCACCAGCTCTAGTGTACTTCTCACATCTGAATCTTCCCACATAGCTGTATAATACTGAATACATAGCTGTATAATACTGAATTTTAATTTACTACATTTACTTGACTACACTCTCAGCACCCCTCGGCAGCTCCTGCTACTTCTCTGGAGTATATTTAGTATTGGTTTTAAACGAAATGTGGTATTATGTATTCTGGAGAATTGAAGACTGCTAGGGGACTGGAGGAGGTGCCAGGACATCTGGCACATGGGACCAGACCGTCCCAGGACAGAAAGTGGCACGTGGTCTTGGTTGCGTATCCCACCTAGAGCTGCTGCAGCTGAAACCCTCTCAGCCACTGCCGAGCCCCAGAGGGTGACTCGAGGCCCGGGTCTGGCCGCCGGGCATGCACTCGCCAGGGCGTGATTTAATCCTTCCCCAGAAATGACTTTTGCTTGAAATACTTTAGCTGGCAATTTGGAGAAAGATCTGTACTGAGCCTGCCAGCAGCTTCCTACCCTACGTACCCATGGTTATGGCTCGGAGGAGTTGTTCTTGGTCATCTCTGCATGAGGTGTCGCTACAAAAGCAAGCCGGGAGAGCAGCCAGAAGAGGGAGAAGTGAATGGGGAGGGTGGAAAGGGAAAAAGTCACGTCCAGAGTGGCACAAACAGCCAGCAGAGAAAGCTATTTTTTGAACTCTTCGGTCAGCCCATTGTCCTGCGGTGAAAGTCCCGGCGGCGTCAGAGCAGAGATGTTTATCTGCATCCGCGTGCTGTATCTCAACGAGCAGGAAATGACACAGCAGCGCTGAAATGATCTCCTCCACGTGGTCCCTCGAGATGTGGGTCCAGCTTGTGCGTGGGATCTGCGGGAGCCTGGTACCTCCATGGGCTGAGCTTGTCCCAGGAGGTCCTTCTCCTGCCCCACGGGAGAAGTCCAGCCTCTGGAGGTGCCCAGGACCCACAGGGAGTTTGGTCTTTGGGAGCCCCAGTCCACTGATACCGGCTCCGAGTTACCAGCACCCGGGTAGGGGATCTCCTTGTGGAGATACTTTGGCAAGGCAGAGGGGTTTGCTAATTAACCCCAGGGCGGAAGCAGCAATTTTTAGCATGGATGCTTCAGCTGAGGAAGGAATAACCACCACATGATGGCATTGTCTGCTGCAGCAAGAGGCAGATGCCCTTCCTGCTCAGGAAACTCTGCAGGAGCCTTCCCCGGGGGCAGGGCACGGTGTGAGTTCCTTGGGGCAAGTGGGACCCTTTCAAAGAGCAGGAAAGGATGCATGTCCCTTCCTCGTGGCCCCTGTCACCTTTGGGCTGGCAGGGTCAGCGAGGGGCCCTGGCTGCAGGCCAGGAGCTGGGGGCACCTGGGATCGGTCTTTTCTTTATCAGCCATCTAGTGAGTGCCCAGGGGAAGCAGTGTATCCTTTGCTGACAGAGGTCTTTCCTCTCAGCAGATGCCTGTCAGTGGTGGCTGGGGGGCTCACAGGGGCCAGCTGCACCACTGCCCTGCACCCCTCCCGGAGGAAGCCTTTGCTCTGGCACTTGCCGGTGCTCCCCCATCCCCTCTGTCTCGGGATCCTCAAGGGGTCTTGCTGCCCGCAGTCGGGCTGGTCCCTAAATTTCACCCTGCTGGCCTGGAGCGGGTGAACCTGCGGTGTTCTGCAGGTGTGGGCCAGGGCTGGACGTGGAGGACGCCCGTGGGGAGGTCTCTGGGCTGCGTTCCAGCTCAGTGAGAAGGGCCAGGGCACATCAGCTCTTGCAGCAGACGGTTCATTTTGTTTTGGCAGGACTGCCTTCAGTCACAAGCCCTGGTTTGAGATCGGCTCTGTCCTGGGGGGAATTTGTTCCCCAAATAGCATTTTGAATCCCAGACATGCCTCATTTCTGGTTTCTTCGATTCTCCCCTGCTGCCTCCTCAGGTTGATATGAGGAATCATGGCCCAGGGCAGGAATCTCCCTTATCCTTACTTCCAGCAACCCCTTTTTTAACTATCCCCAGCCAACACCAAAATGCTAATGGCCAGCATTTGTAGTCTGTTGCTCTGTTAGGAGGTGACAGCTGCATTGACCCTAAAAATAGACCCCACAGCCACCACAGCTGATTGGGAGCCCAAGGAGCTCTTGCATCAGGTGGTGGGGCAGGCATGATGCTCCCAGAAGGAAAGTTTGGGTAAGGCAAAGGTGTGTTTCCCGGGGATCAAGCTGGTGAGGGAGCAGGTTACTAGTGGGGTTATAGCTGAAACCTGGTGGGAGTGTGGAGGCTCTGGGCAAAAGCAGAGGAGAAGGAGGCACCCTGTTCTTACAACCTGGGGTGCAGAAAAGCTGGGGTGGGAGAGGGAAGGGGTCTGGTGACTCCCTGGTCTCTCAGTTGAGCCAGCAAGGCTTGAAAAGGGTTAAGAGCCTGGGCAGATAAAATGTGTCTGGGTGTGTTTCCCTGCCCAGCCTGTGTGTTTAATGTGCTACTTCATGTAAAGGCTTGTTGGGTGTTGGAAGCCCTGTGGGCTCCTGGGGCTGTTTGCTGCTGCTCACCTGCGTCCCTGGGCACCGGTGGGGAGCTCGGCATGTGCCTGTGGCCAACGCTTGGCAGAAAGAGCCGCTTGAATGAGCGGGGTGACAGCTCTGGTCTGGAGGGCTGTGATGTCCCATTTCTATAACAGACTGTCAGGGATCTGAAAGTTTGTGGGACAGGAGGGCTCAGCTCAGACCAGGGGCTGCCAATGGCCCCAGCGCAGCCATGTCTAGCAGGTCACAGCACTGCCCGCAGGAGCTCCTCTTGTCCTTTGGGGCTGGCCCACAGGTGCTACCGGCTTTCATGGAGACACCATTGAGGGTCAGCCCCAGCGGCACCTCTGGAGAGAGGTTTTCTGGATATCTCCTTCACCCACCATCACGGCTTAATGATAAGCTCATGTCAAACTGGCCCTGCAGATGCTGCTGAAAGGCACACAGCCTTCTCCTGCCCTAAGGAGATGGGAAGAGGTGAGCTGTTCTGAGAAAGTAATAAACAGAGCTGCTTCTGGTAAGCTCCCTTCTTGGAGATTGGCAGCATTCATGTGCGAACATGTTGGATAGAGAAGTGGGAAGTGAGGATGAGGAGAGGTGATGATTTTGGTGGCCCATGCATGCTGTTGGATGGGGCCGAAGGGCTCGGTCTGCAGCAGGCGGGATCTCCCTGCACCGCCTGAGTGAAGAGCTGGGTCCAGGACCTGGCCATTCCTGCCAGGAGAAGGAACCCCACCCAGGACAGGAGCATTGCTGGCACAATGTGCTTTCTGCTCCTGCTGCCGCTGGAGGGAGGTATGGGAGGAGTAACTGGGGCTGCTGCAAAGAGAGAGGTGCACGCCTCATCCTCTTCCTCAGCCAGGTCAGCAGGCACTAGCCTGGCCCTGGGCTCTGGCAGAGGTAAAATAGCAGAGCTGTGGCACTTTTCCTGCTCCCCACCTTCTTCCTGTTCCCGCAGTGGCCCTGGTAGGACCTTTTTCCAGGATGCAAAGGAGGGGAGACCCCCTTGTACCACCCTGGTGTGAGGCACAGCACAGCCACTCCTATGCCAAGGGAAAGCCTGGCAGCAGCTCCTGCAGTCTCCTGTGGCACACGGAGGTTTCTGTCATGCCCATCCTGACCAGACCTGCTGCTGCTCTCCCCTCTCTTCCCTGCAGTGCAATGGTGAGAGACCGCCCTTTCAGGGATCATCTGGCATTCCTTCAACATGCCATCTCCATGGAAATGTTGCCTTTGAGGCCTGCAGCTACGCAGAAGAATTGCAACATCAGCTGTGTAGACTTAGCAGGACCCAGGGGCCCGATGTGCTCGGGCGAGCCCATTCTGGTGGAGTCCCAGCATGCTCCTTCCCCTTCTGTGCAAAGCTACCCCGATTTCATCTGTGCCATCGAGGCACATCTCCCCAGAAGAGCTTTCCCCATCCCCTGTCCTAGGGAGGAGCTTGCACCGGTGGCTGCGTTGCTCTGTGGGGAACAAGTGAGTCTTCTCTGTTTAGGAAGATCTTAACTGTGTTGCAGACTATACAGCTCTGTGTTTGTTTCTTTGCATGCAATATTTTCAACCAACTTAAATCTTGCTTATTGCAGCAGTCGTTGCAGTCCTTGGCAGTCTCCATGAGACAGTCACAGAATGAGTTGTCCTCAGTTCTGGCTGCTCTGGCTGCCGAGAAGAGGCACCAATTCCTACTGCAGGTATGCACCTTTCTGTGTAATGTCCCACTGGGATCAGCCACCAGCTTGCAGCTCAGATGTGATGCTGCCAGGGGAAACAGGTGTGTCCCGCAGCCTGGCTGGCTTGGGATGCTGACTGGTAGCCCTGGGCTGCCTCACTGTGGAAAAATACAGAGCATCAGCATTTTGCATTGTGTGCTGGAGCCCAAATTTGTTCTTATTCACAAGGAAGGAGGAAGCCATTATGTTCAGAGAAGTGAAAGCCTATGTGATGTTCTCTGCTATTTTTGAAAATGTTTTCTAAGTAAAGCAGTTTCTTAAAAACACAAGCCCCGCACTGGTCAGTACTTCCCAAATAGGAGTTGTTCTGTCCCCTGTGGAGACGCTGGCTGCAGACAGCTCCAGACATCTGCTCCTCATTTCCTGCCTTTTTCTTTAGTGTGAGATTTTCTGGATCCCCTGTCATTTAATTCTCTTCCTTATTACACTAATGGCTCAAGAGCTCTACATTAAGCATAGGCTGAGGGCATCTCCAAAATGAGAGGCCACCTTTGGCTTTAAGGAATCGTCTCCTGAGTGTGGCACTGGTTGCCTTGGCTGGGAGAGAGGAGGTTGTTGGGTCAGCTCTGGATTGCTCTGGGCCATACTACCCAGTGCCATGTCATTGGGTAGTCATTGGCATGGTCACTGGCATGGTCAACCCATGCCAAGCCATCGAAGTTTCTCCAGATTGAAGTCTGTGAGTCTAGTCCCACATGTTGGGGACCAGCTGCACACATTGGCCTCTTCTGCAGTATGTGCACCACCAGTCTCCCAAGTCCTGGCTCACAGACCTTGCTGCATGTGCAGTCCTCAAGAGAAACTAGAGAACCCCAGTTCTGGTGACTGTAGAAGCTCTGCCACAGTGGTGGTGCTTGAGCTGCCTTGAGTCTAACGTTCTTGGGCTGCAGTAAAGGGGGATTGTGTCAGAGTGGTGGCTGAGCTGCCAATCCCACTGAGGAGAGGTGGGTATAGTGCAAGGATGAGCTGCCACAAGGCAGCTCGGAGCTGGGAGCGTTAGTAGGGGAAAGAGTCCAGAGTCCATCATATGTCCAGAATTGGAGTCCTGGGTCAGCCTGTCTCCTCTGCAGTGTCAAGACCGGCTGGATCTTTCCAAAAGCTAAGTGTTCCTGCTGCCTCTTTCCAGCAAGCCTCTGGGACAGAGATCGTAGACAACATCATGGACAGCAAAGAAGGCTGTTAATACCTTCTACCAGGGGTGCTGGGCTTCCCTGTTCCAGGAAGACCAACTCCTGAGGTCTTGGGAGCTCCTGAACAGACCATGCAGTGGAAATCATCAGCATTCTCATCTGATTAGCTCTGGCATCTCTTTCTTCCAGGTCACATACAGCCTCGTAGGTCTCACTGACTTTTCCTTTTTCTCCAGTCACCACTTGATTTCCAGGAAGACAAACAGGGCATAGTCCTTCTTGCACAAGGAACTAAGAATAGCCAAAGAGCATAAATTTCCAGCATGGAAATACTCTGAATGAGATGGGCCATGTTCTGGGGCCATTTCTTGTCTGTTTAGGACACAGCCCTTGTTCTCTCTGCATATTGTTTTGCATATTTTGCTTTGCAGGGTCAAGCTGCTTTTTGCCTTCAAGAGCAATTCCCCTGGCATTAGTCATATGTTCCTTCCACCTGTGAGGACCTTGACCCTGTGCACAGCTTGAGCACCTGCCTGTGAACAGCCCTGGAAAAGCTGCAGTGGGTGGGAAGTGCTGGAGCTGCTTTCACGTCTCTCATGGGGAAGATGGGATCTGGCCCTTTGGCCCGTGGTATCTGTGGTTTGGAGCAAAAAGCCAAGCTCCTGGCTAATGGTTGCCAGTGAGCAACCAAAGGTTAGAGGTATGGCATCAGATCAGGCTTCTGAGCATGCCTTGTGCTGTCACCAACATCCAGTCCACACCAGACCTTGTTCTCCCCCTTTCTCCGCAGCAGAGCCAGCGTTTAAGTAGCAGGACATCCATCCTGATACGAAACTGTCCTTAGAGCAGAGCAGGAACTGGAGCCAGAGAGCCCAGACTCCAGCCTCGACACCAAACCACCTGGCATGAGCCACTGAGTCCTTTTGTAGGTGCCTCAGCAGATCAAACGAGGAGCTGTGTTAGATGGCCCAGAGGTTACAGTCCCAGCCCTAAAGGTGCACAGTGCCCTGTGCATGGTCCCTCTGCGCACACTCGATAGTAGGTGTACAGATGTACGTTTGCTCATGTTTTTTTCCTTGTCCATGTTTCAGATCAGCCTAAGGTCCTTCCTCATTCACACTACAGTTAAAGTTATATGGGGGGAAAAAGCCAACCTCTTCCTAGTATCTACTGCTTTTCTTTGGTGCTATACCACCCCTTCAGAGAACATTTGGGTGCTGAAGGTAACCTTGAGGAGCCTCCTTCCAGTCCTCCTAAGGAAGAATGGGGAAAGGGCTGTGATGAGCTGCCCCAGCCCATGGTCTTCACTGGAAGGGTATGACGTTCATGGTGGGCTTTCTTCCTCCTCAGTCTTGGTCTGCTTGGTTTCATTTTCATACATTTTCTTAGCGCAGTCTGTGTTCCCTGGCTCCCAGTTAGTTTTTCTGTTCTTTGTTCCCTCGAAAGCTGGGTGTCCCTGACTCGCAAGGTTGCACACTCCATTGCTTGGGCACTGTGATTTCATGTTTATGGACTGAGATTGCCAGTATCCTCCTCTGCCTGCCCTCATCCACATCACAATTTAATCTACAGTCCCAGACCCACACTGAATAACTACTTGCTATTCCAAGAAACTAAAGCAAAACTAAATCAAATTAAGACAACAGCAATTACCTAGACAATTTCTATCATAACTAAAGAAGCTAAAATCAGCTGAAGCCAAGACGAGCCCAGAGAAGTCCTGAGATCCTTCACTGTCAGATCAATACAATGCCTATGGTTTATCACTAGTTACAGCAGAAATATCTACTGGGCTACAGCCAGTCCTCTGACTTTGGGTTTTTCAATGCTGCAAGACCTAAAAGAAGTGCAGTAAGCGGCTGACACTGGTGTGCTGGGGGAGCAGATGTGCAACGGGATAGGGAGGGTGGTATAGGAAGCGGGTTGGGAGTGATGATGCCAGTTTTCTGCCAGCTGCAGCCCAGGTTTGTCACCGCTCGTTGGAGCTGCCTGCTCCCATCAGAGCCAATTGCTGTGCCTCTGTGTCCTGTTTTCAGTGGGAACTGCAGGACTTGCTGGTGACTTAGACCCACGCCGCTGCCGGCACTTGAAGGTTTGCCGAGTCCCATGGAGCCGCACTGAGGCTGCAGCTGCCCTCCACCCTCCTGCTGTGGGATTTCCTTGTGCAGATGCCACCTCCAAATCCAGCTGCCAAGCTCACTGGGAGCAAAGGGAGGTCTCCAAGAGTGTTCTGGAGGAGTCCCCTACCAGGTAAAACACCACCAGTCCAGCCTGCGCAGGAAAAGCAGCTGTGTTACCCTGCCAAAGAGCTGTTTGCACCTTAAAACAACAACGCCTGTGGCAAGTCATGCCTTTAGCAAACAAAGCACTCACCCTCCCACTTTATGTGCATGCTGGAGCCCTTCCTCAGTTTTATCCATTGCTGGCAGTAACCCCTTTGCAGAAGAAGCAGAATCTGTTTCTTCAGGGGAGATGTGAGCATGTGTGGGCTGTGCCATCATCGCTTCCAGCAGCCAAGGGGCCCGATGGCCTCAGGCAATGCCAGTTCCTGGAATAAAAGTTTCCTATAAGGCTCTGCCCAGCCTGAGAAAATACAGTTTGGGGAAGGGGCCAGAAAACATCCCAACAGATGCAGCATGTTCTGTTCTGGCCGGATCAAACAAACTATTTCAAGGTCTTAATTTTTATTTTATTTTATTTTATTTCCTTGAAATGGGTTTTATCTTCTAGTACAATATAAGCAAAGGCTGAAGTTACAGGCTGGGAGTTTCACCAAAAGTTTTAAAAATGCATCATATGGAAACCTGGGGGTTTTCACTCTTTAGGAATAAAATCCTAACTGGAACTGTTGGAATTTCCCACAGCACAGAGAAGCCAAGTTTCCACCAGCCCTAAGAAAACTCAGAAAAAAGATTTCAAGGGTAGCCACACTGTCTCAGTCTTATCGTCATCTTTCAGTTGAGGGAGTTGGCAGGGGAAAATTGTTATGTATTCTGCTGGGATCTGAGATGAAAGAGAAAGTAAAGGGGCAGGATGTGACTGCCATTTTGGTATGTCCGCTTCAGACCTGGCTTCGTGCTGGTTCTGGGAAGTCCCCCAGCCAGCCTGGTTGCTTGCAGATCTGGGGACCTTGTACTCCTGCTCTCAGCATTAGCAAGACCCCGATGGCTGAGACCCTGCCATGTACTGAAAGCCAGGGCTGTAGTAACAAGCACACACTGCAGACAACATGCTCAGGGAACAAGGAGCTGCTTGGGGAGGCCACTGGGTCCCTGCTCACCCCTTGCTTTGGTGATGCTCCTGAGAAGCAGCCTGGCCTGAGCTCACCAGTCTAGCTGATGAACTTGTGATCCTGATTAGCAAATGCCGTCTGTTTTGGCCTAACGACCAGCGCTGCTGTTGTGAGATGGCTGCCAAAAAGGAAGGGAATAGCTGCTTTTGCATTCAGGGTAAATAATAAGCTTAATGTGCATCAGGGAGAGCTTCCCAAGCCTAAGAACAGTAGTGTCTTAGCACAGGCTGTCTGGCCAAGAGACACATCAGTGGGAGAGGAGGATGGAGCAGCCGACTCCTGAAAGTCCCTGCCTGAATACTTTGCCAAGGAGGCTGGAGCTGCTCTGTGTGCGTTAACTGCAGCTGGCGAATGCCAGGAGCCATCTAGCTCTGGAGCAGGCGGTATTCCCTCCCTGTCCTGCTCTTCCCTCCGCCTCCTGTCGTCACCCTGAGTCGCGTGTGGGGGAGCTGAATAACAGCTGAAACCCCGTCTCTGGGCTTTATAATCCTGGAACGAGCTGCAGCAGCTGTGTTGCTCCGGAGGATGCAATAAGCAGTCGGGAGCGGGAAATACTGCCTGTAATCCTTCCCTGCCTACCCTTCCTACTGCTGACCACGGCAACATGAAGGCTGTTTCTCTCCAGATCCTGCTTGCGCTGAGGGTCTTGTGCCTGGCGGCCCTGGCTGGAGGTGAGCTGCAGCTCCGCTTGCCACCCCCTGGGCTCCCCAGGGGAGCAGCGACGTTCACGAGGGGCTGGAAATGGGGGCGGGGGGGGGGCGGAGGCGGTGCTGGATCGGGCTACGGGCACCAAGGGAGCTTCACGGGCCGTGGGAGATCTCGTAGCAGGATCAGGCTGGGTTTGGAAAGGGGCAGGGGGACCCTACAGCGGCAATCCTGGCAGCACGGTAGTCCGAGCAGCCCCGTAATGGCTCTTGTCGCTCCTGAGGGTAGGTGGGGAGAGTGGCGGAGAGACTTTCTGATGATCCGTATTAGAAAAGAAGCACAATGCACTTTTCCCCTTTTTTCATGTCGCCTAGGGACATGCCATGGGGGCAGACTGCAGCCTGCCCAAGGATGGATGCCTGTCTGCACAGGCTCCCTGTCCTGAGGATGCCAGTGCTCCCATCGCTGCGAGGCGGGGGCGTGCTGTCGCCTGCAGCTCCAGTGCCTGTGCAGTGTGTGCGTGTGCGTGTGCATGCGTGCGCACACAGGTGGGAAATGCTCTCCTGTTCGCTGGATAAAGATCTTTGTGTGCTCCAGGGTGGTGCTAAGCAAGGTCGGAGGACCGGGAGGAGGTGGGCGCACCTCTCCCTGGGCTGGTCTCAGTTTAAGTCGGCCTATGGTACACAGATCAGTGATTGCTGCTCAAGGTAGCAATTAAGCAGGGTGGGTTGCCAGGCTGGCAGCCAGCTTCTCAGCAGTGCAGGCAAAGTTGGACTTTGTCCAGGACAAAGGGATGATCTGTTCCCACCATGGGAAAGGAGAAGGGCAAAGAGCCCTTAAGATCTGTGCCCTGCTGCCACCAGACAGGAGGAGTGAGGGCAGCAAGGGCAGCTGGGGATGGAGCTTCTTCCTCTCCTCACACCTCTGGGCAGGTTCTCCAGGGCTGGCTTGAGTAAAGCGGGCAATGGGGACACTGGGCAGCTTACCCTGCCCTGAGAACCTGCTGCCTGCTTTGACACTGCCTAGCTCTGCTCACCTGTGGCCAAGCATCCATCTCCTCTAAAGTGATGAAATCAGGCTGGCTCTGCAGAAAGAAAGGCTGGTCGTGCTCCCTGGCCAGGGTCTCTTAAGGAACCGTGCTGAAAAGCAGGTACCAATGGCTCCCAGGAGCAGTGCCTCTGAGGAGCAGTGGTCCCAGGTGGATAAACACCCATATCCCAGGCGTCCCTGAGGCCCCTTTGGCAAAGATTCAGATGCAGCTCAGAGAAGGGGAGTTGAGTGCCCTGGGAGGAGGGGGACCACCAGGGCTGGCTCTGTGCTCCCTGCGACACTGCTCTCTCCTTGGAAGGTGCTTTCCAAGCTCCTCCACTCTGGGAAGAACACACCAGGAGTTCAGCTAATTGCAAACCATTTATTTGTGATGCCAATAAATGGAAAATCAGTTAACACTTATGAGAGAGCCTTTGGGAGCAGTCCCTGCCCACTCCCTGCCATGCACCTCCCCGACTGTCTACAGGGATGGATCTGGCCCTCTTTGTTGAACTGTTTTGTTCAACAGTGCTCCTGAAAGTGGAGGACACCAGCAGTGTGTCCTCTGGCTAATGAGAGTTAATTGGGAAGTTAGTCCCCCCTGAGCAACTCTTGACCCTAAAGTATGACAGAAGACGTTATTGTGTGAACAAAGAGTTTTGCTTTAATGTTACAGAGACCTAGAGATTGAAATATGCTTCTGTAGAGGGGCCAGAGGAGTGTTTGCTTGGGATTTCTTTGCAACCATGGGTTTCCCTAGTAAATGGATCAAAAGAGCTGAGGGTGCTCCTGTAGCGACGCTCATTCTTGCACCCGGTGGCTGGATCATTCCCAGCTGAACTGCATCAAATTCACCAAATTCATTTGGGAATTTGAGACAACATTTTGTAGAGACTGCCTGACCTAAACCAGACTCCAGCTCCTTTCTTCACAGGGGGCCTCGGATAAATCAGGGCTTGTTTTTCTAAGTCTTGCCCCTGGGACGTCAGAAACAAATTGCCAGGCTGCCTTGTGTAACCTCCCCTCACTTGGCAAACACCTGTTGTTGGAGGCTGGGGGTAGGTGCAGGAATTAAGGAACCCCAGTGGTGTGACTGACTTTGCCCCTTGAAGGGGTCAAGTGGGGTTTTATTATTACACTTTGCAAAATGTGTAAAAAACCCCATATTTTCCAGTGGAGATGGAAAAGAGATGTTTGGTGAGAAAGTGCTGTGAAGCTGGGCTGCTTGAGATATCTATGGGAGCAATGTATCATTCACCAAAAGGTTCTTTCTCTGCATGCTTTCTCTGAGTCCAAGTGGCTTTCAGAGACCACATACCAGCAAATAGAGAGGAAGGATGCTCGCCTGGAGGGGAACTCCCACAGGAGGAAGAGATATGACTGATCCAGATAAGGAGAGGACAAGCATCGTGCCCCCTGATCTGCACTGCCTGCACCAAGAGCCTGTTGGTGACGGTTGCAGCAGGTCTTTTTGGGGATGAAGAAATGCGTCTTCTGGGCACAGTGCTGAGAGCAGTCCTCCTGTGACCCAAAGGGGAGAGGACCTGCAGGTCCAGGTGCTTGCACAAAGGACCTCCAGCCAGTGCTTGCACATCCTATAAGGCAAGCTGCAACAGTGTCCTAAGAGCCCCACGATTTTCACAGTGCTTTTTTGTGGTTTTCTGGGTATCACATCACCTGTTTGTGTGATACAAACAATCATGGCCCTGGCGGGATTTGTCTTCATAGAGGCATCTCATTTTAGCAGTGATTGGAAATTTCCATGGCAAGCTTCGGACTCCTCCTCCCCAGAGAAGGGGAAAAAGAAAGTGCTGGTTTTAATTGTACCTAATAAAAAGCCAATGTTTAATATGTTGAATACTTTATTTCAGGGCAACCCAAAGCACCTCTGAAGTGTTCAACAGAGTGCAGCCGTTTTACATCTGGGATAGCAGCGAAGCGGATAAGGAGCTACCGCAGGACTGAACCCCGCTGCACCAAACAAGCCATCATGTAAGCACTGGCCCACTGTCTGCCTCCCTTGCTGTACACCCCCCAACACCGATTATGCATTAACCTCTCAGCAAATGCTGTTGCTTTGGAGCAAGGAGCAATCAGGAAACAGTGAACGCTGGTATTTATTTGAAGGATGGGTGGGGTTTTTTTCCCCTATTTAAAGAACGACAGCCTCCAAGTGAGATCAGGGGCTCACACACAGATTGAGACAGGGATAAAGGGGTGGGGAAAAGGACTGACAGATGTACATGCTGGCAGAATGGGGCAGTGGAAGCATGCAGGGCGAGAGCTTGCGTGTCTCTGTGAAAGCAGGTATTTTCTCTGAAAGCAGATTCAGACTTGTGAGTATGACTGGATGAGAAAAACTGCATTTTTTCCCCAGAATAATTATTGGTTTTGACTTACCTTGGAGGTGAGGCACCATCGAGATTACTTTACTGCAGCCCAGGAAGTTGGTCCAAAGTGAACCTGCTGGGCTGACCCTGAAAAGTCTCATCTCACTCAGTAAATCAGGGGGTTTTGTCTTCAGGGACACTTGCCCCTGGGTAGCTGGTGCCTGCAGAGATGCCCGCTCTGAGCACTGGAGGCAAACACTGCATCCAAACATCAGGACAATGCTTTCAAAAGAGAAGAACTTCTTAGGGGGAAGCCCTTCACCCATGAGTCATGTTCAGCTGCTCCTCATTCAATCAGATCTCAGGGGCACCTGCCCTTCCTGAAATAAATAATCCATCCAACCTGGTGGTGTTTACTACGGGTGGAGAGTCAGTGTTGCTGTCTGCATGTCTTCCCTATCATGCTGATCATCTAAAACAGCGTTTTCTTTATCCAGTAAGTGATCCCTTTTTATTTTCAGATTTATTACTCTGAAGTCTGTGGAGATTTGTGCAGATCCAGAGGCAGAGTGGGTGAAGAAGATCGTAGAGAAACTGGACCAGAAAAAGGCCGCAACCTCCCCACTTCCACGTGATGCCACCTCAGCAGCAGTGCCAGAAGAGCCTGGTGTTTTTCAGAAACACGTTGGTCTTACAGTAACAGCTCCACCTCAAGCCACTGCTCCAACTAGTTTCTTCCAAGGGACTGGCACAACAGTTTTGGAGAGAATTCGTGTTCTTCCTGCCAGGATGGAGGTGTCCAGCAAGTACCCACCAGCCACGCAGGACACCACCCAGCTCCCTGCAGGATTGTCCCCTGTGATACAGGAAGTTGCTGCCTGCTCTGAAGTCACTCCAGAAGCAAACAGAGATTCCTTAAAATCTTCTGCACCTTCAACAACTTTTGCAGCAGGCATGGTCTCCAGCCAGCCCACCCCATATCCCATGGCTCTTGTGCATGGCTTTGACAACACCATAGAATCTACAGAAGAACCTGTAGGACATACTGCAAATGCTACTGCTGATGTTCAAGACATGACTTCTCCTAGCTCAAATTCAGACCCCATGGCCATTACTAAAGGATCAGGCCATCCTGTACTTTCTACAAAGGAATCCCTGGACCCTGCAAGTGCAAGAGCCAACGCACCAGATGCTGCTTCTAGCCATTTTAGTTCAGATCTCCCCTCCATCCTGAACAGCATGGAGATCACCACAGCCCCAGCCACACCAGTTCCACCAGAGACTACTTCAGTTTCTACTCTAAACCCCACAACTGCCATAGACAAAGGTCCTTCTGTCCATACCAACAAGGTTGTCAGTTCCTCTGCAGATGCTTTTGGTACTAGAACACTTGATTATTCATTGCCTGTAGGAAAGCAAGATCCTTCAGATACGTTAGTTTTTAGTAGTCAAGCATTCTCAGGCCAAGCCAGAGTGCAGATGACTACAGAAAGACCAAATGATCTGCCTCTTCCCAGATTCTTGTCAAGATCTCAAATGCACTTCGTCATCCCAGTTTCTGTGTTAGGTGGTCTGATGGCTTGCAGTGTTGCTATTGTATGGCTATATGTAAAATTTGGAGTCAAAACAGAAGAAATGTCAAGAGAAATGGTACAGGGCTTGCTCTACCAGAAGGAGGGACATCAAAACAATGTTTATCCAATGGAAATAATCTGAATGCTTTATGGAGTAGACATTTTTGGCCTAAACTATGTGTGTGTTGCTGCAGAAAAGCTAAGTTTATGCTGAACTGGTGACCAGTACGAAGCAAGGCAGGGAATAAAAATACCAGAGAAACCTGATTTTTTTTGCAGAGCAGAATGTCCAAAGTCATCATTGACCAATGACAGTATTTTGGAAATAAATGAGATGCGTTTTTTCTTTCTGGCACTGTTAACATACAAAGGCTATTACTGTTCTAGAGCTGCTTGGTGGCTCTCTGCCAGGTGGTGGGCAGAAGTGAATTTCCAAATTGCTGTTGGGAATTTTTCTGCGTTTCATCATGGCCCAGCTGAGAAGCCACCCACTCACCCACGCTGCTGGACTCGGGCTCAGCCACCTTGAGCAATCTTAACACCAAAACCACACGATTTGCACTTAAACTCTCTGCTGCTTCTTTCTTTGCACTTCAGGTCACTGCTCTGTCAGACCAAGACTGATGCTGGTGGTCAGCTGAGTGCTGGCTCTCCTTGGGCTCATCAAATACCCCGTTTACTCTTCCTGGAGACATGAGGGGTAGTCTCGCTTTTCAGACAGCGGTGATGGGAATGGCGTCTGATTAGGGGACTGAAAGTCAGTGCTACAGATTTCACGTTCAGAGGAGCTGGCAACTCAAAATCTGGCTCCTCCTTGAAATCAGGCCACCTTTCTCTCCAACAACTATGGGCATTTCTTCTTGCAGATTCAGTCTGAGACCTGATTCTTGGCAAATCAACTGCAATAAAACCCTTCTGCCAGCTGATGCGCCCTGTGTCCAGCTGCGTCCAACACCAGGGCGGGATAATGTGGATGAACTCTTGCAAATGGGAGAAAACAGGAAGTCACCCAATAATTTTGCTGTTCCTGTGATAACATTGGAGGGTTTTGCTGTTCTCTGCAAGCACAAACCCCAGACGATACTCTCTTGGAGGAGCTAAATGCAATTCTGGATTTAGTCATATAGGAATTACTCCACCACAGCAGATGTACCATCCTTCTGGTCCCATATTCTCTCTAGAAATAAGCACGTTTGCTGATCCACAAAAAAGCACAAAATGCCTGTTCATGGTCCTACACTTCATCTGCATTTTAGTTTTTCTTTTTTGTACAGCACTGATCATGAGGCTATTAAAGCACCATAGCAGTACCAGGCTTTTTTTTAACCCAAGTTGTTTTTGATTTTTACACATCTAGACATTGCTGTATGTAAGTCTTATCTTTTATCTGTGTCAGTTCCTGAGAGCCCTTACTAAACATTGATTCCAGTATGAATTTTGCTGGCGTGTGCAAAGGTCTTCACAATATGATGCTTTGTAGGTAGAGACACATATCAAGGGTCAGATCCTCCTCTAACCAACCCCAGTGGATCAGATCCCAAAGTATAAATATGCATGTAGAAAAAAGAAAGCAAAGCCACATAATAAGCAAGATAATTAAAGCAAAAATGATGAGCCAGCTGTAAAGCAGAGCTAGTGGAAGGTGGCCTATTAGATCCATCAGATCGCACCTTCAGGGCATCCATCCAGCCCTGGAGGTGGAGAGGATAGACTGCAATGGTGTTTTCTGCCATCATTCAGTCCCTTATTTCTGCATTTTGTTGACTTGAGAGGGGGGAGCCAGGGATTCATCTCGGGCTTTGCAGGTACAGAATGAGATCAGATTAATTGTAATTAGGAATTTGGGGTGAAACCCCTCCTTGTGCAGCAGCACTCCCATGCCCGGTGTAACACTGGCTCGGGTTGATTTACCTGGAGGGTAAATCAGGGGCTGTTAGCGCTGCCTCGCCATCCACCCGGCTTGTGCGTAGCTGGGGTTCACAGCCTTGCAGTTTGTGAAGCGGTGTACTATGGCATTATTTTTATATGAAACACTAGAAATGTTATTTTTGTAGTAAAGTTTTGTAGCCATTTGAATGTATGTAATGTCCTGTCCTTGCTACTGGAGCATTGCGGAGTCGAGACCTTTCTGGGAACACTGGAAAACACCATGCCTTGTCTATTTTCTCACTGGTCTTGGATGGCTTGTGCATGTCTGTGGGAGCTGGGTTGCTCTCCGGGCACTACAGCAAATGGAGCGGACACTTGTCTTGTCTGGCTGCAGGTGAAGTTCTCAGCTCAGAGCGATGCTGGGCAGGTGAATGTGCACCAGGCAGTCCCACCACAGTATTTGTAAGAACACTGGTTTCAGCTCCATGATGAGCTCCCACTGTCTTCCAGCTGCCATGGTCATGCTGGCAGTCATCAGAAGAAGCTGTTCCTCCAGCCTGAATCAGTCCTTGTGCTCACCTTGCTCTCCTCTCCTGTTTCCAGGCTGCTAGCAGGCAGGGCGCTGGCACCCCTCATGGGGGCAGTTAAAACCCGGGGGGGGACGACCCGTGTTCCTCCTTGCTTTACACTGTGCAACGGGCAGTCTGGGAGGGCACAAGGTGAATGCTGGTGCAGAAGGACAGAGCCTGTGGGTGTCACCAGTTCCTGGGGCTTAAAATGTCATTTGCTGTAGAACGCAGTGAGTATTACAAGTTCTGATTCATTTGTGTGTCAAGTATATATGAGTGTGTGCATGAGATATGTGTTCTGTACCTTTTTTTAGAAGTAAAAGTAATAAAGTCCTTATGTTAAAAACTCTTGTCCTCAGGGGATTCAGCCCAGGGCTGGGTGACCAAGCCTGGTCCCTGCAGAGGTGCGGAGATGAACGCATACGATTAAGCACTGTGGGGGGGGAAATCCCAGCATCGCCGGAAGACAGCAAAGCTGGTGCAGCTGATGCGGCTGGGCTATTGCTCCACCTTTTCACTGTTTAAGGGCTTCAGTCTTGCCAAAAATTTGCAGGGAATATATTTTCTCACAGGGAGTCGCATTTCCCATCCTGCTAAGGCAATACCGAAAAAACAGCCGGGTTTTTGCTTTGTTTAAGCAAAGCTACGACCAAACAGGAACCCACAGAAAACAAGCGTTACACTCCAAGTCTGTTCCGTAAGGGGGCAAAGGGGGCAAGAGGCCAAGGGCTGAGCTAGGACCTCTCCCACCCCAGCCAGGGCTTGGGCTGCCTTTATGTGCTCCTCTAGTGTTGGGTAGGAGAGGTGGGAAAAGCAACACAATACAAGAGTCATGGCCCAGACACTTGCCTGGAGTGGGGAGTTGGAAGGAGCAAGAGGGTCAGGGATGAGCATCTCCCCTGCATCCCAGGAGCCTCTGTCCCAGCTGTGCCCCAGCCCCATGCTGTGCAGCCGACCTGTCCCATACTCCAGCACTGCCGGCATGCTGGGAAGATGGCAAGGTCCATGAAAACTTCCCCCAGATGAATCACCAGGCCAGAAAGGTCATTTTGGGTATAAGAAGCTCTGTGGAAAGGAGAGCACTTCTTTTCTTTTCTTTTCTCCTCTCTGTTATGGGTAGAGGGTGGGCAAGGGAGGACTGTGAACATGTCACTGTAAGGGCTGCTCTTGTAGCTGAAGTCCCCCTTGGGTAAACACAGAGGTTGTCAGGACTCTCCAGGGTCACACCTCTTCAGTGACCATCTCAGGTGATGGAGGAGGCTTCATTTCTGAAGCACCCTTTAAGTCTGCCAGGTGAGCTACAAGGCCATGAAGCAAATAATTTAAAAAAATAATAGAAAGAAGCCTTTCCCTTCCCAAAAAGTAAAAGAATAAACACCAAAGGGTCTCCAGGGAGGTGTGAATTGTCTGGCTGCAGTAGTGATGGCTTGAAAACCTGAGAAAGGGGAAGCAGAGCATCCCAGGCCAGATCTTCTGCCAGATAAGCAAGCACAACTCTGCAGAAGCAGGCCCTCACTAGTATTTTTACTTCTCAAGGTCCTCTCCATCCAGAGCAGTCTCCTCTCTCTTCCCTGACCCTGGCTGCTGGCTGCCCCTGTACTTGTTCAGCCACCAGCACTATGTGCTGCCCTGGCTGCCCACCCAAAGCATCCCCCATAGCTGAGGAGTGGTCGGCCCAGGCCACAGGGAGACATGCCGTGAGCTTGCAGCAAGACCATGCCTCTCCATCCCCAAAATCCTTCTCCATTGATCAGGGTCCAGCCCTTGGAATGGTGGCTTTGCCCCAGGCGTGGTTAGGGCAGGCTGTGTGATCCCTTGGTCTGTGGCTGCAGGGGAGCCTGCATTCCCCACCAGCTTGAGGACACCTGCCATGGGTATGACAGCATCATGCCACCTGCGCTTGATGGCCCTACTCCTGTGCATACCACAGGCAAGACAAAAATGCATTGGGAGCAGCAATATGGCCGATGTTCCCAGCTCGGCATTGCCAGTTTGGTTGCAGCTCGCAGAGTGTCGTGGTCTCCAAAAGGCTGCCTCCTGGGACAGTCTCCATGGGATGGAAGGCTACTCTGGTCCCAGCAGCTGTGGCCCAGGTTTGGGGAGAAGCTCCTGGAGAGGCACGTGAGTCTGCAAGAAGAGAGCTTGGGGCAGAGCAGTGGTGGGGAGGTGGCTGAGAAGGGAAGGGAGCACCTGCAAAGCTGTGGGAGAAAGGAGAGATGCTTTTGAGGATCAGCAGGAAGGCATGAGGTGTTTATTACAGTCCAGGGAGACATTAAGTCACTGGGTTGAACACATGCAGGAAGGAATGGCATTTGTCCTTAGGGGTTGTGGGGCCTGTTTAGAAATGCTTTATTGTTAGTCCTCTGGCGGCTACACAGCATGGGTGGCCTCATGCCAGCTCCTTCTGGGCCAAGTCATGCTTTTGAGACATAGGGACTCCACCTTTCCACAGGAGCTGAGCCAAAGCACAGCAGCTACAGGGGTCTGAGTATGTATTTTAATCATTTCTGCTATGTTGGGAAGGGCCTTGGCATACCCTGGCTGGGCTCCTTGAGCCTTCATCAGCAGATGTGTCTCCTACTGCAGCTGGGGTTGAGGAGACCTGGGCATGACCAGAGCAGTTCTCAGCATTGGGTGGTTTTCCCCCAAGTTTTTTAAAAGGCACCCAGGGATGACACAGTCCCAGGCATAATGTCCTGCTCCAAAGAGGCAGTGGGTGGCTGGGGGGGTGCCGATGTGAAGAATGGCTTGAGGTGGCCCCTTGGGTAGCTCACAGTGGATAACAGGGGACCATGGTGCCCCGGGGATGTGCATGGGACCCTGCTGCTCCATGCATCCACTTACAGCCTGGGAAAAAGAGGGAATGGGGAAATAAGCTTCAGACCAGGGGCTGTGCATGACTGGCAAGGACCCGCAGAAGGGTCTGGTGGTCTGAGTGTCTAGGTGAGGAAAGGGGAGTTGAGCACAGTGGGGACAAGCTGTCCCAGTTTAACACAGAGAGGCTGACACCCTTTCTGCAAATCTCTGCAGGATCTGGGAGGCTTCAAGGCTGTGACGGGAGGAAGATGTTGGAAAAACCCCCAAGAACTTTGAACACCAACTTTTCCTTCCACTTCCCTCAGCCTGATTCAGCCTCCTGCCCTGCCCTGAAGCCAAGGGGCTAAGCCAGCCTCATCTGCAAGGGAGGGCTCAGCTGCACCCCCTTCTCCTTTCACCCCACGCTTTCCAGCTATAAACAGGGATTTTTGGTGGAACACTTGTGTTCCTCTCCATAGGAACAGCATGGAATGTGATGCAATTTCTGGCAGTATTTGACACCTTACAGCTTTCGAGCCACAGAGGGCTGGTGGCAGCAGCGGTCACCATGTTTCTGCTTAATGCTCCCCTCGGAATTCACAAGCCATCCAACCGTCTTCAGCACATTTATGTTGGCTCTTGGGCTGGAAAGTGACTTTGCATGGAAAGCTAGGCTTTGCCTTTCCTATCGCTGCAAATCCCTTCTCTGTGGGTTTGGGAGCCCTCGAGTTTATGCCTCCGCAGAGGAGGATTTCACTTCCCTCGTGGACCCTGCGGCTTTCCCACAGACCCGTCTCGATGAACGCAGAAGTTGCCGAAGTCTGTTCAGTCTTTCTAGGTATCGTCTTGGTTGGTAACCCTGAAGATCCCATGTGACATGGAAATCCCCTCAGCCAAAGAAAACATACAGGGATTTCACTTGAATTTGGTCAAAATTCTTTGGAAAAGGGCTAACTTGGGGAGGGGGTGGAGAGGATAAATTGCAGCACCTCCTTGCCTGAGTTTACAGTTGAGCTCCTCTGAAGAGGCAGAGCAGCACCCCGCAAGGAAGAGCTCTCACGCAGCCACCATGTTCAGTACAAGGACGGTCCTGGTGCTCGCGATGCTCCTCACCCTCTCCCCACACTGTGATGCAGGTAAGGCACCTCATGGGCCACTGCTGCGGGTCAGGGCTCAGGGTCGTCCCTTTGGGGAGGTCAGGCAAGAAACCCCAGTGTGGAGCGGGGACGGTGCTGCTGGCAGGAGGAGCAATCCCCTGGTCGGGGCAGGGCTGCACATCCCAGGGTGCAGGGAAAGATGGAGACTGCTCCCAGGACTGGGTGGCTTCAGCAAAGCTGGCTACAGGGCTGTTGGTGCTGGATGATAACCTGGAGTGTCCTCCTGCCCCGGAAAGGAAGGAGGACACCTGGGGCTCCTCATGGCAGCATCTGCAGAACTTGGGGGATGTTGTGTGCATCATGGGAGAAGGTCTTAAAGACCACTTTCCAAAGCCAGTGTTCATCATCGCTCTTTGTTTTCTCCAGCCCCTTACACACCGTCTGAGTGCTGCTTCAGTTACGTAAAGTCCCCTCTCCGGCTGGCTAACCTGAAGGGTTTCTACACAACTCCCAAGGAGTGTTTTTCCCCAGCAATTGTGTAAGTCCTGGTAATTTTCCCACCGCTCTGCTGTCTCCTGGGCCGCCATGGGTTCAGTTCATCCATACCACCTGGGGACAGGACTGGGCCACGTCTGTGTGGCCTCCATGGGTGGCTGTCTTCCAGCATGAAGAGGGGAGGACATGACTGTCTGGCCACTTCTACAGAGTTAAGGACACAAGTCCTAACAGCAGCTCCTGAAGGCTCTGCAGAGGCTCTAGAGGCATTGGGCTGCAGAATGAGCTGCTTGTAGGACACCAAGTACCAAGGGGCAGCATGCAGGGCCAAAGGGAAAGGAGAAGGAGTGCAGGGAAGGGAGGATGGCATGGACAAGAGTGGGATTATAGCTGCCATTTCTCACTAAGCTTCACCTTTCATCTCGGCAGGTTTGAGACCAGCAACGGGACCAAGCTCTGTGCAAAACCAGACATGATTTGGGTGGAGAAAGCAGTTGAGGGGCTTCAAAAAAGGAAAGGACTCCATGCCCCCTGATGTAGAGCAGGTGCCCTGGTTCAGGCTACCCAACATCCTGGTGGGAAGGAAGGTTTATAATCATTCTCCTGGAAAGGCCTGCAGAGGTCCCCAATGCTGAGGGATGGCACTGACTCCCCAGAGCCCTGTGCTACATCGACCAGCTGGGCACCAGCTCCTGGGGTGCTGCTGGCCCTGCCAGTACTGAGCACAGCCCAGTACTGTGCCCACTGAGCACAGCCACAAAAATAAAGGTTTACTTCATGTGGTATTGGAGAGTGGTGTCCTTTCTTCTCGCAGCCCCAGCAACTGTGCTGCTGCCAGCTGGTTGAGGCATGGAGCCAGCCGAGGGGCTGGGGTGGGATGGGGGCTCTTCCCACTGCCACCTGAAACCTCATGGTTCTCACTGGGTCAGGCAGGGAGGGGGATGGGAGGGTGCTGCATGGACTCTCTGGGCATTTGGGTACTCGCTTCAAGGGGGACCCAAAAGGGGCTGAAGGCTTCTCTGAGGGCTTTTAGGTGCAAAACTGCCATCGGTTTTGGGCTTAGAGCTTTCAACTTGTCCCTTGCATTGCCCCATGCATGCCATGCATGAGCACAGCCTGGCTGCCCCATCTTCCCCAGGACTTTAGTGTATCTATCTGAGCTGTGCTGCAGAGGAAGGATTTCTCTGCAGAGCTCCCTGAGCAGGTAGAACAGACGGGTGATGCTGAAGCAGACAAGGGATTCACCCACATACAGCTGTGGAAATCCCCTCCGTGGCAGGGGCCACGGGGAGCTCACCAGTGATCGCTGCCAGGGTTTTGGGATGGGGAGGAGAATTGAAAGGGCAAAAGTGAAGAAAACTCATGGGTTGAGATACAGACAGTTTAATAGGTAAAGCAAAAACTGCACTCAAGCAAAGCAAAAATAAGGGATTCATTCACTCCTTCTCACCAGTGGGCAGGTGTTCATCCTTTGCCAGCAGAGCAGGGCTCCATCATGCGTAACAGTGACTTGGGAAGACAAATGCTATAACTGCGAATGTCCCCCCACTTCCTCCTTCTTTCCCTGAGACAGTTTAATAAGGGGGAAAAAAGTAAAACCAACAAACCAAAAAAAGAAAACCACCAAAACCCCCTCCCCAGGTGATGCAAAGCCATCACTCACCACCAGCCAGACGATGCCCAGCCAGTCCCTGAGCAACAGCCACCCTGGCAGCTCCTCTGCCAGCTCTCCCAGCTCCTGTGGAATGGGATTTTGGCTGCAGCACCTTCACGGATGCTTTCACGGCAGAGGCAAAACCCATCCAGTGGTGAGGGATGACCCTGACACATTGTGGGTCTGGGAACCAGAGGTCTCATGAGCACCAAGAGGCAGGTGGAGATAGCTGGGGGTGCTTCAGTCTGAGGAAGTGTTTTAAACTGTTGCCTTTACTCTTCAGGAGCCTTCAGGCCATGGAGACACCCTGTTTGCTTGGTCTTGGTGCCCTCTCCTGACAGCTGTGGCATGGATGCAGCACAGACCCCAGGGATCCAGCTGGATGGGGAGGTCCAGCCTGGCAGGTGTTCATCCTTTGCCAGCAGAGCAGGGCAGTGAGCTGGCAAAGGGAGTGAGCGCAGCGTGCTCGAGAGCCCAGAGCCAAGCAAGGAGGAGCATCCCATCACCTGGAGGAGTAACTGTCGGGTCCGAGTGGGGCCTCACATCCGTCCTGGTCCTTAATCTGCCTTCCCCAACGTCAGCTCCCGGCAGAGACCTGCCAGCACAGAACCAGCATTACTGTGACCTTGGCCCCAGCTGAGCCCATCGAGAGGCCTCTTGCCTTGTCCCGCGGTGCATGTGGGTCCCACCAGCCCCTGCCCCATGGTGCATGTGGGTCCTTGCCAGCTCCTGGGCCAGGGGCCATCCTGCTGAGAAGGAGCAGGTCCCTGCAGGACCTTGCCCTGCCAGGCTCCCCAGGAAGGGCTGGCCCAGAGCATCCCTCCTACCCATTGGCATGTGCTGGAGGTGCTGTGCTAGCAGTGCAGGGTGGTCCAGGAGCAGGAGAAAGCTGGGGCCAAGGAATAAGAGGCTGCTGCTGCCCCTGAGCAGGGGCAGCCAGCTGTTGGGTGCCAGCCCCATGGCATCCAGCACGGTGGGGCCGGGACCAAGAGCTTGGGCCATCCTTTGGAGCTGCCTTCTCCAACCAGAGCAATCCTCTGCGGCTGCTGTCACATGGGGACGGGGACAGGACTGGGGCTGTGAGACAACTGCCAGCGCTGTGACACCATCACATGCATCAGAAATCCCCGGCAGAGGGTCCAGACCCAGGACCGAAGGGCACCTGGCTGGGCAGCGGTTGTGGGTCCTATGGGCAGGTCTGGGTAACCTGGGACCTGCTGTCCTGGGAGAGCCCTGCACAGCTGTCAGGAGAGGGCATCAAGACCAAGCAAACAGAGTGTCTCCATGGTCTGAAGGCTCCTGAAGAGTAAAGGCAAAGTTTAAAAGGCTTTAAAAGGCTTCCTCAAGCTGAAGCACCTGCTGGTGCACCCCAGAGATCTCCACCTGCCTCTTGGTGCCCATGAGACCTCAGGTTCCCAGATTCACAGTTAACACACCAGCCCCACAGATACCCCACCTCTTATCCCCTCCAAGCAGGGTCCATGGAACCAGAGAATGGACATGGCAGGGAAACTTGGGACCCCAGGGCAGCCTTTATACTTGTATATTAAAAAGTTGGTTTTCTTCTGCTTTAATTTCTTTTTCTTTCCCGTGCTTTTGCATTGCTATCAGCTTTATCTCTTGCTGACTAATTGCCCGCTGCCTAGACACATAATCTCAGCACAACCAGTAATTAATTGAACAGACACATAGGTTACTATTATAGCCATTAGCCCTATACATACAGATTTGAACAAAGTTTTAAGTACATTTCCAAACCATCCACCAATGTCTGGTGTCCAGCCCCACCTGTCAAAAGGGGGTTTTGGTTTTGGGGTTTTTTTTTTTCATTTTATGAAAAGCCTTTAGGTGGTTTTGGATTATCATTACATCTGTTTCTATTCTTTTGCCTTGGTCTACACAGAAACAACAATTGCTGTTAATGAGAACACAAACCCCTCCTTTGGCCTCTAATAGAACATCTAATGCTAATTGGTTTTGTATCACCATTTGACATCTAGATTTGACCTCTGTTTGTAAGGTCTTTTTGCTATTTACCATAGCATTTGCAATACTATTTCCCTCGATGCATTTACTATCACCTTTTCCAATTCTATTATTCCTAGCTATGGCAAGAAGGCTCTGGTGAATTTATGAAAGTCGGTTATTGTTATAGTTTTGCCTTTGCCTTTTTGGCCATGGTTGATGGTGATGAAGGCTTCCTCCAGAGAGGATTTTGGTGGCGTCAGTGTCAGGGACCAGTGTCCCCAGTGTGCAAGTCCCTTATGCTCTTCCATTTTCTTTGACATTTGTCATATGCAGAAGATTCACATACCTTGTTAAACTATTAATTTTTATGATTAACCACTCAAAACCCAAAACACTGTACGAGTCAGAGAATATTTCCCATCTCTACATTGGTTTTTTTGTCTGTGCCTACCCATTTTAATTTCTAAAGTAGGGTTTTTCCTCAGTCAGAAATTTGTATTCAACTATAAATTGTAGTGAGGTTGCAGTTGGTCTGGACACCAATAAAAACATGTGCACAGCCTGTCCCTCCTTTTCTCTCCACACAGATGGCTGCTTGCCTTTGCATTTGCCTAACCAGGAACATCTGGGGGAGCAGCCCTGGAGCTCCACACCTGGAGAAGAGGCTGTGCCACTGGTGGAGATGGCCCAGGAGATTGCCAGGAGCACCCTGGGCATGGCAGTTTTGAAGGGGCTGGAGAAGACTAAAGCCAAGCCCAAAGGTCCACTGCTGGGCCAGGGACAGAAAGGAAAGGGACAGAAAGGTCCTCCAGAGACCCTCATGGGGCCTCTCCAGGCCTTCAAATACCCCACATGCACTGATTTGCTTTATGAAGAGCAGATAGTGGAGGCATCTACTAATGCTTCTGATGGGACTGGGGACAGGATTAATTAGCTAGGGGAAAGGAGGAGCGACTGCGTGCCTCAGACAAGCCTGAAAAGGAAGCTCAGAGCTTGGCACATGAGGTTTTCTGTGTGAGATGTTGGCTGGAAAAAGCCATTAGCTCAGTTCTCCCTTAATTACAGCCCTTCACTTTTAACCAACGTCTAGGAAATGGTGTGACCCTGGTGGCTTGTTTGGCTCAAGGGTCTGTACATCGGGGACATGGTAGGAGCTGCAAAAGGGAAGGTGGGAGAGCCGGGGGGGGGATGCAGAGGCTAGAAGGGGGCTCAGGGTCTGTGTATTGGGTGTTTTCTTCCTGCAGTGCCCTTTCCTGGGGAAAGTGGCATTAGAAACCAGCGGTGCTGTGCTCAGCTCTCTGCATGGCCACCCTGCCACCGTGCCAGGCCACCAGACCCAATGTCCTGCAGACCACATCTTCCAAACCAGAGCTGTCAGCACATTTGTTTCCTTCTCCTTTCTTCTTCCAGAGAAGTCATGCAAACATGAGATAATTTTCAAGGAAGTCTGTTTCCACCTTTCTTCTCCTCCGAAAAGCCCTGGCTTGCCTCATCCCCAAGCCACAGCCAGGTCCCCTCCCATGCTTCCACTCACTGTCATCCCACGTGGGTTCCCACCAGGTCTTCACCCCCTCCTTGCACGCAGACCACAGCTGCATCTCACCTTCCTGGGGAGCAGATCTCTGCATGGAAGCTGGGCTGATGTCCACCAGTGCTCCACGGTGCTGCTGTCAGGGTCTATGCCACCTGCCCCTGCTGCCCTCAGGGTCCTCTCTGGGGTCTGAGATGACTCTCTTGGGGTTGTGGTAGGGTTTGTCCCATCTCCCTGCAGAAATGACCTGTCTGTGCACTGAGGAGCACAAGCGTCCATCCCTCTGCCCCTCTCATTTCGATCCCATCGCTGGTGTGGGAGGCAGAGGCCATGGTTGGGCTCAGACTTGGGATCAGACCCAGACTCACCTCAGATGCCCCACTACCGTTGCCCCATTTCTTCCTCTTCTATAAAGTCTCCTGAACCCACCAAAGGCATCTCTGCCACCCCCTGCTCTGGGGTCCCTCATAGTTCAGTCCAGTGTGGCTTTTTCTGCCTGACAACATCCCATCCCATCCCATCCCATCCCATCCCATCCCATCCCGAGTGCTTATGTGCCTAACCCAGTGCCTTTGGTATGGCCAGGGTGGCTGGGGAGGCCAGTTTGGGGGGGGACTCATTAGTCACTTGCCTTTGATGACTCAGGCAAACCAGCTAAACCCATCCATGACCTGTTCTTGCTCAGAGACTTTGGGTTGTCTCTCCTGTTAGAAATGAACAGGCAAGCATTAGACTTGATGTCTTGCCTTCTCAGAAAGTTGGTTTTAATCTGCTTTCCTGGGTAAATTTCAGTTCCCCTAAAGCCTCCTGGAAGCCACTCGCAGCCTCGCGGCTCTTCCGCAGAAAGCAGAAGTGGCTGCCCCGCTCCTCGGCCTCTTCCACCTGCTGCTGGATGTGCCCCCAAAATAATGACAGAAATCCCTTTGTCCCTGGGAAGAGGCTTCTTAGAACATGTCTGAAATTTTTGGAAAAGCGGTTAAAGTGGGTGGCATGCAGAGGATAAATTACGGTGCGGCAAGAGCCAAAGCCACAGACACTGGGCAGGGAGGCACGAAGCAGGACGGAGGAAGAGCCCTCACACAGCCACCATGCTCACTGCAAGGACAGTCCTGCTGCTCATGCTGCTCCTCACCTTCTCCCTGCACCGTGCCACAGGTAAGGCACCTCATGGGTCACCGCTGCAGGTCGGGGCTTGGGGTCCCCACTGGGGACGTCCTGTTGGGGAGGTCAAGCAAGAAACCCCAGTGGGGAGCGGGGACAGTGCTGCTGGCAGGAGGAGCAGGGCAGCATGTCCCAGGGTGCAGGGAAGGATGGAGAGGGTGCTGGGTGGCATCAGCAAAGCTGGCCCTGGGGAGATGCTGCAGGAGCTCGGAGGAGACTCTGGCAGCTGTTCCCCAAGTCTCAGACCTGATAAGCAAGCGGTTGGAGGGGGGGGCATGTGCAGCTGTTTGGAGCCTCCCAAAACACCTTGCAAGTTGTGCCCCTGCCTTGGAAACCCCCAAAACCTTGTCCCCAAACTGAGCATCCCGACCTCACCATGCACTTTGGCAGCTGCAGCAATACAGGCTGTGGGATGCCAGGTCCCATGCCATTCCCCTCCTCACTGCTGTCCACATTTCCCAGTCCTGTGCTTGCTGCCATGAAGAGAAAAAAATCCCTGCCACAGGATGCTGTGGGAGCTGCTGAGAAGCTCCACGGCATCCATCCTGTGTTCGATATCCTGCGGTGTCATTGTCTGGCAATGCAATTAGTTGCAAAATGCTGCCAAGGGTGCTCACAATGTCTCTCCGTTCCCTTCACAGCCCACTTCACGCCCACCGAATGCTGCTTCAGGTATGCACAGAAGCCCATCCGACACGTGCAGAGTTTCTATGAGACGCCCAGCGACTGCTCCTTGCCTGCAGTTGTGTGAGTACCCCTGGGGTTTGCCTCCCACCCCTGGCATGGCATCATGGTTGGGAGCTAGAGCAGCTCCCCCCATCCCGTCCTGCCCCGCAGACAGCCCAGTCCCAGCTGGGAGCACGTGCCTGGGGGTGGGGGGGAGGAGGCTGTGGCAGGAAAGTAGCCCTGTGGGGTGGGCAGAGGGGGGGAAAAATTAGGTTTTGGTGCTCTCTGCTAATGCCAGTGGTCTGGGAAGACTCAGACATACCATCAGCCTGAGGAGGGCATGGGCTGCTGGAGATGGCTCCGAGCCTCCATCCAGGATGGGGCTGCACAAAGGGAGGGGAGAAGTAGTGCATGGGAAGGGAATGGCTCATGGTTCATGTTTTCACTCTTTCCTCACTTTCTCACTGCAGGATTGTGGCTGCCACCGGTGCCGAGGTCTGTGCCGACCCCAAGAAGCCCTGGGTGAAGAGAGCCATGAAAACACTTCAAAGGAAAAAATGAAATACTCCTTCTGCCATCCACAGTCCTACCCGCACATCCAGTCCTCTCATCTCTGGAGGAAGCAGATGGTGCTCATGGCACTTCTCCAAAGGGTTCTGTGGCGGTGGGTGCCAGTGCCACAGGCAGAGCCAGCCTGTACCCTGGCAGGACCAGGTGTCACAGTGGCATGGGGCAGCCAGCCACAGACTCCCTCCCACCATCACTACCCTGCCAGGATGTGCCCAGTGGAGCAAATATTTATAATAAAGACTCATTTCCACAAGCTGCTCTTTGAATTTTTCCTGATTCTTCAGCCCAAGGAGCAAATCCTTCAGGCCCAGGGCATGGTGCGACTGAAAAACCCCTTTGCCATGAGCACGTGTTTCTCCAGGCTTGTGCCTGGTCACAGCGTGCTTCATTGGGAACATGATAGTGGGTCCAGGTCTTGACCCATAGGTGAAGGACCCATAAGTGAGGTTACTCTTACCATAGGTAAGGCTATACGTCCTTACAGCATGCTCTCAGCCCCATGGGCTTTGCAGGCGCTCCAAAATTAGGTGGTTGGGAGTGGAGGGTTCAGGGAAAAGATACTGATCTGCCAAACCCTTAACACCTTGTCAGCCTCCAAATATGCTGGTGGCCACTGCAAAACAAGTGAGGGACATGAAAAACAATGTCCACAGTGCCAGGAAGGTGAGGACACAACCCCCTTCAGCTGGACAGGAGAAGAGATGTCTCAGCTGCAGACCCTCTGCAGGGCTGGGGAGGGGTGGGAGCAGCGTGGGTCCCCAGCTGTGAACACCATGCTGATGGTCCATCATTTTACATGAGAGGTACAAAGTGTACATGGGAAAACCTCAGAAAGGTGAACGCAAGAAATGTGGTGTCATGGACTGATCCTCAACCTAAAGCTTCATCAGTGTTTCATGCTCACAATTAGAAAACAGGGTAGGGTTGTATTTTCTAGGATAGTGAATGTAGCAGGGGACAGCAAAAAACAATGACAAATGACATTTTTGCCCACAAATCATAAGCACCATGGGATGAAGCAGTGGTGGAAAGGAAAGCTGAAGCAGAATCAGATTTTGGGGGACAAACATCTTGTGGATTGTGCTTGGCTGTTTATAGACACAAAGTTCCAGGGTTACAGCTTCACAGCACATAACCCCGAGGGCTATGATGACCATGTTGTCTTCTGAAAGAAAAAACAGATGTGCAAGTAGCCATACAAGGTAGTAAGCTCGTGGATGGCACCCCCAGTCTGTATTTCAGAGACTCCGTAAACATTTTGCTTACTAAGCAGCCTTCCGCAATCATTCAAATTTGAGGGTTGCAAAGATTATTTCCTGCATTATTTTTAAACACCACTGAAAATCAAAATCATGTAGGCCCACAACCAGAATATTATAAGTGGACAACATGATGCTCAAGGAGAAAAAGCAATTCTTGCCATGGCACACAGCCAATCCAGAAATTTTTGACCTGCAAAAAGAGCTGTGTTGACAAGATGTGAAAGGTGTTACAAGATGCTATTGCCAACAAGAGGTGAAAATGTTGAGGAAGACCAGCAGATCATTTAGGAATATTATGGGGATGACACATCGCACCCTCTATGAGAAAGATGGTGATGAAAGTGTGGGACAAACGCCATCTGCCCATATTACAGAGCAGCCCCTGATGAAAAAAAATCATTATTATGATTTTACTAGTCTCCATCCCTTCATTAACAAAATAAAACAGTCCACTGGGCACACCAATGTTATTCCGGAGGATTTTACCACTCCGATGGCCTGTTTTAGGTGACAGGGGATGGAGTTGCAGTGATGTTCAGTACTCATCCAGACCCCAGGGACCTTCTGCTTGGGGACCACTCATGTGAGCTGATGACTGAGCTGCTGCCAGTTGGGAACGTTACTGAACTCATGGCATCAGGACTCAAGATGCAGGAGGTGGTCCATGAAAAAAGGGCACTGACTGAAAGTGTCTAGGGTCTGCCCTAGGGGTTCGATCACAAGCATGCACTGGAAGCATTGCTTTTCCACCGTTTCTGGCAGGGCTTAGCAACTGTGGGAGAAGCTGTTTTGTAAGAAGTTTTGTAGAACAGTCATCATGTGCTTTCTGCTATGCTGAGAAAATGGTATAGTGGAAATATATATAGGTGTCAGCAGAAATATATATACGTGTTGGCAGCTGCTGCATCATGAACTGCCCCTTAAATACCCTGTTATCAAAGCTGGGTAGGACTTACCCAAGTCTTAGTGATAATTGCTCGTTTCCCTCTAATAATTGCACATGAGGCAGCAATGCCTGAGCCAAGGGCCTGCCCTGACCACCAAGGGACCCGTGGAATGACAGGGACACACTTCTGCTGGCATCTGCTCACCCCTGGATGGGGAAAACTGATCCTGGCGCCAGCTCATCCTTGTTGGGGAGAACAGTCCCAGGGCTGATGTATCCCAAGTTGTAGGGCATCACTGCACTAACCACCCCACTGCCCTGTCTGACAGCTGCCTGCAGGCAGGCAGCCAGCCCTGCTCCAGCAGGGCTGGACCGCATCCAACGTCAAGAGGGGACAAAAGCTGACGCCTGTGCCAGCTCCACCACTCACCTTCCCCAGCACAACTCCAGTGAGCAGAGACTGACAAAGCACACGGCTCCACGCTAGCTCTTGCACATGGATGTGTATTTTAATAAAAATAATTCTGTCAATATACAGCAGAACGTCAATTTCTTTACCATATTTCCAGTATATTTCCATAGGCTTTTTCTCAGTTAAAATCCCTCCCTCCCCTTTTTGAAGTTTTCATGCGAAGCATCAGATAACTTAATTCACAAATACTAAGCTTAGACTGAACCAATGTGCACAATTTGTGTAATGTCCATTTAGCTGATGTTGTACCAAAGAGGAGAAACCCCCCCCAAAGGTGATGAAAAGTCTGGAGCAGCAGAGGGAGATCTGCTCTGTTGCAGCCCAACTGTGGTCGTTCCTCCAGGGCTGGTTGGAAACCTGCAAAGACCTCACACCCCATGCTCCAGCTGAGCATTTCATACCTGAGTTTTGAGCAACCAGCAGAAGAGAGTTAACTGCGTGGTGGGCAGGTCCTGGGGCTTGCACCGTTGAACAGGTTGTGTGCAAGAGCTTCACATGCCAGCAGCCTCCTTCTGCCTCCCCTGGCTGGAGAGCCATGAAGAGCATGCACAGGTAGGACTGAGAGAGACAATCCCAATCAAATGCCTGTGCAGAGTCCTTGGTCTGGAAGAGTCACCACACTTGTATTTTTAAAATTTTCTTTAAAATCCTGATCATCCCCAGAGCCGCTGCTGCTTCTCCTTTCTTCAAGTTTGAGCTTGTGAGAAGCCCAGCCTGTAAAAATCCCCTGTGCTCCCTCTCGGGGGAAGGATGCAGCTAAAGCCCTCCTGAGCAAAGGAGTCAGAGCACATGCCTGGACTCAAGTGGAGTGACCAGAGAAAAGGTGTCTGCCTGGCCAGGGGAAGTTCAACAAGGAGCAAAGGTCTGCATGGCCTCCAGGAATGTTTCTGCAGTGATGTGAGTGTATATCCCACATGGGACTCTGGTTCTTGCAAGCAGGAGAGAGTTACGCCTCCCCCTTGGAAATAAAAAAGCTGACAGGACATGTGCTCCTCAAGCCTGGATGAACACTCGGCTTGCTGGGGACTGCTACAGCTCAAGGCTGCAGGCTCTGAGCTCTAGTCTGGGATGCAGGGAGAGGGACAGACACACCACATTCACTCATCCATCACCTGCCACCTCTTGTTGAGGGGAAGGATGGTGGAGAGCAGCTAGTGCTTCCTCTGGAAGAGGCCTCCAGGCTCTCAACTGCTCCCCTTTCCTCCCCAAATCTGCTGTAGCTCCCCACACACACACACCCCGCCAACACTTCCTCCAGCTCTCTGACCTATGCGGCAGATGGGACATGGCTCACAGTATGGCTCTGAGTAAGAGCTGCTGCACTGCAGTTCCCTCCATCACTCATTCTTCTGGGGCAGAAGGGTCCCAGCAGCACACAACGCATGTTCCCTGTCATGTTCCCCTCCAGCCCTTTTGCAGAAACATCTAGGGACAGAGATGTACAGCTGGAGTCCCAACACCAGCTCTCTACAAGAGACCTACTCCCCTCCGGATCCACCACTCAAGCTGCTCTAACACAGGCAGGGTTTGAAGTATGTTGCTCCCTCTGCAAAGGGGACTCCTGGGTAGACCAGGACCACCTTTCCAAGGAATGCGTTCCTTCTCTCATGCTGTGACCAGCTTCACGGGGCCTCACTGCACCCAGGACTGAAGCGTGATGGACCTCTCCACTTGCTGCCCTGTGGGGCAGTTGAAGGCTGCACACTTGCTTCTTCATGGAAAGGATTTCCCAATACCATGTTGTGCACCATGTAGCTTCATGGCATTTACACACTGCTACGTAGCCTGGCTATCACGGTTCACCTTCTCAATCAACCCCACGATGGCAGAAGGAACTCTGAAACTTGCATCTAAGCAACACATGCTATGTGAGTATTAAGGTCCTAAGCACAGCAGCATCACAGCAATCCAACGAGGTTTGCTTTGCTGGAGAAGGAGATGGTTCATCATGCCTGATGCCTGAGGAGGAAAATGATAAATTCAATCCCCAGAGCTAGTTAGACCAGCTCTGCTTGTTCCAGTTGTTGAAGGGAGCCTCAAGAACAAAGCTATTTAAAGAATGGTAAAGATGGCTTAATAAGACTACATGAAAAATAAGGACACAGCTTGAGGACAGGTAGAGGTGTCACTGTAGAAAAACAGAAGGAATAAGGAAGCAGATGGGAAAATCCTAGGTGTACGCAACCACAAGGAACGATACCTCCCAAAAGGGCCCATTATCCACACCAGTCACAGCTGCATCTCTTGGTGTCCGAATCAAGTTGGCAGCAGCATGGCGAGCACCACCAGGATGCTGGAAATAGAAACAGGCTATAGCACCAACAATCACACATCTTCCATGTATCCCAAAGCAATGAGCTACAGTTCTGGTACACATGGGGGGAGGGGCTGGAGGGGAGGGAGAGCAGCCACTTGACAACCTCCCCCAACAGCTGGATGCCATGTACTCAGTGCTTCACTCTGGAGGTCCCTCTCCATTCTGCTGGCCATACGCAAAGGCTTAATTTCTAACCAGACTCCAAAAGAACAGCAGAAGTGCTAAAGCCAGCCCAGCTGCAGGCTGATGGGATCCTGTACGGTGACAAAAAGGGATCGTCCCACACAGATCTGCCCCTTTAGGCCAGTGCAGCAGAAGCAAGCCCAGGAAAAGCAGTTGGAGTTGCCATGTCCATGCTCGACAAACGCATTGTTGGCACAGGCTACAGACCTGACCCTGGTCCCAAAGCAGCTCCTGCAGTACCAAACACTGCAGATACCACTTCTGGAGGTCACACAAGTGGGAGAATACTGGGATTGTGGGAGGCAAAGGAGCAAGAAGGGAGACTTGGTAGCAGTGAGAAGTTTTCCCAAGACAAGCTGGCTTTGAGAGCACATCTAATGCATGGGAAATAGACTGCTGCCCTCCACATTCACAGGAGAGCTTCACTGAGAGCTCACTCAACCCTGTAAGTCTTGAATCAGCTTTTGTTAAACACCTGCTAGCATAAGATCACAGAGCAGCAAGAGGAATCGTCTGGAACAAGATGGTTCCAAAAGGAACAAGAGGAACCAAGAGGAACAAGATTTGGCTCCCCTGGTGCAGGAGAGATGTCCACAAACTGGAATGCATCCAGCAGAGGCCACTAAGATGGTCAGAGGCTGGAGTGCAAGGTGTATGAGGTGGATACACCTCCCAGAAGCACTTATCCCAGCTAGTCCAATGCCTCCAACTCCCAAAGCGATCCCTCATCTCACTCCAAAGTTCTCCCATATTACTGTAAATGTGACCGCTCTCACTCACTGCTTGTGGGGACAGCACAAACCCTTGTCCATGGTGAGAAAAGCCTGGTGATGGAACTCAGCTCCATGAAGCTCTCTCTGCAGAACCACTGAAGGACACTTTAACCAAGGCTCTAGGTCTGGAGTTCCCAAAATGTTAACAGGCAGGGCATTGGGCTCAAAACCAAAGCCCATGATGTTCACCACCCCTGAAAGGAGGTTTCCACTAGGTCCTTGTGAAATGTTATCCTTCTGAGAAGCCTTTGCTGCATTTGAGGAAGGCAGGTGGAGTGGTTGGTGTCCAGAGTACACAGCTGGAGGGTGTTTCCCACTGTGTTGATTACAGCTCTTTGGTGGTGACACTGGACTGATCAGTTGAGAGCCGAGACCCTATGATTGTGTAGACATGGCAGAGCTGGAAAAGGTGTAGTTGTTATAGCTGCAGCATTTCACAGGTCCCGGGAAGGACGCCACAGCTAGAAAGCCTCCCTTGGGGCCGTGTGGCAAGAAATGTTGCCTGTGAGCAGTGTCTGGCTGTGGTTTGGAAAACCTTCTAGGATCTGAAGTCAGCCCAGCAGAGAGCAACCTATGTGTCAACCTCATGTGATGGAAGTCCTATATTCAATGCCATCAGCGTTGTAATGCAGGGCCATAGCTGAGACCTTGTCACCCTCACCAAGAAATGGGAAGCCAGCAGTTTCTACTACGGGCTACACAATTGTTTACGTGGCTTTACTGAAGGACTCCTGGGAGAAGCGACACTGTGAGGGACTGCCCAGATGAAGCAGAGTCTCAGCTGTTCTTAGCTGAGAGGTGTTCTTAGCTCATCTGTTTCTGAGCAAAGCATGAGGCACTTGGAATAACAAATCCCAAATCACTTTTTTATAAAAGTAATTTTTAAACTGCATGAAGCCTCAGGTTAGGTGTACAACCACATTCAAAGTTAAAGACCTCAAATCAATTTAGTTCTGTTCATTTTTTAAAATGACCGCAACAATTCAAACCAAGTCTCAGCTGACAGGAACCATCAAGGAGCAGCCAGGGACACTGAAAGACCAAGGAAGGGGCTTTGAAAAATAACCTGGGAATACCAAGTCAGAAATCTCATCTAGGAATCAGTGGTAGGTTGAAGCCTATACCTCCATCACACACCGCAAACACACTTCTCTTCCCCACACTGAGTCATGACCACATTAGTCAGAATCTGAGCACAAGCAGAAACCACTATTGAAACTGCAAGAACACTTGAAATGAAAAAATCAAGCAACAGGTATGGGACAGATATGTCACAGCAGAAAAGTCTTTGCACTCCCCAAAAAACAGAATCAGGACACCAGGTACAAGAGCTAGTGAGTGCAAGAAGTGGAAGCATCACTGCTGTCTAGTCTTACAGGGATCTACTGCCACTATGTGATGCACATTGTCAGGGGCAGGAAGGGTGGCTCAGCCCTGCTACATGCAATTGATCATCATTAAGAGTGTGGCCTCTCAGCACTAACCTTGACACAAAAGCAAGATGGTTTCTACCACAGGGACAGTCTCCACGAGAAGCCAGAGAGACCATCCCATCACGCATTTCTTGGCACCAGAATAACCAGGTATCTAGGAGCATCTCTTGGGGGTTTTTTGTAGTGAAAGGGAAATCAAAACAAAAAAAATGGTCAAGGATAGTCAGCACAGCTTTGCTGAGAGACCAAGTGAGGCATTACTATGACACGTGACAAACAGACTTGGCTTAAAGGAAAAAGAAAACCGAGAAATAGATAAAGATGGCATTGCTACAAAGATAGGTCCGACTGCAGCCAGACAGCAGCAAGCTAAATGGTGACCAACAGCAGAGGAAGTCACCAAATGTGAAAGGCAAAGCCAGGTACTACAGTATTTCCAACCTAAGTACCCACAACCAGCCCATCAGTGGTGCCCTAAGCCTGGGTCTAAGAAATGGAGAGCCTGCAGAAGAATCTCTCACCAGGACAAGTTCATATGCTGCCTCAGGTTCAGCAACAGCACTGGGGCACGATGGGTTAGGCTGGGCAGCCTGGCAGGTCCGGCATCAGAGGCTCCAGAAAGGAAGCCTGCCCACTGAGTTAAAGTGTCTCTGCAATTGTAGTGAGGTAAGGACTGCAGGCTGGGGTAATATCCATCACTAGGACAACGAGCAGAGTTGAAAATCAATAGATGAGCTTTCAGGCACATGTGCTGTTCCTCGGATTTGAAACAGAAGCCCCATATTTTCAAGTTAAATTCTTCTGCTTAGTGCAGACCTCTGCTTCTGTCTGCCCAGAAGAAAGGCTTTGGTACGCAGAACTCCCTCTGCTTTTTTCCACTATACGAGTTCATCTAATAAAAATATCTCCTCCATCTCTAAACCTCCTGTTGCCTGTTTTCTTAGACCACCACGGCTCTAGCACTGCTTCAAAACCTTCACCAAAAGGTAGCAATAGGAATTCCCAACCACCTCCAACACCATCTGCACATTCACTGCCACAGTTGTCTTCTGCAGTGCAGGGGACACCTGCCCCCCTGCTCTGCCTTGATTTCAGACCTCATGTTCCAGCTGCAAATCAAGTCTGCAAATGCAGCAAATCCTTAAAGCTCTGGGCTACTGCACAGAAGTCACACACCACCTTCCTTTCTTCAGTGGTTCACAAGCTCTCTTGCTGCTTGAAGCCCTGGCACAGGCTAACCTCCATTTTAAGGGCAAACTTCAACACAATCTGTTCACCTTTCACGGAGCCTTCCAAATAAAAAAAAAAATTTTTCAAGAACAGCAGTAAAATGCATGTTGGGTCTGAGCTCCCCTGGGTCCTCCTTAGAGCTACTGACCTAAAATTCATTTGGTGCAGAATTACAATTCTTCCCATGCAGCCAGACTGAGCCTGAAGTCTCCTAATGGTACACCAGAGGATGCAAAGCATGCAGTCCTGCTACACGGCCTCGCCAGTTCAGAGTACACACTCAGAAACACTTACAGGCAGATGGTTTGAATGCCAAAAGCTTAGCAGCACTTGAGTCCCTGGGCCTGATACATACTGCAGCAGTGACATGTTAGTCCATCTTACTTGGAGGTTACTCACCCACAGATCCTTGCTGGTCGCTTTTGAACCTGAAACTAAAATAATTTTCTTAGTAATCCTTAAAGAAACATTACTGCTCCCTTCTGACCGGCTCAGACCTTACAAAGCTAGTACTGACCCTAACCCGCAACCTGATCTTGGCGTGTGCAACCTGCAAGGGTGAGCACAGTTCACACTAGTGTTCTCAAGACACTTCCAAAATGTAGAAGTGCTCATTTAGATCAGTGTTACGTGGAGGGGTCAGTAAATATTATTGAGTCTTAGTATATTATTAAATATTATTGAGTCTCAGTAAATTATTATTGAGTCTTAGTGACAGAGCCCTCCCATATGGAGAAACAGGGGGATTTATGTTTTAACACAAAAACTGACAGCCCAACCAGCCAGCACCCACAGATGTTTCTTGCAGGCTAACATAACCTGCTTCTACCAATACAGTGGTAGATGACTTCATATTCATCAGTCCTGTCCCTCTAGCTGCTGTGAGAGCTGGATTTACCTATTTCTCAGGGCTGTGAGATGCTTCTACAGTGCAGCCTCTAACACAGGCAATGTCAAGTCTTCTGCTCTTTCCACTCACAAAAATAAGCGTTTGAGAGCCTTGTGCTCTTAGAGAGGCAGGCAGGCACCATGAAGGACCAAGCTCCTCCAATTCCCATCATTAGTGCGTGACAGAACCTACCTCACCTACCTCCTGCGGGGCTGCATGATGTGTATGGCTTGGGACCGAGTCTGTGGGCAATAAATACATCAATGACTTGGTGGAGGTGGAAGAGACCTTTTTAATAAACAGGATTCAAATAAAATAAAAAAAATCCCTCTGAACTGCCACTGCAACAAGAGTTCAGATAACTACCACAGAAGATGATGTTGTAAGTGCATGATGGAGGGAGAAGGGAAGAAAAGAACAAGCTGTCACCAACTTGATGAGCTTCCTCAGTAAATCAGCAGAAACCAGCTCAGCAAAACTCTCCAGATAAAATACTGGTGGATCCATGAGAAACAACTCAAATCAAAATAAAGAGAAATCCCTACATCGGAAGGCGCTACATTAGAATAACCAGCGAAATACTGAGTGCCGCTGGAGCCGCAGCAATGGCAGGGAGACAGGTAAGATCTGCCAGTTGTTCCTGGGGTCAGGAATAGCCACACAGTGAGGGATTCACTCAATCCTTTCACAGGCAGTGTGTGTGTGTGTGCGCTAGAGGGGGTGTTGGTGGCAGGGAGGTCAGGCTATCGAACGAGGTGGTGATGTAGAGTGGCAGCAATGGAGGGTGAAGGGCAGCACTCAACGATCTCAACTCCATCTTGCTCCAGTGGCTAGTGCAAATAGTCGTCTACTCTGGCAAAGGAGCAGGAGCCCAAGCCCACACGAGCCATGAGCCGCAAACACTCCGAGGCCTGGCCCAGGGCAAGCATCAGTGGAGGCTGCTTTGGCAGGTTCTGAGATTCTGTGGGGGCAAAAAAAGAAATCTGTTAAGACGAGGTGTCCTGGTTGCATGCCAGCTCACCTGCACTTGGGTCCCTCTCAGTCCCACCTGGGCACCAAGCCCAGCATCCCTGGCAGAAGGCATTGTCTCTGGAAGGAAGCTACTCCTGAGTAATGCTGGCTCTGCACTGCTGCTCCTCTGCAGACCCCACCACCCATGACACATCTCGCATGGGGCCACAGCTCAACAGGGCCTTTGAGAAAGTCCTGCTGTGGTGGCCAGAGCAAGAAAAAGGCAGTGGAGCTCCTGCTACCTCAGTGTCTGCCAGAAACCCCTCAAAGCATGGAAGAATAAGGAAAGGCAGGAGAAACTGGCACCAAGTGAGAGGCAACCTCTCCATCGCTCCCACTTGTGTAAGTCTACACAAGCTCTAGACAAACTCACTCACGGGTCACTGCTTCTTTTCAACTTCATGTTTGGTATGTATGCAAGAGGGAATCCTCAGCTGAGCTAGACAAGGTGTCTTGTGCCCTGTGTGACAAAGCATATCCAGACACCATCTTTCACGTCTCCCTGGTGACACCCCTCAGCAACTTGTCCGTGCTCCTCAAGCACTGGACAAACAATGACTGAACTGAGCCACCCTGCTGGACACCCGCCCACGCTGACTGTCAGGGGAAGGGACTCTCCTTACCAAACTATATCATTTCTGTTCCTTTCCTCAGACCGAACAGGAGCCCTCATGGGTTTGTCCATCAAGCTGTTCCTTCCCCCAGAAGATAAATCTCTAAATCTCCTTCTGGCAAACTCAACATGAGGTGCACAGACCCACTAGGAAATACATCTGGGCACAGTGAGCTGGACTGTGCACAGGAGTCAAGCACAGGTTTCCGAGACAGAGAAGCTGTCCAGCAGACAGTGTTTGGCCAGCTGTGGATGGACTGAGCTAACCCAGACTGGGGAGTGTCCTGTGAAGTTACCTGAGCAATGACACAGCATATGCACGGTCTGGTGACAGGATCAAGGGCCCTGCCTAGAATGAAACAATCCACTTCCTGGAGACCGGTGGCAGGCCATAACCTAATTATCACTATACCCATTTCTCCACCATGGGATTTTCTGTAGCTGAAGATGCCAGGAGGGTCAGCAGCAACATGGCAACTCACTGATTGCAAGCACAAGACTTCCATCAGGGAAAGCTACTGCATTTACTACACCAGGTTCAAGACAGGAGAGTAAATGACAACAAGCTGTTGGGCCAAGGAATGTGCTTGTTTAAGGAAAATAGAAGAGCAGGCATAAACATTCAGCTCTGAGGACACAGAGGAGGGCAAGAGACTCCTTATACCTGGGATCCAACCATGACCCATCCTGCTGACACAAAGAGCAAAGCTCATCAGAAAAAGGGGAGCTGTCTTGCTATCTGAAGAAAACCAACCTATAACCAGATCTCTGCACAGAGCAGGGTCCTCTCAGCACAGTTACGACCAGAAGGGAAAGAGCAACAGTGCTGGACCGTTACCACAGCCCCGATTTCAACACTGGACTGCAGGCAGCCAGGCTCTCTGGGCTCTAGCAGGCTCTAGCTCCCATAGCACACAATGGGAACATACAGAGACAATGCTCGAACAATGCTCATGTCCAACATGAGCTCAAAGGTAACTGGATTTATGGCCCCCCTCTGCTTTAGAGCCAACACTATGGAAACTGGCTTCACTTACGAGCTGCTGCAATAGAGCAACTGCATTCCCTACCAGAAAGCAGGACGATGCCAGGACAAAACTCTGCCAACCCAAACAGCACGGAAAAGAGCCCTGCTAATGCCAGTGAACTGATTCAGGTGGGTTTGGAGCAAGAAGGAAGAGGGGCAGGAAATGCATCAAAGACATCTTGGCTTCCTCAGTAAGCAGGGGAAGAAAATCCCAAGGAGCATCCTTGGAGGCAGCATTGAGGAAGACCCAAGGAAGGGAGCCAAAAGAAGATCAGATCAGGAGGATCCACTGTCTGCAGGCTTCCCTCCTGCCTCCCTTCCTGCATCACTGCCCTGTCACTCCCCAGCAACAGAAAGAGAGGCTAAACACAAGTATTTCTGAATTTTTCCCTAACACTCACAGGCTTGCCCGCCACAGGACACCCTTGACAGTAGGTATGTCCAGTGGGTAGTGCTCACATAGGAACCAGGCCTTACCCAATATAGCACTATTAAGAGCAGCACACACAGGTTCCCTCTGGATTGGGTCCAGCTGTTGACCAACAGGGCAGTTCCAAGGGTCTGAGTAAGCTAACAAGCTAAATGCATCCTGTGTGAGAGAACAGAAAGGCACAGTAAGGTCATGCATGGCTGCAAACACACAGGAAAACCACCAAGTCTGTCAGCCGGGGCACCTCCTGCCATCGCCAAGGTGACAGGTGCCTACCTCCTGAAAAGAAATGGCCCTTTTCTTCTTTGCAGCAAAGGACCACACTGGGCCATCAAGATAGTGGATTAAAGAGGGTGCCCCCTCCACCTGGCAGGGGAGCCAGCACGGGAAGGCAGGTAGAGTGTCACCTGGAGAGAAGAAGAGCAAAGGCAGGCAGGAGCCGTATGTGTCTCTCCTGTGCCGAGAACTGGGTCTAGATGCTCTACGTTCACTGAGTTTTCAACCTCTGATCCCCATGCAGGACCCCTCTTCCTCACCAAGTGCAGAAGTGGGAGCCACCCAGAGCTCTGCAAGAGAACCCACACCCCCAGTCCTGGCCCAAAGAACTGCTGCGATGCAGCACAAGGCCCAGGCTTACCTGAAGCATTTTTTTGTGTGTTGTGTTCTTCCCATATTCTCTGCAAAGCTGCTCGCTCAGCATCTGCAGCTCCCGTCCAAACTGGATCATTCGCTCTGTGGCAGCATGGTTCCCTCCACAGAGCTGCCTCTGGGGGCAGCTGTCTTCTAGAGGAAAGGCAGTGGAGAAGTAACAATTGTCTCTCATTCCCCACCACTGCCCACTCTGTGCCATGCTACCCATAAACTCCTTCCCCTTCTGGAACAGGTAGCTGCTCCCTGCTCTAAGCTTATCCCAGTGGAAACTTCTTCTGATCGCTGCACTACAACAGCCAGTAGTGGTTTTTTCATAGCACGTGTTAGGTACAGGGAAAACTTGAGGTCAGTTTGTTTATTGCCTGAGGACTACCTACAAATCAAGTATTCTGATAAAATCATGGGAGCTTGCAACTCCAGCTGTGTTACCCTTTAATATGTGTGATACAGCGTACACAACATGGAAACCCCTGGTCTAACAAATCCTGGACTCAGAAAACTTTCAGTCAGAGATGCCAACGCCACCAACTTCCCAGTGTTAGGTGGCCACAAGATCCGTTCTAACTGGAGGAATCCCCAGTTTCAGAGGTAGTGTAGCGAATTCTTCCTCCCCCTCCTGGCTAAAGCACCCACAAACAAGTTGTAGCGGACAACACCGTGCTGAGGACACTTTGCGGCTAGGCATCAACCAGCCTTTCACAGCTCCGTTCAGTTCCTCAGCTGGAAGAAGTGCCAGGACTGCTCTGAGCTGGAATTCATGACCAGCGCTGAACAAACCTTTGACTCCTATTGCTTTCCCTGCCCCACAACATCACCAGCACTGCTGCAAGACTATGAAAAGCCAGACCTAGTTTTAGTTCCAGGACAGATTCATTTTCCCCGTGAAACGGGCATCTTGAGAAATTCATTCACTGGCATGGGGAAAGAAACCCAAACTACATGTGTTTTCCCCTCAATCCAACCACAGTTTTAGCTCTTGATACCAGCTCTTCCTATTTCCCTTTTTCCCCGCCTGCCTCTGAGGCCCTACCCATGCTGGATTCATCCGTCTGCAGGATCTCTTCATGTTTGTAGGTGCCATTCATTATTCTGGTGGATGAATTTTCCAGAACTCCATTGGGGTAATGCTCAGCCTCCATTTCCATCTCACTGTCACTGAGGTGAAAGGAGGAAAGAAAGGTCAGATGTCTAAATTAGAAAGGGAAGAAATTAAAAGCTCAGATACCAAATGATGTCCAGCAATGGCCAGTAAACCAGGAAAGGTGCCAGTTAGACTACAGGGAGCCAGATGGTCTAATTCAGCATAGCAAAAATTGTTGCAGGCTTCTGAAGACAATTTATGAAATAGGTTTCTGTTCCAAAAGTGCCTGTCATAATTACAGGTGCAGAGTGCTTATCATCTTCCCTTCAGGAAGCAGTCATCTCTGGGACAGGAAACAGCAGTCAGACAACAGGTAACATACTAACATACTAAACAGGAGGGAAATCTTGGCTGTGGTAAGCCCTCAACCCTTGCAAAAAGTGGAATACAGAACATACAAGGACTCTAGGCTTAAATGTTCAAGACAGCAATCTGAATGAGATTGCTGATTAACTGCTCATTAACTGAAATGATGAGAAAAATCTTGCTGGGACTTGGGCTCTACATTTAAAAAAAAAATCATAAATCCAGCATTATCAAATGATTCTGGTAAATTGAGTCTGAACAAGTGTTTCTCACTCAGTTACATGCTGTATGGCTCTCAAGAGGTCATGATAGAGACTACAAACTGTCCTGCAAACTGTGCTCAGCACAGTACACAGAGAATGAATGCTAGCTGCAATTAGCAAGAGATTCTACTAATCACAAGGATATCCTCTGCTCCAGCAGGGCCTCAGACACCCCTGCAACACCAACCTGGAAAGTGAGCCCAAAGGAAGCTCAGTTCTCACCACGGCTCAATATGCTCCACACTCCAGTAAAAGCAGCACTAAATATCCCCCTCTCCTGGACTGCCTATGGCTTCTTGGAGAAGGGAGGCTTTCTAAAGATCTGACTTGCTGTTGCAAGCATGAAACAAATTACTGCTGATTCAGAGACTTGTCTGGAAGGAACTGGGCAACCAGTAGAGATAGCCCAAGAAAATTACTCAAGAGGGCAATGCACCAGCCTAGTAATCACTTGAGCTGCTGCATCACCCACTAAAGGCAGGCAAGCTGCTTAGCAGCAGTAATCGACTGGCTGAGGCAGCAGTAACAGCTCAATGGGAGAGCTTCTATGCAAACTATCATGTTGGGCTCTGATGGCATCAGTTTAATGGGACAGCTTGGTGCTTGAAACAAGCATCATAATATTCCTTAAGAGATGAGCCTCCAAGCCTGAGCCAGAGTAGGGGAACTGGAACAGGCTTGTGTCAGTAGTGACCTTGTAGATAAGAAGAGTTACTCTGTTGTTCACAATTGCAGGACAGATGCCCTTCTGGCTCCTCAGAAAGCCCTCTCCCATTATCTCACCCTCCTCAGGCATCTACAAAAGAAAAAAAAAATACCTGGTTTCTTGGTTACTCGTACTACTGTGCTGCTGAGATTTGGTAGAATCTGTAGAATTGGACTCAGAGTAGTTCACAGATGAGGGGGAGGAGGAGGAGGAAGATGAAGATGATGAACTCAGTGTTGGGTATTTACTGTGACTCTGTTTGCTTTTTGTGGACATGACTCCATTGCTACAGGTTGGACTATCTGCTCCTGAAAGTCAAGAAGAAAGGGAAAAATGAGACCAGACTGACAATATCACTCTATTGTGAAGTCAACAATTTAGCAAGAGAAGCAGACCCCAAAGGAAGAAAACAAAATACTACCGCAGATTCTTAAATTATTATTCATCATTCTTAAATTCAATAGGGTTTAGAGAAAACACAAATTAATACGGAAGGAACCCCACTGCTCACCAGCAACATCTAAGCTTAAGGAAGTTCCAAAAATGGGTTGCAAATAAGAGATCAGCAGAACCAGCTCACACAAGCACAGAAATTATTGTTGAAATATGAAGCACGGATGGTTTGTAAAGAAGTTTACAAACTCTCTTCTCACAAACCCAAATATTTCTCATAAACCCTCTATCCAGGAAAACTATGAAAGCACAGGTGAAAATCGGGGCACAAGGAGAACTCTTTGCAAGCAGAACTTCCCAAGCTTTCCACAACCTGTCTTACATTAGGGATATACTTGATTCACACAACACCCAGCAAATAACAATCCTCTTAAAAATCACAAGCTAACCTTCCTCATTCAGGAGAACAGACATCACTGAAAGGAGAGTCAGGCTTGAAATCTCATCCCCTCCCCCACAAAAGGTGCTCATCAAGCTGTGGAACTTGCTGACACAGGACACAAATCTTCAATCATTACCACAAGTTTTATATGGATTCAAAAATTACTGGCTAAACTTACAGGGGCTATTTAATACCAAGACAACTGCAAATCATTAGGGGCTCAAATAATATTTTGGAAAAACCTCACTATGGGCTTGCCTTCTTCCTAGGCAACCAATACTGACCACAGGATCTTGACTACATGATGTGACCTGGCATGACTGTTCCTCCAGAAGTGATGGTGATATATCCAAATTCATCAGCTGATCCCACAAATATATTTATAGCTAGGGAATTTATTTATATTTTTATCACAACAACACAAAGATTCAAACAAAAGGCTGTTTTGTGCATTTTAATGACAAAGATGCAGTAGGCTGTGCACAACAGTTCTGCTTAATCTTTGAAACATGACTGATGAAGTTACCGCTATTTTGAAAGCGCCAAGGTCTGACAGAGAGAACTGGAAGGTGATGTCCCATGTATGGAGACAAATATATATGAACGCTGCCTTGCATTGCAGGGTTTTTTTATGTAGGCATCTCCCGGTCAAAAACAGGTATTACCAAGAGCTTTTATGGACTGATGGGATCATTCTGACTATCTAGACAGAGAAACATACCCAGGGTTTCTCGCAACACAATATAGGAAAACAAAGATACTAGCTTGGGAAGGTGAGTGACAGCTTGGAGGCATTCAAGCAATTGTCTTCCTTTCCCTTAAATGTTTGCCTGTCCACAGTTTGTCACATGCAGCAGCGGGAACACTGAAACAAAATCCACTCAGATGGCTGTGAGCAGCTCAAAGCTAAGTGAAGCAGCTCAGACTGTTTTCAGGGGCTCTGCAGGGCATACTCCCTGGTCCACTCCATCTTCAAAGCTGTATTCAATAATTACCTAGGGAAGATAGCTTGGGTGTCCTGGTTTATCTTGTTCTTTCCACTTGAAATCCTAAAGTTTCATTCCCCAAACTGCAAAGAGTTGATGCTTCAGAGATGGGTTTTGCAGGTACAGAACTGTCCCCTTCCCACATGTTTAGAGCTTGCAAGGTAGAGTCCATGGGAGAAGAAGCTCTCATTCAAGGCATCCCCCTAACCTTTTGCTCAGTTGGCCAGAACAGTGCATCTTCTGCTCAGTCCTTACTGGAAAGCAATTCTTTTGCAGACTCCAAGGTACAGGAAACAGGCTTTGTCTTCCAGACCTCCTCTTACAGCTCGGTCAGTGAAACACTGAGCCACTAGTGGCTGCACTAGAAGGCCACCTTCAAAAGCTTCTTTATTCTGAAAAAAATCTGCTCTGCAGACAATTGTCTGTGGAAAATAACTAACGCAAAACCAATTTTGTAACATTATAGAGACACCCACGACAACAATATGTCCTCTCAGCTGGGTATCAGAAAGGAAAGGAGCATTTCATAGAATAATGTACAGAAAGTAGCGGGTAATGGACAGCATTCGACCTTTAACATTTGCTCTTCTCACCAGGAGACACAGAAAACACACTTACCGGTACTATGAATGTGTGAGTTGCTTGATCCATGCCTAGGACTTAAGCTGGGGGACCCGGGGTAACTGTCCTGGGATCTGGGGCTGCGGGCACTGAAACAACGTACTTCACTGTCTGTCCCATTCACCATCTCCACAAACTGCCGACACCTGATTTCATAGGAGGGAAGGAGCAGAAAAGGGTGCGTGACAGCCAGGATGCTCTGCATTGAGGTTTCCTTCATTACTGAGCAGAGAGGTCCTAGAAACTGCACAGGAGTTAAATTTCTTGGCTTTGAAAAAGACATTCCAGACTCCTGGTACCTTTGTATTGCAAGCGCTCTGATAATGCTGTGGGAGGAAGGAGTTCAGAAACGGCAACTTTGATGCTAATTAATGTTGAGACATTCCCAAAAAGCAAGTTTATTTCCACTGCACTAAGAAGAAACTGTTCTTTTACAGCATGCTTTCATCTCCACCACCTCTGCAGGTACTCCAAAATTGAATTGTGGGGTTTTTTTTCAGGGAGAAGATATTAAATCTGCCAAACATCATAGTTCTCCCACTACTCCAACAACCTAGAAATACCGGTGGCCAATGGAAAATAGACAAGGAAGGGTAAAAAATGCAATATCCACAGTGACAGTGAGGACAGCTCCCCATTTAGCTTTACTGGGAACTGTCCTGACACAACTCAGGAGGCTGGGAAGACCCACCTCTGCCTGACCTCATGAGGCAAAGCCATACTGGGTCTGAGCAGCAACCAAAGGGCTACGTCTACATTGCTACATGCACTGTGCAAAGGACTGAACCTATGTCCTCCCCCACCTGCTCCCGAAGGGATCTCAAACAGTTTGAATTCAGACCAAGGTATACAGATGGGCTAGATGGCTGGACTGCCTCTTTCTTCTCTCCTTCATCTACACATTTCAGCATTAGGGAGTATAAAGCTATTCATACTTACTTTAACATGAAGAGCAGGTTGGGATTATGTTCTAGGAGGCCAGGATAGAGCTGCTGGGTGGCTTCTATAGCCTCTCCCACTCTGCCTGCTAATACTAGCTTCTGTATTCCTGAAAGCAAAAGGAGACCTATTGACACACAGGACTGGCCAACAAGAATGGCCAGAAGAGTTGTCTCACATATGCCACACAGCTCCCCACTACCACCTTGCACAAGGGCTAGGGAGAACTGGGGACCACAGTGTTTATTATGGATTAGCATGAGGAAAAGCCTGTGAAAATAAGGGAGAATCTGTTAGTAGCTCAGAAACACCAAGAGTAGAAGGATCTGAAAGATGAAGTGGGTGCACTGGGGTGGGGTGCTCTCGGACTTCAGTCCTTTAGTCACAGAGCTATGCAGCAATGGAGAGAAAGCAGGACACGACAGCTGGATGGGAGCAAGGAGGTTGCTGGGGAAATGACCATTTCAGAGGGAAAGCCCCTAGGTCACCCCCACGTTACATCCTCTGGCTGGTTCACACTTGAAAGCGTATGTATGGCTGAGCATCAGATAAGCAGGGTATTCTTAGAGGGTCTGTGGGCTTAAACCACAGCACAGTACTGTTTCCCCAGCACAGTACTGTTCCCCCAATATCCCTACCTCTGAGTAGAAGTAATTATACCAACAAGACTGGGTTCCTGCAAGTCCCACCTCAATGTATTCCCAGAGAAGTAACCTGACCTGCAATGAGGATGTGGCACCTGTAAGCTAGCTCCATGAATCAGCTATTGACTAAGCTAGAAACAGCTCAACAAGTTGTACACTTCTAGGAGGTGCAAAGATACAAGGCAGAAGCCATGTATCATCCTGGGTGTTCATGTCCCACGTATGTTCCTTCAGTGGGTCAGAAGACACAAGTGCAAGACTTAACTTGAGATCCCATCTCTGAACACTCAGAGAAGCTGCTGATCTACGGAGGTTCACATTTTCTTTTTTTTCTAAGTGTACTTAAAACTAAAAACTAAATGTACTTAAAACAAAAAATGCATTGCACTTCCCTCTCTGTTTTTCCAGGACTCCTTACAAACAACAGAGAGGAGGTTTTGAATCGCCTGTGAGGTGCTTTGCAAGCAGACGCTCTAACAACAGGTTGTGACTTTTGCAAGTCATGAGCAGTTGAAAGCCCAGCCTGGTGATCCTCATTAGCAATCTCCAGTAACAATCTGCAATGACTTGTCTTGGCTCCCACTTCTCAGTGTCTATTTGCTTGTTATCATAGCTGAAAGCTAAAACCAAAGACATGGCTCTCACACCACCATGTGTTGCACAGTCTCCTTCATTTCACTCTCTGTTTCTTCTACTTACTGGCACGTCCATTTTCATGTCTGACTGCTTTTGACAGCTCTCTTCTTGGCTTGTTTGGCAACTCTCACAGATGTTGCTGCCTTTTATATTTTCCCTTCTTTTTGTTTTCGCATTTGTGTTTTCCTCACACCTTTTATTTAAGCCCCAACTTCAGAGTTCCATATACTTTCCCTCCACCTACGTTGTCACCTGTCCTTAGACAAGCAAGACTGCACTATCTCGCATGCCTCCCATAAGGCTTTACCAATTAAAAGCACACCAGCAAGAACACTGGCTGGGGTCAGGGTTGCATAATGCATGACCTGGAAAGCACAAAGCCCATCAGCACTAATGGGCAGCAGCTACAAGTTATTTTGGGTACTAAGCAGAGTCCCCAAATGAACCCAAATGCTGGCTAAGCGTATGTAATGTATGGAGTGCAAGCTACAAAGGGGCACGATGCTCCTGATGCATAACAGTCACATGAGAAACAGTTCACAAAGGGAAGGTAAATGGACAGAGTGGGACTTGGCCCATTCAACAGCCAGGAGAATGCAGAAAACACACCAATGTTCTGTGACTCTGCAGGCTGAGCCTGTGAATAGAAAAGCTAAAAAAAAAAAGTACAGCAGGAGAAATCTGCAAGCCTTATTCTGCAGGAACCAAAAGCACTTTCAGCCACTGAGAGATGAACCACTTTGGAGGAAACACCAGTAACCGAAACAGACACATAATACAAATTCTTCACCTAGTGTGAGCTAAACACATTGGCTGTGAATTTGCAAAACCCTTAGTATGTGAAAAATTTACCTGAAGACAAAATGTGCAAAAGGACTGGAATACTCATTAACTCTGGGAGCTGTAGTCAAAATAGATTGATGTGTCTGGGTCCCTATGACCATGCTAATGAAACTGCCCCTGCTGAAACAGACTGCATTGAAGAACCCAAATCCAAAGGGATCTCTGGTGCACAGTGACCTCAGTTCAGGTAAAGTCCAAGGTAACCAGTTCCCTTCTCCACCAATTTGGCACTACCTCCAAGAAAGCACCTTCTGCCCTGGGTATTACATTTAGCCTGATGTGTGAAACTGCTGTACTCAAAGCTGAGGCTCACCTCGTCTCTTCCAGGATTCAGCTATTCATTTTCAACAAGACTGAGGAAAATTAAACAAGTTCATCAGGCAACTTAGCATAATCAAACTGCCGGGCATGCGGGTCATTTCTCAGAGCAGATAGATAAAGGAAAGAATAGAGCAGTTCTTCAGGCAAAGACGGCAGAGGGTGGAGGAGACACAGTGATAATAGGAAAAGCACTCCCAGCCGTGGTCCTCAAGCTCTACTGAAGCACAGGCAGCAACACTAAGTCAGCAGTGTGCTGTGGACAGCTTTGTACTGTCGTGGAATAACCTTCTACTTCCACAGCACTTAATCTTCTCTGCACAGTCCTGAAGATAACACGTGGCCAGCATGCCACACTTTGGGAACCCAAGAGACTTACTTTGTCTGTTCTTTATTGAGGTCTGTTCTTCCTGGATTATGGTGTCTGTGACTCTGGCAAATGCAGTTGCTGTTGAACAGTACCCATGATGAACCAAATATGATGAAACCATACTAGAAAATAAGAAAATACAAATAGATGAAGAGGCGTTGGTAAAACAGGGTAATGACACTGGAGGAAAAAAATCAACACAACAGAAGTTGCAATTTCAGTGACCAAACTCAGCTTGCTTAGAACATGACCAGGGTCCTACTTCTGGGTCCAGACAGTGTAAATTTACAAGACAGGTACCTGGTCCTCAGCAAACAGGAGGGAGGCTCTAAATTCACCTTACAGGAGGGGAAAAAAAATTAAGACTCCCAATGCATACACGGTATTTATTTATTTAATTACTACTCTCCAAGGGTGACTTGTAAGAGCTCAGTACTGTGTTACTGCCAGTGACATTCTATATAGACATAAAATCTGAACCTCAGAGAGGCTCATGGCTTTCAACTAGATCTCAAAAAAAAAGAGATTCTGGTCCTGAATTTCTTCCATCACTTATTTTGCCAGCAATTATATCTTTGGTAGTTGAATCTCCTTATGAATTCTACATGTTCACAGATACTTTTATCTGCTGATTTACAAAGAGTAGACTGTCAGCATTGATTTTACAAACATTAAGTTGTATTTTCAAAAAATGTTGGGGGGTGGGTGAGGAAGTAGTATCACTGTCAGAAAACAAACACAATAAAAACGTCTTTCTGAACAGACCATTTCTAGAGCACTTGTGCCTTTCCAGAATATCTCAGGTAAGTGTTAATGCTCACTGGACTTTCAACAAAACCTGAAATGCCAGCACAGGATCTCAAGGCTTTTAGTGATGAATCCTCAAATAGATTTCTCATGATGAAGCTGGTTTTGATCTGATCAAGTCACAGATCAAAACATGTGTTCAACTTAGCTACTTTCAGTACAAGAAAGAAGTATTTTATGAGTCAGCAATAATTTTCAGGCATAACATTGTAAGCAGGTGTGTAATTTTTAAAACTTGTTTTAAAACCAAGTGCTTCTGACCACTGTTGGTACAAGACGTGCCCTTTGCCCTTGGCAAGATACAGACAGGTGTAATAAAGCGCATCCCTCTCTGTGTCAAGCACAGCAGCCAGGTCGCCCTGGCTCAGCCAGGCTGGAACACTGAACACAGCAATCCAGGCTGGCAGGAACGGAGGGAAAAAGCCAACTCTTGCTTCAGTGTAATTCAGTAGCCAGAGTCAGAGGCTCAACACTGCGAAAATGTAAATGCTCTACAAAGCTGCACAAAAACTGAGCTCCTCCCTTTGCCACTTCTGCCTGTGACATCACAGGAAGCATCCCTGTGTGGGTACACAGCAGTATTACATGCTGGTCACTATGCCAGGCTAATTTTCAGCAATGACTTATCAGTTCTGTGTCTCAGCTACTTACTACAGCAGTGCTGCATGCTCTCAAACATTCAGCAGCATGTATGCAAACAGGGGTACTTCTCCTGAAGTTCTGGGGGAACATTATCGCACTCCACTGTGACCTATGTGACATGTTCATGCAGACAACAAAAACCTTTCAGAATCCCAGGTTCTCCAAAGGAATAGTTTTTACCACTTGGGAGCCACAGCTGAAACTTGTTGACAGCAGAAGTGCTCAAATCACAGGGGCAGCTATCTCTGCACTGCACCTAGGGGTGCTTCTCTTAGCTAGAGCGGCCTTTGCCGTGGTAGAGAGGCTTGTACCATCTGTGGCTTTTCTTCAAAACAGAACTTGACTGCACGCTTCTCTGTACAAATTACATAAAGTTCTCGTCGTTCTGTATGGCATCACTTAGATTCTCAAATGAACAACACAACATCCTCCCACTTTATCAGAAACAGGGACCTACATCATTCCTCCTCCCATAATCAACCACACCAGCTGATCTCAAGTCTCAGATGACTCCTACTCAGATTCTTCATGGCAAGAGCTAAAAAGATTAGAGATCCTAATAAGACTGTAACAACACACAAAGAAGACGAGTTATCCATGTGAGTCCCTTTCAAGGTTTCAAGCACCTGAAAACCTTGTAAGATCAGCCTCTCCAGTGACAGCATATCCAGGAATGCAACACAGATGAATGCATGATGTGATGCATCTTGTGATGCTTAACTGCACGGTTAGAGATGAAATAAGATACTAAGAAACCTACCAAAGCCACAGGACAAGATAACATTGTCCCAAGAGCTCCAAAGGAGCTCCAACCTGAAACAGTTGTAGTACTAACATGAGGACGAGCTCTGACTTAAGCCTGCCTACGGAGAGGAGGAAGATGGGAAATGTGATACTGATTCTTAAAAAGAAATCCAAAGGAGGTATGAAGAACTCCAGAGCGGTGACCCTGACACCACAACCATGCATGTCAGAAGAAACAATTCTGGAGAAGACAAGGAACAAACACAGGGATAAACTGGTCTTCCAGTTGGATAAACTATCGCAGAAGAATCAACAGCTTTTGTAAAGGGAAGTCATGGCTCTCTACTTTGGTGATGTTTTTGGAGGGAGTCAGGAAGCAGGCAAAAAAGAGATACTTTTGCAGTCCACTTGGTTGTTCAAAGATATTTCAGAGAGACTTTCAGCAAAGTCTCTCGAAGACACTTTGCTACCATGTGATAAAAGGAAAGGTCTAACCTGGCTAAATATCCAGTTAAATAACTGGGTGGCAAAAACTGGTCAGTTTACCAGGAAAAAACACTTGAGTGCTACAGGAACCCATGCTATTGACATATTCATAAAACTAAGCTTGATGGACCAGTGCTCTCACCCAATGCAGGTGCTTTTATGTTCAAAGATGCAGGGCAAAGACTTTTTTCTGAATAAGTTGCCTTTTGAGCATTAAGAACTAAGTATTTCCATTTAAATATCAATGAAATTCTTAACTATCTTTGGCTGCTAAGCAAGCTTTCCAAAAGCAGATCCTGTCTTTCCACAGCCTGACAAGATGTGTTGCAGAGAATGAAATGACCCCATAAAGTCAACAATCCAGTATATCAGAATGAAAATTAATGTTAAAGTCAACAACTTAACAAAGTTTTAAGTCTCTGAGCACATCCATGTTGGGCCAGACCAAACATCCCGTTAGCCCAGTACTTGTACCTCCCAACTGGCAAAAGCAAATGCCTAGGAAAAAAAAAAAAGAATAAGGCACATATGAAATGATACTTTTCCCCATAACCCTTCCAGCTTCCAATGATTTGTCAGATACTTCCCATCCTAGATGTGGTATCTCTCTACATCGTAGCTCTGATAGACTCTTCTTTCTAATAACATCTCCAGTCACTTTTTGAATCCATGGCAGTTTTCATGGTATCTTATGGCAGAGAGTGTGAAAAAAACCCCTCCTTTATTTTTTCTAAATGTGCCATCTGGTTAACTTCACTTGATGCTCTTTAATTCTTGCAGCAGAGAAAACAATGAACAATTATTCCTTCAGCACCTTCTGCAGGTTGTTCAAGATATTTTTTTTTCACACTTCTGCCTTACCCCTTCACCATCATATGCTTCAACGCTGTGGGTCTGTATATTCATTCCTTGCCTTACACCCACCCCATACCTTTGCACATCCTTCCTGGTTTTTTTTCCCTATACTTTTCTCACTTCTACTACATACTTTTGGAGACAAAGAACCAAAACATCACACGGTATTCACGTTAAGGGTGCACCACATATTCACACAGCGACGGAATTATTTTTGTCCTCTATTTTCCCCTAACAAATCCTAGCTTTTTTTTTTTTCCTGCTTGCTACCAAAAAATGAGCTGACATTTCTGTGCAATGATTCATCACAACCCAAAGATCTCATTCCTTCCTGGAGGGTCCCTTCTTCCCAGTCATTTCTGAACAACCTCAGCAGCAGAGACACTACCAGCACACCTCCATGCACAACTCTACAGCCACTTCCTCCAACAGTGACAATCCCTTATCCACTCATTCCCTTTCTTGTCTTTCTTTTAAACAATTCATAATCCGCATTGGGCCTCTGGCTGCATAGTCCCCCCTTAGTCTGCAGCAAGGGAACTTCTCAAGGATTTCCAAGAGAAAGATGGCAGCCCAAGAACCACATCCAAGTGCTTGCTGGCTCCTCTTCGCAAAACCCACGTCCTATTTCTCCACATGCCCAATGCATCTACCCTTCCGTAGTGCTTCTATGGATATGTCCAAGCCAGACATTGAAGTTCTCTCAGCCCACCGCTGCCTGACTCTCTTCTGAAACCCTGCATGAAACGTGGCACCATACAAACCATCCTCCCTTCTCTTGAACCAAGGTAGTTTGGAGAGAAACTTTGTTCCACAGCCACAAGCTCACCTGTTTTCTCCTTGAGTCCCGTTAGGACTCTGGGTAAATATCTGATCCCAGACACTTTCTCCACTTCCTCTCACCTATTTCTTCCAGCGCTTCTTTGACAGACACTTCAATCCCAGACACAGCCTCTGCCAAGTCCCTCACAAAGAAGCATCCCAGCATGACAACCTATGTGACTTCTGGACACACAGGCAAAGAATTCAATTGGATGTGGTCTTATCTTCCCCAAGGTCTCTTTTTAGACTGCAATCCTCTACAGGCCCGACAAACTCTCTGGCAGGCCTCCTACTCCTGATTTTCTTCAAAAAAGATATTATTTTCAATTGCTTCTGCTAGTTGCTTTTCACAGGCTTTGCTGGTTGGCCTGAATTATCTGCAAATAAGCAAATAAAAGACTAGCAGAAAACAAGAGTGATTACATGGATGCAATCATCGCTGCATCTATGCCTCCTGGATGACAGTGACCAGTATCAGGTGTTTAGGGAAAGAATATAATAAAAAGGTGAAACACAGAGTTATCTGTAATCAGAAATAGAAGCAACAGCCATAAATTTGGGGTTTTAAAATATAACTATGGAATTGGCCTCCATGAATTACTGTGAATATTTATATATGCGTCTTTCAAAACCCAATTATATTTAAACTACCACAACTTTCTGCAGCAGCAAGTCCCACAGTTTCACCATATACTTAGTGGGAAAAAAAATTAATTTTTTTTTAAGCCAGAGGTGCTTTTTCTCTAATTCTTGTGTTTTGAGAAACAGTGAATAATCACTTCCTAGCCATACTCTTCATGAAATATATAAGTGACTGACAGACAACTACAGTCCACCTCCCTCAATTACCTCTTTCCAAGCTGTGGAGCCTTAGTCAACTCTGTCTTTCTTCAGGCAGAAGATACTCCTGACCTCTGACAACTCAATTGTTCTCATCAAGTTCCACTCAATCCTTTTTGCAATGGGAAATGCATTCAACATTCATAAATTTATAAAGTGCTATAATTGTGTTTTCAGTTAGGTTGGGTTTGGAAGCCTTTGGTTTAGGCTATTTCTTGCTCTTTCATATCTGAATTCATGCCTGCCTTTTCTCCTATGTTAGAGTTTTTATGGTATCCTTTCCACTCCCCTTCACCCAGTGCATCACCTCAAAGTGTATGTTCTTTCATTCCTACAAGCTTTCATGCAGTCTTTGGCTGAAAACTTCTCCTGTATCTTTTACATTTGAAATAGCAGCAATCTACACAGGAAAGACTATTAAACAACAAAACAGAGGGTAAAATAATTTGAGCAAAATGCACTGACTGGCAATTTTTGCCATAAGAAAACATAATTAGCATTTAAAAAAGTATTTAAAGCCTAAGAAAACAAAAGAAGCTGAACACCAGAACAGTGACTTACTTCTGCAGCATGGCTTGCCACTCGCCTAGTCTGTCTCCTATGGGAAACCGCTTAATGGTGCTCTGAATCTTCGCTCGCCACTCCCTCATGTAGTCCTCAATGTCGAACACAAATGGCTGCTGCCCAAAGTTGGCATCGACTATCTCTCCTGGAGTTTGGAGACCCACTGTAGGGTAGAGATTTGACTGGGAAGGAAGAAAAAGAAACCTATATTAAACCCAGCTTTCTCTTTCTGGTCCCAGTTGCATGGTTCGGTAAGACAAAAGAGCTGCTCTTTAAATTGAAACATGTAATGGAAAAGGAAGAGGCAACAGTCCTTTAGGTACACCTCAAGGAACCCCATGAGTTATTGTGCAGTTATTAAAAGCTATTGCATAAAACCAAAACTATGGGATCAATCCCCCAGCAGCCTGTGATCAATGTCACAACTGCTGCCTATGGTGTATCCACTTTCTGGCTTAGTTTTCTGCAATTTCTACCAAAGTTCAACAGTCAGTAAATAATAATAATAAAAAAAATTAAAGCAGCATCATCTCAATCAGCAGATTTAAGTGTTCTCCACTGTTTCAACTGAACTCTCTTATTCCTTGGAAGCTGCTGTCTAAATATTTTACATCTTTGATGAAAAGGGAATGGATGGTAGCAGAGGTTAGGTCTTTGATGATCCCAAGACAGCAAGCCATTCACACAAGAAATTCCACTACTGATAGATTAATTTCATTTTAAGAACAAGCATATGAATACAAATGGGAGTTCTGACACCCCTCCCTGCCCCAAAACATGGGGAAAAGAAAAAAGTTACCACTGTGAAAATACCTCTAAAATTCAGCCAGTAATTCAGCTTCCAAAGAAGATGATCTAATTGAAAACAGGTGGTAAAAGTCTATCTAGAAGTTCTCTGAATTCAGGGTATTTTAAGAATAAGCTTATGGATACAAATTGAATCCCTGAGTCCACTTAAATACGGGAAAAAGAAAGGGCCTCACAAAAGGTACAGGGATGCGTCGTTCTCACTCTGGATCACATTTTTTAAGAGCATGTTCCATTCACTGTCATGTTACTTTTCTGCAGCACAAATTACTTTTCTGTTTGCAACACAAACTTCACTAATCCTCTGCTTCGGAGCATCTGCTGATAGCCTGCAGGGTGTAGGAAGAAACCTCTCTCATGCCACTCATGAATTGTTTGGTGTTGGGTATTTTCACTTTGCTTTAACACACTGGAGACTGCCACAGCCAGAAACCAGACACTGGGCAAGGCACATGGATGCACGTAGAGAAACTGAAGTCTAGAAGGTGCCTGGTTGCATTGTCTTGCTCATGGTTGAACCCATGTCAGACATTAGATCAGTGGAGGAGCAGACCTCTCTCTCCAGGTCAAATCATCGAGAACTACTACTGGTGGTTTGACAGTCATCCTAAAGAAAGCTAGGATGTTCCCTCCTCCTCTACAGCAAGAGGCATGGGCTTTCTTACAATTGTCTGGAAAATTTATTCAACTAATTCTTCACTATTGCAGAGACCTGAAACATTGGCAATATCATTGATCTCCCCTTGAGACCTGTAGTCGTGGATTTTACTTTTTACTAAAGGTATTAAGATTGTTACGAGGTGGAACTCAGCACAATCCTAATCACATTAGCAAAAATGGAGCCAGCGTGTCATGGGACGTGATTACTTCTCTCTGCTTTCACTGGCGTGTCTGCATCTGCAGTACTTACTTGGTTCACGCTCTCCACATCCAGATCCCCAGGACAAGAAAGATAGTCACAAATGGGGTCCAGCAGAGTTCTGCTAAGATGGTCCAAGGACTGGAGCACATGGCATACGAGGAGAGGATGAGGGAATTAGCTTGGAGAAGACAAGACAAAAGGAAAATCTAACTGCAAGTCTTCTACTCCCAAAAGGGAGGTGATAAAAAAGATGGAGACAGATTCCTCTCAGAGGTGCTCTGTGAAAGGACAATGGGCACAAGTTGCAGGCAGGGAAACTGATGGGACATAAGGAAGAAATTCTTCCTTGTAAGGATGATTAAAGACTGGAACAGGTTCCCAGTGAGATGCAGCATCCCTGCCCTCAGAGATTTTCAAAACTTAACTGGATAATATCCTGATCAACTGCTCTACCTTTGAAATTTTCAAATCTCAAAAAACAAAGGAAAAATGAATCTATAAATACAGGCAGGAAATTGAAATTAGAAATCAGGATGATTGCATCACTGCTGACCCAGCACACCTCCTCCTTTCCTATTCTCACACCACAGAAGTCGCTGGGTTAGAGAGATGTGCAAAGAAAATATATCATGATGAAAGAGGAGCTACCAGAGGAAAATGACATATTTAAAGTCAGTCTCTCCTTTCTTTCAAACCAAGCTGACAAGGAAATATCTCTAATGAGGGGTCAGATGGTTTCCACAGTCCATACTTTAGACTTTTTTATTAACTTAACTTTTTAGTATTATGAACCCAAGGACTTCCAAAGCCAGGAATCAGACCCCCCAAATACTTGGAAGTTAGAAGTAAAAAAACCCATATTTTTCAGCCACTTTTGGGTATGTTCATCTTTGAGGGGAAGCTGGCCACCCCCAATTTGTCTCAAATAATCTCCGAGTTAAAATAAAATTTTTCACATGTAGGATGTATCCTCTCTGTTTAGCAGCTGTTAGGAAGTACACTTATCTCCACCACCCTGCCAGATGCAGGGAGACATCATCCCAGAGCCCACGGACCAGGCAGATGCTTCTCCTGCCAAGTTCTTCGGGCACACTTTCCCCGTGACTTTTGGACCACTTCTTGCCTCTGATATTGGTGGCCAGTTGCTCACAACCCCCAGTTCATCCTGACTTGTTTGTTAACCTCCTTGTCCCTTTGTGCCCCTGCAATTCCACCCTGGGCTCTTCCACATCCTGCTTTTTTACATTTCCTATTGTTTCAGCAAACCGCCAGGCAGGATAAACGTGATAGGGGCTTGTGTAAATAAGAGAGTTAGGCCTAAGCATTGACTTAAATTGGTGAAAAAGGGGAAAACTCCCTCTGTGGGATATTCACTTCTGTTTGCAAACAGTTATTTTTGTATTAACTTCAACCTGTGCTAAGCCAAAATGCAATTTTTTCCCTCACTGTATATTTGTACAGGTGCAAACACTCTTTAGAAGGAACTGAAACAAACTGAAGCAAATATGCTTCACCGTGTGTGAAAATTATCACAACAAAATGTGGTTTTCAACTGAAAGTATCAATTTCAACTTCCTAATATTGCAAATATTGCAAAAAATTGTCTTCATCATTTGCCTCTGAAAGGGGAATTTTGCAATAAGCACTTCAAGGAAACAACTTCTAGACTGGTAAAGTTTTGAAGGGTCAAATTAATTCTTTGTGTAATCTCACTGACATGCCAACCCTAAAAGTTATTTAAGCTTGCAAGCTGTAAAAGTATTGGGGCTTACTGGCCAAGCTTCTCACTGATGTGTGCTACCAGTCAGCTTCAACACCACATAGGCTGTAATGCAAGAAAAAACTTTCAAACCTACAGCCCATATCCACGGGATTTCAGTTATTAGGTATGGAACAGAGCCAGAGCCAAAAAATGCGTGTCAAGCTGCTCAAACCACAGAACCTGAAGGGTCACTCAGGTAAGACTGCTGTTTCCATTCCCATCTGCAGCTAAATTTTAGACTGCAGCTTTAGCAGGTGAAGAACACAGATTACATTCTGTATCTTTCATATAATGGATGTTTTCTCTTTATCTTATAACAAATGGATATTATGTTTGAGCCTGGATCACAATGCTGTAATAAATGAAAAATACCCTTGCACGTTATATCAACTTCAAATTCCCTACCACCTCAAGACTTCTACAATCTCTGACAATAGTCATTATATTTAAACCAAAAGTCTGTCTTGGGTTTGGCATCCCCTTCTTCAGGAAAGGGCAGTAATCTCAACTGTTTGGAAGAACAACCAAGAAGCCATGGACCAAGGGAGCAAAAAGGGCCAGAAAAGACCCTGGAATACATAGGCGTCTGCAAGGGTGAGGGAAGAAGGCAGTAATTCAAGGGAAGGATATTGGAAAAAGAGGATGGGAATGACGGAATTCAGGTGCAGGCATCCTTAGGATGAAGCTGCCAACGCAGCAGCTGAGCCATTTAGCACATGGAGAGGAACGTCCAAAATCCATACGGAGGCAGAAGTCTCCTGTCCTTGCTCATATCCAGTTAGGGGGTGAAATGACTCAGTCAAGTTTCTCTTGCCTTCTTTTTAAAGAGAAATTATCTCATGGAGAATAGTTCTCAACAGCAGGAGGCCTATAGAGCATCCACTGTTCTCCTTCCTGGCCTAGAAAAACAGTGTTATGGATTAGTTGCTGCTGTAAAGGCCAGAAGGAGATTTCCATGGAAAACAGCTCTGCAAACGCTGGCTGGTAAAAGGCACAGAGATACCATTTAACCATTGGAAACTCTGCCACAAGGCATGCGAATAGCTGATCCCAAAAAACACCTGACCAGATTGTCCTCCAGTTTAACACCAAAACAACATCTCCTCTGCACAGGACACACAAACAAGCATGAGATCCTGTAAGGATGGCCTGGTGAGATCAAGAAACAGCAGGATGGGAGGATGTCCTGGCCTCAGAAGGGTTTTGAATTCATTCTTAGCAGCACTGCAAGACCTCACTGCTGCAAGAGCCCTTCTGTCTGGTCTGCTCCCATGCATCTTCCCCAGCTGTTCATCTCCTATTTGTAATAGAGACTCAACACCGGTGTGAACAGCCTACAAGTGCACATTAAACGTATACATCAGCTCACTGTACACTCCTGGATCAAAAGGATGCAAGTTAAGCTAAGCAGGACAGGTAATTTCAGCCTGCCAAATCAGTGCTGCAAAGCCCTACAGCAACACTTTAGCTGTAAACAACAAAACAACAGTATGTGTGTTTGATAGCTATTGTTGATTGATAAGAGCCTAAACAGTAATTATCTACCTATCTCTCTATCCCCATGAAGACTGTTCTCATCTCAGAAAGAGAAGCAGTCTAGCCAATGAGAAGAAAAAGTGGTGAAAAAATTAGAAGGAATATAGTAAAACTGTGACTCCTAATGTATCTATATCCACAGGGAAAACAAAGAGCACCTAAAACGAAGGGGTATATCATAGAAACGTCTTCTTGCCATGGATGCAAGGTTGTCACAAGACCTCACACCAAAAGGTTAACATTCACGGACAGGCAAAATATTCTTTTACTTTAATAAACTGTACTTGGACCAAGTGAATAAACTACTGTGAATTAACCCACATAAAGAGGATTTCTGGTTTAGAATACACTGCAACATTACCAAGTTCAAAGAGCCTAGGAACAAAAAAAAAAAAAAGCTGTATTGACAGCTGATGTGAAAAGGCAAATTAAATAACGGGAACGTCCTTCAGTGCAGACACTGGCTGGGGTATGGGAGAGATCTGTAAAGCCATAAATCCCATTGGGAATGTGAACAGGGAGTGCTAGTCATTATTTCTCACAACACAAAAATTAGAGGAACAAAATAATTTTTTTGGCAGGAGGTGCAAAACATAGAAAAGCAAGCTTTCTTCCACACAATGTGGAAGTCAGCCAAGAAAATCGATCACTTTGGAGGCCTAAACAAGTTATGGAAACTAAGAACTTCCTCAGAGGAAATTCATTTGGGGTTATTAAGTACAAAGACAGGAGTGCAAGCTCTGGGACAAGGAGCTCTACATATAAGAGAAATGGATGCAGTGGATGTAATGGTGTATGCCTGACCTGGTTTTATCTTCTTTTCCTAAACACCTGCTCCTTGTCCAGGAACAGTTGGGTCTGAAAAAGAGCAACCATTTTTTTGTTCATGACCCACTGTGAAAGTCATGCTTTTGTAAGACCCGACTAGACGTTATTGCCTGGTGTAACTCAGCTGGTGTCACTGCACTCAAGAGTAACTCAATATTGGGGCTGGTGAATCAAAGGAGTAACTATCAACCCCACATGGGTGCCAGATACATTCCTCAGCAATCCCACAAGCTGGTTACTCATCATGGGCAGAGGCTTGACAAAAACCTGTGCAATGAGACAGCTGAGCCTGAGCTTCACTCTCAGAAGTACCGTTCCCCTTCCCTAACCACACTGTGGAAAGGCAACAACTCCACCACGGCTGCAAGACTTGGGTGAGACAGGAAGAAGCTGAGAATAAAATCACTAGGCATTTTTGGGCTCTCTGATGATGGGACATGAGAGGCTACTCAATCACTTTGCACTCCCCACAGTTGAAGCTACATTTGGAATACAGTGACCTGTAATGAAGCTTGAATCCTCGCTTTAATTCCAGGAGAAGGAGCAACATATTCTTAGAGGTGGTGAGGGATGAGAGGAGGCATGTGAGTAGCCCACAAACCCAGCCACAGTATTATGAAATTTCAGAAGAAGGAGCATCCACATCATTCAGTAATGTGCATTACGATTTTTTAACAGGGCATCAAACAGAAAAAAAAAAAATCACACCCCCACACTCTTCCCCCTCCCTTCTGTTTGCATCCTTAGTTAAAATACTGAAAATAGGTGTACTTACAGGGAGGTCTGTAAAGGCTATACCTGTGGGGGGAAAAATATTAGAATTAAAAAGACAAAGGATTTTTTTCCCTGCTTGGCTACATCCTTAACATTCTACAAAACATTACTGCATTTCAATAAATCCCAGCTCTGACCCTGCATTTCACCACCTGTCATATTTAGAAGTAACTTCCCTCCCGAGTCCCCTCCTCTGCAAGATTTTGCATCTGGAGAAAGGTTCAGGGAAAAGCCTAAATGTTTCAGACATCTCTCCCAGAAACTGGATTTTCTAAAAAGCAGCTCCTCTTTTCTTTGCTTCTCCCTTTGTTACTATGAAGGAGCTGGTTTTCAAGACTCACTTTGGCTTTAGAAACAGAGTTTTACTATAACGTTGCTTCGGTTTAGGCTATAACTACTTCGCCTTACCAGCCAGAGAGACAGGAACAAACACTGAATGCTTTGAGTTACAGCTGGGGAACAGCCTTGTGACAGGATCAAGCTGCAGCCAGGAGCACCTAAGAAATACTGTGCAAAGAACAGCTTCATCCTCAACTAAACTGCTACAGTTCCAAATATAAGAGAAGGAAAAAAGTGTATGGTTCCCTTTTCATTACATTTGGCATGCCAGAAAAGAGCTATCTACTTAAGCAAAGACAGCCATTGCCTAGGATCGTTAACAGAGTTGTGGCCAGAGACAACACTCAGCTACAGAGTCAGGCTACCCCCAGGCACAGCTCTGCAATGCTCTGCATCTGATTTAGATGTGAGGTACCACTCAGAAGGAGGGTGCCTCTCCTCCCTCTCCTGTGGCATGCGTCCCTGCATCCGCCGTGGGTGAGATCCAGCAGCCAGGCAGCAGAACAGTGAGATGGATCAGCCAGTGACAGCAGCTCTAACCCACAGGTCTTGGGTCACTCTCACCAACAGCACAGGGGAAACTGCTGCCATGCCCTGTTCGTATCATCAGGCTGAGCTTAATTCCTGTTTTAAGGAGTCAATCTGGAAGCTGCGGTCTTGCCCCACACGAGCTGCCAGCAATGCTTTCTGTCCCCAGCCAGAGGAAGGCTGGTATCCACACCAGTATGCCCAGTTCTCACACACGTCCCACCTCTCAGCCACACAACAGTCCCTTCTGGGTGGCAGTGAAACAGCTGCACAGAAGCAAGAGCGCATTGTTCTCTGCTTTTAATGTTAGGACTATTTTAACCAAGAGCTGCAATGTAATGTTACCAGATCAGCCTGAAATGGTAATTTAAACCAATTTTAGGAGTCAACATAGGAAACAAATAATTATTATTACTAACAAAATCAAATGCTTGGGAAAAAATCCTGAATATTTTACTAAATAAATAGACAATAAGGTTTAATTAACAACCTGACAGATAGCCAATATGGCTTAATTAACATCATGGCAGTTTGGACCTTGTCTGGTGAGTAGCCTCTCCACAAACCAACCACAAATTGTGTATACAGGTGATGTTGAATAACTGGCTGAGAAAAATGTTCAGTAAGCATTTCTCTCACCCCAGCACTTTGCCCAAATATTGTTCCTCACTCAAACTTGTTCTTCACTTTGCACTTGTTTTGCTCAGCTGGCTTGAAACAAGCTGAAAGCTTGAAACAAGCTGAAAGCTTGTTTCTACCCTTACACCAGTATGAGGCCAACCTCCCTGAGTCTGCAGCCCACTGGAGTCCTCCAGGATCACTCAGAGCCAAAGGTGGCCTGGCTTTCTCACGACAACTCATGTAGCTGTACAGCTGGGAGCTGCATCCAGTACACAGGCAAGCATACGATTTTTGAGTGGACTACAACGTGGGTGGAAAATTGGCTGGACTGTCAGGATTGAAGGGTTGTGATCAGCAGTTCGAAGTCCAAGTGTTGTCCCTCTGGGATCGATGGTAGGGCCAATACAGTTTAATGTCTCTATTAATGACCTGGATGATGGGACGGCATGCACTCTCAGCAGGTTCACAGATGTCACCAAATGGGTGAGTGGACAATACGCTGGAGGGCATACTGCTATTCAGAAGGCCCTCAACAGGCTGGAGAAATGATCCACCACAAACCTCATGAAGCTCAACAAAAGCAAGTGAAGAGCCGTTCCACCAGGTTGTAATATTCCCAGAAAACAGGACAGGCTGGGCCTGTTGTAGCGAGGTGGGTGTCAGTCTCTTCTCCCAAGTAACAAGTGATAGGACAAGAAGAAATGGCCTCAAGTTGCTCCAGGGGAGGTTTAGATTGGATATTAGGAAAAATTTCTTCACCAAAAGGGTGATCAAGCCCTGGAAAAGGCTGCTCCAGGGCAGTGGTTGAGTCACCATCCCTGGAGGTATTTAGAAGACATGTAGATGTGGCACTTAGGGACATGGTTTAGTGGCAGACTTGGCAATGTTAGATTTATGGTTGGACTCGATGATCTTAATGTTCTTTTCCAACTTAAATGATTCTATGAATGGAGAGAAAGCAAATCTGCAGAAAAGGATGCAGGGGGTCCGGCTGGACAACAAGTTGAGCAGGAGTCAGCAGTGGGTCCCTGCAGTGAAGCAGGTGAACCACATTCTGGGCTGTATTAGTAAGAATGTAGCTGGAGCTGTATTAGTAAGCTGGGCTCTATTAGTAAGAGTGTAGGTTAAAGGAAGGGATTGGACGCTTCTCTTCCACACTTGTGGGTCTAAACTTGGAGTATGATGTTCACTTTTGGGCTCTCCAATACAAGACAGACAGCAAAACTGGAGTGAGTCCAGCAGAGGCTAACAAGATGAAGAGAAGCTATGGGAAATTGGGTTGTTCAGTCTTATTTAGGGGTTGTTCAGACACTTATTGCTGCCTACAACTACTTAATGGGAGGGTATAGAAAAGGCAGAGCCAGACTTTTCCCAAAGATGCATGGTGACAGGACACAGGAGGCAACAGAGACAAGTTGCAACATGAGAAATTCTCATTAGGTATTAGGGGGGAAAAATTCAGTATGAATGTGGTCAAACACTGAATCAGGGGACCAGAAAAGGCCCTTGGGGGATCTCCATTCTTGGAGGCAGTAAAAACTTGACGAGTTTCTGAGTAACGTGATCTAGTTGGTCCTACTTTCAGCAGGGCGTTGGATGCCATGACCTCCAGAAATCCCTCCCAATGAAAAATACTCTATGATTCTATAAATAAACTTATTACACTACTTTAAATTAAGGCATTTTTATGTTTTGCATCCTCTATTATGTAACTAAGACCAATAAAATGCTTTATGCGTACAGAACTAGATCTGTTGCACAAATATGTTTGCTTAGAGAGTTCATCCTGAAACTGTACTGCTACACACCTGCAGTGTAGCAAAGTAATGGAGGACTTTGTTTATATATCACTGTGTTTGGGTATGGGAGTACCACAATGATATAAACAACACAGGGCCCTGTACTAAAACCCAAAGATGGAAAAAAGGCAATAAATTTTCGGGAAGAAAGGAGATGGGTGACTGAAATGATTAATCAGACAAATACAGCATTCTTTTAATATATCTATTTATCCTGGAAATATAGAACTCACAGGATTCCTGAAAGATGGAAGAAAGGGAGAACTTGGAAATTCTGTATTCAATCAAACTATTTGAAATCATTGAACTATGCAATTATTGTTTTTCCCTTTCCATTTTTAGAAGAAAATGTGGCTCTGAAACTGGATACCCTGAGTTAGGATACCCTGAGTTAGGTCCTTTGTTAGGACTCCTAACAAAGTCAACAGCAGAAAGCGAAAGAATCACAGCTCTAACTAGGCAGCTGAATTTGAAACTACACTCTTTCTCTGCATCACCTCCAAAGCCTGGATTCAATTTAAAATAACAAACTTCATAAATTTGAAGACATAAGAACTGGACAGCTCAAGAGGTCAGGAAGCATGAGTGAGCATGTGAAGAGCCTCTCCTGTAAGTCCACGATGTTAACCTGATCATCAAGGCAGTGATATAAAGGCATGAAATGAAGGTTCAGTGCTGGAGGACAGTGTGATCCACACCTTCACCTGCCACCTAATCAAAGGACTTTCCATGACTAACACACACTTATACACATCCCCATGCATACAACATGCTTGTGGACCTTCTAGCCCAACTCTGCCCTCCACCCAGCAATAACCATCCTGTCTGCTTCACAGTTAGCCATTTTCTTCACAATACATTTCAGAATTCAGTTTGCACAAGGCAACACACATTTGGATGATCAGCTACAACACTGCACTTCGTATATGGCAGGGTACTCCTCCACCATCTGTTTAGGTAACCGTAATTCAGAGAATGCTGATGAACTGCAACAAGCAACAACAGAGTCAGCAAGATGGGCATCTTAAAAGAGTAGACTAGGAAATGCCAACCCATGAAATACTTGAATACTTCTACAACTTGCTGCTGAGGAGAAGCACTATTAAACCCACACAGCTCTACATGCTCTTGGAAACAGTTATCCTCCAATCAAGCCACTCAGGTAAAATTGTTCTTACAGAGAAACAAGGCTGTAGCCAAGTTTGATATTTTCCATTCATTTCAAATTTGGTTCATCTAAAGTCTTGTTTCAAACCTCCCAATGCACTTGCTCTCTGCAAACTTTATCTGAAGGTTTGAGGGCAAACCTATTAAACCTGGGATGGACATCTGCAGATCTCTGTGATAAGCAGATTTCTTCATCATCCCTAACATTCCTGTTAATCTCTAAACTGGTTGCAGAATGGGTATTTTACTTTACAGGTTAACTTGGTCTTTCCAAGGGCCGGCACTAGAACTCAGACAGACTACAGGAAGTTTTCTATGCCAAGACTTCAGAGGGTTGCATCCTCTTTTTATAGCCCTGCTGCTCCATTTACCTTGGTCTGCTGTCAAAGTCAGAGATCTGAAACACTCGTACATTAGTGCCTGAGCGAACTCATCCACTTAATCCCAGAAACCTGTAACAGTCACATTCCCATATCATTTTCTACATCCAAGACTCTCTGCTTAATGGCTGGAGCCCCAACATTTCTCACATTCTCCCTCTTTTTCTCCTAATTCAACCTCACCACACTTCTAGCCACATGCCAGGACTCTGCTCAGAACTTGTCGAAAGCATTTCATCAGCAGCCAGAAGACATTCAAGACATCTTCCAGAACACAGAATTAAGACTACATATGATGTCAAACAGCTTTCATGTGACATCTCCAATCAAAGTTCAAGACTTAGCTCCAACCAGAACATCCAGAATTTGTGATGGCCAAGAAAATAGTTCTTATACAGTGCTCCTGATGGATCTGATTAAATGGAAAAGTATGGAGACAATGGAAGATCATAGTTAAGCAACAGGAGAAATTACAAGGAAAACAAAGCAGGGGGTGTTTAACAGATGAAAAGGAGAGGATGAAATGGTGAAGAGAATATCATCTTCAGGGACAGACAAAGCTACAGTAATTCCATTAAAAGTGAGACAAATTCAAATGCCCAGAGGCAGGGCCCTGAACCCCTGCTGTCAAGCTAACTGGCATCACAAAGGGGCTGATTAGTCTCATGAATATTTTTTATATCTGCAGCAGGATTACATAATGATCTAATTTCCTAAGAGGAGGGATATACAGCTTCAGCTGCTTTGTGTCAGGAAACATCAAGAAAAAGTACATTCATCCCCTTCCTGGTAAATCTCGGGTTTACACAACACAGAAATGAGATTCTCAGGTTGGCATAAGTATCATGAAATGTTCAAGATATTCATGGAGATGCTTCCGCTAGGGCAGAAAGTGTTCTGACTTTCAAATAAATCATTGCTCCTTGCCTCCATCTGGTCTTGGTTCCTCTGCTGAGACCTGCCTCACCCCGTCTCTTCACATCTACCTGTTCAGTGCTCATGAGAAGCTGGGTAGCAGCCAGATGATTGGGATCTGTCATCTTATAGAGCTCAGACATGCTCTCCTCAACAGTCAATGGAAGCACTTCTCTTGAATGTTGTGTTTCTTTATAAATGGCACAAATAGACACTAGTGGCCCTTAACAAGAGTCTTCCCAGGTGAGGTTTTCATTCTGCTTTTGTAAAAAGATGGTAAAATGTTCCAGCAGCTATTGGGGGGGGAGGGGCAGCCCAGCAATGGGCTGCAACTCCCTAGTACTTCCATCACTGTCTCTTTTAACCACATCATGTCTCCTCTCTGAGTACAACCATTATGCCACTACAGCTCAAAGAGAAGCTGGTACACGAATGAGCCAGTTGCAAACGCTCAGGAGAGTCTCCTACCTATAATTTTCTCATACGTCTCACGTCTTGTACCATACATCTGAAGAGCCCAAGAGGAGGATACCCAGGAGAGAGCAATATTTATAATCTACTGTTATTCTCTGAGCATGGTGTAATTTAATTCCCTTCCTTTCCTGTTTCTTCCCAGTGGCATTGTTCACCGCTGGGGCAGGCTGCTCCCCAAGGGATCATTCAAATGTCAGATTAGAAAACACAAGCTTTCCACCCAAAAAACCCATCTTTGAAGGAAAAGGAACGCTAAAAATCAAGAAAGGAAGACCAGGCAACTTCATTGCTGTAAAGACCTCCAAATGTCCCAAACAAAACAAATCTCTGAGCATGACACAAGGCAAAGAATCAGAGGATGATAATGATGAAATGCAATACAGAAGTTACTGAACTGTGCTCTTTCTTTGGCTTCATCTGCCCAGACACCCAGGCACAACACAGCCCTGGGAACAGAACAGAGGACGGAGCAAGGGACAACTTTTCAACCAACACCCCTTCTACTCTGCAGACTCCTGGTCACTAAAAAGAAATTAAATTTCAAATGAACAAATTTGTATTCATTAAATAGAAGACCTGGCTTCTTCCTGACTGTTACACTTTCATTGTGATGAAAAGTAACAGCACTGTCAGGCTAAAAAAACAGTGGAGCTGGAGAACCACCCACTCAAACAAAGGAAAACAGCCAGAAGGGCACAGCACAAACCACTATACTACTTCTGTGTAAATACACACTAAAAATCAAGGACAGCAACTAAAATGAGAGATTTTGTGAAATCTTTTTAATTATTTCAGCACCTTGGTTGCTGTGTATGGGGAACTTGTCTCATTCCTAAGCAACAGCTCCTGCTTTACACCATCAGCTGTTGCTTTCATACCTCCATTTGTCTTCCCAGTACAGGACTGACAAGAGCAATGTCCACAGAATCTGGGCAATTAACTAATACTAATGGACTACAAATTACTCCTAGTGTCTCCACTAGTGACTGATCTTGCTAGGTAGTAAGCCACAAGTCTTCACTAGGAGTCCCCCAGCAACACACATGGTCTGGCTGATAAATAGTTATAATTTCAAAAAAGAAGCCAGATCAGACACTCAACTCTGAGCAGCTCCCCACTGGGCTTCTGATCGAGGCTCCATTTATAAAGTAGAATGTTAAAAACAAGCCTGAAAGGATGCTCAAAGAATTTTTTTTTTCATTCAGGGCTGAAGATCTCTTGTATTGCAAAGCGTCAGGACTAGTTGCTGAATGCATGGTCACAGACTCAATATAGAATGCTTCTCAGAAGGCACGTGCCTCATTTCTAAGCAACCATCCCCTCACAAATCAACAAATGGTGGGTATGAAATTAGAGGAAAACTGAAAACAAATTTCCGAAAGTTCTGTCTGCATGAGCACCAGGCCTTTCTGCATCTGCCTCAGAGGAAAGATCCTTCTTGAGATTTGAGGGGGGAAAGCCTGCATCTCAGATTCATATCTCTGCTGTAACTGTAGCATAGCGTGCTACTTTCACAGAATCACAGACTGGCTGAGCTTGGAGGCACCTCTGGAGGTCGTCTGGTCTGACCTCTCTGCTCAAGCAGGGCCACCCAGAGCTGGTTGCCCAGAACCATGTCCAGGTGACTTCTGAATACCTCCACAGATGGAGACTTCAAAACCTCTCTGGGCAACCTGTGCCAGTGCTTGGTCACCCTCACAGTAAAAAAGTGTTTCCTTATGTTCAGAGGGAACGTCCTGGGTTTCAGTGTGTGCCCATTGCTTCTGGTCCTGGAACTGGGCACCACTGAGAAGAGTCTAGCTCCATCCTCTATGCAGCCTCCCTTCAGGTATTTATATACATTGATGAGATTCCCCCGGAGCCTTCTCTTCTCAAGGCTGAACAGTACCAGCTCTCTCAGCCTTCCCTCCTAGGAGAGATGCTCCAGTCCCCTAACCATCTTAATTAATGGCCCTTCGCTGGACTCTCTCTAGTGTGTCCATCTCTCTCTCATATGGGGGAGCCCAGTACTTTTCCCAAGAGCTCACCAGGAATTACGCACTCTCCAGACACACACTGCAGTCCAAGCCCACTCCGTCCTTCAGCCCAGCCAGTAACTCAAAACAACTTTTGTTCTGATAAATGTTTTGAGTGGAGTATTTTTCTACCAGCTGCTTCATCTTGAATTCAGCAAAACAGAATTGACACAGCAAGGAGAAGCAAAGGAAAGGAGTGTCTGTCCCAGCAAACCAAATGAATTCCAGCACAAAAAGTGAGATGAACTTACCAAAATTTACTGCATATCTTATGTGACAAAAAAATATTACAAGAATTTATCTGGGGTGGAGAATATGTCATCCAGGGGAAAGATGTTTGAGGTTAAAATGGCCACAACTTTCTATTTTAGACATATCAGATATGATGGATGCCTGGAAAACATCTGTGAGCTATTCCTTTGGGCAAAACTTTGAAGTCCTTAACTTTAGAGGAACTACTGAAACAACTGTGGAATGAACCAAATTATAGGTCAGTGCTTAAGTAAGACTTCTTATGCTGAATTAATGTCTAGCTTTGGGAATGCTTGAACCAATGTGCTAAGGCTTACAGATGGACAAGTCCCTTTAAAAAGTGAAAAGACACTGGTACAGTGGCTTTGTAGTCAGTTGAATAAAACACTAACTAAACTTCCCACTTCTTTATTTCCCTGTTGCCCAGCCATTAGCCATCTTATCCAACCTCCCACAGGCTGCGCAGCAGCAGAGGAAAGGTACAGAAGCTGGGGATGCAATCCTAACCTACTTAAATGGAGCAGCATAGAAACCATTTTACATGCTGAAAGTGTTTATGTCTTGGAGCCAGTTTACATCTCCTGACTGCTGCTTAGTGCTCTTTTTCTCTCCCGTTTCTTAAATTTTACCCGCAAATGTGGGATAAGAGTTACAACACATGCAAAGTATTAAACAGCAGCAGTGAGAGCAGGGCAGGAGCATCCATCTCCTGAGAACACCTTTCTTTACTTACCTAAACTGTGGCCATTTTTCGTGTAAAAGCAGGTATTGTTGATAAGGTTAACACAGCAGCCGATCACATCTCCAGTGGTGAACGTAGGGCCATAGGGCTGTCCTGTCCCTGAAGAACAGAAGGAGTGCCCATCGTCACCATGGTAACCATAAGAATGTTTATCCCATCCTGCAAAAGACAAGACAAAAGGAACAGGTCAGCAATGAAGCCAGTTTAGCTGAATGACATGGCAACTACAGCTCTCAGGACAACATTTTCTGGTAGGAAATTTGAATTTTGATTCCCACTCCTGATTCACCCCAATATTAATTTTCAACTAATTTTCAATTAATACCAGTAACTGAAAAGAAATTAATGATCATCAATCATAACACATCATTTGGGTTTCAACCTCATTTGTCCCTTATGAGAAATAATAAAAAGAACAGACTGCCAAAAGTCATTTTTACAAAGACCAAGATTTTTTGTTTTAAAAACCCTGTTTCTGTTTTCTCTTGCCTGCAGTGAAACAAGCTCCTCTTTGTAATACATTTGTGTTTCCCACTAACACAATCTTCCATCAAAACCATTTAATAAAATAATTCTTGTACAATTGCAGCTTTGTCCATAAGTGCTGCTCACAGGCGTAACTGAATGGCTTGAGGCAATTTTTGCACTCTCACATTTACATTTCCCTTCTAACAGTTTATAAGGATTTCTGTGTTCCCCTTGGGCAACAACATTTCCCATTCTGTGGACAGCTGAAAACACAACCTTTAAATGTCAACAGGCAATTTTCAAAGTGGTCAATTTTACCATTAGTATCTTTTATTTCTTCTGCCAGTAACACTGTGCGTAGGGTTAAAGCTGGGCTCAGGGATCTCTACATCTCACAGTAATTGCATCACTCTGAGTTCCTGATTTTGTTCTGTTCTACCCCAATTCTGTTGTAAATTCTCTTATGAATTTCTTACATGTAGGAATGCCAGATATAACTGCGAACAATTGCAAAGAAGAGAGATTAATCAATCCTTTAAAAGCTGAAGTGTTCTTCAGGCAACACACTGGTCTTCTCTTTTCAGGACTCTCATCTCACTCTTGCAGAGGAGAGGGCAGTGCTCCCATGGTTGTGGCCACAGAGTGATTCAGCGAATGCCACCTGAATCTACTAACCCATACCTGCCAACTTCAGTTGCTGCTACTGCTCAAGATGGCTTATCCTTTCTCTCTTAGGAGACCAGCTACAGCAGGTAGGGATTCATGAGGAACAGTCCTCTTACGAGAGAGTTTAAAGAAAGCATGACATGCTCTGTCTTATAAGATGACTTCAAGAAGCATCAGGATCTTCTCAAGCTCTTTGGAGCGTTCCTATGAATTACACAATCAAAACCACATTTGACAGAGAGATTACTTCTATCAAAAAGCCTGAGACAGACACAACTAATAACAACCACCCGTGTTTTAAATGGATACAGTTGGATCCTTAGGCAGACCATGCCAACTGAAGCAGAAGCGAAAGAAGGTGCTTTGACCACCTACTGACCTTATACAACCTAAGGGTAGTGCGGAATCTGTTAAATGTGGAGCAATGGTTTTGGCAAAAGGACTACAGAAGAAATGCAAAAACCATGAGAGGAGAGGGGTTAAAAAGTAGAAAGTGCATATCCTGCAATAAGGCGAAAAAAGACTGAGCACACTGCAAACCAGAGAGAGGAGCCCTGTGAAGGTGGGCTGGAGCACTTCTGCAAGCCATGATTTTCCTACAAAAACAACAACAACATGAGAGCACTAGAAATTTAATCCCGTAAAATGGTGCTCAGCTCCATGCACTCGCATATCTTATTATCAGCGGACCCACACGCTCAGGGTTTCTCAGAAAAGCCTGAAACATTAGGTGCATGCCCAAGGCCCTCCTTTTATTGCATCACACCACATGAATGCCAACGGGAAAGTCAGAGAATGAAGCAAGACTGAAACATGCCACAGTCCAAGATTTTGGACCTCAGGGCAAAGTTTGGGAGTGAAAAGTGTGAAGGACTCCTAGCAAATCCTAGTTCAGAAATGGTGAATAATTTCCTCTGTTAAATCCCACACATCCACAGGAACAGACTGAGATGTCCCAAGAGTCAGCTCCGTCTTCCCTAGGACCAGCTTCCTGTAGCACCAGTCCTGTTTAATATCTTCATGAAAGACAGGGACAACAGCACAGGCAGCACCCTCAGCAAGCTCAAAAATGATGCCAAATCAGGTTGCCAAAAACAAAGGAGGGAGTGATAGGGGGTCTAGTGAATCTGTTGTCAAACTTCCACTTCTGAGACTCCATCCAGTAAAAATATCATTAAATATTGAGTTTTTAACACTATGGCTCCTTTCCACTATCCCTTTTATTTTCTCTGCTGCTGGCCTGTGAAAGACTGCGATTGCTGATTTGTTATTTTAGTCTCCCCAAACACGTACCTGTTACATGTGTGTCAGTTCAGCATGTCTCTAATGTAGCTGCTTCGCAACTTCAGATGATAACTCTAATCAATTTATCTCCTAAACTACTTAATAACACAATCCAAAGACAAACTTCTGACTCTTCTGCATAAAAAACATTCCTGGAATTACAATGCATTTAATAAGAACTTGGCATTAATTACATCTAAGTAGTCAGATGCTTACATATCATGCAGCAGGTAGGGCTACCGTGAGAAATGCAATAGTGTGCCCAACCATGAGGACAGTTTCACAAAATACTTGTGTCAATGCAGACACTACAAACTGTGTAGTATAAGAAAAAAAGGTTTCATTACCTACAGATCACAACTGATGCTACTGAAAAAACCCTCCTCCTGCTCCTGCAAGACTTGTGCTTCACAGTATCAGTACTTGCTGTACCACCAAAGGTGGTGATGAACGCATTGATGAGATGAACACCAATGAGAAGTGACTGAATAAAGGCTTTGAGGACAGGGTCAAATTTGGTATGTATTGCAACAGCGCCTGGAAGAAGCTTGATTTGAATCTTATTCTCCACAGACAACCACTAATATCACCAGTTAAGGAAATCTCACTCACCCAGCACTTTGCTAATGACATACAGAGTTAACTTTTTCAACTCAAATGTTGTGTAGTGCTGAATCTGGACCTAACACAACACTAAGTGTTTTAAATCTAGACTGTCAGCCTTATTAAATCACCATGGTCATCTTAAAAAAACAAGCCAGATTTGTTTCAGAGAACTTACTGTACTCACCATAAACATAAGCTGAGTGGCGTTAATTAGATGCCTAACCTTTAGTTATTTATTAATCAAATAATGTACCAGTATTTCTAAAATTCTGCCCAGAATAAACACGAGGGCAATAGCATACAGGTCATTCCAGCACTGGCCAACTTCAGCCAGTCTTCTGAAGCTTCCTAATAATCTGACTTAAAAATAACAATCAGCACTTCTAATACTTTTAGTCAAAGTTATCTGGGCCTATTGATTTAAATAGTGTATCCCTATCAAAAGTGTTTGGCATTATCTTGGATTACAGCGGAGTGGGGAGTAACTCAACACATGTATTTTGCAAATACATCCTCCAACTTCTCTCCAAATACAAAAACACTGCTGAAAACTTGGGACTTTTCTTACCATTAACAATTTACTGTCGCCACCTAGTAATAAGTCTATGATATTACAACCTTTTCTTTGACTCCTATGACACTCTTCATGCCTCCAGTTATGCAATAGCTTCTTCCTTTACAAAATCTAACACTGTTTTAATAAGGGCTGAATCAAACTTCCTTATATGCCTTCCCCACACTTACATCTGCAAATTCTCCATACATTTTAACCTTTGTACCACTTGTACTCAAGTACTTCTAGAAGCCACTGTTGTGACCCAGAAGACAGAGATGAGATGTTACCTGCATGTTCTTAAAAAGGCTGGCCATACGGGATATGGGGTCAACCCAGATAAGGCTCCTCTTCAAGAAGTGAGACAGCATAAGCATAGGACATGCATGTATCATGCTCTTACTGAACAGCGTTACCACTTTCCAACCACTCGCAGCATAGAGACATACTGAGCCAGATGGAGATTCTGTTCGCTTAGTACTCCTCAAAGGATTTTCTTTCCATTAAATTGTCCAGTCCTCCTTTAAGCACATGTAAACATTCACACCATCCACTGTATCCTGCAACAAGGATTTTCACAGCGTAACTGCCAAGCTGCATGAAAACACGATTCCTACTACTTTTATTTGATACCCTGTAGTTCTTATACTGGAGATGGCAAACTATGTATTCAGTCTCTCCAGAACATACATCATCATATAGACCTCTACGAAATCCCCCATAACCATCCCTTTTCCAGACTGACAACTCCTGGCTTATTTAGCTATTACCTGCATTTCTGACCATCATCATCTGAACCTTTTCTGGATTTATAGTGTTGCTTTTGAGAATGGAGATGAAGGTGCACCATGGAGAAGGGAAGCAGGCTGTAGTTGTTCTCTGTACTGTTCTCTAGCCCTCTGTGAGTTAATCCCAGTATTTTCCCCTTTATTATCCTTTTTACCACTGAACTAATGTTTCCATTAAGTTATTGTAATCACTCCAAAACGCATCATCACTCTTGTGACAACGGTCTCTTTGTGCGGAATCTCATCTACCATCTCACCACCAGTGCACTCAGGCTCAGCTCACTCCCACAGCTCCTTTTCAGCATCTTTCACCTTACCACCCTCAGCGGCTTGCAATCCTCAACAGCTTAGAGCAGTTCATCCTGGGCTAGCGAGGTGCAGGCAGCTGCTTCTAAGAAAACGTGGGAGTACCCATGCACGAACAGTTTCTGACCAGTAACTCGTTCCAACAAGACTGTGGGGTTTAAATAACAACCCATTTCAGTCTCTTGGTGACAGCTAACATCTAGAGCCATGGACACTTCACACCTATGTGCAGTTGACCAAGTCTAAAAATTCTCAAAT